>NC_134107.1:84024536-85303286 GCF_040939455.1 Microcebus murinus
CAAAAGAGAAATCTATATAGGCAAGGCTTTATTGGAACTTTTGTCCAAACAAGAGAGAGACAGTGCTGGGTAAGAAGCAACCACACTGGCTATCTGAACAAAGAGCTGGAGAACTTTTAAAGGGTAGAAAGAGAGAAAGTTTAATACCAGCACTGAAATCATAGCAAGTAGAGGCAGAGTTTTCTTGGCAGCTACCCATTGAGAATCATGCTTCTTTATATATTGTATTTCTCATTAGCATGTTAAATATCCACCCGTGGGCATGATTTTTAGCATTAAAATGTGGGAAAATGTCTATGAATGGTCAACTTTGGGCTTCATCTTGGCAGCAACCAGTTTGTGCTGGCTTTGACTGGGGCCAGGGAACTCTTGCTCCAATGGTTGCCACAATGGCTCGTGCCTATAATCTTAGCACTCTGGAAGGCAGAAGCAGGAAGATTGCTTGAGCTCAGGAGTTCAAGACTAGCCTAAGCAAGAGTGATACTTTGAACTCCACAAAAAATAGAAAACTTGGTTGGGCTTGGTGGCGTGTGCCTGTAGTCTCAGCTGGTAGGGAGGCTGAGGCAGGAAGATCACCTGAGCCCAGGAGTTTGAGGTTGTAGTCAGCTATAATGACACCACTGCAGTCTAGCCCAGGTAACAGAGTGAGACTCTGTCTCCAAAGACAAATAAAAATATAAAAAAGAAAAAAGAAAGAAAGGAGAAAGCAGAACTACCATCTGTTGAGTGTTAATCATTTTCAAAGCTTTTGTTCAGTATTATAAGCAGACTTAAGCTTTGGCTCAAGGCTCATACAGGTGGTAAATCCACCTCCTGTACTATCTCATGTTTGTTCATTGAAATGACCATTTCAGAGGTATCAGTCAAGGTCCAGTCAAGAGACAGAAACCACACTTGTTATTTGAGCAGAGAGAATTTAAAGAATAGTTAACTAGGTATAAAGTTAATGGATGACTAAAAAGGTAAAAAGAAAACTCAGATGCCATGCAAATGGCTACTGCAGGGATCAGCTACTTCCCCTAGGGTTGAAGGAACAAAGGTAAAGTTTGGAATTACTAAAACTTAGAAACTTGCAGGACGGCCCAGTGGAGTCCCAGATCTCCAAGGGGATGGCACAGCTCAGCTGGGACTACTGTCTCTGGGCAGGGGGAGGCACAATGATGCTAGTTCTACAAGAGTTGGAAAAACCGAACATGATTCAGTTGTCACAGGAGCTGCTGCCACTGGGATGAACATTTCTGAGGTGGCACTAACAGCAACAGAAAGGCCACAGGACACCCAGCAGAAGCAAACAGTAAGGAGCATGGCCTTCTTCCCTCTCTAGCCTTGCATTCTCCCTGCAGCGCCCCGACAGGCAGAGTCTAACAGGAGACCGGTTAGCAAAGCAGAAATGTCATTTTCCGAGTCCCAGCTCCAGCACTGCAAAGCAGAGTAGTATTTGAGAATGAGTTTGAAAACAATGGCAATAGTTTAATAACCAGAACGAATGGGAAACCAACAGAGTGGCCCTGGACTCTGACATCCTCAAAATCACTAATCCGTTGCCTGAAGAATATCCCTTGAACTCCTGTGTAGTCCTGCAAAGATGAGTCCCCTCCTATGGGGGAAGGAGGTCACTGGGAGGGAGTTTATTTGAGCATGTAATCCTGTAGCCTTTGTTATTCCTTCTCTTTATTATGGAATAATGCACACAATTATCTTAATATCCAGAGATATTCAGGATAGCTTCCTTTTTGGCTTCTTGGCCCGTATCTCTTCATGGGGAAATGGTGTATATTCAAAGATGTTCTCACCCACTGACTCATTCTGTTTTGCCAAAAACATGCCAGGAGCTATGATGGGGATATAGAATTTCTTTGCTTTCTACTAAGGGAGTCTCCAATATGCCTTTTTGCACAGAATTGATTGAGAAATTGGTTATTGCCCCAGATGCTGGCTACACTGTTTGGGAGAGGTACAGTTTTGTGAATTAACTGGGACAGCTGAGGATGTGATTTTTAGAAGGAAAGATGAAAAAAATGGATTGGTCTCAGAGAATGACGTCGAATGACTCTTTGGGGAGAACAAAGACATTATAGGGCAATAGTTTGCATTCATTTTTTACATACTTTTAAAATACTAACATGTTGTATAACATGTTAGTTTTTAAATATATTATACGTTTAAATATAATATATTTTAAATATATTATATGTTGTATAACGTGTTAGTTTTAATGTTGTTTTTAAATACTAACACATTTAAATACTAACACGTTCAAGAGACCAAAATATTAAAGTACTTTAAGACCACACAAGTAGCATCAATGATTACAACTCTACAACAGTATGGCAAAGTCTCAAAATGTTTGTGAAACCATCTATAATAAACCTACTAGACAATAATTAGACCTTCAGGACCATGTAACTGTTTGGTTAAAACTATTTACTGTCCTGAGGATGCTCTGTTATATTTTCTTGTATGCTTCAGATAACTCGCTGTCTCCCCTTGGTACCACCTGGCTGCTATGACATACCTCTAATGTCCTGGTCATGCCAAGTTGTATTTTGCTCTTTCTGCATCACATAAGATATTCAGTCTAATGATCCAGCTCACGAGCACCACCATAATAGCCAGTTTCCTCAGTTGTAGCAAAAGTAAACCTTTTCACATGAATAAAGATTATAGTGCATTCTGGTGTGTTCTCTCTTACAATGTGAACGTGGATAGGCAAGGCATCTGTCCTAGAATAGTGCCTGACCTTGTAAGTACTATATATGTGTCAGCTTAAAAAATATTGAGATAGTTATAGTTTAGGAAAACACAATGGCAGTTGCAGTACGTTACAAAAGGGAAGAAGGGTAGGACTATATAAACATCTTTCCAATTCAGTCCCATGGGCTCAGTAATTTAAATATAAGTTATTCCTATTGGTGAACATCTCTTCTGTGGAAGTGACTATGATGAAACTTAATTCTAATAAGTTTGATTTTGAAATACTCATGACAAATATTGCAAAAATGGCACAATAATGTGATCCTGTTTGGGAGCATCACTGCTTAGAAATATGGCAATGGTGCTGAATAATAACTATATTTTTAAAACCTTGAGAGCCTGACCAATTTCATGGATAAAAGTAGAAGCAATAGATGGATTCCCCTCTCAGTGTCAATAATCTGTCTTTACTTTAGGTTTTCAATCATCAAGACAAATCCCAATGTACAGCTCTGACCTGCACTGTCTAATACAGTAGACAAACAGCCAAATGTGACTATTTAAATTTAAACCTAAATTTAAATAAAATTAAAAGTTCAGTTCTTTAATTGCACTAGCCATATTTTATGTGGTCAATAGTCACACGTGGCTAGTAGCCACCATATTGGACAGCACAGATACTAGAACATTCCATCCCTGCAGAAAAATCTATTGAATGGTACTGATGGACTGTACCTATAGTCAGGGGCACCAATCATCAGGGCACAGTGCTGGGTCCCATTAGTTCTAGAATTCTTCTAACAGAGACATGTGAACTTTAAGCCAAAGAAGAAGCAGAGGCAATAATTATTTATTTTCTCTCCCTATTGCCACATGTAAAAGAGATAATTCTGCAATGACGTATTATCTTTCTCTGTTATAATTTATAGGTTGGTGAGGTAAGATGAGAAGGCTCATCCCGAGTATCTCTGGAGTATTTAGGACCCTAGAGTGTGACAGACCCCAAGAAATCCACCCAGAAGCATCTTATCTGATCTTATATGACTTCAAAGGAGGGTACTGAGAGTTACAAAGGCTTTGCAGGATTCATGACCCATTTGTGTGTACCACACACTTGGGTAACCTTCATCTTGCAGGAGTCAAACACTCATCAGGAATGTTCTCATTAGGGACAATAACCACTGCTGCATCCCCAGGCAACGCAGGAAAGAGTTAACCTGACCTGTTAGAGAAGCAGCTGATAGGACAACCAGCAGTCACCTCTTTTGTCACATACACCAGGGAGAGTTCTCAGGAGCTGCTTGGTACTGGTGATACTTATTGTGAGAAGAACACAATTATCAATAAATGGTGCTGGGAAAACTGGATAGCCACATGTAGAAGACGGAAGCAGGATCCACACCTTTCACCTCTCACAAAAATCAACTCACGCTGGATAACAGACTTAAAAGTAAGGTATGAAATTATTAGAATTCTAGAGGAAAACATTGGAAATACTCTTCTAGACATTGGCCTAGGCAAAGAATTTATGAAGAAGACCCCAAAGGCAATCACAGCAGCAACAAAAATAAATGAGACCTGATCAAACTATAAAGCTTCTGTACAGCCAATGAAACTGTCACAAGAGCAAACAGACAACCTATAGAATGGGAGAAAAATTTCCCAAGCTACACATCCAATAAGGGGCTGATAACTAGAATCTATTTAGAACTCAGGAAAATCAGCAAGAAAAAAATTAAATAACCCTATCAAAAAGTGGGCAAAGGACTTGAACAGAAACTTTTCAAAAGAAGACAAAATAATAGCCAACAAACATATGAAAAAATGTTCAACATCTCTAATCATCAGGGAAATGAAAATCAAAACTGCAATGAAATATCACCTGTCTCCAGTGAGAATGGCCTTTATCAAAAAGTCCCCAAACAATAAATGTTGGCGTGGATGCAGAGACATAGGAACACTCCTACACTGCTGGTGGGACTGCAAACTAGTTCAACCTCTGTGGAAAGCAATATGGAGATACCTAAAGTGATACAAGTTGATCCATTTGATCCAGCAATCCCATTACTGGGCATCTACCCAAAAGAACAAAAGACATCTGCACTCGAATGTTTATAGCAGCACAATTCACAATTGCAAAGTTGTGGAAACAACCCAAGTACTCATCAATACATGAGTGGATTAATAAAATGGGGTGTATGTATACCATGGAGTACTATTCAGCTATAAGAAACAATGGTGATATAGCACATCTTGTATTTTCCTGGACAGAGCTGGAACCCATTCTACTAAGTGAAGTATCCTAAGAATGGAAAAACAAACACCACAGGTACTCACCAGCAAATTGGTATTAACTGATCATTAACACCTAAGTGGACATATAGGAATAATATTTATCTGGTGCTGGGCAGATGTGAGGAGATGGGTATATACATACATAATGAGTGCGATGCGCACCGTCTGGGGGATGGACACGCTTGAAGCTCTGACTCGAGGGGGTGCAAGGGCAATACAGATAACCTTAACATTTGCACCCCCATAATATGCAGAAATAAAAAAAGAACATAATTATCTATTGAGCATCTAGCCAAATGTCACAATAACCTGGAAAGGTAAGTGATCTTATTTTGACTTTACAGATGGGAAACTGAGGCTCATGAGGTTTAAAGTAACTTGCTAGGTTCTCATAGGCAGAAGTAGATCCAAGATTTAAAAAAAAAAAAAAAAAAGGAGGCAGGGGTTGGGTGGAGGGAGCTTTTCCCCCTGCATACCACGCTGTCTCCCAGATGGTGAGTAGGGGCAGATCCCGTGCAATTTTGCCTTAAGGATTCAGACCTCCTTATTCTGCTGCCATTTATGCTATTTTGAGGCATCTTGTGTCAATAGAGTGAAGATAAGCACCTTTCAAAAGCTGAAGGGACCATACACATCAGAATGTTTTCCTGCACCACCCAACACTTAGCTCTAAGCAGCGGAGCGTGCCAACAGAAGCAGCTGTGCCGCTGTTGTTTGGCATGTTAAATAGACACCTGTATACAAAAAAGAACTCGGAGAAACTTTATTCTCACTCCCTCTACCTTTCCTAACCCACCTTTTCTCTTCACTTATTTTTTAAAGTTTTTTTTTTTAAATAAAATTTTTAAAAAAGTTTTTATTTTTAATGGACAAATAATCATGGCAATTATTTATGGGGTACAACGTGATGTTTTGATACACGAACACATTGTGGAGTGATCAAATCAGGCTAATTAGCACACGCATCCCCTTTTCTTTTGTAGGTGACAAGTGGGTGCAAGGTCAACACTCAGCGGCCTTTCTGCCCTTCCCTGGAGGCCAAGCGTCACATCTATGGCCGAGTTAGAGCCACAGCTAAACTAGGGCTGCACAAAATCACAGAGACGTGACAAACCGAGATCAACGTGCTGACCTCATTTGGGATGCTCACAAGTTCCACAAATGCTCATTTGAGCAGAATCACTATCGACATCATGGGAACGGAGGCTGCCTCCTCTTTGAAGCTTGTATTTTTAATCTTCTGTGGCAAGGATAATTTGACAGGCCCTAACAGCGAGCATCAGCTCCTTTGTGTACCGCATGTCTTTGTAGCTCACATTCCAGTTTCAGATACTAACGTCATTTTTATTTGAACCAGAGTAAGACACCAAACAGTTTTCTCTTAGGCATGAGGCTGTCATAAATGTCAAAATGAGTTAAAGATCTTTGGAAAATTTTCTTACAAGCCTAAGATCCCTTTCTTTTTTCCTCCTAGATTTTGAGTCCAGAACCCCACATATATATTTCATAAAACATGATTTTCCTTTCTGACTTGCCTTTCAAAGTTTGCCTTTAATGAACTCCTGTACAATCGCACAGTTCAGCATTACCCATGTGGCATGTGTCTGAAAAATTTCTACCGAGCTGTAACATGAGAAGACGTTGTATTATTCAACAGCCTCTTGTTATAATTCAGGCAGCTTTGTGTAGTAAAGAGAGGGAGAGAGGGAGAGGGAGAAAGAAATGAAATGTGTTAAGTAAAACAATGAATTCTAATCTGTGCAAAAGCTAATTTGCTAATTTGATATACAGTAAATGTAACATGTTCTGATCCTACTGAAGCATATTATGCAGCATCTTGTGAAATCTTATTTGCAAAATTAATTTAAATTGTCTTGGAACAGAGCTGACAGAAGGACTATAAACAAGAGTGATGACAGATGGCAACACCCTAAGTAGGGAGCAGCGTTGAGCCAGTTGAGAAGCCGTCAGTCTTGGCGTCAGTCTTGGCAGAGCGGAGAGGGCAGCGGCTTCAGGAGCTAGGAAGGAAGGGAGGGTTCATGACTTAGCTGAAGGTCACCAGGAAACAAATGGTGAAGTGGCCTCTCAGCACTTCATTGTCCTCTGTCCCCAATGATGACGCCATCGTTTTTTATTTCTTTTTAGAGCAGAAGGAATAGAAACCCTTTCTCACAGCCGACTACAGACTTCCTCCACACATCCTCTCAGCCTTACCCAGTGCCCAGTGTTGGGGTTTGGGACGCCCTGCCCTTGGTGACCACGCAGCCCTGCTAAAGTCTTCTGAGGAGCGGGGAACCTGTGGTCTTAGGGCCACATGTTGTCTTCTGGATCCTTGAGTGTGGCCTTTTGACTGAATCCAAATTTTACAGAACAAATCCTTTTACTAACGGGATTTGTTCTGTGAAGATTGGTTTGGTCAAGGGACAGCAATCTGGGATCTAGAGGGCCACATGTGGCCTTGAGGTCACAGCTTCCCGACCTTGGCCATGGAGCAGGGGGGGGGGGGCGGGGCATCAATTTTACTCTTTGGTTTGACAAATATTTATGAGTATTTTCTGTGTGCTAGGATCCAAGTTTACCACTGTAAACACAGCACTGTTACTGTCGCCCAGTGTAGTGGAAATACAGGTGTTTACAATCCACTGCAGGTTCCCACCCAAAGACAATTGGTCTTTCTCCAGCCAGCCATTTTGCAAATTCATGCTCTCACAATCAAATGCGAAACAAAGAATCTCAAGAGTCTTTCCCATGACTATGCCTCTGCAGCAAATAGGGAACCCAAGGGTGTTGCCTGAGGTCGTGACGACCACCCTTTAGAGTTAGGCAAGCCCAACACCACAGACGGTGGTTAGAGTCTCTCCATTTTGGTAACTGGAGATTTAGAAAATCAAGACATCTTCAAGTCATGAAAATGAACAAAAAATATCTATTTGTATTCAAAGAGGTCTGGACCCCAAATCTCTATCTGTCCTGACACGGTGGTCACCTATGTGACCATCCCTCCTACGCGGTCTGTTAAAGGGCAGCTGTGGCTTGTGCTGGAGTTCTAGGTAGGGAAAACGCTAGAAATTCCAGGCGCCTGAAAAGCATACAATTGAGAACACATTTGTATTAATCATTATTTAGTTTCATTAGAGAAGGCCTGTTTTAAGCACACTCTCCTTCAGACATTTTATGGCCAGTGCAGCGCCTCATGCATTGTAAAAAAAAACATAGCCCAAGAGACATGTTCCACCTCAGGCAATATTTTGAATTAAATTACTAGAGGTCATGCAGCTCTGATTTGCCATAAACCACATGCCCTCTGTGC
This sequence comes from Microcebus murinus, assembly GCF_040939455.1. Lineage (NCBI taxonomy): Eukaryota > Metazoa > Chordata > Mammalia > Primates > Cheirogaleidae > Microcebus > Microcebus murinus. The sequence continues at coordinate 84,032,836 of NC_134107.1, forward strand.
AGGAATTCTACATGGTAAGAATTTATGCCTACCATTTACAAAGATAGTTTATGAGTTTTTTACCAATTGACACATAGCTCAGATGTGCTGCAATCTGCATTGAAACTTTCCGTGGTCACAGCTAGTAAATAACTAAAATAGCCAAGATCTGTTCATGAGCGGTTGTTAAATAAATAAACCCATCACTTTCTCAGCAACTGCTCAAAGAGCACAAGCTAAGCAGTGCACACAAAAGCCTCAGGCATCAGGTAGAGATCCCTTCAAGATCTATCCAAGTAGTAGGACCAAGTTTTCTATTTTGGGTCCCTCACTGGTGTCTCGAATAGAATGCTCTGATAAAGGGCTCCGTCATGAGTTTATTCTCCAGACTTGCCTGGAGGCCGCCCCGGCAGATACTAAAGCTGCAACACTTAGGACGAGGAGCTCCTGAAGGGAGAAACTTGAGGTGGGCACAGCCTGTACCAGAATCTTCATCAATATCCTCCTCTCTTTGGCTTCATCTCCTAAATAATTTTTCACCTGGGATGATGGCCCCAAGGACACCTGCACAACCTGGAGAACAGGCAACTGAACAGCCAACTTTGCTCCTAGACTGGGGAGATTGGCAAGGAGGTAAGCTTGGGACTCTGCCATTCCCTGCCTAACCACTAAAGGAATGCTTAGGTAAATATAGAAGAATCATTATGGAGAAAAAAAAAAATAAACCCTGTACACTGTTGGTGTGGATGTAAATTAATATAGCCATTACGGAGGTTCCTTAAAAACTAATAATAGAATTACCATATGATCCAGCAATTCCACTTCTGGGTATTTACCCACAAGATTTGAAATTGGTATGTCAGAAAGATACTTGCCCTCCCAGCTTCATTTGGCACAATAACCAAGTTATGAAATCAAGCTAAGTGTCCACCAACAGATGAATGGGTAAAGAAAACATAGTATATATACACATGATGGAATACCATTCAGCCATTAAAAAGAAATATTGCCGTTTGCAACAACGTGGATGGAATTGGAGAACATTACGCTGAGTGAAATAAGCCAGGCACAGAAAGACAAATACTGCGTATTCTCACTTACATGTGGAATCTAAAGCAATCAAACTCGCAAAGTCGAGAGTAGAACGGTGGTTATAGAGACTGAGGGGGTGGGGGAGAATGGGGAGTTGATGGTCAAAGGGTAGGTACAAAGCCTCAACAGGAGGAATATTGTCTTCCTTTGTGCTATGTTGGTCCATGGCAAGGAAGACTTTACTCAGGGCCACTGAGATAGGTACAGGGACCACTGCAACGGTGTCATGCAGTTGGCGGCGAGAGACTGGGCTTAACTTGAATGTAGCATGGGTGAGTGGGAGTTTATAGCCAAGGAGAAGGGTGGGGGTCAGTGGATGGAAAATGGCTAAGAGGAAACATCAGGGGGAAGGGAGAGTCTGGCTAAACCAACTTAACAGGCTTCCTGCTGAAGACAGGCCAGGGTGATCAGACATCGCTTGGGAGATGGTGGAGGATAAGAAACTGATCAGACATCTGGGGTAATCAGATATTTGGGGCAGGGGTGGGAGGTCCTTGCTAAATTGACTTAGAGCAACAGTGGAAGGGAGGCTTAGCCTAACTAGCTCTATTTTGCTTCTGACCCCCCTGCAGGAATATCCTTCAGGTTAAAAGCTTCTGCTTAGCTCTGCACATAAGCTAGAAGAAAGGTGATAACTGTGCCTTTTCCTAACTCATTCCTGGGGAGATAAGGAAAGTATATACACAAGTAATAATGCTATGTTGAAGATTTTTAGGAACATCCTGATCTTTGTCCTCCAAAATTAACTGACCAAGAGCAAAGATGTTTTACGACCTCCTCAGAGCCTCACTGACACCCAGAAGTCTCCTGTCCTTGGTTACTTCCTGCAACCAGACTCCCTTCCCCTTTGCTTAAGATAAAAAGGAGCCTAAAGTTCATACTAACTTAAGATAGTTCTTTGGGACATGAGTACTCCATCTTCTCGGTTTGCTGGCTTTCTGAATAAAAGTCGCTTTCCTTGCCCTAACTCATTGCCTCTCATCCTACTGTCTTGCCGCGAGTGGTACGAGCTTCAACCCAGTTACATTAGCAGGATTGCTACAACAGAATTTTACAAGGAAGTGCACCCATGGGCCTTGGGGAAGCCAGACTGAAGTTTGGTCAAACAATCTCTGTCAACTGGCACTTCATCGTTACCACAAGAAAAAGCTGGACAAATTAAAAACACATCAGAGAACAAAGGTTGCAGGGAAAATACCCACTCTAAAATCTAGTGAGACCGTCACATCCAGAATGTCACTTACCTGGAGCAGAAGCCGCTAGAGCCACCTGGTAACTTTGACGCATTGTGAAAGGTTGAGTGTGCGCTACTGAGACTAAAAACCACACCTGAAGCCTGAAGTCTCATTTTCGTGGGCTTGTCCTTCAGGAAACCCACCAGGTTCTCCTTGTAAAGATCAGAGGAAAATCCTCTGCTGCCCTGCAGTCGGAGGGAAGAGGGAACACTTTTGTGAAACAAGCCCAGGTGTACTCCATAACAAAGGCCTACTCCTGCAATGTCTGCAATCTCCTTTTCTGCAGCCAAGTGAAAGAGTAGCATTACGGCCAACATTCTTCTTTTTGCTCCAGGATTGTTGGAGGAAGTCTCCTGGAGATGACACGTTAGCAGGTCTGCAATTACTTTCAGAGCCCTGATATGCATTCTGTCTAGGCCTGGAGTCTTGTTTTTAGATAAAGCAACTACATGTTGCATCATCATCCTCTTACTCTTTGGAGTTTTAAATACTTCTGTAGAGACAACAAAAAGTGATATATTTTCCTCACCCATTGCAAGACTTATGGCTGACACCCTTATAGTAAAGGAGAGATTAACAAGAGAAAAGCATAATAAATTTACTTAACAAAGCTTTATGTGATACAGGAGCCTGAAGAAATGGAGAACCAAAGTCCCAGGGGAAAACTGTGTATTTTTATGTTGAGTCCGATGAAAGAAGTGAATAGTTGTGGAGAAACATGATTAGACAAATAAGGGTTTGATATGATGGTAACAAACCGGGGGACCTAGGCAAGGCCTGTTAGTTGAGATTCTTTCCTGCATCTCTGTGTGACATTCCTTCCCTCTGGGGAGGGGACAGAAAACCTGTCACAGGAGAACTTTCAGGGGGAAAGTGTAGAGGTCAGAGAGCAGCATTCCCAGGTTTTGTGACTTGCTTTGAAGGAGCAGAGTTCAAGTTTTTTTGGGGGATATTCTCGGGAAATGTTGGGAAAGAAGAAAAGACAGTGAGAGAAGTTCAGAGAGAACTTCTTGCTTCTTTGGCTCTTCCAATCTCCTCCAGTTCACAGTGCTCAGCATGCCAGGGTGACATGCTTTGGGGTACAGTATTCTGAACCCCAATGCTTCTGAGCCCTGTTAATTTGAAGATTATTTTGTTTAGTAGGTAAGACAAAGGTAAAATTTTAATGAGTAATTTCCTTTGATTGTTGTAAAAAAAATACAAGATAATTTTCCAATCTACTTCTTTCAAAATTTCTGTCATCTTCTGAATTAATCCAAGACTCTTTGGGTTTGCAAGTGACAGAAACTCAACACTAACTAGCTTAAGCCATTAGGGAGGTGGCTTATATAATTTAGAATGGCAAGGATAAAAATCTGATTAATGACCAGTGGTAACTGGTCACCTGAAAAACTGGGAATTGATAAAAAGTAATAGCTATGACACTTCCATTTCATGAAACACCTCCTTTGTTTTGGCTAGAATTGGGAAAAGATGAACATTTGTCTCTGTTTACAGCTACCTTTTGAGACTGAATTGCCAGCAAGTCACGTGAGATCTATGATCATATGGCCTGTTCAGGAGAGCTATGTTACCCTTGTCTATGCCATCATTATAGACAGCTGTCCCCCATCTAGCTTCTTTTATTTTCTAATTCTCTACTATCCAAATAGTGAGATTTTCCTTGTGTCAGAAGTCATGATATTAGAAAACACACAATATAGTTTCCTATGGCATAAACAGTTGTCTTACCAAAAGCTTGGCCATTTGTCCATGAAGCGGAATCAGAAAAATGAAGACAAGCAGTTTGGGAAGGAAGGAAAGAGAGTTTACTTTGCAAAGGATGAAAAATGGTACACCTTGTCATCTCAAAATCCCAAATTTCTTCAACATAAGCAGACATACAGAGATTTTAAAGGGAGGGTTCTCAGTTCTAGGCAATTACTGTGGTTAATTATTCTAATCTACCCATCTCTGCCACAGACAAAGCCTGTGAACACTAGCCACCAGCCACAGCTGGCCCCACCTGGGAGTTTTAACAAAAGACTCAACCTGCCTTGGGGATGCAGGCCAGGCTGCAGGTCCCAAAAAGAATGGAGGAAATTTTAAAGAGACAGAAAAGCTTTTTGCTGTTTTTTGTTTGTTTGTATTTTGTTTTTGCCATTCCCTCTGTTACAGTTATGACAGTACAGGTAAAAGTTAGTGCATCCATTGACAAGGTTCATGGCAATGGGAATGGACAGCAAAGATGAAGCCAAGAGTTATTCAGAATATAAAACTTAGAGAACTTTATAGCAGATTGCATGGGGAAGATGAGGATAGGGAGAGAGTGACTACCATGGTCAATTAAGTGGATGATAAAGTTATTGCAGGGGTGAGGGGATAATGTCCCTTTTCCCCTGAAAGATTGCTGACAGATCAACCCACAATTAAGGCAGATTAATAGGAGAAAGTAGTTTATTTATGATGTGCGTGGGGAGGAGGGGAGAATTACATAGTGATTACCCCATATCCTCCTGGGCTCCAGGAATTTATATACCCTCATTTTAGAGCAGAGGAGGAGATGAAGAATATATGTAATTCTATTTAGGGGCAATAAATGGTTTGTAAGGAGGATGAAAGGATAGGGAACAGAGATGGACTTGTAAATGATTTTCTTTGCAAATTAAATTAAGCTGAGAGACAGGTATTATAATTAAAATGATTTGGTCCAGGTCTAGTTGCATTCTTAATCTTCTTTTCTGCAAATATAGTGAGATAACAGGGAGGGGAAGGGAAGTCAATTGTTCTTTTTGATAGGTTCTTCTGGTTTATGCAGACAGAGGGAAAGCCGTTTCCAAGGCCTGTTGATCTCTGAGGGCCTTTAATTCAAAATGCTCTTGATACCAAGGAGTCATATTCTGGGATGAAATTTCCCGAGCTCCTTCACTACTCACCAACCAAGTAGTGGAAAAGAAGGTGGGAGCATATTTTGAGGACATATCCAATTTAATTTTGGATATGTTGCTATTGTCTGGAAGGGACAGGAATATTAAGGCACTCTATATTTTTAAATTAATAAAAAAAATGGATGTAGTCCTTGTCGGGAGACATTCAACTGAGAAGGCAGTTGGAAACACATGCCTGGAGTTCAGGATAGTGGTAAAGACCAGAGGTCAAAGCAGAATGAAGACCAATGCTACTGCCCAGTGGGTTGTAGCATCTGTCCTTGCCTCGCCCTTGCAGGATTGTATGTGGTGTCTGAGTTTTAAAGTTGCTAGAGCATTGAGACTGGCTCATTTTATTAATTCAATGAAACTAATCAGGCATTACCATGGCTAACAACCCTCCTTGTAAACCCCAGCAGGAAGTTTCCTGATTCCAGGCAGAACACAATGGCCATAAATTTGCACCATGAATTATAGAAGAATGCAGAAATTCTATGCCAGCCCTTAACTGAGCAACCGCAGGAGGCCTAATTGTCTGCAGGCCGCTTTCTTCCTCCTGCTCAATGTCTGGGAACTAATTTCAATTGCTGATTGAAATTGTGATTTCCTCCCCTGTATTTGGGTGCTCATAACAACATCCTTAGAATTCCACGAAGCCATCATGCATTAAGAATGACGGGCATAGTCAGGAAAGGCCTTTGACCCAGTACTGAGGGCATAGCACTAATAAGAGGTAGGAAAGGACAAAAGGGCAAGCTGAACAGTTAGCCACTAGTGTTGCTGGGCCGGTTGCACCATGACATTCTAACTATTGGGTCTCAGAAAATGATATCCCAGAGTATGGCGCTTTGGAATGCTGAGAACTTTGAACTGAAAGCAGCCTCAGAACCAAGGGCTTTCTGACCTTGGTTCTGAACAAGCAGGGTGGAACTCTCTTTCTCTGAAATTCTCATGTCTGAAGCTCCTCCAGAAGGAATACAATTGCCTTCCGTTCTCCCCTAATATTTCATTCATGAGGAACGATTAAACTCATATCCCAGGAAAAAGGACTGAGAAATGTCACCATACCTAGATAGACTTTTTCACAAGCTATAGTCTGTTTTCTAGTCCCATTGGTTTGTTTTCAAAGAGAATCATTTACAAACTATTGTCTGTTTTAGGGGCTCAATAAACTCTCCTGAAAATTAATTACTACCCCTCAAAATTGTCTACATTCCCCACTTCCCTCTCCCCCATGAAGATGGTATTTAAGCCTCAAACATCTGGCTCTTCTTTGAGTCTTGTATTTTGCATGGTCCCTGTACATACGTGCATATTAATACATTTGTATGCTTTTTCTCCTGTTAATCTATTGTCACTTTATATTAGCAGACTGGAACCTTCAGACAGGGAAGGGAAACTTTTCTTCACCTCTACATAATGAACACTATAGCTCAGGGAGAAAGTTTTGTTCATTTTTCTTTATTGCTTAATTTAAGATAAAAGCCAGAAAGCTTCAAACGCTTTTATGAGCCTTTAGAATACAATTAAAAGAAAGTCTTAAATGTGTTAAAAGACTTCTGAAAACCTGGGATTAAGTACAGATAATTTATTTAACTCACAGTCTTAAATAAAGCAACTAGTGGCAACCTTCAAAATTCAGACTCTTTCTGAGTACTCCTAAAGATCCAAGGTCAAAGCACAGGGCTCTAGTGTGGATTTTCATCTCTTTCTCCTTGTGCAAATGGATTTGTCATCTATGGTCAAGGTTAAAGAGGTATTTACATTTAAAGACCTAGATGGTGTCTAGAAATATTGTCTGTAAAATTTTTATTTAACTTATTTTAAACATATTTACTATTGTTACAGTAGTAGAAAGCAGACTAGATTCAGTGGCAGATAACCTGAATTCTAATTTTAGCATTTATTTATTCATCCAGCCAACATGTTTTGCAAATCTTTGTGACACTGGGCAAGAACTAAACTTCCGTGCACTTCAATTCTTCCTTCATAAAAAGAATGAGTTAAATTAGATGATGTCTGACTGAGCTCATTCTAGCTCCAATATTCCTCCAATATTTGGAATTTATAATTATAAAATTAAAGATGAATTTCTATCACAAAAAAAAATAGGCCTACTAGATTGCATTTACCTCTTAAAAAATCAAATGTCACATACATAAAGAAAAAATGATGTAATGATGAGACAATAATAAAAGTACCAAGTCAGGGAGAACTGGGCTATGTTCATAAAACCTACAAAGTGGCAGATGCAAGTTAGTGTCATGAGAACATCAAATATTTTAGTTTGAAGGATGCTGTACTTTATCTTAGATGGTAGCTGAAGTTATACATATCTAATAGTTGGAATTATATTAAGGAAATAGTGGGGATTTTTATATAGATTCTCTAATCCTACCAAAGTGTTAATCATGAACAGAGGAGAAAATTAAAATAGGGTCAGAGCTGAAATGAACATCAGGAATACCATTTGGCTTAACCATATATTTATTTTTTCTAACTATATTTCTATTTTAGTGCAAGTTGTATAGCCATCTAGGTTATAACAACAGTTATAAAAATCACAAATACTATTAAGCACAACTATGTGACAGTATGCTAAATGCTTTACACAAGTTCACACATTGAATTTTCCCAGCAATTCTATGAAATAACCACTATAATCGCCCCCATTTAACAGAGGGAAAAACTGAGACTTCTAAGCCCTCTCAAGTCCTCTGATACACAGCTGGTATCAGACTTAGAATTCAAACCCACAGGTCTCTGTTTGTGCTTAAAAGTCAGAGTTCTTGGCCTCTATGTCATATTTCTTACTTTGTCTTCCTTGTCTCTACATGATAGGCGATGTCATAATGATTAGTGCTGACTCCAAGGGAAAGGGAGCAGTTCTAGGTATAACTTACAGGCACATAAAGTCTCTAACAGAAGTTCATAAATATTTGTTGGCTGATATGTGTGAATTGACTTCACTGCAAAACAACTTTGGAGGGAAATTTATGGACTAGAATTCAACTGGTGATTTAATCCAAAACAGAATATTAACATCATTTCACATAATAAACAACATGTAGGTGGTGAGGTTCAGGACACACCATCCTGCCTGAAATATCACTGTGGGAAACCAGAACATGCCACTCGAAAATATGCCTCTGTGGCATATTGATTATTTTGAGAAACCACAGACACAGAAACCCTGAAAGGTTATCATTTTGTAAAGAAATATATATTCATAAATGAAATGTTCATTAGTAAAGTTATCTGTACCAGGAAGAGAGCTACTCTGAGACAAATTTTATCACCTGAGAGAAAATTATCTGCATAACAAGGCAACCTTCATTCATCAACCTTCATTCATCATTTTCTTCCTCTACCCTCCTATAACCTGGCTCTACCACCTCCAGAAGCCACAAACTTCTATTGCTTTTTGTAGCTCGGAATGAAATATAAACCTCAATCATCTGGTTGCTTCTTTGAGTCTCATATTTTTGTGGGACTCCTGTGTTTATGTATATAATTAAAATTATTATTTTCCTGTTAATCTCTTTTATATTAATTTGTAGACTAGCCAAAGAACCTAGATGGATAGAAGGAAGGAATTTTCCTCCCCTACTAGTATTGGGGTTCAAAAAATGATACCCCAAAGTATGGTGCTTTGGGCATGGTGAACAATTTTGAATTAAATAACATTGGAAAGCCTTAGAAGCTGCCTTGGAACCAATGACGTTCTAACCTCTTGTCCCCCCTTTCCTCCCCAGCACAGTGAGGGGCTCTCTCTCTCTCTCTCCAGAAATTCCCTTATCTGACTGAGAAATCTTCTTCTAAAAGAAATGCAATGGTCTTAAGATTCCCTTCCTTGGAATCTCATAAAATAATCAGGGAAGTTTAACCAGCAGAGAAGAGAAAACACTAAAAGTTGTCACAACACCCAGACAGATTTTCTAACCATTTTTCTAAGGGCAAATCTGAGAGATTACCTGGGAAACTTTATCTGCATAATAAGACAATCTTTGCTCACTGTGAAATTCCACTCCTCACCTTCCGGCAGTGTGTTGCCACTTCCCCCTAAGCTCAGAGAAACTTCCTCCCAGGTTATTGTCTGTTCTTTGGGCTCATTCCATTCCCCTCAAAATCATTTACTGCCCCTCAAAATTGCCTACATTCCCACATCTTCCTGTCCCCTCAGAAGAGGGTGCTAGTTAAGCTTTAGTCATTTGGCCCTTTGAGTCTCATATTTTGTATAGCTCGTTGTATGTCTCTTCTCCTGTTAATCTATTGTCAGTGTATTCCAGCAGGACGACTTAATCGTTGAACCTTCAGAGGGAAAGTTTAAACTTCCCTACAATGGGCTTTAGTCCTACTCTGTGGTACGAGTCTGACAATGTGGATATAGGCATCAATTCTTCCTACATGTTCACCAGTCACCTTTCTGAGCTACTCTTCCAACATCTGAGTTCATAAAGTACCTCTCCCACATTTATTGCTGATGTCTCAGCCAGCCTGGCCAGTGCTCCTCAACCCTTTTAAACTCTGATTGTAGATCTTATGGTCCATTTTTTGGGGGGTGGGAAGAAGGCACATATTACAACCTGATTCATATAGTGTATCTATATTCATTCTATTACCTAGTTTTCTAATTCTACTTACCTAATTTCTAATCCTTGTGATGGCAAGAGCAACATTTTCTGCTCTGTATTTTCCATAACCTCTACCCAAAATTTTACTTACACTAGGTTCTCAATAAATGTTTGAGGATAGTATTAAAAATAATCCCGTGGGAATCAAACCCAATCACTGCTTTCCTCTAGTATATCTTGAATTAGAAGGAATTTGGGGATAAAACACCCCTGACCTATCTGTAAATTAGGAATTAAAACACAGTAAACAATTCAAACCCTAAGTCTGCCATTTGAAACCATTCAAAACAAGGAGTTTTATGTGGTCTCAATCTATAGATGAGAGGACTCTCTTCTTCATACCCAAGAAGGTCCTTGTCCTGCCTTCACTATGACTACTTCTCTGATGTCTTTAAACAGTTCTGGAAAGTCTTGAACAAAATAGTCCACTACAAACTTAATTAACTTGCATCATCACCAAAGTGCGTTAGATTACTCATTGATTTATTCAACCAGTGTCTATCGAGTAATTATGCATTCAGGTATCATGCTAAGTGCTGGGTTACTGAGATAAAAGTTTAATGCTCTGTTTTAAGGAGCTCATCCTCTAGAGGCATCTAAACACTATATGTGATAAGTGCTTGGCAGAGCTGTGAATAGATGAACGGGATGCAATGAGAGAATAGCCAATGGGAACTGACACTCACTGGAGCATCAGACACTTTTGATGAAGTTGTTAGAAGGGCAAATAAGAAGATAAAGAACGTTCCCATCAGAATAATATAAATAAAATTTGACCCTAGCCTTCAACATTCCTGCAGTCTAAACATGCTGTTTGTAAATCTTTGAAATCAAATTAAGAATCTTAAAGAGTTATTAAAGCACATTGAAGGAGACATTGAAGATCTCCTTGCAGCCTCCTTTTTGAACAGGGATGGAAACTCATGACGGGGAAGTGTGGTAGGTGCTCAAGCTCTCACAGTAAGTCATTTGCAGAAACAAGGCAGAAATCTGGTCCAGCATTTGGCTATACAGCCTTTTAGAGGTATCCTTGTTCTTGGAAAGTGAAAGGTGACTTTCACTTTCTTTTCTCACCATTATTTTTGTTTGTGTGCTACAGGTTCTCATGTGTAGATTAGGGGCTCCTGCTAGTCAGTGCATGGGAGTAGTGGGAAATGCACTGCTAAGACCTCAAAAATTAATTTCATGTGTATCTCACATGTTAGCTTTGTCTCCTGATCTTTAAGATTTGGATACATTTTCTATCAACCACCATTAAGACTATTAATTCTATGCCCCTTTCTAAAAAAATTAAAATTCTTGAGGTACGTACAGTCTCTTGGTCACCTGTAGCTCTGCTTCCAGTAAATTTGTGGGCTTGTCCTAACATCACTTTTCCTGGCTTTGTTTTGTACCACATTGAACTGAAATATGCAATTCAGACCTCTCTTCACACTTGAGGGCCTGAACTCAACCATAGCACCTGCATCTCTTTGCCTGAGGGTTTTCTCTGGTCAGCAGAGTTAGCTCCACCCATGAGATCATGCATGTGTGAAACCAGAATGACTGTGGAATATCCCTTCCTCAGACAATCCTCAATCAGGGATTGATGGACACCTGTGTGTCCCTTACCCCTTGGTGGGGATGATTCTGAGCATGTGTTCTACAAGGGGTCTTACAATTCCCCAGTGTGCTTAAGCTCCAGTTGATAACATACAATTGATTGGTTTCCTTCCCTTCTCAACCCACTCCCCTAACAGTGTTTTTTGAGTTCACCTCCCAAATAAACCACTTGTTCTCAAATCTTTGTTTAAGGATCTGCTTCTGGGAGAATCCAAAGTAAGATATGCCCACCTGAAATATTTATGAGTTATTTCCCTAAACATGGTTTTCTCCCTAAAAGCAATTCTGATGCAAATTGTTAATATATAAAATATTTAATTTTCCCCTCTGATATATGTCCACTTGCCAGAAAAATTTCCTAATATAATTGACTTGCTCTTTGGGAGGAATGGTTTAAAATAGCAATGACTCTGAAAGTGTGGGGTCATGAAGACATGCTCATTTATCTGGATCTTCCCATTAAGATGGCATTTTTTTATTCTTATGCTGAGGAATCACATGTCTGGCAAGAGATATCAAGGCTTAAATTGAAAATGCCAGAAAGAATATACCTCAGATGTGCTTCTCAAAGAAGTCTATTTTCATTCCAAGATGAAGTTTGAGAGTCATGACTCTTTTCTTCTCAGCTTTATATGTGCTCAACCATATTGTTGAGACCCAGGAAATATAGAAATGCAAGTAACATATTAGGTGCTCTGCATGTGTTCCTATTCTAATGGAGCAGACAGAATTTAATCAGATATTTTGATTCAGTGTGGGGAGAGCTCTATTGGAGAGTCACATAAGCACTATGGTAGCGGAGTATTTGGTCTTTGTATGAGCTGATTACTTGACAATGGCTTGCTAGATGAATGAAAGAACAAAATGAAGGCTTTCTAGGGGAAGGATGGTATTTCTGCACTCTCCTAGACACTTCTGAAATTTTTCTGGAAAACTTGTGTCAATAATATTTGTGCACAGATGTCAAAATTCAGGTCTCAGCTTTAATCAAAGATGTTTTGGGATGTCAGACGAGGAAATACTTATGGGGATAATCTAATTCATTTAGTAAGGAATACAAATGTTAATGGAATATCCCAAGGTCATTTAGCAAAATCATTCAGATCCATCCTATCACCTTCCATATAAAGGACCTTCCCATATAACACATACACACACACACACACACACACACACACACACAGAGTCATACTCCTGTACTCCAATAAGTAAGTGAAAAATTTGGATTAGAAGCACCACATTTAGTTGACGTTTCCTTCAATTTTTTTCCAGGGAAAGGGGAAACTAGTACAATCGAACCATTTCAAGTATTATGAGATCAGTGTATGACACAATGGAATTGGATTTAGAATAGCGGCCTAGATTGTTCACAATAGTCCACAGATTACTCTTTCAAGAGGACAACTTCAAGACTGCCTTTATGTTGAAGTAGACACTGATTTATATCTTCACTTTTTCAGGAAATGTACCATTTATCTATTTATTTTCTAGGGAACTTCCCATTGTAGAATCTCTAACAGAGAAAACTAACTCTTCTAGAATTTTCCTTTGCAGTTAATTTAAAGGAGAGAGAAGGCAGTAAGAATTTTAATTAAAACCGTAGCATTCGGAAATGCAGGGGTTAAGGTAACAATGCATTCAGAAGAAGGCTCTTTCCAGCTTTAAGAAAGGAGAAATAATTGTATTATCATGTCCTTGTGAAGACATATATTGACGGTAGTGTGAGATGTTCTTGCGATAGACTGTCATCTACTTGAACAACTGGCTTTTTTCTTAAAAACTGTGGAACATTGATCAGAGAAATGCAAGAAGAAAAAATGGGGCAGGAAGAATGGTGTAATAATGCATTTGAAAGGAGGGGGGTTTGGGAAAGAAAGAAAAGCTTTTTCCTCAATTATGAAGAAAGAAGACAAAAGTTAGAGCTTCTTAAGATGGCCCAAAAGTTTCTCTATTAATGACTGCCACACTAGAAAAAAATTCTTTTTCCTTGAGGTCCCAGTGCTTTATTATGAAAATAGAATAAAAACTTTGAAAACAAAATGATTCTATTTTAATGAAAAAAAATGTTTTATTATTTTCTGTGCATGAGTTATGTGAAACTTGAAACATAGTTCATGTGGCTCCCAAGGTGAAGAGACGTGTGAGTTACATATGCTTCGTAAGACCCTGGGCTCAAAACTAGTGTGAGTTAAATACAACTCACATAGCAGTTAATGTGTTAAATCACTTGAATGATATACGTAGGTCTAGGAAAGAGTGTTCTTTTCAGAAGGTTTACAGATGAAATCCAAATGGAATGGAAGTGACCAAATTGATAAGCATTAGGTGAGAGATGAATGTGTGAATCTGACAGGAGAGAAGCCAGGGATTAAGGTACTAATGAAAATGAAATATTGGATTTTAGCAGAAAGGAGTGAGCATCTGTTTGTCTAGTAGTAATTATGAATGATGGCTGAAAAGATTTTACTTGTAAGTTTGAAGTGATAGCAATTTAATAAATCACATCCCCCAAAATCAGAATTTTGAGCAATCAAGTAGCAAATCTTGAGTTTGAAAGTTCATAAAAATAGGCAGAGGTCAATAAATAGAGAAAGAATACAAATACACAGAAATTCAGAATCAGGCCTTGTTTATTCTTTGATTTTCACTAAACTCTGCTATATAAATAGGCAATACCCATTTTACTGAATCCATTTAATAGTTATTGAGTACTAACCATGTGTCAGGCTCCATACTAGGCTGAGGAGAAAAAAGAATTTATATTCTGGGAAAGGAAGACATTTAAGATGAACTAAAAAATTAGATGCAATGGGAGGGTGCAATATCAGAGTACTGTGACTGACACAACTGGAAGGGATATTAGAAAGATCTGAGCTGGTGGATCAGAGAAGCCTTCATGGAGGAGAAAATTATTGATTAGTTTCTTGAAGGAGCTATAGGAGATCACCAGGTGAATGAGAAGTGTCAGGGCATGCCAGGCAGAAAGAACAGACTAGGTAAAGACATAGTGGCATGACATAGTATCTCACATGTGGAGAATCACAAGAAATTCTATAATGCCAAAGAGGAAGATACTAGGGCTGGAGAGTGGATAGGGGAGTAATTTTGGCAAGAGATATGGCTGGAGAGTTAGGTTGGAGACAGATTATGGAATTTCCTTGTTACAACAAGTTTGTTGCTCAAGTTTAACTGACTAGCTTGCTTTGCTGCACTGTGAAGGTCTCAATGCAATTTTTATGGCTTGCTGTGTTCTGATGGGTCATTTTGAGAATTGGGAGTTGTCAAGTTGTCTAGAAAACTGAATTCAGATGGTGGAAAGAAAGGAGTGTTGGGCTCTGGGCTACACAGCTCTTGGAGAAGACCTTGGACACATATTATGAACTCATCCTAACTCAAAAAAAATCATAGCTAACCTTGCCTGATACTGTAAGATAGAGGGAAGTGATATTAGGTCAATAAGTATGGTCTGCTACGATGTCGTATAAATTTGTTTCCCTGAGTTACATGGAAGCTTTATCTTGATTCTCGCTTGCTATAGAGGGTTGAATAGTGTTCCCCAACATTCACATTTACCTGGAACCTCAGAATGTGTCATTTGGAAACAGAGTCTTTGCAGGTATATTTAGTTAAGATGAGGTCATTTTTGTTAAATTAATAGAGAAAAAAAGATGAAGTCATACTGAATGAGAGTGGGCACTAAGTTCAATGACTTGCTTTGTTTATAAGAAGAGGAGAGGATACACAGAGAGACAGAGAGCAGAGCTACATGAAGGCAAAGACTGGGGAGAAGCAGATACAAGCCAAGGAACACTGAGGATTGCTCGGAGCCATTGTAAGCTGGAAGAGAAGATGAGAGACATGGGACTAATATTTCCCTCAGACTTTCTAGAAGGTACCAATCCTGCTGACAGCTTGATTTTGGACTTCTAGCTTCTTGAACTATCAGAGTATAAACATTTGTATGTTTAACTTGTTTCAATTTAAACAACAAATAAAAGATAGGACTAACATGAATAAAATTGAGGAGACCATCAAATATGACAAAAATGCCTGAAAATGAATCAACCAGGACTTCTAGATATAAATAAGTAACTTGAAATTTAAAAATTAAGGAATAGCTAAAGAGCAAATGATAAACAGCTGAAAAAAATTATGAATTGGAAAATATTAAAAAATTACCCAAAGCTACATGAAGAAATACAGAGGTGGACAGTGTAAATGAGGAGAAGAGAGGTGTGGAGGGTAGAGTGAGAAGTGCTAACATGCATCTAATTGGAACTATTAGGAATTATTTAGAATTCTAAAATAAAATAATGGAATGAGTGAGAGACAAAGTTAGAAGCAACAAGGCCTGAAAATTTGAAAGAATTTAAACAATTTAAAATAATGTATATAATTTTTAAATGTAAAGAAATTTAAAGACTTAATGAATCCTTAGTTTCAGGAAGACTTAAAAACCCCAAGCAGCTTAAATAAAAATAAATCTACCTGCAGAATGCCAAAGAAAAAGAGATGATTATAAATGTAGTGGGAGAAAAAAGACAGGTTATCTGCAAAACAACGAGTAGATTAACAGCAAACTTCTCAACAACAGTGAGGGGAGAAGCCAGTGAAATATATTTTAAAAGAACTAAGAACAAATAGCTGCAAACCTAGGATTTTATATCCTAATAAACCTATGTTTTAAGGACAAATGTAACGTGAAGCCATTTTTAATGTGAAAGCAGAGGTATTTTACTAACAAAATCTTTACCAAAGGACTATTTCAAGTAGAAGAGGAAAAAAAATCCCAGGTGGAAGGTCTTAAGTTTAAGATGGGCTGATGAGTAAAGAGTTCAGTTGAATAAGTCGATACATCTAAACAAACACTTCCCAAGACAACATTATAAAAATAATAATGGTGTCTTAGGAACTTAAAAGAAGACATAATTAAAATAATAGAAATATTAATGTATCTTTTGAGAGGGAGGTGACTAGAGTTAACATTGATTAACATTAGACTTTATTAATAATGCCTATTAAAGTTTTTGAGATAACCACTTAAAATTTAGGAAATCACTTGTATAAATTCTATACTCTTTAGAGATAAAGATAATAATTTAAATTAAAAAATTCAATTAATTGATCAGAAGTCAAAGAAAAGAAAAGGAATTAGCAAAAGCAGCACAAATAGCATGAGATAAGATGGTAAAAATAATTTTAAGAATATTATGTCACAATAAATGAAAAGGGCTAAGCTCTTTAATTAAGACATAAAGGTATTAAATGCATTATAGTATCCTGAATTGGATTCTGGGACAGAAAAATGACATTAGTGGAAAAACTGGTAAAATTTGAATAATAGTTTAGTTGATAGTACTTTATTAATATTGATTTCTCTGTTTTGACAAATGTACCATGGTTATATGATGTGTTAATAAGGGAAGAAGCTGGGTAAAGGTTATATGGGAACTTTACCATACTTGTAAACTTTCTGTGAATCTAAAATTATTTCAGAAAAGTTTATTGAAAAAGAGAGTTCTAAAATTTTTTTAAGAATTCTAGCTCTTTATAAGAGATCTAACTAAAAGGTAGAATAGTTGAAAGTAAGATAACAGAAACTTATATGTCAAGCAAATTCTAGTAAAAATAAATATGGTTTTGCTGTTATAACACATCACATAACATAGGCCATAAAGCAGAAAGCATTATGAAAATAGATGATCATCCCATATTTATAAAATAATCAAGTCTCAAGGTTTATAAAACAATTGAAAACTGTAGGTATGTAATAATAGTACAGCCTCAAAATATATCAATAAAAAATTGGCAGAACTGTAAGGAGAAAATGACATATTCACCATCATAGTAGGAAATTTTTAATACTCCTCTCTTAGCACTTGGATCACACAACCAACAGACAGAACAAATATTGATAATTTGGTCAATCCCAACCTTGATCTAATGATCTGCTCTATATTGGACATTATGTTCAGCAATTGAAGTACACACATGAGTATTTTAGAAATGTTAAAAAGTTTGAGGCTATTCTAGTTACCTTTTATTGATTTCTAACTTAATTGAATTACGGTTAAAAATGAATTAATCCTTTGAAATTCACTGAGTTCCTTTATGGCTTAGTACAAAGTCAATTTTCATAATTGTCCTGAGTAAGCTTGAAAAGAATGTCTGTATAGAACGTTTATACCCGGCTTTGAGAGAAATGTATAGTTAGAAACTTTTACATTAGAAACGATGGATGAATGTTAGTGTGCTAACATCCATTGTAAGTGGTTAGAAAAAGAAAAAAAGAATAAAAAATGTAGGCTTTTTTTTTCCTTTTCCTTAATGTCAGTGATTAGAGAATTACCATAATTCTTTAGTGAAATGTCATAAGAGAAGGTAACCTGAAAATACAATGTGGTAATATGACTTCCTCCATAAAAGTCTCCCAAGGGAGAAAAGTGGTTTAGATGGCACTGCTTGTGCATTCCAAAGGCCCGTGGGGTGGGACTAAGCTAGTCTAGAGATTGAGGAAGAGACCTCTCTGAAGAAATGGGATTTAAACGGAGTGCTCAAGGGTGAGTGAGGTTAGTCTGGGCAAAAGTCCCTTATGACACTTCTCTGGAGGAGCCGGTTCCCAGACTCGGGGGAGGTCTGGTTCTCCTTTCCTGGCTTCTGCAGAGTTGGAGGCAGAGCTGAGAGAGAGCCCAGCTCCTCAGAAACACAGGGGGCTGGGATGGGGGGGGGGAGTTGCCAGCACCATCCTCCCTTCCTCAGGAGCAAGGCCCCTTTTGTCTTTTACTCCTTGGGAATTTGTGAGTCAAAAACCTTTGTCTCATTAATCCCACGTTAGGGAGAGGAGGATGAAAATGAGTTGATCAATCAGGACTTTCTTTCCTAGCAGCTGATTATAATCATTCAGATACACATATGCCTGATTGAAATTGGTCGTGATTGAATACAGGGTAGCTGAAGCCCACGGGTCTCGTGGAAATTTAATCAAATGTTTGATGCAGTGAAAAATGTCCTGGCCTGGGAGGCAGGGGACTCCAGTTCTTCCACAACCAGCTATGACATTTGGAGAATTTCCTATTATTTATGTACCCTCAGTTGACTCCTTTGAAATGAAAGGGGTGGGGTCGCATAATCTATCAGACCCCTCTGAACATCTCTACTTACTGTCACTAGAGGGTGAGCAAGATCTCCCCGTGATAATGATAATAGCACTGAAAATAGCTCATATTCATTGACGGTTCTGAGGGCAAACACTTCACACGCCTTAGTACTTAGTACTCACAACAATCCTATGAGGTGAATAATACTCTTGTCTTCATGGTACATTTAGGAACCTGAAGTGAAAGGAAGTTAAGTAACTTGCCCAAGGTCATCCAGCTCATAAAACATGGGGTCGGGGTGGACCAACCACATGTGCTGATTGGAATTTCATGCATGTACTGAGTGTGTGTGCTTAGTACAAGCACACACACACACACACACACTACCTTGCCATTTGAGGCGGTGCTTCGGGAGGGAGTGGGGGAGGGGGTGAGAAAGACCACCACCAAGCAAAAGAAGGAAATGGAATAAGAGAGGTAGGATGGAACTATGACACACTTCATCTGTTTCCCAGTTTGGTTTAAGACAAGGCCATGCCAGGGCAGCCGTATCACACGTGTCTAAGGGTGTTATCCACACTCACACAGCGTGCAGCGTGAATGCCATGCTCTGGAGTTGTCCAACATGGCAGCCCTGGGCCCAGGCAAAGTAAGAGGGTCAGCTTCCACCTCCCCCTCCCAGAATTCCCTCACCCCTTTCCTCCTACTGCTGGGATGAGACCCAAACTACTTGGAATTTATATGAGGTGGAGGTAGGAGGCAGAAATCAACATTCACCAAGAGAAATTTTTAATATGCTTAATATAGAAGAGAAAATATTCTAAATGTAAAACTCGTTTATTCAATACAAGATTCTCACATTTATGCACAAAAATACCTATGAACCGAACTGGTTCAGACCCACTGGTAGAAAGAGTCTTCTTTCGGACCCTTTCTTTTTCTCTGTAGCTCAGGATTTTGGAAGATGTCTATAAACTCTTGGCTCTTTTTGGCTTCTTTCCCCAAGAAAATATTGGTCTCACTTGCAAGGTGAATGCTTAGAAGACCACAGACCTTTCCCTTTGTAGTTTAGAGAGCTCCCTGACCATGTCGATGATACAAAGGGGCACAGAATTTCCAAATTAGCATACAAAGGGCATTTGAGTTGAAGGGGAGGTGATTGATAACAGGAGCCTGGAGTGTTGAGATGGTTGTACTCTTGTCAAGAGGAGAATTTATGAGCTGCTCCTGCACAAAATTAGGAAGGGCCCCTTACCTAGAATCTTTGACGTCCTTGAGAAAATAGGACCCTGGTTTAATCAGAGTTTAACCCTTTAATCCTGGTTTAATCAGAGTCAATTTTCTTGAGGTTGTGTTGATCATATTACCATGTCAGCTACATCATGATCCTGTTGAAGGAACAGCATTAGGCAGTTAACTTTGTAACAGGAAAATAAATATGACTTATAAATTTAGACTTTCACAGAAAAATCATACCAATTAAAAAAAGACAATCAATAGTGTTGTAATTATTCATTCAGTCATTCACCTATGTATCCGTGTGTTTCTTTATTCCTTCATCGGTAGTTCTACTAGTAGAGTGTAGTGATTAAAGGTACTAGGTTTAGATTGACACGGAGCTGGACTTAAATGCCAGCCTGCAACTTTCTAGCTGTATGATCTTGAGCAAATTATTTAATCTCTCGAGTTTAGGTTTCCTTATATGTAAATGGGATTAATAATAGCACCTATCTCCTAAAGTCATCATGAGGATCAAATTAGATAATGACGTAGTAAAAACAAAATAAGTGTAAGCAATTAATATTAATAAAATAATATCTATATGATGCAGAGCAACAAGCTCAGTGAATAATTAAGTAGAAGTTAAAAAATCAAATGAATGTATTTTATTTCTATCAAGGTTCGTTTCTTACTAGCTTGAGATTCTGACTAGCTTAGGACTTGGGAGTTTAAAGGTAGAAGTAAACATACATATATGTATAATACACATACATAAATATATATGAACTTTACTTTTTCACCACTAATGAAATATTTTCCACTCCTGCATGGAAGAATACTGAATAATACATTTAATGCTACAGAGGAGAGAAAATATACCTCTCACCTACCCTCACTGTTGAATATTCTTCTTGCAGAGCTAAAAGCGTCTCTTTATTACTGACCGGTGTGTAGTATGTCAAAAGGTCAGATGACAGCTTGCGTCTTGCCTCTCATTTGATTTTGTATTCATGCTGGAAAAAAATACAAAAAGCAGCATCTTCCAAGGTTGTAGAGATGGGAAAAGGAATTAAAAAAAAAAACAACTCTCATTGCTTTATACGGAGGTTTCCATATTGGTTTCTATTTCCAGTGGTGAATTTATCAGTTCACATTGGATCCTACCTTGAACTTAAACACAAGCACCTGAACCAATAATAATAAACACTAGCTAAGATAAATTAAGTTCTTATTGTGTGCCGTGCACTATACCAATATCGCTACAGGAATTTCCTTATTTAAGTCTTGTATAGATGTACCAAGAAGATGCTATTATTACTCCTATTTAATGGATGAGATAAAGGGTTAGTGAAGCTAATGACTTCTTTAAATCACATTGCTTATTCACTTATTCATCAAATTTATTAAGTGCCTGAACCTGTGAAGTGCTCTGTGGGATGTGAAGATCTGAGAAGCAGGACCTCTGTCCCCTGGGAGCGAGTAGTCTAGTGACAGGAGGTGAGGCACACACAGCATAAGCCCTCTATGATAGATGGATACCATGGAAAGGATTATTCTTTTTCTGTGTCCATAATTTACAAGTCCCCACATAAGCCATTGTCTCTCATATGCAAATATCTTTATATTAATATGTGTCACTGCCTCTGCTTAGACTGTGTCTTCCTCGAGTCCTCCTCTTCTTCCTCCCCCATTGCCTCCCTTCAGTAACTTTGCTTTGAGACTCAGCTCAGAGGTTCTAGGTTCCAGGGAGGCATTCTTCAACTTGGATTGGTTGCTCCCCTCTGCATTCTTATTACAGTCCTGGAAATTCTACAAAGTAAAAGTGCTCAAGGTTCATCCAGGATGACACAAGCACCAAAATATTTTAAGGGTTAGATGATCTCACACACAGGTTTTGAGTGGCCTGGAGGTAGGACAGAGTGAAATGCTTATTGCAGTTCTACCACTACAGCCAGCACCGTAACCTTGAACTGACCTTTTAACTTCTTTGGACTTCACAAAATGAGTACAAACATGGCAACTTATCTTTAGCTATTTTGCACAACAGCTGTGATTCATGAGACAATATGTAAATTGCATGTGAGTTTAACTTAAAAAAAATTTTTTTAAAGCACCATCCCCTATTAACATGACTATTATTTAATATTTTCAGATCTTGACTTTGGAGGGCTGAATTTGAATCGTAAAGTAGGCTTTTGCCTCAAATGAACTGAAGAACAACTAGCACACTCTGCATTCTGCTCTACCTATCTGGTCTTCCTTTATTATAAATTATTTCACAAGGGCTCTGTGCAATCTTGTTTCCAATATCTCAGGTGACAATTCCTCTATCACTTGTGTGTGTAGGTCATCTCAGAAGTATATTGACTGTACAGGGGAGGACATCACTTTTATCTATGTTTTTGTTTTATGAACAAATCCAGCAAAGTTGAATGCTCTATGTTCCTTTTCTATGTGTGTGAAGGAGCGTATGCAGGGGATTTGACAATTTTGCAGCCACAGAATGAGGCTCTTCTTCGCCCTCTGAGCAGACTGTGGAATCAGGAACCCGTGTAAGCAGATACACCTGGGAAACGCTGCCTGTTCCCTGCCAGTTAACAACACCGTGACTGACTTAGCTGGCATCCAGGTCTTTTCTTAGTTGTTTATTCTTGGTTGTTCTTCTTTCTACAAGATTTCCCAAAGAGAATGGAATGGAAAATAGTGAGGTAAAATTCCCAAGTGACAATGACGTTAATTTTAATAATGTTTTCATATTTTATATCATGAGTGCTGATGAAGAAACGAAATAATCAGACTTTATATAAAAGTACTATCCGTATTGTTCACCCGAGATGCCACGACCATTGAGCCAGAGGTGTTAACTCCCATTGGTTAAACTCCCAGAGGGTGGAAATAACCACTACAATGACTCATATTTGAAAATTTGGGGGTGTTTAGAAAATTCAACAATTCTCTGCTTGGCTCTCAGTATATAAATAAAAACAACGCATTATATGGATTGTAATTTTGTGTATCGAAAATCCTGCCTTCATAGATTTCAGGAGGTAAATGGGTTTGCCTACAAAGTTGGGTGCTTATCACAGAGAACATGCAGTGCTGTTATGCACACTTCTAAAGCAAATCCCACATTCGGTGTAAGAGAAAATGACAAACTCTTTCACAGCACAGAAAAAAAATGAAAAAGAAAAGAATACGGAAGTGTGGCTGCAGGTAACTTTCTTCTCCTGGGAAGCAACAGTGGTTCTCCCATGTTTATAAGCTACCTTTTAGGAAAACACATGCAAGATGAAATAGAAATGAATTCTTATCATTTAACAAAGGGAGGGGAAAATCTCATAGGGTTTGAAAGAAATATCCCGGTAACTTACTGTAGAATGGAATTTGAGATAAGGTATGTCTCAGATCCCATGCACAGATATTATTTTTTCTGTTAAACTACTAAAATAATGTTTTATAAGTTGGTGTTGAAGCATGGAGTTTAAAAGGAGCATTAGACTTAAGCATCTGTGTATAAAGAAGAGGTGGTGCAAAAGATATCGTGATAGCTTTAAAGAAAAAACACACAAAATATAATTTTTTTCTCCCTTGTCTTTTGCCAGACAAGGTTATATTTCTCAATCTTGTCTGCCCACACCCAACTAGACTGCTTGCATGAAGTGCTAATGAGATCCCGAAAGAAATAAACACTGCAATTTCATATTCAGCGCTGAAAATTGGTAAATTTTAAATTCTCTCCTTATCATATTGAACAATGACCTTGAGTAAATTGTTCCCTCCCTCTCTCATGTTATTTTTGAAACACAATCTAATGTGGAGCCAAGATACCAAATGTGAGCGCCTCATCCTGCTCCCATAGAGGGGCTCTCTTCTCAGCAGAGCCCGAGTGGAAACTCTCAGCTCTCAGCAGGATGGACTGGGGTTGGTGCAGGAGTTGGACCCTCTTTGCTACCCCTGATATAAAGGAAGCAAATGTGCTTTGCAGACACATAGCTGGTTCAAGTTTCTCTAGTTTGCCGGCTGCATCAATACAGGCCAGATACCCAACTTCTTTCAGTATCAGTTTCTGATTTAGGAAATGATAATTCCTCATTTGCACAGTTGTTATGAGAATACGAAAAAAATGCACGTAAGATGTTACTGATTGGAGTCACTCAAAAAATCACAGCCATTCCTGTCTATGAAAGTCATTTGGTCTAACCAATATTCATCATATCCTGCACAAAGCGTTGGGCTAGGCCTTGAAGCTAGTAACATTAAGATAAACATAATCCACAGCCTGGGAAACGCAAGGTTTCACAGAGTGCACTTCCTCTCACCATATGACGTGTACTGTGGTGGTGAATATTATATGTCAATCACAGTTCGGCCACGGTGCCCAGATATTTGGTTACACGTTATTCTAGATGTTTCTGTGAAGGCATTTTTAGATGAGATTAACACTGAAATGACTAGACTGTTTGTACAGCAGATTATTCTCCATAATATGGGTGGGCCTCACCTAATCAGTTGAAGGCCTTAATAAAGAAAAGACTGAGCTTCCCCAGGCAAGAAGGAATTCTGCCAGCAGAATTCAATGTCAACTCTTCCCTGAGTCCCCAGCCTGCAACCTGCCCTGCCGATTTTAGATGTGCCAACCTCCACAGTCACATGGCTCAATTCCTTAAAATAGACATCTATCTAGGTATACAGATTTGTATACCTGTATACAGGTATACAAATATCTATCTAGGTATAGATCTGTATCTATGCATATCTATTTTATATATGTAATGTATATATGGCTCCTATTGGCTCTGTTTCTCTGGGGATCCTGACTGATACATGTACTTTGATATTTTCTATTCTAATTTCTTAGAATTTTTTTGAACTTTCTGAATTTTGAATTTTGAAAAAAAATTTCTGATTGAGACCCACTAAATTGGTTTCATGACCCACTAATAGGCTATTTCTTAAAATGTGGAAAAACACTTTGATGCCTGCAATATTTAAATAAAAATGGAAATGATGTCTTTCCATGTAAATATTACATTTATCTCCCCTCTCTGAATTGCACTGCATTCAATAAATATTTCCAGAAACATATTTTGTGTGATAATATGCAACTTGAAGTACCTAGGAATATACTTAACCAAGGAGGTAAAAAACCTCCACAGAGAGAACTATGAAACACTGAGGAAGGAAATAGCAGAGGATGTAAACAGATGGAAATCCATACCATGCTCATGGATTGGCAGACTCAACATCATTAAAATGTCTATACTACCCAAACTGATCTACAGATTCAATGCAATACCTATTAAAATCCCATCAGCATTCTTCACAGATATAGAAAAAATAATTTTACACTTCGTATGGAACCAAAGAAGACCCTGAATATCAAAAGCAATTCTAGGCAACAAAAACAAAATGGGAGGTATTAATATGCCAGTTATCAAACTATACTACAAAGCTGTAGTAATTAAAACAATCTAGTATTGGCACAAAAATAGGAATATTGACCAGTGGAACAGATGTGAGAATCCTGATATAAAACCATCCTCATATAGCCATCTAATCTTTGACAAAGCAGACAAAAACATACGCTGGGGAAAAGAATCCCTCTTCAATAAATGGTGCTGGGAAAACTGGATAGCCTCCTGTAGAAGGCTAAAACAGGACCCACACCTTTCACCTCTCACAAAAACCAACTCACGCTGGATAACAGACTTAAACCTAAGGTATGAAACTATTAGAATTCTAGAGGAAAAAGTTGAAAACACTCTCTTAGACATTGGCCTAGGCAAAGAGTTTATGAAGAAGTCCCCAAAGGCAATCACAGCAGCAACAACAACAACAATAAATAAATAAATAAATGGGACATGATCAAACTAAAAAGCTTCTGCATACCCAAAGAAATAGTCATGAAAGTAAACAGACAACCTACAGAATGGGAGAAAATTTTTGCATCCTACGCATCCAATAAGGGGCTGATAACTAGAATATACTTAGAACTCACGAAAATCAGCAAGAAAAAATCAAATAACCCAATTAAAAAGTGGGCAAAGGACTTGAACAGAAACTTTTCTAAAGAAGACAGAAGAATGGCCAACAAACATGAAATGCTCAACATCTCTAATCATCAGGGAAATGCAAATCAAAACCACAATGAGATATCACTTAACTCCAGTGAGAATGGCCTTTATCAAAGTCTCCAAACAATAAATGCTGGTGTGGATGCGGAGAGAGAGGAACACTCCTACACTGCTGGTGGGACTGCAAACTAGTTCAACCTCTGTGGAAAGCAATATGGAGATACCTTAAAGCGATACAAGTGAATCTACCATTTGATCCAGCAATCCCATTGCTGGGCATCTACCCAAAAGATCCAATGACACTCTACAAAAAAGACACCTGCACTCGAATGTTTATAAAAGCACAATTCATAATTGCAAGGCTGTGGAAACAGCCCAAGTGCCCATCAATCCAAGAATGGATTAATAAAATGTGGTATATGTATACCATGGAGTACTATTCAGCTCTAAGAAACAATGGTGATATAGCACATCTTATATTTTCCTGGTTAGAGCTGGAACCCATGCTATTAAGTGAAGTTTCCCAAGAATGGAAAAACAGCACCACATATTGGTATTAACTGAGTAGTACCTAAGTGGACACATAGGTACTACAGTAATAGGGTATTGGGCAGGTGGGAGGGGAGAGGGGTGGGCATTATATATATACATATATAATGAATGAGATGTGCACCATCTGTGGGATGGTCATGCTGGAGACTCAGACTTGTGGGGGGAGGGGGGAATGGGCATTTATTGAAAACTTAAAATCTCTACCCCCATAATATGCTGAAATATAAAAAACAAAACAAAAGTATTTATTTATAGAAATATACATTTCAAAGGTAAAATGAGCACACTTGCCTCTCCAGATCTGTGGGTTCCACATCTGTAGATTCAACCAACTATGGATTACAAATATTTGGGGAAAAAATGGATGTTTATAGCTGTATTTAACATGCACAGACTTTTTTGTCATTATTCCCTAAACAATACAGTATAACAATATTTACAGAGAATTGATGTTGTATTATGTAGTATATGTAATCTAGAGCTGACTTAGAGAATAGAGGAGGATGTGTGTAAGTTATATGCAAATACTATACCATTTTATATAAGGAACTTGAGCATCTGTGGATTTTGGTATCTGCAGGAGTCCTGGAACCAATTCCCTGCAGATACCAAGGGAAAGGGAAAGTTCCTAATGGCCAAAGCTGGAACACTTTTAACAACAAAGTAACTAAAGTATATTGGACTATAATTTAAAGTATAAAATAAATACTCATGGGTCCATCTTGATATAAAAATGATTGAATAAATATGATGATTGAAATGATTGAATGATTGAATAAAAAATGATTGAATAAATGGGAGGGAAGAGATGAATCTCCCTTACAAAAGAACTTCAAATAATTTATGTAGGTGTGTCCCACCTCAGGAAGTAGGGACTAGGTTCTAGGTCCTCTTCACTTCTACTCACCCTTCATTCCAGCCCCCACCAAGTGTGGGCTGTACTCACTAACTTCCAAAGAGTATGGGAAGGCCCAGGGACAGGGTAGCTTCACAGTAGAGACACCTGGCAGGTACCATCTTAGTAAGGTGATCATAGTTAATGTCATCAGTGAGTCATGTTAGTAGCATGTATCCTTGACAATATATGATTCATTTCTATGGTTTTCCTGCCCAAATCCCATGACTCCAGGACAGCCCTGAGAAAGACATTGAACAAACTGGAATTGAGGGACATTCTACAAAAAATTTCACCAGTGCTCCTCAAAGATGTCATTTGATCAAAGGCAAGGAAACTTCTTGTTTCTGAGAAACTGTCACAGACCAGAGGAGGTTAGGGAGATATAATGACTCTACATAATGTGGTACTCTGGATGAGACCCTCCAAAAGAGCAAAGACCTTGAGGAAAAAACTGGTGAAATTTGAATGAACTGTTGAGTTCAGTTAATAGTAATGTACCAACGTTGGTTTCTTAGTTGTGACAAAGGGACCATGGTGATGTAGGATGATGACAATAGGGGAAATTGGGTAGGGTTATATAGAAATTCTCTGTATTAACTTTGCCACTTTTCTGTAAATTTAAAATGATTATAAAGAGTTTTATTAAAAAAATAAAATAAATACAGTTATATGAGTCACAGAGAAATGTACTAAATGCAAATAAGAGAATATAGTCTGAAAGTGGCAGAAAGTAATGGTTAAATATATCTGAATTGCTCTTGTTCTCCTGTGCTCTTAGGGGTGCAATCCTTTGAGGTCTAATTGCTCCTAAACATTTAAGGATTATATATTTAAAGACTGTTGCATTTCAGATTTTACACAAAAGAAACATTTTATTGAATAAAATTGTTTATTCCATTAATGAGGTCAGTATTTTAACAAAATGGATTAAACAAATCATTGTATGGATGATGTTTTTCAGCATCTTTTTTGAGAGAAAAGGAAAATTCAAGAAGCAAGGATGATGTGTTCTTCCAAAAAAGTACCTGTGATTTGATTCAAAATAACAGGTACTAATTTTCATCTTGTTTTGCATGTCATTTGAATATTACTCATCTGGTGTAAACTTGTGAATTCCTGTTGCATTGTTCTTTTTTTTAAATTTTTTGTTGATTGATTTTTATTTATTTTTTATTTCAAAATACAAGGGGGTACAAATGTATTTGTTACTTGGCTTGAGTCAGGGCTATAAATGTGCCCATCACCAGAATAGTGTTCATTGTACCTGTTAGGTAGGGTTTTGCCCCACCCCTCCTCCTCCCTCACCCTTGCTTGATTTCTAATAACTTTTACTTCCCTCTATGCACTTGTGTGTCCATCAGTTTGTTCCAATTTATTAGAGAGTACATATGGTGTTTCTTTTTCCATTCTTGAGATACTTCACTTAAGATATCTCTAATTTCTTCCAAATTGCTGCAAAAGGCACTAATTTATCCCTTTTATAGCTGAATAGTACTCCATGGTAAACATATACCACATTTTGTTAATCTACTCATGAATTGATGGGCACTTGGGTTGATTATGGATCTTTGCAATGGTGAATTGTGTTGCAATAAGCATTTGAATACATGTGTTTTTTGGAAAAAATGACTTCTTTTCCTTTGGATAGATACCCTGTAGTGGGATTGCTGGATTGAACGGTAGGGCTACTTTTAGTGTTTCATAAATCTCCATGCTATTTTCCACAGGGTTTGTACTAATTTCTGTTGCATTTTCTTAAAGGGAGAACAGGGAGAGTTAGCTCAAAGATAGGAAAAGATTGACACTGTCTTCCAATACCTAAAAATTTTATTTAGTGGCATCCTAAGAGTAATTAAGAAAGCTTGATAGGTATAACAAAGTTTACTTCTTTGCTTCAGCCACATTCAATATTAAATCCTCTTTCTTTCCTGAGGCATTGAGTCTAGACATTTTTTGAAATAGAAAAATCTTAAATTTACTTGTTGTAGACACAAATTACGTGTTTGTTTTTTTTTTTCCTGAGGAGAAGGCAAGAGGAGTTTATTAATTTTCTGGTAAATGAAGAGATTGACAGACTCCTGTTTCCAAGTACCAACATCCTGTCTTTGAGGTTTAAAGTTAGGTTGTTTCTTTTCTTTTCTATTTTTTTTTATTTTAGCATATTATGGGGGACAAGCGTTAAGGTTACGTATATTGGCCATGCCCCCCTTCCCCCCTTGAGTCAGAGCTTCAAGTGTGTCCATTCCCCAAACGTTGCACATCTTACTTGCTGTGTTTGTATATACCCATCCCCTCCTCCCCCCTCCCACCTGCCCGACACCCAATAAATGTTATTCCTATATGTCCACTTAGGTGTTGATCTGTTAATACCATTTGCTGGTGAGTACATGTGGTGCTTGTTTTTCCATTCTTGAGATATTTCACTTAGTAGAATGGGTTACAGCTCTATCTAGGAAAATACAAGAGGTGCTATATCCCCATTGTTTCTTAAAGCTGAGTAGTACTCCATGGTATACATATACCACATTTTATTAATCCACTCATGTATTGATGGGCACTTGGGTAGTTTCCACATCTTTGCAATTGTGAATTGTGCTTATATGAACATTCAGGTGCAGGTGTCTTTTTTGTAGAGTGTCATTAGATCTTTTGGGTAGATGCCCAGTAGTGGGATTGCTGGATCAAATAGTAGATCTACTTGTACTGCTTTGAGGTATCTCCATATTGCTTTCCATAGAGGTTGAACTAGTTTGCAGTCTCACCAGCAGTGTAGAAGTGTTCCTATCTCTCCACATCCATACCAGCATTTGTTGTTTGGGGACTTTTTGATAAAGGCCATTCTCACTGGAGTTAAGTGATATCTCATTGTGGTTTTGATTTGCATTTCCCTGATGATTAGAGATGTTGAGCATTTTTTCATATGCTTGTTGGCCATTATTCTGTCTTCTTTTGAGAAGTTTCTGTTCATGTCTTTGCCCATTTTTTGATGGGGTTGATTTTTTTCTGGCTGATTTTCCTGAGTTCTAAATAGATTCTAGTTATTAGCCCTTTATCAGATGTGTAGCTTGCAAAAATTTTCTCCCATTCTGTGGGTTGTCTGTTTGCTCTCTTGACAGTTTCTTTGGCTGTACAGAAGCTTTTTAATTTGATCAGGTCCCATTTGTTTATTTTTGTTGCTGCTGTGATTGCCTTTGGGGTCTTCTTCATAAATTCTTTGCCTAGGCCAATGTCTAGAAGAGTATTTCCAACATTTTCCTCTAGAAGCCTAATAGTTTCACACCTAAGGTTCAAGTCTGTTACCCAGCGTGAATTGATTTTTGTGAGAGGTGAAAGGTGTGGGTCTTGTTTCAGTCTTCTACATGTGGCTATCCAGTTTTCCAGCACCATTTATTGAATAAGGATTCTTTTCCCCACAGTATGTTTTTGTTAACAAAGCTCCTTTTCAGTGTTGTTGCCAGCTGCATTAGTCCCAGTTTGCTAGTTGGTGTAATGTAATCTCCAAGCTTCTAGGGATAAATATAATAATGGTATATATCTCACTCAGGTAACAGCCAGTGCAGGTCACTGGGGACAGAGGATTTGCTCCATGCACTCAAAGAATGACTGTGACCTGCAGGTTCTGCCCACATGTCATTGGCTAAAGTAAGTAAGACACATGGTAGGCGACAAGGAGAAATAGGGAGCGGGTTTCTCTCGGAATGGAATTGCAAGGCAGATGGAATATTTTTATGGCAGGCTAGGATGGCTGTGTATTTGGTTTCGGGGATAGAGCACTCTCTTTAACTGAGTGAGGGAAACACTAGGCCACGTGGAGTTCTGGACTTGTGGTATTAACACGAAAGTATTAGGTTACTGGGCTTGCTGTAGTCTTTTTAATTTTTCATACAAAGCAGGAGGAGTCTATATATCTTTTCTAACAAATCCAACATCTTGAGTAGTGTTCATTTCTCCAGTGAAAAATTACTTCTAATATTTTTTATGTTAACTAATATAGCCATTCTGGTATTGATTAGATAATTTTGGAAGTACTTGTAGTAGATTCTTCTGGAGTATGTATGTATGTATGTATTTATTTATTTATTTATTTTTTTGAGACAGGGTTTTGGTCTCTTACCTAAGCTACAATGTAGTGGTGTCATCATACCTCACTGCAACCTGAAATTCTTGGGCTCTAGTGATCCTCCTGCCTCAGTCTCTCTAGTGGCTGGGACTACAGGCCCATGCCACCGTAGCAACTTATGGATTGAAGTTTTTCAAACACTAACTAAGCATGCCTGGAATATGGACTTCTGATTAGGTTATTTCGGATATTAACTAGTCATTCCTAAATGAAGATTAAAGTTAATTTAAACACAGATCAAATATTAATATATCACTAATTTATTAATATGTTAAGATATCTAAAAGTACATTAGAGACAAAGTAATGTTAATTGTTATATATTGAAGAATGTTTTATTTTTGGACACTTTGTAGCTTCTGAGACTTTCTACTTATATCTGATAGCTATTTTCTTTCGACTTCATGATCCGTCAGTACCTCTGTCAGGTGAGATCCTAAGAGATTAGAGAGGGCACTGGGGTGTGATACTGGAAAATAGAGGACAGCTAAAGTCAATATGAATTATTATTGTGAAAATTGAAAATATGAAATTTCATTGATGCAATTCCCAAATCCAGAGTATTTTTTAGTAAAAGAACGAAGATGTGTCTATGTCAGGGATCAAGAAGATTACACGCTTTTATTTTTTCTTTCCCTCCGAGGTTGCCAGCCACCTTCCTCATGAAGGCTTTTTAACTGCTTCCAGTGTTCTGTCTTTCCTTATCATTGGACCTTGATTGAGGGCAGCGTAGGTATGTGATTCTTTCACAACCTTCTTTTGGAGGGTCCATCTGTCTGTTGGGTAGAGGACTATAAAGAGCCTTAAAATCTTACCCAGGCAAAGGGTGTGAACCCACATCTTTGGCTGAAATTCCCACTATGACCCAGAAAGCCTGATGATTGAGGCCTCCGTAGCAGAGTCCAGTGACTATGTTGGTAAATGTTTAACAGTCAGCAACCTGGGAGGAAAATTTTTAAAAGCCTTGATTTGTAACATTTGCAAATTTCCGTGGTAAATACTTTCTCTATGGCCTATCTGAAGCTACCAACATGATGTCACAGAACGTGAAGCTGGGAAGAGATGTGCGTATTCTACTCTTATTAGCTAGCTTGAACTGGCTCTAGCAAGGTACCAAATACTCCCACCCTCCCGCACATGGACACCGAAGAGAGATTTAAAACTCTCACATTCCACAATTTACTCTTTGTGAAGAGGGGTGATGAAGGCAGAACTCTGCATAAGTCTAGACTAAGGTACCATTTATATCATATCTGTGTGACTCATGCCCTAATCCACAGCTGTTTGTGGCAACCCTGCTGTGAAATAATGCTAGTTGATCAAATACCAAAGGAGCAAAAACAAAGAGAAAATTATTTTCTTTCTTTATGAAGCAATAATATCCAAAATGAAGAGGAATGCCACTCAAATGTGGGTATCATTGTTGCAAATCTTGATGGCGGTTTAATTTATATGGCTACTACAGTGGCCACTAAAGTACATTGCAAATTATATCACTGTATATAAATGCCCAATAAAAATAAATTTCTAGGGATTAAGTCCAAAATCCCAGTCATTTCCTTGCAAAAATGGTCACTCCATTTGAGATATAGAAAATTATGATCCAGCATATGCATCAAGTGGTCATAGCAGGCCTGTCATTAAGCCTGCTAACAACTTTATAACTCAGTTTGCATGCTGGGTAACACTTTGTTTATAGATGAACTTTCTGGCGAGAATTTGTAGACTTTAGGAAGACCTTAAAATTTATACACTGGCCAGGAAACAATTATGTACCATACGTTATGGGGAACATGAGAATGAAAGAAATCACAAATAAACTTAGGTTAAAGTTCTAGAAAATTCAGTGTTCTTTTTGTTCACAGAAACTTAGTCAAGGAGTTGATTGTTCACCTTAAAAGCAGGAATGACTCTTTTGATACCCTATGTAGCTCCTTTCTAATCCAATAATTATAGAATAATAGGAACAAGGGATTAGAAATGATTGGCTCAGGCTTGACAGGAAAGTTGAGGAGATAATTTCTATAAACTACAGGTAATTCTTGCTTCTTCAGAATTCATTGACTCTAAAAAGTTTGAATACCAATAAAACAAATTAAAAGTACAAATTATTCCTAAAGTTTCATGTTTACATAACTAAATCTTATTATCATCTTTATAGGATTTTAAATTTATCTAGACTTAAAAGGCCCTGTACATACCAAGAAAGAGAGCAATATTCATCTGTATTAGTTCTTTTGTGTTTTAGTTTTCTTTTCACCTTCAAATCTTTAATTAATCTGGAATTAATGTTGATAACTGTGATAGTTAATTTTATGTGTCAAGTTGACTGGACTGCAGTGTGCCCAAATATTTGGTCAAACATTTGCCTAGGTGTGTCTGTGAGGGTGTTTTTGGATGCGATTAACATTTGGATCTGCAGACTGAGTAAAAGAGATTGTCCTCCCTAATGTCGGTGGGCCTCATCCCACCCGTTGAAGGCCAGGATAGAACAAAAAGGCTGACCCTCCCCTGAACAAGAGAGAATTTCTTCCTGTCTGGCTGCCTTAGAGTTGGGACATTGGTTTTTCCTGGATTTGGACTCCAACTGAAACATCAACTCTTCCTGGCTCTCAAGGCCACTGGCCTTTGGACTGGAACTATACTGTTGACTCTCCTACATCTCTAGCTTGACAACTGCAGATTTTGGGACTTAGCCTCCATAACTGTGTGACCCAATTCCTTATAATAAATCTCTCTCTGTCTGTCTGTCTGTCTGTCTGTCTGTCTCTCTCTTTCTCTCTCTCCCTCCTATTATCTGTTTCTCTGGAGAACACTTACAAATCCATATTCTATTCCATGAATCTGTACCTACCTATACTTTTATCAGTAACACATTATTTTAATCATGGTGACCTGATAGATGTTTAATATCTAGCAGTGCTTGTCCAAATCAGTTTGAAAAGTTTTGTGCTACTTGACATCTGCAGATTTTGGGACTTAGCCTCCATAACTGTGTGACCCAATTCCTTATAATAAATCTCTGTCTGTCTGTCTGTCTGTCTGTCTGTCTGTCTCTCTCTTTCTCTCTCTCCCTCCTATTATCTGTTTCTCTGGAGAACACTTACTAAAACCATAATCGATAGGGATCTAACTGTGTTCTCCCTATCCCCATCATTTAGTCAATTGTTTCCACATCATGAAAATACTTTTTTATGTATTTATTTTTCTGTACTTCAATGGATGCAAAGAAAATCCTCTTTTAATATTGATTAAATACACACATGTATTTTAACTTGATTTACAAATCCATATTCTATTCCATGAATCTGTACCTACCTATACTTTTATCAGTAACACATTATTTTAATCATGGTGACCTGATAGATGTTTAATATCTAGCAGTGCTTGTCCAAATCAGTTTGAAAAGTTTTGTGCTACTACAATTAAATAAAGATGGGGGTTGGGCTGAGTTTGGGAAAATAGTAGGCTTTTCTACCTAAAAGAGGCAAAGACAAAGATGTGGCTTTTCAATCTTTTCCTTTCTTCTTTGCTTTCTCCCTTCCATCCTTCCTTTCTGCCTGCCTACCTTGGAGCCCTTTCTTCAGATGAAATTGTCCATAGAACTCAAACACAAAATGCAGACATTACAATTAGAGCTGCTCTGGCTGGGCAGGGGGCTGGCCAAGAACACCCCATCCTTCCCCTACTTGCCTCTGGGAAGTTTCTTTATGTTCCAGGAAGCCCTGTTGTAAAACCACTCTCAGATTTTTTTATTCAAAGTCCCCAGGTATGTTCTCATTCTTTGTGTTTTCGCAAATCATGGTGACAATTTAAATGGCATTGTTAATATCACCATTTACCTAATGCATTTTCAATGTCCTCTTTAATTCTTCCAAACCAGTGAAAAGGCAAGATGAAAAGAGATTTATAAAATTTCTGGGTATTATGTTACCTCCTAACTGAGTGGTTTATTTGCTTACTAAATGGTCCTACATTTTATAGTCAAGCGTCATCAACAGATAACACATCAAAAGTAAACTTCAATCTCACATTGCAGAGGAGGTGATTCGATTTGAATGTTGTTTATCATAGAGAATATGTTACTAAATCCGGTTTATTGAAACATTATGCCTTTTAATTTACTTTTAGAGAGAGGAATATGCTTTCATGAGAAACTGCATTAGCTATTAGAAAAGTAATGTAGCTGTCAGTCTGTGCTGTTTCCAGGAAGCATGGGCATGTTGCATTGATAAAAACAGCCACATTTTTTTTTTTTTCTAGTATGATCTGATAGAAAGAACACTGGTTTGGTAGTCAGGGTTAGGTTCAAGGTCAGGTTTCAACAGTAACTAGCTGGGTGACTAAGGAGATAGTCATATAATTTTTCAGGGCTTCAGGTGTCTCATCTATAACAGGGGTCCAGATAAAATCCAGCAGCCATAACTTTATGAGAACCTATGAGAACCTAAAAGGAGATGCTGGCTGGGCGCTGTGGTTCACGCCTGTAATCCTAGCACTCTGGGAGGCTGAGGCAGGAGGATCACGTGAGTCCAGGAGTTTGAGGTTGCAGTGAGCTACAACGATGCACTTTACCTGAATGACAGAGTGAGATTCTGTCTCAAAAAAAAAAAAAAAAAAAAAAAAGCAGGAACTGCTTTCATTGTCCCAGCTTCGATGTTCCAATGTTACCAAAGAAAGTGCAAACGGCCACAGTAAATTCATTGTATAGACAGTAGGAGGAAGTAGAGCTTCCCCTCAGCCGACTGCACAAGTGTGAGTATGTGTGTGTGCTGGGGCGTGGGGCGGCGTGCTGGTGGCATCAGTTTGAAGATCCACAGGTGAGACTTCATGATCATTGGAGTGGGTGACAACAGGGCTCAAGCTCATTTCAGTTTGTGGGAATGTTACACTGTTCAGTTTACTTTTAGAATGAGAATGATCCCGAACTGTAAATTCCTTGGGGGCAGGGACTGTGCTCTGATCACTCCTGCACAGTGATGCACCTGGCTGACCTTGTGAATTTTGACTGACTGTGGCTCATGGATTATCCTGGACAGTCTCAGTGTTAACCATTTCATCATATTAAAAATGACAAGAAATCCCACTGGGTACAGGTAGCAGTGATGTGAAGAGAAGCTTTTGCTTTCATGTTCGAACCATTTCCACCATTCAAATATCCTCAACTTGAGTATATGAACCTTTAATGTCTCTTTGGTGGATTGTGAGCCATTTTAGCTTTTCTCTCTTTGGGCCTCAGAAAAATGATACCTCAAAGTATGACACTTTGGCCTGCTGAGTACTTTGAACCAGAGGAGAACTGGAAGGTGTCAGAAGCAGCCTCAGAAACAAAGGCTCTCTCTGACCCTCTCCTGCCCTCCTGTCTTTTGTCCTTCTTCCTCCCCTGAAGTGAGTCACAGAAATGGGAATTCCTCTTCCCCATGGTGTGGTCATAGAAACTAGAACCCCTCTTCCTCAAAGAAAGCCATCAGACCTAGAAGGGTCACTTTCTCCTTTCTCCCTTCTCTCCTAAAGACCTCATTCCAGAGGGGTCCTGCCCCATACCCAGGAGGAAGGAATGCTGCACACAGAGGCCAAGAACCTGAGCAGACAGGCCTTGCTGGGTCTCCCCTGTCAGCCTAGTACCATGAGATCACAGCCTTTTGTCCGATCATAGTTCTAGACAGCTGTCCAAAACAGAAACAGACCATTTTCCCTGGGTCATTGGGTCTTCCTTTCTGAAGCATTCCATATATCACATAAAACTTTGATCAAATAAATGTGTTATGCTTTTCTCTTGTTATAAAAATTCCAATCTGTTGTCAAACCCATGGGTCAACACTAAGTCTTGATTTTTAGTTCTAAAAATCTGATCTCCTGAATATTAAGTTCTATGCATTGGACCCAAGGGCAGCACTGGAAGCAGCAATCACTGACACAGTGTATGAAATAGATTCTGGGAGTTTTAGCAGAGGAAACGCCCACTACAAATGTTT
This sequence comes from Microcebus murinus, assembly GCF_040939455.1. Lineage (NCBI taxonomy): Eukaryota > Metazoa > Chordata > Mammalia > Primates > Cheirogaleidae > Microcebus > Microcebus murinus. Next base: position 84,070,220 of record NC_134107.1, read on the forward strand.
AATTTTGGTCCAGGGGAAAGTTTATGTTTTCATCCAAGACTCATTCATGACCTGTTTCATGCTCATCTACTGTGGACCAAGCATTATATCAGGTACTAGGGACACAGAAAGTAAGATAAATGCAGTCAAGAACTTCATTCTCAGGAGTGTCTGGCCCCATTCTTTATTCTTTCTCCAAATTGTGGAAAGGCAGAAACTGTGCATCATCATGGGTCTTACTGCCATCTCAAGCCTGATATATTTGGGGTTTCTAGGATCCTTCCAAGCCTTTTGATTCCTTTCCCTCACGCCCAGGGCACCCCGTTCTGGCCTGCTGCTGGAGAAGTGGTCACCTCTGAGGGTCTCTTCATTACCCTCCCACAGATGTTGACCTGCTTCATGTCTCAGTGAGTCAACAAACCCATTTTAGTGAGCACAGCGATGAGTGTCACTAAGGTTTAATGTACTTCGCTTTCAGAGAACATCCATCTTAATTCAAAGGACCACGTAGAATGTCATTCATAAGGAATAGGCTGACAGGATGAGAGTCTGGGGCAGAGCCTTCCAGATATCTCTCACAGCACCATGGAGGCAACTAGCAACTCTGATTATTCACAAACACACCCAGTTGTAGCCACAGCTCCACAATCCATTTCCAATCAATTTGAGGTTGGTGGGGGAGGAAAGCAGACACACCAGGTGGTGGGTGTCATGCAGAACCAAGGGACATGCGACTGATTCTTTTCCTTCACTTTTCTACTCATGGTTTAGGCATCACGTGAATGGAGCGTTGATCTTTGCTGAAATTTATCGTCACTGCTCCTCGGCACCAGGATAAAAATTAACATGTAAACTTTGTGTGTTTCTCACTCTCTTTCAAATCGCATTTCCTGGACTTGAGGAGCAGAGAGTGAGGAAGGGCCCAGTGGTAGCCGAATTCTGAGTTAGGTGATGCAGTCCTGCATTTTCAAAATCAATTAGGAATTCAAGGACAAAAGGAAATCTAGTGGCCATGGTCTATGGAAGTTCTGACTCCCTCTGAAACATTTCTGGAGTGTTACAGCATGGAGATCCTCCGAGCTATAACTTTTACAGGTGCTGAATCTTGGTCTCACAGCAGGGGACTTGCCCAAAGTCCTTGTCCTCAGGGCAGATCCTCTGCTCCTCCTCTTCCTCTTGCAGGATTCTGCCTTCCTCCCTTGTACGCCCACAGCACCTTTGCATCAGCTTCTGGACCAGGTGTCTCCCTGTGGCTTAACAGCGCACTCGGGTGTCCCTGTCACCCACTCAACTGTAGGCCTTCTGGTCACACATCTGAAAAAAAATCTGTGTTTGCCACAGCACACGAATCCCAATATTTGTATAGCCAAGAAAAGGTATTATGTCTTGTGATTATTTATGAAGTACTTAGAGCCTACAGTAATACAAGTCTTAATTTAGAGAATTGCTCAGAAAAGCAGCTCAGGCAGTTTCCAGGAAGAGAGTTGTATATCGCGTGTCATGAGGCAGGTGACTCCGGATGATGATGTACCTTCCCTCTACCCTCTGTCCTCGTGTGGCTTTTTCTCAACTTGCAGATGTCTCCCCTCGAGGCAGTGCTCAGGTGATGATGATGTGAACAATACCTTATAATGGAACAGACATTTTTCATAAAGAAAGAGACAAAAAACCCTGTAATGCTGAGAATTGGGTGAAATGAGCCACCCCATTTTGTATGCTGCTTTATAATTTCAATAGCTCAGACCAAGCAAGGCTTTTTGTTGAAATATTATAAAAATTGCATACAAGCAGCAGCAGCAGCAAAAAAATCTCTACAGTGTCAGAGGGGTGCTGGCTCTGCCGGAGGAAAAAAACCCAAGTTTTTTAGGTCATTAATCTAAATGACAGCTATGATCTGCTTTGAAAATCCTTACCCAAATAAAATCTTAAGTATAGATAGCACTCTTTATATTTACATGTGTTCTGAATCTCTGTAGATTTATTCTCAATGGAAATGTCATAGAAATGATAAAATTAAGATTATATATAGTATATATAAAATTAGCATTAGTAGTAATAATAGTTAACCCTTACTGAGAGTTTATCATGTGCCAGGAGCCCCTGCATCCCATTACATACACATCCATATGCACTGATATTATGCCCAATATCCCGGACTTGGAAATAGAAGCAGAAAAAGGTAAAACTTGCCATAACTTGCCAAGGCACATGACTTACATGTGAAAACATCAGGATTTGAATTTAGGCCAGCATTAGCCAATAAAGCCAACTATGTTGTTTTAAATTTTACAGTATCCACATTAAAATAAAAAGAAATAGGTGACATTAATTGTAATATTTTATTTAAGTCAATATAACTACAATATCATCAGTTCAACATGTAAACAATGTAAAAATTATTAAAAAGATATTTTACATTCATTTTTGTAATAAATCTTTGAAATCTGATGTGTATTTTATACTAATAGTTCATCTCAATTTGGACATTCAATTTTCACTTGAAATACTTGACTGTATTTTGATTTTATAAAATTTGTAATTGAAAATATGGGTTCATGTACCCATATTGTTCCAAATATATTTGAATATTTCTAATAGCTGAATTATCTTTCAAAATTTATATTTAATTAAAGAAAATTAAAAGTTCAGCTACTTGGTCCCATTAGCCATAGTTAAAGTGCTCAATAGCCCCATTTGATCGGCGGCTCCCATATCAGACAGCACAGGTCTAGACAGTCTTTGCCAAAAAATCTATGGTCTTATCTAACAGATTAATAGTTAATAAATAGCTGTTGAATCAATATTGAATCACTATGCTATGCTGTATCAAATAAGACAATAGCTGCATCATTTAATTGCACTCGGTATTCATTGAACAACTATTTTCGGGACTAATACAAGCTGACATTAATGGTTAAACTAATATTAGTCATTAAGAGTGCAGGCTCTAGAGTCAGCTTGGCTGGGCTCAAGTCTTGGTTATATTCCTCATTAGCTAAGGGGTCTCAGTCAAGGCAAAGAAGAAGCCTCCAAAGGAATAGCCAAGTGGGCCTTCCAGAAGAAGGTCTCACCAAGGTGACTATTTCACAATCTGTATGAATAAAAACCAGGTAGTGATTCTTTAAATAACAGGATCTCTTTCCCAAAACAATCATGTGCTATCATTTGCCACCCTGCTATTTATTATCAGGGCCTAAACACATTTGGTGTTTCCAGGTCCCATGCTGTCATTGGCAGTGTGGTCTTACGGTAAACACACAGAGTTGAAAGCAGGTGGACTCTGTTCCTCACTTAGCTCTGTGATAAGAACATAAATCTGTGCACCTTCTCAGAGTTCTTGTACTGTTTCCTTCTTTCTGTCTCCTGGTCACTGCATGCAGAGTGTATGAGTGTACAAATGACAATAGTCAGCCCCAATTCTAGCCACAGCCCTATCAACCCCTGCCCTAAGGACTATCCAGGTCTCAGAAAGAGTCACCATGTTCTATGAGCACCAACGTATCAGGACTGCTTAGCTTCTCCTAAAACCTACAGCCAGATGGATGAAATAGCAGAGCTCTCACGTGCATGAATATTTCAGAGCTGTTTCACTCTCATACAGACTAGTCTAGCAAAGGGATGGCTACAAATACCTCTAAGGACACCAATCCAGAAGGAGAGTTTTCCCTACAGAGAACAAGAACCCTGAGCTAACATAGCCCAGTGACATCGGCTTCCTCTGCAGGGGTGCGTGCTGTCCCTCAGCTCTACTAATATTCGAAGTGGAGACTTGGCTTAATTTTCTGGATCTTGCTTTAGTAGGGTCATTTTATAAGATCAAATCCACAGAGACTTCCTAGACGGTGAGAGAGGACAGCACAGGACAGGACAGGACAGGAGAGGAGACGAGATGAGAGGAGAGGAGAGGAGAGGAGAAGGGAAGAGATGAGAGGGGAGGAGAGGAGAGGGGGGTAGAGGAGAAGGGGGAGAGGAGAGGGGAGGAGAGAAGAGGAGAGAAGGGGAAGGGGAGGAGAGGAGGGGGAGGGGAGGGGGGAGAGGGAGGAAAATTGATTCTGTCCCTATAGGATGACTAACAGACAACCATAGGCACCCACCTAGGGGTTAAGATGCAGTAGCCCTTTACTCAAAGGAATATGTGTATAGTGGTGTGTGTGTGTGTGTGTGTGTGTGTGTGTGTGTGTGTGTGTGTGTGGTGGATCTCATACAGACTAAAACCTTCCTATTAATATCACATCACACCTTCCACATCCACATCTCTCCCCCACGGACTAATCCAATGTGCATTTCTCCCCTGAACACCTTGCATGCCAAGGAAACGCCTGCAGAGTGGCCAGCGGTGCCTCTGCAGCCTGTTGTACAGCAGTAGCCAGTGTGATAATGTGTCACACTGCGCCGCTTTCCCTCTTTGCTTCCCTCACGTCCGGTTTTCCCTCATCCTCACTGCCCTGGGCTTTGACTTCCCAAATAAAGCGTTAGCGCCTCAATCCTGCCTGAGGCTCTGTCTTCGCAGTGGTCTCCAACCTTTTTTGGCACCAGGGACCAGTTTCATGGAAGACCAGTTTTCCATGGACGTGGCTGGGTGGGGAGCTCAGGCGGTGATGTGAGTGGTGGGGAGCAGCTGTAAACACAGATGAAGCTTGGCTGGCTCTCCTGTCACTCACCTCCTGCTGTGCGCCCCCCACCCCACTTCCTAAGCTTCACGGAGGACAATGTTTCCCTGCACTGTTGGTGGGGGAGGATGGGGCAGCAGAGCCTGGTTGCTGACAGGCTGCGGACTGGCACTGGTCCATGGTCCCGGGGTTGGGGACCGCAGTTCTATAGGACCTGAGCTAAGATCTAATGTGATGTTCTGCTTCCAAGTAAAGATGGGACTTGGAGTTTCCTCCTCAGCACTCTGGGCTATAGCAAACATGCCCTCATTTTCTTCACAAACTCTTGGCGGTGTTTCAGTATCCTGATCTTAGATCACATGCCCTGTAAGAATTCTTATACAATGTGTGCTCTTCTTCAAATATTTGTAAATGGAGTCATTCATCATGCCATCTAGTTCTGGAGTTTTCTTTGTAGAAAAAAAATTAAATTGAATTTTAATTTAAAATTAATCCACATAAAAGGGTGGAGATGGGTAGGCCCTAGGCTATTTTCTGGGACCCTGCAATGGCTATGGCGAGAGAGTGGGCATGCTGATTTTTTCTGTCCATTCATTCCATTTTGGTCCAATGTAATCTAGCTGCAGTGACATCAGGGAAAGGAAGGCTAGAAAGGAAACATCCAAAACAAGATACAGAGAATATGAGGCATGCCATGTCCCGGAATAACCTCACATACCACACTTCAGAACTGCCAGGCCCAGCTCTTTTTGCAAAAGTGGAGACAGAATGCCCAAAGCCACATTTTTAATGCTCTGCTACGGAAGCTTCCCTAGTGGTCTCACAATCAGCCTGTGATTGTCTTAACCACTCTGAGTGACCCTACATAAATCTAGGAGGTGACGGGAAGCCCCTCCACCCTAGCCAGGAAGCTGGTATAGGTAGAATTAGCGGTCACCTAGGTAGGATGATAGGCAAGGCACCTCAAGGACCTTGAGAATATTCACCTCACAGATCTATTCCAAATAATGACAAGAACTAACATGTGTTCAGTGCTTACCATGGGCCAGGTATTAATACTATGCTAACTTTGTACATATATTATCTTATTTATTCTTCACAACACTACCACCAGGTAGACTTTACTATAGTTCTATTTCATAGATGAGAAAATTAAGGCAGTGTGAGTTTAGGTAACTTTCCTAAGATTACTCAGCTGACACAACGGATATAGCTGGGATTCAAACCCAGCTCTTCTGATTAGCAGAGAAGGAGTGTTCATCCATTAGGCTGGACTGCGTCCTCTACGTTGTATTGCTGTGAATGTCCTGTTCCCAAGCTGGTGCAGCTGCTTTGTGTTTCTCTGACTTTAAACTGGATTTCTCATTCTCCGAAACACTGCACCATTTTTGAAGTCCCAGCACAGGAAACATCTGCTCTGGGAAGGCTGATGAATGTCCCAGTGTCTGGACTTTGCCCCATTGTACACAGCTCCAAACTCTCCACTTCTCTGAGTATCACCAACTCGAGGTTGTGTGTATAGAAATATTTATAGAAGGTTTGGGGCCATGAAGGAATGTGCATGTTTGTAGGAGTGGGGACAGATATTGCAACACAGCAAAAAACTTAAATTGAATATTAGCCACACCTGTCCTTAAAAGTGTCTTAGCATTACGGGATCAAGTGGTAGTTCTACTTTTATTTATTTATTTTGCGGTATCTCCATACTACTTTCCATAGAGCTTGTATTAGTTTGCAGTCCTACCAGCAGTGTATGAGTGTTCCTACCTTCTGCATCCATGACTGGGCATTTAGCCAAAGGAAAAAAAAGACATTCTATAAAAAAGACACTTGCACTGGGATGTTTATAGCAATTCACAATTGCAAAGATATGGAAACAACCCAAGTATCCATCAATACATGAGTGGATTAATAAAATATGCTCTATGTGTGCCATGGAGTACTACCCAGCCATAAAAAATAGTGAACTAATACCTCTTGTATTAACCTGGTTGAAACTGGAGCCTATTCTTCTAAGTGAAGTATCACAAGAATGGAAAAACAAACAGCACATGTACTCACCATTAAATTGGAACTAATCTATCAACACTTACACGCACATACGGAAATAACATTCATCGCAAACCAAGCAGGTGGGAGGGCGGAGGAGGGATTGGATAAATTCACACCTAACAGGTACAATGCACACTATCTGGGGGATGGGCACACTTTGACTCAAATGGTGCAAAAGCAATTTATGTAACCAAAAAGTTTGTACCCCCCGTAACATTCTAAAATAAATAAAAAGATAAAAATAAAAGTGTCTTGGCCATTCCTGGAGATTCCTCCACACAGAGCTCAGACAATTCTCTGTAGCTTTCCTCTACTCTGCACCTACCCAGTAAAAATTGTTTCTTTCCTCCAAGTGGGAATGCCACATGGAAACTCAAAATCTGTCCTTCATTGCGTGAAGCAATGTGGTTATGGTGTCTAACTCCTGGCTCACCTCGGGGCTACTTTTCTTCAACCAAAATGGCCCATCCACATGCCAAACAAAGACAGTTTGCCTTTCCCGTGAGAGGAAATCTGTTTTTGGTTTTGAAAGCAACTTTTATTTTTCTTCCACTCTAGATGAATGAATGAAAGTAGACATGATGGATGAGATGTGTAACTAGGTAGAAATTTTTATTTATTGAAAATTCTCCACAAGGTTTTCTTATAGCAAAGCAGTCAGAATGAGAGAACTGGACTATTCCAGGCTGTTTGTTGAAGGGCTTCTGTCTGTGAGGAGGGAGTGGGGATTGGGTCTGGGGCTTTCCCAGAGGGATCTCACACGGCTGGTGGGTGAGAGCAGAATTCTAAGGGGCCACATCCTGTGGAAAGGTCACTATAGACCAGGAAAGGTAGAAAAGCCATGCCTGTGAGTGTGGAGTATCTGGAGAGCTGAGAAAGGGGGAAGTCAGGGAGCAAACTGTTGTGTGAGAAGATTGGTGAGAAGGGGAGAGAGTTTTTAATTTTAGTAGTGTCTCCATGGGTCATAAATTAGATTCTTTTAATATTATTCATGTAAACAGAGGATGCAATTATATTTAATTACTTTTATTTGCTACAACAGTGTATATATATATATATATACATATATATATATGTGTGTGTGTGTGTTTTAATGCAACACAGTCTTGAAACTGGATCCCCTTGGGCTAAATGACTTGTTTAGTATACAATGGAAATGGTTGTCAGAGAACCTGAGTACAAATCCAACATATATCATTTATAGGCCTTATAATTTTGTGCAAATTGCTTAACTTCTCTGTCATGTTTGTAAAGTATATCTGAATGAGCCACTGTGCTACGTATAGATTGTCAAAAAAGGCCCTGACACATGGGGTCAGTTTGGAAGAAAACTACCTCTCAGTTACCTGCCTGTAGGTATCAGGCAATTTCTAATCCGTGTGCATGTGTGTATATGTATGACTTCCCCAAGTCCAGAAGTTCTGATCCTTTTCTCTGAATCCTGAAAGAGTAGCCAATTGAGGACGTCAGTGTTCTGGGGTGTGTCCATTTCTCTGGGGTGTGTCCATCCCCTATTCCAGCTCATGGGGGATGGATATAGAGACAAGAATGACAATTAATTAATTCATAATGACAATGGTATTAAATAGAATATCCTACCTTACTCTGAGAATAGTATTGTCTTCTGCAGATAATACTATTATCTGCAAGGCGGTTGACTTATAATGGGATTTATGATGTACTTATGGGGTATAGAATGTGGATCGAATATCTAATTATGTCAGGCTAAGATAGCTAAATGCTCAGGTCTACCTTAGGGATATACCAGCCATCAGAATTCAGTGGCTAGAGTCTTTGGTCCCTTTATAGAATATTGATAAATAATATTTACCCATTGACTGTCATTTTTCTGTGTCACAGAGAGATTACCTTCTTTCTGATGAGCACAATTTTTCTTTTGAACAAAAATATATTTCATTTAAAAATAACCTCAGTTACATGCTGATGGAATAGGTATGTGTGTTGGACACTGCACACCTTCTCAAACCTTGGAATCGGACTGCACACCACCACTCTCATTTCCTGTTCTGCAGTGATTTTCATGAAGTAATTGCTTTTTATCAGAGCAACTACAAAAATCCCAGCTTTGCAAAGATATGACATCATCCAAAGGAATGTAGCCCAATCTAATGTTGAAAGTGTGAATCTCCTGGAACTAGTAGTTCAAATGGTTTCTGATAAACCGCTGGTTCCTTCCAAAATTTAAAATATTCTGTTGTACCCACATCACTTTGCTGTGCTTCCCCAGGGTGCCACGGCACACAGTCTGGGAACTGTATCACATTCTTTTTTGAAATAATGTTAAAATTGATGATTAGGTTTTAGCTAAGTTCTTCTTCTGTAGTTTTGCCTTTAAATTGCTTTTATCATATCTCTCTTATCAATTCTATGTCATTTTTAGGATTTCCTTTATTTCCAGGTTGGGAATAGAGGCACAGACTGTCACACCAGTGGAAATAAAAGGGCACAGAGCGGCTGGATACAGGAGATCCAAGACGCACAGCTTAGGGGCCTACGCGGGGAGAGCAGAGCCATATATAGTGGGGGCATGTGGGGGCCTGGGGCTGGATATGTGATGGTTTATTAGAGGAGGCAGCTGTTGAAACTGTGTATTCAGCTACTGATTCATCAGTTTCTCATTGATAAGTCTTCATTTGTGTTTTCTTGGGAGCTGGCACAGAACAGGCAATGCAAAGGTAGGTAAGGCCTTAAACACAAGCACTAGCTACTTTGTCATATCCTTGCCCCATCTCAACCCCAGGATGAACTGAGTTCACACTCAGTTGTTCAAAGACTGTGATGGAAGCACAAGAGTGAGAAGTGGGGAGGGATCTGTGGGCCTCACTCTCTCACTTGCTTACCCTTTTCCATCAGCACAGACCCGTATATACAGTAAGTTTCACTTAGCGCGGTTGATAGGTTCTTGGAAACTGTGACTGTAAGTGAAACAATGCATAGCAAACCCATTTTGCCACAGGGTCATGGATATAAAGCAGAGTTAAGTTCCTATGGCATATTTCTGCTCACAGAATCATCACCACACTTCTATATAAAGACCAAAACACTTCTAATGTTAAACATTGAAATAAATGTGAGCTATATTTGCATTTAAGAAGGATTAATAAGAACAAGTACGATAATTATTTACCCAATTATTCCAGTTCATGGTCATGGGTGGCCAGAGCCTCTCCTGGCAGCTCGGGGCCAAGGGGGGATCCCAGCCTGGGCGGAACACCATCCCACCACAGAGCACACTCACACACACATCCATACTCATTCAGACGGGGACCACATAGACACACCAGTGAGCCTCAGGGCCACAGCTGTCATGTGGGAGGAAACTGGAGCACTCGGAGAAAACCCACACAGATTCGAGGAGAAGGCGCAAACCCCACACTGTGGTCCCGGCCAGAATCTAATTCTTGTTTCTCATCAACATTATCACAAGACAACATTGGACAAGATGATGTTATTCAATTATCTGCTGTCTAAATGTTTTTCTTTAACCACTGTCTTTTGCATTAATTTTCCCTCTTTGTTGGGTCATTCATATCGGTAGGCAACCATGCTAGTTTCCCACCTTAAAACTAATTTCTTTTTTGAATCCTCTTTTTCCTTTAGTTATGGCTTCACGTAATTTTCTTTTAATTCCCAAACTTCTCAAAGTATTGTCTTCACTTTTCCCTGAATAACCATCAGACAGCAACCCAATGTGAATTATGTCTTGTCTTAATCTCACAGCGGCACTTGGCCCCATTGATCAATCCTTTCTTGAAAGGCTTGGTTGAGTTAAAGTCTTAACTTAGAATCTAGGTTATGATGATCTCTTGATCTACCTTGTACCTCACCAGCCAAATTCTCTTGGATCCACACTCAGCCTGTTCCCAAGGTGTCCATGGTTTGGTCGATAAAATCTCCAGAGGACCTAAGAAAATAAGAAAGAGAATTATAGAGCCAGGTTTTGTCATATTCTTTGATTTCTTATTTCCCCAAATTAAATCTAAGTTCCAAGCATGTAGAGACATTGTTTTACTTGTTCTTCTCTGTGCCTTGGCCCCTAAGCTTTGTGCTCAGCTCACTAACAACACTCGAGAAATACTGTTGAGGAAATGAACGTGTGGTCCTCTCAAGTAATTACATTCTGTCCTTGAAGCAAAAGAGCAGAATAGTTTGTCCACCAAGAGTCCCTTAGAATCTTTTATCATTCTTTTCTTTGCCTGCTGTATTCGTTTGCGGGTCTGGAGATAACAGTCTTGGTCCCTTTCGTGTTTTAGTGATTGCTCCTGGATTACAATTTAAAGTTTTGGGCTAAATGCTCATTTTAAGCAGCCCCAATAATACATATTTGATGTCACATTAACTTGTTCCACTTGTGGTTGTAGTGGCAAGAGTTTTTCTGCTGCAGTCTGCCTTCTGAATATGAATAAGGTGTCTGCACTTTTATTAACTTATAGCAGAGTTATGTTTAACCACAAGAGGAAAGAAACACACCAATTATTCTCTTGTGCAATTTTAAGCAAGTATGAATAGAAAAAAGCTTTGTGGCATGAGTGACTTGAATCTCTGAATTGGTCTCTGCACACAGTGTTTGAAAGAAAGTCATAACTATGTATTCATTAGAGGGACTATAAAATAGCAGGGTGTTAAATTTGTAACCAACAGGCTTGCTATCAGTGATGCGGGGTTTATTATCTACTAGTTCCTATCTTGTCTTATTAATTTGGAAGCATTTTGCAGAAAGAGAAATGGGTTCCATTTCTAAAACTTGCAATTATGAATTCTGTCAATGCTTTTAGCCATCCAGATATTTATTTATACATGTCACTCAATGGGGCAATTTGCAATTCTGGATAGATTGTGTGGCTTAAAGCAGAGTGCTTGTTCTCTGCAGTTCAGTCTTTCTCTGTCTCTCAAAATGGGACAACCATAGGCTTATCCATCTGCTTCTTTGTTAAATGAGTCCCAGATGAGGAGACAAGAGCTGTCTGCTTTTGGTAAGACAGGCACAATTCAATTGAAAACAACTTTATAAGCTTCTGTTGGGTTCAAGTCAGCTGGAATAAAGCTTTTTGGGGAAGGGGAGGAAGATGAGTAAAGTAATTCTTGTCATCAGTAAGTTTGGAACAGACTCAATGACCCAGACGGTATGTTCTCTGGGGAATTCTGGAACTGACTTTCATGAAGGGACATTTCTGAACTGATGGCATAGATCTGGGGTGGACTCCAAGGCTTCTGCCACCATACCACTCTCTCGGGGTCTGGTTTTGTGGGTGGCCCACTCACGGTGCAAATCTGGGTGCACTATAGCAGTTCTGGTGCCACCTAAGGTAACCCAAGGACAACCTGAAAGATTGTGCCTAGCCCTTTCTGTTCTACTGACCAATGTTAGCACACTCTAGATATTTTACAAAAACTGCTGTTCACCATATGTGTTTCAGTTCTAAATTTCTCTAATAGAACATTTTAACATTATTTGAATGGCCACAGAATCTCACATTACATACTTTTGTTTAGTTTCATTTTTTCTTTTATTTTCCCAAAAAGAAATAGAACATCGAAGTTTAGTTTAGAGCCAAAGATTTGGTTCTGGGCATTGTGGCTGCAGAATCCTGCTTTTATTGAATGGCTCCCTGAAATCGGTATCCTGCTTTTAGACTTGTATGAAATGACAAACTCTCCAAATTATTTGAAAATAGCCACCATATCTTTTGCAGACATTTATTGGCCATTGTGTTCTCTCTATGAAAAGGAAATGTAGAGAAATGAACTTTGATGCTTCATTTTATTGTTTACTTCAAGGTAAATGACTCCATTTGGAAATTATAATGGTGCAAATATAGTGTTGTTAAGCCATGGGTTTTACTCTGACCAGGCTTACATTGACAGGAAATTATACTTTTAAAAGCATTACCATTGAAAAGAAAGACACAGTAGCATAGAAGTCTGCTTTTTAAAATAAAGGTGAGAACATTGGATTTGGAGTCAGATGACCTGAAATCTTGGTTTAGGACCTTGGATAAGTAGCTAACTCTCTTTGCGTTTCAGTTTCCAGTGTACAGGATTGGTGTGAAATCAGATTTTTAAAGTCCGTGAACAAACTCGTGAAGTGGAAAGTTCTATGCCAGTATAGAAGCATATATAGATTATCTCAATTGATTTAAATATATCTCTAACTCATGGCCTCAAAAACTTTAATCAACTGAGATTGAGTCCATGTGATATTTAAAATACATATTTTTATTGAGGTGTAATTGATATGCAGTAAAACTTCCATAAAGTATATAATTTGCTAATTTTTGACACATATACACATACATTAAGCCATTAAAACATCACTATGTATCCATTACCCCCTAAAAGTTTCTCAAGTAATCCCTCCCTCATATTCTTAGGTTTGGAAAGAGTGTGCTGGTCCCCACATCTTGATTTTCTAAATTATGTTACTTTATTATGTGTTTTATTTAACTTGCCACAAATCAAATAATGACAATTTTATTCACAATATCATAGTAATTTGGCTCTCTCTCTCTGCCACACAACTTCCAGACAATGGGTTTTATCCTTCCTTTCTGTGTTAGCAGGGATCCTAATGGTAGTTATGCAGGTGAATTCACTTAAAGGACATTAAATAGAAAATGGGATGATGCTGAGAGCGTGAAAATGTAATTGGTGGAGACAATAGTATAGCCTTACCTGCTTTCCTATTTAGAGGTAAAGATTCATCTTTATGTTAGAAGCAAACAATGATTAGTTGACTAGCAATCTATGGTTCCCCAAGTCTCCATGCTGGTTTTAAGGAAGAATAATAACCATTAATCAAAAAAGCCTTATCTTTTTTTCTTAAATGTCAATTTGACTACTATGAAAGTGAAGAAAAATTCAGCAATAAGATCATATTTTATTAAGTTACTAATCCCAAAGTTTTTGTGGGAGTCTCCTTAATTTATAGGCTTATCAGTAGCTGGGAACCTGGGCTTTGGAGTCACACAGATCTGAGTTTTACTAGTGTAACCTTGGGCAAGTGGCTTAATGTTTTTCAAGACTCAGTCTACTCATCTCTAAAATGGGCATACTAATAGCACCTATGTCACAGAACTGTTGTGCAAGTTAAACTGGATAATGCCTAAGTAGGCTCATCTCCATACACAGAGCAATCGTTTCATACAAGTTGTTATGATGATGAAGATGATTATCTCAGTGTAAAAACTATCTCAGCATAAGGCAAATATATGCAAGATTCTAGTCCAAAGGACTTTCATTAATCAATCAAAAATTTATTGATACCTACTATGTCCCAGTTCCTTTTCTAGTCATGGATGATTAGAAGCACTCAGATGCTTTCATATCAGGGTTATATTTAGGTGCTACCAAGCCTTCAGCATTTGTCCTTGTTCTTTATAAGACCCCAACTGATTCCCCATGGGGAAACTGCAGGGGCAGGGGACTGAAAGCCTAAAGGAAATTGGGAGTCTTCATGCTTTAGCCTGAATTTATTTTCCCTATCATCCCCTTCTCTTTGTAGTCTACATATTGTGTATTCTAAACAAGAATTTCATCAGTACCATTCATATCCAAGAGGCAATTTTCAAGCCAAAGGTGGGCCAGTCTGTATGAATGAATGAATGAATGAATACAATTAAAATCCCAAACCAAAACTCACCTAAATAGCCATTGAGCTAGTTAGTCTAAGTGTTGTGACTCTTTCTAGCCACTGCTTCTGGGCAGTTTGGGGGACATAGGGAAGAAGAACGAACTGAGCCCTTGATTTGACCTTAGGGGAGAAGGAAGTTATTGCTTACAGTCAAAAGGGAATGATATAAAAAGGGACCCCAGGATCCAAATCCACACCCTGGGCAGTTGCAGCCTCATCCCACATCTTCGAGGTCAGGCCACCCCAGAACCTGGGTTTTTGGAGGACATTAGTAACTCATGCATGGTGAGCCCCAAACAGTTACATAGCAATTGTCTCACAGCCCCAACACAAGTCACTTTTTAGTTCTAAGGTAGCAGCTCTTAAGCCTAGCTGCTGCAGATTAAAAGGCCGGAAATAACCAGAGAGGAAGAGTGTTTGAATCTAGACAATATTCTTAGCTTCTAGTTAGACAGGTGTCTTCCTTCTCTTCCTCCCTTCTCTGCTAAGCAGAAGGCTTTCAGAGGGATTCAGAGATTCATTCAACTATTATAACTGACGACTATTTACTGAGCACCTAATAGGTGCTGGACCCTGGAGATGCAGTAATGAGAAGACAGACATGGCCTTGGCTCTTACAGAATTGGAGTGAGGAGACATCTGTGAAATTATAGATGTGAGTTTCAGATTGTATCAGTGCTCTCAAGGAAAGGCAGAAGTCTTCTGGGAATACAAAATAAAGGAATCTAACTTCAACCAAGGGACAGAGGAGGCTTCCATGAGGGAGTGACATATGAGAAAGTGAATGGATAATAATAATATCTGATGTTTATTCAGCTTTACTATGTGTGCGATAGTATCCTAAGTACTTTACAGGTGTTGCTATGTAATCCTTACACAACGCTGTGAGGTGGTATGCATATATACGTACGTGTGTATGTGTATGTGTGGTGGGTGTAGACATATAAACAGATAGATAGGTGGACAGAGGACTTCACCAAGATCCAATGTCTGATCCTGGATGCTGAAGGTGTAGCTAATTAATTGTCAGTGCTCTTCAGTGGGTGGGCCCATCCCTCCAGACAAATCCAATAGTCCCAGTTAGGGAGTCCCATATTTTACCCTTCTTGTGCTGTGTTTCTCTGAACAATTGGAATTGGAAATAACAATAACAGTGGACAACAAAAAATTACCTTTTTTAGCTCTGTTTAAGCTAAGGCTGGAAGCATCTGGAGAATCTTTATAATTTGAGTATCAATAATACCAGAAAACATCCATAGTAATGTAAAGAATAGACAAAGAACACTTGAATCAACACATAAAGCCAGTAAGGCAAAGACATGGTCATGACCAAGGCATTCCTGGCTATGGCTACCCACAGTACTCAAGTGAAGGGGAATTGGTGGCTAAAAGCAGGCTTAGACTCTGATGATGATTACCCAAATCTTTAACTTGGCATATAGATAGATGTGTGTCGCTAGACTTTTAGTAAATGGCCTAAAGTTTATTTTATATTAATAGATGGATTCATTCCTCTAAATCAATCCAGCAGCACGAATGAGGCCTGAAAAAGGCAGATTCCAGTCCTTCTCACTGTCGCCACCCCACCCGGACCAGGTGCTCCTGCTAGCAAGCTTGGCAGTCACTGCTCCCCCACCCCCAGTACCCCAATACTGAGAGCACTGAGCACTTCACAGACCTTCACCTGCTAAATCACAGAAACGGCTGCAGAGCGCGCCTACAGAAAAGCCCTGTTAACGTCCGAGCCTCTTTTCTCCCCTCCTTCCTCACTGGGAGGCTACTGATGTGCTGATGTAATCTTTCCATCTCTTATGCCCAGCAGCGCAGGTGGATCAATCCACCTTTAGCTTTCACGGATTTGCTTTGAAGTGGCACCAAGGTCAGACGCTGTTGCTGTTCCACAGACCCAACACCAGGGGGTGATCACAGCACATCACACTAATTACCACTGCTCCGCACGCAGCTCGCCGCGCACCCCGAACAGCAAGCGCAGAAGGAGCTGGGCTCACGGAAAACTCGGGTCAGTAGGACTCACAACATGTAAAGAGCCTTTTTAATGGCATCGCTCTGTGCAAATGTTCAGTACAATTATTATAACCTCAGCGGAGTTGCTGCTTAATGCCAAAGGGAGACAAAAATGTCATCTCATAACTGTAAATAATTGCATAGGAAACAGAAGGCAGAAAATTATCCTGCCTGGTGCCCGGTAGTGCTGGGTAATTTACAGGTGCCAGTAAAGCCGGGAGGATGTTCCTGTCCTGGTCACACGCAGCCCCATGCTCCGACTCACGTGTTCTTCTAACGCACAAATCTCCACAGCTGCTAAAGTGACAAACCTGTCAGGCCAGTGGTATTTGTGACTATTGCAACTCTCCAATTCTTGGAAATAATCCCGCGGCAAAGCACCTCTTACAAGGAATGGGAGAGGAGGAAATTCGTGTCAATTCATCAGAAACTGGTCAGTGACTGCGCACAGCACTCTTTGTGATTGCCTTTTAATGTTCAAGATGCAAGTGATTGCTCTTTTGGAGCTGTATTTTTCCATTAGAAAACACCAATCTCCCTCGTTCTACTTGTCTAAGATCCTGAAACAAATGTGTTTTAGTTAATTTTCTGTTTCTCTTTCATCTGCAAAACACCAAGGACATCATATGTTCTAGGATCACGTAGTAGTATTTGAGGCAAGGACACATGGCTAAGCATAGTTAGTGAGAATTTGTGGAAGTTGATTTCTTCTGATATTAGGGTAAGGTTAAGGTGAAATAAAGCTTACATATGTATCCAAAAGCTCCTCATCAATGAGGATACTTGAGTGGACATGAACCACATATTCCTAATTTTTTCTTTTATAAAAGTACTTTTCATTCAATTATGACACATACTGAAATGCGTATAAATCCTAAGTGTGCACTGCAGCTCAGTGAAATTTCGTAAAATGAACACACCCATATAAACACCACCTATATTAAGAAACAAACCAATACCCCAGCAGTCCTCTTAGGCTGCAGTGTAAATAAATATACAATTCTCGTATTATTTATGGGCAAACGTTGCATTCTGCAGTCTGTCTCCTATCTTGATTGGAATCAATTTCTTCAGTACAGTAGTATGTTCTTTCTGGAGTAGTGGTGCTCAAAGTGAGGTGCGGTGAACAACAGTATCAGTTCAGCATCATTATCAGAAAAGTGAATTCTTAGGCCTCACCCCTAACCTATTGCATCAGAAATTCTGGTGGCCGACCTCGGCTATCCGTGTTTTTAACAGGCCCTCCTGTGACTCAGCTGCACACTAAAGCTTTAGAAATTTTTTTCTGGAGCAGTGTCCATCTTTCAGCCTCAAAATTGTGTTGTAACTGTGTTGTGTGTTTCTGAGGTGTGAAGTGTTACATTAGAATAGTGGTGACAAGATGTAATTATTCATCTCTTTTTCCTCTTTTAAAATTTATTCATCAGCTTTATTGAGGTGTCATTTACATACAAAACACCAATTTTTTTAGTGTGAAATTCAATGGGTTTTGACAAATATTTACAGTTGTTTCCCTCTCTATTTCCATTGCTCAGTCTCCTCAAACTCTATTAACATTGTGGGTCTATTCACCTTTCTCCTACTAACCTGTGAGCAGAATTCTTCAAGACAAAACTATTCATCCTTGTGTTCCTATCTCTTGGCCAGACACAAATAAGAAGCTTCACAAACATTTGCTGAACAAATGAGTGAATTAAGCTGAGTCCACTGTGAAAACTAACTGGGCTGTAGGGTGTGGGGAAGGGGTGGGTCTAGGAATTCTGCATAAACTTAAGGTCTAAAGTAAAGATACTTGGAAAAGTCATATAAAAACGCAGGGGCAGCATGGGCTTTTGCTGCACGGTTGGCAGACACTGTCACTGCTCTGTCAATATTCCCTCAGCCTGCCTGGGAGGTCACCTCCGGTCACCTCCCTTTCAGGCTGAAATGTTTCCTGTGTCTTTCTGCTTCAGGGCATTTTATCTGACGGTCTTAGTGCACATAGGGAGGGTCAGACGTGTGGGGAAGTGAAGACTGCAGAAGCAACCCCTGCCCAGTGAGGGGGGCTGTTTGTGCATAAACACCCGCTTCCTCATACACCAGGGGCACGGTGCTGAGGTGGGCGTCATGCACGTTCTCGGCAGTTCCCAGGGGGCTGGAGCCTCACTGGTCTACTGGTTAAAGTATCCTTCATTGGCTTTTCTTTCTTTCCGGCTTCTTCTCTCTCCTCCTTCACTACCTGCACCCAAATCTTTGATGCAGTGTCTGCTTTTGAGCGAATCTGAACTAAGGCAGTAAGATTCATAAATTGGCCTCTTTCCTGCTCTGCGACTTTGAGTCATTTACTTCCATCTCTGACAGTGTCTATTTGTACATTTGTGAAATAGGAATAATAACGCTTACATTTTAGGATTGTTGTATGAAACCTTATCAGTACCTATAACATTATAGGTACTATATATTATTATATATAGTATAGTTACTATATATAATAATGCCTATAAATATATAGGTACTATAGATTATTATAGTATAGGTACTATAGATTATTATATATATAATATATATTATATGTATTATATATATATTATAGGGATAATATTATAGGGATTCAGGGAGTGATAGCTATTTTTGATATTATGCACATCTGGTAGACTTTGCTTCCCTACTAAAATTTCCCAAAAGAGATGAACCCATACAGGTGACCCTATGTCAGCGCAATCCTTTAAGCATTAGAGGGTTAGGTGGATGAAAGCATGTCCTGGAGCCAGTTCCTCCACCTTCTCTGATGGCACTCTAGGCCCTGCATGCCCCACAATCCTTTTGTCCTTTCTGAGAAGATCTAGGATTTCACAGAGACACAGGGAGTGGCTTTCCCTGTCCTAGGTTTGCTCACAGGGAATTCATTAATTCAACAAATACTTACTGAGTGCCACTATAGGGAAAGCATTCTCTTAAATGGAAGAAACAGCAGTAAATAATCAAAGTCCCTGCCTTCAAGGACCTTATATTCCAGGAGTGGGGATATGATCCTTAAGAAATAAATAAATATGTGATATGGAAAATAAATATATGATATATAGAAAATGAAGAATAAGGAGGATACAGAGTAGAGCATACAGAGAGAAGAAACTATAAAGGATATCAGAAAGTCTTATCTGATACGAGTATTTTTGAGTGAAGACTTAACATCAGCCAGGGAGCCAGCCACAGGATATCTCCAGGAAGAGCCAGACAGGCAAGAGGAAGGCAGGTGCACTCTTCAGGTGCTCCAGGAACAGCAAGGAGGCCAGTGAGATGAGAATGGAGTAAGGCGGAGGGAGGGGAGGGACCAGATTTTCCCATCTCGAAGGCAGCAGGAACACGATTGCCCTTGGACTTTGTAGATCAAAGTCTGGGCTTTGGATTTTACTTAGAGATGGAGTGTCTTGAGCAGAGGAGCAACATGGTCTGAGTTTAAAAGTTTATTTTAAAAGGATCATTCTGGTTGCTGTGTGGAGAACAGGCGAAAGAGGCAAAAAAGTGAAAGTTTGTAGGCCAGGTAGGAGGTCAGAGAAGAGGCTTGGCCAATGGAGATGATGAGAAAGTGCTGTGCTCCCCCAGAAGGATGTGCCCATGGACTGATTGGATGTGGGCTTCAAGAGAAAGAGAAGACCCAGGATTATCCAAGCTTTTGCAATATATAACTGAAAGACTGAGAAGGCCACTTACTGATTTGGCAAATGCTGGGAATGGAAAAGAGGCTTTTAGGGGTAATGCCAGTGTTGAGTTTTGGATATGTTAAATTTGAATGCATATGATTCATCTCAGCAGATAACAGCATACTATATTGGTTAAGAGCATGGGTTCTGGAGCCCAATTGCCTGGTTTAAATCCCAGCTTAGTCACTTCCTTTTTGAATGACTTTGGGATATTTACTTTACCTGTCTGTCCTTGGTTTCATTATCTGTAAAATGTGGATAGTAAAGCACTATGAGGATTAAATAAGTTAATACATGTAAAGTGCTTGGGACAGTGCATTGCACAAAGTAAGCACTATGTAAAAATATGTTAGGTAAAATGTTGAATAGATAGGCATACGTGTCTGGAGTTCAGAACAGAGGTCTGGCCTGTAGTTGGAAATCTGGAGTCACCAGAGCATAGATGCTACTTCTAGCCATGGGACTGGAGGAAGTCACCTAGGGAGAGAATACAGCTAGAAAAGGTAAGATCACCAGAGCCTGAGTCCTGGAGCATTCCAAGGCTTAGAGGCGAAGAGAAGAAAAATGAATTCAAATCTACAAGTTGTTAATTCATTTTTTAAGAACTTTACATTTCTTGTGAGCTTTCATATTGCTACTTGAAAATTCAGCTGAGTGATTCACAAAGAGCAGCATTCACTCGAAAATGTGTCTGCAGTGGGGCCTGCAGCAGAGACTATCTTGAAATAACACTTGTCATTCTAGGAAGGCGGCCAGAGTGTCAGAAACTGCCAGCCATGCATTACAATACATTTCATTTATTCCCATGAAAAGCAGGGGTAAAGCAGGGAGGCGTGATAATTTTTTCAAGAAGAGCAGGGTAGCTAAGGAGTGTTAGCCTTCAAAGTATCCCCTTTAGGAGACAATATACATACTTACATACTGGCCACTTATTTCAGTGTGTTGCTTTTTCATGCACTGTTTTGGGAACAGTTATCAGAACAACTAAGAATTACAAAAGAAGACTAATATCTGTCTTTTATGGGTGCAACTTAGTTTTTTATTGTGATAAATATATATATATTTATATAGAATGAAATTTGTCATTTTAACCCTTTTTAAATGCGCAATTCAGTGGCATTGATTGTATTCACAGGATTGTGCAAATATCACCACTATCTAGTTCTGAAACATTTTCATCACCCTAAACAGAAACTCTGTATCTACTAAGAGAGAGTTAACCATTCCTTTCTCACACCATCTCCTGATAACTTTCAATTTACTTTCTTTCTCTATGCATTGCCTAGTCCAGATATTTTATATAAGTGGCAAATACAGAAATTGCCCTTTTTATCTATGTCACTTAGCATAGCATATTTTCAAGGTTCATCTGTGTTGTAGCATGTATAAGAACTATATTCCTTTTTATACTTTAATAATATTCCATTGTCTGTATATGCCACATTTTGCTATTGATAGACACTTGGGTTGTTTCTACTTTTTGGCTATTGTGAATGATGCTGCAATGAACATTAGTTTACAAGTATCTGTTGTGTCCCTGTTTTCAATTCTTTTGAATATAAACTAGGAGTATAATTGCTAGATCATATGATATGTCCATGTTTAGCTTTTTGAAGAGCCACCAAACTGTTTTCGATAGGAGCTGTACCACTTTATATTCTCATTAGCAATGTATTAGGGTTCCAATTACTCTCTCCATATCTTTTGGCTACTCCAATTATTTTTTGGTTACTATATGCATGGAATATATTTTTCTATTCCTTTACTTTCAAGCTATTTGTGTCTTTGTATCTAAAGCAAGTCTCTTGTAGACAGCATATAATTTGTTCATGGCTTTGTTGTATTCTTTTTTTTTTTCTGACTCACTCACTCACTGACTCTTGTTTTTTGATCCATTTGCCAACCTCTGCCTTTTAACTGGTGGGTTTAATCCATTTGCATTTTAAGTAATTACTGATAAGGAAGGACATACTTCTATCATTTTTATGTTTGTTTTCTATTAATACATGCCTCATAGCTTTTGTGGTTAGTGTAAATGAATTCGTGAGCTCAAAAAAGGGAAGAAACAAAGGAAGCAAAAGGCTTATAATTGTGACAAATACAAATTATTGTTATATCTTTACAGTTATGACAACACCATCTTTAACATTCAAGCAAAACTAATTAAGAAGGATCACTTTTGTGAGCTCAAAATCTGTAGGGTTTCAGCACTGTGGCTTACTGCTCCCTAACTCATTGGTCCTAGAAGAAAAAGCTGGGAATGAAATAGTGATTTTCACCATTGTAATTCAATAATATCTATCCATATAATTTTCAGATGTCCTATCCTTTTAAAGTATAAAAGAAATTAACATATGTGATGCTTCTAGAGGGCTGTATGCTAGTCTCCTTTATTTTCTCAATTTGATGGAGAAAAGTGATATTCAGCAAGTGACATCCATTAACTACCTGGTCTTGAGGGGCCTTAATAGATTTTATTTCCTAACAAGGTTTTCAACCATTGGTCTTTATTTACATCTGTAAGTCATTCAGTTTTTCAGAAGGTTCACAGAGTCTTCAGTATTCCTCCTGAGCAGGGTTCTATATTTCTTTTCCAAAATCTCTTTATTCTTAAATCACTCTGCAGAGCTTGAGGATAGAAGAGTTCTGCCTTCTCCAAGGCCTCCCCAAACAAAGTAGAACCATCTCTCAACTTTTTATCTTTATCTTCCTGATGTATTAAGGAATAAAAACAAACAAAATGAACTGAAATGCTTTTATTTGTGATCATAGACATAAAACCAGCTTGGATAGGAAGGAGATGTTAGCATTAAAACAGTAGTTTCCAAACTTTTCTTTTGAAAAGAAAATAACCATTTTTTTTAAAAAAGCTATACGCTGACTCCCAAGATATAAAACATAGAGAAACAGAATTACTCAGTTTGAAGTTTAAGGAAAGGAAAGGAGGACTCTGAAGCCATGGCCCTTTCTTTAGTCTTCATCCCACAGTCTGTCTAGTAGGAGTTCTCAAACTTGGCTATACATTAGAATCACCAGGTGGGTTTAAAAACCCTGATCCCAGGTTCTCCCCAGAATATCTAGGGAATGGGACAGAAGCATGAGTATGTTTTAAAGGGTTTCCCTGGATGAATC
The DNA here is from genome assembly GCF_040939455.1 of Microcebus murinus. Taxonomy (NCBI): domain Eukaryota; kingdom Metazoa; phylum Chordata; class Mammalia; order Primates; family Cheirogaleidae; genus Microcebus; species Microcebus murinus. The sequence continues at coordinate 84,093,349 of NC_134107.1, forward strand.
CAAAGTATAATAACTAAGGTTGAAACCATTGCAAGGAAGTGAAAGAAAGCCACTGAAACAGTCTATTCTTTATCTTTTTTTTTTCATTTTTTTTTATTTCATGAAATTATGAGGGCACAAACATTTTGGTTACATGTTATAACTTCGCTACATCCCAACCATGATTTGAGGCATGCTCTTCCCCCTTACAACACTCACTGTGTCCATTAGTTGTGAGTTTACCACCAACCCCCCTACCCCCAAAGAATATTACTACGGTGTGAACACCTTAATGTTGATCAGTCAGTGCCAGTTTGATGGTGAGTACATGTGGTGCCTATTCTTCCACTCTTGTGATACCTCACTTTGGAGGATGGGCTCAAGCTCTATCCAGGAAAATGTAAGAGGTGCTAGGTCAGCATCATTTCTTATAATTCAGCAGCAGTATTCCATTCTATACATATACCATATTTTATTAATCCACTCATAGATTGTAGGGCACTTGGATTGTTGACACGTCCTTGCTATAGTGAATTGTGTTGCCATGAACATTCGAGTGCAGATGTCTTTATTATAGAATGACTTTTGTTCCTTTGGGTAGATGCCTAATAGTGGTATTGCTGGATCAAATGGTAGTTCCACTTGTAGCTCTTTGAGGTATCTCCAAATTCTTTTCCACAGAGGTTACACCTACTTACAGTCCTACCAGCAGTGCAAGGGTGTTCTTATCTCTCCACATCCTAGCCAGCATTTGTTGCTTTGGGATTTTTTGATAAAGGCCAATCTTACTGGAGTTAGGTGATATTCTTTATCTATTTTTCCCACCATGTAGAATATCCAGAGGTGGTAGGAATAGCTGGATAACTGGATTAATATAATGCTTTTTGCATTGCTGTCACTTCACAGACAACGGGGTTAGAACATAAACTGAGCTTTTTCAGGCCATGAAGATGTTAACACACATTTTATTTTTTAAAATAAAACAGCTCATATGTTTAGAGGCAAGCAACTTACTCTTCTGTAATTTGACTCTCGAGGAGAGAATTTTTCAGAGGGAATTGTGCCAGAGGTCAAAAGAAAGAGAAAAATAAAAATCATACCCTGTTCCCTACTTTGAAAAGTTAAATGATTAGAGAAAAATCCATGGGGAATATCTCATTCCTCTCATTAAGTCTTCCCTCCATTATATCAGGAGAGAACAAAAGGAATTAATTAAGAGGCTCTCTGTAGCATCGTTAACAGAGAACTCTTCTTTGTCTGATTATGATTCCAGGGGATCAAAATGTTAATACTTCTGAAGATCAGAATTATAAAACACTTTTTCCTCTCCACTCTATTTCAGGAAATTCTCTTTGCGTGCATTTGAACTGAAACAACTTAAAGGATTTCGATATTTAAAAAAATCAAACAAAGAATCAAAACGCTATCAAAACTGCCAAGGTGTAAATGATTAATTAATATATTTTGGAAAGAAAAGTTCAAAATTGGTGCAATAAAAGTATAATGAAGTCAGAGGGTAAATAAATAGTCAATAAAAATAAAGATAGTGATTTCCAAAGGAAAGAGACTTGGAGCCATTCTGATTCTTATGGTTTCTTAACAGTTTTGCTTTCAATGAATTTAACCTCCTACGAGGCAATCCTTGTAAGAAAATTTCTTCTTGTCATTTTGGGCATTTTGAGAGCAAGCAGAGAATGGTGTCTAGGGGTGGGTAGGGAATTGTTTTTTTGTTCCTACCCAGCAAAATCAACTGACTAATGACTATTTACTCCCCAGCCTGCAGAGCACACCATGACCTGCAGTGCTGATGAAGGGGAAGGGGGGCCAGACTCTGCCAGCAGAGATCCCCACTTTCCCATAGGCATTGACTGTGGAAGTCATTACATTTCCCTGGTCCTCCCCTTTCTAGCTTTTAGATGTCACATTGTAAAAATTGAAATGGAATTGGCATATTTTTAATGCCTTGAAGGTATTATTGTTAATACTTAAGTTCTTTGCATGATGACTGTTGGAACATGCTCTCAGAGACCTGGAACAACCACCTTGGGAAAACATCTCCCATATCCGCAGACCTGGCCTACACCGTAAGGTTTCAGGTGCAAAGTAGAAAGACCACTTTTGACTAAGGCCACACAATTGCAAATTATAAGGAAGAGAAAAAGCAGAAGTAAGGGGAAATGGGAGGGGAAGAGAAAGAGAACAAACAATTGCATTTTTTAATGTCTGAGATATGGTGTAAGTGTCTTTATGTGTTTCCCAATGAATACAGACAATAGAGGCTCATATGGGCTATGTGACTTCCCTACATCTACTCCACTAGCAAGTGAGGGACCTGCAATTTTACCCACTTTCTTGAGTTGCAGATTTCTTGTCTTTTGCTTGATGCCACTCTGCCATCCCACAGAAAAAATGCAAAACAAATGAAACAAATAAGCAACACGAAAGCAAAGCATAAGAAGACACACCACACTTATTCACTCTAACCCTTTGCTGTAGTCCTTCCCATCATCCAGATGGACCATGACATAAGGACACTCGCTGCAAATGGTCAAGCACACTGACAGATGTGTCCATCCATCCCTCCTGCCACCACTGTCTGCCATGCTGGTGCGGGCCCTCTGCACATAGAGACTGTGCTACAGTCATTGCCTACAGGTCGCCTCATCTCCCTCAGCCTAGAAACCCTCCTCTGTGATGTTGTAGGGGCTGTCACGTTGCCGATGACTCTTCTCAGCCTCCTCAACACTCAGGGCTTAAAGGGGTTCAAAATTTGGGTAGCTCAGTGCACAGCTGTGTCCAGAATTTCAGGGTGCTGGAGCTAAGGATGCAGAAAGGTGAAGCATTCCAGAGCGATGATGACTTAGCTCCAAGCATTAGGGCTGCTCAGATAAAAACATCTTTGACCCATCTAAAAATCAGGAATTTTAGAGTGGGCTTTGCATTTACAGTTTCTATTAGAACTATTTTATCTACATTAAAATAATAATGTTATGTATGACCATTTATTAAAGACTTACAATGCTTTTATACATATATAGCTTGTATTACCTTCATGATGACTCTATGATGAGTCCCCATCATAGAGTCATAGCCCCATTGTCAGTTGAAGAAATGAATGCTCAGGCAGACTAGGCCACTTGGGATACACAAAGCTAATCCATTGTAGAATGGGAATTCTAACCCAAGTCTGTCTGTTTCCAGGGTCAGTGTTATACAACTGCTCCTCTAATAATGGGTAAAGTCAATGTGTGTAGGTTAAGCTGGTAACCTAATAATCACTTAACTTTTAAATTTTTTCTATTTATTTTTTCCTCATCACAAATTTTGAGAAGTCCAGTTATGCAATTATTTGTTAATGAATGGTAACTGCTCTATACCAGGGCATAGTATTAAATATGTTTTCTCAGAAGTATGTTTTATTTTTTAATTTCGTTTTTAATTGTCACATAATTGTACATATTAATGGGGCACAGTGTGATGTTTTGATACACATACCCATTGTGTAAAAATCAAATAAGGATATTTAGTGTAACCATCATGTCATACATTTATCTTTCCTTTGTAGTGAGAACATTCAAAATCCTCTTTTCTAGCTATTTTGAAACATATAGTACAATATTGTTAACCATAATCACCTTACTGTACAATAGAACACCAGAATTATTCCTCCTATCTAACTCTAAATTTATACCTATTGACTAATCTCTCTCCACCCTCCATTCTCCTATCCCTCCCCAGCCTTTGGTAACCACCAGTACACTCTGCTTCTATGAGATCAACTTCTTTCGATTCCATATATGAGCAAGACCATGCAATATATATCTTTCTGTGTCTGGCTTATTTCACAGAGTGCTGTGTATACTGGTTTTTCTCAACACAACATGTCTATATATCTTAAAGATCCTCCCACATCAGTAATACAGTTCTAGCTCATGTTTTTAAAGACTATATAGTTTTCCATTATATGGATATATTTAATGGATCCCATGCTGATGGCTGTCTAAGTGGTTTCCAAAGTTTTGCTCTCACAAACAACGTTTCAGTGAACATTTTTGCACGTGATTTTGGCGTAGTATGCCAATATATCTATCAGGTAAGTTTTTAGGGGAATTGCTGAGTCAAAGAGTATAGGCAAAACATTGATAGACATTGCCTAATTATCTGCAAAGAGTTGAATCTATTTACCTTCACAGAAACAATGTATGAAGGTGCTCATTTCCCTATAAACTTGTGAATACTGGGCTTTATCAAATTTTTATTTTTGTGCTACTCTAACATATAACGGAATCTTCATTTTACTGAGATATAATTCACATACCATAAAATTCACCCTTTGAGAGTATACAATTTTGTGGTTTTTAGTATATTCATATGTTGTGCAACCACCATAACTATCTAATTCTAGCATATTTTCATCACCCAGAAAGAAACATGATTCTCATTCGCAGTCACTCTCCATTTTCCCCTCCTTCAATCCTTGGCAACCGCTAATCCACTTTCTGTCTCTATGGATTTGCTTATCCTGGATGTTTCATATAAATAGAATTATATCCTATGTGACCTTTCATGTCTGGTTTCTCTCACTGAGCATGTTCTCAAGGTTTACCCATGTTTTAGCCTGGTTCAGTACTTCCTTTTTAGGGCTTAATAACACTTTCATATAGATATGCCACAATTTGTTTATCTACTCATCCATTGATGGACATTTGAGTTGTTTACACTTTCTGCCTATTATAATGGTGTTATGAGCATTCATGTACACATTTTTGTATGAACATAGGTTTTCATTTTCCTTGGGTGTGTACCTAGGAGTGAAATAGCTGGGTCACATGGTAACTCTATGTTTAACGTTTTGTGCAACTGCCAAACTATTTCTCCAAAGTGGTGGTACCATTTTACATTTCCACCAAAAACGTACAAAGGTTTAAATTTCTTTACATCCTCACCAACCCTTGTTATTGTCCATCTTTTTTATTACAGCCATCCTATGGGTGTGAAATAGCATTTTGAAATGGTTTTAATTTGCATTTCTTTAAGAAATAATCACCTTGAACATCTTTTCATATGATTATTGGCCACTTACATCTATTTTTTGAAGAAATGTCTATTTAAATCCTTTGCCCACTTTTATTACTGGGTTATTTGTGTTTTGATTATCAAGCTGTAAGAGTTGTTTATATATTCTAGATTCTACACTCTTCACAAATATATGATTTGCAAGTGTTTTCTCCCATTCTGGGGGTTGTTTTTGCACTTTCTTGAGAGTATGCTTTGTAGTTCAATAGTTTTGATTTTGATGAAGTCCAATTTATCTATTATATTCCTTTACTTGCTTGTGTTTCAGGTGTCATATCTAAGAAACCATTGCCTAATCTAAGGCCACAAAGATTCATACCTGCATTTTCATCTAGGACTTTTACAGTTTTAGCTATTATATTTAGTTCTTTAATCTATTTTGAGTCAATTTTTATATATGGTGTAAGGGGTCCAACTTCATCCTTTTGCTTGTGAATATCATTTATCACAGCACCATTGACTACAGAGACTATATTTACCCATTGAATTGTCTTGGCACTGTTGTTGAAAATCAATTGCTTGCACATGTATGGCTTTATTTCACAGCCTCTGTTGGTAAAATGAAATAGATAAACCTTGCCATGCAGTGTTGTTGTGAGAATTAAATGTATACAGTGTTGCCTTGCACAGTGCTTGGCATAAAGGAAATGAATCCGGAGATGCAGATCTGATACGTACATAGAGGCAGAGTGGTTAGGATGAGGACAGGGAGCTCTCCGTGAATGAGGAAAGACTGCTCAATTGCTTCTGTTGGAATGTATAATAAACTTCCAGTTGGCCAGACCTTTGCCATTTAGTTCACTGCTGAATCAGTATCTTAACGTAGGAATTGACACACAGTAGGTGCCTTACAAAATATTGGGCTATCCTTTTTGTTTCCTAAATCTGAGAAAACAAGATTTTACAACCTCTGTCAGTAATTATTTGGGCATTCGAACTCCCTCTTGTTGCAGATAGAAACCACTTCAGCTTATTCAATTCTCAGTGCAGCATTTCGCTGAGAATTGAGTTGTGCTGGAAAGGTGCGCTTCTTCTGGCTTAGCTGTTGTTAATTTCAAGTCCCTTTAAATAATTAATATCAGATCGCACTCCAACCAAGCTGAGAGACAGGCTCTTCTGCCTCTCCTCTGGCTTTTTAATTGGCACCTTGTGAGCTGCAAACTGCACAGTGCGAATGAGTTAAATACCAGGCTCTGGCTGACATTTCCTTGTTGACAAAATTCAGCAAGCTCAGCCTCGGAATGTTCCAGGAAGAACTGCCGAAACAGCTCTGATGGAAGAGACACAAGTGTTCCCATAATTTTTCCCCCTGATGTCTTTGCAGTTACAAATTCACAGAGCTAATGTGCAGGCGAGGGCAGGAGATGGTGATTCCCTAATGAAAAGGTTGAAGTTTATTATTTGGTGTTGTAAATAGTCAAGATTATACATTTACATATCAGGTCTAGCATGGCCCCCTCAGAGCTACAGCAAATAATAATATAAATTAAGTCTACAAGGATCAGCCAAATATTTATCTAGTATTAATCTAAGTACTGGGCCCAGCCATGCCACCTTCTAGAAGCAGAGTTGGATGAAGACTGAATGCAACTGAGGGAAACTGTGGCAATCATGTGCCAACAATGAAATGCCACAGAAATAGTCAAGAAACATGTGGAGTATTAGAAGTAGAGAAAAAAAATGTTCCAAAGCAGAAACTTCTCGTGTGTATGTGGGTCCATCTACCCATTGCACTAAATTTTACCACCTATCTCCTGAGAGAACTAGCTGCCTCTTGAGAAGATGGTAAAAGTTCAAAGTTGAGTGCATACTTAAATGATTTTTTAAAAAATCAGTTTAAATGTAATCTCACCTTCAATTTTTAAAAATTGTATTTTAGGTGATTGCCTTGGTTAAACATGGCTTGTCAATGTAGAAAGACATAGATTTTCATGTGGTCCGAGTTAAAAGTAAACATCAGCCAGCCACGTAGGCTAAGGATTCATGTTTAACATAGGGCCAGTCACAATGAAAGTATCTATGGAATAAATGTTTTTGATTAAACTATACATTATACAACATGTAAGTTATTTCTGGGATGATTACCTATACGAAGCTTGAAAGAAATATGCTCCCACTGATGCCCCCTCCAGCCCCCACAAGAAAAGGGATGGAATGAAATTTTTATCCTAAAATTGAAAAAGAAAATCAGTTGTCATATAGGTACAATATTATCACAAGTAGGAAAACCTACAGACCTTGAGTTAGGGAAAATCTACTTTTATATTCATGCACTCACAGCATATAGATCTTCTCAGACGTCATTCTTGGCATCTGTATCAGTTAGTTTTGCTGTGCTAGCACATGACTCCAAAACCCTTCAGTCTTAAGTGTTCTTTGCTCTCATGCTACATGTTGGTGGCTGCAAGTCCACGTGTCTTCATGTACTGAGGATCAAGACTGAAGGAGCAGTCCCTGTTGGGGACATGCCATTTTTGTGGTGGAAGGAAACAGTGAGAAAGCCTCCTGGTGCCTCTTAAACCTTCTGATCAGAAATGGTGTATGCCTGTCCCAGCCACTGCCACTCCCTTGGTCAAAGTGTGCTGTGCATCTAAGCCCAAAGTCAATGAGATGGCAACACATGCTGCTCCCATGTCAGGCCCAGCAAGTCCCAGGGCCAGGAGCAAGGCTAAGGATAGCTAGATAAAGGTCTGGACCTCCGATTCAACTTGAACTTCAGTAACCAACACATACATTTTTAGGATAAGTATGCTCCCAATATTGCACGGAACATACTTATACTAAAATATTACTTGTTATGTATCAGAAATGTAAACATCCTGAATTTTTGTTTGCTAAATCTGGTGACCCTAGCAGGGAAGGATAATCCTCCTAGAGAAAAGGGGGTAGCAAATCATTAGGAACAATAATACATTCTACCACTGCACCTTTGTATTGCTACATTCTTTTAATTATATCGTTTAGGGAGTCTAATTGTTTGCTGCTGCTCTGTGCACCATGAACTTTTCTCTGTACTAATCTAATTTATTTGCCACCTGGCTTCACATTTATGCTGAAACTACAACAGCCACCAGACCTCTATTGAAGAACTCAGCTCCCCTAGAAGTGTTTATACTTATTCTCATCTAGGGCCACACAAATTAGCCACTTGTGGCCACCAGGCATCCACCGCCATATTCTTTTCCTCTTCTCTTGCAAGTCCTACCTGCTGATCTACGCTGTCTCTGAGTCATGTGAAAGAGCCTCACCACTGCTACTGTGCCAGTGCCTTCCCTGAGAACACTGTGTCCCAAGGGTGCTGGGTCTCAATGCCCTAACGCTGCTATGTCACCAGGCTGGGGCTGGGCTCCATAGAAAGATGGGCAAACTCTCCTCTCCCAGTGCTCTGTTATTGCTGCCGGGCCCAGGGCCAGCTCTAATTATGCCCCAAATTACAAAGAGCCTTTCATTGGAACATATTTGCCAACTTCTGACCTTCACCCTTCTAACTCTATTGGCTCAAACTCAGTCCCAGAAACTTGAGGCTTCGCATCTGCAATGGAGCTACTGGGAATAAAAGCCAACTGGACGTTTTGCATGGGCCATTGTACACCCACATATTCTGTTCTTGCTCTGCTTCCTGTACCCTGGAATGATAATACACTACCTGTTTCCTCTTGTTCATACACATTTTACCCGTGTTTGTCTTTCTCATGCTCTTCTTTACCTCCAGGAGTTCAATGATATTGATTCCTATTCCTGGCGTGTTGTACTCCACCTCCTGCCTTGTAGTAGACTTTGTGGTTCATTCTCCAGTATTGATTCTATTTATTCCTCAACGAGGAGCAGCAATGTGATGGGAGAACTGACCTAACGGTAATCTAATCTGCACCACTTGTGGTTGGTTTATATGACCCGATTCTGGGAAATGTTATCCAGGGGAGGTTTGCTAGAAGCTTCTGGGAAAAGTCTTTCTTGTTCTTACGAGAGAATGATGGGAAGTTATTATTTCTATCTCTTCAATTTGAACAAAGCAGCACATAGTGGCAAATGCCATGCCAACATCCTACAGCCACGAGGGGAGCCAGAGACAAGATAAAGCCAACACTGTGGATGGCAGAGTGGAGAGAGGGCAGCAGCCTGTGTCCACAATGACATCCCTTTGCTTGTAGCCCAGCCTGTCAACTCTGAGCTCCTCCCCACCTCCAGATTGACTCTGTCATCTACGAAGTGTGCCTGTTGTTCGACCCAGTTTCTGTTTCTTATTCCTTGCAGGTGAAGGCATCTGACTAGTACACCCTCACCAGTGTCCTCTCCTGATGACTCCTTCTTATACATCAGGATTATGCTTAGGTGCAATTTTCTTGGGCTTGCCTGAGTCTGGGTTAGGTGCCCTGCACTTTCACTCACATGGTCCTTAAGAACTTTGTCATTGCTAGTGCAATAGTGTGCTTCAACTGCTAGAATATAATTCCCAAAGGGCAGGAACTATTTCTGTCTTGCCCACTGATATGTCACTGCCTCACAATGCCAGCCATGGAGTAGATGCTTATTAAAGGTCTGTTGAAAGAAGAGGCTGTGTGCTGTATCAGCAAGGCCACAGGGATCTGCTCGGGCTCAGCTCCCTGCATTGCTGGTTCCGCCTACAGTTGGTTATGGCAATGCTGCTCGCCCTCTTTATTTAGTGCATTTGGTTTCTGGCTCCCTTTCTAAGGCATGCCCTGCATCCTCCACCCCATCCGCCCAGCCCTCTCATTCCCAGGCTAAGGCAGGACACTTCTTAGCCTCTAATTGTCCCTGTGACATTTGGTCCACCCAGTACCTACCCTGCTTCCAGTTCCCATCCCTCCCTGGCCTGCTTCAGCCTTCAATGGTTTTCTTTTCCCAGCTTCTATCCAAGGACTAAAGCAATTGCCAAGTTTCTTACTTCTGAGGTGTTTGCAAAATATGAAATAAAATTCATATGGGTGTTTTATTGCTTCCCTTAATCTAATGGATATGCAATAAGTTAATGGGGTCACCAAGGCTCAGGTTCTAGGGCTGGGGAGTTGTTTGAAAGTTTTATCAAGGAACAGTGGTACTTTTTTTTTCTTGTAGCCGAGATGGCAAAGTTGAAGACATATTTAAAAACACAAAAACAAAAAGCAAAAGTTTTCTTTCTCTTACATGTAGAAATTACAAGGCGGCTGCACTGGGAGACTATCAGACAATCTTTGGCAACACAAACTGTGAAGAACTGCTTTCCATTTTACATGCGCTCACTCTAGGATGGCTGTGATAAGAGTTATCAGAATGGCATCGTGAAAACAAATATCCACTGGATTCCACACCTGCATTTACTATACAGGAAAATCATCAGTGAAAATATCTATAATTCCCACAAAGCACAGGGACTTAAGCAATAAGCAAGATCCAGGGCTTTACTTTACCAAGGGTTTTATTATTTTTAAAATTATACATCTATTTAGGTCAATAATAATTCTTTTTTTAACACTTTCAAATCCACTTTTATTTTGTCTTTTTTCCTCCTAGGTCAATAATAATTCTTATCTTCTGTCCAATGCCTTTTATGCATCAAAGCTTAATTTATAGTATCACATTTTTTCATTTAACTTCTTATTAGCTAATTCAAATGTAAAAAACAAATAGAATCTTATAATGAACCTGATACATCCATCGCTTGGCTTCAACAAGTAGCAAAATGTGGTCAATCTCGTTTCATTGATATCCCTTTCTTACTTTCCCCCAACATCCTCTTATTTAATTCTCTCAGTGATAAAGGTTCTATCAACAGCTCAGTTTAGAATGGGAAAATGAGGATCTGGCATAGGGGTCTTCAAACTTTTTATACAGGGGGCCAGTTCACTGTCCCTCAGACCGTTGGAGGGCCATTGGAGAGTGCGGCGCACATTCCACACATGCGCACTGTGGGCCCGGGACCAGTCGGCTGCTAAGCAGGACAGGCAGTGGCAGCAAAAACACCTGTTGGGCCAGATAAATGTCCCAGGTAGGCCACATGTGGCCCGCAGGCCGTAGTTTGAGGACGCCTAATCTGGGAGTTTGAACTATTAGCCTCATTATAGAGCTCAATACATGGCAAAACCAGGACATGAGCAAAAGTCTGAATCCCATCAGAGACCCAGCTCACGCTGCTTCTTGGCAGAATCTCTGAGGTGCCTGTCAATCACGTGCCTACTTACCAACATCTTGAATGAACCAATAAGTCAATCAACTAATATTTGTTGAGTCCTAATTTTATAACCACACTAGAATAGCTACAATAAAAAAATTTTAGAATACAGATTGCCTAGAAAGTGGGCCTCATGTTGGCAGTAATTTTTTAGTAGATTTACGGAGATATAACTTAAATACCATAAAATTCACCATTTCAAGTGTAAGATTCAATAAATTTTAGTGTGCCTGCAGGGCTGTACAATCATCAATAATATTACATTTTGCTTGTTTAAATCTGTTTTAACCTCAGTGCCTAGAAATGGTGCCGTGCCTGGAACATTATGTATTCGATGCGTATTTGTTGAATAAATGAATGCAAAATAAGATTTATGCCCTCAAGAGCTTCTTATTGTATAGTTGGTTAGAAGAGATAGAGACACATGAATTTAGAAAACAGGGTATTTATAATAACATACCAAATTTATTCATTGATTTATTCAGTCAGAAGCTACTTCTTGAATGCCTACTCTATGCCAGGCGGTATTGCTATTGTAAGTTCCATTCTCATCTTGGAAATATCCCAATACAATAAAAAATAGTGACTTGCGTGCTTTGTTTTTGTTGAATACACTCAGTCTTTTAATATCTATGTAAGGAAAGTCAGTATTGTTTGACTTTACAAAAATGTCCTGCTTTTGGCCAGATGCTACAAATGTGCTTTTGGATGCATATTTATAGCATCTAGTGTGTAGTCCCTATTCTAAAGCAAGAAGTACCAATGAGACACTACGTGCATCAAGCAGGCTTTTCTCAATGTTGGGACAATGAGGGACAATGTTTCCAGGAACAGGAGTCATTCGAAATTTAGAATCATAAGATAGGAATTCTCGGGCAGACGCAGAGCTAGAGTTTCCAAATGTACCTTCAGCTTTTAAAAGAAATAAAATATGAATCCCTTTTTTAGTTAATAAAATTTGGGAGCATTTATTGAACTTCACATAGTGAAAAGAAAGTAGTTTTCAAACTGTATGATAATAATTTTAAAGAATCTAAGATTATTACTAAAGTCAGTTCTTTCTACAAAAAAAAATATGAGTTAGCGATTGAGGTTAGACTATGGTTTAAGCTTTATTGATCTTTTGGCATTTGAAAAGTTTGGTCATTAATGAGCCAGAGGTGTTCTAACTCTGTACTTTACCCTTATATCATAGAGTGAATGGTTGTGATACAAAACAGCTTCACCCAAAAAAAGTGGGAACAGCAAAAAAAAAAAAAAAAAAGCAATCGCACTTTTGTGATTTTATACAGTTCACTTAGGTAAGACTTTGGGTGATGGTGACTTTGGGTGACTTTATGTGCACTGGAGAAGAACTAAGCTTGGCCCACATTGTTTGTGCACCTACAACCTAAATGTCTCAGAATAATCTCCTAATGAACAAAATGTACCTTTCTGTGGCCTTTTAAATGAAATCTATTTACTACAGAATCTATTAGGGCTAACATTTTCAGTTTCTCTGTTTTTAAGGAAGTCCCAAATGTCTCTGTACATTGTTTTCATCTGAGTCCATTTAGTTTTAATTTTTCAGGACTGTATCCAAACTCCATTTGAGGTTCAGCAATGAATAGAGCCCTATCTGTGGCAAAGAGCAACAAAGTACTCTTTCACCGAGTAGAAGGGACCCTCTCTCTATTTGTGTGATGAAGCGTGGCAGCAGATGCTCTGAAGAGCCCTGGTGCGGGCGACACAAGGCAGCTGTGCCATAGGGAACAGATTATCTGGGCTCCCGGGTTACTGGTTGTGGGAGCAATGCCATCCACTAGGAACGGTCAGGTGCCTAGGGAAGTTGAAAATGATACACTTTGAAATTTCTTATTCCCAACTAAGTTCCTATTAATTGGGTGCATTTATCAACTTGGTATAACTTTGGGGACTAGCCATTTTTAAACCCTCAGCTTCTAAAATCTTGCCATCTAATCAAGGGTGACTGTACAACATTATAGGGCAGAGCACTGTCCTGGAGTCAGACAGACCTCGATCTGAAATCTTAGCTCCACCACATACTAGCTTGGGCTCTTAGGGAAGCCTCTCAACCCGTGTTAGGCAGGGCTGATGACAGTACCTCCACTCCAGGGTTGTTGAAAACCATAAACAGGATAATAATAATGATGCTGCTGAATGCACAGTGTGGTGTATGGAAAGCACTCCACAAATGAAGGCTGCTATGGTACCATTACTGCATTAGTGTCTTTCTCATAAAGAGGAGTGATAAAATGGGGTACTCAATGTCTCCGTCAGCATCCAGGTGATGCAATCAATCCATCATTTTAAGAACACAGGATAATGGGCTTCAGACATAAATAAGATATAGTTTCTGATCTAAAAAAGACCCACAAACTTTGTGTGCAAGACCAGCATACTTGTACTTAGCCATATTGCTTGTCAGAATATAATCAAGTAGTCTAAATCCTTACTAGCTAAATTATGCTCTATGGACCAACATCATCATCATCATCATCTGGGAGCTTGTGACAATGAGACTCTCAGGTCCCACCCCAAGCCTTCTGAATGAGAATCTGCATTTTAAGGAGATCCCCATTGGATAAATAGGCACATAGAAGTTTAAGAAGCAATAGTCTAAAGTGTTTTAAACAAAGTTCTATGTAGGTAATTAGTGCTGATGGTGGGACTGGTGGCCTTGCTGATGAGATTTAGTTTATATCGGGTCTTGAAGGATCACTAAGGTTTCAAAGAAGGACATAAAGGCCATTCTAGGCTGAGAAAATGGTAAGAACAAAGGCACGTGTGATGTTTAGAGAGAAACCATTAGTAACTCACAAACTGGATTATAGAGAATATGGGGTGAATCGATAGGACATGAGGCTGAAAAGTTTGGTTGGCAACAAATGGTGACATGTCATCAACAGCATGTTACAGAAAGAGTGAGTACCCTACAAGAATGCAGACACTTTGGGACAGAGGGATGACATCAGGGTTTATTTCGACAGCATGTGAAGAGACTCGTGGATGGAAGAGTGATGGGAGCCTTAGGACAAGCAGAAGAGAGTCTGATGAATGAAGAGAGCCTACAATATAGGGACTAGGAAGAAAAAAACAGCTGCAAGAGCCATTCCTGAGGTAGAAACTCTGGCAGCAGCGTGTGAGCGGTATATTAATAGCAGTTGAATCAAGGATAACCTTTGTTTATGGCTGAGGTGATGGGCGGGTGGAAGACCAAGAGACCAACTACGGCTGGATCACAGGGAAGGGCAGGATTAAAAGAAAGGTAACTAGTTCATTTTTGAACAGATTTGCTTTGAGGTGTCTGAGGACAACCATGGGGAGATGCACAAAAAGGTAGTTTGGGCTGAGAGGAAAGGTCGGGGCAGAGATGTGGATTTTGTAGGCATTTCTATGTAGGAGGGAGTTGAAATGATGGTAATGTGTGAAATCAACCAAACAGTGAGTACAGTGTGAGGAAGAAAAGAAACCAGGCATAAAAGAGATTGACTACATTTGGAGATTGTCTAAAACATGAGTGAAAAAGGAAATTAACAGTTGGACATCTTTATGGGTTCTTAGGACACACCTTCCTTCCCCGCCGCCTGCCATATTCCTTTTCCTCATTAATATTGCCTTTGATAGAAACAGTATGCCGATTCAAATCTCCAGGGTTGCCCAGGCCCTGAACTTTGCTAGAATGGCTCTATGCCCCAGCAGTTCTGCCAGGAAGGGCAGAAGGGTTGCATCACAGTTAAAATAGCCACAGTAGCCAGCCAGAACTCCCCAGTGACTGGAAACTACTTTTTGCAACAATAATACACTACCCAGAACCTCAGTACTTGATGATTTATTAAATATTTCTTTCGCTTGTTGTGAAGATCCTCCCACCCCATACCAGTCTCCTGAAAGCTCAAGTATGTCAATAATTCGTGTTTATGTATGGTGCTTTTTTGTTCACAGGATGATTTCTCATCAATTATTTTCTTTATTTTCCAAAATAACTGCCTGAGGGGAGCATTGTTTTTACCTTCATTTTGCAGATAAGGCAGCAAAGGCACATAATAACTTTTCCCAAGGTCTCACAGAATGTCGTCCAACCCAGGTTTTTATTTTTTTATTTTATTTCACTTTTTTTTCAACCTAGGTTTTTAGATACTAATTCCCACACAGTTTTCCTATGCTGTTCTCTTGTCCTTAAACTGTTAACAGGCCATCCACACTTGCAAGCTCCGTTAGAGGATTTATTTCCTTTAGATTAAATATAATGGCTCACGTTATAAAAGAAGTAAACCTGCATGATCTCACTTATATGTGGAATCTAAAAAAATCAAACTCAACCGAAGTAGAGGGTAGATTGGTGGCTGCCAGGAGCTGGGGTGGGGTTCAGGAGGAAGAGGAGATTTTATACAAAGGGTTCAAAGTTTCAATTAGACAGGAGCAATAAGTTTTGAAGATCTATTGCACAGCATGGGGACTATAGTTAATAATGATGCAATCTATATTTAAAAATTGTTAAGAGAGGAGATTCTAATGTTTGCGCCACAAAAAAAAAAATGGTAAGTAGGCGAGGTGATGGATATGTTATTTAGTTTGATTTAATTATTCTATAATGCATGTATATATCAAAACATTGCATTGTACCATATAAATATACACGTGTATTATTTATCAACTAAAAAAAAAAAGAGAAAAATATAATGGTTCAGTCATCTCATCTGCTAGAAACTAATAGATATATTAATTTCTCCCCTGGCTAGGGAGGAGGATGGCTCATCTTCATTTAGATGCTATTCCTGATAACTGTCCTCCTTGTCACTAAGGCTGTGTCAAGGGGGTCCTCTATTGATTAGCATGTGGTAACCACATAAGGTAAATTCCTCATTGGAAGCAGCCAGGGTGTATGAAGTTATTTTTACTCCAAAACTATATTATAGCAAATAAATAAATAAAAACTTTGCTTAGTCAGGATTTGAGGGCGTGGCTTGCCTCTCATTAGAAGCCACACATTTGTTCACTAAAGAAACACTCTGCAGCTTTGGGGTTGTCTGAAGAAGAATTGTGTGATGGCCAGATATGTAATATCGTAAGAGGTTATTTTGAAGCACACTATAAGGTGTGACATAACTTTTTTTTTTTTTTTGAGACAGAGTCTCACTCTGTTGCCGGGGCTAGAGTGAGGTGGCATCAGCCTGGCTCACAGCAACCTCAAACTTCTGGGCTCAAGCGATCCTTCTGCCTCAGCCTCCCGAGTGGCTAGGACTACAGGTATGTGCCACCATGCCTAGCTAATTTTTTTCTATTTTTGGTAGAGACGGGGTCTCGCTCTTGTTCAGGCTAGTCTTGAACTCCTGAACTCAAATGATCCGCCCGCCTCAGCCTCCCAGAGTGCTAGGATTACAGGCGTGAGCCACCTTGCCGAGCTGGCATAAACTTTTTACCCATTATGATTTTTAAATCAAAACAAATTTTTCCACATCTTACTTTAAAATTTTATTTATTTTTATTTTTAGAGAAGGGTCTCACTCCATCACCCAGGCTGGAGTGCAGTGGCATCATCATTGCTCACTACAGCCTCGAACTCCTGGGCTCAAGCCATCCTCAGCCTCCTGAGTAGCTGTGACTATAGGCACATGCTACCACACCCAGCTAATTTTTATTATTTTTGTAGAGATGAATTCTCACTGTATTGCCCAGGCTAGTCTCGAACTCCTGGCCTCAAGTGATCCTCCTTCCTTGGCCTCCCAAAGAGCTAGGATTACAGGTATGAGCCACCCTGCCTGGCCACACATCTTACTTTTTGGTGATTGTGCCAAAAGAAATTACTGTGTACAAAGCTAGATCTGTCTATATATTTCAAAAATGTGCACACACACATACATACACATGGAAGAAATGTTATAGGAATGTATATATAGTTTTATGTAAAATTACATTGGATTTTTTTATGCAAAGTGTTCCATGAGAAGAGATCTAGTGGTTGGAGTGAAACAGCTGAACAAATACATTTTAAATATTCACTCTAGTTCAAGAGTTAGTTTTAATATTTTATAAAGCAATAATATTCTTCCCTTAACTGAGAGTTCATAATATCATCATGATATATTATTATCATATGTAATTATCACAGCAATGCTGTAAGGTAGGTATTATTATCTTCTCTGAAGATAGGTTCAGAGATATTGAGCAACTCACCTAAGATCACAAAGCTAGGAAATAGTAAAACCAGAATTAGAACCATCATTTGTCTGGCTCCTAAGTCCTCCCTCATAACTACTATTTCTGCTGCTGCCTTGCCTAGTTTAGATTCCAGACACCTAAATAATATTTCAAAGCTTCCTTTCACAAGGCACAGGCTGGGGCTCCTAAATATTTCCTTTGCGTGTCCCTTGGCAGCATGGAGTACTTCTCTTTCCACAATTTGAAATATCACTGGACTTTCAGGATCAACATCATGATAAGGTCAAGGTCAAGTTCAAGTGTCCCCAATAGGCCCATGACAAAGCTGCTCAAGGGCAGCTGGACACAGTTCAGTGAATGAAAACAAACACCCTTAGGAGGAGAGACCTGGCAAGAGGACTAATGAAGCTAGTTAATTCTTATCAATGTGCTTGCATCACTCGGGTTGCAACAACTGAACAAAGATAAAGGGAAAACAATACTTGCCTCAAATGGCCAACAATTAAATCCACCCCTAAAGATGGGCCAGACCCAGTTCATCCATCCAGTAGTCACCTAAAGGAAGGAGGCAGCCATGGCTGGATAGTCCCAGGAAGCAGCCTTGTGGCCTAGATACCAGCTCTGATATTAGGACCTTTCTTCTCAGTTTGGCCACATAGTTAATTGTAAATCCTAAAATAAATTTTACATATGCATCATATGTATGCATATATATATATATATATATATTATATGAATACATATATATTTAAACATGTATTTTTAGTGCAGACATTTTTTCTGTTTTACACTTGTTTCATCACTTATGTAGAAATATGTATTGCAAATAAATTCACAAACATATGTAGACACGCACAAACACACGCATACAGACACACACACACATACTCATCATACAGTCATGGAGTAGAAGAAATCTTAAAAATCAGCCCATTTCTCTTATTTTGCTCATGAACAAATTTGATCCCTAAAAGGATAGTTAATTCACTGAGCTCACACAATTAGACGTAGGTATTGGTAGAAGTTTCAGGGTTTCTCATACATTTGTATCTAAATCTCTATTTAGGTTATGAAATCAGGCAGAAGCTAGGATAGAATGCCACCTCCATCTGTTACCAGTATCCAGTTCTGGCATGCAGTCTTCTTATTTGTAACACAAGGATAATAATCTCCATCTTAAATGGGGTGGCATAAAGGTTAAGTGAGGTCACACATGTCGCTCTGTCATTGTACCTGGTACATAGAGGTGCTCAGTAAAGAGTACTCTTCTCCCCGTTTTAATTGCCCACAGCTATGCAATATGCATTTTCCTCTAAATCTACTGATGAGTTATTAATTTAACATTTACACCCACTTTATTATCAAAATGATTTGCAACAACGAGTTTGTTGGCTAGATGGAGATGAATGTAGAGTAAAACAGAGGTAGCAGTCACAGCCTAGAATGAACCCAGGATTTGTGGGTGTCTATATCACATTTGGTCTTGTGTACTCTTTAGGGCTGCATTCTTGAAGGATCTCTTATTATCTGTGAATAAGCACTGTTTTTTCCTAGTTCTGCCATACAAAGATCAGTACTGTAATATGAAAAAAAAAAAAAAAAACCTCAAAGAACTCAAAGAATGCAATTCTCATTTGTTTCTTTGAAACTGTTTTCAGAATTTTATTCCATTTAACTTAGATGTTTCAATATGCCCTGATAATTTATCTCCACATTTCAAAAACTATGAACCACAAATAAGTATTTCTATCTATTGTACAATCTCACAAAATTGCTTAAGGGAGACATGGTGAATTCTTTTTAAATCTAATGTTCCTAGTACTCATCTAGGAAATTTTAAATGAGACAAATTTTCATAAAGATGGTTGCATATTGTTTTTGTTGCTTATTACAGTATGAATTCCTGAAAGCAGCAGTAGCAAATATGTGTGTACATTGATTGATACTAAGTACAGATAACTGATCTCCCCAGGGTGAAATAAAAAGATCAAATGAGTGGGTGATGGAGAAAAATAAGTGGATAGGTATACCAAATGGTCTTTGGTTTGAATTAATTTTTGTACCCCACTTCTGAATAGTTGAAAACTATTCTACCCCTTGAATTTTCCTTTCTTCTTTTGTCCTGTCATTCTGCCTTTTAGGCAACTGCCATGGACTGAATATGTGTCTCTCCAAAATTTGTATGTTGAAACTTAATTGCCAATGTAATATAGTATTAAGAGGTGGGGCCTTTAGAAGGTGATTAAGTCAGGAGGCAGAGCCCTCATAAATGGGATTAGCAAATTTATGGAAGAGGTGTTAGGGAGCTGTTTGCCCCTTCTACTATGTAAGGATGCAGTAAGAGATTCTATCTTGGAAGCAGAGATCAGCCCTCACCAGATATTTAATCTGCTGGCACCTTGATCTTCGCTTCTCAGCCTCCAGAACTGTGAGAAATAAATTTCTGTTCTATAAAAATTATCCAGTCTCAGGTGTTTTGTTATAGTGGAAGGAATGAATTAAGACAGCACCACATTTTTAAAAAATTTTAGCCCCGTCTATATTCAGGCACTGTGTTAGTCATCACAGATAAAGAAATAGATGTTCCAGGTTTCAAAGTAGAAGCTAGCAGCAGAGAGAAAAACACATAACCATAAACCAAAGTGGCAAATCCACTCTTGTCTCACAAAGCAAACTGCTGATATAAATTTAGTCTCTCACATAGAATTTCTGTTGGGAAAAGACTATAAGGACCAGTTAACAGGAATGTTTTTTTCTGTTTCCCTTGGGGATAATTATATTTCTCATATAAATGAATAAATTAACATGTTGGTTTCTAAGTGTTTTTTGGACTCTGTTGAGTTGTTTCACAAGATCTGGTTACCACAAGGTGAATGACAAAACCATAGAGCTGACTCTGTGTTGCTGAGAAAGTGCTCTAAACACTGGATGATTCCAACAAGATGCAGGCACCCTCTGTGAGATTCAACCTGAGGCGTCCTTCTCTAATATAGCATCCTAGCAGCCAGTAAGGAATGGGATAAGTTGTGTTTATGGCTGTCAAGTATGCTTGGAGGTAAATTTCTAGTTGGAGTAACATTTGAGCCGAGATAAAGGGGAATATACATTTGTTGAATCTCTACTACACTGCTTTATGTGCTCAGCTTAGAGCAGCTAGTAATTGTCCTAAATCACTCATTTGGTAAGTAGCAGGTTTGAAATTTGAATACAGATACACATTCTGCCTATTTTGTTTTTTTCCAAGAATATTATTAGATGATATGTGAATAACAGTAAAATACTCTATGCTTGTTTGCATGGCATTTCCATATTTAAGTATTCCTACGAAATAATAAGAGGTGCACAGCACATAAAGGATATCAAGAATGTTCATTGGTGTGTTATTTATACTAATAAAAAAAGGAACAACCAAGAAAATCAGCAAGGAAACATGGTTAAATGAATTATAATGCAGTTAGATGATATAAAATTAAAAGCAACATTTGATGATAAGAAACATTTTATGATGCAATGTTAAAGATCAAAAACAGAATGCAAAATTGTAAAGTTTATGATTTCACTATTTTTTAAAATGCACAGGAAAAAGTTGTAGAGGAAAATAAGTGCTCATCTCTGAATGATTAGCCTACAAGTTAATTTAATTTCTTTTTGCCTTTAAGTAATTTTCAAAATTTTTAATATTAAACATGTATAATTTTATAATCATAAAATTTTTTTTTTTTTTTTTTTTTGAGACAGAGTCTCGCTTTGTTGCCTAGGCTAGAGTGAGTGCCCTGGCGTTAGCCTAGCTCACAGCAACCTCAAACTCCTGGGCTCAAGCAATCCTTCTGCCTCAGCCTCCCAAGTAGCTGGGACTACAGGCATGCGCCACCATGCCTGGCTCATTTTTCCTATATATATTAGTTGGCCAATTAATTTCTTTCTATTTACAGTAGAGACGGGGTCTGGCTCTTGCTCAGGCTGGTTTCGAACTCCTGACCTCGAGCAATCCGCCCACCTCGGCCTCCCAGAGAGCTAGGATTACAGGCTTGAGCCACCGCGCCCGGCCTCATAAAATATTTTTTAAGGAATTATATTAACTGAGGCTCTTTATGTAGTAATTTTGTGTTTTCAAAGGGCTTTTTTGCCAAGTATCTGCTGTCTCCAGGAAACACATCTAACTCACAAGGACTCATTCAGACTCAAGATGAATGGATGGAAAACAATATTCCATGTAAATGGAAATCAAAAGCAAGCTGATGTAGCCATTCTCATATCAGATAACATAGACTTCAGGTCAGCAAAAATAAAGACAGACAAAAATGGTCATTATATAATGGTGAAGGGAAAACTCAATAAGACAAAACAATCCAAAATATTTATGAGCCTAACACAGGTGTACCGAGATTCATAAAGCAAATCCTACCTGATTTAAACAAAATGATAAACAGCAGCATCATGATAGATGGAGACTTCAACACCTCACTGATATAATAATACAGATCCACCAAACAAAAAATAAGCAAAGAAATGATGAACTTAATCAGAACTTTAGAACAAATGGACTTAACAGAAATGTACAGAACATTCTACCCCAAAACTACTGAATACACATTCTTCTCATCAGCTCATGGAACATTTTGTAAGACTGAACACATCTGAGGCCACAAAACATGTCTCAACAAATTTAAAAAATTAGAAATTATACCATATATATTCTTAGATCATAGTGGAATAAACTTAGAAATCAATTCCAAAGAGAAACACTCAACTCCACACAAAGTCATGGAAATTATACTGCTGAATAATTATTGAGTCAAGGAGCAAATTAAAATGGAAATCAAAAGATTCTTTGAACTAAATGACAAAGAGGTCACAAGTTATCAAAATCTGTGAGATTCAGCAAAAACAGTCCTAAGAAGAAAATTTATAGTCTTAAAATGACTACCTCAAAAAGACAGAAATAACACAAAGCAACAATCGAATAAATTATCTCAAGGAATTGGAAAAGGAAAAGCAAAGCAATCCCAAACCCAACAGAAGAGAACAAATAACTAGGGTCAGAGCAGAACTAAGTGAAATCTATAATAAGAATCATACAGGAGATTAATGAAACAAAAAGTTGGTTCTTTGATAAGATAAAATCAACAGGCTTCTCACTAGATTAACTAGAAATAGAAAAGACCCTAATAAACTCAGAAATGAAAAAGGAGATATTATAACTGATACCATGGAAATACAAAACATCATTTCTGAATGCTATAAAAATCTCCATGCACATAAACTTGAAATGTTGAGGAAATGGACAAATTCTTGGAAACATACAACCTCTCTAGTCTAATTCAGGAAGAAATAGAACTCCCGAACAGACCAATATCAACTAACAAAATTGAAGCGCCAATAAAAAATCTCCCAATAAAAATGTCCTGTACCAAATGATTTCACAGCTGAATTTTACCAGACCTACAAAGAAGACTTGGTATCTATGCTGCAGAAATTATTCCATATCATTGAGAAGGAAGGAATACTCCCTAACTCTTTCTATGAAGCCAATATCACCTTGACACCAAAGCCAAGAAAGAACACAACAAAAAAAAAATGCAAACTACAGAGCAATGTCCCTTATGAATATAGATGCAAAAATTCTCAAAAAAAATCCTAGCAAAATGAATTCAGCTACACATCAAAAAAATAATCCACCATGATCAAGAGGGCTTCACCCCAGAGATGCAAGGATGGTTCAATGTACACAAATCTATGAATGTGATTCACCACATAAAAGAAGCAAAACCAAAGACCATATGACCCTCTTGATAGATACAGAACAAGCATTTGACAAAATTCAGCACCCTTTTATAAGAACTCCTCACAAAATAGGCACAGATGGAATATACCTCAATACTATAAAAACCACATATGACAAACTCACAGTCAACATCATACGAATGGGGAAAAACTGAAAGCATTCCTGCTTAGAACTGGAACCAGACAAGGTTGCCCACTGTTAGCACTTCTGTTCAACATTATGCTGGAAGTCCTAGCCAGAGCAATTAGTCAAAAGAAAGAAATTAAGGGTATCCAAACAGGGGAAGAAGAGGTCAAACTATCACTCTTTTTTGATGATATGATCTTATATCTAGAAAACCTCAAAGAGACTACTGAAATTGATAAATAAATTCAGCAAAGTCTCAGGTTATAAAATCAATGTACACAAATCAGTAGTATTCCTATGTTCCAACAACAGCCAAGCTGAGAATCAAATCAAAGATGCAATACTTTTCACAATAGCAACAAAGAAAATAAAAGACCTAGGAATAAATTTAACCAAGGAGGTAAAAGAACTCTACAGAAAGAACTACAAAACTCTGAAGTAGGAAATCACAGAGGATGTAAGCAAATGGAAAAACATACCCTTCTCATGGTTCAGCAGAATCAACATTATTAAATGTCTATACTACCCAAGTTATTTACAGATTCAATACAATTCCAATTAAAATACCAACATCATTTTTTGCAGAATAATATGCCTCATATGGAACCAGAAAAGACCCTGAATAGCCAATGCAACCTTATGTAATAAGAACAAATTGGGAACCATTACTTTACTATGCTTCAAGCTATAATACAAGGCTATAGTAACCAAAATAACATAGTTGTGGCACAAAAACAGTGACATAGACCTATGGATCAGAACAGAGAACCCAGACATGAAACTATCCCCATATTGCCATCTGATCTTTGACAAAGTAGACAAAAACATACCCTGGGGAAAAGAATCCATATTCAATAAATGGGGCTGGGAAAATTGGATAGCCACATGGAAGATGGAAACAGGATCTGTACCTCTCATCACTCACAAAAATTAATTCATGATGGGTAACAGACTTAAACCAAAGGCTTGAAACTATAAGACTTCTAGAAGAAGAGGTTGGATAAACTCTTATAGATGTTGGCCTAGGCAACGAATTTTTGAAGAAGTCCTGAAAGGCAATCACAGCAATAACAAAAATAAATAAATGGGACTTGTTTAAATTAAAAAAGCTTCTGCACAGTCAAGGAAACAATCACTAGAGAGAATAGACAACCTAAAGAATAGGAGAAAATATTTGCGTGCTATAAATCTGATAAACTTCTAATAACCAGAATCTACAAAGAACTCAAGTGAATCAGCAAGAAAACATCAAACAATACCATTAAAAAGTAGGCAAAAGAAATGAACAGAAGCTTCTCAAAAGAGGATAGACTAATGGCCAATAAACATATGAAAAAATGCTTTATGTCTCTAATCATGTCTCTAATCAAGAAAATGCAGATGAAAAGCACAATGAGATATCACCTAACTTCTATGAGAATGGCTTTTATCAAAAAGTCGCAAGACAACAGATGTGGACATGGATGTGGAGAGAAAGGAACATGTATACACTGTTGGTGGGACTGAAAACTAGTACTACCTCTATGGCAAGCAGTATGGAGATACCTCAAAGAACTAAATGCAGACCCACCATTTGATCCAGCAATCCCACTACTGGGTATTTATCCACAGGAAAAAAAAAAAGACATTTAATAAAAAAGACATTCAAATGTTTAGCAATAAACATGGCAGCACAATTCAGAAACACAAAGATGGGGAAACAGCTCAAGTGCCCATCAATACATGAGTGGATTAATAAAATGTGGTATATGTATACCATGACCACTACTCAGCATAAAAAAATGGTGAACTAATACCTTTTGTAACAACTTGTAGGGAACTGGAGACCACCTTCTGAGTGAAGTATTGCAAGAATGGAAAAGCAAACACCACATCTACTCACTATTAATTGGAACTAATTGATCAACACTCATGTGCACATATGGTAGTAAAATTCAATGAAATTCAAGCGGGTGGGAGGGGGGAGAAGGGGACCGGTAAATTCACTCCTAATGGGTACAATGCACACTATCTTGGTGATGGAAACACTTATAACTTTGACTCAAATAGGTCAAAAACAATTCATGTAACCAAAATGTTTATACTCCTGTAATATTCTGAAATTAAAAAAAGGGCTTTTTGTATTTATCTTCAATGCAATGAAGCAGTCTAGGGATATGAATATCTTTACAGATGAGGAAACCAAGGCTCAAAGAAATTAAAAAGCAATTTGGTTGAGTTCACATAGTGAAATTTAAGACATGAACTCTGGAAGGCAGCTAGGCTCACCATTATACCACCAATGCTAAGACATGAACTCTGGTCTTTTCTTTCATGTTCCTTCCTGATCATTGTGCCAGCAGTCTTTCAGGATCCTATATGATTGGAAGATCAATTTAGAATCTCCTACAATCTCTCCAACATAGCCTCTCCTCTGCCTGCCCCTCTACCTTTCTTGTTACTAAAGAAATGTTCAAAGAGTGATGAGAACTGCCTATACGTACCCATTTGTTCTCTCTACTGAAGTATTGTTTTCCAACATATAGACTCATTTATGGACAAATTGGAAACAAAACCCCTCTGGTTTTGGTCACTGAACCCCGATCTGCTTGTGAGTTTCAGAGATACATCTCTGAGACTTCAAAGTAAGATCTTTAGAGTTGCAATCTATGCCTATAGACATAGATCACAACTTTTTCTAAGCTAAATGTCCAGAGATCCCAATTAATAGCTTCAGTTGTTTTCTTTTTTTAAGGCTTACCTAATTTTATTATTCTAAAGTTAATCTATTTTAAAAGAATGATTTAATATTATCTAAGATCCAAGGCTTAATGTATATGGATATCTTTCAACAAAGAAGTTGACTATTATCTGCTCTTCAATTATTCAAAGGACTTGAGTGATTAGTGGCCTGGTTGAAGACCAGTAATTTCCAGGACCTGTAGCTTTCTCCTTTTTCCAACCAAGAGATAAAGAAACACTGCCCCAGACTTCTCCCAAATGATGGGAGATTAAGCTAACCTCCACGATTAATGTCAATGCTAGTCAAAATTTGAACTTTTACCATAGTATTTAAGTTGGCCTCATAATGATTAATTAAGCAATGATTCTTCTAGCTGCAAACTGCATCAAAAGTAGAAAGTAAAACCCAACAAAGAGATGAGTCTTGGGAAAAATACTGTGCAATGTCTTTAATTTTTTTCTTCCCAATTTCATCTGGAGACTAAAATTTATATGATGTGATGTGATGAATCCCAGTGCATTATTGCAGCTGGGATCAGTATGCTCAGACATGTTGCCCTTGTGAGAAGCATGCTAAAAACGTGAAATATGAACCAATCAATATGTCACTAATAACATGGGCCTTCAGGTGAATTTTGGAAAGGATGTGTGCCTTAGCTCAGGGTGCTATAACAAAATGCCATAGACTGGGTGGCTTAAACAACAGAAATCTATTGCTCACAGTACCGGGGGCTGAGAAGACCAAGATCAAGGTTCTGGTAGGGATTGGTTCCTGGCGAGGGCTCTCTTCCTGGCTTGCAGATGACCAACCCCCTTCTCACTGTGTCCTCATACAGCCTTTCTTCCGTGTGCATGCACATCTCTCTTTCTTCCTCTTCCTATAAGACCACTAAATCCATCATAAAGGACCTACACTTGTGACCTACTCTAATCCTAATTAATTCCCAAAGGCCCCATCTCCAAATACCACCCCATTGGGGATTAGGGATTCAACATATGAATTTCGAGGAGACACAAGCATTTAGTCCATTACAACTTGCATAGATTATAAAGAGCTAACCAGATTTCCAGAAAGAATGTTTCTTTCACTTGAATGGAGACGAAGGCAGCATCTGCTCCTGCTCTCCTGCTGGCTAGAAGGAAATAGATTGTGCTCATTCTGCAAAGGAAGAGTTATGCTTGCTGCACCTCCACTTTCCAGCTCAGAGATTTGCTTCCTGGAGCCAGCTGAGCCCCGTGGCCTTTAGCGCCTGTCAAAAGACAGTACCGAGATCCTGACAAAGGGGCAGGAAAGCAAGGGGAAGGAAGACACCACAAAATGAATTGTCAAGAATAAATTAAGATCTGTTGTCAGTATTCCTAGGCCTCCTTTATCCTTGAATAAGTCACAAATGATATTCATTTGTATTCTGTGTAGCAACTGGCATAGTTCTATGATCATAGGAATTTGGGACGGCTCTCTGAAGTTTATCATTTTAACTTTTAAAAATTTTTAATCTTTCCTTTTTCTGAAAGCAATTTAATAAAATTATAGTTAATACAGTTTGCACATTTCCCTATATGAAAGAGGCAAACAATAGCATTTAGACTAGCAAAAGACATTTCAGCTATTTTTAAAAGTATATCGTATTTATAAAGAAAGGCAGTATTATCTCTAGTTAAATGATTCATGCTTTGATCAGACTAAGTCTGTTCAAGGATATTACACCTCCTGGCAAATGAATCTGACTTGCTCTATTTTCTTTTACAGGAACTGAGGATTCAAGTATGTTTTTCTCAGATTTTTAATATTAATTAGAAGGAAAGGCTGGAAAATAAGTACTAATCTTCCATGGTCCCAGCATTTCAGTAGATACTCTGCCTGTGATTACAAATTAAAGCCACAATTTATTTCAAATTTAATTAGTATAAGGGTATTGAATATTTCTAGGGTAAAAATTCTCACTCAGCAGTGAGAATTAGAAATCAGATTGGTATAAGATGGTGTAGAGCAAGCTAAAGGCCTTAAAAGACAAGAAAGAGGTGAGGAATCTATAAGCCATATCATTATTAGCCACAACAACTCTTCCTGGATCAGAGGTTCTGGACTTTGGCTGCATGTTAGAATCATCTGGGGAAAATCCTAATGCCCATGCTGTGCCCCATCAATTAAATCTGAATATCTGGAGATGGGACCCAAATGTTGGAGGAGCTGATTCCAGTGTGCAGGCAAAGCTGAGAACCACTGTGCAATGGCGCCATACTCCAAGTTGCTTTTGCACCGATCTGGCCATTGGCACTTCTGTAAATACAAGCAATGGTGGATACACAGCAGCTGAAACCAAGAGGTTCCTCCAGCAAGGTTTCCTCTCTTAAGTTTAACCGTATGACACAATAGGTGAAAGTGTGTTGGCAATTATCAAGGTAAAGTCCACCCAAATCCTGGAATAAAACAACTGGCTGTTTTAGGCATGAATTTTAATTTCTAATAATCTGCCTTAAGTTAGAGGAACATGAAAACAACACTTAATTTTAATTTCAATTCTATAACACAGCTCTCAAATTCTCTGTGGTTACTATATAGTTTTTAGATATACATTTCTGAAAATCCTTTGGGATAGTACTTTTTTTCAGGGAGTTATTGAATGATTCATGTATTTGACAGATATTTCATTCGGTTGCTAAGATGTGCCTGCTTTGTTCCAGGCACTGGAGACGCCACGCTGGGCAAGACCAAGTCCCTCTCCTTATGGAGCAGACACTCAAGCTGGGAGAAATGGCAAATCATCAGCGTCGCTGGGCTACTGCCTAGGATCCTACTCAGCCTCTTGCACAGTGATCCCCAAAATGTACTGTGCTTGAGGGTCACTGAGGGTGCTCATTAAAATGTGGCTCTCTTGGTTCTATCCCCAAAGATTCAGGATGAGAAGGTCCAGGGAGGGTATTTAAACAAGCGCCCTTGCTAATTCTGCTGCAGGTGGTCCATTTATCACTTTGAGGAATACTGGTCTAGCACACTTATCTGTTCCATTGACTTACAAGGAACACTATGAATGGCAGGAGGATTACTCAGGGCTTACCTAACAGTATACTCAGGTGGAAAGATGTAATCTTGAAAGGAGAATGCTTGCCCATTTTAGGTGAATGGCAGCTGTCAGGAATAACTTCTTTCCTTTTAGAACAGAAAATGTAGCTTCTATGAGTAAGCAATCTTAAGAGAAAGTTTGACCTGCTACAAATTTGCTTATATTTATCTCAAGAAAGTTATTTAATTTACTTAGGTCGCCTCAAAATGTGGCTCTGTTGAGTGTGAAAAGAATGTCTAAGAAAATATAAATGAAGTTTGGATATAGTCCCAAAGCATACACTATGAGAAGGGTAGGGGATAGTTTGAGCCTGGGAGACACAGTCCAAGTCTTATACTTAAGACCCTCTTGCAAACATTCAAATGCACATTATCTGGGAGATTAGCACACTTCCAACTTTGACTCAAAGGGTACAAAAGCAATTTATGTAACCAAAACATTTGTACCCCTGTAATATTCTGAAAAAAAAAATAATAAACCTTTACAATTTTAATGGGATTTTGGTCAGTTCACTTCATCTTGGTAGGCTTCACTCAATCAAAGTTTGATCAGATTTCTTAGGTTCCACATAACTAAGAATGCTTTGTGAAGGGCCAACCCAAATCTGCAGATTATGTCTAGCTAAAAATTAAAAGATATATGTTTTTATACAGTAAAAGGGCCCACTAAATATCAGAGGTATAATAGATGCTTACATGTTTATCAGTGTTTCCAGTACTCACATATATGGCAATAGAAGGAAGATGGTGGTGGTTATAGACATTATTGAGAAACGCTGTCTAGTCAGTGATTAGTAGAACTTGCAAAATTGGTCATTTAGTCAATTGAACAACGCATTCACTATCAGAGTGACCAACTATCCTGGTTTGTCGGAAACTTAGGGGTTTCCTGGAATGTGGGCCTTTCCATGCTAAAATGAGGAAGAGTTGGTCACCCTACTCATTATCCACCAGCTGTTCATGAGGTGTCTTCTCCTTGAGTTTGCAGCCTAGTTCGGGAGACAAAAGTAGCACACACACAAAAAAAGAACTGAAAAAGAATTCTGTGCTAAATTGGGTGATACTGTCTCCAAGTACAATAGAAATTCCAAGGAAGAAGGAGGTCAGTGTGGGCTGGAGTTACTGTCGAGTTTTATAAATGTGGTGGAACTGGATCCCAATTTTGTGGCTTGCAATCCAGCTTCCTCCTTTACAAGAAATGTTGTCATTCTGTTTGTGTTCATGAAACATGAAAATACCTTAGAAAATACATTTCAAACTTGGCAGCAAGAGGCAAGGAATAAGATTAGTTTAAAACTAAGTTGATCTTAAAACTTTCATTTGTCTCTTAACTGATTAACAATTATCAGGACAATGATAGATGCTGAGGATACACAGAATAGAATATAGTTACTGCCTTTTTTGTGTTCATTGTTCAATGAGGTATATGTATATTAATATACAAAAAGGTAGGTTCAACTCTATGTCAGGAGACCTGCAACAGAAATATTCAAAGAGTTATGGGCACTCCAAACAGAGAAATATGTGAGAGAAGAAATTGGACTTCAGTAAATAATCCTATCTTTTCTATATTTAATATCAAAGTCTATTTTTTGACATCCTTAGTTAGCAAAATGAAGCAGATTGATTATAGACACTTTGTAGTAAAATAGTCATTTAATGTGAAAATAAAGAAATCACACTGCATATTTTAAAGTTCTAATCATTTGGGTTTTGGTTTATCAGATGTACCTACTGCACTTACCTTGGGGCACAATTTAGTAAAGCCAGAGACTCAGTGCTGCCCAGGAGCCCAGGGTTTGGAATTTCCTCATTTTTTTGGCACTTGAGATAGTTGGGTAGAAGTTAGGTAGATGGTAAACCGGCTTTTATATTTCATTAGTAGATTAAAACACAGCAAAAAAACTCTTAAAAGGAGGAGTGCCATGTCTTCACAAATTATAGTTACTAACAATTGCAAAGAGAAAGGACTTGTTACGGATACAGCACTGTGCTAGGAGGAATGAGATCAACATCTGACTGGGTCTAACAGAAGAATTCATTGCACAGTGCAAATGTTAGATATGCAAAATAAACACTACATTATTGGGAATAAAGGGAGGTTAAAAAAGGAGAAGAAAAGGGGTGAAATTAACAATGAGTATGGAATCAAGTAGCCTCATAATTCAAAATATAGAATGGCAATTGAGTTTGGGGACCAGAGAGTACAGTGGATAGCAAGACCATGGGAATTAAATCCCATCTCAGTGGCATGGAAAATATTTTTGATAATAAATAGCTGTCACAGTGACATTATCTCTCTCTCTCAAAATAAAACCCAAACAAACCGAAAGTCAGACCAGCTCTGGGAACACAAACACATCTCAGGAGTAGCCAGCAGACAATACAAGACGCTGACTGTGAAGGGGGAGGGAATTCAGCCCTCTCGTCTCAGAGAGAAGCGTATTTCCATAAAATGCATGGATCCCAGATGGCGCCCTGGTTCTATCTCCAGTGCAGACTGCCCACCCGACACCAGGCATTTGTATTCCTGCTTGTGAGGGGCCTGGGCCACTTGCCTTGTGGCAGAAGATCAAGAAGAAAAGGAGCAGGGATCACCTTGCCCAGCTGCTCTGGGAGCCTGTGAAATAATAATATACCTACCTCTCTTCCAGGAAATTTGAGGACACGTGTCCTCCTTGTGTGGACTGCGGCTTCCCTACCCAAATGCCAACACGCACCCAGTCGCATGCTTAAGACTGATTAAGTGCACGTGGTTTCCTGAGCCTGGTCTGGAAACCAAAAAGCAGCACATTGTACCTTAATAGGTTGCTCATGTGGGTTGCAACTTTACATTTATCTTCTAGGGAGAACTGGCTTTTCTATTTCAGTAGTAGGTTAAAACACAGGAAAAAAAAACCTTATAAAATTAAAAAAAAAATTGTTTGTTTTCATTTTGTGGTTTGAGTAGCCAACTCTGAAAAATACCATGATCAAACGGTAAGATGCTATTGCGTCAGGCATTTAAATGACATTTCTTGGAAACTGGCTGTTGGGCTCTGCCCGTTGATTCCAGCATTGAATTCATCTTGCTCTGTGACCTGCGGCATGAGTCATTCTGCTCTCTAGAGGCTCTTTCCCTTCTTTCTACCTGGATGTGCATATCTGGAGTGCTATTTCTGTGCATCGCACTCAGAATGTTCTGACAGCACGGGGTCAAATCCTGCCTCTGCCTCTTACCAGCTCTGTCACTCTGGACAAATTATTTAACCTTTCTAACTGTGTCTTCTCTTGGGGATGTTAACAAGAATACACATCACAGAGGACTGAAGAAGATTATGTATGCAAAGCACTTAACGCAGTGCCTGACCCACAGGTAGTACTCAATAAATGCTATTTTTACCTGTCCCTGGCACAGGCAGCCCTGGCTCATAAATATCTGATTTACCATGCCCCATACATGTGAAGAGGACAAAGCCATTATGAAGGCACTCTCAGAGCCTGCT
Source organism: Microcebus murinus (assembly GCF_040939455.1). NCBI lineage: Eukaryota > Metazoa > Chordata > Mammalia > Primates > Cheirogaleidae > Microcebus > Microcebus murinus. The sequence continues at coordinate 84,125,916 of NC_134107.1, forward strand.
GCCAAGGCCAGAAACCCCACTGTTCCAGCTAAACCCTTGACTGCTTCTAAACCAATTACTCAGCAGATGCACAATTCACAGTTACACAATAGACATACAGTTCACCAGTCCTCTGTTTGCCTACCTCAATTTCAGGCAATTACCGAACTAGAACACCCAGATCGGGGCTTTTGGGGTCTGTTTTTGGCAATCTGCCTTAGAATGAGGGTCCTGGTATAGATTCTAGGAGCCAAATATGCAAATGAGGACGGGTGATCACAGAGCAGCTTGTGTAGTCACCGGCCAGAGTGAACTGACGTGTGTGGTCCCAGCAAGTGCTTCCGAAACCCAAAGGACCTTACACCAGGCAAAGTGTCTTGTTTTTAAATCTGAAGGCGAGCTATAAGAGCTGTGATTTTATCAGCATTTCCTCTTTCATATTTATTTGGGGGTAGAAAAAAAGTAAACTGTAAAATCTCTGTTTTCCTAGCTTCCTGTATTTGCATAAACATGCTAATCAGTTCAGAATCCTTCCTTTTGGTTTATACCTTTCATTTGGTCAGAAAGATAAAGGATATAAAGAAAGGCTTCTTACTTCCTCTCCAAACCAGCTCCCTGTGTGAGTTTTAAGCCACGGACGTCTGACAACGGGGGATCTTAGCCATGCGAGTCATTTACTCTTTGTAGATCTAAAACAGTTTAAGTTACAGCAGCTTTCCCAAAGCCTTCAGCACAAATAATTCGCATTTGCAACCAAACCCACAGACACCACAGTGTGGTATCATAAAGACTTCAGCTCTGCAAGAGGCACTAAATTTAATACCGGTCCTTCAGTAGCTGAAAGCCATTGCTTAGTCCTTTGCAGAGAGCCTGTTATAATTAAGATGTTTTATGTCCATTTTTACTCTTTTAAATGTAGGAATTTAAACATCTATAATATTAACTAATTCTGTCTCGAGAAGCATATTTTTCTCAAAACACAGACTGGCAGGTTTTCATTTAAGCAGAATACTCTAGCACCAAGAGGCATCTAGTTAGCTGCCAGGCTTCACTTTGTCTCAGTAAATTAGCAGAATGTAAATGAACCAAGGTCCATGAAAAATCTCATTGATTGCTCCTCCTGGTTTTGTCTCAAACCCTACAGGGCTCAGATATTTGACACTGCACTTTCAACTTATGCATTATTTGCCTGACAATGACAAAGCTTTTTTGTTTTTGCTTTTGTTTTCAATCAGAGTGCCTAGAAATGCTCACATTCTTTTTAAATCTAATTTTTAATTGAAAAATAATTATATATTTAAGGGGTACAATATGGTATTATATTTATATATTGCAGAATGATGAAGTCAGGCTAATTAACATATCCATCACCTCACATACTTGTTTCTTTGTAATGAAGAAATTTAAAATATCTTTTAGCAATTTTGGAATGTAGTACAAAGTTTCAGTTAGACAGGAGGAATACATTTTAGTGATCTATACATTCCTTCTTTTATTTAGATCATTGTCTTCCATATCTTGGCTATTGGTTTGGTGTCATGTAGCTTCAGCTTCTGTGTGTTTGTGGACTTGTACTTGCATGTGTATGTTAAAGTAAATGTTTTAAGAATGGTTTCCAGAAAGAAGCTTATTAGAATGATTCATTTTTTAACCTCTTGATATTTGTACTGTGAACATTTTTCTACTTACTGTCCACATAACACGTTCTGCACTCCAGCTTCTAAGTCATTGTGCATGCCCTACTTTAATGTCTAGTTCACATCTCTGATGAGTTCTCCCTCGAATAGTGTAACTTGCAGTGGCCTTACCCTCCTCTTCCTCTCATAGTGCTGTCTGTTCTATTCCCTGACACCTGTGTACTGCTTCATGTCACACCCCGAGTTTCCACATTTATTGAAGTTTAACTACCTATTAACACCTAAAACCCCTCCTCCATCACTCTTTAATTCTTTATCATGCTTTATTTTTGTTTACTGGGTTTATTGCCACCTAACATTGATTGTGTATTTATTTGCTTATTTGGGTTTTATATATTTCACCCGACAGCATATGAGCACCATAAAGGCAGGAATTCCACCTGTTTTATTCATTGCTGTATCTTCAGCACCAACAAAAGTGTCCAACACAATAGATAATAAATCTTTTTTTGAATGACTGTGTGGTAACTGAGTCTTCTAGGCCTCTATGTGCCCTCGGCACTCATACCCAGGAGTTTGCTGGTAGATAAATAGGCACGTCACTCATGCCTCTGCTTTTCTGCGTGCCAAATGGACACTATGCCACTTCCATCCTATCTTGCAGAGATGTTGCGAGCATGACCAAGTGGTATCCTAATGTATTGACTAATAGTTCAAGTGTTCACAGAGTGTAGTCATGGCTTCAGTTTATAAATTATTCTGTGGTTACTTCAATTAAAAAAAAGCATATAATCAGAAGGCACTTCATTTGAATGTCATACTGTGAACTATGTCAGCTTAATTATCCCCTGTATCAGATAGAACAAACTACCCTTCATTCTTATCATCCCTCAGTGATCTTAGTCCTTCCTGCTGTGTATTGCTCCACCTAATCTTTTAAAAAAACTGTGAGCCTGGACAACACGGGATACCTCAAATTAAACCAGGCCCACAAGTGTTTATTTTCTTGTCCTTCTGTTCCTGCAGTATGTCATTGTCACTCCTCAGCTCTGAACCTCAAGCAGGGCAAGAATGGTGTGACTCTGCTCAGGGGCTGCAGTGGCGACCAGAAGCACCATTTGCAGCATCTGTGGGATCCCAACCCCTCTAGGCCATGGATTTCTGCAGACACAGCAGGCTGATGGCATTGAAAGAACTCCATAGAGGCATTTTATGCTAACTTTCTTAGATGGAACATTGAGCCTTTCCCATCAGCTCTATGGTGAGCAGGGGAAGGAACATAGAAAAAATGCCAGGCAGAAGAAATTAATTTTTTGGAGGATTCCCCTTCCTCTCTCTGGGCTCTCCTCTGGTACTTCTCCACCTCTCTTTTCCATATTTACCTGTTCACCTTTTATTCATTCATTCATTCATTCATTCATTCATTCATTCATTCATGTATTCCTTTACTCAGCATACACTGACTGAATGCCTACCATGTGCCAGGCACCGAGGTAGATGAAAGCATATAGGATCTGTGAGTAGGACACAGCTCATGCTCTCGGGAGTTCAATGTATGAAAAGAAGGAGCTCTGTGGAGCTCCAGTTTTCAAGGGCCTACCTTCAACCAGTTCTACACCACTTGGCTTGCTTATGTAAACACACATGGTCGGATCCAAGCACCAAGTCTGAGCAGAGTGGGGCTAAAGTAATGATATAGGGGTGGGAGAAGGAACAAAACAACAACATGTCTTGTTTCTTGAGAAGTTAGGAGACTAGGGAAGAAGAAAAGGGCTGTAAAAATAGCCTAATGCAGGCGTCCTCAAACTACGGCCCACGGGCCACATGCGGGTGGTTTTGCCCATTTGTTTTTTTACTTCAAAATAAGATATGTGCAGTGTGCCTAGGAATTTGTTCATAGTTTTTTTAAAACTATAGTCTGGCCCTCCAATGATCTGAGGGACAGTGAACTGGCCCCCTGTTTAAAAAGTTTGAGGACCCCTGGCCTAATGGAAGGGAAAGTAAGATTACATTCAGCAAGAGAAATAAAAACAAAATGCTAGCAATATTTAGAGGAAGGGGAGTTTACGCTAGGATATTGAGAATACAGACAGAGGGCCAGGGAAAGCTCCCTGAGGGAGGGGCTAGTTCATTTGGAGACTGAAGGATGGTTGGAATTTCTTTAGTCAAACAAGAGGACTTCTAGATGTAGGAAAAAGTATGGCAGAGAGAAAGCATAGGATCTATTCAACAAAAACAGCCTTAAATGCCCAAATGAGGGATTTGTGTTTCATTAACTCATAGAAAGGGGCCAGTCCCTGAAGGCCTTTGAACTGATTGGCTGATGACTGATTGCTTGGAGCTGCTCTTAAAGAACAGCAGTTTTCAGTCATGGGTGAGGTGGGAATGGGATGGAACCAGATGAGTCTACAGGAAGCAGACTACAGAGAGCCGACCACTCTGGGAGTCCAGGGGAGAAGGGATGAGGTGGTGGCAAAGGGACCTACGTCAAGGGACAGTGCTCAAGTCATGCTTATGGAATTCGCATTTTCAACTCAATGAATGCAGGGGTAGAGGAGGTGAAGAGCCAAAGACAAGCTGGAAAAAGGTTTTCTGATAACACCAAAGGGCTTGCCCTCCCTGCCTTGAAGGACAGTGCACCTTAAGAGCGTCCTTCCTTGATGCTGTCCATCATAGTTAACTCTGCACTCTGTCTTTGTGCATTTTTTAAAAACAATTCTGATATCAAAACAATTGAAACATTATTCAACGGTTTATATTTATTCACTGTTTGAACTCTGCCAAGCATCATCCAGTTATTCTGTTGTTTTAGACCTTTCACTCTACTGCTTGCACATTTGCAATGATCTTGTCTGTCCAGGTGACGCAGCCTAATTGTGTGCTGCTGTCCCTTACTGACTCCGGGCTTCATTTCCCTCAGCCATGCGTGTGTGAGCAATCACTTATTTTTATGCCTTTTTCCTGGATCCTACATCAGGATAATGCATGCTAAGTGGATTTCCAGCAGCAGTTAGATCGATTCAAGATTGGTCCCTCCACTCTAACTACACTGTCCTTCCTGTGACCATAAATATGCATGTTAGACTTGGCCAGATAGAACTGATGGCTCCATGAATCCTCAAAGCATAGAAATTACTGTGGTTGAGCCACCATGTGATCTGCAGGTGAAGTAGTCAACCCCTCCATGGTTATCTTAAGGGCAATCATTGGTCTCCAAATTCCAAAATCTCTCTCCCCCAATAACCTCTTTATATGAGAAAAACTCTAGTATTCATTCATTCATTCACTTATTCATTTACTCATCCATTCAACAAATATGTATCTCCTTATGGGCTGATATTGACCCAGTATATACAATGCCACCATCCCAGTTGCAAAAGCATACAACTACTTCCTTACTAGTTTGTAAGCAGCCATTGCCCAGATCTTTCTGAGTACCCACCGTCTTCTTCTGACAGTCCCAGGGGCCCCAGGCCCTTCTTAGGGACCCTTTATCCCAACACACCAAATCCTACTGCAGAATCCCACAGCTAAATAGGCTTAACCCCTGGCACAGCCCTGCAGCCAGCATCTATTCTGATTAGTTGATACCCATGCTGTACCTGTTGTTATATACTTTAAATAACCCTGAATTCACCCTCTACCAGATGCAAAGTGAGAGGCTAGAACTTTTGGAAGAACTAGGCTATGATCTTGCCTTCAAGTAGCTGTCAGTCTCCATAGTATATCTGAGCAAGTGCATGAGTGACTGGGGTGTATGAATGAAAGGTGTGGAAGGTTAGATAATGGTCCCCAAAGATATGTCCATGACCTAATCACTGAAATCTGTGAATGTTTTCTTAAATGACAAAGACTTTGAGATGGGATTAATCTTGATATGGAGAGACTATCCTGGATTATCTAGGCAGGCCCTACATCCAATCATGTGTAGAGAGAGGCAGACAGAAGAGAGGAGGCAATGGACCACGGAGACAGAGATTGGTGTCACATTGCTACAAGCCAAGGAAGGCTGGCAGCCACCAAAACTGAGAGAGGCAGGAAGACACTCTTCCCCCCCTCGCCTCTGCAGTGAGTGTGTCCTGCTGACACCTTGTTTTCAACCTAGCGATACTGATTTTGGACTCCAGGCCTCAAGAAATGAAAGAGAATAATTTTCTACTGTTTTAAGCCATCTCTTTTGTGGCAAATTGTATCCGCAGCCACGGGGAAACTCATACAGAAGGTTGGGTGTCCTCAGATAGACACAGATGGTTCTATGGACGGTAGAAGAAGAACAACTTAGTTCTCCTAGGAGCATCAAAGGAGGCTTCAGAGAGGTGGTGGCAGTGGAGGTGGGCCTTGAAGGAGGAATTGGAATTAGGCGTGTGGAGATGTCTGACAGAAGGACCCATGGAGGGAACATGTGGGCCCTTCCATTTGCCTGGGGGGCAGCTTCTAAGGGCAGCAGAAAAGCAGCACCACACAAGACAGCAGGGAGTGGAGGGGCCATGTTCAAAAGAAGAGTGTATGTTGCATGTCCAGGAGTTAAAATTCAGTTAAAAACACAGTTCTACGACTCTCTGCTAACCAGACGCACATATCTGTGGGCTGGCATCAACCTTTTTATTACCTGTTGGTGGATAAAGGGGACAGGTAGGGACCGTGTTGATACAGAAAGTTTGAAGGCAGAAGATGGACAGCACTGGAGGACAGGCTGAACAGTTTGGTAAAAATTAATTAGCCAGAGAGTGAAATGGGAAAAGAGCTGGGCTTCAAGGGAGTCACTTCTTCAATATAAACAAAAAAATGTAGGTGTGTAATTTCTAGAAGGGAAGGTCACTCTTTAAGGGTATGTATTGGCTAGAAAGAAAGGGGAAAACTACAGGAATGAAAGCTTTCTGTACAAGCACAGATTAATGATTGTCAAACAGTCACCTTGAACATCCCAAAAGCTGGGCCTAAGAGTGGAAGAGAGTTGACAAGTGTCAGTGAGTGACAGGCAGGATCTTAGCAGATTCGATTCTTTGTGATGAGGCCACATGAACACTGGGGAGGAAAGGTGGCAATAATAAATCATGAATGCTACCTTTACCAACAGCAGGTGTTACTGGGGAGGGCTGAAGACCAGCCAGAGCCATGGCTTTGGCCTCACGAGCATCTTGCTATACCCACCTAAGCTAACCCTAGAGACTCCATCCTGGGAATTCACCCCACATTTGTCCAAGGTCATGAGAAGTTTATCTCAGTCAATAAGAAATTTGTGTGAGTGCCTTTATTTTCAAAAACAGTGAGAAGGGAACTGGGGCTGGCATCATATACAGAGGTAAATTTTTTATTGATTTTAGAGTCCCATCTTAAAAATTACATCTCACCCAAACAACTAAAATCAACATAAATTCTTATCATGCCTTTCTCACCCACTTCAGATTGCAATTATTATCATTATTAGTTAGATCTGGATGCTCTTAGAAGTCATAATTGACTTTTAATTAAGTGCCAAACTGTTTCCAACTATTTCGCATACCCTAAAGATTTCTGCACCACTTCTAATTTCCTTCAGTTGCCTCCCAGCACAGGAAGAGATGCAGAAATGTGCTTGACTGCAGAGCTGCAAGGGGAGAAATCATAGTATGCTTTTAACAAAGTTGTCAAAGAAGACCAAAGCCCTCTCTTTAAAAGAATTGCTATGATATCTTGGGCTGATGTGCATTATGTTCCTAGCTGCCCAGTAATTGCTTTGGAGTTACGGCTAAAGGTTTGGTTCAAAAGTCAGCTCTTAAAACAAAAATTGTGTATAGACAAAATTACCCTTGGTGTTTCTTGACATTATCCTGAACAATAAGTAATAGTGACAAGTAAGTATATAATACATATTTAACTAGAGCATATAATCAAGTGTCAATATGCAAAATATAATTCTGTAGTATATTTATGGTTATAGGAAAAAAAGATTCACAACAAGCTGGACAAGACAGCAAACTGTAGGAATTAAGGCAACTGAAGGAACACAGATCAGCATCTTTATGTCTTCCGTAATCACAGTCCCACCTTAAGGCCATTGTTTTGGAAAGGCCCTACCTGGAAAATTCTACCCTCCTCTGTGGCATTCTTCTGTTTACTCTTTTATATTTCTTATCAAATGTCATCTTATCTGAAGAGGCTTTTTCTGGCCACACTGCACAGAATTAGCTGTTTTATCTTTCTTCTTAGTTGACATGATCAATAAGCAAAGTAAATGTTTGTAAAATGAATAAGTGATGTTTTCTGAGTGCATAATTCACATTAGCATGTTATCAGCAAAGATACTTCTAAGTTCCAAGTATCATGTATTCAAATTTAGTATACATTTGACTCATTCATTTAGTCATTCCGCCATTCATTCAACAAGTATTTATCACACACGCATTTTGTCCCAGACACTGTTCTAAGCAAGCGAATGCAATGAAAACAAAACTAAACTAAACAAACTTTCAATGAGGAGGACAGAAAACAAATAAGAACAAGTAAATTATATAATGTTAGTAATGGTGTTATTAAAAATAAGGCAGAGTAAGTGTGTGGAGACGGGATGCTTGTTTGTTGGGTGCTAGCATCTATCTGGTGTACACACAGCATCTGTCTGTCTGTCCGGGGTACACTAGAACAGAGACCTGAATGAAGTTAAGGATACAGTCATGGAGGTAGCTGCAGGAAGAGTATTCCAGGCAGAAGTAGCAGAAAATGCAAAGTATAGTTTATATGACCAGAGCAGCATGATTGTGGAGGGAAATGACAAATGAGGTTGAAGATGGCCAGCTGGGGAGAGGTTTGTAGGCCACGGGTAGGGTGCTCCATTTTATTCTAAGTGAGATGGGAAACCGTTGGAAGGCTTTGGACAAAAGTAATGTGATCTGATTTACAATTGTAAAGGATCACGTAGGCTCAAGGTGGGGCATAGACTGTTAGAGGAGAAGTGGTGAGACCATTTGGGAGGTCAGCACTTCACAAGAGAGATGAGAGTGGCTTTTACTAGCATAGCAACAATGGTGATGATGAAAATGATTGTTGGGGATATTTCTTGATGGGAGAGCTCAGAGGGCTTTCTGTTGTGATTGGCTTGTATGTGTGAGAGAAAGGGAGAAATAAAAATGATCCCTGGATTTGGAGCCTAAGGAACTAAGCGAATGGTATTGCAATTAATGAGTAGTAAATCTTGGGGAAGTTCATGCAGGAAGGGGTGGAGTTAGAAATCAATAATTCCAATTTTTGATAAGCTATATTTCAGATGCCAATGAACATCCAAGTGAAAGGTCAAGTAGTCATTTGGAAAAACAACTCCGGAGTGTACATTACTGAGCTTGAGCTCCCTCAAGTGTGATTATTCTTCAATTATGCTTCTTAACTGCATATATAATCTATATCTGGAATCATAAATGTATTCTATGGATCACCAATGCCTGAGTAAATAATAAACTGACACTTGCATCCAAGGAAAATATAGGGACAATAGGGACATTTACATTTTCAGTCTTATTTCTTATTGGACCCTGATACACATCACAGATCCTATATACCTATGTGCTTTTTATATACTTTTCAGCTCTTTTGAGTAAGTTGTTCTTTTTGGGACTCTTCCCCTCAGCTGCACCTATCAAGTCAGATGAAATATAATGAAATAACGTCTTTTGCAACAACCTGGATGGAACTGGAGACCATCATACAAAATAAAGTATTTCCAAAATGGATAAACAAATACTAGATACTCTCACTTATAAATGGGAGCTAAAGGACAGGTAAATTATATGGCCATAAAGAGGTATAAGGGACACTGGAAACTACGAAAAGGGCATGTTGGGAGGGAAGTGAGGGATCAGACATTACTTATTGGGAACAATGCATATGATTCTGGTGACGTGTACATTAAAAGCCCTGGCTTTACCCTTATACAATTCATCCATGTAACAAAAAGAAAAAAAATGGTACATGGTACCTGCTAAATATCTTGAAATTTTTTTTTTTTTTTTTGAGACAGAGTCTCGCTTGTTGACCAGGCTAGAGTGAGTGCCATGGCGTCAGCCTAGCTCACAGCAACCTCAAACTCCTAGGCTCAAGCAATCCTTCTGCCTCAGCCTCCCGAGTAGCTGGGACTACAGGCATGTGCCACCATGCCCGGCTAATTTTATATATATATTAGTTGGCCAATTAATTTCTTTCTATTTATACTAGAGATGGGGTCTTGCTCTTGCTCAGGCTGGTTTTGAACTCCTGACCTGGAGCAATCTGCCCATCTCAGCCTCCCAGAGTGCTAGGATTACAGGCGTGAGCCACTGTGCCCGGCTGAAATTTTTAAAAACTAAAATTAAAAAATCCTTAAAAATAAGCCTTATGGTGGCCCACGCCTGTAATCCTAGCACTCTGGGAGGCCGAGGCGGGCGGATTGCTCAAGGTCAGGAGTTCAAAACCAGCCTGAGCAAGACCCCGTCTCTACCAAAATATAGAAAGAAATTAATTGACTAACTAAAAATATATATACAAAAAAAAATTAGCCGGGCATGGTGGCGCATGCCTGTAGTCCCAGCTACTAGGGAGGCTGAGGCAGTAGGATCGCTGAGCCCAGGAGTTTGAGGTTGCTGTGAGCCAGGCTGATGCCACGGCACTCACTCTAGCCTGGGCAAGAAAGTGAGACTATGTCTCAAAAAAAAAAAAAAAAAAAAATAAGCCTTATGAAAAAGTATAAAAGGTATATTTGCATATCCTGAGGATAACCTATAGGAAAAGTGCTTTATTGATACAACAAAATTAAATTATCTTCCATAATGATCCCATGAATAAATGCATAAGCTAGAAGCGGCCAAATGGCAAACAGTTTTCATATAAAAATTTCTGGAAATGTTTACCTATTGAAATTTCTTATTTATAGTTGTTGAAATTATTAGGACAGAAGGAGAAACTCAATTTTATGAATTTTTCATAGATCGCCCTTGCCATATTTGGCACCCTTGGTATGGAAAGCACAGTGGGGTTGACAATATTTGTAGAGTTTTAGCTTGTAGCAATTTTAAAATTAAGAAAGTCTGGCTATATTTGTCTATGTTTTTCTGCTCTTAGTTTACTCTAGCTAGAACAACAACAGGCTGGCCAGGTGAATGTTAAAAAACTTCTTTGTGCTTTACACCACCGTACATTTAAACTTTAACCTGCACTTATATTTTTAAAGTGCTGTAGAATTTATCAAGTGTTTCCATAAGTATCATTGATTATTTCAAATAACCTAATTTCTTCTGACATTATTTTTTATTTTATCTATGAAGAACTGAGTGTCAAAGAGATTATATGTACTCATCCATGGTTCCATAAGTTATAAATCAGGACTGAGATAAATGCTTCTTTATTCTAAGCTCAGTACTATTTCTACTGAACCATAGCTGTTCTTCCTACTGAGTGGATGAGAACTGATATATTCAACTAGATTTATTTTTAGTTTACATTTTTAAAATTTCCCCTACGCTTAAATTTTAAGTAAATTTTAAAGGCAATTCCTAAACCTGGTTAAAGAAAATCTAGTTACAAATGATATATAGCGAAAAAGAAGTCTCTTCCTTCTCATGCTCAATCTTCTAATTCCTCTTGTTGGAAGAGACTACTTTGATGCCAGTTTTTGTGTATTTTTCCATACTTACTTTATGCATTTATAAATGTATGAAAATATATTCTATTGTTTTTAATGTCAAAGTGATTTTTCAAATATTAAGCATGCATATTTTTAAAGATTCATGTATACTTGAAATACTAAGTTACCACTGGAAGTTCCCAATAACTTTCTTAAATACCCACTGGTGAACTGGTGGGACCTTCAGTTACCAAATAGAATAGTACCAGACGGGACATCGCTCATCAAGACACCATAACTACACCTGCAGCTTTCCTTGTCCACTCTGGGACAATGCTTCTTACTGAAACATATGCAGTAATATTTTTAAAAGTTCCAGCTTTTATTTTTATTTGTTACACCTGTACATTAAGTGTCAACCAGTTCTACAACGTTTGTTAAAAAAATAAAATAGCACAACTCTCTCCTTCCTATTTACCTCTTCCCAGGAATACCACTTTCTTCTCTTTTAGCTGATCATATCTCTTAAAAACATGTTTGTATTGCTACTTCATTTCCCTAACACCTTTTATTTTCCCTTAAGTTAATAATTTTGGCTCTTTAATTTTTGCTTTTTTTCCCCCTACACACTAGTCACTTATCCACTCCCAACTCTTTGCCAAGTGTCTAAATCTCCTCTCAAGTTGTTTAGAGATGTTTGGTTTTCTATTAAATTTGCCTTTCCAAGAGAGTGTCTCCTAACCTGCTCCAATCTAGCCTGGTTTCTCTCCAGGATTGGGACTCAGCTGTTATTCTGAGTTTTCTCTTTGTAATAAATCCAGAACATTCTTAGCTTTCTTGCCTATGTTGTATTTCTTCTCTCCTATATCCATCTTACATCTCCCAATTTATCGTCTTTCTCCTTCATTTTCTGGGATGGAGCACAGTCTCTGTTAACTTCCTGAGAAGAAATTCATGATGCTAATTTTGTTTTGGAAACTTTGCACTCCTTAAATAGTCTGTATTCTACTCTCCAACTTAATTAAAAATTTGGCTGGCTACAGAATTTTTGGTTGCAAATAATTTTTTTCAGAATTTGAAGGCACGTATCTACTGCCTTCTAATATTTGAGTGTGCTATTGAGAAGTCTGAAGTCATTCTGATTTCTGATTTTTTGCATGGGGTCTACTTTTTGCTCTTTAAAAACTTGAGAACCTTTTTCTTCTTTTCCCCAATGATTGGGAACTTCATAATGAAGTGACTCAGTGTGGGATTATGTTTATCCATAGAGCTAGACAAACAGTAAATTCTTTCAATCTGGAAACTCTTGTCCTCTAATTTGGGAAAAATTTTCTTTAAATTTTTTATTTTATGTAAAATAAAAAAGTATTTATTTTATGATTTCTTCTTCTGTGGTATCATTCATTCTTTACAGTGATTTTAGTGAGGTTTTAGAAAGGAAAGTAGATGCTGTATTCGACTTGCCTTCTTTATCTAAAAGTTAAAAATCTACTTTCATATAATTTTTTTCTCCTTTGTGATAAAATTTTTGTGGATAAATAATATAATTTGGCAAATGTGTCTACTTACAATATTGATTTATGTTAGAATTTTCTACAAAGAATAACATTTGAGGTAAAATTATAAAAGTGATATTCAAAAATATCACTTTTGAAGCAGCATTAACATAGTGATACTTAGATAGGAGACACAAGAATACCCAAATCTTGCCTTGGTTTGACCACCCCTCCAAGAGGTTCCTGAAGGAGATATGTGCACAGAGGAGAAAAAGAAAGTAAAAACAACATTAATTATTAATTAGGGATTTGGTCCCAGATCTTGAAGTTGAATTTTAACAGAAGAGGATAGAATACAGGGAAGACTCAGTCTTTCTTACCTAGCTAGGCTGAACTACCTAGAACCAAAACAGACCATGGTTTCCATCTTTATTAACTATAAGATCACACTAAAATCTGAAATCTCATCATTTACTAATGGAAAGAAAGACAAACCCAGAACACTCAGAGGAAAGGAAGAAGACAGATAAACCTGGAGAGAGGAAATTTGCCCAGGACCTAAAGCATAGGAGCTATGAGGATGGTCATAGGAGAGGTGCATTGTGGAAACACAACAAAGAACAAAATGGAAAGGTGACAAAGTTGCTTCTGGTGTCCCTGGCAACCACTTGCAGCACTTTGCTTTAGCTGAAAAGAAGAGACAGAGAATAGAAAAGAGAATATCTTGTTTTGTCAAGTGAAAGAGGCAGATGCCATCCCTGGCACTGTTACCCAGTCATTAACCTTCAATTTAGCAAATCCTGATGTCTGATAGGGAGCCACACCTGTAGGATTTAGGATGGTGGCGGGGAGCACATGCCTTTGGGTTTGTCCCTAGATAGCAGTATTCTAAGCAGAGTTATTATTCCATAAATTGCATTCTGAGTCTTTCTGACCCTTCTTTCAACCTAGTTATTTCTCTTTTCTCTATTTCTTTCTCCAAACCTGATGTGGCTCCACCTTTCTCTGGTCAAACAACATTAGATATGAATGAACTTAATGCATACCGCTATCATGATGATATTTATATTTTAAAAGATGACCTCAAGTGGGAGAGGGAAAAAGAAGGGAGAAGGGAGGCAGGCAGGCCTGCAAAGATATATGGAGTACTTGCTCTCTGCCAGGCACCGTGCATCTTGGTTTCACAAAGCTCTCAATTACTCCTGCTGATATTAGTGCAAAAGAATAGCCATTTTTATGAGCGAGGCAATATACCACCTGATGAGAGTCAAGTGACTTTCAAGTGCTTGAAGCCCCATGGTGAATCTTTGATACCAAAGAAAAAGCAGAAGCGGGTGTTCTTATATATGAACAGGATTATTGGAAAATCTGATTGAGTAGCTGATTGTATCTGCCATGACTCTTCCATGGAACCCTCTAGCTCCCCAGACTTGTCCCCAGGCATGCAGAATCTTGGCTCCAGAACAACACAGCTCACTCCATTCACAGGTGGATTGGAAGCTCCCAGTGACAGGTCAGTATTGGATCAGGAAGGGCTAAGTCTAAACCAACTACAAGTTAAAAACCTCGAAGATGATTGAGCAAAGCTGGAGAGGCAGGTCTAGTAACTGGAATTTTGTAATTGAAGACTTTAAAGATGGCATATTTTCAAGGGATGAAAAGATACAGGCTCTGGTCATGGCACTAGATTTCTAAACTGAAGAGGGCAAAAGTGAAAAATAAAATCAATGGATCGAAAGCCTAGGATTCCTCTGGTTGCATTATTCATCCACTGAGCTCAGTTGAGTTCCATACACATTTGATGATTCCTGCTGCCGCCATGGGGAGCCAGCTTCTTGGTGAGGCTTGGGCATTGGGAGGAAGTAGCAGTGTGGGGGTGACTTTGAAAAAAAAAAGGTTAAGGAGGGCACTAGGAGGAAAGGGTAAGGAATGGGAATTAGCAGGCACAAAGTTGGCCAGAGACAGTGATAAAGGGTTTAAGAGAGAATAAATCTGTACTTTGAGTTCTGACAGTGGAGCACTGAGCTAAGGGAGGTTTTCCCAGATGTCTAGAAAATCTGTTGCAAGGTATAGAAGAAACAACACAATTCTCCCTTGTAGAATCAAGCCTCTGTCCTGTTCCCAACTTCTAAGGGTTTGATAACTTGACTTTAAGAAAAATAATAAAGATACCTTACTCCTTGACATACCGTGCTTTACTTGGTAAAGATTAAAGGGAGGCCGAAAAACCTTTATTAAAAGAAGCCAACTTTGCCTGGGGCTATTTGGCTGGCAACAACTCCAGGTTCTTCAAGGAAAAGAAAGACTGTCTACACACTCATGTAGAATTCATTGTGATTAGTTTTTAGGCAGCCTTCAAGCAACCTAATCCCTTGGCAAATCCTGGAGAAGATTGAGTTCAGGAGAAAGAGCAACAGCAAATTAGGAGTTAATTTAATGGCATTCTTTTCCTCTTTCTTAGTTGCTCCAGGGCTATTTATGCAAACTTTTCCTGGGGGAGCCTACCTTTATCCCCTATAACAGCATTAATGACACCTTTCTTACAGAAGCTCTTGCTGTTTTATTGTTCAGTCCATGCTTTATTATTCTTTCCATAGGGTGATTAGCAGAAAAGTGGCATGTCTGTCCCCTCCCAGCAGTAGCCATAAGACTTTCTACATATTAACATCGTGATTTATCATTGATATTCCTATCATGGACAAAGATTTGGAATCAGAGACACTAGCTTGTATTTGAGGTCTACCACTTCTAGCTATGTTACCTAGATTGAGTTCCCTAAGCTCTCTGAGATTCATATTTGTCAATGGGAATATGGAAGTGTCATTGGACCTGCCCTTTTGTTGCTGGGAATATTTGTATTAAGTGACAGAGTGCATGCAAAATACTTAGCAAAGTACATTAGCATCCTAAAGTGGCAGTATTCCTTAGCTTTATAATTATTGCCTTATATAGCTATTATTTTACTATCATCTAAATGAGCCTCACAATAACCCCACAATAGCTCTCATTTTGGGATTATTCATAGCAGAGGCAGGAGATCTATATGCAAAGGAAGGCCTAGAAGTAAATATGTACTATAACATCTTATTTCCTATATTTTCTCTGAGAAGGTGTAGAACTAAGTTAGGCATTTAGGTAAGGCCTCCAACTGCCTCCCCTGCCAAATTCCTGTATACTTTAGTCCAGACATACTGCCTCTATCCCCTAAACCAGGACCCACCTACACCCTCCACCATGGGCTTGGAAATTGAGTCTCCTGCCTAGTTCTTGACAGTCATTTTTTCAAAATGGATTCTACCCTATACCAGTGGCACACAAGCGTCCCCATTCCAGCTGTCATGAGGTTGGGGATATTAGTGCTATTCACCTGGTTATTATTATACAAGTATAAATTCAAGACTGGCTGCATAATTTGTGGGGCCCAGTGCAAAATGCAAACCTGCTTAATAAGTGTGATGCATTCCAAGACAGGGACAGTAGGACATTAAAACATGCATAGGGTCCTTCTAACTGCATGGCCCTCTGTGACTGCCCAGGTTGCTTGCCCATGAACTGACCTTCAGTTTAGCTAAATTGTATAGGGTTTCTTTCCTTTGAAATCACTCACTTCTTTCATTAATCCACTTGTTCTTTTAATAAATATCTTTCTGAGCTGCTATTACGTGTCAGGCAATGTCTGGGTCTGAAGACATATCATGAAACAAAACAAACAGGATCCCTATCTTCCTGATACTTAATATTATGGGTCAAGAGTCATAAAGCTATAGCTCACAGGCCAAATCTGGCTTGCCACCTGTCTTTGTATCTCTCAAGAACTAAGAATGTTTTGTTTCCATTTTTAAGTACTTGAAGAAATAAAAAAAAAAGAATAATATTATGTGATATGAAATTTATATCAAATTCAAATTTCACTGTCCATGAATAAAGTTTTATTGAAACACAACCACGCCTATTTGTTTACATATTGTCTATGGCTACTTTTAGGAAACAATTGCGGAGTTTAGCAGTTCTGACAGAGACTGGCCTGCAAAGCCTGAAATATTTACCATCCGGTCCTTACAAAAAAAAGTTTGCCAGCTACTATTCAAAGGGTAAGACAGATATTAATAATAAACAGGTAATCAACTAAACCAGACAATTATAGATTCTGATGGGAGGTCTGAAGGAATACACTGGATGGTGAAATCTCATACCTACTTTGAATAGGGTGGGAAGGGAAGACCCCTTGGAGGCGGTGGTAGTTCAACTGAGTCCTGAAGGGAAAAAATGTGCCAGCCATACAGAGAGCTGCAAGCAAAGCATTCCAGGTAGAGGCAACAGCTAGACCAACAGCCTAGAGGTGGGATAGGATCTGCTATAGTCTATGAATAGAATGAGGCCAGCACGGCTGGAGCACCGTGAGTCAGTGGGAAAGGGCTGGTGAGACACAGAGGTAGGCAGGATATATGGCATAGGGTCTCAGGGGCCCTGATGAGGACTTTGGGCTTTATTCTGAGAGCAAAGAAAAACCATTAAAGGATTTTAAATAGAAGCATATGATATGATGTACATGTTATTTTGGAAAGCTTCTCTGGCTATCATGTGAAAAATGGGTTTTAGGGAAGACAAGAATGGAAGCAAGGAGACAAAATAGGACTCTATCATAGTCCAGGCAAGAGATGGCAGTGGTTTGGATTAAGGTAGCACTGGAGTTGGAGAAACGTAGAAGCCTTTGAGATGTATTTTGAAGGTGGCACCTACTCAACTTGGTGATGGATTAGGCCTAGAGTTGAAGAAAAGGGAGACTTCAAGACTGTTTGCCAAGCTCCTAACTTGATCAGCCAGGGCTATGGTGGTACCATTAACTAAGATTAATTCATGCAACAAATATATATTGAATGCCTACTACATTTTGGTCACTGATCTAGGCTATAGGAAACAGCAGTGAACATAACAAAAGAGATCAATAACCAAGTATATGTATAACTATACAAAATGTCTGATGATGACAAATGGCAACAGAGAAAACTAAAGCAGAGAAAGAGAGAGGTGGGGGCCCCAGGGAAGTCTGAGTAGGTAGGAGAAGGTGCCTGACTGTGAAGCAACCCAGATAGAACTCAACCCTAATTAAAAGATGATATTTCTATTTTCCCAGTTAGAATAACCATTCCCCTCAAAAAATGTTTTTGGCCAATTTGTCTATACAAATTATTTAATTTAGTTAAACACAAATTATTTAATTTAGTTAAATACAAATTTAAACACAAATTTAAAATTATAAAAATATATTACATAAAGTAATTTAAATAAAAAAGTATAACTTTAAAATAAATTATATTAAATTTACCAATTGCTTTACTATGTCCATGTTTTTGTTTTTTTTTTTTTAAATTGTATAGAATCCAAAATTTTAATGTATAACAGCAATATTATCATTTCAGATTTGGCTTGAGAATTATGTTCTCAAAATCTACAAAGACCTAAATATAAAATGATTTCCTTTTTTTCCTTTTAAAGTATGATGCTGACTAATAGCTAACTAACTAACTAACTGAATGAATGAATCAATCAGTCAATCCTCACCATATTCAAGCCCATGCCACGGTCAGCTAGGAAAGCAGAAAAGCAGTTACTAGAGGAGCAGGGGAGGAGGCCAGGGAGCAGGCAGCACAAGTGTGCAGTCATGACTTAAAAGGAAAGTATTAATCCCAGCACTAGGCTGTTCTTCACCATGGTGCACTGTTCAGGGCACCCTTGAAGGTGGCTCACTCAGGGTGAGTTGTGCCAATATGGCTGAGAGAGAAGACTTCAAGGTTGAGAGTATTTGCAAGGGAGTGGTTTTAGATGATGAAAGACCAGATGGTTGATGACAGAAAGAGGGAAAATCCAAAGTGATTTGACTTCTCTTTCCTCACGTTCCTGGGCAAGAGGTATAGAAAAACCTTGGGGTAGCTGCTAAATCCATCTGTCTGTCAGCACAACAGGGCACCAGAATTCCAACAACAAGGACTCACTCCAGTGGTAGGACTGTGGTGGATCTAATCTGTTCTGTTGTTATTGGTTTTATTTAGATTGGGCCAATGGCAAGGAGGCTTCCCCAGCTTCTCAAAATTCCCATTGTCCCTGGGCTGCTTTTGAGGGACTATGCAAAATAGTAAAATTAGGTTTGTACCAGATGTCAAAAGATGCAATCCTAACTCTGACATTTATTCAGTTTTTGACTTTTGGTAAGTTGTTCAACTTCTATAAATGGGGAAGATAAGTAATACCAGCTCTGTTCCAGATTTGGAAGAGCGTCCAGTCTTTTCTTTTGGGTACTGTGTCCTAGTTGACATCTGAAACCTTTATAGTCCCTGGCTCACAGCTAGTGTTCGGTAGTTGGTAGCTGGGATCACAGGAGGTCGTGTGGCAGAGAGAAAAGGGTAAGTCAGTCCTTGGGGGGTGGGCACAGCCAGGGCTTGGTTCAAACCCAACACTACTGATGTTACATGACCTTGGTCTATTTAGTTGACATCTCTGCTTTTTTAAAAAGTTACATAGCACCTTCATACTGTGGCCACTTAATAAATGGTAGTTGTTATCATTGTTATTCTAAAAATGATGACTATACTGATAACACAAACACCAAACGTGGTTTCTGTCCATGGGTAGAGTGTGTGTGTGTGTGGGGGGGAGGGTGCAGGGGAGATGCCAGGTAAGGGGCAGGAGGGGGAGATTGGCAGGTCAACCTCAAATGTCTAGTTGTACCTGTGTAGAAGTAGGTGACGAAGAGAGAGGAGAAAATAATTCCTTCCACTTAGCTATTTTTCATCTGAGAAAATTTCAGGCATTCTTCAGAGAAGATAGATAGCGAGATAGGAGATGGGACCCAAGAAGGGATGGAATGGACCAGGAGACCAGAGTGACCCACGCAGAGGGCACGAGAGGGGAAGCAGAAGTGTGACTGTTTTCCCCTTGTGTTCACAACAAGATCTGTGGCCTTCCTGGAGAATCAGTTGCCTTATTTATTCCCAGTTTCTATTTGGTGGAGGCAGCAGTGAGTAATATTGGTTTGTTTTATATTTACAGACATCATGAATCCTCTGGTGCCTTTTATCTTTGCTGGGTAATGCAACTTTTCCTGTTATTTCTCATGGAAGGCTAAAAAAAGCTAACTAAATTATGCCAGCCCCCGTGTAGGAAAGAGGATGGCATTTTACAAGCAGCAATCATTTTACCCATTACTCCTTGGCAACAATCCTTTCTAGCAGCAGATATTTATGTGTGTCTAATCAGGGAGACAGCATCACACTCCATTGACTGATGTGTTAAATTACCTATAACCTCTACCTTTTCCACATAGAAACCTACTTTACTGGATGAAGCCCGGTTTACTGACAGTCTTGCCAAATGAGTCACGTTTTGCAATGAATGAGCAAAAACAGACAAAAAACAGGCTTTAGCATTAGAAAGAGGAGTCTTTAATTCTGCTTATGTCACTTACTAACTTTGTAGCTTTAGGCAACTGGAGACTCAGTTTCTCATCTTTAAGATGGAATAATATTTGTGGTTTCATTAATATGTTGTGGAGATTAAATAAGAACATTATTTATAAAGCACTTAGCATGGTGCCTAGCATATTACAATAGCTCGATACATGTTAACTTCCCATTTCCCTCCTCCTTCCCTTCCTTTCCTACAATAATCTCTGTGCCCAAGGCTGTTTAGCCACCAGGCAGAACTGAGGAGCAACAAACTCAAAGTCAGAAGACAGAGCTTTGCTGTGTATTTACTGGGGAGGGTTTGGGGCAATTTATCACATATCTTAATTATCCTGTCTTTGAACAATGAAGGCGGTATAGTGTCTAGCAATCTAATCGATGAGGCATCAGTAGATTAAAAGAAGAAATGAGTGAGAAACTGACTTTTAAATAAATGGTAAAGCCCTGATTCCTGTGACATTTTGAGTAATCATCCAGAGCCTGGGAAAATAGCTGATCTTTATTCTTATCACCTGTTAAATTGCTTGTCATTCCCGGTAAAATTATTTTGAGGAAAGCTCCCAATGTCTAAAAAGTCTCTAGGATGCACCCTTTTAAATTCCCACCAGCAGTGTACAAGGTTCCAGTTTCTCCACGTCCTTACCAACACAGAGTCTTTTGATTTTTTTGATAATAGTCATCCTAACAGGTGTAAGGAGATATTTCATTATGGTTTTGACTTGCATTTCTCTGTCGATTAGTGATATTGAGCATCTTTATACATAGTTGTTGGCCATTTGTGCCTCCTTTGGAGAGATTATCTATTCTTTTGCCCATTTTCTAATTGGGTTATTTTGTTTTTTGCTATTGAGTTGGAGAAGTTTCTTATACATTTTGCATATTAACCCCTTATCAGATATATGGTTTGCAAATATTTCTTCCCATTTTGTAGATTGCTTTTTTTTTTTTAATTCTGTTGATTGTTTCCTTTGCTGTGCAGAAGTTTTTGTTTGATGTGGTCCCACTTACTCATTTTTGCTTTTGTTGTCTGTGATTTTGGTGTCATATCCAAGAAGTCACTGCCACGACCAATGTCATAAATCTTTTTCCCTGTTTTCTTCTAGGAGTTTTATAGTTTCAAGTCTTAAGTTTAAGTCTGTAATCATTTGGAGTTGATTTTTGTATGTAGTATAAGATAAGGTAAGATAAAATGGTACAGCTGCTATGAAAAATGATATGAACTTTCCTCAAAAAATTAAATATAGAAATATTTGATCCAGCAATTCCACTTCTGAGTATTTATCCTAAAGAATTGAAATCCGAATCTTGAAGAGATATTTGCATCCCCATATTCATCGCAGTATTAGTCATAATAAACAAGATTTGGAAACAATCTAAATGTCCGTCATTGGTATAAAACACACAATGGAATATAATTAGGCCTTAAAAAATAAGGAAATCCTGCTATCTTCAACAACATAGATGAAGCTTCAGGATATTATTTTCCAAGTGAAATAAGCCAGTCACAGAAGGACAAATACTGTATGATACCACTTAGAGGAGGTGTATGAGATAGTCCAACTTATAACAGCAGAGAGTAGAATGGTGGTTGCCAGGAGCTGGGGGAGGGGGAAATAAAAAGTTGCTATTCAACAGGTATAAAGTTTTAGTAATGCAAGATGATTAAATTCTATATATCTGCTAGACAAAATTATGCCTATAATTACCATACACTACTGCACACTAAAAATTTGTTAAGAGAGTAGATCTCATGTTAAGTGTTCTTACCATGATAATGTGCATAAAATTCATCTTGGTAAATTTCTGATTCTGACATAAAATGTTTTCAGTGGAGCCAAAGAGTCCAAATTTCTAATAGGCTCACAAGTGATGCCAATGGCTTCTGGTATGTGGACCACAGTTGGAGTGGCAGGTGTTCAGCGTGAGTTGACAAACCATGGCCCAGGGGGCCAAAATTTGGCCTACCACCTGTTTTTGGATCACTCTAGAACTAAGAATGGTTTTTATATCTTCAAATAATTTTTAAAAAATCAAAAGAAGAATATTTTCTGGGCACATGAAAATTATATGCAATTTGAATTTCAGCATCCATAAATAAAATTTTATCGGAACACAGCAACATTCATGCAGGTGCTGTGTATGGCTGGCTGCCTTTGTGCTACAACAGTAGAGTTGCAACAGGACCAACATGATTTGCAAAAGCTGAAATATTGACTGAATTAATAATTACTAATTAATTGCTGAAATATTTACTATCTGGCCCTTTACAGAAAAAAATTTGCCAACCCTTGGAGTAGAGGGCAACTTGAATTCCCAAGGAAATAAATATTATTCTCTAGGGTTTGGGTTTGTTTGTTTTTCCACTGCTATGAGGTTCTCCAGCAAAAGCCTTCTGCCTTTTGGCACTTCTCACCAGCCTCTAAGAGTTTGAACTTCTCTTTTTTTAAGGCACCATGCTAGGCACATTGGGTCTACAACACTATATAAGTCAGAATTTCTACTAAGGCTCCTCTTATAAGAATGACTGAGCAGACTGGACCATTCTCTCCTGCTATCGTTTGGCCTTATACTATCATCCCATCAAGGTGCTCTCATACACATGGGAGCCGTCTAATGTGCAGAAGAAGACCTTGATTTAAAGCTTTGAAAACAGAACCAATAATTCTGTTTATTAATCAACAATCCTTTGAAAATGGACGCTAAAATCTATGTCTTTGTACTTAAAACCAGATTAATCTCACCTGCTTTAAAATAAAGTGATAAAACGTGTCTGGAAATCTTTCATCAGCATGGGATCTTGCCAGCCTCAGACGAGACCCTTAAATCTAATTCTTTTTCCATCATGGAGTCTCAGTTGCACCCCTACCATAAGGGAAAATGATTTAAGGTTTCCACCCACCTCTCTCACCAATATTTTGAGATCAAAAACATTCAGAGAACTTTACAAGTCTGAAGTGCTGAAGAACAGACTACAGTTAATAAATGAATTTTACAAAGCTGTAAAATGTGAGAAAAATTACTGCAAGCCAAGCTGCGTAACTCTGTGCTCCTGAGGTTACACAGAGCTGCCTGCAGGCACAACAACAGGTGACCTCGTCCTTGTGCAAGGGGATGACAAAAGCTATTTCTTACAGAGTGGTTATTCTAAAAATACCTTGAAAACTTTAACTTTTGAAAAATTCTGAATCATAGCTAAGGAAATAAACCTGTTTTAGTTATTCTTCCTAATGGCTCGAGGCCAAGACTAGTTAACATAATTGTCTCTGGTTTGGGGAACAGTCAGGAAGCCATGGCTGCTGGCTTCAGTGGCAAGTTCTCTGTTGTTTTTGGCTCTCAATAACCATAACTGGTCCAGACATGTTGACCTAATCTAGCCATAATAAGGCAGCTTCCAACCAGCTCTGTCGTCATAGAAATTAATGTGTCAAGAAAGATTTAGTAACCCACATTTTTCTCTGAACCCTTGTTTTTACAGGAACACACTGTTCTTTCTTTTTCTCAGGTGCTTTCAGTCAATGAAAATTATCATTTAAAAAGAAATAAATAAAAATTTAAAAATTATTTGTTAGGTAATTGAGGTACACATTTTTCACAATAACCCTATGAAATGAATGTGATTATTTCCATAATAGTTCAATAAATAAATAAATATTAAATAATAAATAAATTAAATTTTATAAATTATTAAAAATTTATAAATTAAATAATAAATAAATAAATTAAATATTAAATAAATAAATAAATAACTTGTTCAAAGTCACGTAGTTATTTCATGGAAGGGGCAAAGTTCAAACCCCAAGCTCAATGACTCTGGAAATGAAACCTTTAGTTTGAATCCGTGTTTACTCCTTCTTACTGAGGAACTCTCAAATCCCATTATTAGAATCCAAAAATGTTCTTTTGGCAAATCATTCATTTATATTCATTAATATAAACTGAGTTTTTAATATGCCAATATTTTAAAGCTATTTTTTATGTTTCTTTTTTTATTTTATTTTTATTTTAGCATATTATGGGGGTACAGATTTTAAGGTTTCAATAAATGCGCTTTCCCCTCTCCCCCCACAAGTCTGAGTCTCCAGCATGACCATCCCCCCAGATGGTGCACATCTCACTCATTATATATGTATATACCCGCCCCCCTCCCCCCTCCCACCTGCCCAATACCCTATTACTAAAGCTATTTTTTAAAAAAAATTTGGTAAGTAGACAAAACATCTTTCAGCATGTTTTAAGTTTTTGATGAAGGGACACCAAGAGTCAGAAGACTCAGTCTTTCCCCTGCAAGGGTTCATAACATATTAGGGCACAGAAGACAAGGATACGGATAGTATCAACAGCATAGACTACATGACAAGTGCTCCTAGAAATGTACAAGGAGCAAGCGTGGTTGTTTAAAGGAGAGTTATTTGGCCAAGTGACTATGGAAGCCTGCACCAGGATTCTGGCTCTTAGAAACTGGTGCCTAGAGCTAAACTTCCAAGTTTCACACTTGGGCTCCATCAATTCTTAGCGATATATCATTAGGCAACTTAAACTATCCATGTCTCAGTTTCCTTATCTGTAAAATGATAGTAAGAGAATCCATTTCACAGAGTTGTGAAGATTAAGGTACTTAGAATATTCCTGGAACACAGTATGCTTTATAAGTGTCAATTATAATGCTTTAAATTATTATGAATTGCTGAAAAAAATGGAGATTTGAGGAACAGAGAGAAGCTTTAAGAATGCCATGAAAAACAGACCAAGATACTCAAAGCTGGGAGTGCATCACCTCTGAGCAACAGGTCTCCCATACTTATCCTGAGCTGTGTGCAGAAAAGAAGGAAGGCCAGGAAGAATTCAGGGTTTGAATGGCTAGAGAGAGCCAAGTTATTCTAGGACTGGGATTTGGCAGCACATAGAATGTAACCAGGGTGACCAAGTAGCCCAAAGATTGTGGCGAGAGCTGTGAGCAGACTGACCTGGAAGTAGAATGGCAAGAAATAGATCATGAAGAAACATGGTGCTTCCAATGACCCATGATATTGGCCTCACCTACCTTGGACTATCAGTAGCTTTGTGCTGGTCCCAGAGGGTGCAAACCTTGCAGAGAATCAGTCCTCTAAGAACTAGGGGATTGGGTCTTGATTTCATCAGAAAAAGCAAGCAATATGTGTAGTCACATTGAGATTCTGTTTGTATATCTTGTTGGCAGGAGGTGGCTTATCACTGTTTGTCCCACAGATGTGTTTGGAAATTGCCAACCAATTAAAATGCACAAAGTTAGCAAAATTGGTTACTCATTTTCCCAAAAATGTATACTAAATGTGCTGTAAATGAGTTTCCTTTAGAAAGTTCAGTGAAGTATACAGATTCCAGTTACTGGTAATGACTTAAAATAAGGCAATAAAAATGCCACAGCTGAGTGTGGTTTTTACCCTTTACTTTTAGTTCTTGATGTGGCTCACTGAAAACTGTAATTGAAATGACTGGTTGAGTTATGACTGCCAAACTCTGCCTTTGTTAACATGGAAGTTAGAAAAGGTATGGAGGAGGGACTGGAGTGTGGTCACACGCTGGAAGGGAGACAGGCTGCATGGATGAGAGAGACGATTCACTTGTTTCTGGATTCCTCATCAGAATCAGTGGCAGGTAAATCCCTGAGGTTTCTCTACAATCTGCCTGTTTAACAAAGACTGGGATTAAACTCTTTAATATCAGCTGATTCATACTTTAACTGCATTCCATTTTCAAATATCTCCACTTGAGCAATGCTACCAAACCTTGCAACATAAAATCCACAATAATTGTAAAGGAAATTTGATCGCTCGTCTAAATTCACATGGGTCCATATATCAAGAGAACAAATTAAAGAGAAATTCATCCCAAGGGTTTTAAAATATGTTACCAGAGAAAACTGAAACAGAATGCTGAAAATAAGGCAATAGAAAACTTCAAAGAAAAAAATGATACTTAAAGAAAGAAGGCTACTCTAAAAATTATGTAACCAGAGCACAAGAAGCAATGCCTGCAAAAGTCAATTTCTTTATGTCAGTGGTTCTCAATTAATTGCCACATTGGAGAGAGTGGGTGTTACTGGCATCTGGTGGGTAGAGACCAGGGATGCTGCTAAACTTCCTGCAATGCACAGGACAGCCCCCCACAACAAAGAATTATCTGGCACAAATTTGTCAGTGGTGCCAAGGTTGAGAATTCCTGCTTTATATAAAGACAAATTTCACCAAAACATTTTTCTAGCTGGAGAAAATAATTGCTGATGTATTTATTGTCTATGCTCTTTACAAGCATTTTTTTAACAGTATTGGTAACAATATTATTAAAATATAGAAATTACATAAAACATGAATGCACAGATTAATGAACTACTATGTATGACACTTACATAATCACCACTCAAGTCAAAAAATAGAATATTGTCAACCTAAAACCCCACCCTCCACCCTGAGGAATCCTTGGCGATTATGACTCCTTCTCTCTAAGTTTGTTCCTAGGTTTTCTTTGTAAATTATCACCCAGATATTCACTGAAAAACACTTTAGTTTTACCTATTTTTGAATTTTGTATATATGGAATCATACAGTATGTCTACTTCTATGTCTTTCTTCACTCATCATTTTGATGAGTTCAATCCATGCATGTAACAGTAATACATTCGCTTTCATTGCTGTATGATACTCTGTTGTATTATCACAGTTCATCCATTCTATTGCAAATGGACATTGGAGTTGTTTTCAGTCTGGGACCATTACAACTGATGTTGTTATAAACACTCTTCTATATATACTCTGATGCATACAGATTGTTTTGTTGGGCTTATACTTAGGAGTGGAACTGCTGGGCCGTAGGGTATAAGGCTCTTTGACATTAGTAAAATATGGCAAATTCTTTTCATAAGTGGTTATAAAAACTTATACTTTCATGTGAAGTACTTGAGAATACTTGAGAGTACCAATTGTCCTTCATTTTTTTCCAACCCTTGTTATTGTCAGTCTTTTTAATCGTAGCCATTCTGGTGGTATGTAGTAATAGTATATTGCAGCTTTAATATGCATTCTTTGATTTCTAAGAAGGTTGAGTACATTTTCATATGTTTATTGGCCAATTCGATATCCTCTTTCATGAAGTGTCTCTTTAGGTCTCTTTCTAAATGATTTGTATTTCTTTAAACATTATTGACATGAGCTCTTTGTTGCTTATTAAGCTGCATGTATCTTCTCCCTATCTATAGCTTGCTTTTTTACTCTCATAATCATATCTTTAGTGAACAAAAGTTCCTAATTGTAATGTGGTCACATGTGTACATCTTTTTATATCCTGTTTAAGATGAGCTGATGTTGACTTATGGTGTGAGATAGAAGTGTGTCCTTCTGTGTACCTATTTATTTGCACAGTTACAGCAATATTAATTGATGTAATTATCCTTTACCCAATGCTCTGCAGTGACAAGGTTATCATAGGTCAAGTGTCCATAAAAATATAAGTCTGTTTTTTTTGGCCTTCAATTCTGTTTCAGTGGTGTGTCAATTTTTGAAGCAATACCATGTTGTTTTAATGACTTCATCTTTATAGCAGCCTTAGTATCTATATAGCAAGCCTTCATACTTTCTTCTATAAGAAGGTCTCAGTTCTTCTTGGTCTTTTTATTTTTATTTGAATTTGAAAACCAGCTTTTCAATTTTTACACACACCTACAAATGCACACTTTGGAAATGATCGAGTTCATTGCATTGAATCTGTAACTTTTCAGTATTGAGTTTTCCAATCTATAAGATGATATATCTCTCCATTTAGGAAGGTTTTCTTTAATTTATCTCAATAATGTTTTATAGTTTGCTGCATAGAGTCCTGAGATAATGCAGAGGGTAGAATTTTCGACTCAGACTCACATGAATCATAGATCTCATTCAATGGCAAACATTACTAATAATTTCCAGGACACAGGATAAAGGTTATGGGCTTGGGCAAAGTGTTCTTTCTTTGGAGAAGTCCAAAACCATCAATGCAGCTGCCTTCTTCTTCTTCAGTTTTAGGGCATGTTCTGATTCAGATTTTACACTGATGTTTAAGCAATGCATGTGGAATATTGTTTACACATTTGATTAAAATTTGATTAAAGATCATCCCCATTTTACACTCAATAAATTGCACAGCTTATGTGACAATCTCAAGCCAGTCATACCCTCAAAAACCAAATGTTTCAGGTTTCTTTCTACTATATAAATAATACTGAAAGCATTATATTAGAAAAGGACTCTCATTTATCTCTCTGCTATTAAGCATCATTGGCACATTTACCAGGAGGTGGGGTTAAGAGCATGGTTACAAAGGGACTTACATGGTCATTCCTTTTTTCTAGGTAACACTAGAAAAGAGGGATTTATTTATTTACAAGTCTGCTGTTACCATTTTCTTCTCAAAGTTTTCTTTATCTTTTATTAGATATACTTCTATGTGATGGTATTGATGCTATTTTAAATGGTATATATTTTTTTTTTTTTTTTTTTGAGACAGAGTCTCGCTTTGTTGTCCAGGCTAGAGTGAGTGCCGTGGCGTCAGCCTAGCTCACAGCAACCTCAATCTCCTGGGCTCGAGCGATCCTTCTGCCTCAGCCTCCCGAGTAGCTGGGACTACAGGCATGCGCCACCATGCCCGGCTAATTTTTTTTTATATATATATATATCAGTTGGCCAATTAATTTCTTTCTATTTATAGTAGAGACGGGGTCTGGCTCTTGCTCAGGCTGGTTTTGAACTCCTGACCTTTAGCAATCCGCCCGCCTCGGCCTCCCAAGAGCTAGGATTACAGGCGTGAGCCACCGCGCCTGGCCAAAATGGTATATTTTTTTTAAGTATCAATTCTAGTTATTCATTTCTGGTTTATAGAAATACAATTTATTTTTTATATTGAATTTGTTTTCAGTAATCTCAAAGACTCACGTATTAACATAATAATGTACTTGAAGATTATGTTGGACTTCCCATTACCCGATCAGATCATTTGCTGTAATGAGAGCTTTCTTTTTTTCCTTTTCAGTTTCTATATATTTTAATTTATTTTTCTTATCCTATTTCACCAGCTAGAGTTGCCAGTACAATTTTGAATAGAAACTGGTGATTGCATCTTTATTTTCTTTCTGATTGTAAAGGAAAATATTTCAATATTTTATTGTTAAGCATAATGTCTGCTATTGTTGTGCTGTAGTTAACATTGATGAGACTAAGGAAGTTACCTTCTATTCCTAATTCACAAAGATTTTTTATAGTGAATAGATGTTGAATTTTATCAAATGCATTTTTTTAGATACTTTGAAACGATCATATATTTTTCCTTTATTTATGTGACAAATCACAGGATAGATTTTCAAATATTTAAACAATGTCACACTTGTGGAATAAGTCCAACTTGACCATAATATTCTTTTTTACTTATCACTGTATTTCATTTGCTAATATTTTGCATTGTATTCATGGGTGTGTTTGGGCTGTGATTTTTCTTTCTTATACTATGTCTTATGAGGTTATAGCAGCCTCATAAAACAAGTAAGGTAGCATCTTTTTTTATTTTATGAAAGAATTTGTGCACTTTTGTCTTATTTTTCTTAAATGTTTCAAAATTTACAGTGAAACAATCTGGGTTTCACAGAAACTTAAATCCAAGCTCTTAATCTAAAGTGACTTTGGGCTATCCTAGTAATGTAAGAAATAAAGTAAGAAATTTTTTTACATCGTTATTATTATGGTTAATTGGAAGCCATCTCATGCATTTGAGAATGCATAAACTTAGACACATGCACACACACACATAGACATATAGACAAGCCAAGGACATTGGCTTGTAGCTGCCATTTTCTGAGTTCCTACTTTAAGATTTTATCACACAGAGAGTGTGATAAAATATTGGGACTTCAACAGCCTCTTACTATTTATAGTCTTAATCCTAGGTCATTTGTTTTACCTCACTCCACATAGCACATTCCAACTTGTTCTCAAACCTAGAGATTATCAAGGATGCTCCATTCTGAGCAGCATCTGTGTGATTGAGACTATTGTGGATGGATCTTCTAAGGCTTTATTACTTTTTATGCCATTCTGGGAGTACAGAACTGAAGTTCAACAGATTAAAACTACTGGCCCTCCCAAAAGGAGTCTTTTTAGCCCAGCTTTTAAAGAATACCTTCTCGACAACCTTCAATAAGCCATGTTTGGAAGCTTCAGGCTGAGTTAAAAGACTGATGTTTATTTTGTTCAGGGTTGCTAATAAAAATGATCTTAAAGAATGATTTCAGTCAGTAGCTAATGTACACAGGAAAAAATAACTGAGATGTAGAATAGAATATAGGCATATATAGGATATATTACAGGTTTGGTTACAGATCACCATAATAATGTGAGTCACACAAAGTTTTTGGTTTCCTGGTCCATAGAAAAGTCATCTTTACACTATCCTGTAGTCTATTAAGTGTGCAATAGCATTATGTTTTAAAATATATATATATATATACCTTAATTAAATAATACCTTATTTCTAAAAAATGTTAATGATTACCTGAGGTTTCAGTATATCATAATCTTTTTTCTGGTGGAGAGTTTTGCCTTGATGTTGATAGCTGCTGGACTGATCATGGTGACAGTTGCTCAAGGTTGGGGTGGTTGGGGAAATTTCTTAAAATAAAACAGTATAGTTTAACACATTGATTCATTATTCCTTTCAAGAGAGATTTCTCTGTAGCACATAATACTGTTTGATAGTATTTTACCCACAGTAGAACTTCTTTCAAAATTGGAGTCAATCCTTTCAACCCCTACTGTTTTGTCAAATAAGTTTATGGAATATTCTAAATCTTTTGTTGTCATTTCAACAATGTTCATAGCATCTTCACCAGGAGTAGATTCCATCTCAAGAAACCACTTTCTCTGCTCATCTGTAAGAAGCAACTCTTCATCCATTCAAGTTTTATTATGAGATTGCAGTGATTCAGTCACATCTTTAGGCTCTACTTATAATTCTAGTTCTCTTGCTGTTTCTACCATATCTACAGTTCTTTGTTCCACTGGAGTCTTGAATCCCTAAAAGTCACAATTATGAAGTGTTAGACTCAACATGTTCCAAATGTTGATTCCAAATATTCCTGTTAATGTTGATATTTTGACCTCCTCCCATGAAATGTGAGTGTTTTTAGTGCCATCTAGAATGGTGAATCCTTTCCAGGAGGTTTCCAATTTACTTTTCCTAGATCCATCACTATCTATGGCAGCTTATAGCTGTACAAAATGTATTATTAAATAATAAGACTTGAAAGTTGAAATTACTCCTTGATCTGTGGTCTGCAGAATGGATGTTGGGTTAGCAGGCATGAAAAAACATTCATCACCTTGTACATGACCAAGACTCTTAGGTGAGTAGGTACATTGTCAATGAGCAGTAATATTTTAAAATGAATCTCTTTTTGTGAGCAATAAGTTTCAAAAGTGGACTTAAAATATTTAGCAAACCATACTGTAAACAGATGTGCTGTATCCAGGCTTT
Organism: Microcebus murinus; assembly: GCF_040939455.1. Taxonomy (NCBI): domain Eukaryota; kingdom Metazoa; phylum Chordata; class Mammalia; order Primates; family Cheirogaleidae; genus Microcebus; species Microcebus murinus. The sequence continues at coordinate 84,157,585 of NC_134107.1, forward strand.
GTTCCATTTCTAGAGCACAGGCAGAGTAGATGTAGCATCATTTTTTAGGGGCCCTAGGATTTTCAGAATGGTAAATGAGCTTTGGCTTCAACTGAAAGTCACCAGCTATATTAACCCCACAAGAGAGTCAGCCTGTCCTTTGAAGTTTTGAAGCCAGGCATTGACTTCTCCTCCCTAACCTTGAAAGTCCTAGATAGCATCTTCTTCCAATAGAGGGCTATTATATCTCCACTGGAACTCTATTGTTTAGTGTAGTCTCCTTAATCAATTACCTTAGCTAGATTTTTCTGGAACACTTACTGCAGCTTCTATAATACATCAGTACTTGCTGTTTCACCTGATACTTTTATGTTATGGAGACAGCTTCTTTCCATAAACCTCATGAACCAATCTCTGCTGGATTCAAACTTATCTTCTACAGTTTTAGCACCTCTCCCAGCCATCACAGAATTGAAAAGAGTTAGAACTTTTTTCTGGATTGATTAGGCTTTGGTTTAAGCGAATGTTGTGACTGGTTTGATCTATTCAGACCACTAAAACTTGCTCCATGTCAGCAATAAGTCTATTTCACTTTCTCATCATTCCTGTGCTCACTGGAGTAGCACTTTTCATTTTCCTCAAGAACTCTTCTTTTGCATTCACAACGTGGTAACTGGTGCAAGAGGCCTAGCTTCTGGCCTGTCTTGGCTTTTGGCATGATTTCCTCAATCATTCCCAGCTTTTGACTTAAAGTGAGAGATGTGCGACTCTTGCTTTTACTTGAACACTAAGAGGCCATTCTAGGTCTAATTTCAATATTGTTGCGTCCCGGGGACTAGACAGGCCCCAGGGGAGGGAGAGAGAAGAGGGAACGGCCAGTCAGTAGAGCAGTCAGAACATACAACATTTACTGAACACTGTTCGTTGCACCCAAAAACGATTACAATTAGTAACATCAAAAATCACTGATCACAGATCATCATAAAAGATATAATAATAATGAATACGTTTGAATATTGTGAGAATTACTAAACTGTGACACAGAGACACAAAGTGGTGCCAATAGACTTGCTCCATGCAGGGTCACCACAAACCTTCAATTTGTAAAATAGCACAATAAAATGAAACACAATAAAATGAGGTATGCTTGTATTTAACTCATTACAATTATTTCCTTGTCATTTATCTTTTTCTCTAAACCCTTCCTTTATCATGAGCCTTTTATTCCAAAAGATTCTCACTGAAGTTAAATTCTCACAAGTGTGTCTTCAAATCACATATATCCTACAAAGTCAGCTCAATTCTTTTCTCTTTACGACACCTTTCCAGACTGTCAGCTCCATGTTCTCTTCTGTCTGTAATACCTTTACTAACCATAACAGTGGCCAGACTATTGAGATATTCTTCATATTTATGAGACTGCCTATACCACACAGCAAGTCAATGGTATGTATGTCTAGAACCCAAATCATTTGCCTCAGCCCAACAATCTTTCCCATAGAATCCCACTGCTTCAGTGACATTCTTTGCATTCATTATACGTCCAGGGGCCATCAACTGGCCTAATAGGAAGCTGACCCTGATCCGAAGTTCAAGGGAAGTATATGCAGTGAGGAATGAGGGGAGAGGAATTCTTGAGTTTGTGCATAAGGATTACATTTTTATTCTTTCACAGCACAAAGAATCTGTGAGTAAAGAGACTTTTCTTCCTCCAAACCTGAGGAACGCACATTCTCACTTGCTCTGGGAAGGAAAGAGTTCATCGTTTCCTCACTAGCAGCAAAATGATAGAACCCAAATGAAGCCGATCACTTCTCAGAGTTGAAGATAATCCTTTTCATTTAGATAAGCACCTGGTCTTTTGCTGCAGAATTCTGTCCTTTCCCCTCCTATTAAGCAATTTTTAAAATACAATCACATTATCCTAATACATGGGATTGTTTAACTCTCCATGTTAAGCTCACTTCTGCAGCCTCTCTTCTAGCCATCATGTCAGTGATTGGAAAAGGAAGTAGGATACCGAAGCAGCTTATAGGTGTGCTGATATACCTCTCAGAAATGGGGGAGCAATCAAGATTTAATCACAAAACATCTATAATGAGGGTTTTAAAGAGCCTATTCATGAATTTGAATCTCTCTTCACTAGACTCTCTTACCAAATGCTGCAGGAGGCACTGAAGCGACTATATTTATGGCTCATTAATAAAGATTGCTTTCTCAAAAGCTTGTCTTTAACGTAGTCATGAAGATGAGGGGATTTTTTAAAGGAGTTATATCACTGAAAGAGAGATTGATGTGTCCGATCAGCAATGATTCCATTCTTTACTCAAATGAGATCTTATATTTGAGTAATTCCTGCAAGCCTATCTTCTCTGCAAGTACATTTTTGAATTGCTAATAAATGCTGCTAGATATTTAGTTTTCAGCCTAGAGAATGATCTGATATGATCCTCTGTCTTTTATATATGGTCTTGATTGGCATTCTAAAAATTCATGTTGGGAGACTGCGAAAGAAATTGTCTGACAAACCACCTGAGGGGATAATGTGAGAAAGCTGCAGACAGTGGATGCAACAGTCACTCTGGCAGTTATGGGATGTGAGAAAAATATGCTTCTTTCCTGTGTCAGAGCAGTGACAGAAATTTCTTTTCTATTTTCTACACCCTTTATCAAAATCTGATCCAAAAACCTTTCAAAAATTCTGGTTTACCAGTTTGTAAAATGGTACCATTAAAAAAAAAAATCTTTACAAATATTTTCAAAGCTATGTGAATATTTGAAGAGGAATATTTCCAAGCTAAAAAAAAATTGATCTTGCATTTGACTGTCAAGCTGTCTGGCTATTAATAATCACCTTTGCATTTTTACAGTCCTCATCATTACCACTGTTATTGCTACTATCTACACAACAGTTGCCACCTGGCACATTGAGGATTCACATGTGCAATGTGCTTTATGTGCATTATCTCATTTAATGTCCATAATCCATGGGGTAGGCATTTTATGGCCCTTCTATATGTAAGGTATCAGAGATTTAGATAACTTATGTACCTCCTGAGTAAAGTAACCTAGGTAAAAAGTGGTAGTGCCAGGGTTTGAACCAAGGCATTAGGGTTTCAAAACCCAAGGGCTTTTTTTTTTTTTTTTTTTTTAACCACTCAGACATTCTGCTTCTAATCTGCTACGGGGTTGAAAGCCAGGTAGTCACACTTATTGGAACTGTGTCTAAATGTAAAGTATAGAAGTGCTGCATTAGGTTTAAAAAATTCTCCTAAAAGCAACATTTTTAAGCTTTAGAGCAGTGTTTTTAGCCAGTGTCACGGAGGACAGAATTATTAGGTCTACAAAATGATATGTAAAATAGCTTACAATACATAGGTTAGTTAAGCATTTTGTAGAGGTATGCATTTAAAAATACCAATTGGTTTAAATGTGCTGATGAATTCATAGTCTGTTTTACTTATTAATGGAAGAAAGCACAATGTAGCAGTGTGGTTAAGAACACACGCACTCTGGAGTCATATTGTTTGGGTTCAAATCCCAGCTTTGTTACTTTCCAGCTTGGTAGCCTGGTCAGGTTACCTGATCTCCTGTGTCTCTGTTTCCTCATGTGTAAAATGAGATTTAAAATATTAAGTACTTACGTCATGGAGAATCAGTGAGGATAAAACAAATTAAGATTTGTATAGCACTTAGAATACTTTGCAGTTTTCATAGTAAGTACTATGTATTTGCTTCGATGTCAAATGCTAAACACAAACTATCCTTAGGGGATCTATAACTATTTTTTAGATCAACCTGAAACTGTTGAGAACCAACCACTGCTCTAGAATGGATATACTGAGACATCTTGTTCATCGTTTCAGAGATCCATTTTTCATCCCTCTGGCTTATTATTTGGGTTTTTCATAGTTCCAAATGCTGGGCACAGTTCCTATAGAAAAGTAAGATGCTACTCTACGGTGTATCAGGAATTCACAGGCGTATGATTTACACTTAGGTACTGAATCAAAGTCAGTTAACAAATGATACCATCTCTGGAAATTAACATTTAATGGAAAGGTAACATCACAGACATAATTTAAATACAATAGGCAAAGACAAAATTTAAAGTCCTACTTTTTTTACTGTTTTATTTTTATGTTTGAAGAAGTAGACCATTATTCTCATTTTTTGTTTCATTAACCCAATTTATATAATGCAGTTCCTCCCTGTTCATCCATACAAATAAATGATTCTCTCACCAAGTGAATTTGGAACTCAGATTCTACATGAATTCCTGTTTTTCTTCTCAGATGAAAATTGGTCTATGCTCTCAATGCTATTTGATAACCCTGTATATATTTGTATTCAGAGATTCTGTTGCAGTCTACTAAAAGCCATTTCTTGGCAGCCCTGGGTAATCGTAGATGAAAAGGCTGGGAGGGTACTTTTCCCCTACAGGAACGTGAGGAAGGATATCACTGAAGCTGGGTAGAGAGAGCGCAACCCAGACAAATAAGGAAATAATTAAGGGCAGGAAAAACAATGTGACTATATCACATCTCATGCAAATTAGAGGACCTTGGGAATAGTCAAAGAAAACCTCACTCTTTTGCTACACACAAACACACACACACATTTATGCAGCAGCCCAAATTTGGAGCAGGAAAAAAAAAAAATCAAAGCAGCAGGTTGCTCAGACATTAGCATCCCAAAGCCTGAGTACTGAGGCACCATTTTGTACAAGCTTCACTTGGGTGAACGGAGAGCGTCCTATGGGATTTGTTCACACAGCCTGAACAATACGTGGGAACTCTGTGAGGTGATACAAAGAAAATGCTAAACATTTCCTACTTACATTTCCTCTCACAAACACTCACAATACACTCATCATTGATACAAGAACAAAAAGCAAATAATGTGCGTCTGACGTACATTCTAAAAGAAAGTCTGCTTGTGTTGGGGGGGGGCATGGCACCAAAGGGGACAGTACCAACATCTCTGCGGTCCCTTTTATTGTTCTTTTCACAATGTTTTGTGGTTACAGGGGTGCCATGCTAAGTACTCAAAAGACTTTTACTTTTCTACACTATACATATTATAAGAATAAAGAAGAGGGTGGACTCTCTAAACAATTTCTTTTAGACATCACCAAGGAGCCTTCTTTTTTTTAGAAAAATGGTTTTTAAAATTGAGTGTACATTAATCACTTGGAGGTCTTATGTTAAAATATAGCTGCTGGTCCTCTTCAAGTTTCTGATTCAGCAGGTCTGTGATGAGGCCATAGAAATCGCATTTCTAGCAGTTCCCGGGCGGTACTGATGCTGCTAGTTGTGGGACTGCACTTTGAAAAACACTAACGCAGAGCTTCATGCAATGTGCAAACTTTCCTGCACTTTGGAACCACCTGGAGATCTTTAAAACTACTAGTGTCTGATATTACCCCCAGAAGTTCTGATATCATTGGTAGGAGGTGTGACCTCAGCACTGGGATTTTACAAATCTCATGTGATTCTTATGTGCAGCACAGTTTGGGAGCTAGGATATTAGGCTATACCTCTATCTATCTCTCCTGATAACTAACATCTAGCAAAATCCTGATTTAAAAAAAAAAAAGTAATGCCCTTGTGCTCTTATCCTTTTGTCTCATCGAGCTGGCAAAACTCCTAACCTTGGATGAGGCCATTATCTGCATTCTTCACTTCTTCATCTATGTTGCCGTGCACTTCTGGAAAAAATAATGTCATCACATATACTCACACGTTGCTGCACTACAAATTTGCTGTCTCATGTGTCAGCTGGGCCCTCAAATGTTTCTAATTGTCATTTTACAAGACCAGCTTCAGTTCACTTATTTGCAAATACATTCTACCTCATATGCATACTCTCTTTCTTGCTGTCTTATTCCACGTAATACTTTTTTCAAGCCCTCTCAACATCTTAAAATCTATCTCAGTGATACTCAACCTGGGACAGTTTTGCCCCCCAAGGGTCATTTGGCGATGTCTGGAAAGAATCTTGTTGCCCGTCTGGGAGCAGAGAGGGCTGTGCTACCTATCTAGTGAGCAGAGGTGTCAGGGAAGCTGCTAAACATCCTACAATGCACAGGACAGCCCCTGTAACAAAGAAGTATCCAGCCCTAAATGTCAATGGTGCACTGGTTAAGAAATCCCAGTTATTGCCACACTACCTTCCCCTAACCCTCAGCAGTTGACCATCACTTGAACTTTATAAAGAGCCCACTACCCTCTCCACCTTCACACTCTCATATCCATACCTGTTCTTCACTATTTGGTTTAGTTTCTGTGGAGAAGTAAGTCCTCTACATTTAATAATTGCACATAGTGCTTTTCCTCAAATTATCCTATCAGTTTTGGAAGCTAAAATATATAAATATGCATACCCATGCCTTCATTGATTTATTATTTCATTCACTTAGAAAATATTTATCATCTACAATGTGTCAGGTACTGTGCAGAGTGCTAAGAATATAAAGCCAAGCAAAGCAGACATAGTCCCTGCCTTAATTGATCTTAATTTCCAGCAGAGGAGACACAAGTTAATTAAATAGCCCCCAAAACAAAAATTACAAAATGCGATGGCTGCTAAGCAAGCCCCTAACTGGTGAAGTTGACCTGGTGACAGGTGTCAGAGGAAGCCTGACAGTGCCAGTGCCGGCTGCTGGTTGAGTTTGGCTGGCTGGGCAGCAGGGGTGGGAAGGGGGAGGAGAAAGGGATTCATGCATAGGGGCAGCATTTATGGGGAGCCAGGGCCTGACGACACGCATCTGAAGCATGTCTCATTGCATGACAGAAAAGGTGGTCAGTGCTGCTGGTGAACAGCCAAGAGGGAAAGAATTCGTAGATGAAACTAGAGAGCAAGCTGGGGCCAATTCTTTCATTCATTCAACATATATGTATGGAGAACTTCCTGTGAGCCAGATCTGGCTTCAGGCACTGAGGATTTAGCAGTATATTCTTGTGGATGATAGAGGTAGTAAGCAAAAGAAATAAGAAAAATATGTTATATGTTAGATGGTGATCACTGCTGAGGAGATACATAAGATGGGGAAGGGAAGCAGTGACTATGTTGAGATTGAGAAGTTTTTGTTTATACACCCGGTGGGGTGTTGGCATTTGGGTATACCTGAGAGAATGAGGGAACAAGCTATGTAAAGGGAGTGGCCATTCCTGGCAGGGGACCAACAGAAGCAAAAGCCCAGAGGGGAAGTGGGTCTTTTCAGCTGGGGAAGTGCAGAGAAGCCTATGTGGAGACAGGACAAGTGAAGGACAGAACAGTAGGAGAAAAAGTCAGAAAGGTAAAGGAAAAGAGAGATTGGCAGAGTGGGTTTAAAACATGACCCAACTATATGCTGTCTACAAACAAACTCACTTCAAATATAACAATACAGGCAGGTTGCTGGTAAAAAGATGAAAAAAAGATATGTCATAAGAACATTAATCAAAGGAAAGCAGGAGCGACTATGTTAATATCAGATAAAGAGGACTCTAGAGTAAAGAAAATTACTAAAGGCAAAGAGGGGCATTACATAGTGATAAAAGGGTCAATCCACCAAGAAGATATAGGAATCCTAAATGTGCATGCACTAAACAACAGAGCTGTAAAATATTTGGAGTAAAAAGTAATAGAATACAAAGTAGCAACAGACATATCTACAATCATAACTCATAGTTGGAGACATTAATACCCCTCTCTCAACAATTGATAGAGCAGCTAGCCATTGCATAGTATAGAAACTCAACGTTATAAACCAACAAGATCTGATTGACAGTACACTCCATCTAATGACAGAAGAATACACATTGTTTTAGAAACCACAGAATATAAACCAAGATCAACTATGTCCAGTGCCATAAAAACAAACCTCAACACACTTAGAATACTTAAAATCATACAGAATATGTTCTCTGACCACAATGGGATTAAACCATAAATCAATACAAAAAAGATAAGAAGAAAATTTCCCAATGTTTGGAAACTAAAGAACATATTTCTCAATAATACATGGGTCAAAGAGGAGGTCTCAAGGGAAATTAAAAAAAAAACACTTTGAACTGAATGAACATGAAAAAACATGACATCATGATTTGTGGCACATAGTTAAAGCACTGCTGAAAGGGAAATTTATAGCACTCTATGCATATATTAGAAAATAGAAAAAGCCTCCATTTAATAATATAAACTCCTACCCACATCAAGAACTTAGAAGAAAAAGAAGTATAAATAAACCCAAAATAAGCAGAAGGAAAGAAATAATAAGAGTAAGACTTGATGAAAATAAAAACAGAACAATAGAGAAACAAAATAAAGTTGGTTCTTTGGGGAAAAAAAACAATAAAATCAACAAATTAGACATCTTGTGATATCAAAAGGATGATAAGGAGCAGCGTTGGTGGTATAGTGGTGAGCATAGCTGGCTTCCAAAAGGATGATAAGAGAATACTATGAGTAACTCTACATGCACACATTTGATAATTTAGATGCAATGGACCAATTCTTTAAAAAACACAAACTAATTCAACCTACCCAATATGAAATACATAATTTCAATAGCTTTATAACTATTAAGGAAATTGAATTTATAATTTTAAAACCGTGAAAGAATTTTTCAGGCACAGATAGTTTCATTAAATAATAAGCTTTAAAAAAAATAATTAATCTCAATTCTGCACAATCTCTTCCAGAAAACGGAAGAGGAAATAACACTTCTCAATTCATTTTATGAAACTATTATTATTCTAATACCAAAACCAGATAAAGACATATCCTCTCCCTGAAAAAAGAAAGAAGGAAGGAAAACCACAGATCCATATTCTGCATGTATATGGATGGGTATGTTCAACTCCTTAAAATACTAGCAAAAAGAATTCGGTATTGTATAAAAACAATTATAAATCATGACCAAATGCAGTTTATTCTAAGGATGCAAGTGTGTTTCAATATTTGAAAATCAATCAATGCAATCCACATATTAACAGGATAAAGAAGAAAAATAATACGATCATGTTAATCAACTCAGAAAAAGGATTCAACAAAATTCAATACCTACTCACGACAGATACTCTCAGAAAACTGGGAACAGAGGGGAAACTTACTCAACCTGATAAAGAGCAAATACAAAAATCCTCAGTGAACATTACACCTAATGGTACAAAATTGAATGCTTTCCTCTTCATATCAGGACCAAGCAAGGATGTAGCTCTCATCGCTCTTATTCAACATGATACTGGGAACTCTAGTGAAATAAAGTAAGAAAAGGAAATATAAGGTATACAGATCAGAAAGGAAGAAATAAAGTATTCCTAGTTGTAGAGGATACCATCATCTATGTCAAAAATCCCAAAGAATCTATGAAAAAAACTCCATAAACTAATACGTGAGTTCAGCAAGGTTACAATACAGATCGATATACAAAATCAAGTGTATTTCTATATACTAGCAATAAACACATGGATTTATTGTATTTTCACACATTTTTAATCCAAGTGAAAAATGAAGTAACATTTACAATATTGCTCAAAAAATGAAATACTTTGGTTTGTATCTAACAAAACATGCACACGATTTTTATGCTAAAAACTATAAAATACTGATGAAAGAAATCAAAGATGACCTACGAAATGGAAAAATATATAGTGCCACTGAATTGGAAGACTCAACATAATAAAAATATTCATTTTTCCCAAATTGGTATACAGATTTAACATAATTCCTATGAAAATCCTTGCAAGATTTTTATAGATAAAAATGTTTATTTTAAAATTTATATTGAAATCCAGATGAACTAGAATGGTTAAAAAACTGATAAAGAAAATGGAATGAATCAGTCTGCTTAATTTCAAGACTTCTTATATAGCTACAGTAATCAAAACTGTGGATATTGGCAGAAAGATAAAGATAGATCAATGGATTAGACCAGGTAAGTGAGAAATAAACCTACTCAATTGTCCTTTTGCTTTTTCACTTTCCAATTTTTGACAAAATTGCCAAAGCAATTCACTGGAGGAAAGATAGTCTTTTCAGCAAATAGTATTTGAGCAATTGGACTTCCATAGGCAAAAAGATAAAATAAAATAAGAACCTTGACCTAAGTGTATAAACAATTACTCAAAATGGAACACAGACCACAATGTAAAATGTAAAATTATAACATTTGTAGAAGAAAGCATAGGAAAAGATCTTTGGAACCAAGGGCCAAATAGTTCTTAGACTTGACTCCAAAAACATGATCCATAAAATAAAAAAATGAATAAATTGGACTCTCATCAAAATTAAAAATTTTTGCTCTGTGAAATACCCTATTAAGAATATGAAAAGACAGGCCACAAAGAAAATATTTGTAAATTGAAAATCCAACAAGGACTCACATTTAGCATATTATTTTTAAAAACCCTCTAAACTCAACTGCTGAGAAAAAAAGTCCAATTTGAAAATGGAGAAAAGTAATAAAGAGACATTTCAGCAAAAAGGATTTACAGATGACAAAATAAGCACATGAAAAGATGGAGAATATCATTAGCTATCAGAGAAATGGAAATTAAAGTAACAATGTGATATCAATATACACCTATCAGGAAGGCTAACGTAAAATAATCTGGGGACAACACTAAATGCTGGTGAGGCTACAGAGATGCTGGATCACACATACATTGGTAGCGTGGGTATAAAATGGCACGGCCACTCTGAAAAGCAGTTTGGCATTTTTAAACAAACTAAACCTGCAAATACCATATCACCCATCAATTTCACTTCTGAGCATTTATCTCAGAGAAACGAAGAATGATGTTCACATAAAAACTTGTGCACGGATGTTTGTAGCCGCTTTACTCATCATAATCCCATACACAACCCACATGTTCTTCAATAGATAGATGGTTAAACTGTGGCATGTCCATCATTATGGAATACTACCTAATGGTAGAAAGGACTGAACTGCTGGAACACACAACCACCTTGGTGAATCTCCAGAGAATTATATTGAGTAAAGGAAAAAAAAAGCCAGTTTCAAAAGGCTGCATAGTATAATTCTCTTTATATGACATTCTGGAAATGACATACTACAGATGTACAGGTTAGTGGTTGTCAGGGTCAAGGAGATGGTGGAGGTACGGGTATGTGTGGCTACCACAGGGCAAAAGGAGGATCCTTGGGTTGGGGTATATGCTCTGTATCTTGACTGTTTCAATGTCAAGATCCTGGTTATGATACTGCAGTCTAGTTTTACAACATGTTTCCACTAGGGGACACCAGGCAGAGGGGGCGTGAGATTTTTCTGATTATTTCTGGCAACTGCATATGAATCTACAAATATGTCAAAATTAAAAGTTTAATGTTAAAAAGTGTTTATCCTCATAACGACATATGGATATGTTGACAAGCCCTATGTAAGTGCCCTCTTCCCTTCCATTCCCTCCAGCATAAATAGAAGTTGACAAGTTCAAGTTGCTTTTTAGAGATTGTGACGCCATTGTTTCCTTCCCAACTACCCATGGCCTTAAAGGGCCTTGCCAGACTCTATGAAATGAAATATTCTAGTACAGTATTATGATTAGGGTTGGCCTTAACTTTACCAAATTTCAAGGAAAAGTTAAAGCAACTAGTTATTTTATTTAAGAATTCTTTGCCTTGTTTTTCTTAACTTTTCATATCCAGTATCTTATTATGATAAAATTATCAGACATTGTGAAGAAATGAGAATTAATGATGATATATTTAAATAAAGCATTCTTTGAGCTACAGGAGAGGTTGTGTTTTTAAAGAAAGAGTACAGTGGTTGTTTTGCTAATGGCTGTGCTTTTGGAAAAACTGGGTTGTCCAGATGATGGTGCTAGAACAGTATTCTTAAGTCAAGTGTGAGAACTGGAAACTCATTCTGGGTCATTCAAAGTCATAGGTGGATCATTATTAAAGACATTTTAAAATGTTTTTTCCAGACCAATCATCATTGCCATCATTTTCATCAGCAGATACTTATGGAAAATTTTATAATCTTCATGGCTTTCACAGCAATGAAAGAAAGCCTTACAAGGCCAAACAATTCTATTCACACAAGGAATTGTTAAATGAATTTCACTTATTCATGAAGTATCTGTTTAACCTATTAAAGTAATGCAATCACAAATGAAAGATCATATCTGAAGTGTCAGCAAGGCACTTCTAATACCATATAAGTTTTTTTTAAGAGCTTATAAGAAATGTTCACGGCCAAGACATTTTTCATATGCTGTATATAGGAAAGTATTTTTAAACTTATAATTACTAACTAGGTGATTGAATTAAAATGAATTATGAGTAAATTAATTTCTAGGGATAATTAAAGAAACATCTCTCTAGTAATAAAAGGAAATATATGATATACATATTTTATACTACAATAGTGAAAAACAACACAGTCAAGGATCCAAATAACACTGAATGTAGCCATGATTCTGCTCTGGTTTATGAAAGAAAGTTAACCTTGAGACTTCTACAATTGGAAAAAATAAAAAAAACACCATAAAGAACAGAGAACAAGTAATAGGAATAAAAGTCTTTTTCTTGAGTTTCTTTAGTTTGTAAAATGTACTTTATCATTTCTCACCTGGGTATTAAGTCTTATGTCAAGCTGAAGAGCTATTAGAAGGAAGAAAGAAAAAAAGCCCAGCTTTTCAAAAAGAGCAAGTTTATTGTGTACATCTGAACACTATCTTGTAGGTGCCAAATTACAATGACCACTGCACATAAAAGTAGCCCTTTGCAAAGCGCAAACTTTTCCTAACCCTCAGAACTGAAGGAAAATTGATGTGTTTTCATATTGAGTACTGAAAACACATTCTCATTCTCTCTCCTCTCCCTCCCTCCCTCTCTTCTCTCTCTCTCTCTCTCTCACACACACACACACACACAAATGCACACCCTACTGTGGATAATTCCATCTCTTTCTAGCTTCCATTTTATCCTATTGTCCACTCTTTCCTACTTGCTCATGATCGGAACACGGCTGTAATTATCACTCTACGTTTTGTATTCACAGAACATTTAATGTATTTTAAAGGCTTCATCTCTTACTTGAGGGGGGAGGGGGCATGGACAATATATGTAACCTTAACACTTGTACCCCCATAATACCCTAAAATAAAAAAAATAAAAAATAAATAAATGTATTTTATTTAATGTTTATAGCACATGTCTTATTATAGGGCTGAAAATGCTGACCTAGTTCACAGATGTCAGCAAAAGAGAAGTGAATTGTGCTTCTCACAAAACACAGGGTCCTCCAAAGAATCACATAGTGAAAGGAAAAACCACATTTCAGGATTCATCTCCATGGAGATGACTCTTGGGTTTCTACCCTAAACTTCCCTACTAGGCTCCAGGCAAGGCCCATCTTTAGACATGTGTGCCTGGTAGCTTCACATGTGTGTTTCATTTGCACTTGGCTCATGTACTTAAATCTCAGTTGTTCTCTCTTCCCCTCCAGTTTCCATGCTGTGTTAATTTGGGGCACCTCTCTTCCTGGAACCCAGAAGGGAACTTCAGATCCTTCTTGGACTCTTGCTCTCTGTTTCTTTCTCACATTTGATCCAGTCAGTTGCAGAATCCTGTAGATGTTATTCTTTGTCTGCAAAGTACCTTGACTTGCTCCTTCCCCATCATCACTGCCACTGCTTGCTCCTATCATCCCAGTCTTGTTTTCTCCCTACAGGTTGCTGTAATCGGTCTCCTCTACTTCTCTTCTCCCATTTCAGGATGTCGACATGCTGCTGATCACTCTCCCAATCAATAGCTTCAGCATCTCTCATCAACTCCTGAGTTAAGCACAAAGTCCTTATCCGCATGATCAATACCCTAGCTTATCTTTTCTTCAGACTGAACTACACATACCTCAGCCTTCTGCCAGACTGCAAACTGGGCTTTTCTAAGAACACACCCTGGGGTGTCTTTCTTGCCTCTCTTTGCTCCTGCTCTATTTGTGAATTAACCTGCCAAATTCCACTGCCCAACTCCTCCTGTTAAATCCATGCCAGCCTCAGTACGTAGATCACTATATACTCTCTCAGTCCCTACAATTGTAATTGCCCTCTTCTTACACCCATTTGTGTGGATGTTTTCCCCTTCCTTCTACATTGCAAGCTTCTTGAGAACAGAAACTTTGTCATTGTATTTTCTCAAACACCTAGGACTAAGAATTGAATACAATGGAGATTGTATAGTTATTTAAAGTAACTTGAATTAAAATAGAGGTAGAATTGAAGATTTTTATTTTTATTTTACTGAATGGAGTTACCTTTCTCTTAGCTAGCATTCAAATATTGCTTCAAAAAGTACTGCTTAGCTGGTACAAAAACACATCTTTTAGTTTCCACAGAAGATTATTATGTTTGAGTATATGTATATAGAGTTAGTTAAAGCTGGCATATTAGCAATGTCAACAAAGGGCAGAAAAACATTGCAAATGTACACACTAGTTTATGTCATCAACAAATACTCATTTGTTAACACCATTAATCTAAGTAGTCTATACCATGTAAACCATTAATTGATTTAGGACTAGAACGGTAAGTGTAAATAAAAAATTAAAGCAGTCATTAAGTCTTTTTCTGTTAATTAAATGCTACTTTTTACCTGTGGTAACATGCAAGAGATCAATTTCACAATTGTTTACATATCATTCATCTACTCATTCTTTCTCTTATTTAACAAATATGTATTGGGTAAATGGGCACAGGAAATAAAAATTATCACTATTTTTGCTCTCAAGTCTACTATAGCTTGGCTGGGCACAGTGACTAACACCTGTAATCCTAGCACTCTGGGAGGTCGAGGTGGGAGAATCCCTTGAGGTCAGGAGTTCCAGACCAGCCTGAGTAAGAGCGAGACCCTATCTCTACTAAAAATAGAAAAATTAGCCGGGCATGGTGGCACACGCATGTAATACCAGCTACTCAGGAGGCTGAGGCAGGAGAATCGCTTGAGCCCAGGAGTTGGAGGTTGCTGTGAGCTAGGCTGACACCACGGCACTCTAGCCCAAGTGATAGAGTGAGACTCTGTCTTCAAATAAATAAATAAAATGAAATGAAATAACATAAGATAGTCTACTATAGCTTGATGGAAAGCCAGATTGAAAAGCACCATAACACATGTTAAACTCTCTATGGATACATAGGTGCACAAGGAACCATAGTTCATGCAGAAAGGAGAATGTAAGTTTCCCTAGGAAAGACAAAACCTTTCAGAAGAGCTGTAACATTTGAGTGAGAACTGAAGAATTTCTAGTTTGCCATATGGACATGAAGGTAAATAGCATCCTGAGAAGAGGGAGATGCATTTGAAAAGATATAGTATGGTGAGGTGCTATGTCATACTTGGAAACTACAACTCTGCGTACCTGGTCCCCAAGCAAGGAAGAAAGTCAGGAGATCAGTATGAGCAGGCGAACTCAAGCCAGCCTGGAGAAAGCCTGCTACTCCCTGCTATCATTTTGTAATTTTATCCAGGCTTCAAGGTATGGGAAGATCTCAAGCAAGGAGATGCCTCTGATTTTATCATAGAATCAGCAGTCTGTGATATTTGGGCAGTGGAGCAAAAGGGTGTGAAAGAATGAGCCCCCATTTTAGTGGCACATCAATGAAAAGTTCATTCCCATTAATGGCGGGTCAGTAGCACCGACACATAACTCTTTATTCAGGATTTAGGAGGAATTTCCAGGCAGATCAAAGCTTTAAGACAGAAGAGAGTAAGTTTCATCAAAATGACATTCAATCGTTTTTTTTAAAGTCTGAGAAGATTCAAGGACTTATCACAGCTGGACTGTGTAGAATTCCTCCAGATGGGTAAATGCCTATCTGTGTCCCAGACGAGGAAATGCCACAACCACCCAGGTTTATAACATTACACAGATCTCAGTCTGGAAGTCCCTTTGGTCTAACCTAAATTTATTTTCTTATACTTTAAGCTCATTTCCTCTTTTCTGTCCTTGGGGAAAGTAAAGAACAGATGGTCATAAACCACCAGATAATGACCCTTTATGGACTGGAGACATTATTAAATCATCTCTCAGCCATCACTTCCCTGGGCTGAACAATAGAAACTCCCTATCAGTTTTATTCTTAGATTTGCTGTTCTAAATCTGTATCTTTGTTTTATTCTAGTGTCTGGCCAGCTCTTTTTCACCTCCCTTAGATGTTCATCCATAAACAGAATGAGAGTCTTCAACAAATACTTAATTGTTGACAAGTGCACTGGAAACATCTCTTCTGGGCTCTCTGATCCTGTAAATATAGTCAAGTGTTATGTTACATTTTTTACAAAAGGATAGCAGCAGCATGTTACTGACTGCCATCTTGAGACCACTAAGATTTCCACATCCTTTTAGTAGAATTTGTATTGGGCCAATCTTCCTATCCTACGTTTGTCAATTCTAAACTATTCTTTTTTGTGCATTGCTGAATTTTGCTTCACTTCTTTGAGCCCCTCTGCTCCTTGCCATTGAACTTTATTTTGTTCATTTCTGGCCATTTTTCTATTTCTTTGGCATTGCTTGGCAATTATTATTTATTTTACCATGAGTGACAATCAGAAATAGTTCAGATTTTCTGCATCTTGGCACATCTGAGGATCTTTCAACTCTTTGCCCTTTTGAAAAGTATCATGGATTTCTCTTTGTACGAGGCTTCTCTGAAGCAGGCAGAGGCATCTGGTGAGGGTGTTCCCCTGCCCCACCCCACATACCCACTTCTAAGCTCCCCAGAAGAAACCACGAAGATTGAGTAATGGCATTTACTGAGCATTCGCTTTTGGCCAGACACTGGGCTGGGCAGAGATGTCCTGATTCCTGCTCTCCGGGGACTCTCAACCTTGGGCAGAAGGGCCTCATCTACCGTGTTCTTCACAGGGACTGGACATAGCAGAACATCTCTGCAGTTTGAAATTTATTTATTTTTAAATTTTTTTTTGAGACAGAGTCTCGCTTTGTTGCCCAGGCTACAGTGAGTGCCGTGGCATCAGCCTGGCTCACAGCAACCTCAAACTCCTGGGCTCAAGCGATTCTGCTGCCTCAGCCTCCCGAGTAGCTGGGACTACAGGCATGCGCCACCATGCCCGGCTAATTTTATATATATATATATATATATTTTTTTTTTTTTAGTTGGACAATTAGTTTCTTTCTATTTATAGTAGAGACGGGGCCTCGCTCTTGCTCAGGCTGGTTTCGAAATCCTGATCTCGAGCCATCCGCCCGCCTTAGCCTCCCAGAGTGCTAGTGCAGTTTGAAATTTAGATGATTACCTAAGATATGGTACTATTCTCAAAGTTAATCGGGGAGCAATAAAATGTTAGATTTTCACCTATATTAGTCCTTGTTGTTTAAGTGCAGGTCTGTTAAAAACCATAATTTAAAAAATCATTTAAACTTTTAAAGTATTGTCTTCTCATAAAATCAGTGTTTAATGACATATTTTAAGTAGGAGGGCAGTTCTGGGGAGGGGGGAATAGTTGAAATATGCCGAGAATAAATTCTATAGCCCCTGATTGACTATTAATTAATATTGGGGAAAGAAACCCAGCCTTTTTTATTTCCTCAATCCTCACAATCTCTCAAGATCCCTGTAGGTTCAAACATCTGAGAAGGTCATGGATCTATTGGAAGAGAGCATTTTCCCTGATCTTTCATTCACACGACCATCATTACCAAGGGGACAATGAGACCCACGGCTCCCTTTTCCTGGGGGCTACTATGAAACAGCGCCGTGCTACAGACTTGTATCTACAGCCAAGATTCACGCCCAGTGGAAGCCCCTTTACACGAGAGACTGAGACGTTTCTTAGTCAAGACCTCGTTCTAAGGGAAGATGGAGTCAGACATCAGAGTTTTGATCCAGTAACCAAGTATCAAGGCAGAAGGGAAGTGGTAACTTAAAATACAGACGAGCTGTCTTTGATCTGGACCTGTTTCTACTTTTATCTGTCTGGATCTGAGGACAAGAGGGAACAATAACTAAAACTTTAAAGAGATAAATCAGTAGGAAAATCCCCAAGAATGTAAGTGTAAGCAGCCTTTATTATCCTCCTAACAAAGAATAATCAACCCAAAGGGAAAAGAGGCAACAAAACTATTATTGTAATCTCATTTCGACCAGAAGTTAGTAAGCCCCGGAGAAATTGAGTAATGCATAATCATGTCACTGATCTGGCCCACAGAATCTGAGGCAGGTATGATTAATCTCATTTTATGGATGAAATTTGGGAAGTGAGTCTTAGCATGGGTGCCAACCCAGCGGGACATCTTTCTTTCTAGTGTATGAGAAGGGCACCCCCTCCAGCACAACTGGTTGCTCTGGACTTGGAGTCAGGTCTGGCTGACTCTGACTTTATCCCATCAAGAAGCCAAAGTCTGTCTGGACTGAAGCCACCTCATTCTTCAGGAGCTAATAGACCCAGAGAGCAGACCAGGACTTCACAATCGATGGGCCTATAGGATATTTGTCAAGTTAATGCCACTGCGGAAGTTCTCTATTTCCTCTGGTCTTGGTGAGGAGATTTTTATACTTCCCTAGAAATGACTTTGGGGCTGGGCTTTTGTTCTAGAAGACCACAGCCTTGAGCTTTGTTTGCTTGTTTATTTCCTCTCCTGCATCCTTGTTTAGGTTCCCAGCCATATTTTTCTCCACTGCTTATTTATTTGAGAGCAACTGCCTGTGTCATTTCCTTCTTCTCTGGCATGTCCCTTGGTTGGTGCTTTTGTTCCCCTCCACGGCCGGGGGCACTGTTAACATCCTGCCATGCGGGATACACAGACCTGTGATCAGAGGAGTCAGGACACACTGGAAGACAGGGGGCTGACAGAAGGGGGTGCCAGCTCAAAAAGGCTGCACGTGCTTAATTCCTGCTCAAAAACACGCCTGAGTTTCTGCTACAATCGGCAGAGCTTTCACCCCTCAGTGGAAGGGAGCAGACATTCCCGGGTTCCCACATGCTTTGCCTGCATATTTGGTCTCCTCACTAACTCCGGTGCATGTTCCCACTCGCTCACTTTTCACCCACGTTATTGTTGCTGCTGCTGGTTTTGTTTTGCTTTTGCTTTTTAATAAAGGTCACATTTTATTAAGATAAGAATAACCTGGTTCATCTATTCTTCCAGTGCTTTTGTGTTTTGCTTAATAGCTTCTAAACATAAATTTTAAAATAACTATGGTCTTATTATAAAAATTGTAACATGTTCATTGTAGAAACTTTGAAAAAAAAAGTATAAAGAAAAAAAATGACCTATAATCTCAGCACCTGAACATAGTAGCCACCATTTATGTTTACATACTTCAATTTTTTAAAAAGGCACACTTTTTTTTTAAAAATGGAAGAAATAATGTTCTCCTGGTTTTTTTCAGTAGTTTACTTGCTTTAACAGTTACAAATTTAGGTATTTACAAAAAACACTTTAAAGATACTCTCTTGACATAGTTGATACAAAGTATATTTTTAATTAAAGTATAATTCCCATATAATACAATGTACCCATTTTACATTTTCAAATTTATATTTTTGTGTAACCACCATCATGCCCTAGATAAAAGGCATTCATATCACTTCAAAAAGTTGCCTGTGTCCAATCCTCATCTTTATTCCCTGTTTCAGGCCACCACTAATCTGCTTTTTGTCACTAAAGGTTAGATTTATTATTTCTAGAGTTTTCTATAAGTGGAATCATATAGTATGTACTCTTTTGTGTCTAGCTTCTTTCACTACTTATAAATTCTCACACACGTTTATAATCACATGACTATACTTGCATATATTTTTAAATCTGCTTTTCATGTCAATTATTTTCTTAAAATTTAATTTTCAATGACTAATTGTATTCTGTTTTAGGGTTATACTATAATTTATCTCCTAAGTAGGACCTTATTGTTAATCATTTATATTGTCTCAATGATTTTATTTTATAATCAAGAATGATTATTCTTGAATACACATGTTTGTGTACATTACCGAATTTTCTTGGGATAAATTTCTATAAAAGTAATTAAGATAAAGGGCAGGCCAATTTAAAAGCTTTTGATTGTGCCAATTTACTCTCCCTCCAGCAATATACACAAATATATGAAGAAAAATAGTATTTGAAATCTGGAAGGGAACCTGGAAAAAAAATATAGTTCAGTGGTTCTTAGCCAACGGGGTGGACACACCTGTGGAGCTCTCTTAAAATGCACCTGCATTTAATCTAATTTGGTATTAATGAGGCTCCGAAAGCTGTTGTTCTTGTTTTCAGTTCTGCAGATGATTCTCTTGCGCACTCCACGGTAAGAATCACGTCATTTTTACAGATAAAGAAACTAAAGCCAGGAGAAGCTAATTAAAGCCTCCTGGTTCTCCACACTCTTGTCACTTCCCCAGGGTGAACTTCTCTCTGCATTAATTGCCCATTATCTGGAAAATGATGATAACAACAACCGGCACATCTCACCCTCCTCTCAGAAACTGCAATGAACAGCCTAGGTCCTCCCTGGGTGGACCCATAGTTAGAACAGCACTTGAAGTGATGAAGTTGGCAATAGCACTAGGACCACCTCAGAAAACTCTCCAAGGGAAAGGGACCACAATCTAAAAAATGTATAATTTAAAAACCTGCCTAGAAGGCACTCTCAAAAACTGAAGCAAGCCCTCCTTTACCGGGCACATCAGTCTGGGGGTAAGAAATAGATTTACAATAACAGTAAAAACACATACACACAAGTTCCTTGACTTTGTCCCCACCCTCACTCCCTCTGCAGGAACTCCACTCCTTCCCTCAAAGCCCAACTTCACCTCTTCACTTTCCTCTCATAGGAGCTGAGAGGCAAAGAAGTGCCTCACGTGAGCTCAGGAGTGCATCCTTTTACCCACCCGCTTCGGTCTGTTTTTTGATTTCCTCTCCTGTGGTCCAGCTCCCAGAAGTGACAACCATTGTTTCTGCCACTTTGCACCATGGCTGCTGTTGAAGCATGATATCTTCTATGGATTCTCCTCCTTTCCAGACACAGACTGCCCCAGCTGTTGGCCTGGCTATTGTGTCCATTTCTTAACTTCTCTGGGCTCCCACAGTCACCCTGGAGTAGGGTAAATGCCTTTCATCTAGTTGCTATTACAGGGGCTGCAAAGCATTGCTCCATTGAGCTCTCAATGTCTGACAGAGGGTTTAGTGCAGGGGTCCTCAAACTTTTTAAACAGGGGGCCAGTTCACTGTCCCTCAGACCATTGGAGAGTGCACACTGTGGGCCCGGGATGAGTCGGCTGCTAAGCAGGACAGGCAGCGGCAGCAAAAACACCCAGTGGGCCGGATAAATGTCCTCAGCAGGCAGCATGTGGCCTGCGGGCTGTAGTTTGAGGATGCCTGGTTTAGTGTATCAATTCTTTGAGATTTCATCCACTCTTAACTACACACGTGACTCTGGAGAGACACCTTGTAAACCTGGACTCATTTCCTTTATGATAAGGTCTCAGGAGTCCTGATGTAGATAATTCCTTATGTAAACAGACAGTTGGTTCACCCTCCTCAAGAGTTCTCTTAGGCATACCAGCCTCCTGGGGGAAACCCGGTGTGACTGCCAAGATGGGATTCCCATTTAAACCTACCTGGGGATTCTAGACATATTATTCAGCACACTGTCAATTCCCAAAATCACAGCATTTCATTTGCAAGAAAGTAGGATTTTAGATGTAAATTATTATAAAGCCAAAGAAAAATACTTCTGGAGAGGGCCTTGAAGTTTTAGCAAATAAGAATTTACGAAAAGAAAAGTGTAAGTCAAATTATGCAGGGCTCCTTAAGCACTTTTCAACACTTATAATGCAGATACAGTGATTTTCCAACACACGAATCCCCAGAAATTAGTTTGCTGAAGGAAACATCTTCATAAATCATGGAAGAACTGCTTGCACCAACAATACCTCAGAGAATAATTCCCCTGGGGAGGATATATTTGCCTTTTCTTCCTATGACTCTTTCATTGCTTCTGACCCCAGATCTCCAAGTATTGATATCTGCATCCCTTTTTACAAATTAATGTAGGAGTGGCCCTGATAATCAATCACTCTTCTTCTCTATTAATTACTAGCCGGGCATAGAGGCTCACATCTGTAATCCTAGCACTCTGGGGGGCCAAGGTGGGAGGATTGCTTGAGGTCAGGAGTTTAAAACCAACCTGAGCAAGAGCCTGTCTCTACTAAAAATAGAAAAAATTAGCCAGGTGTGGTGGCATGCGTCTGTAGTCCCAGCTCCTTGGGAGGCTGAGGCAGGAGGATCACTTGAACCCAGGAGTTTGAGGTTGCAGTGAGCTAAGCTGATGCCACGGCACTCTAGCCCGGGCAACAGAGCAAGATTCTGTCAAGAAGAAGAAAAGAAGAAAGAGATAATTACATTTTAACTGAAACTCTTCTTGTCTGATTAATTTCAAGACCCTACTTGCAGAATGAAATACATTTCAGTAATTAAAAAAAAAATTGATGGCATCTGAAAAGGGTTGTGGAAAACTTTTGGTTATGGATGTTCATGAAATCACATATGGCCACTTGACTGACTTCTGAAAGTAAGTTTAGCTGAAGCAACTTTCGTGAGTCACAAATTCTGGTGTACAAAAATTATTGCTTTCTCTGTTTCCCTCAAATTCAACTTTCTACCTTGAGTCCTATTTCTGTAGCCTTCTCTAATGGTGGCACAAGTTCCTCAGTGATTTCTCAGTCATTAAAAAATTAAATTCAGCCAAATTCAAGAATCAGCAGACCCAAACTAAAACATGGCAGCATTGGTAGAAAGAGGAAGTAAGCAGTTTATTAAATATTTTATTCCAAAATCTTTATATTGCTCACTTAGGTCAAGGCTTTTAAGCTTAAAATTAACAACATAAAGTTCTAGGTTTTAGTTCCTTCTCCTTTTTCCAACAGAGAAAATCAGCCTTATGTCTCCTAGCTAAGTGTAGCAACTATTGTAGTATTAAAGCAAATGCAAGATAAATTCCCCATTTTCCACAGTATTTGGGTTGTGAAAGCATGCCCCAGACTCCTACTCCTCCCCTGACCTCCTGGGGAAGAGACTGAGGCTTCTGCTGGCTTTCCCACAGGCTCATAAGGATGGAAGAATCCGTGTTCCACTGTCAGTGGCGTCTTTCCGGAGCTGAAGCCTGCTTTGTCTCACATAGGCCAGAGTCAAGTTCCCTCCTGGACTTCCTCCCCCGACCTCCCTCCTGCCCCGGCACTCAGAGGCCACACCCCATTCCCTCATTACCTCTAACCTGGGTCCAACACCTTGCTTCACCTCCTTCTGCATCAAGATCCCCATAGATCCCATTCCTTATTTTTTTTCCCATTCCTTATTTTCTAAAAGTTATTATTGTTTAACAGATTTTTATTCTATAACCCTTTTTCTATCTGACTTTGGAGTATATTGCCAAGTTTCCCATCTTATTTCTCCTGGTTATGATACCTCTGACAAAGAATGCTATTGGGATTCGTACTGCAATTAGCTGTTGATGTATCTTTCTCTTCCACTAGATGGTGAGTTCCTTAGAGCTAGAGACGATATCTGATTCATCTCAGCATTCTGGACAAAGCCTAATCATATAGTAAGTGCTCAATGCATGTGCAGTAAATACTTAATAAATGCATTTCTCCTAATAAAGAATGCCAGACACCCTTTTAAAAGGGTCATCTGCTTATAGTGCATATACACAAGGTAAAAGCCAAAGGCAATTTCTAGTCATCTAAATAATTTATCATTCATTACTGATTTGCTAGTAAAAGAAAATATTGCTTAATTTTCTTCCAAGCAATGGTTCAAAGCTTGCAGACCAGGAGACTATGGACTCCTACAATAAGAGAAGAGTTAAGCTTTCTGTTTGAGTCTGTCAGTAGCTACTGATTTATTAATATCACAATAGAGCTGCAACAGTACTGTTTCCTGTTATACTCCTGGTTTTTTCCTATATCATCTGAGATTGAACTATATAACGGGTATTATGAATTAAATTCTCCACTTGCAGTAAATCTGTTACCATACTGAACAGAACTCAAAATGGAGAAAATAGCAACATGTCACAAACTCTCGGTCTTCTACCCAATGTTTGCATTTTGATTCCATTGAAGGAATTCCAAGCACTTTGTGGGTTTATAGATCCCCTTAAAATTCTTTGAGTTATGTATTAACCTCAACTTGAAGTTGAATAAACTAACACTTGTTTCAAGAGGAATTTATCCAGTGTTATGTATGGTAGGTAGAACAGAAAGAAACAGCTTCTGAATTATTTTATTTGTTACCTATATCATTCTGCCTGATTACAGGGTGTTTTGAAAGGTACTTGTGCTGTTGATAAAGCTTGTAGTAGAAAGAATTTTTAGAATTAAAAATAGGCTTAAGCCAAGTTTCTGAATATAGTTTTTTAGAAGGCAAAAGAACAACTAGACTCTCACCAGCTCCAAAATTGTAAAAGCTATGAGAATTATTGCAAATACTTAGAGGTCATACTTCTCATTGTGTTTTTTCTTTCACATTTAAATATTCACTGAATGCCGATTCACTTATTCTTACTCCCTGAAATTACAAAGAGCTGTGACTCAATGCCAAACCCAAACTAACATCAACTTTAACTGATAATGTCTAGTTAAATATGCTTAGCAAAACATTATCCATAATCCAAATGTTAATAAATATCAACTGACCTTTACTAGGGTCAAGTTCAAGATAATAATGTTACAATATTAATGCTTTTCTTCCACTAATGAATAGACACTAGTTCTCACCCACTAAATAACATTACTCAGAGTTGGAACTTTACTTACATGTTTAAGAATTTTGAGACATGTCAAGAAAACAAACAGAAACAATTGACATCTGTGTAGCCATTAACAATTTTGATGTTTTCCCAATATTTAACCCTCAAAAAATGCAGTCCTATTATTCACAATATCTGACTTGACTATTAGGACGTGTCTAATTTGACCATGCCCGCTGGCAAGGATGTTCAGCCTCTTCTCTCAGAACATCACAAGCCACATGGATATAATAGAGTTTAGTGATTCAGAGACTGGGCTTTAATTCTAGCTCATTATTTTATTAGCAACATGGTTCTGATCAAGTTGTTTAATTTCTCTAAGCCCTATTTTCCTAACTTGTAAAATGGGGTTAAGAATCTTTGTTCTTCTGTGAGAACTAAATCAAATAATATAAATAAAAGGCTTAGTGTGGGGATAATTAGTGCTCAATAGATGATATTTAGAAAGACACTTTTATTGAGGGTAAATATTCAGAATGTGATTCTCATCCAGCCTCCTCTAGAGTCAAGCATGACAATGTTTGGTGAATGCTTGATAAACCAAGAGTAGGGTACATATTCAATGAATGATCTGACAATAATCATCATCAAGTAGACAAGGTCAATATCAGAAGATAAATGACAGGTGTGGGAAACTATAAGGAGAAAGTGTTTGTTTTTTTTTTTTAATATCCAAGAAGATTTTTTTTTTTTTTTGGAGACAGAGTCTCACTCTGTTGCCCGGGCTAGAGTGCCATGGCATCAGCCTGGCTCACAGCAACCTCAAACTCCTGGGCTCAAGCAATCCTACTGCCTCAGCCTCCTGAGTAGCTGGGACTACAGGCATGCGCCACCATGCCCAGCTAATTTTTCTATATATTTTTAGTTGGGCAAGTAATTTATTTCTATTTTTTTTTAGTAGAGACAGGGTCTCACTCTTGCTCAGGCTGGTTTCAAACTCCTGACCTTGATCGATCCACCTGCCTCGGCCTCCCAGAGTGCTAGGATTACAGGCATGAGCCACTGCGCCCAGCCAAACCAAACCCAAGAAGATTTTAATCCAAAAATTTTCAGGTGAAGACAGTCATATTATACCAGAAGAACAAATATTTATTGGGAACCTTTATATGCAAGGCCAGATACCATAAGAGACATATCGAAATTTATTCAGTAAATATTTATTGTGTGTGTGTACTATGTGTGTGTACTATGTGTCAGGCACTGCTCTAATGCTGGAGTAGGAGCAGAGACTAACAGAGCCAAATTTTCTGTCCTTGTGGAGTTTACCTTCTAGCTTAAGAAATATTAAATACAAAGATATTATTCCTTTTTTTTAAAGGCATTCACTATCTCTTTAAAAAGACATGAAGATTCGTATTTAAAAAGTATAAAATAGCAAATAACAATAATTGCAATAAAGGATACAAGAAATGTCACTAGGAGACTAGATTGGTCATAAGGAACGTACGGTGACCAAGAAACCTGGATTCAAATCCAAGTTCTGACAGCATCTTTGGACCTTGGGACAATGAAGCATTTTAATAGAGTCTAATATTCTCTTCTGTAAAATGAGCATAGTAATAGTTACTTAATAAGGTTGTTCTGATGAGTAAATGAGCTTACAAGTATCAATCCTTTCCTAGAGTGACATGGATATATGAATGTCTTCACCAAGGAGGAGAATTGACCAGTGCCTCAAAGGATTTGGCTAGACAGAGAGGAAGAGAAAGTGCATCCTAGGCCGAGGAAGAAGTTTGATGAAAGAGCTTGTGTGACTGGCACAAGGATTATTTGGAGGAAAGTGAGTTGAACAATTTGGCTACCACAGAGAGTTCATGTAGACAAGCAGATAGAGAAACACCTCTAATGATAGGTGGTCCTTGGATGACTCACAGAGGAATTTCTGAGAGTTAGAATAGCTCTCATGCATATGTAGACATTGAAACGCAGCATAATTAAGTGAATCACCCAAGGTTATATCATTAACAGTGAAAGTAGAATCCCAATATCCATCTGGCTCCCTGTCTCCTTGATGGCCTGGCCAGTGGTGAAGACAATATCTTAAAATTCTCCTCATCAATTCATATCGGAATTGCCTGTAAGGCATTTTTTATAATATACCACAGCTATGCTATCCAGCCCTCTAGTTTAAGTGTTGCATTTATGGCAAGAAAAAGCAATTCTGAAACAACCAAGGGGAATGAAAAACAAGGGGCTATTTCTCAAAAATGAGATGGTGCTTTGCAAAAATGAACTGACTTTATGATGCCATCTGGAAAATGCTTTTCCCGATACAGCACACTGAGCATAACTTAAAGTTGACTAACCAGCTCTGAAATGCTCTCTTCTGCTTCCTCACATATGGATGTAGCCTACAGGAATAAACATTAGTCCTTGGACAGGACATCTGGTGTGACTCCTCAGCGATAAGGTGTGCAATTCTTGGGTGAATTTCAACAGAGCACATCAGCCTAAACTTTGGAAACTTTTCATGGTTCAATCTCTAGTCCCTGGTGATTGACCTTATTCAGAAAGAAACTAGTGCTCCCAAACCAAACTCTAATCACAGAGATTCTGTCTTCCCTCCCTCCTTCTTTCCTTCCCTCCCTCTCTCTTCCTTCCTTCTTTTGTTCCTTCCTTCCAACATTTTAAGAATGTCTGTGATGTATAATGCACTGTGGTATACTCAGGCAGAATTAAGAATTTCAAATGAATTTGAACCCTAAGATGTTATATCATAGCCAGACTTCTTGCTGCTTAGGATGGCAGATGTTCCTCACAGTTTCTTTCAAAGGAACACAGTCTTTTTGCATAATTTATTATAATTGGATATTGGAATTATGGACAGAGAAATTTTTCTCTTTTCTCAAATTTAGTAATAGAACCTAATTTTAACATCAGTAGAAAAGATTTAGAATCTCATAAATGAAAAATAAAACCTTCATTAATTTGGTTACGAATTAAGCTGATGCTAACTTTGCTTTATAAAATGTTGCCAATAAAATAGTCTAACACTTACATAGAGGAACATTCAATTTGTTGAAGAGAACAAATTGCTTTCAAACAATTAAAAACACCAATTTATGGATAGATAAGCAATATGTTAAATACAAATCATTCTTTATTTATTGAAGCAGCTTCCCAACTTCTTTGCTTGACAACATTTAATTAGTCTAACTTGAATTGCTTTATTTAACTGAAATTAATAGAACTAAGTTTCTTTTAAAAACTATTTTATTAAGACTGACTTTCCCATTTGGTCTATATTGTGATAATAAAATATGCTTTGAAAAAACCATTTTTTTCTTTCACATTTACAGTAATGGTCAATACATTCTATATTTATATGAGGACTGATTATTTGGTTTGTTACTGACGTGAACATTTTGCCTCATTTTAAATCTGACTGCCTTTTTGGGGGGTGGAAAAATATCCGTAGCTACTCCAAAGACAAGACAGAAAGTACATCTAGTGAGTTTGGCTAACATCTCTTATAAAAATATTTGCTGGGGGAGAATGAAGGCTGAAATGCACATTTGAAATGAAATATTTATTTTCTACTCTGTGGAACTATGGCTGATAAAAACGATGGCTTGGTCATAAGTCAGTTTATTATTATTTTAAAGGACATAAATAAAGGGGAAGTAGAAATTCTACACCTTTTGAGATCAAACAAAATTGTTTTAACCCTGGCTCCACCATACACTATATCTTTGATCCTTGAGTCTATAAACTTCTCCAATCCCCATTGGAGTGTAAAATGCAGCTAATAACATTTATTCAGCAATTGTTAGATCACATATATTGGATACTTAATATGTGCCAGGTACTGTTCTAGGGGCTTCATACATATTAATCCATTGACTCCAACAATCAAGCCTATGAGGTCAATATTTTTATAACTCCATTTTACAGATGAGGAAACTAAGTCACATAGACGTTAACCAATTTGCCCAAGGTCACACAGTGGTGAGAGGGGGTGCCTGGGTTCTAACACAGAAAGTCCAATGCCAGACTTCACTTTCTAAGTAGTTCTGGAAGTTGAAGTGAAGTGGTGAACCTATATAAAGGACTAGCATGTGACCTCACACAGGGTAAAAACTCATTAAGTGGATTTCTCTTAGGTTTGTGACTAATTCTCAGCCTTCAAGATACTGGAGTGCCAGAGTGGTCTCTCTGGCCCTTCCCTTCTCCGTGGACATTTCTGTGTGACCTCCTTCATGACCAAGCCTGTGAACACCATGTGTATGCTGCTGGCTCCCAATTCTCCATCTCCAACCTTGTCATCTCCCAGCATTTGAGATTCATACTTTCCACTGCCTGCTTGTCATTTTTATATCATCTCTAACAGGCAACTCAAATGTATGCTGCCCAAAACAGCACACTTGATTTTTTTCCTTCAAATCTGCTTTTCCCTTCAGCCTTCCCCATATCAGAAAATGGCACCACCATCAGCCCTTTTGCTCATGATAAAATCTAAGATTTATGCTCCTACATCAAATCCTTCTGCAAGTCTTGCAGATTCTACCTCTACTTTTCTCAATTTGCACTTACATAGCCTAGTCAAAAACCACCATCCCTCTTGTTTAACTACTCTAACAGTCTCCAACAAGTCTCCCAGCTGCCTCTCTGGCTTTCCACATAACTCTTTCTGCCCAGAAACCATGTGTTCATTTTAAAATATAACTCAGCTCAAGTTGCCCCCTCCTTCAAACCCTCAAATATTTTACCACTGTACTTAAATGAAACTCAAACTACCATAGTTCACAAATCCACATAAGAGCTGGCCTCTGCCAGTGCTGCTAGCCTCATTCCAACCACTTCTTTCCCGTCCATTATCTTCAGCCACTCAGAACGTCTGCCTGGGTCTCAGATTCTCAGACTCATTTCTGTTTTTGGACCTTTGCCCAGCTTTCCCCCTTTTGGAAATGTGTTTTCTCTGATCATACAATGGCTGGCTCTTTTATGTCAGTTTTCAATTCAAATGTCACTTCCACAGAGAGTTTTCCCAACCACCCAATTTAAAGTAGCTCTTTTACTTCACCCCTTTAAATTCTCTGCACTGAACTGTTTATGACCTGATGTTGGCTTTTATTGTCTGCCCCCTTTTTCCAATAACAAAAATACACACACACACATGCATGTACATATGAATGCCTAAAAGTGAAAGTTTCATGAGAATGAGATTCTTACCTTTGCTATTGTTGCTCTGATTATTACACTTGGTGTGTAGTGGCCAATAAAACATACTTGTTGAATTAATGAATGAATTAAATTATAGTTGCTGTTATTATTGATCCTTCTGAAGGTCAAGGGCCAAGTTGCAACTCCTATACGTCTTACCATATTTTGTGACAGGACTAGATTTGGCCCAGTTAACTACACAAGATTTTTAAAGACAGAAAGGTACAAAAGGAAAAAACAACTTATTTGCAGAAGCTGAGCAGCCACTTAGACTGCTACACAGAATTCAGCACCTCATAAGAGCAGCTCTAAACTATAAGAGATACTAGGTAAACAATTAGCATCTGTATTCTAGCTTGAAGCAAGGGTAATTCCCAAATCAATAAGAGCTTAGTGATGGAGAATTAGCAAAGGTGGCACTGAGAAGTACACACAGGCAGACATGCATGACAGTCTTTGAGCAGGAGCCTGGGCACCTGACTAGGGTTCAGAAGTCAGCTTTCAAAGCCCAACCAAGAAATAGGAATGACAGATACAAAGGGCAGAGCCTTATTTGTAGAAGTAATGGACACTAAATTTGCAGACAAATTTGAGAAACTCAAGCTCAAGGAACAAAGCAGGGTTCCACATACTAATATAAAGTACAAAGTAGGGATATAGCCTCAAAAGTCAAGACCTCCTGAATAGATCAATAATGAGCAATGAGATTGAAGCAGTAGTAAAAAAGCTTCCAGTAAAAAAAGGCCCAGACCAGATGGATTCACAGCTGAACTTTACCAGACCTACAAAACACATCTAGTACCCATACTGCAGAAATTATTCTATAATATCGAGAAGGAGGGAATCCTCCTCAACTCTTTCTATGAAGCCAGTATCACCTTGATACCAAAGCCAGGGAAGGGCACTACAAAAAAGAAAACTACAGACCAATATCCCTTATCAATATAGATGCAAAAATCCTCAATAAAATATTAGCCAACCGAACCAGCCCATCAAAAATAATATACCATGACAAAGTGGGCTTCATCCCAGAGATGCAAGGATGGTTTGACATACAGAAACCAATAAATGTGATTGACCATGTAAACAGAAGCAAAAACAAAGACCATGTGATCATTTCAATAGATGCGGAAAAAGCATTTGACAAAATTCTTCACCCTTTCATGATAAAAGCCCTCAACAAACTAGACATAGAAAAAACATAACTCTGACACTCTACAAAAAAGACACCTGCACTCGAATGTTTATAGCAGCACAATTCATAATTGCAAGGCTGTGGAAACAGCCCAAGTGCCCATCAATCAAAGAATGGATTAATAAAATGTGGTATATGTACACCATGGAGTACTATTCAGCTCTAAGAAACAATGGTGATATAGCACACCTTATATTTTCCTGGTTAGAGCTGGAACCCATACTACTAAGTGAAGTATCCCAAGAATGGAAAAACAAGCACCAGATATATTCTCCAGCAAACTGGTATTAACTGAGTAGCACCTAAGTGGACACATAGGTGCTACAGTAATAGGGTACTGAGCAGGTGGGAGGGGGGAGGGGGGCGGGTATATACATACATAGTGAGTGAGATGTGCACCATCTGGGGGATGGTCATGATGGAGACTCAGACTTTTGGGGGGAGGGGGGGAAATGGGCATTTATTGAAACCTTAAAATCTGTACCCCCATAATATGCCAAAATAAAAAAAATAATTAAAAAAAAAAATTAAAAAAAAAAAAAAGAAAAAACATAACTCAAAATTATAAAAGCCATATATGACAAACCCATAGTCAACATCATACTGAATGGGGGAAAGTTGAAAGCATTCCCACTAAGAACTGGAACAAGACAAGTGTGTCCACTGTCACTACTTCTATTCAACATAGTGATGGAAGTCCTAGCCAGAGCAATCAGGCAAGAGAAATAAATAAAGGGTATCCAAATCAGGAAAGAGAAGGTTAAACTCTTGTTTTTTTCTGATAATATAATTTTATGTCTAGAAAACCATAAAGAATCTACCAAGAGACTCCTGGAATTGATAAATAAATTTGGTGAAGTCTCAGTTTACAAAATCAACTTACACAAATTAGTAGCATTCCTATACACCCATAATAGTCGAATGTCAAATCAAATACTCAATACCATTCACAATAGCTACAAAGAAAATAAAATACCTAAGAATATACTTAACCAAGGAGGTGAAATATCTCTACAAAGAAAACTATGAAACATTGAGGAAAGGAATTGCTGATGAAACAAAGAAATGAAAAAATATATCATGCTCATGGATCAATACAATCAACATTGTTAAAATGTCCATACCACCCAAAGTGATTTACAGATTCAATACAATTCCCCATCAAAACACCAACATCATATTTCACAGATCTAGAAAAAATTATTCTAAGCTTTGTTTGGAACCAGAAAATAGCCTGACTAGCCAAAGCGATCTTAAGCAAAAAGAACAAATCTGGAAACATCACATTACCAGACTTCAAACTATACTACAAGCCCATAGTAACCAAAACAACATGGTATTGACACAGAAATAGAGACAAAGACCAATGGAACAGAGAACCCAGATATAAAACTATACACATACAGACAAGCAGTTTTTGACAAAGCAGACAAGAATATACACTGAGGGAAAGAAGCCTTATTCAATAAATGGTGGTGGGAGAATTGGATAGCCACATGCAGAAGAATGAAACAGGTTCCATATCTCTCACCACTCACAAAAATTAATTCAAGATGGATAAAAGACTTAAATTTAAGGCATGAAACCATAAGAATGATAGGAGAAAATGTTGAAAAACTCTTGTAAATATCTGCCTAAGTAAAGAATTTATGAAGACGACCCAATAGCAATCACAGCAACAACAAATAAATGTGACTTGATTAAGTTAAGGAGCTTCTACACAGCTAAGAAAATATTTAACAGAACAAATAGACAACCTACAGAATGAGAGAAAATATTCACAAGCTATACACCCAGGCTAATAAGCAGAATCTACAAAAACTCATGCAAATCAGCAAGAAAAAACAAACATCCCCATTAAAAAGTAGGCAAAAGACATGAACAGAAGCTTTCCAAAAGAAGATAGACAAATGGCTAAAAGACACATGAAGAAATGCTCAGTGTAACTAATCATCAGGGAAATGCAAATCAAAACTACAATGAGATATTACCTTACCCCATTAAGAATGTCTTTTATTTAAAAGTCCAAAAGCAAGAGATTCTGGTGTGGATGCAGAGAGAAAGGAACACTTACACACTGTTGGTGGGACTACAAATTAGTACAACCTCTATGGAAAACAGTGTGAAGATTCCGCAAAGAACTAAATGTAGACCTACCATTTGATTCAGCAATCCCACTACTGGGTTATTTACACAGAGGAAAAGAAATCATTTTATCAAATAGATATCTGCACTCAAATGTTTATAGCGGCAGTGCTCACAATTACAAGGATGTGGAATCAACCCAAGGGCTCATTAATTCATGAGTGGATTAACAAAATATGGTATATAGACACTGTGGAATAGTACTTAGCCATGAAGAAGGATGAATTAAGGCCTTTTATGGCAATTTGGATGGAACTAGAGACCATTATCCTAAGTGAAATACCTAAAGAATGGAAAAACAGACACCACATGTACTCATTATTAAGTTGGAACTAACTGATGAACACACATGTGCACAGAAGGAAGTAAAACTCAGTGGAAATCAAGCAGGGGGGGAGGATTGAGGAGGGGAAGGGCAAAAACCTACCTAACACGTGCTATGAACACTATCCAGGTGATAAGCAAGCACATTTATGATCCTGACTTAAGCATAACAAAAGCAATCCATGCAACCAAAACCATTTGTGCCCTCGTAATATTTTGACTTAATAATAATAATAATAAAAAGAGTCAAGCAGAAGCAGGATTGGACAGGCTGCAGATGACTTGATGCTGGGTCTCAGGCTGAAGTGGCGGGCAGGAGGTGAGGCTGTGTTCGGAGCAGCGGGCCGTGCAGTGTGATGGGAGGGCTTATCGATTGCCTTTCACTGCATCATAACACTGTCAGACATGAGACCCGAAAGCCCATCTTTCTGCCTGCTGCTCTCGATCAATATGATAGATCTTTCCCTCAGAGGCCTGTCTGAATCCTATTATTCTGCCTACACGCATGCGGAGCTAAATTAATGATGATGACTCACGGGCTTCAGAGCATCTGTAAACTGTTATTATCACCATCCACACCAGCACTTTATTGATCTCCTCTATTAGGCCTTGACTCAGTTTATGATCGGCCTTTCTTAGGAAGCCAGTAGGTTAACCTTCTCTTTCCTCTCTACCAACAGTCAGGGTAAAGGTAGACCCAATCAGGAGTGGTCTGCCCCTGGCTAAACACTAGACCAGGGACCACGATTATTAGAGCTCATGTAGATTTAAGTACACGTGTTACAAACCACAACACTCTTGATAGTCTTTCCTTGAGGCTCGGGGTAAAAAGGAGTTTGCTTGGAGATAACTTCATCACACTGGTAGATGAACTGAATTTACCAAACAGTTAAAATAAAAATGACAACTAATTATGAATCGAGAAGAACAAATTTAGGTTTGACCATGGCTGGCTCTTCGTGCACAGATTGCTCAACATTCTGTAATCAAGGATGATTAGAAAAATATTTCAGTCCTGCTATTTTGATCTGATGTAACCTTTATTTTGATGTTTTCTTGTGGGGTTGGCAGAAGGCTGCCTCCCTCTGTAGTGACTCAGTGCCTAGTTATTATAATTTCAGTCAGGCTGTTGGTGTCCTTTCTGCAGACTTGTACATCCCCTTCCTCACACTGGCCTATTCAGGGCCTAAATCAGAACCTGGCACATGGGGAACATTCAAGAAATAGACATGGAAAGAAGGAATGAGTGCTCTTTCCTTAGGAGCCTTAACCCTCTGCTACTGATACATGGGACTGCCATGATCATAGGCGTGGCCTAGAGGTTTCTGAGCATTGTAGAATGGAAAAGGTCTAGGGCTGGGCGCGGTGGCTCATGCCTGTAATCCTAGCACTCTGGGAGGCCGAGGCGGGTGGATTGCTCAAGGTCAGGAGTTCGAAACCAGCCTGAGCAAGAGCAAGACCCTATCTCTACTATAAATAGAAAGAAATTAATTGGCCAACTAATATATATAGAAAAAATTAGCCAGGCATGGTGGCGTATGCCCGTAGTCCCAGCTACTTGGGAGGCTGAGGGAGTAGGATTGCTTGAGCCCAGGAGTTTGAGGTTGCTGCGAGCTAGGCTGATGCCACGGCACTCACTTTAGCCTGGGCAACAAAATGAGACTCTGTCTCAAAAAAAAAAGAATGGAGAAGGTCTGATTACTGCAGTACCAGAAAATTTTGACAAGCAAATCTTTAATAACCATGAATAAAACATGAGTTTGGTCTGGGCATGGTGGCTCACACCTGTAATCCTAGCACTCTGGGAGGCCAAAGCAGGCGGATGGTTCAAGGTCAGGAGTTCAAAACCAGCCTGAGAAAGAGTGAGACCCCCATCTCTACTAAAAATAGAAAGTAATTGGCCAACTAAAAATATATGTAGAAAAAATTAGCTAGGCATGGTGGTGCATGCCTGTAGTCCCAGCTACTTGGGAGGCTGAGACAGAAGGATTGCTCAAGGCCAGGAGTTTGAGGTTGCTGTGAGCTAGGCTGATGCCATGGCATTCACTCTAGCCTGGGCAACACAGTGAGACTCTGCCTCCAAAAAAAAAGAACAACAACAAAAAAACAAACAACAAAAAAATATGAGTTCATTAATTCTGTGAGGCCCACATAAAGACACATGAATGTATTAATATAAATGCATATAATGTATTAATATAAATGCATTTATTAATATAAATTCATATAAGCATGAGTATTTAGGGAATGCATGCACACGTGTACAGTGTATGTACTACATGATTCATCCAAGTGGAGGGTGGGTAGCACTGTGTGAAGTTCATTCCTGTTTTGTCTTCCCTTCCACACAGCACAGAACTATTGGTTGTAACCCACTTCATAGGCAATGGTCTAGGGAAGGTAAGATAACTTGAAGCTCACTATTCTTTTTACCTACATTTCACTTCTTCTTGTTTTCAAACACCAAAACTCTGATCTATTCCCAAACATTCAATATTTGTGCAAACTTTTTTTCTGGAAGAGAATAAACTAGAAGGATTAAAGCATATTTGGATAGAAGAGGAAAATCTAGAATGCTTCCTCATTAGGGTCAATAAAAGGATTTGAAATGGATGAGGTCCCATTGGGAATGAATGCAACATCATCAGCAAACAAAGAGATCCCAGGAAGGAAAGTTCTAAAAGTGGCTTCCAACCTAGACTTGATGTCCTTGTCTAGCCAATGTTCTACATAATTAAAATGTTGCCTCTTTATTTAAGAGATCATTTAAATATTTTCCGCTTTTTAAATAAGCTCCAATGTATATGATAGACATAGACACTATAAGATTCAAAAAGGCTATTTTTCTCTGGAGACTTTTTTATGTTGTTAGATTTGAGATATGAATGGTAAGTAGGAAACTTCAGATGCTACCTCTATTTAAGCATCTGTTCAGTCAATATGTGATTACATACTATAATCTGCTTCAGCCACATTTGGTTCACTGTTAATCAAAAGCCAAAACTTCTGCCTCGCACAATAAGCTTTTTCAGTGTCATAGTTTTAATCTAAGAAACCATCTGTAAATGATTATCAGGTGATAAGCCTTTATGAAAGTTTCTGCTATAGAACGTCCATTTTATGAATTTTTATGGTTCAAAGGTGTTAACCATTACAGAAGTAACCTGAAGAACCAGGGAAACTAGGAAACTAGTAGTCTGTTATCTAATTGTTCTTTTCCTCTTATTCAATATATCAAAAATGAAATTCCATGTTATGAGAGGAGGACAACTGGACAAAAAGAAACAGAACATATCAAATCCTCCCTCGCTTTTCCTTATGATTTTTCTTATAACATATTAAATTGCAAGTGTTTTCCATAAATCTACACAGTTGTAAAGTTTGTGTTTCTATTCTGTATGTCTTGAAGAAAGTAAATCAGTAGTATCTTAATCTACAGGATTTGCTTCTCTTGCT
The DNA here is from genome assembly GCF_040939455.1 of Microcebus murinus. Taxonomy (NCBI): domain Eukaryota; kingdom Metazoa; phylum Chordata; class Mammalia; order Primates; family Cheirogaleidae; genus Microcebus; species Microcebus murinus. The sequence goes on from NC_134107.1 coordinate 84,194,626, forward strand.
TACTAGTCAATATTGACATCAATAGGGTCTCACAGATAAACCTAAACGAAAGCCTTCCACGTCAAGCTCCATCTGCCCTTTATCAGTCATCCATTTTAAGATGTAGCAAGAGAGATGTTTTTCTTTCTGTCACTTGGGCTTGCTTCTGTGGCCAATTTCTACAGAAATAACTAGGACTTTCCTTATTACTTTCCAAATAGATTTTTCTAGTTTCTCCTTGCAGAAGAGGAGAACCATTGTACGTTGGAACTCTCTGAGCACTCACAGAAAGTGTGACAGCAAAATGGAAGTGACAGGAGGCTGTTCCAGTGAGAGATACCTTCATGCCAATAGTTGAATATGATGCGAAAAGGGAATCTAAGCTCTTTAACAAAACAAAGAAACCCAAGAGTACTCACCAACTAAAAATCAGACTTTTTTTTTTTTTTTTTTGTCAAACTCACATTAAGGAATAGTGTTTGTACATCTGTTTGAAGCACATTTTCATGGTCAAAGAAATTGTTGATTTTATTTCTATTGAAGAGGATTGGGGATTTGGGGCAAATCATCTTCAGACTGAATCCTTTCTGCTCTCCCCTGCCCGTGATAATGCTCATGTGTCATGAAGGGTTTCAATGATTATTGAGCTCGATAAGTTTGCCTCAATTAAAGCTCAAATTATTTACTTTTAATCAAGGCTCTCTTTATTTTTTTCACATAAGGAATCATTTTCTCATAAGTGGAAAATAAATTACATACAACATTAATAAATAGCACTCTTCTCCCAAGCTCCTTCTTGCCTATGGAACTGTATAGTTTCTCAAGCATGATGTGGATTACTGATTAATTCCCAGAACACCAAGGGGAGGAAATAAGAAAATTCATGTACACCCCCCCCACACACACACACCTTGGGTATACATGCTAATGAAGCCAGGATATTTTTTGTGTGTGCACATATAACTCATTTATTGGATAATCAAAAGTTGCTCAAATGTAAGCAAAGAGTGACTTTATTATTTTTTCACAGCTTTTGCTTTAAACCACCCTGTAGGTTCTTCCTGCTCTTCCTTTGGGTGAAATATTAGCAAGTTCCTATAGCATTTTCATTCAGATTTAGATATTAACAAACTGTGTTAAAAACCAGATCATCCTAATGTCAATCTTCAAACTCTAATGAATTTAGAAATGTCTTGTCTCACCCAGCTTGTGCCTGACAGTGAAGAGGAAGGTGTGGGATTCTCTCTGTCCTCAGACTTTCTCTTCCACCACTGTCCACTCACCAATGGCCTCAGATGCCACAGGGTTGCAGAGGACAGGTAAGGGACAGAGAAGATGCTACCTGACTCTGGTGCCTTCTCCATACTGCAAAAGCCCAAATACTAACTCTCTCTCCTGGGTGCTACTGGTGGATTTTTAGAACATGAGTATTGAGGATCTTGGTCCCTAGAGTCCCCTGAGCAAGTTGCCCCATCAGTTCTCACAGCTCCCTCCAACCCTCTGGCTTCAGTCAATCCCACACAGAATCCTTACATTGGGGTCATCCTACACCTCTTGAGTGATGTCTTTTGAGGCAAACCAATCCCAGTTCTACTTCTGCCAACGAAAGTATAGGTTTTCTCCCCTTGTATCCTCTCCCCTCCTTGCAACTCTAGGTGGCCTCTTACCAAAAGTCTTTTGAGCATGAGCTCCAAGTCCTTCTAACCCTAAACTCCAGGGAATGTATGTGAGCTGCTTTAAGTGATTCTTTGAAGTCCCACTCTTTTGATTTGTGGGGAAAGGAAAGCATCCCTCTATCTGAAGAAGAATGAAAAATAATAATACTCCAGTATCTCTCTCCTTCTTCCCTCCCTCCCTCCCTTCCTCTCTCTTTCTCTTTACCCAAAAGAATCCTGTGCAAATCTTCCACAACCACCACATTAGTGCTTAACCTCCTGCTCTATGTCCCAGAAGCGGGCGATACACTGGTGCTGGCATGGCAGAACCTGTCTCTGGCCACCTGACTTGGAAGTCCTGTGGTGAGAAGATGGTTTAGGATGAGGCCTCCAATTCCTTCATTCACTTTATGCTGGGTTCGGGGAGATCCTTTGAGAAAGCTAGGTTACCAGGTTGACAGACCTCCTGGAAAATGATGGTATTTGCTTAAAGGAGACTTATTATTAATAGAAGGTTGTTAGCAAAATGGATCTGATATTTCTAAGATTACTTATGGAAAACAAACCTGGATTTTGTAGATTCATTAGGCATAGTTCCCTAGAAAATGTCCTGTAAGCTATATAACTATTTGAATATAGCACAAAGAAGTTTATATGACTGAACAATGCCTTTCCATGTAAGTAATATCTCTGTGTACACAATTCAGAGACATCATAAGGTGATCTGGGACACAGAGGATGTTCATGCAGGAAGAAAAGGCCTAGGAACTGCACTGGCAGTCTGGGACCTCTCTTGGCTTTGGCTTTGCCTTGTGATTATTTGTGTCCCTGAAATTAGTATTGAAGCCTGAATCCACATAAGATCTCATTCATAAGAACTGACAGGTGATCTAACTTATTTTAGAAGGTAGGGGTACTTTATATATATTTTTAGGTTTGGCACCTAAAAAGACTTTTTCTCTATGAGATATGCTTACTTTGTAGGTGCCAGAAGAATAAGAAAAATTCTTAATTTTCTTTGGCTTTGTTTGGTTTGTCTCAAATCTGAGAGGCACTTCCTGGATATTAGGGGTTTCCTGATTCTATTATACAGTTTGGCTCCCCTTGAAGGTGGCCCCTATAACTGACCTCCACTGACAAATTCCTTAATTGCAGAAACCATGTGAGATTCACCTTAGGATCACTGGTGTATAGAGCAGATGTTCAGATAAATGAGTAGTGGTGATTCTAGTTGGAGTTTAGGGCTTGTTCTTTGCTGAAGTTCATGAATGAGGGATGGGCCTGAAATAATATTTAATTGTGTCTCAGGGGCTTTATTTTTGGCTGTAGGAGAAGACTGTGGCCCAAGCTTGCTGGTAGAGAAGACAGAAGGCACTAGAGAAATAGCTGCAATAAATTCTTCCACCAAGCTCCAGGCACAAGTTTCAGCCTTTGCAGAGAAGGGAGCTGTTTTCAGGTTACAGTGAGACACAGTGCATAAGTCATTTTTACTTTGGTTATAAATCATGTCACAGATTAAAGGGGAAGGGCTTTCTCCCATTTATTCTTGCAGCAGTGTTGTTCAGACAGTGTGATGAGTAAGGGATCACACAGCATTGTACCATCACACAGAGTGTTTGGCTACTGCAGAAGCCCATGGAAACCCCTGACTTGGCAGGAGTCAGCGTTCTCGGGTAGAAATCTGTGGTCATAAGGAAGATGCTGTCCTCAAATAGCACAGAAGACAGAGGAGGTCAATAAAAGGAATATGCTGGAAGAACACAAAGAATTGTTTATGACCAGCTGGAGAAATGCCTAAGGATTCCCAAAATATGAACAAACAGAACAAACAAACAAACTAGAGGAAGTTTTGATTTTCAGGATGTGAGGGGAGAGGTTCAAGCTCCTGCATCAAGCAGGTTGGAGCAATGAAATAGTGAAACGTACATATTTACGTCCGAGCGTCATTAGGTGTACCCAGAAGCTATTGGCCTCTGGGGAAATATTGATCACAGATATTGGCCGAGTGAATGGAAAGCTCCAATTGTTTATTTTTCTAAGTCCCACAAAATAAAAAAAAAATGTTTCAGACCATATTGCACAAGAAAAATTTAAAAATGGAGATGGGGTGATGAAAGAGGTCATAAATGTCAATGAGTTGGCTTCAGTAGAGTTAGGTTGCAGGTGACAGTTTATGTCAAAACAGAGATATTACCATGTATTGAATGACTTAAAAATTATTGGAAAGGTGGTAGAAGAAGGTTCTAGCCTGAGAATTTCTACCAGTGATAGGGAAGCTCCAACCTGAGCTTCAGCAAACCATCAAATTAGGAAGCTGCTAACCTCAGTTTCGAATTGCCTCTCATAATTTACAAAAGCAAAGTGAGCGCCTTACGCCCTGCCCCTCGCCCCACTTAACTCAGTTGCAAATCCAAGTCTCACGTGAGTGCACCAAGTTGATAGAACTTAAATCACATTTAGAACTCCAGCAGCGAGGAAATCTTGGAATTGTTGCCTTTAGCTCTCTAGCCCCTATGGTTTGGAAAGACACAGTAGAATGAGGTTGGAATGGATGCCAGACTAGCTGGTACACAGAATCCATCATGATCAGGGTTCCGAAAACCCACTCCATCCCCTACCTTACATTGTTTATTTATTCATAGAATAAATATTTATTGAATGTCTGTTAAGTTTTGGATCCCATTCCTTGGTTTCAGCAATAAATAAGAAAGGTAGAGAAAAATAAACTTGAGTTCTTTTCCTTTTTTATTCCTTTTCTTTTTCTACTTTTAAAGTAGAATTTGGGATAGTGTGATTTGGGGCTGGGTGTGCCTTCTATAAGAGATACCTTTGTCTCTGGAGAAGGAATACAGGCCAGGGAGTGGCCCAGGGAAATAGGAGGCTTGGTTGCTGGCTGGTTAAAATCATTCTCAGACTCCATTCTCAGACTTAAAGGATGAAGATGAGAGGAATCATGAGGCTGCTGAATTTCCCAGCCCTGTGTACCAGTGTAAAGAGTAGACAGGGATTTGGACACAAACCATGCCCAGGATAGTAATTTATTTGGGTAGGATGCCCCTTTCATTTTATCTCAGAAAGTAAACCTGACTATAACAGCTAAAGGGAAGAAGCTGGAACACTCAGTTGAAAAGAAACGCAAGCACAAAACCTTAGATAGCAGGGCACCTACCTGCAGCAATGGGTAGCAGCTGTACAGAGGGAAATACACTGTAGGCTGGGGGGCTTAGAACAGCTGTGAGAGGCAGTGAGGAAAGCTCATGGTGCAGGTAATTCCTCAGTACATTCAAATACAGAGTCTCAAAACATAAGAGACAGCAAATCATCTCATACTATCTCAGGAGAAGATTCTTCCCATAAATATTTCATTTTTTTTCCAGTTTTGGATTTGAACTGGAAATACCATGAAGAAAGCTGTGTATCTATCACAAAGTGAGGAAAAATTCTCAAAGAAACAGTTAAAGTTGGTAGTATTTTAAAGTTTGCATGAAATGAATTATTAAAGACCAGCTTAGTCATCAGTATCTAACTTGAATTTTTATTTTTATTTTTTTTTTGCAGTTTAAAGAACTCTGTTAAATGGAATTTTCCAAAGTATCACCAAAGTGCTCAAGCTCATTTAGATACATAATTACCTCTATAGCCATTTTATAAGATGAGTGGAGGAGAGAAAAAAAATGCTACCCCATTTTATGCATCAGAAAATTATGATGAGATATTATTCACTGATGGGTCTAGTGTCACATAATGATAATTGCTACCTTTGACTGAGGAGCTACTATAGAGCAGGAGTTGAAAGTCCTTTACTTTCATTATAGCTAATTCTCACAACAGTGCATGACACACGTTTGTTTTCCTCTTAAGAATTAGGAAACTAAGGCCAAGAGAGGCTAAAGCAATTACTAGCAGTTGCAAAGCCAACAAGTACTAGAACAAGCATTTGAACCTAGGCTTCCATGATTTTACAGTCCTCTGCTCTATCAACTGAGCTATCGAAGGCTCCGCTGCTACTTCCATGATTTTAAAACCCGTGGTTTTCAGTACACCTCATGGCTAACACTAAGGCACTGCACAATCATTACTAGAGCACAGCTATCATCAGAACTGCTAACAGAATCAAGATCTCAATGCTCAGGCTAGCACTTTAATGACTTGACCATAAATACATAAATATCTCTTTTGGCACTCCCACGACACCACCAAATATCTTGTATTTTTCTCTTCTTGGAGCTTACTCCCATATTTTTTATCCCGTTTTCCTCAATTATAAAGTCAGCTGTAAAGCTGTTCCTTGTCTTAGAAAAATATACTACAGCCATTAGCTGTATGTGAATATTCTCTCAGAATACTAAACTGTCCTGTGGTCTACTATTGTGTTTATAGTATATGTTTATGTATACAGCCTCTGCTGACCAAGAGTTAGGCATGGGCCATGAACTCCCAACATTTTAGCAAGATATAGCACAGCTGGAATGACTTAATAAAAACAAAACAAAACAAAAACAACAAAACCCAAGAAGCTACTTATTACTAGAGGTTGCCTTCTTAGTCCTACAAGTTTGGGTCCACAAGATTGTGTTTAAATTTTATAGTTGGAACTCAGAAACCATTACATTGTCCCACACTGATATTCAAGTGCTGCCAATGGCCAAGGGCGGAAGTGGAAAAGAATAGCCCTTGGCAACATAGAGGAATTATTTAGGAATCACTCTGCCCTATGGCAGGGCCCAGTGTTCTGTTGGTGGGTCTTTCCGGATGATAATCTCCTTTTGAGGGAATGGTGCTGGGGGAGCAACACTTGACCTGTTCACTGCATTTTTCATTGGCCATTTCTGCAAATGACAGCTTTGTGGACAAAAAAAAGGTCTATTCTTTAAGATATCAAAAAGTGTGATATTAATATTGAAGACACTTTTTAGTTAGTTCAGGAGCTCTTAATGTAGGGTCCATATATCATAGGGGTCATCAATCAGTCCACTGAAATTGAAAGAAAGATAACAGTGTGATTTGTGTTGATGTGTACTTTTGGGTGAGTGGGGAAGAGAATACACAAGACAGGTCTGAGATAAAAAAAAACAGGAAGAGTGTTTAACAATGCAAGCAAGCATGTGGTAAATCAAAACAAACATGAACTATGCAAAAACAATACTAAAATATTTGCTTTGCATAGAAAAAACTAAACTAAACATAACTAAAATATTAGATAATTATATCTAAGGTAGAATGATGATGATAGAAGTTAAAGTAATCTAAGGTTTTTTAATGTGTAGGAGGAAGATAAAAATATTGATTAACTTTATAACTTATAAAATTAAGTGAGCATGTAAATATTTTAGGATAAACACTAAAAGAAGAGAAATGAGATATTAAATATTTAAACTGCAAGGAATTAAGGGGGGTAATAAACAACTCAATCAATTCAAAAGAAGAAAGGAAAAAGAAAACTAAAAATATTAAAAGTAGGTTAATAAGTATAAATATGATAGTATCTATGAATTCAAAATAATCAGCAATCATATTAAATAAAATGGAATAAATTTTCCAGACAAAAAATAAAAGTTGGACATGCCGAACAAAAGAAACACAGTCCCACCATGTGTTCTTCATAAAAGGCATATCTAAATCAGAAAAAAACACAGAAAAGTTGAAAAGAAGAAAAAAAATGCAGCAATGCTATGATTTGAATGTGTTCCCAAGAGTTCATGTGCTAGAATCTTAATCCCCAATGCAACAGTGTTGAGAGATGAAGACTTCAAGAAGTGATTGGGTCATGAGGCCTTTGCTCTCAAATGGATGAATATTATTATTTCAGGAGTGGGTTAGTTATCATGGGAGTGGGGTCCTAATAAAAGGGTGCATGCAGCCCCCTTCCTCTCCCTCTCTCTAGCTCTATTGCCCTTCTGCCTTTTATCATGAGATGATGTAGTATCAAGGCCCCTAGCCAGATGTGGCCCCACTGATCTGGGACTTTCCAGCCTCCAGAACCATAAACAAAATAAATTTCTGTTGATCATAAATTACCCAGTCTCAGGTATTCTGTTATGGCAGCATAAAATGGACTAAAACAGAAAACTGGCACCAAGAAGCAGGGCTGTTGCTGTAACAAATACTTGAAAATGTGAAAGCAGCTTTGGAAGTGGGTAATGGGTAGAAGCTGGAAGAATTTTGAAGAGCAGGCTATAAAAAAACCAATACTGCCATGAAAGGAGCATTACGGGCAATTCTGGTGAGGGCCCAGAAGAAGACAAGAGCTACAGGGAGAGCCTAAATCTTTTTAGGGATTATTTAAGTGGTTATGATCAGAATGTTGGTAGAAATAGGGACAGTTATGGCCATTCTGATGAGGTCTAACATGGAATTAAGCAAAGAGGTATTGGAAACTGGAGTAAAGGCGACTTTTGTTATATAGTTGCAAAGAACTTAACAGAATTGTGTCCAGGTCCTAGGACTTTGTGGAAGGCAGAAATTAAGAGCAATGAAACAGGATATCTGGCAGAAGAAATATTTAAACAGCAAAGCATTAAAAGGGCTATATGGCTTCTTTTGGCCACTACAGTCAAATAAAGGAAGAAAGAAATTAGTTAAAGATAGAATTTATAATTAAAGGGAAGCAGAAAAGAAAGATGTGGAAAACTTTCAGCCTGGTCACGTAAAGAATAGAGAAAAGTGTGTTCAGGAGCAAATACTAAGGGTGTGGCCAAACAACCATCTGCTAAAGAGATTAATATGAATAGAAGGAATCCAGGTTTTATTCACTGAGACAGAGTGAAAATGACCCCGGATGCAATTCAGAGATCCTCAGGGCAAGCTAGGACCTTAAGGACAAAGTTCCCAGAGAGGTGAACATGAGACCCCAGCATTCACTGCCCAGGGCCATCTTGAGAGTCTGCTTTCTGCATTCCAGTGCAGCACTTCCTGGCAGGCCCAGGCATAGCTCATGCTGCAGCCCCAGAGGGTGCTAGTAGTAGTAGGTGTCCACATAGTACCGAATCTGCAAACATACAGACTGCACAGGCTGTGGGGCTATGCTGGCCTCTACTAGATTTCAAAGGATGTATCTAACAGCCTGGGGGTTATTACAGCAGACTTATTAGAGCAGCAGAGAGAGCCCCCACTATGGCAATGCCCAGCAATGCAATAGGAGGTAGGCCCCTGCAGAGAGTGCTCACTAGGGCAATCTGGGGAGTGGAGCAGCTCCCAAGACCCCAGAACTTTAGGGCTACCACCATGCAACTCCAGTTTGGAAAACTGCAGGCATGAGACTCCCACCTGTTAGAGTTGCTGGGTGGACTGAGGCCAGCAGCCACAAAGGCACAGTCAGCTGCCTAAAGTCTTGGGGGCCCAATCTCTTTCCCAATGTGCCCAGGATGTGGAACATGGAGGTAAAGGAGATTATTAATCTTAAATTTTAATATTATTTTTGCTCTTGGGTTTTGGACTTTGTTGGGACCAGCTACCCCTTTCATCTTGCCTATTTCTCACTTTTGGAAGGGAATATCTATCCTACACCTGTCTCACCATTGGATTTTGGAAGCATGTAACTTGTTTGGATGTCACAGGCTCATAGCTAGAGGGAAATTTGCCTCGGGGTGGATTGTGCCTCAAGTCTCACTCATATCTGATTTTTTATAAGACTTTGGATTTTAAAGTTGATATTGGAATAAGTTAAAACTTTATTGGGGCTATTAAGATAAAATGAATATATTTTGCATGTAGGAAGAACATAAATTTGGGAGTGGCAGGGGTAAAATGCTATGGCTTAAATATGTTCCCCAAAGTTTATTTCCCCAAAGTTTATATGTTGGAAACTTAATCCCCAATGTAACAGTGTTGAGAGGTGGGATCTTTAAAAGGTGATTAGATCATCAAGGCTCTGACCTCCTGACTTCCTGAATGGATTCAGGCCATTATCATGGAAGTGGGTGAGTTATGATAGGAGTGAGTTCCTGATAAAAGAGTGAATTTGATCCCCTTCGTGTCTCCCCCTCACAAGAAAGAAGAGCCTCACCAGACACTGAGCAGATGCCACTGCCATGCCTTTGGACTTCTCAGCCTCCAAGAATCATGAACCAAATAAATTTCTGGTCTTTATAAGTTACCCAGTCTGTGGTATTCTATTATAGTAGCATAGAACGGGCTAAGACAACCAGGCAAATACTAAGCTAAAGAAAGCTCATCTGGCTGGTCATAGACTTTAAGGCCAAAATAGTTACTAGAAAGAAGGGTAATCACACATTAATGAAAGGTAGAAGATGCCAGGAAGATAAAATAATTATAATTTTTAAGCTTATGGGCACCAAATAACATTTCTTCAAAATATACAAAGCAAAAATTGACGGCCTATGACGAAAATATAACAAATCCACTATAATAGAAATTTCAACACACCTATCTCAGATATTAATATATGAAGCAAATCAAAACTCAGCAACATTACAGAAAGTGTAAACACCACAATTAACATGAGTGATGTAATAGATATATAAAGAATATTTTATCTAGGTGTTGAATAATTCTTTGATATACAGAGAACATTTGCACAAATTTATCATTCACTAAGCCAAAAAAAGTCTTTAAATATTCCAAGCAGTATCAAAGACTAACTTCACCAACAATAAGAAAACTAATTTAGCTATCAGTAAGAAAAGGATATGTAAGAAAATCCTGTACATTTGAAAGTTCAAAAGCAAACTTCTAAATACCTCCTAGGTCAAAGAATATAATAGAAAATAGAAAATACTTAGAACTAAACGATACTGAGACCAAAACAGAAGATATGGGGGCTGCCATTAGAGCAACAGAAAACTTCAGTGCCCTACAACTGTCAAAGAAATTGAATCAATAGTTAACCACTTCGGTATGGCGCTCACTGGCTGCGAAACCTTGCCCACAGCCGACACTCATAGTCCCCACGATAGTCTGTGCTGTGCATTGACAATGAATCCGTTTTGCTCTTGTGTGATGAGGAAAGCTTTAAAGCACTGAAAGCTTGTTTTACTTTACAGGCAGCTTTACTTGTAATGTCAATCAGAATAGGCAACATATACATATATGTTTCCATTACGTTATTTTTAAATGTTCACAATTTTATTTTGATAAATGAAAAATTAGAAAAGTCAATTCAAAATTATAGACTAAAGTCTATGTTCGGCTGTGCGCGTTCATCTGTGGCCATCGACTGTAGTCGACACTTGCACCGAAGTGGTTAAAAAGCCTCCTTATACATAGAAAACCAGATATAGATAGTTGTACATGGAAATCTATCAAATGTTTATCGACAGCTAATTTCAATTGGTCACAAACTTTTTCAGTAAATAGAAAAAAGAGAAAAACGCTCTAACTTTCAAAACAGCTATTTTTAGACTTGATAACTAATAGAGATGAGTTTTATAAAGGGGAAATTGCAGAACAATTAGATTCAAAAATCTTAAACAACATATTTAGAAACTGATTATAGTCTTATATAAAAAAAGACATTTTGATCAAGGTGCATCAATTTCAGGAACAGAATACATTCTTTATCATCTTCATATCTTCTATCTTCCATCATTTGCATGGAAAATTCAATTCTCAGTTTTTATTGCTATTTTGAAAGCAATGTATTTTTTTCTGGCATGAGATTTTGTCCTTATCTTTGGTTTCCAGCAGCTTATTATGAGCCAATGTGGGGTTTATTTTGCATTATCTTGACTAGGTTCCTCAAAGCTTCTTGATTTTGTGAGTTAGTTTTTTAAATTAGTTGTGGAAAATGTTTGGTTATTCTCTCTTCATATATTACTTCTACCCCTATCTCTGTCTCCACTTATGAGACTCCAATTATATGCTCCTGCACTTTTTTTTTTTTTTTACTATATCTTGCATGTGTTTTATGTTCTTTATTCCATTTACTTTTTTTTCTCTCCCTTTGTGCTTTAGTTTGGATATTTACTACTTGGAGGGGATACCTGGAAACTTGTGCCTTATTTCTCCTGAACTTCACCCCATATGCCTTTTCTCTTTACTGATTTTGATATGTCCTTTTGCATTAATAAATTATAACCATGAACATAACCACTTCAAAGCCCCATCAGTCCTTCTAGTGAACCATCAAGCCTGAGAATGTTCTTGGGAACTCCCAACATAGATACCATTTACAAAAACAGAAGAACTAATAAAGTATCTAAAAATAAATCCAAGAAAAGATGTGTGATTTCTCTAGACAGAAAGTTAAAAACCTTTAAAGAATAACATTAAATAATAGTACTTAACAAATTTAAAGCTATTTCACAATCATGAATAAAAAATTCTTAAATATATCAAATTCTGAAAAGTTACTGATAGTTACGGTAACATTCTGATCAAAATCCCAATAGAATTTTAAACAAACTTGATAATTCCAAGTTTCATATGGAAGGACAAAGGACTGAGAATATCCAAAAGGATGAATATGTTACAGAGATTTGGCACAACAAATACCAAGAGTTATTATAAGCCAATAGTAATTGGGACAGCGAGATATTGGTGCAAGGATAGTCAAATTTATCAATTGAAAGAATTGAAAACTCACACATATATGGAAGTAAACTCTCATCTGATTTGATTTAAATATAAAAGTCAAAACCTTAAAACTTTTAGAAGGAAACATTGGGAAAATATTTTTCTGGGCTTTGTAGAGAAGAGTTTCTAAATAAGAGTCAAAAAGCATAATTCATAAAGAAAAGATTGATAAGTCTACTTCAAGCAAATAAAGAGCTGTGTTCTTCAGAAGATATAATAAAGGGAGTAACAATGTGAGCCAAAATGCTACACATAGGATCAATAAAGAACCAGTCTTGGGCCAGGCATAATGAGTCAAACCTATAATACCAGCACTTTAGGAGGCCAAGGAGGAAGGATTGCTTGAGGCCAGGAGTTCAAGATCAGCCTAGGCAACACTAATTTTTTGTAGAGACAAAAAATTTAAAAAATTAGCCAGGTGTGGTGGCGCACACCTCTAGTCCTAGCTACTTGGGAGGTTGAGGTGGGGGGACCACTTGAACCCAGGAGTTCAAGGCCACAGTGAGCTATGATTGGACCACTGCACTCCAGTCCAGGTGACAGAGTGAGACCTGGTCTCTATTTACAAAAAAGAAATGGTCTCTAGAATACACAAACAACTACAAGAACTTTTAGAAATCAGTAAAGGCCAGGCACGGTGGCTCACACCTGTAATCCTAGCACTCTGAGAGGCCAAGGCGGGTGGATTGCTCAAAACCAGCCTGAGCAAGAGTGAGACACCATCTCTACCAAAAAATAGAAAGAAACTAATTGGCCAACTAAAAATACATAGAGAAAAAATTAGCTGGGCATGGTGGCGCATGCCTGTAGTCCCAGCTACTTGGGAGGCTGAGGCAGAAGGATGGCTTGAACCCAGGAGTTTGAGGTTGCTGTGAGCTAGGCTGACACCACGGCACTGTAGCCTGGGCAATAGAGTGAGACTCTGTCTCAAAAAAAAAAATAGAAATCGGTAAGAAGAAAGTCATCCCAATAGATGAAATGGACAGTAAAAGGAACAGATATTTCACAATGAACATACGAATATATCTATCATCAATCTCATTATTAACCAGAGAAATGCATAATAAGATAATGAGATACTATTTCATGCCAATGAAGATTAAATTGTCTAAAATATGTTCTAAACTGACATAGATCAATAGGAACACATTTGTGATGGAGGGGTAAGTTGGTATAGGCACTTCATATAACAGTTTCACAATAATATGTAAAGTTGAATATTTGCATACTCTATGACTTAACAATTCCACTGTTAGGCATGGACCCTGGAGAAATCCTTGTACATGTCTATCAGCAGTCATATATAAAAGTCTTCCTTGTACTGTGCAGTGCATGATAGTAAAATCTAGAATCAATTAAATGTCCATTGATTGGAAAATGGACATATAACTGGATTTATAATTTGCAGTATCACACAATGCAATACTACACAGCTATACCCATTAACATGGATGATTCTCAGAAAGCTAATTTTGAGTAGGAAAAAAAATGTCAAGTCCCTGAAGACTACAAATAGATATGATAAAGCTCAAGACATGCAAAACTAAACCATCTATTGTTTAGGCAAAAATACACATATGGTTAAACATTTTTAAAGGAAGGTATTAACACAAGATATACAGTGATTGTCACCCCAAGAGGAGGGAGCGGAATGCATCTGGGCACAAGAGATATCAAGGCAACTGTTACTATTCTTTTCCTTTTGCTGACCGGTGAGTACTGAAGTATTTGTTTTAATATTACTTTCTAAATTATACATGTGTTTTTATATACACTCTTTTTTTAGTATGATATATTTCAAAATAAATGAAGAAAAGTATTCTCATAACAATAATTAAAAAGATTAAATGTAGCTAGTTTTCACAATAATGAGCAAATCTCCAGAAAAAGAGAACTATATTATGAATTAGGGAAATTTCTATGTTTCTACTGTCTCACTTATTCTGTACCATTAAGATATCCTGACTTATCTTTTTAAGGTTTTGTTTGCAATTTCTCTTTCTCAAATTCACCAATCTTCTCATGTTCTGACACTTGTAATTATGGCCTGAGATGTATTTAGTTTACAATTATTCTTCCACATGGAAATACATGTGTAAATTGTCCTCTAAATTACTGTTTGGACATTTTCCATAATCTGTTCACTAATTTCGAAGCTGGCATAATTTAAGTGACTTAAGCCAAAGGAATTTATTTGGCAGAGTTTGTCATACCCAAAGATAGCTTCATCAACAAGAAAAATGAGTCCCAAGGCTCAAAGACATAACCAGATAAGTCTGTTGATGTCATTGCCTGGCCTTCCAAGTGACAACATGCTTCACACGTAAGAGAGTGGGTGGCCCCTGAGCACTATTTACAAACTCCCTCCTACATGACAGGATCTACTCCTTTGGCCAGGAAGATAATGGGGTAAAATATTGAATTCACATGGATGCATTTATCTTTTAAGATACTGACTAGAACACATACACATATCTAGCTGACTCAGTGGTTCCCCTCATTGCTGCATAAAACAGGAAACAAATTTAAAGTGATATGCTCAACAAGATCTCATTATGATGTTTCTCAAAGGACGGGGTGGGGGTGAGGGGGGCAGGAAGCTATTATTAAGAGATTTGTTCTGAAGAGCGGTCACTGGGAGGCTCCGCAGCTCACCATGAACACCTGCTTCGGTAACACGGATGCACTTTACTCTCTGTCTCTCTAATTGGAAACAGATGCTGAGACTGCACGAGCCAAGCAGCAAATATATTCATGACTACACTTAAGTTGTCTGAAAGAGCAGAGTTCAGACATTTGTCCTTTGAATGACTGTCCTGTTCTCCATAATGGTGGTTTAGCCAAATCATCAGGGAATGATACTATCCTAATATTTGGCTATTCAAGAGGATATGTGACAGGGTAACAGGGATACTAAAAGCCACAGAAGAAACACTGCACATCATTCAGGAGTTTGAACTTCACTCAAGAATTTGGAGGTAAAAATTTATGAAATTTAATCTGGTAACCAATGTAAATCATTTTTGCAATAATGCAAAAACATGGTGGAAGGGTAGTCACAATTTGCATACTTTTAAAAAGTGAAAACCTGATTCAGTCTTCAAATAAATCTCCCATTTTTATCCAACCCATTTTGGGGTTGTATTCCTACATCCCTTAAAGTATCTCTTACGGTTATAAGTGTATCCTCTTGAGCACTAATGGGAGAAGTCTGAGAAGCACTGACCTAAGTTATTCCAGCATTAGAACAGACTAGGTTTTTCCCAAGGATGAATCTGGGCTAGAATGTAAAGGGACAAGCCAGGCCACTCCAGAGGGTTGACCCTACTTGGGGATTGACTTGAGACTTACCATAAAATAACTTCTTTTTCTTCATTAGGAGTCAATTCACTTTGGCTGATGAATAATTAGCGGGAGATGGGAGAGAAGCTTTTTACTTGCACAGAGAAAAGGAAGTCTTTTTTATTCATTGAAGTCATGGTGGAACAGTTCTTCTTAGCAACTTTGTCATTCCACAGAGGTGGGCCATTAAGGGCAGGCGTAGGCAACCCATGAAATCTTGTATGGAGAGAGGGGTGGTCGGCCTCAATAAGGTGGAGGCGAGAAAAGAGTTTATGTGGAGGAAACAAAGATTATCCTATGGCAGGAAAAGGGAAGATGTGGCCAGTCATTGGTCAGTGTCAGGGACTAGATGACAAAGATGAGCTGAGATCACCGTTGACCAGCTGGCAGAGAAGACTGCCTTATCAAAAGAGGAGAACCAGCAACAATAGCTGCCAATTTGCTCAAATTGCTCAAGAGGAACGAAATGGTTGAGGGCATAATTTGAAGTAGTGGTGCCTGTGTCTGCTTCCTCATTGATAAAATGCAATAATGCCTCCTTTTAGGGCCACGTGTGTTTAAAGAGACAATTCAAATCACCTGAGACAGTATATGGTGCAAAGCAGACACTCCGTTAGTGGTACTACCTGTTATTATCATTGCTATTTACTTGTAGGAAACCTATGTAGGCTTTTGTGTGGCAAAATAAACCCAAAGTTTTGCTGATCCATGCAGAAAAAGTGTGGAAACTGTCAAAATATAATAAGACACCAGCAATGATCCACTAGGGGCCTCTGTAAAATCCTGTCTAATAGGAACCAATTTATCACGTTTTGCACAGCTCTGTCTGCAGCCACAAATACATAAACCAGAAGACGGTTTCTTCTCCCGTCTTCTTCTTAACTTGCTCGGTTCTTAAGAAGTTTCCAGCAGTCACCTTTACTGAACCTCAGTGAATTAGATGTTCTTCCTTAAAATTTCCAGATATCTAACAATGGTTTTATTTACAAGAAAGTCTCCTCTTTGCTCCTACCTATCAACTAGGCAGCCCTTTAAACTCCTTGCTGAGCAGAAGGGCTGCCAAATTTTTAACGGCTCACACCTGCTTTGCATTTGCTTCCAGTTGCAGGTCATTATGCCACTCTTGATATTTCGCCAACAGTCACAAGGATGGCTTTGAAAGCCCAGGTTTGTGGGCACAGTGTTCTCAGGTCAGAACTTCTCAAATTTTAATGTGTATAAGAATTACAAGGAGGCCATGCACAGTGGCCCATGCCTGTAATCCTAGCACTCTGGGAGGCTGAGGCAGGAGGATCGCTTGAGGCCAGGAGTTGGACATTGCAGTGAGCTATGATGACACCACTGCACTCTACCCGGGGTGACAGTGAGACTCTGTCTCAAAAAAAAAAAAAAATTTACATGCCAATCTAGTTAAAATGCAGATTATGATGTAATAGGTCTAGGGTGAGGCCTGAGAATCTGCAGGTCTAACAAGCTTTCAGGTGATGTTCCCACAGCACAGTTTGAAAAGGGCAAGATTCTAGAAGGCAGGGTGAGCTATGGCTGTTTACTCACTTCTTACATTTTGTGTCATCAGTGAGTAGCACAGCACTGACCCCCGAGAGAGTTCTAGCTACTTGTAATGTTTAATGAGTATTTGAAGACCAAAAAGGCCCAGCTAACTCATGAAGCAGAGATTTCCAGGTACACACTGGGTCAGTCAAACCAGTGCATATGGGGATTTTACTAATTGGTAAAGTTGGCTCTCTTACCTGTTTGCAGGGAAAATGGCATGTATATTGTGTAAAAACACATTGAATTATGTATCTGTGATTACAAAAGATGAAGGCAAAAGTCAACTCCAAAGAAAATTGTTTGTTAGCTACTAAGAATCTAGCTGACTGTCATCTTCACTCTTCATCTCTTTTATCTTTCCGAAAAACTTGCCCAGCCAACCACAAAATGGCTCTGGGATACTCAGCTCTCAGCAGGGGAGGGAGACAAGCATTCCCCTCTGCACAAAAATGTCCTTTCTTTTCAAAGGTATTTATTTAAAAACCTGTCTTTGCTGTTTTCCCATCAGCCCTGAAGTTATCTTCCAGAAGAGTGTATATACATTTTAATCAGCATTATCTCAAGAGGAAATGCTATACTCTAATTAATGGCTCAAGCAATTGTGCTAAGTATAACAATTGCCTGACGGTCATAGTTTGTGTTAACTGTATGATTGCTGTTTGTGTTTTGTTGAAAAGTCATGTTATTACCATCTCCAGATAATCAGCCCTTACAGCATTCAGAGCATAAGAGAGGGGCTGACAAACAGGCTAGTGACTTTGTTTAAAATGCTGCATGGCAGCGTGTCAGCCACCAGAGAAGGGAGGTCCTGGCCATGCCTACTTGGTATTGCTCAGTGTGATGGACATTAAGGTGCTGACAGATTACATTTTGTGATGCTTTAGAGAATTGTAACAAATTAAAGGAAAATCATGGTGTACCCAATATATTCTACAAGACACAATACTTGCTCTGTCTCCGTTCTTATTCTCCCTAGATTATATAGTCTTACCTGGGAGAAACCACCTCTAGCTTGTACTGAATACTACCTATAGAAAGAATATTGAAACATCAAATACCAGAAGTCGGTATCATTTCCCAGTGCTGTGCAGAGCCATATGGGATCCTGAGACAAAACAATGTATCAGTAACACGGATGCCATCTTTATTTAATATTGGGTTAATTTGCTCACTCTGAATATTTCTGGCATTAATTTTGATGTTTTAAAAAAATCACATTAAAATATTATTTATCTTGATCACTGAGTTTTTTTTAATGCCCTCTTAAATTTTGTGCTGAGGATGAGTGCCTCACTTTAGTCTTGGCTTTGTCATTAAAGAGGAGATAATCTATTTCACAGCCAAGAAAAGGAGAACATTTATGAAGAAAAGGCTGAGTTAATGTCATTACATATTGAGAAAAAAAAGAGCAAAAAATGATGGGCTATGTTTTCATGAATTGGAAATCAAAGCTAATAGGATGTGAACGTGTGTGCTGATTCTTGGCAGCTGCAACGGGCAGAGGAAATGCTTTGAGCACTTTCTCAAAAGTCTCCTCAGTGTTTTAACTTAAAATCATCTTTAGAGAAGCCTTTGTTGTGGTTTATTTGGGTCTCCTTCATCTTAATAGGTCCTCTCTAGAGTAATGTGCAACTTTTAGCCAAGTTGAACTTCTTACGCACATGTTGTCAATACTGAGAAACAACTGTGGTAGTTACAGGAGGTAGGCACGGGCTTGCTTTCAAACCAAAGTCTTTATCCTGGAGGCAGAAGACTCTTTTTTCATTTTTATCTTGCCATGTTCCTTGGCACAAGCTTAGTGAGGAAGTTGGGTTTGGTGGAGAAATCACAGGCTTCTCTGACTCACAGTTCATGTGACACTGGACAAGTGAAGCTTTAAGTTCACTAAGGCTCAGTTTTCTCGTGTTAAGTGGCAGGAGTAAAATCTGCCACATACACCTTATTGGGTTCTTTCCAAAGTCATGCACAGAAAATTGCTTTGTAAAATATGACCACCATATTTATTATTAGTAGTTGACCATGAACCTACGTAAAAATAATAACTTCAGAGGAT
This sequence comes from Microcebus murinus, assembly GCF_040939455.1. Lineage (NCBI taxonomy): Eukaryota > Metazoa > Chordata > Mammalia > Primates > Cheirogaleidae > Microcebus > Microcebus murinus. The sequence goes on from NC_134107.1 coordinate 84,213,742, forward strand.
TTTTTTCAGCGTTATGAGGTAAAATACTTAGAATAATGCTTATATAGTGATAAAAATGTCAATATTATAATTTTTATTACCTTCATCTGATATTCTTCAAAGTCTCTAATAACTTGACTTCTGACCTAACAATAATTTCTGAAAGGGGCATGTTACTTTGTTGCTTATTCATAGGGAGCATCTTTAAGACCCTCACTGCAGAGAAGTAAAGCTCAGAAACTTCAAATACTATAGGGTTTCCATGGCCCTTGCTGCTGCATCTTAGGTGCTTACAATGTCCCCTGAATCCTTCTTTCTCCCTTGTGTTCTTTCTCCCCATTGAAGTTTAATGTTATTTTCATAACCAATTCCCCTGCCCCATGCTTGGCCCCCTACCTTCTACTCTCTGTCTTCAATTCTTTCCACAATTTCCACTATTCCTTCTTTGCTGTCTCATGTGAGAGCAAGGGCACATTTATATAACCCCTCTGGAAATCCTGTGTTTTGATAGGAACAGATTGGCTTTCTGGCAGTACTAAAAATAGAATTCCTTGAAGGAATGCATGATGGGGCCAGTTAGCAACTGGATAAATGGAACTTGGACTACAAGGCAGAGATGTGGTCACAAAGAAGACATAAAGACTCACTTACCTGGTCCAGGGGGTGGCATCGGAATGGGTCTAGCAGCAAGGTTGACTTATGAATCCATGCCAGGCAGCTTATGTTTTCTCAGCCTGGGAGGCAGAAGCTAAGCTTGAAAGGTGGCAATAAAGGGTCCCCAAGGATGGTCGAGGCAGGGCTGGGGAGGTTGTAAGGTCTGGTAAGGACAATGTGGGAGCAATGAGCCAGTACATTCAGTCCTTACACTGCTTAGCTTTAAATAGCAAGGACAGAGCTATCAAATTCAGTTTGTATTTTGTAAACGAGTTTAAGCTTAATAATTTTAAAACTCAAGCCTGCATTTGATTTTTTTCAAAAGCACAATTAAATAGAAAATAGCTTCCTCCGTGGCTCACACCTATAAGAAGCCAAATGGTTTGGATCAAAATACTATTTCCAAGTCACCAGCATCAACCTGTATCAGTAAAATTATAAGGACAGACAAGGCAAATTGGAAGAAAAAGCATTGCTTGAGGGTAGGTCTTTCAAATTCAAAATAAAGCGAGATTAAAATTTACAGTATTTAAAGAACCAGTCCTTGCTGCTGCCTTATTAAACCTAGCTTTGGGTTCCTTGCTCTGACAATGGACATAGTGACTATCGCAAGGGTTGCTGTAGGAATTAGATGAGATAATATGGGGAATGTGTTTATACTACAATGTTCAACACTTGGATAGGTGTCTAAATTAGTTTTCACTGCTAGGTAACAAATTTCCATAAACTTAGTGGTTTGAAACTACAGACATTAATTATCTCACAGTTCTGTCAATCTGAACTCCAGGCACCGAGTGGCTGATTATCTGCTCAGAGTCTCACAAGGCTGAAATCCTGGTGTCAGCTAGCCGCATTCCCCTTACAGATTGACTAGGGAAGAATTCCTTTCCAAACTCATTGGAGTTGTTGGCATAATTCAGTTCCTTGCAAAGCTTCAACTAGGGGTTGACCTCAGCAACCACAGGCCATTCTCAAGTCTTTATCATGTGGCCCCTTTTATATTCAAAATAGGCAACAGAGAATCCCTCTCACATCAAACCCGTCTCATACACTCAATGTCTGTGACTTCAGAAAGGACTCACCTGGTTAAGTCAGGTCCACCAGAATACTCTCCATTTTGGCTAGGTCAAAAATCAACAGATGAGTAACCTAATCACAGGGGTGGTGTCGTATGCACAGGTCTGCCTGCGCTCAAGGGGAGATGATTTTATAAGGCAGGTACACCTGAGGCGGGGTGGGCAGGAATCTGTCGGCCATCTTAGAATTCTGCCTGCAACAGTTCCCATGAAGTGGTTATTATTGTTTGTTACTGAGGCATAAAGTAGAACTCCTAGGAGATAAAACACTTCTAGTCATTACAAATTTCAAGTTGTCTCGTAGGTATTCCACAGAAGTAAAACACGCATATAACAGCCTCTCCTAAGTCGGAACACCTGGGAAAGTTAAGGGGCGGGTTAGGACTCCTCAACTTAGAGAGAGGTCTGAGAGTTGACTCACCATATCTGAAATCATGCTTTGACTTCAAATGCACCGTGGGCAGAAAAGGAGAAAACATTTCAGCTAGTGCACACAGTTATGGGATTATCTAGAAGGAAGGATAAAGCTGGCTAAAATTAATAATAGTGGCCAAGGGGGCTAAGCCCTGTGTCTGGAAAACTTCTGAACCGGGGTAAATTTGTCCTGTATTTGAAGTAGTTTGGGCAGAGTCCTGCCTGAAGCCAAGGGGGAGAGAAAGTGTTGCAGTCAGTCACTCCTTCCAGCCCTGTGATTCGGATTCTGGGTCTCAGGAGGCGACACGCCTGTTGAATCAGGCTGACCATGGGCTCCATTGCAACATGGAACTGTGTCTGTGAGAAAGAACAAGGTTAAGTCAGGATTCCCTGATTAAGACCAGTTAATATAAACACCGAAAAGCCCATGTGCTGCCAGCATAGCTTTTGGCAGCGACAACAGAAAGAAGAAAGAGCTGTAACAGAATAACAAGAAAATAACGTCTGGCCCTCCCATCCCCCTGCCCTGGCCAAATCCCATTTGTTGATCTGAGGTTCCAAATGGCTCAGTACTTGGATGTTTCGTTCTCACGTGTCATTGTTGTGTTGAACCTTCCCAGGCGTGGACAGAGCTCACTGCTCAGGAGATTAACTTTCTAAAGCCAAAATGCTTGACCAACTTGAAATCTATTTGTGGAATTTATTGTTATTTTCATCGTTGAACCATGAAAAACAAATTCAACAGAGACCTTAATACCCCAGCCCATTATGAAATATCTCTAATTTCTTGACATGTCCAAGAGTTAGAGAGAGTTGAGAGAAGTATCATTATCTTTGTCTATTTATATATATTCTTTCCCTTTTTCTTTTCTAAATCTGGGATTTTTCACTTGAGAATGGAGTTGTTTTGATTACTGCCAGTTTTTCTGGCAAATGTAGTTTTCTCATAAGGAGCCTTGAACACTTTTCTTTTTAACGTGATAGCAAAGAGAAATCATGATAGCTTCTTTTGCAAACATTTTACACAAAAACAAACAAAACAAAAATCTCATATACTGGTAGAACAAGAAGACATGGCATGCAACAAACAAAGCAACTACTTTCTTGATTCTAATGAGGTACATGATTTTCTCTTACTGAAAATTGAAATATCTGGTCTTGAACTTCAATAAAGCATGTGTGACTTGTTGATCTGCTTGTGGAGCTCAAAGATTATTCTCACAAATATTGTTTCTGCCTTTACATATTAAATATTAAACAAAATGGAACATTAATGTAAATATAACAGTCACTAAGAACATGTGGACACTGGAGGAAAAAGCTCTGGATAAATGGTCTACAACAAAAGAGGGCTTATGAGTATACTTCAGACTCATGATTGGGTGTTCTGGGAACATTTTTTTGGACAGTGGGTCCAAGAGGAAAATAATAAATATTGGTAAAACTTCTCATATTTTATAAAATCTCTTTTACTTAGATCCTCTCACTTAATGGTAGGAAGGTAAGGAAAGGCATATTTATTGATGGTCAGTGATGTATAGGTACCTTCAGGTCCTATTTCATTAATAGTTTACATTGATTCTGTAAGGAAGGATGTCACCTCAATTTTATAATCTCCAAGAGCCTCAAAGTCCTTACGTGACTTGTCACTCTGCATAAAAATGTAGATGTTTCAAACAACTTTTTTGTTCTCAACAAATATCAAATTAATAAAATGTATTAGCTTTAACTTCTCTTTCCCTGGTTTTCAAGAGTACCAGATTTGGTCAGCTGAATTCCATGGCAAGGTGAGAAACTGATGTTGGACCAGCCTCACAAATGAAATCAGTGGTGGCTGGTTCAAGGCCATTTAGCGGGTTCTCAGATCCATGGCTAAAAGTGAAACCAAGAGGTCGTCATAACCTTCTAAGTGCAAACTGGGATACAGGGTCTAAAACGCTTTATTTGCTTGTGAAAAACAAAATTAAAGGAATGTATAACCACTTTTGCTTCCACAGGTTGTATGAAAATATAGGTTATGTATTGTTTTGCTTTGAAAGGTGTTTTAAAAATCAAATGTTTAAAAAGTGATGGATGGTAACTTTGATGTAAACATAACTATTATTGAGGATTTCTTTAATGCAAGGAAGACTTTTTTTTTTTTTTGGTTTTAATTTCTAATCTATGGGTGCTTGTAAGAGTTTTGGTTTGGTTAACATAAACCAGACTGATCATCTACCAAACTAGGAAGTATGACATTTTTTTCCTTTGGTGTTCTAAATCTCCCTTTAGGTACCTACTTTCCTTCTCCTGTTACTGTAAGTTCATCCCTGCACTGAGAAGAAATACCAATAAATTCAATGGTCAGAAATGAGGATGATGGTGATGATGATGGTGGTGACAATCATACCTGCTACTCAGTGCTTACCATTTATTTGTTATTTACTCAGTACTTGTTATAGGGCTAGGTTAGACTTTACATGCATTATTTTATTTAACACTATCCTATGAGATTAATACTGCTATCTCCCCAATTTTATAAATGATAAAGTTGACAATTCCAGATGGAAATAATTTGTAAAAAGTCCCAGATCTGGCAAATAGTAGAGGTAAAATCTGGTTTTGTTGCTATTGTTGTTGTTATTCTAATAATCACAATAACAGACTGGTAAATTAATCTATTATCTGTCCTTGAAAAACTTTTCATCTCAAAGGAGGATCAACAGTATTAAGCAGTGCTTAACAGAAAGTTAAGAATTAGAAGCAGTGTGGGTCCCAGCATGAATAATAGGCCGGTGTGAAAAATATTTCCAAGTTGCTGAGAAAGGGCTTCCCAGAATGTCCCAAATCACAAACTGCAAGATGTAGCGAATTTTTTTGTGCTTTTACAAAAAAATTCTCATTTTGTGACTGCCTTGGGAATTAGGAGATCCAAATAATAGCACCAGTTATGCCATTACCAGCTCTAGGCTTTGAGTCTCTCATCTGTAAAATGAGGAAGGGGGACAAAATAATACACAGGGATTATTCCAGGTCCAACCCCCCACTTGTGAAGGATTGATTGCCTATTGAGGCCAGGAGCAGTGGCTCATGCCTGTAATCCTAGCACTCTGGGACGCCGAGGCAGGAGGATTGCTTGAGCTCAGGAGTTTGAGATCAGCCTGAGCAAGAGTGAGACCTCCATCTCTACTGAAAATAGAAAAAATTAGCTGAGCATGGTGGCAAGTGCCTGTCATCCCAGCTACTCGGGAAGCTGAGGCAAGAGGTAGAGCTGAGGTGGTGATGCTACCTCAGCTGTGGGGAACAGCTGCAAATACAGATTATCATTAGCAGAGAGATCTGACTGCACAATGAATATAATGTGCTTGAATCATCCCAAAACCATCCTCCCCACCCCCTACTCCCAACCTGTGGAAAAATTGTCTTCCATGAAACTGAGTCCCTGGTGCTAAAATGGTTGGGGACCGCTGTTGTAAAACACAGTGTAGGCGATTTTTCAGTGAATGTCATTACAAAATTACAGCTCTGAGGCTAATTCATCTCCCAACCTACTTTCCTAGGACTTGGAAGTAAAGACTGAATGCTGTTTCCAGCCCTTTTCATCTTCAAAGTCTTACTAAAATATCTAATTAATCTTCAAAATGTCATTAAGGTGGCACAATCCAAGTGCTGCTGCTCCTTTTGCATTCCTTTCATCTATTCTTGTCAATCATGTTCTTAGAATGGTGGCATTAGAGACCTGGAAGTCGCGTTTAGTGGAAAACCACATCTGATGCTTGATTTCTACAACCATTCCTGCCAAATGTTCATCCAGTGTAGAAGATAACTTTGGGGTATCTTCCCAGCCCAAAAGCTAAGAATTGCCTGTTTTGTCTAGAAATTACCCAACCCAGGCAGAACCCCAAGCAGTTATGTGAACACAACATGGCTCCCATGTGACTGCTATTGAGTGAATACCCGCAGCAAGCTGGGGCAATCAGAGAGCCCTCCTCTGTAAAAAAGAATCAGAATGAAGCTACTGTACTCTCAGTCTGGGCTGTTTTCTTGAATGCAGTTGATAACTTTTTAAGTGGTGGTATATTGACCATCCTCTGCATGAACCAGTCGGCAAAAAGAGAAATAGGAAGAAAATGTACAAGGAACAAAGATGCAAAATGGAGAAAAAAGAACTCCTTGAATTTCTAATCACTTTCCACTTTTTGGTTCCAATCCCTGGCTGAGCCTCTGCATTTGTGTCAAATTAGCATCCTCACTAATACTCTCAGCCTGTTCTTGAACAAATTTAATAACTCTTTGCTACATTTTTATTTTTACCATCTCTTACAGCTCCTTGTTCTTTTCTTCTGAGACTCTCTGGGTTCAAAGAACAATGTAGGATTCAGGATTTTGTTTTCTTCCTCCAATTGGGATGGGGTGGAAGAAGAGATAAGGAAGAAAGAACTGAGTATTTTTCTCTGTTATTGCTGGCTTCTTTTGAATTTATTTCATGCTGTTTCTGGCCTCTTTTCCAGGATGACTATTACAGAATTATATCCATCCCCAGCAGTATTGTAATAGGAAAGGTAAATACATAAACCCACAGCCTAGTTAATTTGCAGGTATTCATATAAGTAGGAAGAACAAAAATTTTAGAATAGCAATTAATGCAAATATTTTCTCACATTTCCAAATTCTGGTTTGGCCTTTCAACTTAACTGAATCAATTCTTTAGATTTTTAGATTGTGTCAAAACCATGTCTTAAAAAATCATAAACTGTCAGGCTAAATCAAAAGAAGACCATTACTTAAAGTGTATATCACTGTAAATAACCACTTCCTGAGTCCCCTGCCTGATGCAATTTGGAAATGGCTGTCAATAAAGTCTAAAGAGTGGGTTTTCAGTTGGTAGCAATGACACCCAAATAGAGTCCGGAAATTTAGTAGTTAGCTTTTGAAATGTCCTTCTGCTTGACCTAAAGTGAATTGTCTCCTCATGCCTGCTATTCTACCTGCACCCCCACACTTTCTCTGAGTGGAACCTGGAAGGCCAGGTCTGAGTGGTGTCACTGCAGGAAGGGATTGTGTAGCATCTGGGTTAAGGATGTCATGACAGATAGCAGATGGGTGCAGGGCAGTGCCAAAAAATAGAGGCCCCCAGAGCCAAACTGCAATTCAACCTCTGCCATAGTTGTGTCTTGCCCTAGAACATGGGTGGCCATCAGAGCTCCATCTACCCACACTGATCCCCCGAATCTTTCTAAAATTTGTCCCTTGTACTGGGCAGTGGACAGATGGACCCATCCAGTGTGAATAATGAAGTGCTCCTTAAGAAGACAAAGGATTAGAAATTCATTTTCTTTTTTTTGACACAGAATCTTGCACTGTCACCTGGGCTAGAGTGCTGTGGCGTCAGCCTAACTCACAGCAACCTCAAACTCCTGGGCTCAAGCAATCCTTCTGCCTCAACCTCTTGAATAGCTAGGACTATAGGCACGTACCACCACATCTGGCTAAGTTTTCTATTTTTAGTAGAAACAGGGTCTTGCTCTTGCTCAGGGTAGTCTTGAACTGCTGACGTTAAGCAATCCTCCTGCCTTGGCCTCCCAGAGTGCTAGGATTACAGATGTGAGCTACCACACCTGGCCAGAAATTCATTTTCAATACTCCACTCAGAATAAATACACTTGCTACTTGATCTTGGCATGATATTTCATTCACTCACTCAGCTCTTCAAAAACTTTTTTTAAATAATTGAGTTCCTGCAATGAGCATTATTGGCTTATTATTTGCCCAGCTGTCTCCAAAATGGTTCTTAAATTGTGATCCCTGCATAGTCCATTTGGGCTGCTATAACAAGATACCTTAGACTGGGTAATTTATAACTAATAGAAATTTACTTCTCACAATTCTGGAGGCTGGGAAGTCCAAGATCAAGGCACCAGCATTCTATGTTTGGTGACGGCTTGTTCTCTGCTTCACAGATGGCAAGTCTTACCATGTTCTTCCATGGCAGGAGACACAAGGCAGCTCCCTTCAGACTCTTTCATGAGAGCACTAATCCCATTCCTGAGGGCTCTGCACTTGTGGCTTAATCACCTCCTAAAGGCCCCACATCTTAATATTATTGCATTTGGGGTTACATTTCAACTTATGAATTTGGGGAAACACCAACATTCAGACCACATCCCTGCATCAGCAATAGCCTCATTACCAGGAACTTGTCAGAAATGCAGATTCTTAGGCCCCGCCTCAGATTCAACAAACCAGATATTCTGGGTTTCAGGTTGAGCAATTTTTGTGTTAACAAACTCTCTGGGTGGCTCTGATGTACACTAAAGATATAGAACCACCACTCTAGAGACCATAAACTTCAGGCAGAAAGTCTATTTAATATAATCCCTTGGAATTACACTCTTCCCCTTTAGCAGTGCAGTGGTGATCTATAAAGGGACTTAAGGTGAAAGTTAAAAATCAATAAATTGATCCTTTCTTTATTTAAAATTTAGATATTTTGTTCATCATACTTTTCTGGCCTTACTTTTGACTTTTACAAATGTTTGTCTTGCTACTGAGTTTTCTAGTGACCCCTTAAATGTTGCCCCAGAAGTGGATGCTTCATTCACCATGTTGCCCCTGCTCTTTATGCGGCCACTCACATCAGGAAAAGAAAGCAGACTTCCAGCCTGGATACTGAAGGACAGCAGGCCAGGTATTTCAGAAGTGGGTTGGGAGGGCTCACTCCTCAGCTGCGTAGCGTAGCACCTCATGCACACAGATTTCACATGGTCCTCAGCTGTGGGTGGTCAGGGTAGAATTGCAGGGTTAAGAGAGAATTTTTTTTCAATTTCAGGGATTTAAACAATAATTTCCAGAGTGGCCATAATATCTTTCAGACCTCCCTTCTTCTGAGAACTCAGTATCGACCAGAGATGACTACTAATTTATTTGTTTCTGAGTGAAACCACGTTAATCAGCATGAACTAGCTTGATTTAAAGTGTGTGTCATTTTACCCATAGTTACTTTCCATTTTATTTTGCAATCAGGGCTGATTCATCACTGAACGGTGACAAGAGGGAGGTAATTCCCACTGCGGGCCTGGAACACATCTCCACCTTTAGTTTCATCTACAAAAGGGCAGAGTTGCCAGGTGTAGGGCCTGATATCTGAGTGCTTGATAAGCCAGTGACCTTCCTTCTTTTCATTTCTCATTCATTCCAAACTTCAGGAACAAAAGGAAGAATACAAAATTCATGTCTATAAAACTATAACTTAATAAAATGAACTAAAATGACTTTCTCAATAACATTTTTTTTTAATTGTTGAATAGATGCAAGCTGTCAGTCCCTACTTTACCCGGCTAATCTCATCTGTAAGCACTGAGGACACTGGACCTGCTGGCTGGTTCTGGAACAAATTCTGATCCATAATAGTAGGAACTGACTCACTAGCTTTTGGGGTAGTAAGTACTGTGGTGCTCCTTCCCAATCTCCTCTTTAGATTCCATTGACCTGCTCCCTGGCTTCTGGGACTGTCTGCTATTGAGGGCTCACAGCTGCATTCTACACTGGACTTGCCCTCAGTCTCTGGGATCCATATTGACCAAAGTTATGCTCGCAGCCAACAATATGCTAAAATATGGAGACAAAGGTCCAGCCCCTGTAGGACTCAATTTGGGACACCATGAAGGACATTCCAGCTCCAAAACTCTCAGTAAGATCCCCTGAGGCCTCAGTTGTAAATCAGCTTTTCTTTCTGTCCAATCCTGCCTTCCTAACTTCCTTAAAGTTCTATCTCTTGAAAGCCCACCCCTCCACTCCCTGTGCCCAACTATCCATTTGAGTGTGTGTTGCCAGAGAACCCAATCTAACTATCAGAAGTGGTGCTAGGAAGCAGCTGCTAAGTGGGCTTTTGCAGATCGATGATTCACTGGCTGTCTGGCAATGGGACCCCATCACCAGCGGGGATACAGTGGACAATGAACAGCCCCTGCTGTGGCAGTGCAGTTGTTAAAACTCTCCCTGGTGGTTAACCAGAATAGCATTTTGGTGGAAGAAAATGAGCTGACTGATGGAATATTTATGGTGCTGGAGGCATAGGAAGGAAATGATACCCAGAAGAACCACGGAATTGGGTGGTTGACGCTGAGTACCAGTGATTAATTAAAGAGATAGAATATCAGGCTCAGGGTGACAAGTCATTAATTCAAGACACAATGTAAAGGCTGAAGAGGACTCCTGGGCAGCATTCGAGGATCTCCTGTGGTTGGAGGATTAGACCAAAAATCAGGCTCAGGCTTTAGTTCCACTTCATAGAACGTAAGAGAAGTCTAATAGTGAATGAGTGGGACTTTGAGACTTGGGACAGGGATATCTGGGTAGATGTATTTGAGAACCTTGAATTGCTAGACTCTCCTGAGTGCACTGAGCACACAGAAGCAGCACACTCACACCTGCTAGAAGATAGTGGCCTCTTCTTTACATAAAGATAATACATAGGACTCAGATGAGGCAGGTGCCTTAGAAGATAAAGTTCACTTATGACATCCTGGAAACCAGACTAATAAAAAGGGTCAGATCTTGGCACAGCCCACTAGGCATATGCTGGGCCTGCTTAGGGGACTATATATTGATAGGACTATATATTGAAGGGGTTGTAGAATTTAGAAGGAAGGAACCTCTGGAAGGTTTACCCTCTGGAAGGAACTGGAAAAAGTGTATGGAACTAGATCTTGAGTGTTCTAGATCAAGGGGGATGGACTATAGAGTAGGATAAGGGAGTTTATTGATATTATTGCACACTCCCATAATATAGGGCTTACCACCCTAGCAAGGCCCTTAGGAAATAGTGCTAACATGCTGCTAGAATGGCTCTTGAAAGCTTGGAAAAAGTAATGGCATACACTATGAAAGGTAGGAATTCCAGAACTGTTATGGCCATATGATCATAGAATTAGTGAGCAAAAGGCTCAAAGAAAAGAACATGCTAGAGTGGATTTACTATGTAAAACTGCAATACTCACCAGCCAGATAAATTCCCCAGAGGGGCCCAGAGGATAGTCATTTACCTAAGCAACATGCAATTTCCTGACTCAGGATATTGAGAAACTACTTTCCAGAGAGGTGGTGTGAGACCTGGGGTGTACAGGGTCTGTGGAGAGGGCCATAATGAGGTGGTCACTGGGTCAGGGGAAGGGATGTAAACTCACGAGGAACTGCATGTTCTGGACAAGCAGCTGAAGTGAAGCACCATTGGATTTTTCCTGTGTCCACTTATGGAATCCATGTGGTAGGAGCAAGAAAAACATAACATAACAGCACCCTAGAACCAAGACAAGAAGCTCCTTTGTCCTGCAATATCCCTCCAGCACATCTACTGATAGAGCTTAACATCATGCTTGCTGCGAAGGAGCAATGATTAAAGCGTCCAGCTGTATTGTCACAGAGCAAGGGGATGCCTGATAGATTTGGACACGAGAAGCAATGATTGATTAATGTCACAGTCCACCCCTTTGACAACTCAGAGTCTACATTCACCCTCTACACACATTTGAACTTCCATACGACAATTAAATAACTTTGTGTTTCCACCCTAATGAGATACAGCTATCCTTCTTGCAAGTGAAGACTTCTCACCCTTTCCCAAAAGTAAGGAGATATATAGTTCTAACAGTCATTGTATCTATCACTAGCTCTATTAATGTCTCCAGAATTCCATTACCATCCCACTGAATGTTCTGCTACCTAAAGAGTTAAATTTAAAGTTAACCCACAATAGCTTGCATATAAAATAAAAAGTCAGCAAAGAAGGGAGAAGAAATCAGTTGGCATACAAGTAAATACATATAACAAGCAAAGAGAAAACACACAAAGTACTGCAGTTCTTATTCCTGTAGTTGGCTATAAGGCTTTAGTTGATATTTAATTATTTTAATAGAAATTCTGTATTTCCCCCATTCTCAGCCAGAATTTCAGTTGGTTTGGGTTATTTACCTGGTCCAGTAATCCAAATGTTAATTCCTAAAGTATCTGGGTTGTCAATTAACTGGCCTTTTTTTGTTGTTGCTGTAGTTTTCATTAACTTGTCTTATCAAATATGGAAGTACTAAGAGACACTCCAGAGAGCAGAGACTCCACTGGGTTTCCAACAAAATCCTCCTTGAACTAAATGTGTAGCAGTAACAAATTTCCTCTTGGTATTCTGGATCAGTAATTACACCAAGTAGAGTAGCTTTTTTTTTGTTTGTTCAAGTAGCAAAAGGAGCCCAATGTGGCCAGGTGAAAGTCTCATCTTCCAATTGAATGGAAATACCACTGTGTCCCCCAGTGGAAGTATTTCCTCTTTAGGTGCAGAGACCTCCAAACTCACAGAGAAAAAAATTCTGTGAAGTGGTTATTAAGTATAATAGTGAGAAGAGGCATTCTTACACGTTGATTCCTGGAGCCATGTATTCTGGCTATGGCGGAGAGTATCATATAGTGGCCTGTGATTTGAAGTAGATAATGTTCCCTATGACCAAAATACCATAATTTCAGGGTGTTTCCCAACTGTGCAGTATTTGAGTTGTCCATAAGCAACACAATATTCAGTCAGTTCAGCTGCTTCCAGGTGACATGATATTTAGTATTAATAAAACAAGTTAATGTCATAGACATAAGCACATTGCTGCCCTTACTTTGCTGGGAAATGATTTCCTTCATTTGATGCAATGCTATGCATAATTCAATGACAGCAGATAAGGCATTCTGTGAGTCTATGGATGATGATGCTAACAGAACCATTATGGGTAGAAGAAAGCAATTCTGGAATATAAGTCTATTCCAGGGAAGATGAATCTTTGTTCCTTCCATAATATAACAGACCAAATGTCATCAACCTGCCACCACATGACTAGCTGGTCACCCTGGGGGATGATGTCATATTGGCAGCTCTATTGTAGTCTTTGCTGTTGGCTAATTAGGCAGTGGTTTAACCAGGTTAGTCTTGGTAAGGGGAAATCTATGTTCTTGAGTGCCTCTGCCTTTGCTACTATGGCGACTTTGTTCTTGTCCCATTGAACATGAACTAGTATGACTGGAAAAAGGCTAACCAATACCATTAAAGCATGCTATTTTATCCACATTATTTTTAAGAGCCTCTTCTGCAGTGCATGCTCTCTGCTGAGTATTCACATGAAACATAAATATCTTCAGTCTGTTCCATTATGAGAAGCCCATCCATATAGCTCTTCCCTAACACATTAACTGCCATGCCATGTGAGTTGTATTTAACTCATGCTAGTTTTCAGCCCGGGGCCTCTGAAGGATATGTAACTCACATGTCTCTTCACCTTGGGAGCTGCAAGAACTATTTTTCAAGTTGCATATAACTCACGCACAGACAAAAATAAAAAAAAAATGTTCACTAAATTAGAAAGGATCGTTTTGTTTTTGAAGTTTTATTCTATTTTCATAATAAAATACTGTGGCCCAAGGAAAAAAATATTTTTTTCTAGTGTGGCAGCCAATGTGTTAAACCTCTTGTTACCTACTTACCAATCCTATTCCTTCTCAATCGCTGACCATCCAGCCAAAATTAACAAATGCCCAAGAGTTAGTGTGCATCTCCGCACTTGTGCCCACCTCTCACTCCAGAGGTAGTACAGTGAAAAACCAAACGTGTTACTCAAAGTCCTGCCCAGAGAGGATTTCTTTCAGCACTGCCATTGGGAGTCATGCCTAAGTGAGCCTTCAGGGATGCAGCTGTTTTCTTTTAGTTGGTGCCATCATGTAATGCAAACCCATCTGACTTGAGACTTCTTCCTCCAGTCACTTGCATATAGGATATGCCCTTGGAGGCCATAGTTATTGATTGAAGTAGAGGAGGCAATGCAATGGAACTGATGCTGAAGGAGTCTGAGCAACTTGCTTACTCCTAATTTTAAGACCTGCCTGAGCTCAGTCTTTCACATGCCATTTTAATTTCATGGTAGACTGTTGCTGCAGACACTCACCCCTATGAATAGGAAGGTCAGAAAATACTCAAGTTTATGAGGATAAGCTCAGACCCTGTGGCCATTTGTTATACCACATTTAGGCATCAGTTTCTACCAAGGCCTAACAGCAAGTCAGAAGCTGTTTTTCAAAATGAGAAAAGCTTTAGAAGATAGCATAGATTTGCTCCTCTATCTTAGAAATATCTGTTGTTATTCTCCTCTTGGCACTTGCAGGAAGATCCACACAACATCCTTATTTGTCATGGTCACTTCAGGTATCATTGGATCTGTTGGATTATAAGGATCCAGGTGGTGGCTTGGCTTGTACTGCAGCCTAAACTTGAAACTGGCAGCATTACAGCTGACTACAAGGATGGGTTGAAGTAGCACACTCAACTGTGCTATAAGTTGCCTTCCAAATCCAAAAAGTCCTACCAAGCATTATGCCTATTTTCCATGGTAGTTAACATGAGGTGAAGCAACTCTTCTTTCATCTTGACATGCTGCATGCTAGCGAACCACCAGAAACTTCACTGTGGTTTCAGGGACTTATATTTTGTGGGATTTATTTCATACCCTTTATTTTGCATATGTCTTACTAAAGTATCTAGAGAACTTGCTAATTCCTCTTCATCAGATCTGATGAACATGTCATTGATAAATAGTGGACCAGTGAGATGTTTTGTGGAATAGGACAATCAAGATCTCTGCAGGCTTAGAGATGAACTGGTGGACCACTGATGCAGGATTGTAAGTGTATAATGCTTGCCCTGCGAGGTAAAAGCAAAGTTCATTTTGCATTCCTCACAGACTGGTATGGAGAAAAAGGCATTGGTCAGGTCAATAGCTGCATACCAAGTGCCAGAGGTCATGTTGATTTGTTCCAGTAAAGAAAGTTACTATATCTGGAATATCAGCAGCAATTGGAGCCACCATCTGATTAAGTTTACAGTTGTCTCTGGTCATTCTCCAGTATCTATCTGACTTTATCACAAGCCTAACTCCTATATGGGAATGTGATAAGTGTCAGCACCACAGCTATTTTTAAATTTTTGATACTGGAATTAATCTCTGCAATTTCTCAAGGAATGAGCTTCAGTTGACTATCTATCTTGAGAGTGAGGGGCTTTCACTTAGTCAGTCCTCCCATAATGACCCATAATGATCTTCCTCCTTTGGTCAGAGAGTCCATGTGGGGACAAACTGAGCCCACCATAAGTCATATTAGAAGTAAGATTCCATCTATTATTTGATCACTGTAATTCCCACTTTAACTGTCAGGCCATATGGTATTTTGGGTCCCCAGGTATAATAATTAATTCATATATATTATCTAATAATTCCCCAAAGGTCTGATTATTTCCTATTCCCCAGTGCATTCTCTCTCTAATACATGGCCACAGGATTATGTATATAGTAAGTCTTTGCAACAGTGGCACGAGGTTCTTCCTCAAGGTTATTTGCCCTCTCCTTCAATTAAGGGGCTCTGGGTCTGTGACTTGACTAAGATCTGGAAACCCAGGGTGAGGCCATGGCTCTTCAATGTGGTGACTCCAGTCATGTTTTGGCTTAATATCTATAGTTTATTATACCAGCTGAAAACCACTCTAGTAGATTACCTATTTAATTTCTTGAGACACCATGAACACTTAGCCCACTGCCAAATATTCTTGAGGGTCAAAGCATTTTGATTACTGGTACATCTCTACCGTCCTTTATGACAAACATTCCCACCTCGTTTTCCTGGCTAAGTGCTGCCACTTGGTCTTAGGAGAATTCACTCCTGCACATGTTCCCTGAGTTTCTTTTCATATGCAATAGCAAAGTCTTGCAATGCCTTTAGTATGTAAGCTATTTTCTACTGGGTTATAGTGTGTCCTGGCTTCTTGGAACATGGTGAGATTTGACCCTCGTTATGAGTCCAGTGCCAACAGAGTGTGGTTATAGTGTGTCTTGAGGGGGATGAGCATCCATTTGCAAGTCTTCTGCCTTAGGTGAGGTTATCACAGAATTTTTAAGCAAGGTAGGCTATCTCCTCAGACAGCAGACAAGAATTTAAGTCCCATGGTAAGGGAGGCTCAAAATAGAGCAGGAATTCCCAGTTCTAAGTTTTATCTGGGTCCAACCAGATGTCCCCATTCTAAGTTTTACGATTACATTCTTTCTTCATCAGCGTCCTAAATTTCACATGAGAAACCTGATGTAACAGTAAATTTCACTGTCATAATTCAGCAATCCAGACAATGAAATGGTTGCATTTCATTTTCAGAAGTATTAGTCCTTCGGCAACAAGAAAAAGGAGATTCTTTCAATCCTGTAGTTCTCAGATAGTGACTTAAGCTAAAAGGTAAAGGACCTGATGCTGTCATTTTATTTTTGTAACTACTCAAGTGTATAAAAAAAAAAATCAATCCCAAATCATAGTCCTTGTAGTCACCATTACTGCCATAAAAGTCAAGTGCAGCAACCACGTGAGACCCCATGGCACTTGTTTCCATTGGCACTTCATTGCTATCAACCACAGATTGTAGCTTGATTAGTAATAATGCCACTGTTTGCTGCAGATCGTATTACTAGTATCCTATTCGCCACTGTCAAGCAGCTCAGCATTGTATTTCAGCCCAAGGGCATGACCAAACCAACTTCCAAATACCATTTTTGGGGGACTACTCCCACTACCAATTCCTTATGAGTTGGCTTCCAGTTTGAAGACAGAAACTACACTGGGAAAGTTTAATATAAAGCATTATTCACAATAAGAGAGGAGTAACTATGATAAGCCATAAAAATGTAAATAGGACTCCAAAGAATACCCTAGGGCTAATAGAGAGAAGGAAAAATTTGGAAGGGAAGCCTTACAGGAAGCACTTTATAGCTTCTCTTTGGCAAGTCCTAACTGCCAGCATCACTACTCTTGTACTCTGGGACCCTTAGCAAGTAAAGTAATGACTTGAAC
This sequence comes from Microcebus murinus, assembly GCF_040939455.1. Classification (NCBI taxonomy): domain Eukaryota; kingdom Metazoa; phylum Chordata; class Mammalia; order Primates; family Cheirogaleidae; genus Microcebus; species Microcebus murinus. The sequence goes on from NC_134107.1 coordinate 84,230,751, forward strand.
ACAAGCAATGTGATACAGCAACAGTGAATGTGATAACTGAGACACTCCTGAGTGACTAATGGGTGGGTGGTGTCTACAGCAAGGACGTGCTGGACAAAGGGATGATGCACATCCCGGGCGTCATGGAAGGGGAAGGCACGAGATTTCATCACTCCACTCAGAACAGCATGCAATTTAAAATCTATGAATTGTTGATTTCTGGAATTTTCCATTTAATATTTCTGGACCACAGTTGACCCTGGGCAACTAAAACCTGGGAAAGTGAAACCATGGATGGTGGTGGGGTGGGGGTGGAGCTACCAGACCAGGTAAGCAGGAGACAACCAACAACCTCTCGGGTAGGGTTGGCTGAGGCCGGGGCTGGGGGCAGACAGAAAGAATCAGGTGGGGGGTCCCCACTGGAAGGGCAACCTGAGGCCTTGTATGCCTGTTGTCCTCATTGAGAGGGCAATGACAAGGTGTCAAGTGGCCAGGGTCAGAGCCAGGGCTGCAGACTGGCCAAGGGACTTTGAGCCCTCCAGGAAAGTGGCTGGGGAAGAGAGCCACTGCCATGTCCTCACACATATCACTGGCGGCCATGTGGTAGGAGCAAGAAAGAATCAAAACAGCAAGGCTCACTGCAGAAGGAGAAAGAGAAGCCCTTCCCCTGCAATAGCTCCCTCCCAGCCCCACCCCCTTACCCCCTGCTAACAAAGTTGAATTTGTTCTCTTTGCAAAAGGGAAATGCTTAATAAAGGGTCCGTTTTCATCATCACAGAAGCTAGTAATAAATGGATTTGGAACTGAGAAGCAATTAACTGGCACAGGTCCCCTCTCCTGCTTTGAACTTGACCTTTCATGCCTTCCCTTGCTTCCCTTCTCCCCCCTACACTCCACTGTGACCTTGGTCTGGTGACACGTTCCACTACAATGACTGCTCTAAATTTCTGAGTCTGATGATTCAAACACCTGAAAGCAGAGGTTAGAGAGGAAGAGGAAGGAATGAATCCTAACACTTTGGACTCTTAAATATGTATATAATCTCATTAAGTGGCATTGAAACTAAATCTGGTGATAAAAATTTGGTTGTGGTCTTAATTCTTTTTTTTTTTTTTCCTACTCCTGTCCTGTAGCACAGATTATACAATTCAATTAAAAAAAAAAAAAAACTGAAGACATTGTTCTCATTCCTGCTTCAAAGCAGCAATGATTGGAACTTAGTCCAGAAATATTGTTACAATTACCTGGTTCCCTGATGGCCTGTAGAGGTGTTATCAATTTAACAAGAGGAATTCTCGTAATACCAGCTGTCTGTTTAGGTAGGTCCCAGAGGACTGATGGGAGTATTTGCCCACAGAAAACCTGCTCTGAGCCTGCCCTAACACACATTGCTCATTAAACCTTAAAGGAATTGTTTGTGGGAGGTCATCAATGAGCAGAGAGCTTGCAGAAGATTTCAGTGGCAAGTCTTTTCTATTAAATTGTGTTCTAATTTCAACAGCAAATAAACATTTTCCAGTTTCTGAGTCAATAAGCCATATAGTTTTCTAGCAATGGAAATCGTGCTCTTGGACTCCCAAGCTGAACCCCTGCTGTTTCTATGTGAGTGCATTGCATACTGATTTCAGTGCTGTACTTAACTGAGTAGATGGTGTTTGACAGACCAGGTATAGCAGGCAAAAAAATAATATTGGACTCTATATTCTACGTTGTGGATTTTATGGCTTTGTACTAGGGAAGGTTAAATAAACAGGTCATTTTTTTTTTTTCGGTGTTCTTTCTTTTGAAGTGACTCAAGATTTGTATCAGTCAGGGTTCTTGATTGCAATCTATAGAGAATGCCTGGGAATCTTAAGCCAAAAAGGGAACATATTGTAAAGGTAATCAGGTCTCACAGAACTAAGAGGAGACTAGAAGCCCAGACTGAGAACATGGTAGATACCAAGGGTACTCTGGAAATGGGCAGCAGACACTATAGCAAAGACCATGAAGCAAACACAAGTTCATCTGTTGTTGCTGTGAGAAGAAGATGACCTCAATCAGCTATGTGACCTCATGTCATTCACCGTTTTAAGAGAGTGAGTCAGATTGGCTGGACTGAAGATGCCTTCATTTGGTGAGAAGGGCACTTGCTCACTACAAGAACTGCATATAACGTGGGATTGCTAAGAGATATCAGGTGCTAATAGGAATGGAAGATGAATGCTAGACTGTCGAAAGAAACGACAAAAGTCCTTCCCACAATTCCTGTTCAGTATACCCCCTTTCAGGAGACTGGGAGATATAGTTTCAAGGAATTAAATTCATTGAAGTCAAGTTATGGCATGCATGCAAAAGGTCAGTTGAGGTTAAACAATTTCTAATCCTTCATTCATTCAGTAAGTCATCCATCCATCGAACATGCATCCAACATGTATACAGTGCAAAATCCTGTTCTGGGTTATTCGAAACCCACTCCCACCCATTCATGCCTTCTCCCCTCATCCCTCTCATCCTTGCACTTATACTTTACAAAATTTACATAATGGAGCAAATAAATCCCCTGTTGTTCAGTCTCTTGTGTGTGCCATTAACGTTCCTTCCCCCCACCCCCCAACATCCTCCCCTCAGCCTTCCCCCCTGTTGCCCAGCCTTGGTCATTTGAGTATTGGTTTGAACCTCTGTTCCAGCAAGGACAAGGAAGGGAAATGAGGTCAATCTGGACACATCTCCAAGGCTATATTAAACAGCTCTGGCAGGAGATTTTTAACACAGGATATTGCAGAAAATATGTTTTAGGGATTAGTTTTAGATTTCAGTGACCTGTGTTCTCTCTGGCCCCAATCATCAGAGCTAATTGAAAACTGGTGTTGATGTAAAAAGCCTGTGGGTTAAAGTGATGGCCACAAGCACGCAGGAAGGCAGCCCTGGAGTAATGACAAGGACAGGGGCTTAATTCAACTTCTGTGCCCCTTACTAACTGTGTGAGCTATTTGATTCCTTTTTGAAACATGGTAACATACAATGTGCACATATAAACACTCAAGTGCATGCATACACACACACACACACACACACACATACTTTTATAGGTAAAAAAGCAGTAGAAGGTAGCAGCTAAGCACATGGGCTCTGGATTCAGATGGAGCCAGGGTTAAAATCCGCAGTCACGCACCACATGATGATGTTTTGGTCGACAACAGATCACACACATGACGATGGTCCCATAATATTACAAAGGAGCTGAAAAAAATTCCTATCACCTAGTGACTTCATCGTAGCCATCATAACGTCCCAGCACAACACAGTACTCATGCGTTTGTGGTGGTGCTTGTGCAAACAAACCTACTGCATGGTCAGTCGCATAAAAGTATAGCACTATAGTCATGTGCAGTACATAGTACCTGGTAATAATAATAATTATGTTACTGGTTTATGGATTTACTGTCCTATACATTTTATTGTTGTTTTAGAGTGTATTTCTTCTACTTACTTAAAAAATAAAATTAACTGTAAAAAGCCTCAGGTAAGTCTTTCAAAAGGTATTCCAGAAGAAGGCCTTGTCATCATAGAGGATGACAGCTCCCTGTTTGTTATTGCCCCTGAAGATCTGCAAGTTGGACAAGATGTGGAGCTGGAAGATAGTAAAGTTGATGACCCTGCCCCTGTGCATACCTAGGCTAATGTGTATATTTGTGTCTTGGTTTTTAATAAAAAAAAGTTTAAAAAAGTAAAAAATAAAAATGAAAAAATAGAAAAAAGCTTATCAAATAAGGATATAAAGAAAGAAAATATTTTTGTATAGCCGTACAATGTATTTGTATTTTAAGTTAAGTGTTATTACAATCCTGTAAACTCTATGTATGATAAATGCCCTATACAGGTGTACCATTTTTTAATCTTTCATACTGTATTTTTACTGCACATTGTCTATGTTTAGATATGTTTAAACAAATACTTACCATTGTGTCAACTGCCTATAGTATGTAATATAGTAATGTGTTGGACAGGTTTGTAGCCCAGGAGCGATAGGCTGTACCACATAGGCTGAGTGTAGTAGGCTGTATCACCTAGGTTTGTGTAAGTACATTCTCTGATGTTTGTGCGACCATGAAATCGCCATACATTTCATGTAACAATACATTTCTCAGAATGTATTCCTGTCATTAAGCAAACCATGACTGTTTCTATATCCTTGAATTACTAGCTTCGTGACCTTGAACGTTCCCCTTATCCTCTCTGAGCTGCCTTTGTGATTTGACATCAATAACCACCTTTCAGGTTTGTTGTCAGGATGAAAGAAAAAGGGTAGCTAACATTTATTGAGCCCTTACTACTGTATATAAAAGGGCTTCCTACAATACCAAATACTATCAGGTATAAGATATTATTGTGCACAGCAGCTGGTTAGAGGACTCTCAACAGAAGAATGAATTTCACATTCATTTCACAATCACCTCTGATTAAAATGCCACTTGGGAAGTACAGACCTTTCATTCTGAGATGATCCACGTTCCAAACAAAAGGTTAAATAGCAAGTCACCACTTTGACTTCACAATCAAAGGTAAGTTCAATCTGTCAGCCTGTACTTATGAGGCAGAGAGGGAGCAATGACAATATCCTGAAATGAAGTTCACCTTGTTCAAGAGACACTTTCCTATGAAACATTGAAAACCAATACTCGGAAGCCTCTGGCACAGTTGAACTCTCCCTCCAGGTGAGAGAGAGGGCACAGAACCATACATATGGAGAAGCAGAGAGAGAAAAGAGATTTTAAGGAATTGGTGCCCAGGTGTGCAGGGGCTGGCAGTTCTAAAATCTGTAGGGCAGCCTGGCAAGCTGGTAACTTAGGCTTCTACTTTGGATTCCTGAAGCAGAATGCCTTCTTTTCCAGGAAACCTGTCTTTGCTTTTAAGGCCTTCAACTAATTGGATGAAGACCACTCTCACATTATGGAGGGTAATCTGCTTTCCTTAAAATCTGCTGATTGTAAATGTTAATCCCATCCGCAAATACCTTCACAGCATTATCTAGACTAGAGTTTGACCAAACACCTGGGCACCACAGTCCAGCCAAGTTGACACATAAAATGAACCATCATAACGGGAAAGAATAGTGACTAATTTTGTTTAGAGTTGTTAAGAAAACTCACAGAGGGGGTGATATATGAGTTTTAGTCTGTAAGAAGTAGTAGGAAGTGTGGGAAGTTTTTTTCTCCAAGAAAACAAAGGAAGCAAAACTTTCTGTCAGAAGGAGCCCACAGAGGCCTGACAAGAAGAGTGTGCTCCAGGAAGAGGCAATTTCTCGGCGTGGCTGAGCAGCGAGACCCACAAGCCAGGGGAAAGGACAGCACGGCGTGCCTGATGGCAAGAGACCTAGAAGGCCATTTTTCCAGTTAGAATGTATTTTACAGATGACTGAAACCCATTCAAAATATTTAAGCATGAGAGCAACATGCTGGTGAAATCTAACTTCTAGAATAGTGGTCCTCAAACTTGAGTGCACACGAGAATCACTTAATAGTTGATAAAGGTGCCAATTCTCAGGATGTCCACCTAGATTTTACTATTCTCTCTAGGCCTTGTTTGAGGTCCACTGAACAAGATTTTTAGCCAGCACCTAATAAATCCCCTGCGGGTGTTTTGGAGGCCATACTTTGAGAAGCACTGTTCTAGAAAGATAACTCTGGCGGCAGAGCATGAAATGTGTGGAGGTAAGCAAGATGGCGGGAGAGGCACGGCTTTTATTAGAATGCCTCAGTCCTCTGGAGTGCAGGTGGGTGGCAGCATTCTCCAGAGGTAGAAGACATCAGGGGCTCACAGACTTCCCCTCTCCCCACTTGGATGTCATTTTATTACAATGATACAAAGTCCTGTTTCATTTGCTTCAATGTCTTAGAGTCAACCTCGCTTTGATGTTATTACTCAGAACCTCTCCCCTTAGATGAAAGTCCTCAAAGGGACAAGGACGGGAGGCAAATCCCAGTGACAGAAACCATGCTGAGAGCAGAATTCCTACCCACCACTGCCACCCTGTCACAGGTCTGTCCAAGTCTTTGCGAATGGGCGGAACTCGATGCCTCCATTTTCTTTTTATAGAATGAGTTGCTCCCAGGTTCCTTGGCTCTGGATACAAAGAAGTTTCTAATGGTGTTTTTCCACCAGTTCATCCAAAATGACCAGATGTTTTTGAATCCCAGTGGGGAACACAGCTGAAGCCCTGGTGGGAACCTCCAGCCCACATAAAAGCCAGTGATTCTGTACAGCGTGTGACGAACAAGCTGTTCTCCTGCCTTTCCCTCCAGAGTTCTAGAGCTAATCTGGTTTATCTACAGATCTGAAGCCTCAGGCCCATCACCAGAGTTAGTCTTGCTGCCAGTGTCGTTGAGCTGGGCCCTCTGTACATGTTTATTTACCAAGCCTTGGGGTTGTCCCTCATCCCCACCACTGTGGCCCAATTGTTGCTTGGACCATGGTTTGCTGACCAGTACACACCAGTTTTTTCCTTGAGTCTGGAGCTCTGCCCTGAACTACACTCACGTGCTCAGGGCCCTGCCTCACAGCCTGGCTGTCTCTGGCTCCCTCCTGCACAGGCTGAAGGAGCCGGAGAAGTTCTGTTCTAAGCCACAGAAGTCCTCAGAGTCTCCACTCCATGCTGCCATCTGCCTCCCCGAGTGCCTGGCACCTCTCCTGGAGCTGCACCAGATTAGAACTCTTGATGGTCATGTTGGCCTGGTTAAACTATTTATTTATTTAAGTCCTTATGATATTATAATTTGCATTTCTGATCACCGCACTCCACAGTCATATTAGTCCCCAGCCCAAGCTCTGCCTTTTCCCAGCTCCAAACCTTACAGGGCTATGGAGAAGTAATGAATGGGTCTTACTTCTGAGGCCAAAGAGGATATAGCATTACATGAATGATCAACAGTTGCGGCAGTTCAAAGAAATTCAAGTTTAGGATTATATTTTAAGCAGATTCACTATGCAAACTCACATAACATTTTATTCAATGCCTTAAAGAAAATCCAAAGTTGTGTGTTATTTTTCTGGGAAGAATCAATCAGAGCTACCTCCATTCCTACTTTTCCCTCTGAAACTGGGCAGGCATGTCAGAGCAGAATCTGCTCTGCAAACCTATCTTAAATTGAAGAGAGGAGAAATAAGAGACTCTATTCAGACTTTCTGAGAGCATGTGTTTCTGTATAGATTTGGTTAATAAATGGTATTTTGCATTTGTTTCTTGTATGTCCAGCTCTTTGGGTTAGGACCCCAGGGAGAGATGGAGTCAGTGATAGGATATGGGCATCAAAACCTCACTCTGAACTCGAAGATTATGTACGTGAATGTAAAATGTGAACTTCAGAGCAGTCTTTACACTGTAATGTCATAATCATTTAAGACTCAACATCAGTGAATCAAGAATGGTCTGAGAACAAACAAACACATTAAAAAGTGGGCAAATGACATGAATGGGCAAATGACATGAACAGGCATTTTTCAAAAGAACACATATAATGGTCAACAAACACATGGAAAAAAATGCTAAACATCCCTAATCATCAGAGAAATGCAAATTAAAACCACAATGAGATACCATCTTACTCCAATTAGAATGGCTATTACTAAAAAGTCAAAAAGTAATAAATGTTGGCACAGATGTGGAGAAAATGGAATATTTATACACTGTTGATAGGAATGTAAATTAGTACAATCTCTGTGGAAAACAATGTGGAGATTTTCTAACGAACTAAAAGTAGACCTACCATTCGATCCTGCAATCCCACTACTGGGTATGTACTCAAACGAAAAAAAAAAGTCATTATATCAAAAAGACACTTGTACTTATATGCTTATCTCAGCAAAATTCTCAATTGTAAAGATAGAGAAACAACGTAAGCAACCATCCACTGAGGGGTAGATAAAGAAAATATTGTATATGTATATCATGGAGTACTACTCAGCAGTAAGAAATAATGAAATAATGTCATTTGCAGCACCTTGGATGGAATTAGAGGCCATTAGCCCAAGTGAAGTAACTCAGGGAAAGAAATAAATCCTTCATGTTCTCGATTATAAGTGGGAGCTAAGCTGTGGCTATATAAGGACAGACACAGTGGTATAATGGACATTGGAGACTTAAAAGGGGACAAGGGTGGAAGGGGTAAGGGATGAAAAATTCCCTATTGGGTACAATATACACTATTTGGGTGATGGGTGCACTAAAATCCCTGATTTCACCACTATACGATATACATATAACAGAATTCAACTTGTATCCCCTAAAACTATTAACATGAAAAAAAAAAAGAATGGTCAATCTGTCCTTGATAATGTAGTCTATGCATTGTCTCTCTGTGAGGTTTTTGGATGTGCCCCTTAAGAATCATTACTCTCCATGGAGTCCTAGAAAGGATATGGAGCTAAAGGACATCATTAATAAGTGCTATGGACTCTTTGGCAGGAAGCTACCATATGAATACTGAGTTTTATTATCACGTTACACTGTGCACAAAGGAAAAACTTTGCACCGTCACCTTAGGGGCAGGGAAAAAGCAACCATTTTATCAGCACCTGTGATGCTCTGCCACAGACTCTTTCTAGAAAAGCTGTTGAATTTTGATAGACCATCAATCTCGGCTCTTGGGCAATTGACTTCCACCTATGCTGATGTGAAAAATCAATCTTGATTCCCAGAAATGCAGAGCAATTGTTACCAAAGGTCACAAAACAATTGCGGTTGCTTTTTTTCAGCAGCAAGTACAAAAGGACTGCTACCAGTCTCAGATAAATTTATCTCTCTGCTCTGCCTTCAGCTCTTCTCCTGGCCAATTTAGGAGAAGGAATGATGGAATCCAAATCTCTGATGGTGGAAAAGTCGAACAAAAGGGCTGTCATTTTTTTTTTTTTTAGAAAAAACTATAACTGAGGTTAAACTGAACTAGAAATATAGAAAATTATACTATTTTAAGTTTGTCACGTCTCTGTGATGGATTTAGCCTGAAGCCAAATTCAATATATTACTATTTCCACTCTCCTGCATACCCTGATTTCTGACAATAGACAATAGCATTCCAGTACAGCATTTATAATCAACTGAGGCTTCATCTCCATACTTCCTTTACTCAATCCAATAAACTGCCAGTTTCTGTCATTTTCTCCCTTCTGTTCCATCTATCCCTATTTTTTATTTCTTTCTGGTGAAAGAATAATCCAGCATTTCACATAGATTATTGAAACAATTTGCGTGAAGAATCCCTATTTCAAGACTCTCTCCCTCCAATCTATTCATGCAACTGTCCATTGCAGGCCTGCATTGTGCCAGGCATTTCTTTCCGTATCCAGAGACATCCACATTATATGTCTACTTAACCAGAAAGTTATCAAGGCACAGAGAAGTTAATTGTGTAGAATTACTCAAAATTACATACCTAATACTTGGCAGGTCAGAATTTGAACCCGGGTCTGCAAATGCCATATTTCAATGTTTTCCGTTTTTCCACATACATGGCCCTTCCACTTGACTTACCTGTTGATCTCTTCCAACAAAACATTCATTATTTCATACCTCTCTGAAAAATCTCCAATGGCTCACCCATTACCAAATTCCTTTGTCTGCCATTAATATAGCCTACTGCCAAAGTCTATGTCAGTTGGATCGGGCTGATAACAAAATACCACAGATTGGGTGGCTTAAACAACAGGAATTTATTTTCTCACAATTCTAGAGGATAGGAAGTCCAAAATCAAAGTGCCAACACAGTTAGTGTCTGTTGAGGGCTCTCGCCTTGGGTTGCAGACAGCTGCCTTCTCAGTGTGTACTCACATGATCTTCTTTTGGTGCTTGAATGCAGAGAGAGAGAGTTCTCTTGTGTCTCTTCTTATAAGGACACAAATCCCGTTGGATCAGGGCCCCACCCTTAGAACCCCATGTGACCTTAATTACTTCCTTAGGGGTCCAATCTCCAAGTACAGCCACACTGGCGGTTAGGGGATCAACATACACAGTTTGGGAGGGACACGAACAATCAGTCCATTACACAAAGTATTCCAGCAATCCTGTCTTCCTCTCCACCTTCTTAGAAACTTTTCACATGGAAACTGATCTACAAATTTGCCAACCATCTGGAACAGTTCTTGTATTTTGCCACTTCTGGACCATTGTTCTTCTAATTCCTCCTATAATTTGGAAATGTTTTTCTAACTGTTTTTCTACCTATTCAAATTATATTGATCCTTGAAGTCAAGCTTAATCCTATATTTTCCTAGAAGGTTTTTATGATTTTCCTGATCCTTAAAGATGTTTCTTTACTCTGAACTCTGGAAGCACTTACTATCTGTACAGATGGCTGGAGACAGATTATACAGACATGGTCTCACTGAACACTCCTGGGACGCCTCTTGCCAACAAATCCTCACTGCCCATGGACAGTTTGACGTCATTTACGAGAATGTGGATTAATGCTTTCCTAAACTCTACATCCTGCATTTCTACAACTTGCTCCTTTTCTCATGGCATGTATTTCACTGATTTCCATGGGGCTCACTAACGCTGAGTCTCTTGGAATCTTTTTCTTCTTTGTTCTTATGTCCAATTTCATCTTTAAATTGTGATTTTTTTTCCCCCCTTATATTCTGGTGTACTTGCTCCTTCTCTCCTTTTCCAGAACCACCATTTTATTTTAAGTTCTTTTTACCCCACCTGGCATCCCATCTTTCTTGATTTTAATTTACTTACATATACCAGCCAGCCGTTCTCCTGTGATGCCTTATTCTATTACAGTCCTTAATGCATGGCTCAGCTCTGTTCTTCATATCATCTGGTTCACAAGTTTGGATGTGTGGAAGCCTCATTTGTTACCACTAGATTATAAATTCCAAATGACCTTTTGCTGCTTTTGTTATCACATGGTTCATGCTTCACAGAAACTTGTTGCTTGGTTGAACGCCATTCTCATCATTTCACTCCTCACCTCAAAGTCCTACAGTACACACATTGCCCATTTTAGTATTATTGCATTGCTACTTGCTCAGGCTCATTGTTAGAATTTAAAATCAATTCTCTGTCTTTATGTTGCTCAGTTACAATTCTCTGTCTTTATGTTGCTCAGTTGCCAAACTCCATCTACATTTCTTTCTACCATGGCCTCACTGTTCCAAAAAAGTGAATCTATATACTCTCACCTGCCTTGCACTCTTTCTTGCCTGAGGGGTCCCTCATCATCTTCTAACCTGGATGTTTGAATCCCTGATGTTCCAGGCAGTTGTGTGCTTGTTGTCTGCAACACAAAGATAAAAATGATTGCAAACCATAGTGAAAATGCCTATGAAACATAAGCACACAAAAGCAAAAAAAAAAAAAAAATGATAGCATTTTAATTTTATGTATGTTTCCTGATAACTCAATCAGGAAATGTCTGAATTGAGATTTGGCTCATGAATCCTGGTTTGAAATCAAACCAGGCAGAGCAGAGTCACATTTTTATGCAGGAGTTAGGTTTTAAAGAAAGCATGTAAGGTGGAAACTATGCAGAGTATTTCTTAGAAAATGTTGAACTGACACAAAATCCCTCAATAAGTTTGACACAGCAGTTTCTCCTTTTTATTCTTTTTTTAATTGAAAAATAGATGAAGTAGTTGACTTGAGTTGAGGACACATGCTGTATCCCCCCAAACCTATAGGTTTAAATAACTAGTATAATTTGGCTCAGAAAAAATGTTCACATTAGGAAAGTCACATGAGAAATGATATAGGCCTTGAGAAGAGATTTCCATTCATTCATTTTAGAGTACAAATTTATTGTCAGGAATGGTGAGCTCTTTCCACTTTTCACACTGCACAGTGATTTGGCTGCACTTTTTCCAGTGCACAGTTGAGACTGTGGAGCAGGCACTCAACAAATACTTGGGATTAAATTCAATAGTGTCACCCTTGCAGCTGAGAATTCAGATTCCTCCTTGGTCTCTCCTTCTATCCCCCATTTTCCTACCTTTGCATCATCAGACACGTGAGTGCAGCAGAGACCTCACATTGCCACTCCTTGCACAGCATGGCAGAGCACGTGGGCCCACACCCGGCAGGAGTATTTCCTACGTGGTCTGGAGTGATGGAGATATTTGCACTCATTTTCTTCATTTAAAGCCAGAAAAGGCTAGGCGGCTAGGTGTAGTGGCTCTCACCTATAATCCTAGCACTCTGAGAAGCTGAGGCAGGAGGATCACTTGAGCTCAAGAGTTTAGACCAGCCTTAGCAAGAGCAAGACCCTGTCTCTACTAAAAATAGAAAAATTAGCTGAGTGCAGTGGTGCATGGCTGTTGTTCCAGCTACTAAGGAGGCTGAGGCAGGAGGATCCCTTGAACTCAGGAGTTAGAAGTTGTAGTGAGCTGTTATGAGGCCACTGTACGTTAGCTGGAGTGGCAGAGCGAGACTATTGTCTAAAAAAAAGCCAGAAGAAAGAACGGAAGCCTCACCCAATTAGACTCCATAAAAAAATGCTAGTTAAGGAGAGAGTACTTTATGGAAACTTTGCCTGTGATAAAACTCTTTAATAATTTTGTAGGTCTTAGGAAATCACATTACCCTCATGTGAGCCATAAAAAGCCCATGGAAATCTTTAAATTTCCTAACTCTGAGCAGTATTCATGTAGCTATCACCTCCTTAAATTTTCATTAAGGTAGAAAGAAGTGTATACTCTTGACATATCTATATAGACTGTCTCAAATTTTCGAATGGAGAAGTCCCCCAAATTTACTTATAAGTCTCTTATTTGGGGTTTGGAACTATTTTGCCATAGAAACAGTGTAATCCATGGCAGTTCAAGTCTCGGGCCAGCCTACAATGCTTTTTTAACCCACCATGTAGGTGAATTAGACAGATAAAGTCCCTAAGCCTTGAGTGGCATGAGACCCAGCCTCAGCTCTCTGGGACAAAGACGTGGTGCCCAGTCCCCGAATCTCTATTCTTGTGCCATGAATCCTGAAAAGAATAAGATTAAGGCTGGTTGGAGGGTCTCTCAGTTTTATCTCAAGGCAGCAAGAGAAAAGGCTCAGAAAAGAAGCCGGAGGCTTGAAGAAGCAGCTGGGGAGGATCTGGGATAACTTAAATGAAGTCTCCTGCATATAACACGTGCTTAAAATTGCACAGAATCACAGAATCTCCCATTCTTTCTCTCTTCCTATCTTTCCAGGTTTCTTTTTTCTTTTGAAAAAATAAAGGCTTTGAAATCTTCCCTTTCTAACTAGGTGACCACAGCTATCTTTGTGTTGCCTGTGTTCTTTCATATATCATATGGAGATAATACCTAACTTGCAGGTGGTAATAAATATAATTCAGTTGGCACACAGTATTTTATTATAATACACAGTAGCTAGTGTTATTATTACAAGGCTGCTTTACCTACTAAATTGTAGAAGAATTTGAAGACCTGGGCAGTTTTTACAGGCAGACAGCTTCACTATTGTAGTATTTCTTTAAATTTAATGTATGAGGTACTAAACCAAAGTACAGCCAGCTCTGGAGAGGAAAAAAACAGAAAGAATCACTTGGAATGAAAAATATGTCTCTTCCAGGCTCTTCATATGAAATAGACTGCCCTGGATGGAGTATAGGTTCTGAGTTGCTCCTACATTAAAGACCTGGATTGACCAGAATCCTCCATTCTCACGAAGTGGCCTCTCTCTAAGATCATCTGTGAGATGAAAGTACTGACCCTATAACCTTTGTCTCATCCATCCCTGACATGGTCTCACCTCTCCCATCGACCTGCTAGAAATGCTGCCCAGGCCCACCTTCTACATGGTGTATCTAGCCTCATGGGATTTTTGGTTTAACCTCTGTCTTACAGGCTGGCCAAAACTCTTCTATAAACAAAACCCCCTGTTTGTGATTGTCCTACACCAGGGAGTCCTGGAAGCTACAACTATTTCCTGTCTTGCACTATACCTGCTGCTCTGAGTTCTTTATTAAGTTTGGATGCCTTCGTTCTCTATCTACCTGGCCATTTCCACTAACCACAGAGACGGGCTCATTACCGGAACAGTAACAGCCTCGGGGATTGACTGATCAAGTACAACGGAAGTAGATGCCAGTGAACTGGCCTCTTTCTAAGCTTCTACTGTTGATGACTGAAAATCCCATGTGGCACATAGATGACAGAGAGATGACGGATCCAAGTTCTGAGGTAGTGTATAGTAATAGACAGCCTACTGCCCAGGGGAAAGGACTTTAGGTTCCTAATTAGGAAGACTAAGCTTTAATTCTGCCACTACTCATGGTGTGACCTTGAGCAAATCCTTAATCTCGCTGTACTTCCATTTCATTATCTGAAATAGAAATCATAATACCTGCTCCATTGTTTTCTGGATCAAATTAGATAATAGGTAGTAATCTATTTTGAAAACATATTAGATAATAGGTAATACTAAATATTGAAAGCACATAGAATATTAAGCAATCAAGGAATTGTAATGTTGATCATCACCATCATTATAAAGCTGTTCCACAGCCTGTTAGCTTGCTCTGAAGACAAATGTCATGCTGACCTCCACAGTATGCCAGTTACATTCCCAAAGGATGCGCTGACCTTTTAGATACGGTTTTCTATTTCTTGGTCTATTGTATTCTCTGTTTATTGGGCTGTGTCCTGCCTTGGCAGCAGCAATCAGCTTTGTTTATAAACTCCTAATTACACTTTTATACTTTTCTTCTACTAGATATCAGCATCAATTAAAAAATGTTCATTGAGCACCTATTATATGATTGGACACATTCCTAGTTTCTGGGAATGCAAAGTCCCTACATTTAAGAAATTTACCATTGATCTCAGATTGCCATGGTTAGGGAAGAAAGAAGAGATTCGCAAGGGATGTTCTCAAGAGCTGTGTATGGGAATAGCTTTCATCACTTCCATTTACACTCTATTGGCTAGAAGACAGCACATAATCCCAACATAGCAATCAAGGAGAGTGGAAAATATACTCTTCCTGTGTGTCCAGGAAAAGAAAAATGAAAGAGAGCATGCTGACCACTTAGCATTGTCTCTGCCATATGAGCCTCTAATAAAATAGGATATTGATTATGGGATGTATATGGCCCTAAGAGAGCAGAGAGGATGCGGTCATTTAAATCTGCTGAAGTGTTGGGGAATACGCCATTAAAGTGGAACCCTGAAAGATGAGTGTGCTTTGCTAGAGCAACAAAGTAGAAGAAGGGCACTTTTCACAGAGGAACAGTGTGGGACAATTATTGAGGCAATGAAATGAACACGCTTTTTGGGAAAATGACAGACTTACTAAGTTGGCTTCTATAGCTTCATGGGATATGGTATTAAATAAAATGTAAAACTGGAGAGATAGGTTGGGAGTACATTTCTAAGGTCCTTGAATGCCAGGTTAAAATTTGAATTCATTTTATCACGCCATGGGACATTATTAAGATTTTTAATGAAAAACTTTGATGTGATTTGAAGAGAAAAATTCTCTGATGGCAAAGAACAGAGGAAATTGTAGAGTGGGAGACTAATGAGACTAATGAGTTACACCAATGGTTTTTAAACATAGCTGCACTCTAGAATTTCCTGTGGAGCTTTAAAAATGCAGATGCATGGGGCCCTTCACTGGACCAATTCAATCAGAATTTCTGGAAGAAGTACTATAGTTTTCAAAATTGCTTAGGTGATTCTCATGTGGAACCAGTGTTGAGAGTCACTGATCTATGCCAACAAAATGGTAAACACTTGAAGAGCAGTCCTGTTTATTAGACATGTTAAAATCTGAATTTGGCAAATAATGAAACTGCGGTACTTTAATTGGTTGAGTGATGTATACATCTGGTCACGAATAGGGTTTTTCTAGTGCAGGCCAGTGTAGAACCTTGGTTTGAACTTTGTTCATAGGAATCAGTGACTCTGGATAGTGGCTTACACTGGTTGGGGGATGCAACTACCATATCCAGACATGGTGCTAGGTTTTCACATACTATACGCGTCATTATCAAATGTCCTCTGTGTGTCCATTATTAGATAGTATTAAGTAGAAGATTCATCAACAATATTGAAACAGTTTCTAAAGTTTCATCTGTCTTGGAATATCTACTTCATTAACATAAAAAAGGACTCATTAGCCTTCCTCCAAATCATTCTGACATTTATCAACTTCTGCACTCCTTCCCCCTGGGGCTGTTACACTTCACATCCCTTACAACTCCTGGAAGCTCTCAGATCCCTGATCCTCCTAGTTACCATCTTCCTTTTCCTGGGGGTACCACTGCTGCCCCCCCCCCTCCCCCAGGGTGCTCAGAATGAAGAAAAGTTGACATGCATTTTCCCTTTAAGAATGAGGTGCTCTAAGCCTGGAGCCCTTTCTGGAAATTTCTGAAGCAGATGGGGTCTGGATGTTCTTAAAGTGAGCCTTTTCTCCTTGGATACCTACTAAAGTCTTGAACTTGTGTCTTTGGCTGGCCCTTGCTCTCCTGTTCTACTCGCTGCTCTTGTCACAAACCCTGAGTTCACTTGCAGTTCAAAGTAGTTCCCAATGTCCACGTTGACCATCTGGTCCTGGAAGGTCTCTCCTCAGTGAATAGGCCCATTTGCTACTAGACTGCAGTCTTACTCTCTCAAGAGCAGTGTCTCCAAGGAGGTTGCAAGGAGAGTTGCAATGCTGCACATTTGTTATTTTAAAATAACAAAATCTCTTAAGCCTCCATAATTTCATTAGAGGATCCAGCCTGCATGGTGCCATATGGTCTCACACTCTGGTCTGTCCCCTCAGCACCAGGAGGCTGTGCCCTGATGTGGTAGGAGAGTCCTTCGCCTCTTCAGCACCTGCAGTCAAGTACAGTGAAGTGCCACATTCCTTTTCACCTGGTCCCCACGGGTCACAGGAAACATGCCCATATTGGCTGCCTGGAACACCAGTGGGCATCTCAAGGTTTCCCACAGCAAATGGGCAAATTAAAAATCAATAACGCCCCTGGTTACAGCTATATTTCTCTGTTAACACACCAGCCTCTTTCGCAAGGCAGTTGTATATTTTAGACTCTGTACTATATTTACAAAGTATGGGGACTTAATGAAACACGCTTTAAATAAAACGTGATCACTAAATTTCTTACCTAAATTTCTGTCAATGACATCCAAAGAACTGTATTCACTTTATAAAAACAACCATCTCCTTATGAGGGATAGTCCCAGATGCTGCTTAGGCTGCAGAATTTGCAGCTGTGTGTTAGTGTTCAATGGCTTGTGACTGGTTTGTCACTTCTCTATGGCTCCCTACCCCCGCCTGGGAGTGTGAGATGTGGGAGAGAATTGCAGCTGTTCCATCTCCAGCGCTCTGCGGAAACTCAATGGCGGCTGCCGTATTCAGGGGTTGCGTATCAGCTGCAGCGCTGAGCAGCTGGAAGTGAAGCTGCTGAAACACTTTGACTATCGTTATTCAACATGGTATAGGCCTCCAAGTCCCGAATCTTTTGAGAAAACATGAGTGGAATACAAATAGTTGACATCACACTTACATCGCTTGCAATCTTTCGACACTGCTTTCGAAGCAAAAAAAAAAATTTCCACTTCACAGGAACACGAAGCTTCCAAGCACGAAGCCTGGCGTCCTCATTTGCATGTCGGTGCCAGAATGCTCTCCAGGCCTCAGCTCTTCCGAGCTTGCCGTTTCAGGCAGAATAAAGCAAAGGCTAAAGCGTCCCTGTGCTTTTTGAGTTTTGTGTAAATTGTACCTGTGACATGCATACAAGAGACGTAGGAAGTTTTCCTGTTGTCCTAAACTTAGACTTCAGATGAAAAGGTGAGAGTTTGGAACAAGTAGAAATGACATTATGTTCACTCATCACCCTTTGAAGTACCATGTGAGTGCTTGAATTCTAGTAACTGCCCATCTGTTTTTATCTGTCATTTCAGGGGTACACATTACAGGTTCAGAGATGTTGAGAACTGGAAAGGACTTGATGGATCTTCTAATTTAGGGCCTTCCCAGTCAATGGGCGGCCATCATCCCTGTGGTCCTAAGCCAGTTGCAGCTGCCAGCTCTGCCCTCCACCGAGTACCCTGGTGACATTCGCCTCTAATGACAGCTGGAGTGAGACTACAGACAGCAGGGGCCACGCCCCCCTGACGCTGGCTCAGTGACCACTAAGTACCTTTGACCATTCCTCCACCTGCCTCATGCATGTATAGCTTAGAGACATGAAATCGAAATGCCTACATCTTCAACACAAATGAAAAATACACTTTTCTTGATGTTGATTTTTACTTTAAAGGGAAGGAAACTGAGGTTAGAGTGGGTAAGGCTTTCCCAAGGTTCTATGGAAAGTAGACAGCAGAGTCAGGATGTAAACCCAGGTCTCTGAGTCTTAGTTCAGAATTACTCTGCCTTCCATATAAAGTGGCCATGAGCATCTCCCATGTACCAGTCACCGCCCCAAGCCTGGGGGCATAGGAGTGACCAAGAAAGGGAGAAAAGGAGAGTTCTGTCTTCAGAGAGCTTACACAGCAGCAAATATAAACACGAGTTACAAGCAATTACAGTCAATGGTGAAGAGCATTTTCATAGTTGAAATAAGTGGATTTTTTTTTGGTCCTCTAACTTCCAAGAAAGGAGTGGAAAATTCCCCTGCATTTATTCTTCCTATGGACATCTAGAAAAAGTGTCCATTTAGTGAAATACAATACTAGTGACTCTAGTGTCAAGAAAGACAACGATTTTCAGGACATTTAATTGACTGCTTAATTAATTCTGTTGATTGGGCACCTTTTGTTTGTCACACGCTGTGTTAGGCATTAGGAATTCAAAGATAAGAAAGATAGGATCTCTGCACCAGAAGGCACAGAGCATAGTAAAAAGGAGTCACATAAATGAATGGATACTTAGGATGAAATGTCGTGATTGCTATAGGAAGCAAAGGTTTTTAGAGAATACTATGAGAACACAAAGAAAAGATCCGTCCAGGAGGTGGGGGTAGGGAGGATAAAGAAGACTTTGTGAGGCAGTGGCCCTCAGCTAGACTTTGGAAGGTGTGAAGCGGGGCAGTGTGCATCAGCTGGGCTTACAAACAGCGTGCACAAACTAGAGATGCATCAGCATTGCTTATGGCCTTCAATTTTGGTCTGCATTCTACTGTACTAGAGTCAACTGTACATATTCCGGGTAGCATGGTAGTCAAACGCACAGGCCCTGAAACCAGACCTCCTGGGTTTTTTAAGTTCTGGCTTTAACCCTTTTTAGCTTTGTGACTTCAAATTTTCTATCTCCTAGTTTTCTCATCTTAAACTGGGCATAGTAAAAGACTAAGGTTTTTATTATATAAGGGTTAAATGCATTAATGGTGTGAAACACTTAGAACAGTTCCTAGCACATACTCGATATATGTTAGCTTTTATTGCTTGGACCATGGTGATGCTAGTATTAAATGCTTTTGGCTCCTGTTCACAGAGGGTATGTGTGGTTGTCTCTTTGAGTAGCCTTGCAGGAAAAGGCACTATTGTGGAGTTCATGGGCCAGCCAGCCCTCTCTGTGGGGGAAATGGGAGAGATGTTCCTTTTTACTTGAAAACCTCTACTGCCTGGGAATGGGGCCACAGGGGGTGGGAATGTGTTTTTCTCCTTGCCCATTTCTAGCTGCACTCACTGTTTTCACCAACATCTATTTACAATGAATAAACTATCTGACTAAGATCTGCGGGCGGGTCAGAGTACATCCCAGAGGGAAATTTGGCAAATGACAGGTCTCATGTGGTCATTGTCAGTTCTGCTCAGCTTAAGGCAGCACCAAGTAAACTCCCACTTCCTCCTCTCCTTCCCAGCCCCTCCAAAATAAATTTTTGTATTTTTTTGTTGGTTTGGTCTGTGGTATTCTTGTCTCACCTTTTGCCATCTCTGGTCTATAAAAAGCAAGCTGCTTTCTGTCTATCTGTCAGAGAGCTGGATTCCTGCTTAGCTTCACAACAAAACTGCTCTCCTCCTAGTTGCTATCCAAAACCTAACTTGGAACATGTCTTGGTCACTTCGGGCTGCTATAATAGAATACCATAAACATGGTGGCTTAAACAACACACATTTCTTTCTCATAGTTATGGAGACTGGGAAGTCCAAGTTGAAGGTGCTACTGATTTGGTGTCTAGTGAGGGCTCTCTTCCAGGTTAGCAGATAGACACCTTCTTTCTGTGTACTCACAGGGCAGAGGCAGGGAGATCATCTTTCTGAATGTTTGTGTCTCCCCTAGAATTCATATGTTGAAGGCTAATCCTCAATGTGATAGTATTTGAAAATGGGGCCTTTAGGAGGTAATTAGGTCATGTGGGTGGGGGCTCTCATAAGTGGGATTAATGCCTTTATTAGAAGAGACATGAGAAAGATGATCTCTCTCTTTGCCATGTTATCATACAGCATGAAGAAGTTTATCTGTGAAGCAGGAAGAGGACCTCTACCAGGAACTGAATTGGTACCTTGATCTTGGACTTCCTTGCCTCCAGAACTCTGAGAAATAAATGTCTATTGTTTAAGTCATCCAGTCCATGGTACTATTACTATATCAGCTCACACTGACTAAGATATAAGGACACTAATCCCATTCATGAGGACTCTACCATCATGATCTAATTATTACCCAAAGGCCCATTTTCAAATTCTATCACACTGGGGATCAGGCCTTTAACATGTGCATTTTGGGGGAGTACACTCAGTCGATAGCAGGGCAGTATTCTATCTGAGCCCCAAACTCCTCACTCAGTTCCCCATTTCATCCCATTTACTCAGAGCTCCTTCTACCCTCTCTTCCTTACTCTCCTTAATAGTACCTTCCAATGTGCCAACCCAAATTTTCACCTGGCCAAAAAATCACACATGCTATAAAAATTACATTGACAATACCTACCTTACATCTCATAATTTATATTAAATGGAGCTACTTTTTACGTAATCAATTTTTAAGTTTTTCATAAACCTATTTATAACAAATGGAGTACAAATTATTTTTTTTAAAAAAAGGCCAAATTTACTTTTTACCAACCATAATTTCCTTCTCCAGATAGGACACCTAAAAAGCTGACAGTTCAACTTTGCTTGATGAGTTGCCAACTCTCCAACACCCTTGGTCTCTAGCCATCAGCTCTTCTCAGATGAATTTTAACACAACCCTTATTTAGCCTCTCTTCAAATTAAATGCTTGGGATTGGCCATTTCGGGAATGATTCCAGATAAATATATGATTTTGAGGACATTGAGTATTTCTCTTTTTATAAGAATTTTAAGCTATCTTTATGCAAGAGAGATTGGCTGACTGTGAAAATACTGACAGTTGAACATGGCTGCATTTCATCAGTAATACAGAGGCACAGTCTTCCTAAGAATATTCTATCTGGAGAGATAACCTTGTTTTGTGCTTCACTGAAAGGTGACTAGTTTATTCTCCTTGAAGTGGCGAGTACTGTCTCACAGAAAAATTGTAACTGTTTGTACAAGATGAGTTTTGGAGAAGGATCTTCTTTGAAACAGTGATGAATCATGTCACAGGTAAGAAAAATGATTAAAGCACTCAAAATAATTTTAAAAACTTCTTTAAAAAACCTTCTTCAACCTAGTAGTTCTCAAGAGAGGTTCGAAACTATATTTTGATGTACAGATAAACAACATCAGCATTCATTGTTGTTCTTCTGTTTTCTAAAGGCAACTTTGAATTTTACCTTAATAGCTTTCCCAAGTAGATAATGAGACTCACCGTTGGCCTAGGAAGTCAGAGAACACACACACACACACACACACACACACACACACACACACACACACACACGGATATGGACACACTTAAAAGAAAACCAGTCAAAGAACTCCAGCATATGAACCATCAGATTCCTGAGGCTTGATTTTTCCTACTCATCTTAGTCTTATGTCTTGAAAGTCCCATTTTCTGACCTTTAGATCCATTGCTTCATGAGGTCCCTGGCACAAGATTTTTCAGAAGCTCTCTGGCTTTTGTGCTTCCCAATTCCGTTGTAAAATTACAGACAAAGTACATGTTCAGGCAATGAATTCACCTTATGAATTTTATCTTAAGTCTGGAGAATAAGGATGTACAATAGCTATATGATGAAGGCAGGTGCTGAGGAAGGGGATTATACACAGAACCAGACCTCAGATCCCCTGTGCCTCTGCTCCCACTCTGCCCTTTACTTCTTGTCTAGCTTTAAACTACACGATTAATCCCTCTGTTAAATGTGACTTTGTTCAATGCAAAGGGGAGAAAAAAATCCAGTGTCCTTGAGTGCTAAGACCAGTTCCACCACAAAGTGACTTAGTGAGAACTCAACTTCTGTAAGTTGTTAAATAATGGAATGAGGCTGTCATTTTGTTGAGATGTGGTTTATTATATAGGCTTATGTAGAGTCAGGAATTTTTTGATGAGTTTATAAACTTCAGAAAGTATGGTGAATTAAAAGCTTGTTTTCACTTAATTATGCCAATAAACTTATCCCTTTGCAACATGAAAAGAAAAAAAAAACCAAGAAACTGCATCACAGAATTTATAGGTTTAGTCAAATTGAATCCTGAAGGCAACAAATCTATATTAATTTTTTTGACAGCACATTACTGAGAATTTCCAAAGTCTAAGGGTATAATCTGGGTTTATCCACCTCTCTTTAATTTTTATTACTCTTGTGACATTATTAGCTTACTGAAATATCAATTAATCACGGAATATATTGTTATGGTTCATTGACTTTTCCGGTTAATTGCAGGTTAACTAGAAAATGGTTTGTGCTTCAAACCTTATTGAAATTCTTACTAAAATGTCCACTTTTATGAGATAACACAGGACCCTCCATTCATTATTCAACTAATAGTGGTTCAGAGCTTGCTGTCCTATGAGCCAGACATGGTACTGGACACCGGGGACAAAGACCAGGAGATCTCTCTGCCCAGAAGTCAGAAGGACAACTCAACATTGGGATGCCGTGGGCCACAGGGTCTGGGCTATGTGGCCAGTGTATGCCAGGGGCTTCCAGAGGGGAGGCATCTGCTTGGCTTGGAAATTAAGACAGGGCAGGACTCACAGGAAATAAGGACCTTTCAAAGATGGGAAAATGCTGTGTGCGCAGCAAAATTGTATTCAGGTACCTATGAATAATTCAGCAGGCCTGGAGTGCGGTCAAGAGTGAGAAACAATGAGAGGTGAGAATGGAAGCTTATGCTAAAGGCCATGGGCATGGATACTTGTGTTTTAATCCAGGAAGTAATAAAATCAAATATGTATCCTAGAAAGATGTTTTAGGAAGCCTTGTAGGGGAATGACTGGGGAAGAAGCATAGCTAGGCTCAGGGAGATGCTTAGTTTGGAGGATGTGGTGGTAATTCAGGCAGATGCTGTGAGGGTCTGGACTAGCTGGGGATGGAAAGGAAAGGTAAGATTAGGTGAAATCTCTGATATAGATTAGTTATTTCTAAAATGTGGGCCCGTGGCCAGCAACATCAGCATCACCTGTGAACTCATAAGAAATGCAAATGGCATCCTTTACCCTCAGAGATCCAGCGAATCAGAACTCTGGGGCTGGGGTCCAGCACGCTGGTTAAACAAGCCCTCCAGGCGAGTCAGATGTGTTCTGCAATGTGAGAACCACTGCAGTAGATTGACTTACAAGAGTTGTGAATTGATTTGATGCCAGGAGGATAGAGGGGCATAGAATGCTCACAGGTATCTTGAGTACCTGGCTAAATGGTGAGCAAATTGAACCATCTGGTGACTTGGGGCTTCAGAGTCATTTTCTAAAACGTTACTTAGGGTCTTCATGGGAACAGGGATAATTAGCAGATATAAACTTCCTACTGTTCTTTCTCTAATGTGCCCCAGTCAGCTTTTGTCTCCAATATTCCACATATGACTTCCACATGCTGAGTCCATTTCTAAATGGCCACATGTGCTTTTTAAAGATGTTCACTCATTTATCTCCAGGACTTCTATGTGAGTGACACAGATGGCTTCCTCAAATTAGGATAATTCAAGGGGAGGGGTCTATTTACAAAGAGACTAACGACCAACGTGTAAGTATAACGTAAGTGGAAGGGCAGCTAATAGGGCAGGAACTTGGGGCCATCAGGAAGAAAGTTGTCACCACCTTTAAAATGACGAAGGCAGGAAGAAGTTACTGAAATTTTCAAAGGAAATAGAGTCAGGTACCGAAGGTCAACTTGGGAGAAGCAGTAACTTTCTGTTAGGATCACAACCAGGCTGAAGCGATCTCACAGGGAGGGAATGGGGGGCTTAAATACCTTAACCTAGTGGTTCTCCAAGTGTTGTCCCTGGAGCAGCAGCAGCAGTGTCACCTGAGACCTTGTTAGACAGGCAGATCCTCAAGGCTCACCCAAGATTAGAGAAGAAGCAGAACCTGTGGGGTTGGGGCCCAGAGCTCTGCTTAACGATCCTTGCAGGTGATTTCGATGCACCCTAAAGTTTGAGAGCCACTGATCTAATCTCATTCCCTTCTTTATAATCTCCTGTTCTGGCTCCTTAACCTTGGCCAAAACCAAGCAGAAACTGGAGGGAACAGGAACTATTTCCGTTAAGAGCAGCCTCCTGGGACAGACTGCCAGGTGCAGAGTGCTGGAGAAAGCATCTGTCCAGCAAATGCAAGACGCTCAGCACATACCCCCTACCAGCCAGTCTTCTGCAACCTCACTGCCCACCCCTGCTGATGTCTCACTATTCCCCGACCTCTTAATGAAGGAAGCTCAACCTTTGGGCCTCTTTTCTGTCTACTTTTACTTTCTTTGTGATTTCTGTCAAACTTATTTTAAATACAATCTCCATAAACCAACAAATCGTCTAATCACATCTCCATCCCTTGAACTCTGCATTGGCAAATCCTACTTCCTACTATTTACTTGACTTTTTAACACAGATGGCTAATAGGCACTGTTAACATGTCCAAAATTAAGTTCCAGATCTTTCCATAGCCAAACCTCTTCCACAATATTCTCCATTTCTGTTAAAGGCAACTCTATCAGACCTTTCTCAATCCCCAAACCTTGGAGTCATCTTTGATTCAATGCTTTCTCTTACATCCTGCCTATCCATAAATAAATCTCAGCAGCCCTGTTTTCAAAATATACCCAGGATCTGCTCCCTTTTTACTTTCCCCATTGCTATCATGGTATTCCAAGCCACTGTCATCTCTTCCCTGCATTGTTATTGCAATAACCACCTGCTAATTTGTCTCCTAGTCTCTGCTCCTACCCCCTTCAGTCTATTCTTAACATAGCCAGAGTTGTTTACATATGTGCCAAATCATGTCTTTCCTCATCTCAATATTCTATAGAGACTTCTTATATGAGCCAAACTTGGCCATGCTACAGTATCAGAAACAGAAACAGCAGCTAACACCACAGATTTTTATTTCTATCTTAGTCTCTATGTCTAGTGTGGGTCATCAGGGGCTCTGCTCCACACAGTCACTCAGGGAACCAGGGAGGTAGAGGCTCTGCCTTGAACTGCACCTCCATCCTCTCTGCAGCAGGAAGAAGGGGATGGGGAAATGTACAGTGACTTTTAAAGATTTCATTCCCAACCATAATTGACACATTTCACTTCCACTCTCATTTTATTAGCTAATTTGTTGCTGCGCAAGCAATAACCCACCACAAAAATCTCAGTGGCATGCAACAATAAGCATTTGTCATATATCTTCAGGCTGGCGGGGGGGTCAGCTGATCTAGACTGGGCGAGACTGGGAAATCTTCTTGAAGCTGCAAATCCTCTGGGATAGCTCTGCTTGATGTGTTTCTCATCCTCCTTCTGGTAAGCCGGCCAGCCAGGGTATGCTGTTTTCATGGTGACAGCCGAAATTCAAGAAGGCAAACCACAGGGGGCAAGCTCTTCTCAAGCCCTCACTTGCATCATGCTTACTTACATCCTGTTGGCCAAAGCAAGTCGTATGGCTAAAACCACAGCCAAGTGGTGTAGAAGTATCCTCTGTCTGCAGTGAGGCCAGGCATGGATGTGGATGCAAAGGAAAGGTGAAGAATTGCGGCAAATAACCTAATCTATCACACCTGGCCACACCTAACTTTAAGTAGGCAGGGAAATAGGAAGTAGGCCTGGAAGGACAACTAGAAATAGTTGTTGAACACTACTGAAGAGTTTTACTGATCAAAACCAAAGTCCTAACAATGGCCTAAAAGTTTCAATAAAATCTGGCTCCTATGAGCTTCCTAACTTCATCTTCTAACACTCAACACAGCTCACACCATTCCAGCCCCACACCAAGTAAGCTTCTACCTCAGGGCCTTTGCACTTACTGTTCCCTCTGCCTGGAATTCTTCCCCCACCCTTTTTAAAGGATATTTGCATGGCTTTTTCCCTTATGTGTTTTGGGCTTTTACTTTAGATGACCACCTTATCAAAAGTTGAATTTGCCTCCTTTGCTGATCCCCTTTCCCTGCTTTTATTTATCTATAGCCATACATGTATTTCCTTCTCACATACTATATATGTTTTACTTATTTGTCTGCCTTCACACAAGGACAAGGATTTTGGTGTTTTGTTCACTATCCTCAGCAGTTATAGTTAGTTAGTTGTGCCTGGCACATAGAGGAGTAGGCATTTAATAACTTTTTCTTATTGAATAAATGAATATTCTGGAAATCAACATGTGTGTCATCATAAAGTTACTGCCTTTGTATTTTGAAAGTTTACCGAGGGATTCTGATGTCTTTCGAGCCTAATTCAGCCCGCCCTGACTGGCTGGCCTCTCCACATTAACCTCAAATTCTTCTCCAGGCAACATCACTTGGCAAAGGCACCTTTGCAGAACAAATTGGGAGACCTCAGAGAAAAACAGGATTTTATTGCTAATATCATCTCTAACGTCAGTGGTTCTCACATGGGGATGAATTTTTCTCCCAGCGGGCATCTGGCTAGGTGTAGAAACATTTTTTGATTGTCACTAGTGGGGGAAAGAGTGCTACTGGCATCCTATAAGTAGAGGTGAGGGATGCTGCTAAACATCCTACAATGCATAGAACAGCCCTTACAACACAAAATTACCCAGCCCAAGATACTAACAGCTCTGAGCTTGAGAAACCCTATTCTAAGGGGAATGCAGAGGCCCTGGTCTCAGTGGTTCTGAAAGTTGCTCTAGACAATTGGCATTTTACTGCCTCCCAGTGTTACCGTTAGACTGTAAGTACAGCAAGGGCAAGAATTGAGATGGGATTATTCACTGGTGCATTCCGAGCACCTCATAGAGTACCTGAAACATAATAGTTTCTCAAAAATAGTTGTCGAGTGCATTAATGAAAAAAGATGTCATATTAAAACACTAAATGTATTCTAGACACAGGACCATGTTGATGATTACGCTTTGCTTCATTTCCTTTATTCTATATTAAGATCAAATTTAGATCTATAATATTCACAGCTCTGTGGTTTTTAGTCTGTTTTCGATTTCTATGAGAAGAGAAAGGAAAGTCATATTAGTCCCAGTCTTGCACAAAGGCTCATATATTTCATTAAAATATCTGCTGGAGAAAAATGTTTCCTCCTATGGCTAAAACAGGAAATGATTTTAGTTCTTGTAGAACCTAATGTGGTGGTGGTGAGTCTGAGGTATTGGAATGCAGAGAATTATTTTTAGTTTGTTTTTGAATCTATTTTTGGGTAAATAGTTGACCACACTATTTCTTTTTTTTTTTCACCCTTGGTGAATACACTTGCTGATTTGGTCTGGGCTTTTCTCCACTGCAGGCTCTGGATGAGTGTAAGCTGTACTTCTCAGCAAAGCTAATTTGTGTACCACTGCTTTATATTACACTCAAGTGTCTTCATTTAGCCATGTGTGTATGTGGGGACAAGAAAACTGTCACATAGGCCTTCAGTTTTTATTTATGTAATAACCAAAGTTATATTTGGTGTTTGGATAAGGTTTAACTGGGAATAAAATCAATTTCTTTAATTTCTTCTTCTTCTTCTTCTTTTTTTTTTTTATTATTTTTTTAACAAAATGAGGGTTTCAGTGAATACTCAAGGTGATTTATTCCCGTGTGTTGAGGGCAAACTTTCCAAGGACACCTAGAAATCAACTTTTTTGTTGAAGAAAAAAAACCCAATCCCAGAATTTAGTCAAAGACTGTGAAAGTCTAAAGAAAATGATGGATTCTCCTATTTCCCGGCTCTTTTCCTATCATTGTCTTCCCACTGAGGCAAAAGGCTCCGGCATTCTTCAGGGAGTCTATTCTGGATCCTTGAAGACATTCTTGATTCCTCTCTTTCCTTTACACTCTACATTTAAAGCTTTTCAGATACATCCTGAAACTGCCTGTGTCCCACTTCTCCATGTAGCCTCCCTGGAGGAAGCCTCCTCTCCCTCCTCAGTCTTAAGTGGTCTCTCAGCTTCTACACTTGCTCTCCCATAGTCAATTCTCTACACAACAAGTACCAACTTGTCAGACACTTCATTCTCCTGCTCCAAACTCTCAAAGGACTTCCCGACATCAGAATCCAAACTTCTTAGCACGATATGAGACCCCATGTGAACTGGCCCTGCCTACTTCCTTCACTTTTTCCCTTACCATTAAGTGGCTCGCCCCTTCCACCCTCATCATCCTCTTGCTGTTCCTTGCACCATACCTGGCCTGGTTCTACCTCAGGGCCTTTGCACTTGCCGTTCCCTTTGCCTAGAGGGCCTTTCCCCAAGATATTTCTTTTTTTTTCTTTTTTTTCTTCTTTTTTTGAGACAGAGTCTCACTTTGTTGCCCAGGCTAGAGTGAGTGCCGTGGCGTCAGCCTAGCTCACAGCAACCTCAAACTCCTAGGCTCAAGCGATCCTCCTGCCTCAGCCTCCCGAGTAGCTGGGACTACAGGCATGCGCCACCATGCCCGGCTAATTTTTTGTATATATTTTTAGTTGGCCAATTAATTTCTTTCCATTTATAGTAGAGACGGGATCTTGCTCTTACTCAGGCTGGTTTCGAACTCCTGACCTCGAGCAATCCGCCCGCCTCGGCCTCCCAGAGAGCTAGGATTACAAGCGTGAGCCACCACGCCCGGCCTCCCCAAGATATTTCTTCCACCCATTATTTCTTCACTTCTTTTAGGTCTCGGCAAAAATGTCACTTCCTTGGAGAGGACTTCCTTTGCCTTTCTAACTTGTTTTGCTTTTCTTATAGCCCTTATCATTATATGATACTATACATGTTTTTTTTTTTCTTTCTCTGTTTCTATCTCGATGCAAATTCCACAAAGGCAAGAACACTACCTTGTTCATCGTCCCTGGTGCCTGGAATCATTTTCAGTTACTACGGATTAAATGGATGATGTTTGATCAGAATGTTCAATGAGGACCTTAGGGTCCATGCTTGGAATTGTCCTGTAGGTGACAAGACTTTCCGAGGAAATTTTTCAGTTCTGCCTGCTATCCAATGAGTCAGATGCTGTGACAATGTGATCAAGAGTGTGGTTACAGAGGCATTGTCAGGAGTTGACTATTGCCGTCCATGGGTAAGTGACTTGAACTCTCTGTGCATCCCTTTTTCACCCTTATGAAGCATAATAAATACAGTAGCACTGTTCTTTAATAAAAAGCTTTGGCATATATTCATTTCTTTCATTTTCATAAAATCCATTTATCATTGGGTTATCATGAAAATTGAATAAGTATATGGAAACTTCAGAAAAATTCCTGGCACGTTGTAAAATGGGCACTATTATTACAGTCAATATCCATTATTCATAGCTTCCGTATTTGCAAATTTACCTCCTCAAAATATATTTATATCCCTCAAATCAACAGGCACAGTGTTTTTTGTGGTCTTCTGCAGACATGAGCAGAGCTGTGAGAAATCTGAATTGCTCCTGTTGCCAGCTGAGGTAGAACAAGGTGACACCACCTTTTTCTTTCTGTTCTCACACTGTAAAGGAGTGTCCTTTTCAGAGTCTATTTAATGATGTGTCTTTCACGTTTGCGTACTTTTTGTTGAATATTTTGTCATTTAAAATGACCCCAAGTGTAGAACTGAAGTGCTGTCCTGTATTCCTAAGTGCAAGAAGACTGTGATGTGCCTTATGTAAAAATAGGTGTGTTAGGTAAGCTTGGTTTAGGCATGA
Organism: Microcebus murinus; assembly: GCF_040939455.1. Taxonomy (NCBI): domain Eukaryota; kingdom Metazoa; phylum Chordata; class Mammalia; order Primates; family Cheirogaleidae; genus Microcebus; species Microcebus murinus. The sequence continues at coordinate 84,260,807 of NC_134107.1, forward strand.
GTCATGGTGCTGTTAGCCATGAGTTCAATGTTAATGAATGAATGATGTATATTAAATAAGGAATTCTTAACCGGAAACACACATATACAATGTTAAGTATTGATCAGTTGGCAAAATGTTGTGACTAGAGGCTTCCATTGTGTCTAGCACAGGATTTGGCCCTTAACTGGCCTTCAGTAAGTATTTACCAAATTTTTGGAACACATTTTGTGAGCTTTGTGACTTAGTCTTCTTTCCTTTTCTCTATGGTTATGGAAGTCCTTTATCTTCTCATGATTTCAGCTTTGCCACTTATAAGGATAACTCTCAGCCAACATTAATTATAAGCCTTGGCTCCTTTTCTGAGAGATATGCTCTCGAAATTGGCCTCCCCTTCCTGCCTCCCTACTTTTCTCCCAGAGAATACTCTTCAAATTTCTTTCCTCCAGGATACCTCCAAGCCTGCACTCTCCGCCCAGTTCAATAACTAAGATCTCTGAATTCTCTTGTTCACCTTTCTTGTAGTCTTAGTTCACACAAATAGCAGCCCCCAGAGATTTGCAATTCATAGCCTGCACAACCACATCCCTTCCTGTTTCTGAAGTCTCACTTCTTCCTTGTTATTTTGTGAACTAAAATAAAACCTTAAGCCTCCCCCCCCAGCCAATGGAATAGACCCCTCTTGGCCAAGAGGACCCCACAAATACCCTAAAACTGAGTTGCTGTCCATGAGAAGGGAGGTCAGATACACCTCCTCATGCCCCCCTCCCTTCTTGGAGATATCCTTTGTAGCTCCTTAATAGGCCTAAGGACATGTAAGACAAAGCTTAAACCACACCTGTAGGTCTTCAATTTACTCAACAGATCTTGTGAGTCTATGTCCTGTGACTTGTCTCTAATTAACAGGCTTCCTTATCTCAAGACATTCCAAGCCTTCAGACAAAGCTTCATGTCTTTAACCAATTACAAATCAAAGCATCTTTAAACCCACCCATACCCTGTATTCCCCAGCTTGGAGATGTCCCATCTTTTCAGGCCAAACCAACATATATGTTTCATGCACTGATTTATGACTTTACTTGTAATTCCTGTCTCCCTGAAATGTGTAAGACCGACCTGTAACCCAATCACAGGAAGACCACTTGCTCAAGGCTTCTTCGGTGTGGCTCCAGGCCATGGTCACTCATAGTTGACTCAGAATAGACCTCTTTAAATTATTTTGGAGAGTTTGGGTTCTTTTCCGTTGACAGTTTTACCCCTAAAACAGGGAGTCACATAACTCCCAGTGTATCCCCATTCTTCCTGGAGACTGTCATTGTCCAAAATGCAGAACTGCAGAACTGTTCTGCTGGCTGGGTCCTACAGAACATCACACATATCTGATTTTGTAAATGAGGGAACCCAGGTCCAGAAAGTGGCATGTGAGTCACTACACCCAAGGCCTTAATGCTCTGTCTGGTGCTCTAAGGCATTTACAGTCCCCACTATCTCAGTAGTCTCCATGGCCTCCTCTCCTAAATGCAAAGAATGAGACTTCTTTGCTAGCCATCCAGTAAAGACATTGTGCAATCAGTTGCTTATCTATTCTTTCAAACTTAATTGTTTGGCTACAGATCTTCCCTTCCCTTCCCTTCCCTTCCCTTCCCTTCCCTTCCCTTCCCTTCCCTTCCCTTCCCTTCCCTTCCCTTCCCTTCCCTTCCCTTCCCTTCCCTTCCCTTCCCTTCCCTTCCCTTCCCTTCCCTTCCCTTCCCTTCCCTTCCCTTCCCTTCCCTTCCCACCACTTTATTCTGTATTGCATGAACTCCCCATGCCTACCTTTTGCATTTTTGCTGGAGCATCTTTGTTTTTACATTTATCTCACCTAAAATATCTTTCTCCAGTACTATCCTCTCTTGTGGATCTTACTTGTGTTTTGGGCCCCAAAGCCTGCCTGATGTGTATGGATATGTTGCTGAATGAATGAATGAAGCATTTTAATTTAGTCTGTTTTCCCCGCTATTGACTGAGACTAAATTTCCTTTGACAGAAGCCAATAAATATTCACCACCATATTCTGAAGTTTACACCAAAATGGACGATATTGGAAAAGACTCAATTGATGTGTCTGACTCTTAAGAAGCAGTGATTTCTTATCAGTTGGCAATGTTACCCTATTAATTGCTCACTTGGGAAACTGTGCATTTGATCTTGTTAAAGGATCTGTTTTCCCAAAGGAGATATCAATTCTGATTTTCTCTAACTTGAAGACTGGTGGGTAGAGGCTGGTGAGAGGGGAAAGGAATTTGGGAGTCACAGGGAAAAAATGAAAGTCTAGCAAAGACTAGGACTGAAGAGAAGGAATTTATAATATGGCCTCAACCAAAGAGAGGTGAGAGAATATATCCAGAGGCTTTAGTTCTTAAAAGAGAATTTGTATTGCAGGTATTATTTAAAATGCAAATTGAATCTAAGAATGTTTTTAACATTTGGTTTCTGGCCACTAAACCTGGCAATCAGTATTCAACAGTTTTAAAATAATTAGAAAGTCAAATGATTTTGCTAGAAAATGAAGATTTCTTGGCCCATAACTTGCTGCACTAAGTCCATTAACCTTTATTATGGACTAAGCTCCACTCCCTTCTAATGTGATCTGCTTGAGAATTTTAGACATCTCTATAGAAATGAAATTTATTCAAAAATGATACAAATTGGTTTGCAAAACTCAGAGATATAACTTGAACAGCAAGCAGAAAGTCTTAAATTAAGCAGTTAGCTGTTTATCTATTGTTGATGTCTAATTGTTTTGTTTTGAGAGATATCCCAGTGCGCGATGTTAAGTTTTGAAGGCCTGTGTAGTCTTTAACTTGATCTTTAAAAACAACAAGATCTGAGTAAATGTCAATAAAACCAGGGAAGTATAAATATTCTATCTTCCAGCATATTTGATCAGGGCTGTTAATAAACAAAATTGTATTTCCTAGGATTTCAGGCATGAATACTAAGCTATGAATTTTAATTTAATGTTCTACCAGAGGACCCTAGGAGAATATGAACAGTTTGGACATCTGTTGAGTTATTCTTAGAGTAAAACTGGACACATGAACATTTCAGGAAATGAAATAAAATCCTTAATGTATTTGCATTAAAATGCTGTTTATATATACAACTATTATGACTTTTTACATAAACATCCAAATTATCTGAATGAGATTTTGACTTTTTACATAAACATCCAAATTATCTGAATGAGCTTTTATGCACAGAACTATTTGATCCTTTCCCCATCCCTCCCCCATACTCACACATTAGCTGGCATTTTTGACTGTAAAATTGGTTCTTGTCATGGAATATATATGTCTCTACCCCCATCCCCCAAACAACCTAAAACCATTACGCTTAAGTGGCAGAGTTTTAACCAACACGGCAGCTGCTATCTTGTCTCTAGTAGGATGATAATAAAGACTAAGCCACAAGCAAAAGCAAAAATTCTTGCAGCTAGAAGAGCTCTCTTTATGCTCTGTGGCCCTTGACAAATGGTAAGCTAAATACTATGAGAGTGTGGCTCCTAATCTAGTCTCCCTGAGCTGTGATCACTGAATCACAATCGCTGGGCTGTCCATCCAGATGGGATAAGGGGTGAGAGCGGCCAAAAGAGGAATGAGGCTGTGATGTTGTTGATTTCAGGCCTCAAGGAAGAGAGAGGATGTGGACACTCTTAGGAGAGGAATGTCAGTGGAGAATATAATTCATTAAAAGACCTGTGGGGAAACAGTCAAAGGTAGAAGCAACAACAGCAGCAACAAAACAAAACCCAAGTCCTGACTCACTATGCAGTTGCAGATTAGGGACAGGGTAGAAACCTATAGTTGGGAAACAAGATTCTTAATCTTTTAGCATTATCATAAAATGAAGCCTTCAGAAACCACCCAATCTTGTCATTGCAAACAATTTGATGCATTTGCAAAAGTAAGTTGGTAACATTGTACACCTTTTAAAACTGCAATTGAGCACTAAATAATGGAGTAGGTTTGTTCGAAAGCAATATTTATTTTTCATGAAGATAAGAGGCATATTACATTTGCCATAGAAAATTCTATGAGAGGAAAAAGCTGCATGTTATCAACATGACAAAAAAAAAAAAAACATAAAAAACTCTACTTATGGAAGTGTTCTGCCCTATAAGAACATATTGAATGAAAGGCATTATTTCAGTTGAGTGAGCCATGCAGAAATGTGGATTTATTAGGGTTTGTTTTGAAATGTAATCTGTACGTTGAGCTTTTTATTCCTTTGATGGCAATGAACCAGATTTATTGGCTACATGGTGGAAGTGCAATAGATAACAGATAACCAAGGGAGAAGTTTTAATAAAAAAACTCTCAGGAAAGACAAAGAAAAGTGAGTGAATATGCCTGCTTACATTTCAGCTAATAAATAAAAAGTACAGATAGGGCTTTAACTGAAAACCATCCTGGTTATTGCAGCCTGGAAGGTTTATTGAAAATCGGGTAGAACACTCTAATTTTTCATATTTACAGCTACGACGTGAGCTGTACAAGCTAGAGGGATGTAACAACACACACTTTGAATTGGGTACAGGAAGCCAATGTTTTCACAGGAAACTTGCAAGTAGCCATGAAGGGGAAGAGTGGTTCCTGATTGTTAGTGTCTGCCTGGGATATTTCTGGGATTTTGGAGACTTGAACAATGGAGTAATTTTACCACTCACTGCCTCAATAAAAACATCAGGCACTTCTAGGGGAGTTTTAGAAGGTACATCTTCAATAAGCACAGGTCTTTCATCTGAAAGAGCTGGGAAGAAGTAAGCTACCTAAGGGTAGTTGAGAGCTGGGCCTGAGAGCACCACGCTTAGAAATCTAAGTATATCACGGCCACTCGTCTGACACTGGGACTTCACTAGCCCTGCCACATACCTCTCACCCAAACTGGTTGTAGGCGGTAGGGCCCTAGACTCACAGAAGGAATCGGCTCTCCTTTTTCCTTTCAAGGCAGGAAGAAAAAGGTAGTTCTCTGTGAGCAGCCCCTGAGCTATCTTCGGATTTCAGAGCTGCTCTCTTTAAGTGTCTTGCTTTGGAGAATGATGAATCACTTCCTCCTCTTGGAGTCAGTCTCCTTTAAAACAGACATGAAGGAGCCAGGGAGGAAAAATTACTCTAAATACCAATAATCCATGCAACACAGTTTTCTAGTGAGAGAGCAGGGACGAACTTGTGCTCCCACGATTCACAGTTGGCTTCTTAGAATAAGACTCACAGATTTAGAAAGAACCAGAGACCCCAGATCTGACTTCACTTGGTTGAGAAACATACTGAGCATGGTGATGACTTTATAGGATTGGGAATTTGCATTAATAAAATTTGGTTGTTTTATTGATACACAAAAGCTTTTAGGCTAAAAATAATCCATGATGGCTTGCCAAAAATAGAATGCCATTTTAAATCCAAGTTTCTATATCCAAGAGACAGGAACACAAATGCAAGATAGATAAAAATTAATTGGCATAGTTTAGAGAGTTTGAATCCATTATTAAATATGAAGTCTATCAAATATTCTACCTGATTTCCAGTTATGTTAATGTATTCAATACTCACTTTTTAAACTCTCAACTACCCAAATCTTCCAATGAACACCATTTTGAAAGGCTCATACAGAATTCCCACGCCATTCTTGAAAGGATTTGCCCTTGTGGAGGGGTTTGGAAAAATAAAAATTCAAAATTCTGCTACAGCTCATAAATTGTCTCTTGTAAGATTATAATAATAAAGACACTGAGTACTTTTTTCAGGACAGGTTTTAAATGGATTAGAATGCATCAGCAAAATGCATGAAAAGACTTAATGATTTAATTTCTAAAGCACCTATATTATTATGGCATGGTCTTGGAGACAGGTTATTATTGTCTACATAGGTAAGTGTGTAGTGCATCTTGTGGGAAAAATGCCTAAGTATTTGCCTTTTTCCGAGAAATCATATTTTTCCTTTTATGTAATCAGTTAAGATATATACCTAAGAAAAGCTCATCTTTTGGTTTTTTTTTTTACATCTCAACTTATTTATTTATTTATTTATTTTATTTCGGCATATTATGGGGGTACAGATGTACATGATGATTTCTTTAAGAGAGCTAGATCCAAAATTGTTTTGTGATTCAAAATTTAAAAATAAACAAATTCATCTTCTGAAAAATTTAAAGACATATTTCATATATTTGATTGTCTCTTATTTTGTCAAAAGATTTTAAGGGTCTAAATAACCATATGTGAGCTCTGGTGTACCTGGTTATATATATTGAATAAATCATTTGATCTATTTACACATAGACATGGATATACATATCTGTGCTGTGTATATATATCCTCAGACACTATTATTAAATGCAATCCTATATTCTTGAATATAGAAGTTGATGATACGCCTTTCTACTTGCCATGGCACTAACAAAGCTAGGTTGAAACTCAGCAACCACTTGTGTTCATTGCATTGCAGGCTAGTAGTAAGTTCGGTTGCTGGTGGAAAATGGGTCTCTTACCACACCCCCCTTAAACTAAAGGTTTCTTCAAGCTTAATGTAAGTATGTGCACATTCTTTTATCGAGGCGGTCTTGAGCTGCAGATACAATCGCACCGCTCATGGTGATCCAACTGAATGTCAACGAGAGTCATGGTCTTCACTCTGCCCCTCCTCCTGAGGTGGCCAGGCTCAAACTTTAACACCTAGGACAAGAAACACAGCTCCTGTTAGAAAGCCCTTGGCCTTTAACTCACCCAGATGCTATTTTTCTGAAAATTGGTTCTTAACCTTTTGAGAATCCAAGGAAGACTCTGGGCCTGCTGTTAGAATGCCCACATGCAAACATTTTCACAAACAGTCGACTCCCTTAAAGTAGAAGACTGCACTATTCCACAGTAATACCCTGGCATTACCTACCTACAGTTCCCGGATGTCCTTGTGTGTCTTAGTAGATATTTACTGATAGCTTTATAGAGGCCTGCTTTGGGCCAGATGCTTTTTCAAATATTATCATAAAGATTCTTCTAACCCAAACATATGTTACAAACCAAATAACTGAGCACATTGTCACCACAGACAGGAAAATGAATAAAGGCATGATCATAATATGCTGGCATGCCTAAATGTCTGGTTGAAGTAAAACATTTTGCCCTGTTGAAGGTCATTAGTGGCCATAACTAAATAAAAATGTGTTGATATTCTCACATAGTTGCTAACATAGAATACTCTTTACAATTCAAAATAGATCAGGCTCTACTAAAATCTTTGTACATTAACACCTGTGCATCCATGCAGCACTTCTTAAGTCAGTAAGTATATCCTTAACTTTTTAATTAATAAGTTTAAACATTATTTCTTAAACCATTAGTTTAAATAGAAGCTAACTTTTTTCTTCCCTGCTGTGACCTTCATTGAGTGAAACATGAGCCATGACATGGACAAATACTTGGCAGAATTATCAACTTTTTTTCAAATATACTGCATAGTTACTTGAATTGCTTCTTTTCTTGATGTTCTTAGATTCCTGTTAGTATTTACTTTTGATTTGGTTCTATGTTCCTTTTAGACTCCAAACTCCATCATGGTACCGCTAAACAATTGTTACATTAAACAGTTTTCAAAGAATTTGCACAGACACTACTTGTTTTGCTCTCTGCAAACCTTGTCACATAGCAAAGAAGGTATCATTATGCCCATTTTATAGATTAGACAACTGAGATTGTAAAGGAGGATAATTACATTGTTTAGGGTCTTCCAGCAACTTGGGCCCGGGACCAGGGCTTTGTCCTCTAGGCTCCTGGTGCATTCTGACCCAAGGCCTCTCTCATGTGCCTGTGATTTCCTTTTGTGCCTCAAAGGTGTGTCTGGCCCTCTATGTGAACTGGAATGGCACCTGTTACACTTTGCTTGTTGTACTCTTGTCCTAGATGAATGTTAGATTTAGGAAAATCTTGCTTTAACATCTGCATAACTCTTCATGGCATCCCCATGATTCTTTACTCTGGATTGTATTCCCAGGCATTTTCTCATTCTCAAATGTTTAAAGTCTTAAATGAACCAAAACCATACACTAGGAAAAATACCCCTAGAGTCCCCTGCACTCATGCATCATGGTCTGCACACACTTTCATTTAGCATTTAGCCATGCTGTTCCATGGCAGTCCCAGTGAGGTAGAGAATAAATCCCTGCATTCGTTCGGCGTTTGATCAAGCTAGGTCACTCTGCTAACGCACAATGGAGCATGGAGTCCCATTTGCAGCAAAGCTTCAAAAGAACTGTGAGTACAAAATTGGAGAAAAAAGGAGAATACCATAAGAGTTCATGAGGGAAGCACAAAGACTCAAAGTATTTGATATTGGTAAAGCTAGTCCAAATGCCAGTTTTGATAGCTGATTATATAGTTTCCATTGTCTCCCACAATTCTACTGCACTTAATGATATGTATCATATAATTTCACATGATTTATTATACATTCTATTAATTGGATTATATGTGCTTTGAGGGCAAGGATAGTATAAATAATTGCTAACATCATTCCTAGATACTAGACATGGTTGGAAGTGGTTTTGCAAATATTAAATTATTCAGACTTCAGTGCAACAAAATGAGACAGGTACGTTTCTAATTTAGTTTGTAGATGAGGAAAGAGAGATTAAGTTACTTGCCTCAGGTCATGGAGCTAGTACCCTGTTTCCCCGACAATAACACAGGGTCTTATATTTATTTTTCCTCAAGAAGACACCCTAGCGCTTATTTTCAGGTGATGTGTTATTTTTTTTTTTAAGTATGGTACAACAATCTACATTTATTCAAATATAGTTAAATTGTCTTCTTCTGGAACATCATAACTCTCCAAACCTCGAATCCCATCCTGAATTTCTTGCGACTCTATTTCCTTTAGAACCACTGGCCCCAGTCTCTCATGTCAAGCAATACAGCTCTCATTAAATGAGCAGCTCGTATCCATGTAACCTGCTCGTCTTCTTTACTGCTCCGCGACAAAATGCATGGGCTGTGCAGATACGTTGCATAGCCAACGCCCATCACTAGGTCTTATTTTCGGGATAGGGCTTACATTGTGCAAATGCTTAGAAATCCTGCTAGGGTTTATTTTATGGGTAGGTCTTATTTTTGGGGAAACATTGTAGTAAGCAGTGGAACCAGAGAATTTGACTCCATCCAAGCTTTTGTTTGTATCTCCATAGCAAGAGGCAAAACAGACAAGGAGATAAAGCAGGGGCCAGAACAAAGTTGCCCATGCTTTGGACTAGTTTCAATCTTTTCACAGTTTTGAAATAAAATTGAAAGTACTGAGAGCTGAGTTTCAAAGACATTTGCCTTTTCCTGCTCCCATGTTCTCTCCTGCTGGGTCTCTATAGAAAATATAAACTGTTATTTCACCATGAAAAAAATAAGCAACTAAAGACATGGATAGAGAATGTGTTACTATTTTTTTGCTATCCTCTGCCCATGACATATATGAAAACCCTACTTTATCATACTTGGTGAGTGTGCCTTGGAAGGGGTTGGGAATTGAACCCCTATAGATCTGCCAAGAATTCCTCCAATATGAATTAGTTGCTCTCATCTAAGACTATCTCCATGTAAACTAGATTTGAAGGCTGGGGGATACAGGGGAAAGAAATGATTCCTAAGAAGGTGAGCATGTGCTAAGTAGTCTTTGTTTAAATAAGACCATTATCAAGGCCTAATAATTTGTGATGATTAGCACCTGGAAAAACAGTGCTCTGTGATTTGCTTTTTTCATTTCATGGCAAACAAAAGCATGTGCTTTGGGATGAGAACAGAAAGCTCTGGGCAGTTTTTCTAACTGGCCTTCTGATTGTTCAGGGATTTTGCTTGTGTTTTATATTAAGCAATGTGAGCACTGTATATATGTGTTTTACTGATAAGAAGAGAAAAATGAATTGGCAGACACTTTTCCCAGACAAGACAGGAAAGCACTATTTGAACAAAGTGGAAATTGGACTGCTTGACTGGCTGATCACAGCACGGATGTTCAAAGCTTTCAGATCATGTAATAGTCTTAGGTTCAGGTATACAATGTTGAAAGGAGGAAGAAAGCAAGGCTGATTTGAGGGCACATGGAAAAATGAAAAGCCTTTATCTGAGAAAGCAAACTTGCTGGCTCTGGGTTATCTGGTCACCTTTAAAGAGAAGGAACCATTGAATTAATTACAGCCGCTGAAGGGCACTTGCTAATAGCTACTATCACAAAATGCTTTCTGATTTTCTGAGCTATGACTCACAGCTGCAAGCACACACCCGGAAATAACAAATGCACTGAGAGACAGCCAGCCATTTCTCAGCACCTATGGGTGCAAATGGGACTCCTGACTCCTCTCCACCCCCTGGAAAACCACGTGAAGCCAGGGAAACTTGACATCCACTAAATGGAGTGTGACTGAGCCAGTTGGTGGCTTTCATACCACACAATACAAAATCAAAGATGCTCAGTTTTGCAAATTACCACATCACGAAAGATATTTAACTACAGTTACTCACCTTGTTGCCAATAAACCTCTGAATGAATTTTTGCTGTAAAGCTATTACACTAATAAAACAATACCAGACAGAAAAGCTATCTGCTGAGTCGGGTTCTTGTTTATTGGGAATATAAAAAAAGGTTGTTAAGGCCTTGTAACAGTTCTCAAATTAATGGCTGACATAGGAACACAAGTACATATTTCAAGATAAATGCATTATATAAACCTGAGTCATTAAGAGTTTATTTAAGATTCTATCCAACTTCTAAAGCAGGTAGTATACAGCACACACAGTTTAAGGAAAAAAAAGCTTCCTACTTTTGCTTCTATTTTGACTTCTTTCATGCTTACAGTTGATAAAAATGTACACAGAGTCAAGATTTTTAAGGGGTGATAGTGACTTATACTGAAACCTAAGTGACTACAAGCAAAAATATTTTGAGAAGGGATAACATATTATTTTCTGCCTGGGTAATTACTCAATCTGCAGGCAATAGTCCCAGCAGAGGCTGAACGTTAAGACAGGAGTGATATCAGGTCATAAGACACAGTGCTCAATAGGAAAGACATAAATGATAAACAGGACAGAAACGTTATACTGAGAAGTTAAGGTGAAGGTGCCGAAAGGCTGGATGGTAGTGGGGATTTATAAAATGCTCATGATTTCTGAAAATGCCATCATGACATCTGCGGATATTTACTGCTAATAGCAGCTTTCTGTAAACATTCTAGGGTTCTATGGGGTATACCTAGCTGCGGGCCTACCCTTACGGAACTAAATAGTTAAACGATTTCAACAGCGCCTTAGAGGATTAATGACTACATGTTTAGCTTACTCTCTGCAGAAAACATAATGGAAGCCTGGCTGGACACTAAATTTCAGAGCATGGCATTAGCATTGGGTATCAGTCATAACACAGATGGGCCTTGTCTGCCTGGGGAATATCTTGCCCCGTGGCAGGTTTGCTAAGTTTGGAAGCAAGGCCTGATGTGAGTGAAGCTAGATTGAGAAGGGAAAGTGTATGTATGCATAGTTGTAGCACGTAGGTGAAGAGTCTATTCTCTTGGTGAGTGAGTCATCAGGGCTGAAAGGTAGTCAGAACCGAGAAAGCCAGACCAGGCTCTCATATAATTCCACCCACATCTGTCTTGCGCTTGACAGTGTTTAGATGCTTTCATTAACCCAGTATCCCCAGGTGGTAAGAAGCACAGGTGTTATCATTGCCATTGTCAAGCTGAGTGAATTAACTTTTTTATAAGTAGTCTATAAACATTAATGGTTCCAGATCATATCTTTATTCTTTTGCATTTCCCTAGCATTTCAACCACTAATTTGTCTTTATTTCTTACACAATTTCAGTAAGATAAGATTTAGGGGGTAGGATGGAGTGTAACCACAGTTCATGGATATAGTGTCATTTCAAGTGTGCCTGGGAATTCAAAATTATAGGTTATTAAGGGATTAAGTAAGGAAACCCGAGGCCCTGGGAGGTTTTAAGTGGCTGGCCCTTGGTTGCCTCCCCATGTGGAGGAGTGGGAGCCGGAACCCATATCTTGTCCCTCGTAGTCCTGCAATTTTTCCGCTCTATTGCCCTCTCTCTCAGTAGGAAAACACAGGAAAGGCCTGACTCATGGTCTCACTCAAAGGTGGAGAAAGGGAAAAAAAAGCAGGGAGACTCTCTATGAGCTCTAAGAATGTGGTTTGCAGAAAAATAATAGAAAAGAGATTTTCTTGATTTTTGTGATGGATGGTTATAATCATGACCCCCAAACTCACTGCCTTTTGCCAGAGAGTATTAACTCCTTGAACAAAATTTCTTTTCTGTCTCTTTGGTCTCGATTTGTAATTTTAGATAAATTTGTTTCAATAATAGATCTTTTAAACATGTAAAAGCTAAAAGTATTCTTCCATCTCAAGTCTGAAGGTCACCATTGTATTACTCTAATTAATCTCAGTTTCACATATAAATACAGATGCTCGTTGACTTATCATGAGGTTATGGACCGATAAACCCATCTTAAGTTAAAAATGTCTTAAGTCAAAAATGCATCTAATACCCCAATAAACCCCATTGTAAAGTAAAAAAAAACCCTAAATTGAACCATCATTAAGTTGGGGAATCGTCTGTACCTACTTACATCTTCTAACTCTTAAGCTATAATAAAATGCAAAATTTCAATATAAAATTCTACATTGAAATTAAAAGAATCCTTTGAAGTCATTTTTTCTTGCATTTTGTCCAAAAATAGTAATAATTCTAAATGCTGTAAATGTGCTAGAATCAGAGGTGGGTCTAGGCTTCTGCTGTTCAACAGTAGCCACTGGTCTTGCATGGCTATTTACATTTCAATTAGTTAAAATTACATGCAATTAAAAATTTAGTTTCTATTTGTGTTACGCACATTTTAAGTGCCCAGGAGCCACATGTTGCTAGTGATTAGCATATTGGACTGTGTAAATATGGAACATTGTCCTCACTCCAGAAAGTTCTATTAGTGCAAATAGTTAAGTCACCATCGTGACAAAATCATGACAGGAAGGACAGAGAAAATTAACTTCAATCTTTCCCTCTCAGCTGCTTCCTACGTTTTTGGCTGCTGACTGAACGGACACAGCCAGGGCACAGAAATGAAAAACAGTGAGTATTAATTTAATAGGTCACCATAATTTTAGGGAATATCCTATCTCTTCATTATGTTTATCAAGGGGAGACCTAAAATAATAGCATCCTCTAATTGTCTAAGCAGTATGTTTTCTGGAACCCTCCCTTAAAAAAAAATCACTGCCAAAAGTCTCTTTTAAATCCTATGATGGAGTTTGGGGCATTCTACCCTAAAATATTTTAAGCTGAAGGGATCTGAGAAAACAGTAAAACCAGAAAGGTCGCAATGACCTTCCCCCCACCCTTCTCCCCTGAAGTACGTCATAAAACCTAGAAAAAATTTTCTGACCCTCCCTGTAGTAGGACATAAGAACCACATGTGAGGAAAGGAATATCCTTATCTCTGAAGACAAAGGTACAACAAAGAAGAACGTGAACAAACAGGGCTTGCTAAGTTTTCCCCAGTTTATTACTGTTAGATCATACTCTTTGCCCTATCGCATTTCTCCACGACTATGCCCTCTTCATCAAACCTACCACAAAGAACACTCAGGTTGAACTGCTATTTTTGGGTTTTCATTTTTCTTTTTGTATTTTTATTTTTTTTTTGAGACAGAGTCTCACTTTGTTGCCCAGGCTAGAGTGAGTGCCGTGGCGTCAGCCTAGCTCACAGCAACCTCAAACTCCTGGGCTCAAGCAATCCTGCTGCCTCAGCCTCCCGAGTAGCTGGGGCTACAGGCATGTGCCACCATGCCCGGCTAATTTTTTCTATATATAGAAGTTGGCCAATTAATTTCTTTCTATTTATAGTAGAGACGGGGTCTCGCTCTTGCTCAGGCTGGTTTCGAACTCCTGACCTCAAGCAATCCGCCCGCCTCGGCCTCCCAGAGTGCTAGGATTACAGGCGTGAGCCACCGCGCCCGGCGGTTTTCATTTCTTTATGAAGGTTCCTGTGTCATGTAAAACTTACGTTACGTCAACGTGTTTGCTTTTCTCTTATTAATCTGTCTTTGTTATAGTGGCTTTGGCCACGAACCTAGGATAGGTAGAAGGAAAGATGTTTTTCCTCCTCTATACCTATATTTTCCAAAAGGCATAGAACAATTGGAAAACAATTAGGAAAGAGGAACAATCCTTTAACAGGTAGCTACAAATTTTTGAGAGCAAGAAATAATACAGATGGTCACATATTTTACTGCACAGTGAAGATTGCAAGATTGCTCAAACCCCTACAGGAGAAGGCGAACGACCTGTGAAAAGAGCAATGATATTAGCTTCATTAGGAGCTTTCAAGTCTCCCAGATTTTAATTCCTTAATGTTGAACACTGAAATATTTGTGGAGAATCACACAGGCCTGTTGTGTGACTAGGTCTCGTTACCCCCTTAAGGGTGCTCATCTCTCGTAAAAACTCATTTCACATCTCATCAGTTGCAACCACAAGCTGGAGAAACTGGTTTCTCAGTTCTCAGAGGTAAGAATACAGACACAGAACTGATAGAATAAAGGACGAGGATTTTTCTCTAATGAGACCAAGCTCAAGCAACCCTCACTTCTGGAAATGGAATAAGCTTTCTGCTATTTTCCACAGGGTACTTGGCAGTGATAATTGTGACACATTTCAAGGGTATTTTAGGAATCTCGGGGAAATATGACTGGAGTGTTTGTTCCAGGTATGCAGTTACTGACTAATGATTGATGCCGATTTGCCCTTTTGTCCAGCACTTGGCAGAGGGATTTTGGATGGAGATCTGCAGAGTGCTAGAAGTAAAAATATTATGACACATGTTACAAAGAGATGCTTTAGATGCAGCTTTAAAAGGATGCCAACATTTTATACCTACTCATGAGACCGAACAAAGAGATCAAGAATTTTCCCCACTAGATATTAACTGTGAACACAAATTTGCAGGTAACAGTTATTGTGTACAGAGATGAGAAAGGAACTAAGAGGAAGAGGGTAGCCAGGAATTTACAGTTCTTTAGAGTTAACTGTCTGGGAGGCAAGAGTCTTTTGGGGTATATGGTTAACTCTGTTGTTTTCACAATAAGTAATTTAAAAAATCCAGCTGAAACTTCAATCTGAACCCAGAGTCAAGATAAAAATAAAGCACTCCACAAATACATCAAAGGCCTGGATTCGAATGTTCTTCCTCACAGTTATTACTAGGTAGAGATCTTGTCACTTCCTAGATTATTTTAACTCTAACCTGATTACTGCGCTCTGTATTTATCCTCAGGGTTTAACCAAACATTATAAAAATCAGGTTCTTAGAAGTGGAGGGCGACATCCAATCTAGAGTTCATCAGTTCATACAAAAATAAAACACAATGAACATAGACGACAGCATTCTCCAGATATGAGAACATTTTTTTTTTCCTTTGAAAACAGTGGGGTGGAGTAAGCAATTCTTATGACTAAGCAAGTATGTTCTATGTAGGCCTAAAAAAATGTGCTTCCCCTGTCTAAGGTAAGTATAGTTATTATGGCACAACTTCCCACATTTCTCAAGTTGAAAATATCACTTGGAATATACCCATTTTCATTTAGCCCAGAAGGTACCTCCTTCTTATTGTTGTATTGTTTTCAGGATAAAAATCAAAATCAAAATCAAAACTAAACAAAGCCACCCCCCCTCCAAAAAACCAGTTTTACAAAGCTAGAAATTTTATTTAAGAAAAAAACTATCCATTCCTGTGTGTTGGTGGTTATTGATGGAAAACAACTCAAATAATAATTCCTAAGAATATTATTTGCTTCATATTTTAGCTTATATTTTTAAACATATTTCTGTATGATGTTTCACATCTTATAAAATGCATTTAATATGCATTATTTTATTTGATCCTCAGAATAACTCTGAAAGGGGTTACCTGATATCAATTCTTAGTCCCATTTCACATATGTGAAAACTGAGTCTCTTAACTTTGGTAACTTGTGTATGCTCCCACAAGAAAGTAATTAGAGCTGCTGTCTATGTTAGGAACAGCTCTGATTCCTTTTAAGTTTACTATTTATTTTGTGCTCAGTAAAGCGCAATATATTAATATTATAGCACAGTATTACTAATGATAAGATCATAGACTTTGGAAATAGTTGACTAGAGCTCTAGTCTTGACCCTGGGTTTTACTGACCATGTTACACTGGTCAACCTACTGATTATATCCTAAGCCTCAGTTTACTCACCTACAAAAAGATAATAAAAAATAGCAATCTCCTTACAGTATTGTTGACATATTGCTAAGTGAGCTAATGAGTACTTACAGTAGTGTTTGGCACCCAGTAAATACTATTATTATTATTATTATTAAAGGTTACTGCTTTCCTTAAATTGTTTTTCCTCTTACATCTTTATATTCACTTTTGTTTATTTCTGCATAATCCAAGAGGTGATTCCCCAGGTAGCACTTAGCAGTATTTAGAAAAAAAAAAATGAGCATTTCCAGATGAAAAATATTTTCATATTTAGAAAATGAAAAGGTCTCTGACAATTTATATTTTGCTATCTGTACTGTGCTTAATTTTATAATGACTTAATAGAATTAAGTTTTGGCTCTTAGCATTTTCTTAAAGTAATCTAGATTTTGCAGTCATATCCTGTAAATGAATAGCATTATATTTCTACAAGGAGGCCAAGTAAGGTCTAAAATGACCGCATCATACATTTGATTATATATTCTAATACAGCTATTGTTGACTCATATGGTATATTGTGAGAATTAGAAAAAGGAATTCCTTCTTCAGGATGGAATTAACTTCTCACCAGGGCACTTGGCTTGGCAAACCTAGCACTGGTAGAAGTTCAGCTCCCTATCTTCCCCTTGGCTGAGTGCCCTTGTGCAGTGAACAACCTGAACAACTGTATGCGATGACCCTGTCTTCCATACCTTAAAAATAACACCGCTAATGCAGCTGAAAAGAGCTAGATGTAGCACTGCAACAAGCAATTTGAGAACGACATACCTCATGATACTTCTTCACAGTTTTCCCTGAATTGCATGTGCAGGACTTCCAGTTGGCAGTTCCACAGCCACAATTTCCTCCACAGCGCTGCACAAGAAGGCAACGTGGAAAGAAGACCACACTGGTCAGCTTCAGCTCTTCTCTTAAATTGACCGAGTAATTCCTGGGAGTGCAGCTGTAGCGCTTGACGTCATCATTGAGCCTGTCCAGGTCAACTGTAAGCAAATACACACACTGTGTGAAGCGAGCACAACCGTAAGCAGGAACATTCAGCACGTGTTATCGAGAACGGAGTGGGAAGATTCTGTGCCAGCAGCCTTAACCCAGGGATTACATCTGTCCTTAGCATCTCAATTACTGGGCACCTAAAGTGGGAAACCTAATTTCTCTTTTGATCCTATCTGCCCTGCAACACTAACAACAAAATAAGACGAAAACTACACTAAAACCTGTATCTTGGTTCAAATTGCCGTGCATCTTTTCTTAATGCCAAAAAAAAAAAAATGTTTTGAGGGAAGAAAATAAAACATTTGGCAATTTAAACTAATTGTCTTTATTTAAAAAAAAATAAATTTCTCTTTGGTTCTAAATAAAGCCTGACTCTAAGTCATTATTTAAATATAATTTGAATTATTAATATATGTCTAGGACACATTAGGGACAACCACTGTAATATATTTCCCTGGCCACAAAATTTTGCAAGTAAATATAAGGAAGAAAAGGTTTTTGTTTCATTTAACTCCAAAGTCAACCAAAATATTAAAGGAAATGGAATTTTTTGTTTTTCGTTTTTTTGCTGTGCATATTTGCGCATTGGGTCCTAGGTGGCAGTATAGCATAATGGTTATGTGCTGGGGCACTGTAGAGTAAAGCTGCCTTCAATCACATCATGGCTATGCCACCTTTTAGCTGGAAAGCCACCTAATGGTTCTGAACCTCTGCTTCCTCTATAACATGCAGATATTTGAAGGACTGAATTTAGTGTGCCTGGCGCTCAATTATTGCTGGCTATTATTATTCATTTTGATTCATTTCATTCTCCTTCTCCCACATTTTCTTCCTTTAAAACCAAATCTTTCCTTCAAACCTAAAAAAAAAAAGTCTTTCTCCCTCTTCATTTCTTTTTTTTTTTTTTTTTTTGGCCATTACAGTAAGTAAATGAATATGCATTTGAATTGAATTTGTATTATTGTGTTATGGAAATTATATTTTAATTAGTGTTCTCAAAATACATCCAATCACCCACACATTTAGCATGCAGATTCTCTTACTGGTGCACACACACACACACACACACACACACACACATACACACGAGTATCTTCTTACAAGAATGCAATTAGAAGCAAGTCTGTTTGCACAGGTTCCACCACCATTTCCTAGTCCATGTCCCCTGTGCACCAGCCAGACTACTGTAGGAGGAATCCTACCAATGTTAGATATCGCTATGCTCGCTCTGAACTCCAGCCCCAATAAATATCTTAGTCTGAAACCAGCCCTGCTTGAGGAGCAATAAGGAATGGTCTTTGGGGGTAGAGGTCAAATGCCAAGGACAGTGTCAGTGGAATGTATCCAAAAGAAGCAAAAGGAAAAGAAGGCGTAAGTGTGGATCAAGAGTCTATTAACCCATCCCTGCGTGCCTTTTAACATGTGCAACTGTGCTTTAATTCTCAAGGGCAAGGGTTTATTCTCCAGCTGTTATATGCTGAGCCCAGGACATTGTGGGAACTGAATAAATGCTAAGTAATCACTGTGCATAATTTATTGCTGTTTTCTTTCTTTCTTTGTAAAGACATGTCATAACTTTAGCTACAATCAATCCAGATTTAAATTGAATGAACTCCGTCTTGGGAAAGGAACCATTTTATTGCTGCTAAAGTCCTGAAAATAACTGCAAGCAAAGCAGGAAGGATTACATAAATGGATTAAGAAGTGCAGCAACCATCCATTACAAGTGTCACCTTGAGATAAATATCGATGCTGGCCTGGGCATTCCTGTGGACAGGGCTGATGCAGAGGGCCAAATCTGCTGCCTGTGATAATGGGAATGGATTTGCCTAACACGGAGGAGTAAAAGAGGTGCAATTAGCAGGAAGGGATTGTGATGAGAGGGAAGGCGGAGAGGGACAGGTAGGAGGTACCAACACTGAGTCTCTAGCTAGTTCAGCCCTCTGTATGCACCTTAGCGCTGTGACTACATTTAGCTGTCCCTCACCCTTTTGAGGTGGCTATTGTTTCCCCAAGGTGAATAGTAAATGGAAAAACTGGAATGGAAACCTTTCTCTGTTTTGATTCATAACCTCTGCCATATCAAGCAGGACAGGAAGATGACAGGTAGCCCATTGGTTGAAGGAAGAAGACCAGGGTTGCTAGGACTCTATAGGGCTCTCTTGTAAGAAGCTGAACTGGGCTTGGGTGGTGAATGGCTACACCCTTAACTCCAGGAACTACCTGAGCCAAATGAGAGCATGCATTCCCTTGGGAATTTAGCCAATCCCCAAAGTTCCCTCAACAGACCAGGGCAAGGCCTTGCTTCCCTTGAAACCAAACTCCTCACATTGTGTAACCGTTTAACTGATTAGCACTGGTTACTTCCGTTTCTTACCCGCCACGAAGAGATTTACAATTCTGTCAGTTTTATGCATCAATTCCCTGATGTGACTAAGAACCGTGGCCCAGTGTGACTGCTGCAGAATCCAGCTGCCCTACATAGCAGAGGATTGAAACCACCGAGGCACTCAATTTAGAATTAGAACTAAAAGGTTCTCTGACGGGATGCAAATAACTTCAAGGCATGACTGCAGACTTTCTGCAGGGGATATTGAGTTTCCAGTCAAAGAAGACTGATTAGGCGGGGCAGCAGAGTGGGGAGCCAAGCAGAGGCTGGGCAGCAATTAAAGCTTCTGCTGCTTCGGTCTGAGGGGCTCTGGCGTGAGACTTCTGGGAGGGAGACAGGCCATGTGGGCCAGATCCATGTGGGAGAGGGGCTGCCCCTTCCGTCCCCATAGCTGAACATTACGGAACAGCAAGGATGTTCCAAATTCAATTCAAAGGCCCATTAATTTCACTGAAGGTCCCTTATTTCACCCAGGTTTACATAACGGTATGATCCCTCTCTTGCTGTCTTTTTGAATTTGAGTCTTGTTTTGCATGGATCTTCGACATGAATTAAGTTTTGGGGCTTTGTACGTACAACCTTCTGGAAAGACTTGCTTCTTTAGGCTGTGATGAGAATTCTGGAATCTGAGCCTTGGGTGCAGATGTGAATGCACACCCTTATTCAGTCTCCCATGGCTTAGGTACGGGAGGAGGAAGAGTCAACCCGGTCTTTTTGATCCTGATAATCCAGACCTCTAAACAGCAGGTACTGTGAAAAGTTCTTCACATGCATGATTGTATGACATCCTCATAGATGCTATGAATTACACACCATTATTACCCTTACTTTTACAGTTAAGGAAACTGAGCCTTTGCAAAGTTAAAAAAGAACACTTGTCCACAGCTGTATTCGCTCAGTGGCCGAGCCAGGGTTGGAATCGAGGCCTCTTCATGCCTTTCGTACTTATGAGCCCCAGGGTGATGAGGAGGAGGGTGCAAAGAGCAGCCTCCACAGCCATGCTTGAGTCTCCCCACCAGAGAACATTTGCTGTCCAAAGGACCTGGCTTCCTAGGTGCATGGATAGGCACTGACCTATCCATGTCACCTTCACGATCTCATCAGTTGCACATACCGAAGCAGGAGCTCCTGAGCACACTCATTCATCTGTTGGGTTCTGACTAATAAACCAGGCAACTATACAGAGCCTACTTTTTTCTTTGGTGGTTCAATATAATAAGTTTTATCTTTTCACCTGGACAGAGGGGAATTTGGCTGAGGCATGTCTCTTCATTTTGTCCTTATTTCTCCTTGAACCCCTTCTTGCATTTATCTACTTGTAGTCTTTGTCATGAAAACCAATCAGAGGCCCAAGAAAGGAGCTGGATGGATTGACAGCAATGATTTGTCCTAAGTGGGAATGAATTACAGCATCCTAGAGATTCTAGTTTCTACAGGACAGATAAACCCAATATACCCAGTATGCATTCACATACTTGGCAAACACTGCATAGTTGGTGATCAGTTTAAGACAAAATTTTACATATGTAGGTCTATTCCTTTTCTTTTTTAAAAAAGTGGCACACAATTGCATATAAGTTGTCTGTTCAGGTGGGCAGAAATCCAAAATGGGCTTTACTGGGTTAAAAATCAAGGTATGTAAAAGCAAGCCTGTGTTCTTTTGTGAATACAAAAATTCGCTGTGAAACAAAATAATCCGTTCACTTTGAATGTGGGAAAGTAATTTTTTTCTCCCAATTTAATTTACTGCTTGTTTTGTTCAACAGGAGGATAGTTTCCTTGGATCAATCTCTAAATGTCAAGTTATCAGTCAGCTTTCACTATGCTGGTTGTGCATCAATCTTTCTGTTGATATATGCACCACCAGCCTTTTTCCTCTTGATCATCCCGAGTCTGCTAGAGTGTCCAATTAAACTGCTACATGTCCTTGGAGAAAGCCAGCAATCATTTTATACCAACCAGGTCTAGGCTTTACAATGCTAAAATTCTGCATAAACTCTTTCAGCAGGCATGCAGCAGCAGCCTCCGTGTTAGCGTGTGTTTAGTACACGGTGATGGCATGAGGAGAGTGGGGGCTGGGAGTAGGGCCATGCTCATTTTCAACACCATGCTTGTGTCATTCTGTTTTGTCTTACCTGGCATCTCAGCCTGCTACATCACTTTGATCTTCTAGGGCTCAAACCAAAAGGCACATTCACCCTACATCTTCTCTGACCCTTTATGTACTCATCACTCTTTCTCTGCCCTCTATTAGAGACAGCACCTACTTCCACACACCCTGCCTTACTGTTTTCTTTCTAGTCTCCAACTTACAATGATTCCACTCACAATTTTTTGACTTTATGATGGTGCTTTCAATTGTGTGTGTTAGTGGTGAGTACCCACACAACCATTCTGTTTTTCACTTTCAGTACAGTATTCAATAAACTACATGAGCTATTCAGCACTTTATTGTAGAATAGGCTTTGTGTTGGATAATTTTGCCCACCTGCAGGCTAATGTAAGTGTTCTGAGCATATTTAAAGTAGGGGAGGCTATGAATGTTCAGTAAGTTAGGTGGATTAAATGCATGTTTGACTTAAAGATATTTTCAACTTAATGTTGGGTTTATTGGGACATAAACCCATTATAAGTTGAGAAACATCTCTAATTAGGTGTTTCTAGTCTACTGAACTGTCTGGGAAGCAGAGAATTAATCATCTTTTTATCCCTCTTCTTATAGTGCTTTGCCCCTTTGGGACAAAGTGTAAGGACCAAATGCAATTCATTTAAGTACATGTCTTTTAAAACCATTTGATTTCAGCGATCAGAAGCAAGGTGTAGCCAAAGGGAACACGACCTCATCTTTGTGCCAGATTATCATGAAAAGAGGGAGAAACAATTCCAATTATCTTTCAGCAAGTACATATGTCGAATGGCTCTTCTCTCAAGACTAACCTGTGGTGTGGTGTACTGGGAAGGTGTCAAGAGTAGAGCTGAGAAACTAAGGTTCTAGAACCAGCTCTACCTTGGATGAACTATGATGCATGAAGATGACTGGCTCTAAGACCTATGGAATCTAGAGGCAGTGCCAACCAGGGTAAAGCATGGAGTCAAGAAAGCTCACTCTTAGATACATATATCAAGGTGCTAAAGAACATGTCCTTTGCCAAATGGGAAAGAGTGCCACAATCTGTTAAGTGCTAAACATCTAGCTTTGATGTTGCAACACTAGATTTATGACACTTTACAGTGAGGGTGGGGGGTGAAGGGAATATTAATAATTGTAGTTTTTCTGTACAGAGCAACCAGGGGCTCTCAGCCTTTTGTAAGGCTCGTAAACTCCCCAGGAGGAGTCTGTACATCTTTATGGACGTTACAACCTCACCGCGGTTTTCAGATTTCCTCTCGCATAAACCAGCACATAATTGTAAAAACTATTTGCACATTTCAACCCCAATGTGGAAGTGGAAATAAATCTGGGAAGGACAATTAATTTATAACTTTTAGTGAGGGAATATCAAGATATTTTAAACTTTAAATCATGAAATGCAATGAACTTTGTGACTCCATTTGTTGGTTTCATATCTAAAGAATGAAAACTTCTACTACTTGTTTTGACAAAAATTAACCTAATTCACACAGTAAAAGGTTCTTCAACAGGCAATTCCCGATTTTCAAGGGTTAAAAAGAGTGTGAAGTGATGAGTGACTGGAAAATTACTGAGCACCTACCAGGTGCCCAGCACCGTGTGAAATGCTTTCACAAACTCAAGTCTCATTGAATTCCCATAAAAACCCCTCATCTTAGATATTATTGTTCCCATTTGATACATGTAGAAGAGATGCAGAGGAGTTAAATGACTTGCTTGCCTAAAGTCGCTGGAGATTAGTAGACATTCAACAAGCATGTGCTGAAAAGTCAATGGATGATTGAATGAATATCTGGAAGGCATGTAAGCATTTGACACCATCCTAAGGCAATTCTTTGAATCCTAGGAACTCATGACCTAGAGGGATGTATGATGTCTATTTATGAAATGAAAAATAAGAAAACAAGTTGTGACATTATTAAGAATCAAATAGATCTTAAAATGTCTCTCTTTCTTTCCTTTACTAAATTACGAGTACTTGGGCTTTAGACAAGTACTACTGAGTTGCCCCATAGCATGCCAGCCCACAAAGCCAGGTTCTTGTCATGACTCTCTACTCTCTGGCTGTCACAGAATCTTTCTGAATTTGTTTCTTTTACTGTGTAAAATGGGAATAACAGTACTCTCTTGCCAAGAAATATATTAAGATTGAATGAGATGAGAATGTTTGAAGCACAGGTCCAAATCCTAGCTCCCAGGAGGCATGCCTCACATGATTGTTGAAGTGAGTAAAACAGATCAAAGAGGGAAGGTTAAGAACAAAATCACCTAAAACCAGAAGTAGCTGTGATTTTTGCAATTGGTGAGTACTAAGGAAAGGAAGGCCATGCCCACTATGATCATCTAAATGTAAGAATGCAATGGTCAGGTGTGTTCAGTTTAATTTCACTGGACTGAGCACCGTCCTTTGCAAGTAAAGACAATTACTGAGCCAGATCTGTCAGTACAAGCAGTTCCTACGTAAGTATGTGCTCCATGTGCAATGTCTCCTTAAGTCCACTGGGGCACGGAGCAGAAGGATACCATAGGGTTTCCCAATGCTTCACGGAAAAAAATGGGCATAGAAAACACAAGGCTCACACATTTTCTTAAAGACGAATAACTGCTGTGGAAAATATACATCTGTTCACCCAGATACAAAAAGTTACCATTAGCTTTCCACTGCCACGTGGATTTTTCCTATTAATTTGCATTTGAATGATATGCCTCCATGGAAAAAATAACTTTGCTGATGAGAGTGGGATTAGGATATCCACAAAGATGAACAATCTCATCTAGGAGAAAAGTAGAGATGGCGCTGGCACTAGACAGAAAAACAACTGAAAATGTCCTTGTCCTGCTGATGAGATTTTCTTCAAATGTTTCATGTGTGCTCATTGACACATGCAACATGATAAACGATAACATGGCTTTTATTAATGCTTGCTGGCAAACTGAGTGGGGAATTTAGATACTTACAAATCATATGAGTCATAAACAGTGGCTAAAGTCTTACAAAAAAGGCTTAGCAGAGGAAACATCCAACAAGCAAAATGGTTTCAGAAAGTTTCTGGGTAAATAGTATTATAGAAAAGTTTAGTACTTGGCGATAATTTTGTAAACTTTTAATGAGTGTACCGATTATACAGATACTTAAATATGACAATATTTGGATACTATGTATGAGGCTCTCCAGATTACTGATGATTATCTTAGAAAAGCCTTACAGAACAGAGTTCATAGAAATATCTTAGTTCTGTGCAGAGTTTTGTAAGCAATTCAAGTAATAACTGTAGCTATCAACTATTGATGGCCCACCAGTTGTTACTCTGCTATTATGTAATCCTAGCACAACTTTGTAAAGTGGTTATCATTGGAGCCATTTTACAAAATACAGAAAACCGAGGATCAGGGGTCTATAAAAGTGACTTCTCCAAGGCTACTGATTTTAAGATTTGAGTTAGAATTTTGCCACAAGTTTGCTTGACTCTCAAGTCCATGCTCTTTCCATCATAATATTCTTTTTTCTTTTGCTATATTTCTATCAAATTTATGGCAAACAATTTTAATATTGATAAAAAAAACTTTTACTTGGTATAGGTAACAAATAAATCACGTTTCAGGAAACCCAGTGAAGTTAAGCTTCTTTTAACAATAGAAATAATTATTAATATGTTAATAAATATAAATAATGATAATCATTAGTTTCTATTATTGATTTGATGTCTCTGGTACCTCTGTTTGTTTAATTTACAGAGTAGTAGTTACAGAGGGCCGATATCTCAAGACTGACATATCCAATTCATCACTGTTGTCAGCCAAGGGCTTTTTGCAAATTTCCCCCCAGCTATCAAAAAGGCAGACAGAGAAAGCTGTAGGCACTCAGTTGCTAAAATATATTTATGCTTCAATACACTGTGAAATTATTTCCTACATTCTAAATCATTTTCGAAAAAGCAAAATTTGTATACTCCAGGTTAGCATGCAGTGGCATAACAAAGAAATAAGAATAAATGATTCATTGTTTTTTACAAAAAATATTT
Source organism: Microcebus murinus (assembly GCF_040939455.1). NCBI lineage: Eukaryota > Metazoa > Chordata > Mammalia > Primates > Cheirogaleidae > Microcebus > Microcebus murinus. The sequence goes on from NC_134107.1 coordinate 84,286,642, forward strand.
TGACCTAAGAAACTTCAGAACCAATTCAAATATCTTGATAAGAAGCATATTTATTTCGTTTATTCATCAGTTTCTTATGCCAGTTACTTATCAATAGTTTGCAAATGAGAGTTATATGTTAGACCTTAGAGCAAAATGTCATGTAGAAAATAATAGAATTGGTATTAGATACTCAGAAATGGGTAACTGTCCCTGAGTTACAACATGTAACCATTTAGAGTCTGTAAAAATCATATTTCAAACCTCATCATTTGGAATTAATTTAATATCAAGTTATTCACTGCACTCAATATTAAAATACTTTTTAAAAAAGGAGTGTATGCCAAATTTTGGCATGTGTATCTAAAAATGACAACTCTTTGGAGAAAAATATCTTTTACTAATAGTTTAAAACTATTAATTTGCAGTGCCTCAACAATTTTGCTCATATTTTAATCATAACACAAACTGTGAGAACAGGCTTCCCTCTTTGCTATTATGTGTTGTAGTTTTCTCTGTGGCAAACGCTATCATTCTGGAAAGTTAAGTTCTCCTGGAATAAGTAAAAGAACAGATCTCACTTACTTTGTTAACCTCTATAAATCATCTTTCATTCAATGTTCCATCTAATGGAGTTCAGGGCTGATCATTTCTTAATTTAGAAATGTTGAATTTTGTGCTATGAACTTGAATAGAAATACACTGCCCCCAAGTTCATGGGTATATATTTTAAATGAATCACAGTTTAGTTTGAGTTCAACTACAGTGCTATGCAATGATTTAGGTGGTAATTATGTAACTTATAGAAAGAACATCCATATAATTTCACCTAATTTTGTACAAATTTGCTATAGTGATTAGCATGCCAATCAGAAAAAGTAAATGCAACTTGAACTTGAAACTTTTTTGTTAACTTTTGGGTAGCTTTGAGGTTGAAAACATGAGGTTGAAATTAGTGGCAAAATTTGGGTTCAGAACTGCAGTGATGTATAGATTTCAACTGTACATGCTACCCTTTTCTCCATAACCATTAAGTTGGATATATTAACTTGTTATATTATCTTCATTCCAGAGCTTTGACTGACAAGGTTGAGGTTATCTATTACTTGTGAATTAAAAAAAAATAGTAGACCTTATATGTCAACATTCTGGCTTTAATATTTGGCAATGTTATCTCTTCTCTTTTTCTTTCCAAACTTCACTGTCCTTTTATTTTCCATTTTCAACTCTCTTCTGGAAGAGATTGCAAAACGCACACACACCTAACCTTCTTTCTACTAAATAAAAAGAAGCAAAACATAAAACTTCACTTTAGAATATGAACTGTTTCATTACATAAGTTCTCCACCCAGTGTGTTTGCATTTTATTTCAGAGTTTATAAAACTTTGTGTTTTGTATATTCACACCGAAGTGTCATCTTAGGATTCTGCTTTTTAGAATCATGAAAAATGCCACTTTTGATCTTTCTGGGCAAATGAGAAGGACGGATCCTCAATAACTATTCGTTAATGACAAGCGTGTTTCTGCACAACATTGCTAAGAAATTGTACACTGGTAGGAGGAAACTTTGCTGGTGATCCTGTCAAGTCAATGTTTTATTTGACACCTAATGCACTTCCATTATTCATAGTGTTTTCCTGTTTTTACTCTATATTGACTGCTCTCTTCTTCACACATTAGGATACAAGCCCTAAATCTGTATTTTTAAATTCCAAAAGCAGAAAATACCAGCTGAAATATTAAACCTGACTTCCCTTGTTTTTGTGATACATGCAGGTGTCTCAGCATCAGTGGGATGATAAACAATTAAGTCACACATTTAAACAAGTGCAGAGTCAGTGGTGACTTGGCAGGTTTTAAAGGAAACTGTCCGAATCTGCCTTAGGGCCATTTTAAACAACAGATTAAGAAATGGAACCTAAGCCAACAGGGGAGAGAGATGATGTTTACTCTGTCACAAACATTGAGTCGAATGTCACCTCCAATGCTCTTGCAAGATTTTATCAGTACCAAAGGCATTCTTAATAAAGCTACACTATTCAGACTATGGGGAAGGTTTCTGTAAACTTTAGAAATATGCTAATGCTGGATTATTAATATCTTCAATTCTGCAAACATTAATTGAGCATCTAAAATGTGTCAGTGACTCAAAGACTGTGCCAAGTGGTACACAATGAGCAAACTCTAAAATAATGGTTCTTGAACCTGGCTACCTCTAAACTTAGATCTCCTAAGAGCCATAAATAACATCAGTACTCCAGCCCTACCCTCCAGAGATTCTTAGTGAATGTGTCTGGGGTAGGACTAGGCATCTGTAGTTTTTAAAATCTCCCCAGGTGATTTTTAGCCCAAGTTTGAGACCCACAGAAGCTCCTGGGATTGCACAACCCCTTAGAGAAAACACAACCACACAATAACTGTGCAGTAATAGGTTATATAAAAGGTTGTGGCATCCCAAGTACTCCTAACTTTGCCTGGGATAGGCATGACAAGGACAGGACAAGGGACAAGGAAGTCTTCATCAAGGAAGTGATGCAAATATATTTCAGAATTCTAAGTTGCGACAGCTAGCCAACAATTCTTGAACAAGTATTATATGCCAGGTGCTCTGGATGGCACCACAAACTACTCCTGGAAGCAGGTGCTATTATAGGCATGTTGCCAGTGAGGAAACTGAGACATTGGAAGGATCAGGGTACTTGCTGGAAAGTCACAAAACTTGTAAGTGGCAGGGTTAGGATTTGAATCCAGGCCTCCTGCCTCCAACTGAACATAACTTCTAAGAAAAAACAAAAAAGTAAGATGATTTAAAATTTTTAATATTTTCAGAAAAGGGGTGCCAAGAAGGGCTACTCCTTGAATAGCAGAAGACACAGAGTCATATTTAATGGCTTTGTTGTCCAATGCCATTTTTAATATTTCTTGTGAGTTTTTTAAAACATGACTATTTTACTTTCTTTCAAGTTGACCTAGTAGGGATCCAAATACAGCAATGACTTACAGAAAAGCAATTTCTTCTTTGAACTGAATCCAATCTGAGCCCTGAGGAGATTCACTTTGAGAGTTTTAGTGATCTGCATGTGGCATATCTCCATAACATCAGGGCCACCGGTAACTTTCATGTCCCCCTCTTAGCTGTGTATTTTAACTATATGAGACTTTTGACCTGAGCCATAAGCAGAAGGCCCAGGCAGAAGTTAATATTAATAGTCATTTGGGCCCAAATGTTATAACTGCTTGTACTAAAGGAACCCAGTTCTTAAAAGTACCTTTAATATTACAAAGTGTAGGAACAAGCTGTATCTTAGCTAAATAACTTCATAGCTATGGTGCAAGCCAACCTTACAAGACTTTTTCAGGAAAATCTTAATGGTAACAAATTTTATCACATAAAGCAATGACACAGACCAGAAATGATAATTTTATTCAATCAGAGTTAATTATACTTCATTTCTTTATTAATTTGTGATATATACTCCAAAAAACATTCTCATCCTAAGATCATATCACTCAGATGTATGACGAGGCTATTAATTTTTTAAGAGTTTAAGTGTTGTTTTAACTCATGATGATCTCTCTGCTTGAATGTTTTCTCTTCCTCTCCCCTCATTCTGCTTTCTTGAAACTTCCTATTGAACATGTGCTCTCACTATCCCAGACCTTTGTTTCCTCTCCCTTGGGACATTCATATCCCAAACACTTGAACCACCCAGGCACCAAGTACACAGTAGATCCTGATTTAAAAAATTATAGAATGGACATCAAATGGGTAGAGGTGAAATCTTACAACAGAAGTTTGTCAATTGCTTTAACAGGAGCCTCTGCTGTCAAAATTGACAGGACTGGACTCAACCAATCCTCAAAGAGGCACAGTAGACCATTACACAAACACTGTCACTTTAGGCAAGAGACCACGATTCTCATGTCTTCCCTACTGCTATTACTTTGGCAAATTATTTACCTCCCCTGACTTTTGTTGCCTCCACTGTAAAATTGGGGCTAATGCCTTACTTGCCAAGGAGCAAGAAACTGGTTCAGATAATTTATAAGGTCTCTTCTAGTTCCAAACTATGACAAATCTTTGGGTGAAATCTTTCTTAGTCCTATGAAAACAACGCAGTTTGTGCAAAACACAGAACTTCATTTGAAAGCGCAGTGAAACATGTGATAATGCACTGACTGCAATCGTTTGATTTAAGTGAATTAAATATATTGCATTGCTCATCCATACTTACTGTTACGGTTAAGTATCCCTAATTAGAAAATACAAAATCCAAAATGCTCCAAAATCATGTCGATGCTCAAAGGAAATGCTCACTGGAACATTTTGGATTTCAGATTTTCAAATTAGGGATGTTAAACCAGTAAGTATTAAATGTCATTATTCCAAAATCCAAAATAAAATCCAACATCGGAAACACTTCTGGTCCCAAGCATTTTAAATAGGGGATACTCAGTCTGTACTACTAACACTCTTATCTGTTTACGAAGAACCCACAAGCCTCTGTCTCTTACCTTTTGACTTCCGGTCATGGTACGACCTGCCTCGATAATGAGGGGTATCCAAATATAAATTCTCAAGATCTTCTTGCCATGACTCTGGGTTGAAGTGCTTGAGCAGATCTTCCACGGTATCAAATTCTGCAACTGTTTTGTCCAGAGCATCCGCAGTCAGAGTGGGATCCGTTACTGATGGAGAGTGATAGGATACCCCCTAAGAGTGACATACAGCTCAGTGTACTCAGAAAAAGTTCATTGCTATGAAATACAACAGTCATTCAACTATATGGAAGGAACATAAACAGGCTTCTGGGTATAAGACACCATATGTCTACACACCATGCAAAAACCACCTTGCATTAGCTTGCCATAGTCTTAAATAAGAGCAATTGATTTATATAAGATAATCACTCAGTATTTTGCAAATCACAGCCAGGCAGGTCATAAAACTTTCAGTTCATGTGAACTGTAATGATGTAAAAATATAGGGTAGGTGGAAATATCAAAACTAAGTTTATCTCATTTCTTGGTTCAAGGTCCCCTATCATCCATAGATCAACAAATAATGGTGAAAATTGAAATTTCAAACTCCTTCCCTGCAAGTTCTGATAGTTCATTTCATTCTCTCATGTTTAGCCTCCATGTCCCCCCTTTCCAGATCACCTGGTATTGCAGATGATGTGTGAGCAGTGTCTGAATTTACTCTGGAGACATTTTGATAAAATCTGGCACTTTAACCAACTAATTTAATGTCAACAAGGATAATTAGCCATGAAACTGGCTCTCTTGCCTTAAGAGTGGCAAATTCATATGGGAAGCATATTTTTTTTTAAAGTGCTATAGTTTGCAAGTGATCCCAGTTGCCATTAAAACATTCTTAGGAATACTCTTTAAATGAGGAACATAACATCATTGAATGTCTGGAAAGGAGTATGTATTTTGCTATGCAATACATCCCCACATAAGGTTTCCAAGCACTTACTTCACTAACCCTTGTACAATCTAGAGGTAAATGAGCCATGATTCAAACATCTCTGTAAAAATTCATGACCCATTAACAAGGAAATAGAGAGCACATAGCCTCAAATGATTTTTAAATGTCTTTAAAGAAACTTCCAAACAAATAAAGTCCCCCAAGGGCAAATATCTCCTATCACTAAGAGAAAAGGGGAATTAATGAAAATTTGCTTCTCTGAAATTTAATCATAGGATCCTATCAAGAAATAATAGGCATGGTAGAGTCTTAGACAGCAAAGCCCACAACTTATATTCTCACTCTTAGGTAATGTTGTCTCTCTTTAACCAAACAAGGACCAAAGGGCATAAGTGATTTGATGATTACCTGCTCTCAGAACAGTCCTTCTTCAGCAAAATGAAGAGGTGTAAAAGCATTAATCTACCATTGGTGTAACTTAGTAGCAGTTTTCAAATATGGCTCTTAGGGGAAGTTGAGTGGGGAGATTAGGGTGGGAGAATGAGTTAAATTGATGTATATACATATAGGTCAGCATATATATCTCAGATCAATTCTATTTTTATTTTTTCATTTAGAGAAAACATGCATCTAATTTTCATTCATCCCTGTTAAAATAGGTGGATATTCTCTCCTGACCAAATCTTTCCACCATGCTACTTTCATTACCTGCTCATGAGTCTACTCTATATTCTACATAGGTGTAACCAGGTAATAACAATCATTTATCTGGTGGCATGGCCTTTGTCACACAATACTGAAGAGTCTAGAGATTTGTTAATAGTTCAAGTCATACTGAAGACACCTCCACAGTCATCTTGTGGATATGATATGGCTCATCCAAGGGCAGCCATATTTGCTCGTCTGTTTCTGATAAGGCAGCTCTTTAATCTAGGGGTGTGTATATGTGTGTGTGTGTGTGTGTGTGTGTGTGTGTGTGTGTTTCTGCCTGATATGAATGAAACCCAGACTTAAGTACATCATTTCTGTCACATGCTAGGGGTGGAAAATACTTATAATTCAGTACTATCACTCGAAACCCCTATTCAACTTGTATTTTCTGGATAATTCACCTGGTTCATATTTACCAGATGGTTTACAATTAGCCTGGTATCACAATAGTATGGGTCTAAGAACCGAAACATCAAAATGAACTGACCGAAGTTAGAAGCACTGCAGCATACAAAAGCCTCAAGATTAAAAAATGCTTCTCTGTTTTCTGAAATAAAAGCAGGGGCATTAATCAAGCCACACAAGTGGAAACTTTTGAATAGCTCTGGGGAAAATGGCTGCAGGAGTTTTCTGGGGTAGCTTCTCACATGGCCAGAGATCCGCAGTGTATACCCACATTATCTCTCCAAGAGAAAGTTGTAGAGGTTCTCAGTTCCTGAGCAGGAGAGGGAAAATCTAATCTCTTCTAACACTGGGCTGAAGAGCAATGTGAACCATAGGTAAAATGCAAACGAGTCCTCATGTACAAGCTTTACAGCCGTTTTCAAGTTTTGACTCACGGCAGTTGACAGAAACAATGATGATGGCTAAGAAAATATTAGGTAACCTAATAAACCTATGAAAATATTTTTCCCCCTGAGGTAAATATTTTAAGACTAATTTTGAGAAAAATAGCTAATTGGGTGTGCCTCCTTCAGTTGAGCAGTAAATATGATCTCATTCAGCTTTTGTTATGTATTTATAAAAGTCAATTCTAAAGTTATCTAAATGACTTCAAGACGATAACAATTTGTAAAAAAGATGCTTTGAAAACTGTAAGCCACTTTCAACAAAAACAAAGTAAACAGAAGTTAATGGGAGGTCTAAAGGCCCTTGCGCCTACTCTAGAAGTTCTTGCAGAATGGAATGCTGAGCACAGAAGCTGTTAATAGTTTGCCCTGATCTTCCAAGAAAGCTAAGCAGAACCTTGACTTGAAACTCAAACCAGAAGAATTTCCAGGGGATGTGAACCCAAGGCTGAATTTCTCCAGATACTCTCAAGGGATGGGATAATACCTCTTCTTTTAAAGGTCAGGGATTATCTTTAACTAGCTAAGTAAAAGTCCTTTACTTTTGGTGTATAATTGTGCACTTCGGGCAGAGATGAATAGACAACCCTGAGTTATCATTTACAAGATGTTTGAGAAGCTAGAGGATTCCTTGACACCCAGTCTCAGCTGCAAAAGCTGCTGCTGGTGTCTACTTTGAGTTATCAGCCTCAGGCTGCCAAGTGTCCAACCCTCCTGAGCTGCCTGAGCAGCTCCTCAGTGTGATCTGCTTTTGTTTTGATTTTCACCTAACTGACAATGATTGTCTACACTGAGGTTGGTTCAGAGGATGCATTCTGTACTGTCAAAAATGCACAAATAAAACACTCTTAATATCACTGCCAGAGATGTGTCTGATCTCTTGATCAGATAGTCCAGCAGCCAAATCAGGTGAATTTAATAGTCACAGAATCCCAAACTGAGGAAATCCTGCCATATGAGGGAATTTAAAAAGAAAATCCCCTGAACAGCAAAAGATAGCATATCACTTTTGGAAAAAAAAAAAAATCAACTCTGACTCAGCCACTCAGACCCACTTTAGAGCCGTAGACAAGCTTTCTCCATGCTCTTGACCTTTTTATGAACAACTGCATTTATTATCTTCGGTTTCATTGCTACATAAGTGCGACACATAGGATGGGTAAAAACAAGGTCTGCTCTTTCTGTGCAAAGTAGATAAGAAGACAGAATACTGAGAAATGACTAAATTTGGAGAAAAAATTGGGGCATGAACCATTTTACAGCTTCAGGGTGAGTTGTGTTTCATATCCAAGTCAAATAGGATACATGCCTGTTTTGCACTTAAGTTATCTTACTGTAAACATTGGGATTTTTCAAATCTGAAAAAGACCCTTGAAAATGCAAAGGTTAACAGTTTCTTCTGGAATATTCAAAAAGTTATTTCAAAATTCCCCACTTGAGCTGGGGCCATGAACCACTTTGATATGTTTGATGTCTGGACAGACCTTTCTTGGAATGATCTGCTTTGAAACTGACAAATAATTTAAGTCATTGTCTAGCCCAAGCTCCTAGCCCATACTGGCAATTCCTGGAAACCTTTCTGGAAGAGAGGAAAAAGGGTGCCTGACATAATCCACTGTAACCTAGATTAAATGGAGGAATATATCCTGCTTGAGATCTGGTTTTTGGTCAAACCACAGGTCCTCAATGCAGGTGAAGTCCTTTTGGGGTTGACCTTAGCTATTCCATCAGTTTCTTTCGCTGGCAACCGAGTAATAAATTACTTACTGAAATAGAGCTTGTGACTGATTCCCAGTTGGTCTCTGAGGCGGCTGCGGGCTGGAAATCTTCCTAGAAGGCAAAGAAATGTCTGTGTGAGTCAGTCAAATCTCTGTTCAATTCATTATGTGCACAGTTTCAACGTCTCAGCCTCCGAAGCTCCTTCCAACTAAGTGACAACAGAAATAGGGCTACATTCCTGCGGAACAGGTTACCATTTGTCTTAAGCACCTCTCCTCAAGAACCCTTCTTGTTCAAGACATGGGCATTTTCTTGTCAGTACTGGGGAAATGGACAATGTCCAGACAGGAGTTCACATGTCAACTTGGCCATCTACTGGCTGTGTGACCTCAGGCAAACTACTTAACCTCTCCAGTCCTTTCCTTCCTCATCTATAAAAGGCTGGTATGGGATGCTCACATTATAGGTTTTGAGAATTGAATTCATTAATTATGCAATTATAACTGGCACATGATAAAAACGCTTAATGAAGAATAATAATAATTACTATCCTTATTGGTGTCTAATGTTTACTTGGTTTAAACTGGGTTCTGTATCATGTTCAATCTTGAATGCTAAGCTAGTCCACAATATTGTTGAGCTTTTCAAAGGTACACTAACTTTCAAAGGGCTGTTCCTGATTCTATCAACAAATGTCAGCAAGGATGGCAGGGGAAGAAAATGACTAGGAGTGACAAAGTACTACTCACTCAGAGAAAGAAGGCCAAGGGCAGACCTGAGAACATTAGTTATTTCAGACAACCCTGAATGGACCTCACAGAAAGAAACTTCTCTTAAAAGGCAAACTTGTCTCTCATTTGTATGTGACTTTCATGTTAATTACTCCTGCAGGAAGTTTAAAAAAAAACAAAGGGAAGGAAAGCTGATTCTACTATTTTTTTTTTTTTTTTTTTTACATATCAGAAATGACTTCTTGACTCTACTAAAATAAATCACCTAGTAAATTTCTTCCAGCCTGGCCAGGGAGTGGAGGAGGTTTGAGATGATGCTGACAAATTCAGCCACTCAAGTGTAACAGTTCACTTACCCAAGCGCACTTACTGAGTGAGAACTAAGTGTCAGGTCTAAATTTCATTAACATGTTGAGAAGCTGGAAGTACATTTGTTAATTGCTCATGATAAGACTGGATTAATTAATAAATGTCCAGTGTTGAAGAAAATTTCAGTTGTTTACCAAGAATGACTGAGTCAAACAAATGTGGGATCCAAGGAATGACATAAGTATTAAAAACTGATCAGTGCAAGATCTCAGGAAATTTCACCCCAAGATATGAGTCCTTGGTATAATATAAAAAATATTTTAAATTAGAGGCCCTTTGATATCAAAGATCAAAAAGCATTGGAAGGGGCTTTCCCTCTGTCTGCATAAACTATAGTGACAGATCAAAAGAACAATTGACTTCCCTTCTTCTCCCTGCTATCTCAGTATATTGCAGGAAAATTGTTCAAAAATGCAACCAGACCTGGCCCGCATCATTTGAAATGTAATACCTGTCTCTCAGGTTAACTTAATTTGCTAAGGGAATCATTTACTAGTCAATCTGTTTCCCCCCTCCATTCATCCTCCCTAGCAACCATTTATTGCCCCTAAACAGAATTACCTACACTGCTCAGCTCCCACTCCCCTCTAGAAAGCCAGTATAAAAATATCTGAACTGATATTGGGTAATAACTCTGTGGTTCTCCCCATGCACATGGTAAATAAACCTTTCTCTTATTAGTCTGCCTTAATTGTGAGTGGGTCTTTCAGCGAACTTTTGGGGAAAAGGGCAAGTGTCCCCCTCACTCCCACCCTAGACATAATTATTCTAATCTCAACCACAGGGAAGATAGGAGAGAAATAGATGGGGTCTCTGCACTTTGCAAAACAGAATAGACATGAAAAGGACACTCAATTCCCACATCGGAAGGATGTGTGCAATCAAACGCAGGTTGGCATCTCTATGGGTCTTCACCAGCAGGTGAGCAGGTGAGATGGGGCAGGAAGCAAGGGAGCCAGTGGCTCCCCTGTGTCTGGATGGGACTGTTGGCGGGAGGATATATACCAGGTAAGACATGAAAGGAGAAATCCCAGATCATAGAATTTTCATTTTCACTTGTTCATTCAATATTTGTTAATCACCTAATTATGGAATAGTTTCTAAGCTGAGGGTAGAACTGCGAGGAAATAACAAACTATCTCTACCCTCAAGGAGTTCCAAATGTAAACACGTAAATAAACAGGTGCACTAATTTCATGTGAGTGCTCTGACACCAGTCTACTCAGCATACCATAGAAGGCAGCAGACAATTAAACCTGGAAAGGATGTGGGTTTCAAAAAGTTTCATACAAGAAGGTGACTCTTCAGTGGAGTCATGAAAGATAAGCAGGTGGTTACTTGCAAGAAAGGTGGGGTACAGACTGAAAGGGAGAGAGGTGCTTAGACATCTAAGGAAAGTGTGCAGAAAGAAGAGCAAGTTACTGGGGAAATGTAATGAGTCACCTTGTACCTAGAGTGTTTGAGGTGCCTGTGCAATACACAGGTAGAGATTTCAGGAGGAGTTTGCTACACGAGAATGGACCTCAGGAGAGAGACTTGAACTTGAGACATAGATGTGGGAATTACCAATACAAAAACGTAATTAAAGCAAGTAATACATTATGTTGACCATGTGTGAAAATCAGAGGAGGGACAGTTTTAAATCTTGAAGCTAAAAATGGTTTCAGGATTATCTAGTCTAATCTCAGTTGAACAAAAAAAAGAAGCAATTTTTTTTTCTTTTTTTTTTTTTAGACAAGAGTCTTGCTCTGTCACTCCGTGTAGAGAGTGCAGTGGCATCATCATAGCTGACTGCAACCTTGAACTCATGGGCTCCAGAGATCCTCCTGCTCAGCCTCCTGAGTAACTGGAGTACTCTTGCTCAGGCTAGTCTTGAACTCCTTACCACCAGCGGTCCTTTCACATTGGCCTCCCAGAAGAAAATCAATTCTTACAGAGAGAAAAGATGCATTCTGTGTCATGCAGCCATCTTCTGGCAAGGCTAGGACCATCAAATCTCATTCCTAAGTAGAAACTGTGTGGTTGGTGATCTTTTGCATCATTAAAGCTATCTTGGATAATGTATGCCTGGGGGGGGGGAGGATGGACCATTGTCCAAAAAGGGAGTCAACACAATGGCAGGAAAGGCATAAAGCAGAGTATTGGTGGCAGGTTCTACATCATAAAAGTAGTCTTAGTTATTTAGATTTGATATCTATATTTATTAAATCCTGTGACTTCAGTTCATTTTCTTGAATAGACATGCATTAAAAATGTTTTGTGAATTTTTTTTTTAAGGGATAAAGATGCTTTCATGCACAAGCACCTAGACAAATGATACACTGAGAACGTTTAGCTTCTTCACTGTCTGGGCTGCAGGATTCCAGTCAGAAAATTTAATAGGAACAAATGATAAAAGATTTCATTTAGTCCTAGATAAAATGTGACTTAATCTTCTCTTAGCAACATGAATATTAGACATTTAAAAGAAACCAACTTTCTTTTATGTGACTTCAAAAGTTTACCATTATTTATAGATGACATGTTTAAAATGAGCTTATAAAAGAGAACAATATCTTTTATAAAAATAAAACATTGAGCCTTCAAAGTTTTAGCCCTGAAAGGAGAATCTCAGCATAGGGAGGCACATAGCGATATTACCTTCTAAATATATCCTCAGCATGATCATTTCTCATCTCTTCCACCAAAACCTCCCAGGTTTCAGACACCAGCCAGTCTCCTAAGTGCCTGTTACCTTTTTCCCACGTGGCAGCTAGAATTATCGTTTTTTTGTTTGTTTGTTTGTTTTTTAACAGTAAATCACATCACTTCTGATTTCTGCTTAAAACCTCCCAATAGCTTTCCATTGCATTTATTCTCTGGTATAATAGGATCTGACCACTGCTTGCCTCCATGACCTTATCTCCTGGTGTCCTTCTCTGATTTGATGTTCTACCTTTGCCACTAAAGTCACTCCTGCTACACTGGCCTTCTTTTTATTTTTTTAGTTGAAAAATTTAGAAACTAAAATTTCAATATTGAGAAAAAGAGACTGTAGACCCCCTCCAGCATATTAGGGAAGTGGAACTGGGTTCCCTGCATAAAGCCTAGAATTCTAAAGGAGCTGGCTAAAATCTTTGTTGGTGATAGAGGTATGGATCAAATAATTGTTAGCTTTGTTGGAAAAATATAAAATTATATATGTAAGCTAAAACATAAGAGTAATCCTTAAAGAATTTAAAAAAAATAAAGCATAACTTTCAAAACAGTAGTGGAGGAAAAATAATTTGTAAAAAATTAATTTGCAAAAGTAAGGAAAAGAATGAAAAATAATTAAATAAAAATACAAAATAAGATGGCAGGAAACAATCTATAACATCAGGAATCACAATAAATTTAACAGATTAAAATTGCCTATTAAAAGTATAAAAACTCAGATTGGATCTTTTTAAATCTTTTAAATATATTTTAGGGGAAAACATGTTTCATATAAATACACTAGAATGTTTAAAACAATAGATGAATGCACTTGAATGATTATCGCGGCACAATTCACAATTGCAAGGATGTGGAAACAACCCAAGTGCCCATCAATATATGAGTGGAGTAATAAAATGTGGTATATGTATACCATGGAGTACTACTCAGCTATAAAAAACAACTGTGATATAGCACCTCTTGTATTTTCCTGGATAGAGCTGGAACCCATTCTACTAAGTGAAGTATCCCAAGAATGGAAAAATAAGCACCCCATGTACTCACTATCAAACTGGTTTTACTGATCAACACCTAAGTGGACATACAGGAATAACATTTATTGGGTATTGGGCAGGTGTGGGACGGGAGGAGATGGGTATATACATACACAATGAGTGCGATGTGCACCATCTGGGGGATGGACATGCTTGAAGCTCTGACTCGAGGGGGGAGGGAGGGTAAGGGCAACATATGTAACCTGAACATCTGTAGCCCCATAATATAATGAAAAAAAATAGATGAAAAAGACACAATAGGTAAATTCTAACCAAAAGAAAGCTGTACACTAGCCTTCTTACATTCCTTCAAGTAACACTCCAAGCTGCTTCTTCCCTTAGATTTAACCTACTGCTGTTCCCTCTGCCTGGATGAACTTTCCTTGAACATTCCAATGGCTGGCTCCTCATCCTTGAGTTCTCTGCTCACCAATCAAATCTTTAGAGAACATCCTTGAGCACTCGATTTAAAATACTTCTACCCTTGCTCACTTCATCTATTTAGCCAGCTTAATTATCTTTAAAGCTTTTATGGCCATCTGAAATGCTTTTAGTTTGCTTTATTGTTGATTATCTCTTTCCCCAACTAGAATGTATGCTCCAGAATGGTAGGGTCCTTGTTCATTTGTTCTCTACTCTGTCCAAGTTCCTAGCTGAGTTCTTGTTACACATTCCAACTTCTCTGGCCTCCAGAATGCACTTAGGGATGGTGATGTTCAGGGACTACCCACTGGTATAGGCAAACCAGTAGTATATAGCCAGAATCCATTCTGATTGGTCAGTGCCTAGGTACTACTGTTTGTTATCTATTTTTAATATCATCCTGGGTAGACGTCTTGCTTTTTCAAGCTTCAGGCTAATGGAAGACAAATTCCTTTTTCGTGGGTTCTTAGCAGTGCCCTTACCATTACTTTAAGAAATGCTACAATAGAATAAACAGTGAATAATCATTTAAAATGTATCAAGACAGTCAAGTTTGCAAAGATCACATTTCTGTTCTTTGTTACAGCAAGCTCACATAAAAATGCTTTAAAAGCCACCCCAAGAGAACTATTTGTTAGCTCTAGGAAACTGGTACATATTCCACTCTTGATTTCGTCTTCTGCTACTCAACTGCAGCATAATACACCCTAAAACCAAGTAGCTGGTATTTTGGTTCCTTTGTTCCTTCAGTGCATATAGGGAATCTTAGCACTTTGATGCTGTGCATCCCTTACTGCAGCTTACTGGGACCATCTCTAGGGTGTCCAATGACCTCCCTGGAGAGAGGAGCAAACTGAAGCTCAGAGAGCCCCATGAGTTATCCAGTAGCCCCAAAATAGTTTTTACTAGAACCCAGTTAGCTATTGTGCTTTTCTGAGTCACACGTTCTTTCCAATTCACTGAATAATGTTATATATCATTCTATAATTATAGGAATCTTAATCTGCATTGCCTTAATCTAATAAGGATTAATTTATATCATTAAAATAATAATTTACTCTCAGCTTATATCTTCACATTAAATTAGTTCATAATTGTATTTTGGCAGCGAAACTCATTGTTAGGCATTTTGAAATGCAACTCCCTCATTCTCTGCATTTTAATCTTTGGAGTAGTTTTCAAAACATAGATATGATTCTCAGATCTTCACTTTTTAAGTTGCTTAGTATGCATAGTTTGGTTTGTATGAGAAAAGTGTTGTGGACTAGAAAGTTGGGGAGGTATATAAAAATAAAATCTTAAAGTACTACATGAAAATACAGATAAATAGTTATATATGTGTAGTGTGGAAAGATGTTTCTAAGCATAAATGCTAAAGTCAGAAAACATAAAAGTTGGTACACTTTACATATAAAAATGCATAAACTTAAAATATATCAAAACAAAATGAAAAGCATAATGATATATAGTAAACACACATGTAACAGATAAACAGTTAACATCCTTAAAATAAAATGAGCTTTCATAAATCAAAAGGTTATAAAAGAGTAGGTTCCATATCATACAATTTTGCTAGAAAAAATGTATAGGTATTGATTAAAACAGGACTTAAAATATATATACAACAATATTGCTATAGTTGTCATTGAGTGATACCTGATTTTTTTTCCCTTTTTGTTCATTTTTATGTTCTAAAATTTCATAATAAATGTCTAGTTTTTTTTAAATAAAATGGTAATTTTCTAAAACAATGATGGGAAAGAAAAACTGGATAGGGGTGTATGTTATCATTTACCCCTAAAGGCTTATCTGTCATATCATTTGTTGGATGGTGTCACCCATGTATTTCCTTGTAGAAAATAAATGCCTTCTTGTAGAAATGCTTCTAACCAATTAACAATAGAAAATTATTCAAAACTGGAACATAAAGGGTTCTAGAGTAATCCCATTTGACTCCACCTAAAATACAGCTAATGCAATGCAAACTTTTAATGTCTTTAAAAACAGCCATGAAAACATGGCATTAGTCATCAGCTCAGGGTCATACACACATTCCATCACTGAGCGCCAGCCATGGATGTCCAGAGGAATTCCTTTCCTGTCCTCCATGGTAGTAAGCTAAGGGCTCTTGTCTTTTGAGTTTCTGGAGACAGCTGTTCCCAGGCCAATACTGAAACATTTGGGATGATTAGTTGTACCACCTGTTCCTGGATCTCACAGAGGGTGGCTTTTCATTTTTATCCTAGGTGATTATGCTGTACATGAGTAGATGAGCCATAAACTATTCATTGCTAGAGGGACGTATTTCACCTGCACTAAAGACATACGCAGTTACTTGGAGTTTTTAAAAAGCTTTCAACCAAAACAATCTTTAACTTACCAAGTTTGACTTACTTTGGGAAAGTTTTAAAAGACATTTGGCAGAGTATTTTCTCTCATTTTTAAATATTTTTTTTCTGTTTTATATTCACTCTTCAGAGAAAGAAAATAAAGAAATCTCTCTCCAAATTGTATCTATGCTTCTTGATTATGCTAACGCTCAGAGGTGTTTCTTTTGCAATTTGAAAGAAACAGAGGGATTTGTTCAGATTCATAAAACAATAACGAATGAATACATTATCAACATCTATTTTCTCAATAAATTCTTCTTTCATTCATGACACCCTGTTGTGTTCATGACCCACTGAAGGAAATTCAAATATCAATAAATGTGGAGGCCCATGACCTGAGATTACTCTATGGGGGAGATCTCTGAGAACAAAGGCTTTCCATACTTCAGTACCTGAATCTCTGGCTTGCAGACCAAATAATATACACAGAGATGATAATACTCCAATGTTCTAATGTCTATGGGAATAGAACAAAGCAAACATGAAAAATTTAATCTCGTAGGATCAAACTCTGTGATCCAACCAAACCTTTACAACTATACTTTGTTACAAACTCATCATCAAACCAACTCTTCTACAGATAACATGGGAAAAGCCTTGGCAGGAGGCCAGGTTTCACTGGCAAGAATATTTAATAGAAGGATATCAAAACTCCAAGAATCAATAATTAAAAAGAATCAAAAAGCATCTTTCAAAGTTAGAGAATTTGCCTGTGCAATTTAATAATGTATGGTTCTTAGAGTCATAAGAATCCCTGGACATGAGCCTTGTTATTGGAAAAATGTCTTTGATTAAATAAATACATATTTAATAATAAATATCCTTCATAGATAAGACATACTAGCAGATTTCATTGATTTAAGAGTTAATTTTACAACTTTTTCACTTATCATCATTGACAATAAAGAACAATGTTTTAATTTAGAACTGCTAGGATTCAGCAACCAATCATCTATGTAATCTTGATGCTAATGTCAAGCTATTTTTTTTAAAGTTCATTTTTTCTTCTGATGTTATGAGATTTGCTAATTTCTGTTTTCTTCAGACTGAACTTAGTCTGGGAAGTTTTCCTCAACATGATCAGCAAAGATAAGAGCAAGCCCCAGTCCAGTGGGTAAAGAAGAAAGTTCCTTCAGTGAGCTGAGAAGAGAAGATCATTAACTTGAACAGGGTCAAGAACAATACTCGAGAGTATAAACTAAAATGAAATTTTAAGGCTCACCCTCCACCGGCTGACTGAATGGACCCCCTCGTGGCCAAAGAAATATCCTAAAATTAAATTGTCTGCCAGGAGTAGGGAGGTCAGACATGCCTTATGCCCCCCTCCATTCTGGGAAACATCCTTTGTAACCCATTCACAGGCCTAACTGTATGCAAGACAAACCTGCAGGTCCTCAATTTGCACAACAAATCTATGTCAGGTGGTGGCTTTTCTCTGATAACAACTCCTTATGTTAAAACATTCCAAGCCTTTAGACAAAGCTTCATGTCTTTAACCAATTCCAAGCCAAGGAATCTTTAAAGCCACCTATAATCTGTAAGCCCCCACTTTGAGATGTCCTACCTTTTTGGGCCAAACCAATGTATGCCTCCCATGTATTGATTTATGACTTTACCTGTAACCCCTGTCTCCCTGAAATGTATAAAACCAAACTGTAACCTAACCACATCGAGTCCACTAGCTCAAGGCCTGTTGGCAGTGGCTCTGGGTCATGGTCCTCAAATTTGGCTCGGAATAAACCTCTTTAAAATTATTTTAAAAGTTTGGCTTTTTTCCATTGACAAGAGCTAGAGAAGCATCAAGGTAAGAGAGAGGTGCCTATTCAAATAAAATAAAAGGGTGAACAGCCTGCAATTCTTGTGTGTGTACTGTGACTTGAGGAAAATATAATGATCCTGGAGAGGAGAGATGAATGGTCAGGAAGGTTGATTAAAGCCTACATTTGCCATGACAAGAAGTCTTAGCAAGGGGCTGTGCAGAAAATTGCAAATTGCAAAATACAACTTGGCTAATAGCTTCCGTCATGTTTGATACAGATCAAATGATAAGTGATCATTTAATCTGTACCTAGACAAATACTGTCAGAGGTCTCTCAATAATGTCTTGCTGAAAAGCTAGGTGCAGATTTAAGTTTTGTGACTAGTTATTTGTTTAATATTAAAAAAAAACCCCGTGATTAATTATTTTGCAGTAGTGGCTGCCATTCATGGAGCATAGATTTTTGTTCTGGGCATTATATGAAATCCTTTCTGTACGTTATCTCATTCATCATTTCTACAGTAGCTTCAGGAGATGAGAAAGCAGAGACAGGAAGCAAACCCCCTTATTTACAGGCTCTGCAGATACCTGAACCTGAGGCTGACTCTGAACTCTTTCATCTTTGCTGAACTATTCCTCTTTTCATTAGTAAAGAATCTCTTTTATAAGATAAGCAAACATTCTTGATTTGTGCTAAGTATAGATTTTCATAAATTCCTTAAATGCATCGCTTTCTTTCTTTCTTTCTTTTTTTTTTTTTTTTGAGACAGAGTCTTGCTCTGAAGCCCTGTGTAGAGGTGCAATGGTGTGATCATAGTTCACTGCAACCGCAAACTTCTGGGCTCGAGTGATCCTCTACCTCAGCCTCCTGAGTTGCTGGGACTATAGGTGCACGCCAGCACACCTGGCTAATTTTTTCTATGTTTCTATTTTTAGTAGAGATAGGATCTCACTCTTGTTCAGGCTGGTCTTGAACTCCTAACCTTAAGCCATCCTACTACCTTGGTTTTCTAGAGTGCTAGGATGACAGGCATGAGCCACTGTGCCCAGTCCCTTAAATGCATTTCAGAAAGAACAATTGGTTCAGTTCACCACTACCTTGAAAATTATTAAGGACTGGTCTTTTGATATTACTAAGCTAATCTTAAAAACTATTTACATTACCAAGCTAAAATGGACGGCTGAGGAAATTATTCTGCTATATTAGGAGAATTACAAATTTGAAATGAAAAGAAGAAATATTGATCTGGATGATTCATATTTTCATTTTCTTGCATTTAGCACAATACCTGGTGCATAGTGGGCACTCTTTTTGTTTGTTTGCTTTATTTTTGTTCTCTACTTGAGAGAGGAAATACTATTTCATGCTCAAAATTCAACAAACCATTTCACAACTCTGTACTGAAATTCACACTCCCAAGAACTGCTAAATTTCTCTGTACTTGACTGATGTTATATAAATAGATTATCTTCGTGGTGGCCGAAAGCTAGTTACATTATTAAAACTAATAATTAGAGGAAATGGGAATTACAAACAGTATGAAGATTAAGGCCATGTCACCAAAATCCCTTACCTC
Source organism: Microcebus murinus (assembly GCF_040939455.1). Lineage (NCBI taxonomy): Eukaryota > Metazoa > Chordata > Mammalia > Primates > Cheirogaleidae > Microcebus > Microcebus murinus. Next base: position 84,306,314 of record NC_134107.1, read on the forward strand.
TATAAACTCAAATTATTCCATTACTAATTAAAACTCCTAAGATCTGACTTTAGGGAGAAAATACCATTTGAAGTCCAAAAATCAAAGCCACAGCCAACACAGCTTGCATAGTACCGGGAAAAAGAGCACTCATAAAACATTGTTCAGCAAGTGATAGGATTATAAAGTAAAGGGGAAAATCTAAGAGAATTAGGAGCAAGTCAGTCATAAAGCATTCAAGAAGCTGTTCATTTCTTTTAAAAATATGAATCTTGCCTAGGGAGGTGACTTTGTGTTGTTTGTGACACATTTTTCTTCTATACATCCACTCCTGCATTCACTCATCCTAATCATCATCTGGCACTATGGGCTACACTGAATATAAAATATTTAATAGCTATGTTAACATTATAGAGCCATGTAAATGAAATAAGTTAATTCAAAGTACCTTTTTCTTGACCTGACCCCTTTCTAAGGGGATTTCCAGACTTGTCTGTGGTTAAACTACAGTGACGGTTAATGTAAAGTTTGAAACAAAAGTGTAGCACTCAAATCCTTGCAAATAACTTCTCCCACAAAAGGTGAGATTAGTATGTTCTTGACCCTGCAGTTCCTCTTTCCCAGTCCCCGCTCAGTGAACAACTTATCAAAGCAGTTTTTTGCAAGTTTCGGATCTCAAAAGCAGGCTGGCTGTCTGGTTTAGTTAGCTGAGCTTGCTGGAGCTGAGCGCCAAGCACTCAGGTCATGGGTTTCGTTCTGATAAGAGCTGGTAAAGCTGTACACAGAGAAAAACCTCAATCCTTTTGCCAAACTCCGTGGTTAATGCCAGTGAAAGAGACCTCCTGGGAACAAATGCATGACTCAGTCCATGGAACTTCGTCACTCCTGCCTAAACAACTCAAAGTCTTTCCCTACTGGTTGGGAGGATCCTTCCTGAATAGGATAAAGGGTGTTTAAATGAGAAATCCTGCAATCTGAATTCTATTAGTTCATGTTTATGAGCTTTTACAATTTCTTTTGACTTTTGGTTATCATCAGTTAACAGCAGCATCCTTTACTTTTTTTACTTGTTATTTTACGTTAGCAATATTTATTAGCAGTTTTATGAGTGAAAACATTAGGCCTTGCATAGCAAAATTTTAAGCTTAGATTGGCTCTCCTTTGCTCTTGCTATACTTTTTTTGCACCATCACATGCTGTGTTCTTATAGAAGGCAAATTCAGCGCTTTATTCATCTAAGCCAAATATAATTACAAAGGTAATTTATGCCGCTAGAAAAAAAAAGTACAATCCATTCCCAAGTCAAAGGGAAAATACTCTAGGGATTGGGTAAACAATTGCTTTTTTCTCCTGGATCGGGAAAATTCAGAGCTGACTATGTTGTTGCCCCAGGCTCAAGGATTAGCTAAGATACTTGCTGGACACGGATTTTTTTGACAGGCATCATGCCTCACACTTACAATTTATACCTATTTCTTTATTCTTATGAACACAGTTTGGGAAAAAGTTCTAGTCACTATTTGACAAAGATTTTTGAATAACCAAGTGTAACTCATTGAGTGAGGCATAGATCCATAGAATGCAGAATTGCCTTTAAGAGATGTATTGTATCATCTAGATTAATTCTAATTTCCCCCTCTTGTCACCCCCTTTTAAAACAGCAACTTTCATTTTCTAATGGTTTAACCATTATCTCAAATTATCTTGTGTCTTAGTCAGTTGGGGCTCTTAGAAAGAATGAAATTTATTTCTCATAGTGCTGGAGGCTGGGACTAAGATCAAGGTGCCAACATGTTTGGGTTGGGGTGAGGGCCCTCTTTCTGGCTTGCAAATGGATGTCTTCTTGCTGTGTCCTCATATCGCAAAGAGAGAGAGAGGTCATTTCTCACATGTGTCTTCTTATAAGGGCACTAATCTCATCGTGAAGGCTCAACCCTCATGTCTTATTTACCTCCCAAAGGCCCTATCTGTAAATACCATCACACTGGGGATTAGGGTTTCAACATAATAATTTTGGGAGGGCACTAACATTCAATCCATAGCATCTTGTTCATTTATTTCTGCTTTGTTTTCAAGTTTGTGCCTCTTCATTAGAATGTGGAGCCCTCGTGGAGCCCTCGAAGGTGGGATGTTTTCTAACTTTCTCACTGCCCTACCCCCAGCACCTACAACAGGGCCTGTTAACTAGCATGCATTCAATAAACAGGGGTTCAATGATAAAAAAAGAATAGTCGTTGCATTGCTGTGACATTCAAATGACATGATGAGATGATTCACATAAAGCCATAGCACATTGGCTATTACACAGCGGGGGTTAATAAATATTTGTGGACTAAATAATAAATAAACTTATAGACATATGTGCTCTATTAGGGGCCTAAGCGAAGCCCTGTAGGTCTGCAGAGGAAAGAAGGATTTAAGTCCATTTAGGAGGGCTGGGGGAAGGTCTCAGAAGAAGTGGTCTTGGAGTTGACTTCTAAATGATAATCAAGGCTTTTGACAGTCATGGGAGCAGGAAAGTAAAGAAGAGAGAGCATGCGCAAAAACGGGGGTTGGAGGGCTGGGGGGGGGTATCACCTTGAGTCTGTGTCATGTGCCCACTGTACCAGGAAGGAAATGAGGCTGAAGAGGAAGGAGCAGGACAAATCAGAGGGTCTTGAATACCAGGCTTAAGGGCTTTTTTTTTTTTTTTTCTTGTAGGACACTTAATCTCTTATTCAACAGGTATTTATTTATGGACTTCCACTATTACTGACTACTTGGTTCAAGGTGCTGGAGCAAAAGAAATGAAAAGAACTTTGAGGTCACTGCTCTCACAAAGCTTTCATGCTACACACAGGAAACCAGGTCCCCAAAAGGTCGTCAGCATTGCTGGCAGATCTGGTGCCTGCAGCCCAGGTCTCTGGGCAGACTGTGCTGCATTGCACCAGCTTGTAGGGAACTGGTTTTTAACATAACCCCATCTTCACCTCCCCTGGTCGCATGCCTCTTTTTCAGTACGTATGAAAAAAAAAAAAAAAAAGAACATTTGATCACCCTGAATTCGGGGAACTTAAGTACATAACGGAGTTCCTAGAAAACAAACAGTGAAGAACGCACAGCTATTCTGAGGAGAAGGAAAAAAAAAAAAATTGAAGACAAGAAATTCAGTCCTGTTGGTTTGGAAAAACTTTTTGAAATGTCCTAATTCTAAGATTGCCTTAAAAAGATTTTAGGGCAATCTTAGAATTAAGAGTCATTACTTATTTTGATAATCAAACCCCTAAAATGGTAATAGCACTCAAATACAATTTACTCTTATCTTATCCCTCAGCGGGGTACAGAATTACCTTTCTTCTTCAAGGAAGAGTGAGAATGTTTGCCTGATCAGAGGATTCAATAGATTAGAATCCCTTAAGTATTTTATGATGACCCCCGAGGCTGGTCAGCAGGAATTGATTTGGTAGGATTACTAAAAGCTATCTCTAAACCCAGCAGGGATCGTAAACACGCCAGAATACAAATGGTTCTGGATGGCTTTCATCAGAAGATCTCTAAGTGAAAACAAAATAAAAGCAAACTGCATGCGTTTAAATGAAGAGCAGGGAAGTTGAGAAACTCCTTTACCACTCATCTTGCTGAATAAGGATTGCACTATTTCAGTTGGTAGAAAAGATTTGATAATCATCGTGTTAAAGCATTTCTAAAAAGTGGCTTTGGAGACAGAACAGCTCAATTGAATTACACAAGGAACACTGACTGTGTGACCTCAGGCAAGGTAAACTCTCTGTGCTTGAGATTTCTGATTTGTAAAATGGAAAAACTTATCTTTTTCCCCCATAGGGTTAGTCTGAGGATGAGATAACTTATGTGAAACTAACTGGCCCAGATGGACATTCGTTGTTGCATTTTTTCCCCCAAACTAGTACAATCTTTCTAATATGTGATCTTTCTACTTGAAAGATGGCTATATTTACACCTCTGCAAAGATGGGAATCACCTGTTACAAACCCTGGAGTCTTTGGACTCAAGTCCCAACTTCACCACTTACCAGCTAGAGTCCTTGCACCAATGACTTGGTTTCTCTGTGCCTCAGTATTCTTATCGGAAAAGAGAGATAATTCCTACATCAAAGGGATGTTTTGAAGACTAAACAGATCACTATGTGGAGTAAAGCTATTAGAAAAGTGTGTGTCACAGAGAAAGGCCTTAGCCTTGACACATTTTCATGGTTCTTTCTTTGGAAAAAATGCTGATTGGTCCACCAAACCTACAGTGGCCCAACATACTATCGCATAAATGTACACCGAGGCTTTGAAATTTTCTGAAAGCTTTGACATCTCCTATCTCATTTCACTTTCCTTATCACCATGTCAGCTGGCACAGATACATTAGATAAAATAATAGTTTGGGTCTACTCTAGGAGGACATTTTTGGATTTCCTAACTGCTCATTTCTGCCACTATTAAGCCAAAAGAATATGTAATAATCTCTTCTTGGGCTTTTTCCCTAGGGAAAAAAGGAATGGCAACCATGCCCCAACCCTACAATTATCTCCAGTATCCTTCCTACAATAGTAGTTCTTACCCATGCCCTAGAAAATTACTGAGTGCCTACTCTTTGCTAGGCACTGTTCCAGGCATTGAGAATGTCTGGTAAACAAACCAAACATGGTCAATTTGGTCATGTGAGATAGGAACAGATATATATATATATATATATATATATATATATATATATATATATATATATCTGTGTGTGTGTGTGTGTGTGTGTGTATCTATATATATAAATAATTTGCCAGATGCAAATTACCACATATATGTAAAGTACTATTATTTATGTGGGTCTTCCAAATATCAAACAAAAAATTTTAAGAGGGCAAGAACTTGCTTTAGAAACAGATGAAAGAATTTAAAGGTAAAAACTACAAATGCATAGGCCAACTACTAATTCATGCAAGAGTCCAGCTTCTTCATAGACTGAGTCATCTTTTATCCAGTCTCCTAACTCTTGGTAAAATATTTCTACATCCATACTAATCATTGCTATTTCTAATGCATGAATTAAGATTTCTAATTTGGGAGCTGGAAGAGGCTTTACAAATCATTTACCAGTGCTTTCAACTTAGAGGTACTGGGCTGCCCCTCTCTTGGGTCTCTTTTTCCAGGGCTTCTCTTTGGTGCCCTCCCTGTGGAAGGGGTGAACTTCTAGCTCCCTTGATGGCAGGCTTGGTCATGCGACTTGTTTTAACCAGTGGAATGTAAGTAGAGGTGACAAATGTCACATCTGACCAGAAGCTTTAACACACATTGTGTGGTTCCACCATTGTTCTTTGTCCTCTGTTGAAATAACTGCTTGTCCCAGATGGGGGCTGAACCGTTAGCCTGGACCTCCAAATGAAGAAGCTACATGGGGTTCAGCTTCAGGTAACTAGCACCTGATGTGTAACATGAATGAGAAGTATATCTTTCTTTTTGTAAGCCGCTGACATTTCTGGGTTGTTCATTAATGCGGTATACCACTTAGCAAGCCATGACTATTTCAGAAATCAGTGTCCAGAGCTAATACTTTCCAATGAGCATGCACCTAACTCATGGGAGTGCCAGGACTAGATCGTATCTCCTACCTTACTCCAGATTTTTTTCCACTCTAGCTCATGCTTTAAGAAAAGAGGGGAGGGGCCTTTTCTGGGTGATGCATTTTCTTTTCTTCCCCATATCCATTGGTGGCAAACTGTGAACACTGCCCCACCCTGTGGTACCCTCCCAGTCTCTACCCGACTCTGCCCAAAATCTATCAGTGTTGAAGAAAAAGGAGAGAAAACCATGTTGGTTCCTGAGACAGCTGATAATTTGGGAGGGGTCACAGCTGTTGTCTAGTATGAGGTACACAGGGAGCAGGTGAGGTTCACATGGAAGAGAGAAGAGGTAGCAGTACTGTTGGTCTAGGGTATGTGAAAAACAGGAATTTGTCTTCCAACATAAAATCAACAGCATGAACATAAGGTCCCTCAAGAACCTCCACTGGGATTTAAAATAAATCCTGTGTAAAGGAAAACTTTATTTTATAAGAAATGACATATAGGTTTTGAAACATAGACACGGAGCTACATTCACGATGCTCTCTTTGCATGTGACATGTGAGAAGCCAGGAGAAACTCCCTATCAATTAAGATGACCCTTTAACAACCATCTTATAAAGTAAGATTCTGAAGCTACAGTAAACACATACTATATCACCATATTATGTTTCCTTCTACATAAAAGATTAAGTTAGAGAGGATGTTAGGGGTCATCCAGTTCACAGTCCTACAAAATGTGACAATTATTATCATAAAAAGTAGTCAGCCAGGTGCTGCTTCTTTATTTCCAGCTATGGAAGCTCCAGTTTAAAATAAATCCAACAGTTGTAAAACTCTCCCTTGATTTATTTGAACTGGATGCAAAGTTTCACACAATTTTGTGTGCACTGCTACATTAGTAAGATTCTTACGGGCAGAAATGATACAACTGGAATTCAAACCTCTTGTCTACATGCAGAAAAGAGCCTATCACCCATGGGGGCAGCTGGAAGGATGGGCTGGGTTGAGTTCATGGACCAGTTCAGACCACCCATCATGTTCAAATGCTGACCACAGTAGTCTCAATCTTAATGTAATTCACTGCCCTTGAGAGGTCTTTGGTGGACTTCTGTCATTCTGACTCTGACAGGTTTAGGGGAGGACTCCTCAGTAACAGGAACACCTGTGCTGAGCAAAATGGAAAATCCTGACTCTTCAAGAGCCTCTTGATATCTATCCAGGCTGGGGAAAGGAACGCCTGTGTCACTCAGCAGACTGGCTAGGGAGCAGCTATGGCACATGTGACTGGCCTTGGGTTCTCTCCCAGACTCTGATTCAGCAAGTTGACAGTTCTGAGTGTGCCTGCCTTTAGCACGTGGCTGTTTCCAAAGAGGACAAGGAAAAGGAGCTGACCTTTTTCATATGTCCTTATGATGTGGGGGAGAGAACTGTGCAATACCATTTAATATATAAAAACCAAAAACTATTTGGGTCAAGCAACAACATCCGATTAGAATCATTCTGTTCCCAGGATGTTTAGGATGCTTCCTGATGAATTATAGAGGACAGAGTAGGGGGTGGAAGACAAGAAAAGAAAGACTGTTCAAAGCAAAATGACACTGTATTTAATCACAATGTCAAATAATGCTTGGTGAGGAGAGCTAGATATTTGCTTCATTGATACCTTCTGTGGCTCTATTTATTTTTGCTCAAATAGGTCTAGTCAACCTCTACAGTTATTATTCAGCCAATGCATATAATAGATTTCATCAGGATAAATAAAAGAAAAACATCCCCAATAATCCTGTGTGGAGAAAGGATAATACTATCTTTTTAAGAGCAACAACAATAACCAAAAAAAGAGAACGCTATAAACTTTTATGGAAGATAAGAATATAAGGTAATAAGAATCTTTGCTCTCAAGAGAACACTGCATTATCTACTGCCAACTTCTTAGTTTACTGATGGGATCGAAGGCTGATGATTTATTGTAAACGGTAAAGAATACTGCTTTTGGGAGCTGTTTTAGCCTGGACTCCATGTTCTCTTCAAAAATAAAAAGGAAACTTTAAATTGGATTTCTGACATTGGTTGAGCATTTTCAGTCCAAAATCTATTAGGTAGATTAATTTTAAAATGGGGCACCATAAGCACAATATCACTTTTGAGAGGCTATTGCTTTACAAAGCCTTCTAGATCTCTCAATCATTGTAGACACAACCCAACACCCTAGACACCTTCAATGACCACTCGCTCTTCAGTGCTGTAACCAAGGCTTTACTCTCCCCAGAAAACAGTACTTCTCTCCAGGTTTACCAATTGAGGGCCCCCTCTCTGAAAACCCTGCTAGGCTGGGAAAACAAGGATATGTGTGTGTGTGTGTGTGTGTGTGTGTGTGTGTGTAGCTCTCTTCTGGCTGCATTCTGGCCCTTCCAAACCATTGTTATTTTTAGTCTAATACATCCATATGGATCCAAACCTAAAAGTTATGAAAGGGATGTCACTCAGAGGCAACCAACATTATTGATTCTTATATGTTCTTTCAAAGATATTGTAGGTATATATTAATGTAAGTAAACTCATATATAGACACTGCCTCTGAAACTCAAGCCATGCAACTACGATTCCCCACTTCTGCCCTGTGCATTGCTGTCTCTACTCAAGTCCTGGTCACTTCCCTCCATTCACTAAGGCCCATGGCATCTGCGTCCCTGTATTTCTTTCCACCTCTTGTTATCAGTGTCCAGGTAGATAGTACAACCCTTGGTTTGCAGTCCTGTGACTCCTTCAACTCTAACGACCCTTCACCTTATTTTAGCAACTCCCTCTTAATCTGAGATCTTAGACGCACAGTGCACTCTGTTGACCATTCCCTCCATGTCCTTGTATGCCCTTGAATGCTCTCGCTGCTGTCCCCTTCTCTTTAACCTCACTGAGCCCTTCAGACCCTTAATCCCGCTATATGCCCACAAGGTAACAGCCTTCTATTCTTGGAGGCCTCACAACCCATCACTTCAAGTCCTGTTTTATCAATACTCCCTTACCACCACACTGCTTTGTGGCATCTACCCTGCAAAATCCCTATTCTGAAGCAATCCAATCATCAACATCTAGACTCCTTCATGGGGATTTCTGATGGAGAAATATTACCAAACCAGCACAATATGTTGCATTTCTTTCTTCTATATCTTTACCCTCTCCTTGTTTGCCCCTTATAAACCTCCTAAAAAAAAAAAGTCTGTCTCTAGAATCTTAAAAAATATTTCCTTGATTCTAATTCCTTTCTAAGTATCAATTCTTTAAATTCTTGTCCCTTTAGACTTGAGCTTCTTGAAATACTTTATATCTGTTGTTTATTACAATTTTGATTCACTCATCATTCCCTGGTAGCCTGATTCTTGTTCCACCACTGTGATGTAAATAGTTTTACTAATATTTTTAATAGCTTCTGAGTTGCCAAAGCCAATACACCCTTTCTAGCCATTGTTTTATGTGACCTCTTTCTCGCATTTAACATTGTTGATGACTCACCCCTTAACACCCCCCGCCCCCCGGCTTTCGTAATATCATGCTCTGGTGTTCTCCTTTTACTACTCTACTTCTTCCCTGGAGTCCCTTATTTTAATGTCTTTACAAATGTCAGCATTTCCCAGGATTCTGACACTCAGTACCTGACACCTGAGGAAACTCATTGACTTCCCTGGCTTCAGCAATAATTTATACATGCATGATGCTTTCCTCCATATCCCAGGCCAGGAAATCTTTGCCGAAAATCTATATCATTTTGCCAAATTCCCTCTGGCCACCTCTCATTGGATGTCCCATAATCTCCTCAAACTAAATAGGTCCAAAAGGTTACTCATCAATTTTCCAGCAATACCTGCTCATGGTCCCGTGTTCCCTTTCCTAGAAAAACACCACTGCCTTAACCTGTGTATATCATATACCTAAAAGTCACACTGAAATATTCCCCAATTAGTCTTTCAATCCTTCAGATTATACTTTTTTAATCCTTCAAAACCACTTCTTCTATCCTATGCTTCAATTCAGAAGCTTGTTGCATCTCCATTGGATTACCATGATAGCCTCCTAAATAGACAGTCTTTCTCCATTTTTGTCCAGCTGCAATCCAACTTCCACTGGCCTGCCATATTGGTCCTCAACAGCAAAACCAAAAACGAAAAGTACTACACTATCTATGTCACTTCCAAGCCCCACATCCTTCAGAGGTCCTTTGATAAGTGCATTAAGACCTTCACGATCTGGCTATTGTCTTCATATTCCAGTCACTCAAATTTCCTGAAGCTTTCAGAATCATTTCATGCTTTGTCAGCCCTCTTAAATTTGCATAGGCTGTTTCCTTTTGCTTGGAAAGTTCTCACAACCCTTTCCCACTTAACTAATTCCACCTGGCTATTCAGAACACAAATGAAATCACTTCCTTTGAGAAGCATCATTAGGCCTGAGGTAGGTGGTCTCTCCTCTGTGTTCCCAGAGTATACAAAGGTTTTGACAGTGTACTCTGTCATCAACTTTCATACTTCCACTGCAGCCAGTAGAGTGCCTGGGACGTATCAGGCTCTCGATAAAGACTGGAAGGATGAATGGGCTCCTAGGGCATGATGTGACATTTGTTGTTCTCAAATTCTTAATGAAGATCTATCACCTATCAGCTGGGAATCTAATTAACAAGTTTAAAAGACCATATTTTCAGGTGGTTAACTCATTTTTAAACCATCTTTATTCATGAAGGTGACTTAAATGTTGGCTTAAGGGTTAATATTATTTTTAATCTTACACATTTCTACATGTGTGACAACTAAAGGTTCTAGAAAGCCACTTCCCTGGCAGCAATACAGCAGTTAATATTTAGTTTTATCACCGAAGGTGTTTTTCTTCTTGGTAAACGGTTGCGACATCACCCTCAACATGAATGTTAAAAAGGGTGGGTAACAGGTGACTAACTTAATTATTTTAAGGCTGTGTGAAAAGAATATTTTCTCTATATTTCTGTCCTTTGGTATGTTGCAGCTACTCCTTCAGGGCCTTTTAATATTGAAATTCAAGATATTGCAATGATTCTCATAGAATCAACTCTGCTAGCAAGGTCAAAGTCTTCTAAAATGTATTCACTACCCACATTTGGTTTATGTTAAGATGAAAAATATAGATTATAGTAGCAATAAAATACTCAGACAAAACAACAATAGTGGTTTTCATAATAATATTAATTCTGGAGCTGGAGAACTCTAAAATTTGAGTGTTTTGAAAATGAAAAATCATCGTGGAAGACTGGAGACATTTAAATTTAAAAATAAAGACTTAGGAATTAAAAAAAATGTAGAGTTTCCCTGACATACATGATCATGCTTAATCAACTTGAAAGAAACAGAAAAGGTGTCTGTGTTAATTATATACACTATACATTTTAATAGGCTAAATTATTTACCTGACAAGGATCTCTCTGTAATTTCAATAATTTGCATAATGCAACACATTATAGGGTCCTTGTGTGGGCAGATTTAGTAGAGTATTTTAGACATTCCTTAATGTTTAATGTTATGGACATGGAAATGTTGATATTACATTAGATATAGACCACTTCAGAGTTGAGAGAACATAGAAATTAGTCAATGATTTCTCTAAATATCAATAACTAATGCACGGTGGCTACTATAGTTTATCACATATGGTAGGATGGTAGGGAGTAAGTGAGTCTTAATAAAAAATTGTCATGACATCTTTGGTATTACCGAATCTAGAAATGTAACTGCTTTATCTAAAATTTCAAAGGAGAAAGTTCTTCCGTGAAATATAGTAAGTGATAAAAGCTATGAGGGCACTGTTAAGATATCTTAAAGAAGCCAAAAACAGCATTAGAGTCTGAAACCAGGAATCAATTGTTGATCTGTGTGGTGCATTGCTAAGACAGGAATCAGATTACCAAATCATTTTGTGAGTACTTTAATATAAGATGTTGACAAACTTGAGGGAATTTAGAGAAGAGCTGATTGATTAAGAGGCCGCCAAAGTGACTTATGAGACAAGATTATGAAAACTAAATATATTGTTCATCGACTAAGGAATTAAGTACTTCATGTACAGTACTTGTAACATTTTTCAGAGAGTGACTTAGGGGGATATGATACAAACTTCCAAGAATACGAAATGCATCACCATGAAGGGAAAGAATTGTTTACGATGCTCCCTAAAGGGCATGGCTAGAAGTCAGGGCATGAAATTGAATAAGAGCGAACGTAGGCTCTGTATCTACAAAGTTTTCCCAATAGTGATATCTATTAAATTGTGGAATGGCCTCACAATGGAAGTGGTGCGAAAGCCATCCTGTAAGTCATTTCACACAAGAGTGGACAAAGTATTCAAAGATACACCTCTGGAAAGAAATCTGCCCTGCTGTTTGTGACGGGGAATATAATGAATGATCCACTAGAGCTTTCCATTTCTGCCTTTAGGAGTGCTATGTGCTTCGAGTGAGCATCTGTCTTCTATTGTGAATATGTTCATGTCATAGCTTTGATTTTATGTTTATGATTTCAATCATCTTTTTTGCTTTTATTTTTCTAAAAGTCATTTAGTTTGTAAATCTTTTGGTTTGCCTGGAGTGGAGTTTATGAAAATCACATTTGTGGTTATATAGTATCCTGAGCTTGCTATAGGTAATGGCTCTGAGGAAAAAGCAGTTAGTGTTTTAATCCATTTTACAATGTATCTAGAAATGTATACATCCGATCCTAAGCTAGTAGCCCTTGAAAGCTGATAAGAGTGCAGAAATAAACTTTTATATTTCATTTATTGCTATAAATCCCATATTAGAAATCCCTTTAACCACTCATAAATAGGTAATTTCTCCATGTTTTATTGAAAACAATTATTTTGCTTATGGGCATTTATTAATACTAATTTTCTCTTACGTGATAATTTATGAGGAATGGATTAATAACTATGGGTGTAAAGGGTAGAAATATTTGAGACTTTCTATACATTGAAAATAGTTGATAATTATTTATGCTAATCTAGGCTATGCTATATATACATATTTACATCTCATAAAATATGTATGCAGGTGAGAATTTATTATAAATTTTAAATAACTGTCAAAAACAAGAACCTAGGATGTTATCTTTATGTTAAGTGTTAATTATTACATGTCATGTGTAAGATCCATTTAAACCTATAATAATAATGAGTTCTCTCACTGTAAAGCTGTTTCTTACTTCACCATTATTATATCAGCAAAGAACACTTTAGTTGTAAGGATATACTGACCATACCCTCAGGTATTTTGTTAATTATATCAATTTCATATTGCCTACTTTGAGACTACTCCTGGCAAGATTATATAGCACAAAGGATGCTTACAGTAGATCCTGAAGGAGGGTTAGAGGAGTGAGAAGATGATGAAGGGAGGCTTTGGTTTGTACAAATTTCACTTACATTTCTCTTACATCACATAATTCTACTCCTTCTCTCCTTCTTGTTTAAGTCCTAACAGGTTCTATGTTGTTCCTATTTCTCTTCAAGCCCCTGTCTCTATAACACTCCAGGAAATCGCAAGGATAATTTGAGGCAGTAAAATGTGTACAAATTGGCTTAGAGCAGAGTTTCTCAAACCAAACACTACTATTTACACTTTGGGTTGGATACTTCTTTGCTGGAGTAGGGGTGGGGGATGGTCTTTGCATTGTAGAATATTGACTAGCTTTCTTGGCCTCCACCCACTAGATGCCAGTAGCACTCCCTGCCCAGTTGTGACAACTAAAATGTTTCCAGATATTGCTTAATAGTATTGGGGGGGGGGAGGGTACAAAATCAACCCTGATTGAAAACCACTGCCAGAGCAAGGTGTCAGAGTGAAGGAGGAGCCACCTGTCTCACTCTCCTTTTTATATCTATGAGGTTCTATGAAGAAGGCAGTTGCAAGAAAGCTGGGCTGGAATTGGTTGCTGAAGCATTAGCAGTCAATATCCCGAACACATGACATTCAGGAGTAAGATTTTGAAGCTCAGTTTTGTAAGTGTCAACAAGAGGTATAGACAGGCTAATGCACAGTTTCCTCCAGTTCAGGCACCCTATACCCCCTTATCGAAGATGTCTTAATGGTAGGTCCACAGTTAAGTCTATGAGCTAATGATGGGAGGAAGAGTGAGATGGTGCAAATGTCCATACATGCTAACACGAATGATAAAAACTTTTATCTGAAAGTCCACTCTCTGGCAGCACAAATGTGGGTATAACATTTCCATTTTATGGACTATAGTGTTCTTAACTACCACATGGGCATTTTGTATGCAGAATTCTAAAGGTTGCTTCTGGTTTTTGTCTATCTAGCTTCAATGAACTGGCCAATATCAAAAGAGACTTCTTTGTAAGTCTGGCAACAGTAACTCATTCATTTGACCAACATATAATATACTGTGAGTGTCAACTAGGCAAGGAGCTTCACCAGGGGCTAGGAAATACAGAAATGAGCAATACAGGACCCCTGCCCTCGTAAAATTTTAGGGTTAGACTAACATGTAAATAAGCATGTGTCATACATTATTATAGATACATAGTAGAAGAATGCATGTGTGGTGTGTGAAGGACGAAGTGGTCACTTTTAACCAGGGATTAGAAGAGGCCCCAATTTAAAAGGGGAGGCTTGGAAATGAGTTTTGAAAGATCAGAAGTAGGTGATAATCCTGCACACTTAAGATGTGCCAACCTCTCTACCAGGATGCATCATCTCTGGTCTTAACAAGGTCTCTGAGACTCATTCTTTATTTGCAGTTTTACTATGAGAAAACTCAGGCTTGGATAGCTGAAGGGCCTTGCTGATGGTTCTATGCTAACTAAGCAGCAGAGCCTAGACTCAAATTCCAGAGCCTTTATGGAGACTCCTCTAAGCAAAGGAAGTCATGTTAATTTGCAGAGCCTGTGAACATGGCACACCTACCCTTAGAAATATGTTATGCTCGGGGTGGCTGGAGGGAGACAGGGTAAGATGCAGACTAGGGCAAAAGACAGAGCTAAGAAGCAAGGAGAAACAAACCACATCGCATGCTAGTGTTGGAATATTATCACAGGTAATGGGGAGCCACTGAAGGGTTTTAAGAAGAGGAATGGCAGTTGTTTGGATTGAACCTTAGAAAGATCTCCTAGGCCGCTGTGGGGAAAGGGAGTTGCATGACAATCCTGCAGCCAGAGAAACAAGGGAAGAAGAATGTTCTTGGTTATTGCCCAGAGAAGGGGTTATAGTGGTCATATCTAGCTCAATAGAAGAGGGAGAAAAGGGCTCATAGAGAAAGATATTAAGGAATTAGGGAGGGAAAAAAATGAGTTGCTCATTAGTGAAGAAAAATCTGAGCACTTTCCAAATGGGAAGAGAAAAGACAATGTCTACACTCTCATTCCCAAGTTTGCCTCTACTCCCCAAACTGCACCGGGACAGGATGGGTACTAACAAGGGTAGGATATCAAAGTCATATGAAACAGCACTCCCTTCTCCTACTGTTCTGCCACTTCCTCTATGAAGTGAATTCTAACTACCTCTAACAGTGACTGCAGAACACCTTTCTGCACTTCTGTCATGGCCCGTGTCGCAGCCTAACTGATAATACTGTGAATATTGTTTAACTCTTCTTCGAGAGCCGGGCTAGGTCTCCTGAATGCCCCCAGTTTCAATCATACAGCAGGTTCTCTTTAATTATTTGTTGAATCAGCCACTTCATATCCCTCTTGACAGTTATATAAATAGAGTAATGCATATGGTCCTTTGCTCTATTTTGATTATATTTTAATTAAAATATACCAAGCATGTCTAGAATGACCATTCATCTACAAAAGGAGGGGAGGATGAAGGGGCACTTAGCACTCATTATATATTTGAGGGTAATGGGATCTATTATGTATAGAGGATTTTTTTTCCCTTTAAACACATGGTTGCTAAGGCCACCACCTATCCTCATAATAAGATGAGGCAGTTGTCATCCCAACTCAAATGTGTTGAGTCGCTGTTATAGCAGAGGTCATGGAATTATTAGACCAGGAGTAAAGAAGGCTGGTACCATATAGCAAATGCTCAGAAAACAAAGGTGCACCAATCGCCCCCCAGCACCGGAGAGGTTATATGAGACTGCTACAGTGTCACCAGCGAGGTCTGTCATCAGGAAAAGTGTCCTTCCCATTGCTGACAGCTGAGAAAACAGGCACCATGTACTGTTTTTTTTTTTTTTTTCTGTGCAAGCAAACCCTTTTTAAGTAGCAAAATTGAAGGAATTTTCTCTTAATTGAGGGTAGGACCAATGATGTCTTCAAAAGGAAATCAACTTTACTGAGAGAAGAAAATGGACAATCAACAGGGATGGTATTTATAAGGTAACAGGGTTGTTTTCTTTTTTTCATGAACATATCAAAACATGAATATTGCTTTTCCAAGTGGCCACCTGGCTACTCTCTCTCTCTCTCTCTTAATGTCCCCACACAGAAAATTAACTAATGGAACACATGAGCTAGAATGCTGTTTGATTTGAAGGTAGCATGGAATTAAGAGAGCAAATTAATTAAGAGGTCTTTTTTGATGGGACTTAAATATGTTTTTATTGACGTAAAAGCGCCAATTCAATGAGAGAAACACTCCAGCCTACTGAGATTTTTAATGGAATTAAGAAGCACCCAGTAGTTTGTTATAATACCTCAAAACTATCTGGAGCATTTACATTTTACAAAGTGCTTTACCGTATCTGATCTCATTTAATCCTATTGTGTGCTTGGTATATAGGAGATATTTTAGAAATGTTGATAGATTTACCACAAAAGCTTTCTGAACAAAAACATCAATTCACTTAGGAACATATACTGCGTAACTATCTCCTGTCCCTGTACGAAGTGACGTTATTGTCTAGGGACGAAACATAAATGCTGTGTGACAGGTATGGTGAGCTCAATGCCATTGAAGCAGTGAAATGAGTACAGTAGCAAACATGAACCTGGGGATGGTATCCTCAGAGAAGGGGATAAATTTTGGGGTTCTGCTTTATGCATTAAGAATTCCTCCCAAGGAAAATAGTTCTTAACAGGGCAGCACAACAGAACCAGCTGAGAAGCTTTATAAATTCCCTTTCGCCAAGAAACTCTGATTCAGTAAATCTGGGATCAGTTCTGGGAATCTGTTAAAAAACAAAACAAAACACCAAAACTCTAGCACAAATATTGGGTTAAAAATCCTTTCCCAGGTATTCTGACCTTTCCTGCTGTCTATACTCTATAGTTCAAACCTGAAAAGTCTTTGATCAACTTTCTTTCTTCCCTTTAGCCCAGGTGTCCTCACACTACGGCCCATGGGCCACATGTGGGTGTTTTTGCCCATTTGTGTTTTTACTTCAAAATAAGATATGTGCAGTGTGCATAGGAATTTGTTCATAGTTGTTTTTTTTTAAACTATAGTCCGGCCCTCCAATGGTCTGAGAGACAGTGAACTGGCCCCCCTGTTTAAAAGTTTGAGGCTTTAGCCTTAGACTTTATTGCTTTTACATGCAAATAATTTGGGCTGGGTAAGGCTTTAAACTCTAATCAGTCATTAACTCATTTGGTTCCTTTTGCTTGGACTGGATGATTTCACTCAGTCTGTTTTCAACTATCCTTGATCCCATCTTGTCTCACTCACCTGAGGGTCTTGAGGGCAGGTGTCATGTCTTATGTGTATTGCCAGGTCCTACCTTGTGACCTGCCACAGAGACCCAGAGCCACAAACATGTTTGCAGAATGAATGAGTGACGCAGTTCACTAGAGAATTAACTTACAGCCTTGTCTACATAAAGATCTGCTAGTTGTTTTGACTGTGAGGAAAGGAACTTCTGGGCATTTGGTGAGGATGGAATACAAGGATGATGGGTGGGGCACGTTTGTAGACGATTATAAGACGTAAAAGATCTGTGTTGCCATTCTGCCTGCAACTGGCCTGAAAAGTAACTATTTTTTTTTTATTTTTATGCTAAAACATAGAACATGTTTTTTGTTGTTGTTGTTGTTGTTATACAAGGGATAGTTTTACAAAAACCTCAGAAAAAAAGGGAATCATTCACAATGGTTTATTGAAACTAACTGTAACATTAAATCAAAATTAGGTACTGGTCTGAAATATAAAATTAGAGCTCTGTCTAACCTGATATTCCATCGGAAATTTTTTTTTTTAGTTAAGACTTTGGATATATGGTTCTTGTTTTTTTTTTTTTTTTTAACTAATTAAAAACTACTTCCTATTCTAGGTTATCTCCCAGGGCTAAATGGAGTAACTTTGTATTCATGTTTCTATTACTCATATTTCTTTTTTGTCTGTTATAGTAGATATTAAAATATTAGGAGGTTTTAGTGTCCTTTTTTTTTTTTTAAAGAGCCAGAGTCTTGCTCTGTCATCCAGGCTGGAGTGCAGTGGTGTGATCATTGCTCACTGAAACCTCAAATTCCTGGGCTTAAGCAATCCTCCTGCTTTAGCCTCCTCAGTAGCTGGGACTACAGGTGTACATCACTATGTATAGCTAGTTTTTCTTATTTAAATTTTTGAGACAGCATCTCACTTTGTTGTCTTGAACTCCTGGACTCAAGCCATCCTCCCACTTCAGCCTCCAGAGTCACTGGGATTACTGGGATTATGGGTGTGAGCCAGTATGCCTGTTTTTTTTTTTTTTTTTTTTTTTTTTTTTAAATATCTGGTTTTAGCATTTCAAGAAAAAAGAAAAAGCCAGATCACATGGACTACTTCTGACCTTGAACAGCCATACTCTTCAGAAACGCGGCTTGCCTTTGAGCCAAACGAATATGTCAAGGGCTGTTTGCATAGTGTTTTGTAGAATTAGATGAGAAATGAATGCCTTTCTACAGAGTGACATCAAGAAACTTTTCAAGTCCAGATTTACTATTAAAATTGGAATCCTAAAATATTAAAGGTATATTTCAAGATATTTTCATGAACAGTTCAAAAGGCACTGATCACCTAGGGAAGGGAAGGTACATCTGATACAGCATGGCCAAATGAAGCTAGTTACAGTTTTTGGCTTCTGGTCCTCCCAACACAGCCAGGGTTGTTGGGTACTGCCAAGGACCTTGGATACTGTTGGACTGAGTATTTATGTTACCCCCCGAATTTGTACATTGAAATTCTAACCGCCAATGTGATGCTATTGGGAGGTGGGGCCTTCGGGAGATGAGACCTCTTGAATGGAATTAGTGCCCTTATAAAAGAGACCCCAGAGAGCTCACTCACTTTCGGTTATGTGTGGACATGGGAAGTCTTCCGCACTTTGCAACCCAGACAAGGGTCCTCACCAGAACCGGATCATGCTGGCACCCTGATCTCAAGAACTCCAGAACTGTAAGGAATACATTTCTATTGTTTATAAGCTGCTCAGGCTCTGGTATAGCAGCCTGAAACTAAGGCAGATACTTAATTTGATTCTAACCCACTGCTATGGTCTGAATGCATTTTCCCCCCAAAACTCCTGGTGAAACTAATCCCCAATGTAACAGTATTAGGAGGTGGAGCCTTTAAGAGGTGACTGGGTCTTGAGGGCTCTGCTCTCATGAATGGATGAACTCATTCATGGATTAATGGGTTAATGGATTAGTAGGTTATCATAGGAGTGGGTAGAGGCATCATGAGAGTGGGTCTGTTATAAAATCCCAGGCTGGCTGTCTCTTGTGAACCCCCTCACCATGCGATGCCCTGCACCACCTCGGGACCCTGCAGAGTTCCCACCAGCGAGAAGACCCTCATCATATGAAGCCTCTTGACCTTGGACTTCCCAGCCTCTAGAACTGCAAGAAAAAAAATTATCTTCTTTATAAATTTATTTATAACTGAATAGTTATAGCAACAGAAAACAGACCAAGACACCCTTGGAAGACATTTAATAGTAACAGTAATAATAGCTCCATCTGTTGCACACAGACTGTGCACCAAACCCACAGATTTTAAAGCTAATCTTTAAGCAGCCTGATGATGCAAGTGATTTCTTCCTATTTTATAAATGAAGAAACAACAGCTTCAAAAGTTTAAATGACATGTCTCAGGTCTCATAGATAATGCACATATTTGAACTTGGGTGTTTCTAACTCACATATACTCTACTTTGTACACAAAACCAGAAAAAATCCAATGAATGGCTTTGGAGTGTCTTAAAAACCTGGAAAGCTCTTAAGGCCTCAGCAAAGACCTGCTAGAAGGATAGACTATCAGGATCCTGAGACCTTTAACGATTACTAGGAAGCCCTGAGTCTTTCAGGCGGCTGCTGCTGTTCATGAGGAAGGTCATCTCAGCAGTCACATCAACAAAGGACCCGAATCTTGTCTGCTATGATGTCAGAATTACACAGTCTGTTAGTGATGCAATCAAATGCCTCCTTGAGGTTAAATCACTGTGGATACAGACTTTAGAATTAGAATGCCTAGTCATGTGCTACATTTCTACTCTACTATTTCCCTGACGTTGGACCCTGCAATGTCCACCTCCCCCAACCTCCATCACTTCATCCCTAAACCAAAGCTCCCTACTCCCCCACCCCCCCAAATGCCCAGTCAGTCCTGGAACAAAGTAGCTAAAGGGTATGTATCAGTTTGTAATGATTGCAACATTAGAGTGGGAGGGAGCAATTCTTTCAGGATCCTATAAACACGGGCCATGGTCTGTTAATATATTTTCTCTTTATACATTATTTGGCGTTGCTTTTTATTGCTTGTACTCCAAACTATTGCACATTATCTTAGGTACTCAATGGATGCTCGTTGGTTCAGCTCAATTGAACATTATGAGGCCTACTTAGTGTAATGCTCTATGACAGACTCTGCAGGAGTAAGCTACTCCCTACCCTCAAGGAGCTTTCACTCTAGCAGACATGGTGAGGCCTGCGCATGGGTTTCTACGGATTAAAAAGTCTGGAAAGAAACATGCCAGAATATTCATGGTGGTTGTGTTTGAGTGATGGGAACTACGGGTGTTTCTTTTTTTCTTTCTTTTTAAACTTTTCTATATATTTTCAAAAGTATGCATATGTGTACCTTATTTTTTCTTTGAAAAGCCGTAATGTTGATGAAGAACAGCAATCTGGGTACTTGACGGAATGCCAGCGTCTATGTGGTTGAGGAGCTAAAGACTAGTCATTTTTTTTTTTTAAGACATAGCAATATTTTTGACATGAACATGGCTTTGCCAGGCAGAGGAGGGCTTGGATTCTTGAGGAAATTTATATATAGGGCATTTAATTGCCAAGGATGAGAGGTGAGAAATCATGAGATGACAGGGCCATCGGGGGATAATGCTGTTTGTGTGGAAAGAAGAATGTGTGTGGGGGGAAGAGAGAGTTGCAGCTAGAATGTTAGGTTGGAGTCAGAACGTGGAAGGCCCCCAGGATCAGAGGGGGGTATCTGAACATTTTTCCAGAGGAAACACAGAGTCATTCCCAATTTTTCAGCTGGAAAATGTGATCACAGCTCTACTTTGGCTGACAGCCAGGTGCAGGGCAGACTGAAGGTAGGGGAGACAGGAGGGCGGGAGACTGACCAGAAAGCGATTAGCAGGGCCCAGCCAAGAAACAATGATTACTTGATTATTTATTCATGTATCTCTCATTTTCAGATGTGGCTCTATGCCTTTTCAATCTCCTTTTTTTTTTGCGTCTGGCCCCATTTTCAACTGTGAAATAAAGAAAGAGTCACTTTGAATATGTAGCTCAATTTTCTCACAGGTGAAAGAAGCAATCTTGAATGGAGGGTAGCCTTAATCTGTCACATTCCCACTGATACAGAGAACATTCAGGACAGTTGTTTTCAAGGCTGGATGAGTCCTCTCTATATGATAGATTTTTAGTTCTTTCATTCACTTGTAAGCAGAGGCTGGCCTTTCTCTAATGTTCACGGGATCTTTAACTCCCCAGTCAGGATGGCTGATGCTTACAGAGAACAGAGCAGGTCAGTGAGGTCTCCTTAGGACCACAGTGGGTAGAACTGAGTTCCCAGGACTGTTACCAAAGGTGACTGATGAGTAAACCTAACACATAAAAATCACCCTGGGCCTGGATCCTTCATGGGTGCATAGCCCTTTGCACTCTCGTGGGCAGAAACTCTCTTCCCACGTTACTGCATCAGCTCATAGAAATAGAGACATCAACAAACATTTTTGGTCTCTTTCTTCAAGTATTTTTTCCCTTTCATCACTTCTTCCATCCTCTTTCTTTTCCCTCACCCACATCCTCTAGCCCATTTCTCTTTTAGGCTGTGCTTCTGGCACCACTCATTGGGAAGGGTCTTGGTTCTCCGCTCCCTGGGTCTATGTGCTAAGCAAGCTGCGCCTGGCGTCTACCTGCCTTGCTCGCTGTCCTGCTTGTGTGTGACCAGGATATTTATGGCCAGACAGTGCTCTTCCATGCAGTGGGAGGAGTGTGTTGGTGTACCCATATCTGTCTCATCGACCTTGAAGCCCTCCCAAGCATCCTTGGGTCTGAATTTGCATCAAGTTTTAGTACACACCCATTTAGGCTCTCCATCCCAGCCAAGTTCTCGATTCTAGTTTTATAGAGGAGTCCCAGGCATTGGCATTTCTGGGACCCCATTAATAAAGCTGTTATATTTTTGATGTCCTTTTAGCTTCTTATATTTCTCATATACTGTCTAATATGAAGAAAAGAGAGTACATGCTTAGCATCCTTATACCTGCAACACTGTAACTCATCAGGATATTCTGAAATATCTTGCTTTTTCTGGCCTTTATTTGGGCAGTGCCCTCTTCCTAGGACACTCTCCCTTCCCTGACACAGCCCAGCAATGCCAGTCTCGGTGGGGTAAATTCTCTTCTTCCTGTGTGCCCCAAATACTCCTCGCATATTTCATCACTCCTGATTCACACTGTTTTATAATTGTTTACCTTTCTTCCCCTCAGGACTATCATTTTCTTATTAGCCACAGTACGTCTTCAGAAATATTTGTCGAATTTATAAGTGAACATACGTGGAGATATTTTTTACTGAGGCTCACTTCTTCATCATCACTTTTTAAGAAAGAAATACTACTCTGTATTCGGCATATCTTAAATGTGCAAGCCATTTTCTAATATAGTTGAATAGCTTTTCCCTTCTTCGTTTTCTCATTTTCTTCATCTACCAAAATATTTGTGCAAGAAAGAGCATGGTTAAAAAGAAGGTTATATGTCTATAGAGAGGCACAGTCATCTAAAATCACTACATCTTTCTGGTTTTCAAGGATAAAAGTTTACTTGCAGCATGCCCAAATAATTAAATACTAGATAAACAGGATACTGAACTTTCCAAGTGTCATTAAGCAGCTTCCCTCTCAATGCTGAAGATGTGTTTACACAGCACATGAGGGAGTCATCTGCTCATGTGATTAGCAAATGGGGTTTATGAGGAATATTAATTACAGTAGTAAAGTATTATTTCAAACACTGCTTGTGTCGGCAAGGACTACTCAACATGCAAGACAACACTCCACAAGTCAGTTAACACGCACAGGCAATATGTGTGGGGTTCTTAATTGCATCTGTGTATCTAGAGGACATCATGGATGAGATTCAGGGGGCCCCTTGCAATTTTATGCACAATTTTGGATGCATTTATTTTTCTTTGGAGTGGGCCCACAGCTTTCATATCTTGTGGATAGTGGCACATGGGTGACTATGGGCATATTCCTAACTCTGTACTCACTTGGAAAGTTACCTGACCTGTGTTTATCGCTTCGCTTGTAAAATAAAAGGGTTGGCACTAGATCTCTAAGATGGTGCAGCTCTAAATCGTATATTTTCCCTAAGCCAGTCTTTACGGGGATGCTTTAACACATGACTTAATAGCAGCAGATTGTTTATGACATGCCAGGCACTGCATTAAACGCTTTACATACAGTGCCTCATACATGTACTCCTTACAGTAATCCACAGGGTCAGATACTGTTGTTATTCTTTCTATTATTATCGTTTATAATATGAGTATTATTGTTATTATTATCAGGACTGTGCCCACCAAATTGTAAGTTCTATAGGGGCAGGGACCTTCTCTATTTTGTCCACTACTCTATATCCAGTATTTATCACTGTGTGTGGTACAATTGATAGATGTTTAATAAAGTCTGTTGAATAATACATTGAAACAAATGTATGACTAAGGCAGGCCCAAACAGTATTATCATGGGGTTTCATTTCACCTCACTTTCTGGTCTCCTCCCAGTCCCTTAACACTTTCTTATCTACCTCCTCTTCTGTTCCCCTTCCACCAGAAAAAGCCCAACTTTCCTTTTATTCTCCTTACTCATTACCATTTGTTTTTACAGCTAGCCATACCCTTTGCCAAGTTATCCTTCACTCCAGAATTACATTAAATTTTGCTCTTCACTCTCCCATACACTCTATTGAAGTTCTCACTATGTATCCAGGCTTTAGGAAAGCAATCTGATTAAAGTAACTGCCTCATTCAACCTTCTGAAAGAGAAAACAAGTTCATCAAAATCATCTCTGTAATTGGTAAAATTTTAGAACATGTTTGTGAAATATTAAATAAAATCACTTACCTACCCCTGTCTATGAAATTGTGCAACAGTGAGACTCTGTTCACAAAGAATGTGTGCTTCAACTGAGATCCACTGAAGGTCCCAGGCTTGCCAGCCTACTGCACCCACATTTACCCAGGGGTTCTGGAGCAGACATTTGTCTCTCTTGCTCTGCTTTCCTCCTGTCTGACCTTGACCATGCCCCAGCTTTCTTTCTGTCCAGACTTTGTTTAGTGTCTCACTGACAATTATTTTGGCGTCTGGCCTTAGCTGACCCTCTGGTTTTAACTACTTTATCCCATCCACATGCAGAAAGACCAGAGATATATCCAAAATGGGATGAGCTGAGATAAGGATAAGAAGCCTCCTTCCTCATTCTTGACTGAGAGAGGAGTTAGCTACTTTTCTGCTTCCCCGTCTTATGTTTGCATCCTTCCAGCAGCCTGAGTGCTCAGGCACCAAGAGAACCATTTCGACCAAAGGAAAGATGGCTTTGCTTTTCTGTTTCAGGGCCTTAGCATTTACCCTTCTTTTGCTGACTGCATTCTTCTCCCATAGCTTTGTATTGTGGCCTCCTTCTAATATTTCTGGTCTCAAATGAAATATTACATCCATAGATCATCTTTGACTCCCTAGCTATAATGGGTCCCTTCTGAGTCACTCTTCTTCACGTTACTCTCTTTTATGTGCCTTTATTGAACTTCAAATGATTTATGTTTGTACATGTATATGTACTTCCCTACATACGTGTTGACTGTCTTTTTTCACCTACTACCATGCAAGTTCCTGAGAGCAGAGACTCTGCCTGACTTCCTCACTGCTGTGTCTCCAGAGCCCTGGGCATACCTTGTCTGGCTCACGGTAGGCATTTATGCAACTGTATTACAACTCCTGCAGCTCTCAAACCTCTAGTGGGTTATATTTAAGCAAAAGCAACTGAGGTAAACACAATCTTCTGTGGGGATCACCGTCCCCACATTGGCAGTCCTTGGCTCTATATATGGTCCTGGCTGCTGGATGTTCAGAACGGTCAACAATTTTTAACTGGCTGTGCGATTACAGGTGAAATTTCCACACTTTACTAAATGAATGAGTTCCTTTACTCTCTAGCTTTGTATAAGAATTCAGCTTAGTCAGATAAGGATAAATTGCCCACCTTTATTTTGTTGTTCTTATATTGTTTTTTGTTTCACCAAACTGGTAAATTTTGGGTAAGCAAAATCAGAACCTGCAAAAGCTACTATAACTGAGAATCTTATCTTGTTCAACTCCTGGGTTCTCCTCCTCCTTCTCCTTTTCTTCTCCATCTCCTTCTTTTTCTTTTTTCTCTATTTTAAATAATCATTTTTATGCAAAATCATGCTTCACTTGAGTTTTAATCTCAGTGGAAATCTTAACTGCACCACTTGAAGTTTAATTCAAACTGCAGAGATTTACAGTTAAGCAACTGGTCTGATAAAATAATTCTTTTATATTAGAAAGTGTTTATAAAAGGTATTAGTAAATTTCAATTTATAATGTAAACTAGACTTTATTAATAAACCAAGAAAGTTTGAGTAGCTTGC
The DNA here is from genome assembly GCF_040939455.1 of Microcebus murinus. Lineage (NCBI taxonomy): Eukaryota > Metazoa > Chordata > Mammalia > Primates > Cheirogaleidae > Microcebus > Microcebus murinus. The sequence goes on from NC_134107.1 coordinate 84,331,944, forward strand.
AATGACTTAATTTTTTATTTTTGAATTAAAAAAAATGGACCTTACATTACACACACACAAACACAAATAAAAGTTCTCATGTTTGTTACAATATACAATAAAATGTTTCTACTTTGGATGAAGAATGTGAATATGGTGAGAGTGCACATTCATGTGTGTAGGCCCCCCCCCCCCCAGACAAGTGGGCTATTTGTACGAGATTACCTGTCACCTGACATGATAATAATAAGACCAGTGATAATGACAACAATCATAGCAGCAGATATTTGAGTAATTAGTAAGTTCCAGGCAGAGCGGTTTATAAAATTTGTTTAATTTAATCAGCTCAACTGCCAAAAGTCCAGCAGTATTATCACCATTTTACAGTTGAAAAACCTGAGCTGTTAACAGCAGAGCTGAAATTCATATCCATGTCTGTTCACTTCTCTGCACATAGTCCATAGGGACCCTATGACACCTTTCTAATAATCTACTTAGTGGTCTTCACAAGAAGATTCCTAATCATTCAACCATTCATTCATTCTCCAATAAACTGGATTTTTGGTGGGAGATCCTAATTTATTTAAATAATCATATTTTGCTACCAAGTGTTTGATAATTACCCACTTTACTTAATTGCGCTTTCTGAAGGTATCTATTCTCCTGAATAGAGTGAAACCAGAAAACAAGGCTGAGCAGGAGAGCAAGGAGATGAAATTAGGCAGTTCTTGTGAGTCATATTCTTAAGAAAGCATCAATTCAACAAACACACTGTCTAGTCATGTCTAGCATAGGAATAAGATACTTGACCTACCCTCAAAATGTTCATTGCCATTTATCTGGAAGAGACAGATATGGACATAATTTGTGATGGCAAATGTAGAATCATTATCACCATTTATCGAGCACTTACTATATGCTAGGCACTGTGCTAAGTATTCGTTATTGTTTTAAAATCGCATACCAACTCCAATTATTATCCCCATGTTAAAGATGTAAAAGCAAAGGGGAAAAGGCTTATTCAGTAACATACCATTAGTAACCAGTGAGACCTGCCTTCAATCTGAAGTATGCTTTACAGTCCAGCTCTGGTCCCATGTGGCTATGCTGCCCTGCCCTAGGAGGGGACTGTGACAGGTGCCGAAAAATGGTAGAAGATTCAGTTCCAAGTATATCACACAAAATTGTAATATCAGCATCCTTTTCAACCGGAAATAAGATACCTTGATGTTGTCCATTAGTCTCCGCAGTTTGCTGGAGTGAAAAATTGACTAAAAATGTACACTGTGTGTTTCCAAAGATGTTATGAGCATGGCCCATGTCTATTTGATTTCAGATTAATGGGCTCTTATTCTCTTGGGCACCTACTACTTATAGCCACAGGAGAAGTCATTGCACACCTGAGAGTCACTGAGGTGGGAAGAGCAGAGAAGTTCCACGGGAAGCACAAAAGGGAAAGGTAAAGATGAAACGGGAGGTGATCCTGACCTATCCTAACAGCTACCTGCCATTTTCCAGGAGCACTTTGACTCCTCAGAGACTATTCTTAAGGCTCACATTCTCTAGCACCTACCGTTGCTTAAAATAGGGCTTGCAAAACAGCTGCTTCCATCCCCTGGAGGTGTTTAGCATTCTAAAAAACATTATTTAAATACACTTGAAGAGGGCTTGCCATTCTTAATCTCACTGTCTCCCTGTTTGTTAATTTATACGTGGCTCACTTTCAGTTTCATGCCTGGTCTCTTGAGTTTATAAACCCATCGTTAAAGTCTGTCTAAGTAAAACTTAAACATGCATAAAGTGATCTTCTCAATACAGTGGTCAAGCCATATGTGACCTTCTACCCCTACTGAGCCAAGAATCAAACAGATGAATTTTATCAAAAAACCACACGGTCTAGAGTCTGTACATACCTGGAAGTTAAGCTCATTCTACCTCTTGGAATTCAGCCATCAAAGCACTTTGGCCCTAGTTGACCATAATTACTGCCAGAAGCCTATTCAGAAGGGGAAAGAGTCTGTAGCTATTCTCAAAGGATGCAGACTAAGAGACCAGTTGAGAAATACACAAAAATATTAGAGTTATCATCATTTCTTTAAAAAAAAACAAAATTCCGGCCGGGCGCGGTGGCTCACGCCTGTAATCCTAGCACTCTGGGAGGCCGAGGCAGGTGGATTGCTCGAGGCCAGGAATTTGAAACCAGCCTGAGCAAGAGCGAGACCCCGTCTCTACTATAAATAGAAAGAAATTAATTGGCCAACTAATACATATAGAAAAAATTAGCCGGGCATGGTGGCGCATGCCTGTAGTCCCAGCTACTCGGGAGGCTGAGGCAGCAGGATTGCTTGAGCCCAGGAGTTTGAGGTTGCTGTGAGCTAGGCTGATGCCATGGCACTCACTCTAGCCTGGGCAACAAAGTGAGACTCTGTCTCAAAAAAAAAAAAAAAAAAAAAAAATTCCATATACCGATGGAGGTAAACGAGTGGAGTGATGCCAAACACTTTACATCCAAACTACCAAGGCTGCCCAATATTCCACTTAACATTGGCTAAGAGATGAGTGATGAGCCTGTGCCATAACCTAAAACATCTGCAACAGGAATACTCCTTTTTCCTGAAACCCATACTTGCACTGCCTTCTACCAATAGAATTGTTTTGCTTTAAAGACATTGTGTTAGGGTATTTATTACTGACTTATGGACCATTCAGCTTAGTTATAATCAAACATTAGCACTAATAGTGCTTGTTATTTTAAAGGGAAAAAGATCCTTCACTAAGCCCATCCATCACCATTCTAACACGCCAAGCCTGCTCTGTCCAGAGCGACTGTGAACAGATGCATCACTGAACACATTAAAAAGTGAAGAAACGTGGAAACCAAAGGTTCACATTTCAATTTTAATACTGAGCAGCACTGTGTGGGTTTGCAATAATGGAAAGCATGCTTGATGGATTATTTTCAAGTTAAAACTGGAACCAGTGTCAGCACATGCTATTTTTTCACTTACAATGTTCTGATGTAGAATTCACTTAGTGTTTAATAACTCACCATAATGCAAAGAACCATCAGATTAAAACATAAAATAAGATTTCCTATTCTAAATTTAATTCGTAAGAGAAGAAGAACCCAACAAATTGATGCCATTTATAGTACTGTGTTTTATTCTGGCGTCCACACTGGGAAAAGGGACAGAGATAAGCCCAGTGAGAGTGAAAACTAATGCCAGTAACAAAAGGCAGTACGCTATCAACAGTTGAAGCATTCAGGGGTATTTAAGATACTATTTAGGCAAAATAATCCCAATGTCTACATGGACTTAATCTAGAGCACCCATTTCTTCTGTCTTACAGACATTCTTGGCTAATTGCTTTTTAATTATTTGTCATCTCCATCTGACTATAAACTGCAGGAGGTTCAAGGACCTTGTCTGTCTTATTTACCTTGTAACTACTGTATCTATCAGAGTGTCTGACAAACAGCAGGAACTTCATATTGTTTTGTTAATGAATGAATGAGTAAAGAAGATACATGCTTGCCTGTAACTCAACAACTAAAATTAACTACATTGTAGATTTTGACTCAGTATGAGATTGAACATTGTCTAACAATCAGAACCATTTAAAGTTGGAAACACCTGCTGAGGTGTTTAAATAGAGGCGAGACAACAAAAGGAGCTCAGGGGGTAGCCAACAGGATTCACACTCTTGAGTCCTGAGTTGGACATTATGGTTTTAAAGATGCTAGCAAACACTGAGGCTTGCATGATTATAACATACACCATTCCCAAATCTGGGTCATAATTTAAATTAAAATCATCAGGACCTTTTCCTGCTATGAAATTTATACACAAATTTTCAAACCAAAAGAGAAATTATTTTCTTTAGCTTTCATTCTTAAAGCCTGTTCAACTCTCACATACCTCCTATTTGGCTATACATTTACCTTGCTTTAATGGAATGAAAGGTAACTTCTAACCTGCTTTACAATAAACTATTTTCCTTTTTCTATTTACTATGCTCTCTTTCAAAAGGTAGGGCCCAAAGTTTGACTTAATAGACCCCAAATGATATTTCTTACTAATGAAGACTTTAATATTTTGACCATAAGGTAAGAACAAATCATGCCATAAGGAATTAATAAAGTTCAATCACACTCACGCCACTGTATTTATATCATAGAAAACGATCTGTATACTGCATGAAACCAGTGTCTGCTTTTAATCACAGGGTGGTTAAGCTACTTACCACAAAAGAATAATAAATCTTGAATCCAGGTTTAGCCACAAAGTAGTCATCGGACTTGAATGTTATTTTAATTTGGTTTGTTCTTGATGTTATCCTTGGAGGAACTTCCTTGTGTCCACACCATCGTCCTCTAATAACAGTGCTAGTTTCAGATATATCTTCAACTTCCACAAAATCATACCTAGAATCAATTTGACATAATGAACACATTTTGATTACAGTAGATTTTGAAATTCGTACTTTCACTGAGAAATTAAAACTAGCATATATGATTTCTCATAACTACCATCTGAAATGAAAATTATAGCCTACAGAAATGTTAAAAGGAAAGCTAATTTTTGGATTAAGTTTTCCAGATTCAAACTTTACTCATCTATTTCCCAAGTCATCAATAATCAAAACGGGCTACTTTCTGAACATCTGGCTTAGAAAGGTTTCTTGGAAAAACTAATAACGATGATCTGTTGGCATATTTTAGGAGATGCAACTCTAATTATATGGCCAAATATTAACTGTATAAAGTTTGTCAAACAAATTCTCACTTTGAATTAATGTCTATCACATTCAGTACTTTCTCTAGAAAGTAAATGATCGATATCTACGTAGCCTACAGAATCAGCATTTTCATTATAGAAAATAAATAAATGTATACAGATATGATTTACTATATTCTTTTTTTGAAAATTTTTGGAAGGATCATATCATAAAATATAAAATTTATCACACGGTAAAGGACAGATACAAAGCTAACCAATAATGGAAAAATCTGTGCTGGTTGAATGAGCCTCAGATCACAGACCTCTAGCTGTGGTCACAGAAATACAGAATCCCAGGACTGAAGAAGACAGCAAGGCCTATTTTGTTATTCCTCGTGACCACTGGATTCTCCGATGTCCCTCCCTAGAACCCCATCATTTCATCACATTCTACGACACCCTCAGTGGCAGAGTTTGCATCTTCTAGGGATCACTTATTCTATTTTCAGAACCTTAAGATCTTGGAACATTCGACCTGATGAGATGAACTATCTGCTTCTCTGTTCTGGTCATCAGCATCTTACTTCTTCAGCATCCTACTTCTTCACTCTGCCTTTCCCAAAATTATGTCAGATGCTAACGTTTTAACACACAGATGATGGGCATTCAGGGTGAACAGTGGCAGAAGTCTCACATCCATACTATATTTCTCTGTCATGATTACCAGAAGGAATCAGCATAAGAAACATCATGTCTGAATATAAAGAAACACCAATATAGCTTTCCTGGTCTTACCCATGGACCTCAGAGCTGTTACTGGACTGGGCAGGGTAATAATCTAAGGAGTAAGTAAAAAATAATGATATGGTGACTACATTTCTTTGACAGTGATTTATGAGGCCCTTATGTCCTTTGCCTCAGTTTCCTTATGGAAACTGGCATAATAAGGAGGCTTATATAATTTTACCAGCTGGATGTCTCTTGGGTGCTGTGTAAATTAATTACTTAACGTTTGTATGGTGCTTAGAAGGTGAAAGGCACTAACAAAGAATCATTCAAGCAATAAAATATTATAAGGTAAACATCAAGGAGGCTTTGGAACAGATGGTAGGAAGTCAATTGCATTTCATTTTGTACACAATGTGTGTAAATCATATTTACTGCAAAGAGTATGTGTATACTTGAAACTTTGTTATAACAGAATAGGTCACTTTTGCTTAAAAAAACACAGCATCAGTGTAATTTTAACTCTGAATCTTAAGTCAAGAGAGCAAGCACCATTTTATTTCCTAGGGTGGATTCTGAGGCAAGCCTGTCTCTCTCACTTCCTCCTCTCCTCTTTTTTACCTCTTATTCTTTTACCTCTTTTCATAAATTCTGAGGAGCAACTAGATTTGATGAAGGATCCAGAAAGGAAACCATCCTAACTCTTCCTCTCCTATTTTTGAGGTCAGGATACCAAAAGAGTTCATTGCCAGTATAAAAACTCCAGCTCAGTTGTGGAGCCCTGGCTTCCTTTCTATGATACTGTGATATAATCAGAACCATATATATGATCTTGGTTTCTGGTTCCTGGCACAGGACTTCTAAAACCCTTGGAATTTCTGAGTGATGCAGTGTGAGGAGCATCTTTCACCATTCATAATAAGCACCCTTTCAACCATATCAGAGTTTAGCTAATGAGGTGACCCGAGGTAGCTTCAGAATGGGGGCTGGTCAACAGCAAGACCCAGATGAGACATTATTAGAGGGTTGGAACTTCTGACCCCAGCTCTGGACCTCTGGGAAGGTGACAGGGCCTGGAGACTGAGATCAATCACCAATGATGTAATCAATCATGCCTACGGAATAAAACTTCCATAAAAGCTCCTAAGTAGAGGGTTCAGAGAGCTTCCAGGCTGGTGAACACATCAAGGTGGTACACCCAAAGAAGGGTGCACCCTTTCCACATGCCCTGCCTGTGCATCACTTCCATTTGTTCCTGAGTCATAGCCCCTATAATACACTGGTAATAGCAAGTAGAGTGTTTCCTTAAATTTTGTGACCTGTTGTAACAAATTATCAAACCCAATGAGAGGAGTTTTGGAACCCTCTGATTTATAGTTGGTCAGTCAGAGGTATGGGAAGCCTGGGACCTGCAACTAGCATTAAACGTGGAGGCTAAGCCCTTAACTTGTGGGATCTGATACTAACTCCAGGTAGGTAGTGTCAGAATTAAATTGAAGGACACCAGTGAGTGTTGGAAAATTGACTGGTGTGGGAATGAAACTCACCACCTTTGGTGTCAGAAGTGTTCTGTGGGTAGAAACAGATCATGGTACCTTGCATGTCATCACTTTTAATAATCTTTTTTAAAAAATAATCTCTTAATAGTGCTTTTTATTCCATGATTTTATTATTTTATTTTTTTAGCACAGAAAATTAGTTCTCTTTTTTTCCAGGTTGAAAAGATGTAAGATGAGCATTAGTTTATTCTCTTTGTAAATATTAACTAGCTCTTTCTGTATGCATTGGTCTCTGCTTTCTGGCATACATTACCCTCTATGGTCCCAGAAAATAATAGTCACTGCTGTCATTCTCAGAAAAATAGGAACATAATAAAAGCTGTCAGCATAATAAACATGCAACAAAGGGCAAACAAATTTGAGGAACCTCTTTTTATTATTCAAAGGAAAATAAACCTGCTGAAAGGATTTAGCAGTTCAGTAGTTCATTGGCAATGCAGAACGAGTGAGTGCAGTAAAGTACAAAAAGGAAAAAAAAATACAGGCCAAGTCTTACACATGCTAATTAAGTGAGTAAAATACTGTGAGCGGATAATTCAAAGAACAACAGCCCAGGCTTTCTTTGATAAATATGCTAAGAAGGGAGAAGATTATCAGGTATGGCTTTCATCTTTTACTCCTGACCTGGAAAGTGCAAGAAACAGACCCATCTGAGGAGCACACGGACTCTGGGTGTGTTTCCTACATATATCTGAGGCCTTAACGCTATGAATTCAGGGTCAGGCCCTGACAGTCCCCAGCCACTTTCTCCCAGTGCTGGGGAAAATCATTACACTTACCATGGCTGCGTCACCTGGAGCCCAATGCAGGTTGATGCTCTCTAAGCACATGGCAGGCTTTGACTGGGGCCATATGATGCAGTTGCAGGGGACCTGGGATGTTGGGTGCATCCACGTGTTCACAAAGGCTGTTCTGTGCCTGGAAAGGCCCAGGACCACGAGATTACCCCCTTCTTTGGGAGTCCTGCAGTCCTGACAGATGTGGAAATGAGTTTCTGCGAGTTGTGCCAGGTTATTAGGCCCTCGGCAGCAGAAGCAGCAGTCTATGCTACTTTGTCTACTGGGGTTGACATCAAGGCTTTTGGAAAAAGAAGTGACACATTTCAAGTAAGTCTAAAGGGCTCAAAAGGAACATTTGATGTGATGCTTTACATTCATCTTTTTTTTTTTTTTTTCCTTCTTGGAAGAGTACTCTAACGTGGATGCTTTTTCACTTACCTACAGATATCATTTTCTGCCTCCTCTAATCCAAACTGGTTGTCGAACACGAGCTGGATCCTTGTCTTCTCCTGGGAACGCAGCCGCCAGGTCAGGAGCAGGTTCCTGGGGTAGCTGTTGGGGAAGCGAGGACTCTGCACGTGGCCGTTTCCCGTCACCTGGATGGTCTCGTCTCTTCGGTACAAGTCTGTGAGGTGATTGCTCTCTGTTAGTAGTCACAACTTGTAGAAATTAGTATGTTGCTCCAATTACAGGAAAGTAAAAAAAAAAGAACAGTTTATAACACATCACATTTCAAAACACTTCTTGATTTCGCTTAAAAATATTAAGACCAGATGGCAGGCTCCTGGTTAAACAAGCAACATATATTTCTCCTATTATTCCTCACTTCCCTGAATTCCTCACAAATCTAGACTTTTTGCCTACTACTTCCTACTCTGGGGCTCTCTTAACATCATTCTTGACTAGCAAAAACTAACAATTATCTCAGAACACAAGTTCATTTAGATTGCAGTTTAAATCAGCCAATAGTTTCAAATAGTTCATTCTTCCCCTTTTCTATGAAATGCAAATCAACAAATATTTTTTATTATACTGAAAGTGTAACAATATATGTCCAGTGACTAGCAGATGAGGTACTCAATAAATATTGTTGAATGAATGAATGAGTGAAAAATGAAAAGGCCTTTATTATGTGTGAGGACCATTTATTTCATATTCAAATGACATTTCCCAGTGGGTAGCTTTCTGGTTAAACAAGTAATATATATTTCTCCTATTATTCCCCACTTCCCCAAATTCTTCACAAATCTAGACTCCATGTATAATATTTTATACTTTGGAAGGTCTATTAACATCATTCTTCACAAGCAAAAACTAGCAATTACCTCAGAACTCAGGTTTAGATTGTATTTAAAATCAGCAAAAACTTTCAAATTTATCATCCTTCCCCAACAAAAATTGTAATTTTTTTTGCCTTTGTTTTCTATGACTTAAAATAGGTCCAATTCTTACTGTATTTTCTATAAGTTGTGTAATAAAGAATTTATCTGGCTTTGTCTTGGGTTCTTGAGAGGGAGCTCCCAAACCCCTGAAATTTCTCAAGTGACAGAAATGTTTTTGTTATTCGTGATGGGCCTTTGGGACCACATATGAGTTTATGCTAATGAGGTGACTCTCTGTGGGCCCAAAGACAGTTCCAGGGTTAGAGCTGGCCAGGCCAGGAACACTGACCATGAGATTAAAGGGTCAGGGCTTTGAGCCATGTGATATCAGTCTGACCTCCCTCCCACCTCCTGGGATAGAAGTGGGGTGGGTGGGAGATTGAGTCCAATCATGTTGACAATGATTCAATCAATCATGCCCGCATAATGAAAACTCAATAAAAACTCTGGTACTCAAGACTTGGGTAAGCTTCTAATTGGGGATACACACTGATGTACCAGGAGGGGAATGGGTCCTGAGGACACCATTCCAAGCTTCATGCTTGGGGACTCTCCTAGACGTCACCCTACGTATCTCTTTATTTGGCTGGTCTAATAATAAAACTTTAATGGTAAATACAGTGCTTTCTGGAATTCTGTGAGTTGTTCCAGCAAATTATCAAAACTGAGGGGCTCGTGGGGACTCCTGAATTTGTATCCAGTTGGTCAGAAGAGCAGGTGGCCTGGGGCCCCTCGCAGACTTGCAGCTGGTGTCTGGCGTGAGTGCAGTTTTGTAGGGCCTCTGCCTTTAACCTGTGAAATTTGGCTTAACTATGAGTGGTCTGCATCAGAATTGTCTTGCATGGTGGATGGATCCCCTTTTCATGTCTCCGTATACTCAGAGTTCTTTGCATTTTAGATTTTGGCTTTTTAGGCCCCACCATAAACACAGGTCCAGCTGCAGCAGTCTATTTGTGTTTCCCCGCAGAGAGTTTACTCCGAGGCCTATAATTCAGTGAGCCTGGTCGGGGAGGCTAACTTTGCTGGTGGAAACCACTATGAGGCAGGGCTGCTGAGGGTGGTTGTTAAAACTCCCAAAATAAGAAAGGGAGGATGAATAAGAATTGGCATGTAAAATGCAAAGGGCTCTCTCTTTTTTAATGTTTTTGTGCATATGAAAATTTAAACATTTTATGGACTCATTCCATATCGAACGTGTTGCAGCTTATCCAGCTAAACTTTAGTGGCAGGGAGAGTCCTAGGGAGAGCAATGGGTGGTTGAAAGATGTCCCCACTCCCTGCCTCTCGACCAGAGCACTGGCCTGCAGTTACACCACCACCTCCAGCGAGCACAGCAACTAGGTAAACTCCTAGTAGCCCCAAAGCATTTTTTGCCAGTTGACCCTTTAATCTTCTATTCCTTTGACCTTATGATAAAAATGTAGCTGTGAAAATTAATGTTTGCTCATTTTGTCATAAGGGACTTTTAAGAAATGGGTCTAACAGCTGTTTTCTAGGTTGACTGATGTGAACTATCAGTCAATATTTACTTAGTAAGCACAGACTCTAATCATATTAGATTACAGTATTTTCAAGACCTCTATCACTTGAGTATTACTCTCACAATTTTTGCCATATTTTGTTACTTCTATTTAACGGTTCTCTTTAAATTAATATTTATAAACAAAAGCAAATTTATTCTAAAATAAAACTCTATGCCAATAATGTAAATGGCAACTGGATACCATTTTCCATGAATACAAGGTAACCACAAATCTAAATATGTAACTATTAATTTTAAAAATATCTATCTCAGGGGTTCAGATTCTTCATTTGTATAAGGGAATTGGGCGGAACATTCTCTCTTTGGTCTCTTTCAGAGGTAATATTCAGTGGTTTTATGAGTTCCTTCTTTACTGTTCCAGATGCTCTGCTACATTTGAATATAATTTAAACATGTTTAAAGAAAGGTTTGTGTATTCATACACCCTGAAAACGACGCTGATGCATCCTGCACAAATGTAAACAGGCACAAAGGAGTAGCAAGTGCAGAATGTAAATGCAGTGATTGCTCAGAGGCAGGAGAGCAGCAAGGGCTGACGTGGGGAATACTAGGTATGTTCGGGGATCCTGGCAAGAGGCCTGCCCGGAGCAGAGTCTGAGTGGGGCCATGTAAGACATACGGGCCTACAGGCTTTAAATGCAAACTATGAAAATATTAGAAAGCCACCCCGAGAAGCATCTGCATTAATGTGGGTAGAAACAGGAACTCCCTGGGATGGGCAAACTGTTCATTGAAAGGCCTGAGAGTGCCTACAGTGGCAATATCTCCTAGGAAGTAGTTGTGAGAGTGACAAGGTCCTGGTCTACAAGGGCAAGTAGCAGTGAGGGGCAGTGAGGCACCATGGGGAATCAAAATGAACTTTAAGGAAGGGATGTAGAGGGATGGGTCAGAGGTAGCAGTAACATGCTAAGCCCAGGGACTGGGATCAGCGTGGTATTATTAATACTCAGGGGTACTGTGAGGGGAAAAGTTTTTTAAGAATTCAAGTGAAAACTTTAGCAGGCTTTTGGGGTTATGGGGCTAGAACTGAGCTGAGAGAATAGAACAAATGGGAGGCCTTAGCTTGAAGAGGGAAGGGAGAGGCTTGGGAATCAGTGAGTCCTCCAAGGAAGCATTGAGAGGAGGGAAGGTGAGGCTTGGTGCTGGGAGACTGTGCCCAGGAAGCAGCAGGTGACAAAAGGAGTGCCAGGGAAATCTGCGAAGTCATGGCTAGGAGGAAAGCCCTGTCTAAGTCAGGCTGCCCAGGAAAGGGATGATTTCAAGGACAGAGTAGTTAATAATGTCAAATGCAGAAGATGACCAGGGAACAACAAACAGAGAGAAGACCACAGAACTTGGCAGTAACAAAGTCATTGACATCCTTTGAAAGTACACTTCTAGAAATTGTTGTAAGTACAAACAGGACCTCTTTTTTCTAGAACATCAATAATGGCTACATTGTCTTAAAGGTACTAACTCTGTTCATAAATGAAATGCCAATTATATTTTTAAGAAGGCTATAGAAGAGGTAGAGAGAGTGGCTTTCTTCCTTAGGTAGCTTGATTAAGATAGTACAATAGGTCCTCCATGGGTTTCACATCTGCAGATTCAACCAACCACAGACTGAAAATGTTTTTTTTTTTTTTTTAAAAGATGGTTGTGTCTGTACAGAACATGCACAGATTTTTTTTCTTGTCATTATTTCCTAAGCAATACAGTATTAGGTATTATAAGTAATCTAGACATAATTTAAAGTATATGGGAGGGTGTGCATAAGTCATATGCAAATACTATACCATTTTATAAAGGGACTTGAGCATCTGTGGATTTTGGTGACTTTAGAGAGATTAGGGGTATTGAGGGAGAAGGGGTCCTGGAACCAATTCCTAAAAATTTACCATGAACCTATGCTGTAGAATGTTGAACTAGAGAGGAGGGAAAAATTACAAATTTTCTGATTTCTTTTCCCCTAAAACCAAAATTCTGCCAGAAGATACACATACATAAACTAAATATGAATAACAGAAAACACTTCTCTAGTGCTTATTTTGAGCCTGGCATTATTCTAAGTCTTTGTATGTTATGTTTTATTTGTAGTGTCTAATCACTTTACATATATGTGACCTCCTGTATGTGTGTGAGACAGTGTGTGAGCATGTATGCGTGTGTGGTCCTATATATTTATAACAACTTTCTGAGATAGCTATTATTATTACCACTATTTTGCAGATGATGATTCTAGGGAACAGAGAGGTTACACATAACTCGCTCAGGGTCACATTACTACTGAAGAGTGTAGTCAGAATACAAATCCAGGCAATCTGGTTCCAGAGTTTATGCTCTTAACCACTATGCTATAGAGAAGATGTTCTTCCTTCTTAGTCTGAAATTTGCTAGAGGCGATTTTAGATTCTTTGCTCTCTGTAAACCACTTTGACTTTTGAATCATACTGTTTATATATAGTTTATAACTTCATGCCAACTCAGGACTATTCTTAGCAGAAGAGTTATAATGAATTATAGATATAGAAAACAACTTATCAGGTTAAACTTGAGCTAACAAAGTATGCAAAGTCACATTCCTGAACAAAGGCCTTTACTTTGATGTTCCAATGATGGCTAACATTTGTGGAGCAATTATTATGTGCCAGGTACTCCAATAAGTGGTTTATAGCCACTACTTCATTGAATCCTCAAAACAACCTTATGCAATTGATAATACCCCACTTCACAAAAGAAGTTCTGAGAGCTTAAGAAATTTGTGACCTCAAGGCACAAAGCTAGTGGTGGAATCAAGATTTGACTCGAGGCTGTCTACTTTCAGAGTATATAGGCTTAACTGTAGCTCTGTTCTAGCTGTTAAACTATAAAAATAGGAAATAAACCACTTTTTATACAGAGGGAATAATTCCTATATATGTTTATATGGCAAGAATATTAATTCTTACTGCATTTTAGTATAGAAGGAAGTCTGTGTTCTCATAAACTCTAAACCAGGCGTCCTCAAACTACTGCCCGTGGGCCACTTGCCGGTGTTTTTGCCCATTTGTTTTTTAACTTCAAAATAAGATATGTGCAGTGTGCATAGGAATTTGTTCATAGTTTTTTTTTAAACTATAGTCCGGCCCTCCAGCGTTTTGAGGGACAGTGAACTGGCCCCCTGTTTAAAAAGTTTGAGGACCTCTGCTCTAAACCATGCATTTGACTTTAAAAAAAGCCAATTAAAATGGAAAAAAACACACAATGTTGTATTTGTCTTAACAAACTCAGCTCACCCAACCAAGTATCTGAGGAACTCATGAAATCTCACTGTAGGTAAGATCACTTTATCTCTGGAATTCATCTAGATCAATGGTTCTCAAAGTGCTGTTCCCAGATCAGCAATACTGACATCACTTAGGAGCTTGTTAGAAATGCAAATTATCAGGCCCCATCCCAGACCTATAGAAACAGACATGCCAGGGCTGAAGCCCAGCACTATATGTATTAATAAACCCTCCAGGTGATTCTGATGCACCCGAAAGTTTAAAAACCACTGACCATCTCACACATTCTACTATACTGCTTCTTATTCTCAACTTCGCTTGTTCCTCCACCTCCTTGCTTTGAGTCTGTAACTTACGTCTGGTTTTGCGTCTCCTCTGCTTGACTGATGACCTGTCTTGGACTCACTTTCCTGTCTTTGACCTTGGAACCTCTTCCTGGACATCATTCTGGCAATAACGTCCTATGGCAAGAGGCTACCCACCCCAGTGCCTTCGACAGTCAGCATCTGGGTCTCCCTCCTTACCCACCTTTCCCCATTCAGGGAGAAGTCACCCCTAATCCCAATAGATGTACCTGATAATCCATCTTCACATATAATAATTCTTAAGGAAAAAACTATAAATAATGCTAATACTTTTATTTCTTCTCATATCATAATGTTATCCATGACAACATAGGATGCCAAAGGAAAATACTAAATTGTTGAAGTAAGGATTAAAATATTTCATCAATGAGTCCATAGGAACAAACAATGATATAGTTACCAGATGTGCTACCTCATACAAACTCAGTGGAACAGTACAAACATGTCTATTTGCCCCATTATCCCCATAAGACAGCCAGGAGCCAGTAGCATGATTGATAGTCGCAAACCCTATATTCTTCAGCTACAAGCCAAAAGCCAGAAAGAGCCATTATGTCAGGAAATTCCCAACTTGCAAAGGGACTCATTACAAAATATCATTAGTAAAATGGTTGTTTCATGATCCTACAATGTCTTAGTGACAATGTTTATGCAGGGTATACCTGAATGATATATGTAAACCATACAGTTCCACTTCTGCTGCTAAACAACCACAGCGAGCTCAATTTGTGTGGGGTGCAGTATAGTTTATAAGCATCCATTTTGTAAGTTCATCATAAAAATAAGTTGACAAAAAGGTAGTAAATATTACGGTTTTTATTCTGTCTATAAAAATTAATTTTTTTGTTTACTTTAGCAGGTAATCAAAACCAACACAGACAAGTTAAAGTGATTTGTTCTAAGGCAAAAGAATATATGGTATTTGTAAGAACTGAGTCTTGAATTCAGCTCTTCCTCATTCTAGTCCTGGTAACTTTTCTCCAGTGCTACTACAAACAGCAGCATTAGATGTACCATGTCATCTCTCTGGTTACTGTTTCCCAATACCTTAGGGGGCTGAATAATGTGGCATTTAAGATTTTTTTCAAGTCCAAAACGACAACATACCTCGACAGCTTCCTTTTAAGGGGGCAGATTGCCAGTGATTTGACCATGGCCAACAGGCAAGATAAGACAATGACAGGGCAATGAAATGAAATTAAAAATCGCAAATCTCCAATGGGAAGCATGGTCAGACACCTTTTCCCTCTATAACTGATACTATATGAAGTTGTAAGCTATCCTATAAAATAAGAGTAAAAATGGATAAATTCAACAAGTTGTTCAAACACATTAGTTTGGGAAAATCCTTATTTCTCATTAACTAGAAAAGTGTCCTAGGCACATAATTATCCACTTAGCACATTAATTTGTGTTGAACACATTATGGAGGAATTAAAGTCTTTTAATGTAGAAACAATATATTCTATATTTTGCTGTCTTTAAAACTAAGTAAAGACTTCTCTCTGAGGCTTTGAAGATACTCAAAAGTGCTTTATAATTTCTTTGAAAGTGTCATGGGAAAGTAAAAAAAAATTCGTATTGCAGAATATTAAATTCCTGAGGGAAAGGACTATGTCTTGTTCATCAACATAACTCCAGTGGCTTGCCAGTCTGGGCACATGGAGACATTCAAAATATATCTGTTAAATATATATATGGATGAATGGGTTGCTGGAAATAATGCATATCCAGAATTATTTAAAAAACTGAAAGACATTTTGAAGTAAGATAACAAATAAAAGGCAGTTTTATAAAAAATGAAGTTGTAAAATGTCCCAAATATTTTATTTCTAAGAAATGCAATATTAATGTAGCCCAGGGCCCTGACACTTGCAGGATCACATCCAGTAAGAACATTAAAGGATTATTTTGGGGAGCGTTCCATTGAAATGATCCTGCTTCCCATCTGGTTTAGATATGAATTCTGAAATGACTACTTATGCTGTAGTCATGCAACCTACTGGCTGCACCATAGCCAGGCCCTACCACACTTTAAAAAGTCATGGGCCAGAAGGAAAAGAAGAAGGCCGGAATAAAAGTAGAAGAGTTTGCGGTTACATTTGAGGAATGCTCGCAGATTTATTAAGCAATATATGAAATCAGATGATTGGGTAAATCCCACAGGTTCTCACCCTATGCAAGCATTTAATTTAGAATAGCAAGCTCAGCAACATGAATCAAAATTCAGTTCTGTGTCTTGTTAATGTATTAGTATTATTATCACTACCACTCAATCGCCTCAAATAATTTCTGCGCTCTCCCTCCACTAATCAAAACATAGCATAGAGGGCCGGGCACAGTGACTCACGCCTGTAATCCTAAGTACTCTGGGAGGCCGAGGTGGGCGATTGCTCAAGGTCAGGAGTTCGAAACCAGCCTGAGTAAGAGTGAGACCCCGTCTCTACTATAAATAGAAAGAAATTAATTGGCCAACTAATATATATAGAAAAAATTAGCCGGGCATGGTGATGCATGCCTGTAGTTCAAGCTACTTGGGAGGCTGAGGCAGGATCACTTGAGCTCAGGAGTTTGAGGTTGCTGTGAGCTAGGCTGATGCCATGGCACTCACTCTAGCCTGGGCAACAAAGTGAGATTTTGTCTCAAAAAACAAACAAACAAAAAAAAAAACATAGCAAAGAAAAGTGTCCTAGATACAAAAACGGTACCTTAATCTGTGAGATGTGGTGCAGTGTTTTGTTGAAGAAGGAAAAAAGGAACTAGGGAGAGATGGAGAACATAAAAGAGAGTAGGGCAAGAAGCCCCTAATTTAAAAATGAATAGGTCAATTTGTAGAACAGACCCTTAAATACACAATTGAGATTAAATTGAATTTAATTAGATAATTTTCTGTAGATTATCTCCTAACTTAAAAAGTACAGGGTTGGAGTCTCACCAGGTGAACTGATAAAGGTGAAAATGAGACTTTAGCAGCGTAAATTTAAAAACCAGTGTGAGTGCTTTTTTAACATTTTTTCCTCAATGTTTGCTAAAGCACTGAAGCTTGCAATCAATGAATTAAATTCCTCCTGGGACTATGAATAGGACAGTCTTCATTAAGGAATTTTTGGTTAACACATGTTTCTAGTGAGAACCAGTCTTCTAATAGCCCACATCAGCTTTCTAAAAACATCCACCTGGGCTCAGTTTATGGCCTACCTTTAACAATTCAAGAGCAAAGCTGATTAAATATCAGACATTTATTTAGAACTCTCCAGCAGAGATTTTTCTGAGAACTCAGGAGTAATACAAAACCTTTCCGTTTATGAAGATTTGGGGAGGAAGGAGTTGGTTGTTTGGCAGTTACATACTTTTTTTAAAATTACAGTTCCTTTTGGTACAAATGAAGGTGTTAATGTTATTTAACACATTGACTACCACACTAGAAAAAAAATTATTTTTCCTTGGGGCCACGGTGTTTTATTACAAAAATAGAATAAAAACTTCGAAAACAAAATGATCCTTTTTAATTAATGAAAAATTTGTTATTTTTATTGTTTTCTGTGCATGAGTTATATGCAACTTGAAAAATAGTTCATGCAGCTCCAAAGGCAGAGACGTGTGAGTGACATGTGCTTCACGAGGCCCCAGGGGTCAAAACTAGCATGAGTTAAATACAACTCATATATCAATTAATGTGATAAACAACCTTTCTCATAATAACAATTTAGAGATAATGTTTTTTGGAGAGTAGTCACTTGATTAGTCCTTGAGCTCAAAATTCTTCAAGAATCTGAGTCCACTAAAGAAGAAAAAGGGAAAAAAAATCATAAAGTCCTTTTGAAGATTTGTGGGAGTACTATGCTGATAATTGTTATTCCTCAGCTCACTAGATGTTTGAATGTACAAAAATTTGTTTTGTTATTATATATCAGTGAACAATCATCTTCTTTCTTTCAAAATAGCCTGTATTTTATAGATAGATTATAAAAGTGATTGCAAAATTATATTAAAATGGAAATAATTTACCTTCCTGAAATGATTTTTTCTATTTATTAGAAAATTAAAACTTAGGTAAATAAAGATTAACCTAAAGTATACATGCTATATTTTATCACATTATGGCAGTTCATATTAATTAATTCTCAGATAATGTTTTTTTTTTTCTATTGTAGTCTTTTTGTGTTGTGATATTGTCCTTTACATGTAAAGGATATAAAAATATGAAACAATAAAATTCAGAACTATAGCCCTTCCCTGAGGAAGGGAAATTTTGACCGGCATGACCGAAAGTATTCTAGAATCAAGAGCTTCTGAATACAGAGATCTTTTCAATCATACTAACTTACCCAGAAAACATTAAGACAACCACAATGACAAAAATATATGTTTTAACCACTGCCACCATAGCTCAGAGGTACAAAAAGATAACAGGCAAAATAGAAATAAAAGTAATATCCAGAAGTAACTAGATTTGGTATATTCTCTAAAACCAACATTTTTATAAATATTGTGAAAGAAGAGTATGTATTTAAAGTTTGAACTTTAAATATTCACAGAGAATGAGGATATTTTCAGGGTAAGTTTCAAGAGGAAGTAATCAATCCAAAAAAACTGATGTGGGGTGAACAGTGTGGAACAGAGATGATGATCACGAAATATTCCAATGCTTAACAAGTTGATCTGCATGGAAAAAGAAATGAAAATGTCCGAGAGGGGGTGTGGGCATGAGGGACATCAGCTTTATGGGATCAAGCTGGGAAGATGTATAAAAGTAAAAACTGCATTTTGATTTATTATTGATGCTCGTGGAAATACATTTCCTGGTACCTCAGACAATAAAATTAAAAGCAGCAGAAATTACAAAACATCTCAGAATAGGTCAAAGAATTGTCAAAGCTACCTGAGATTAATGTAAATAACCCATGCATTATGATGGTGCTAAATATCTACCTGGCAAAAACCACCTTGTGGTTTTCAAGAGAACTATTTAAAGACTAGTGACACAACTCAAGTAAGCCAAAATTAATACAATTAATTAAACAGAAAATTCAGATGAATTCTTATTCATTGCTGTTCCTCAAAATTCTTGTGAGTCCTAAAAGTGCTAAACTGAGCAAATCAAGATATACACACGTTATGGAAAAGATCATGCTGCCTTGAAGCTATGTATTGATACTGACATACAGAAGTATTAGAAAACTTTTGAGACTCAATGGGAAAAAATCTTGGATTGGATTTTCACTGTAATAATAAAATAAAAGAGATTATACTTTTCTGGATAAAATCACAGTATTATCATTTTATTACAAAGTTCTCTGTTCTTTTAATGCAGATCTTCTTTTCTCTTCCAAGGCTATTACTAAACTGAGGTAAGTCATACAATGGTTGGTGTTTTAGAATGAAACAAGCCTTTTGTTTCCTTGTCATATCCTTTGCTAACAAATCTCTTCAAATATTGTCACCTGGATTTGTGTGCCTCCTCCATGGATTGATTCTTCCCTTATACTACCGCGTTACCCCGAAAATAAAACATGGTCTTATATTTATTTTTCCTCAAGAAGACACCCTAGGGCTTATTTTCAGGGGATGTGTTATTTTCCCTTCAAAGCCACAGCTTGCAGCACGCACAGGATGTCTGGGACCTGACAGAGGGAGCTGACCTTGTTAGTAGGGCTGCCCGCACCTTTCCAGTCACCTCTGGGATAGTAGCTGTCACAATGGGGCACATGAGAAGGGCTGCTCTTCTTCTTTACTGCTCCAAGACAAAATGCATGGGTTGTGCAGATACGCTTAGCCACGCCCATCACTAGGTCTTATTTTCGGGGTAGGGCTTATAAAGATGGGGTTGTATGCACATGTATTGTTAAAAGGAACCTATTTTGAACCCAAATAGTCATCTTAGAAGCCTACTGTGGTTTGTGCTAGAAAACTGGTAGGCTTTATGGAAAAAAGTAACTAATGATATTCTAGCATCTGTCTGGCTTCTCTGGGAGCCCATATATTAATAATAATCAGATAATCTTTCATATGATCAGCAGAAAAGAAATTTGAAGTTATTTTCTGGAACAAGACCTGTAGTAGTTCATCACTCTACCAGCATTTACTGAGATATGACAGGGTGCCTGGCGGGAATTAGAAGCTGCACTTAGAAAGTGGAGTAAATTCATGCTTTTATTCTACATATGATGTCACTAGGCAGAATGGCCAAGTTTTTCGTTCTTCTGTTCCTATTACTTTTGCAAAGGAAAAGATAAGATAGAACTTTTTATTCCCATTGAATAAAGACTTCAAGGATATTGCCAGTGAAATCTCTTGCTCCAAACTCTCTTAATATGTTATTTTAAAATTTAATTCATAAACCATAAGTACTTAAAACCTTACTTGATTTTATTCTTAAGCACACTCAATAAAAATCTAACTTGTAAATTAACTAAAGTTACTAATCTTCTGTGAGATTGCTATAGACATCATGCTATGAGAAGCCAGCAACTGAAATAAGATTCTCTTTTCTCCTTGGATTGACAGGATATTACTTGAAAAAGAAATGCAGATTTTGTTTATTCTCAAGTGGTCTCAGGTGTGAAGATAGCTACATTTTAAATTAATCTGAGAAAAAGACCAATTTCAGAGGGAAGAAGAACTACAGGTCATCGCTTTTGGTATTTCAAAAGAAAGAAGAAAAAGACAGTATTACCTTTGCATCTGGAATATAAAAAAGCATTTTAAAGCACCTGTGCACATAAGAAAATCATCTATTTAACTTTTTTCTTAAATAAAACAGGACATTCAAAAGCATGATTTTCTAGCTAGTATATGTCTCTACATTAGACCTAGTAACTATATAATGAATAAAAGAGTGTTTTAATAAGTATGAAAATTGAATAAATTAAACAGGACCAAGAGTATTAGTATGCATTAAACTCTTCAGAATGGCATATTTCACCAAATTATGACATCATGTGAGAGTTTTGCATGGTTGTCCAATTTAGCTATTCACACATTTTACATTTCTATTTTCACTTTTGGTTAAAAACAGAGACACAGTCCTTTCATGCATATAAAGAGCTCACATGGAACTACAGTGAATACTAGCTGGTTTTTACTACCCATGTCATTTTGTGCTACAGAGTCCAAAACCTCAATAGAAATAAATTCTCTTGATTTATCAATATTTAAATAGTAGCCCCCACCCCCATCTCTACAAAAAATAGAAAAAAATTAGTTGAGCATGCTGGTGTGCACCCATAGTTCCAACTATGTGGGAGGCTGAGGCAGGAGGATTACTTGAGCTCAAGAGCTGGAGGTGGTAGTGAGCTATGATGATGCCACTGTACTTGTTGAATGACTCTGAAATTTTGCACATGGGGAGAGCACTTTTACTTTATTTGCACACCACATGTTTAATCAATCTGATGATTTTGTAGGCTAATTTTGGCTGCAATAATAGATGACAAAGCTAAAAGTGACTTAAACAATAAGGAAAGCATGTCACCTCACATAGGAAGTCTAGAGAGAGATACTTTCAGGTTTGGTTAATTCAGGACTTTGTAATATGGTCATGGGTTTTTCCACCATTCTGTTCTGCCATGTTGGGTGTGTTGGCTGCTCTTCTTAAAATGTGACAGCTGCTTCACCTATCTCCCCCTCTCAGAGTTTGGTTTCAGGTCAAAGAAAAGGCTTTTCTGTATATGAATCTAGTGCAGAGGTGGGCTAGCAGAAAAATCTTTCCTTCCACGTGTGCCATGGAGCACCACTTAAGAAATGTTGGTTCCACTGAAGTAAGCTTTGTAAAGAAATCTTTCCTAGCTTTTACAGCTCTCAGAAACTTCTCTGCTATGGTCTGAATGTTTGTGTCTCCTCCAGATTCAAAAGTTGAAATTCTAACTCCAAGGTATTAGAAGGTGAGGCCTTCTGGGAGTGATTAGGTCACGAAGGCAGGGCCTTTATAAACAGCGTTAGTGCCCTTATAAGAGAAACCCCAGGGAGATGCCTCACCCCTTCTGTGAGGACACAGCAAGGAGGTGCCATCTATAAACCAGGAAACAGGCTCTCCCCACATATTGAATCTGCTGATGCCTTGATCTTGGACTTCCCAGCCTCCAGAACTATGAGAAAAACATTTCTGTTGTTTAGGCTACCTGGTCTATGGTATGTTGCTATGGCAGCTTCAAAAAACTATTGCTCCCTCTCTACTTAGATCTGTTAACATTCCTAGGGTGTTTTTCCTGTCTGTTTTATTATCCAGTATTTCCAAATAAATACCTGGACATTAGGTAGGAAGATTAAACTTCTATCCATTGTAAGCTGAATCTGAGCCTACGTCAGTCAAACTTTAGTCCCCATCACCTACTCTTTCCAGTTCAAATTTGTAGTCCAGCACTCAACATCATCTTCATAATTGTCCTGCCCAATCCCACACCCACCTCCATCACAAAAAAGAAGTCCTTCCAATCTTCCAGTTAGTAATCTTAATAAACTCCAACTGTTTAAACATGAAAGTGTTCAACAAACAATAATTGAGATATGAAAATCTTGACCTTGATCCTCTACCTGTGGGATTGTCTGTAGGTACCTGACATATGCCTTACAAAGACTTATTCAAAGGACACTGCCTATATCTTTATCTTGTTACATATGCCAGGATACTAACTTTTGAGAGGGAAAGCTGAAGCCTTGTATGTGGACACTCACTGGAGACTTTCAGAAAGCAAGTGCGTGATGTCAATTGTTACAAGGGTCTAATTGTTATTAGACCCTAGGCATCTGCTAAAAGAGGCTGTTTTGGTAAAGGTGCATCATTGTATGTATATACTTCTAGAAAGACTTGATAATGTAGTACAGTGACCATTACTGTTCCTACTGCTGTGTAATTATGAGAGGGAGATTTTCAGATTAAAAAACAAAACAAAACAACTAGAGGACCTTATGCTATGTTAAGTGGGAATGAAGGAAGGGAAAGAGCATTGCTTGGGTCAGGCATTGTGACAGAAAATTTAACATGTTCTATTTTACTGATTCTAACTTAAACATTCATCTTTTGATTCACGCTTACCCCTATTTCCAGACTGAAAGCTTCTGGAAAACAAAGACTGCATCTCACTCACTGTTGTATTGGGACGTAAAGGGAAATATAGGAGGCTTTCAATAAATATCTATTGAACAAATGAATGAGACTCAGAATATTCTCAAGGCGAGACAGTTCTGTGTATTTACGTACGAGGAAATAGGACTGGAGAAGTTAAGCAATCATTTCCTTTTGTTAACTGAGTAGGTTCATTTAAAGTTTTGAGGGCAGGATTCACAATCCCTGCAGTCAAACCCATGGCAGGTGACCATGTTAGACTGCTTCTGTAAACTACGATGTCTTTTGAGGAGGTCTCCCCATCTCACGCGACACCCCCTCCTCTGTGAATGGCAATCCACGGGGTACCACGGTGGCCCCGGTTCCACATGGGTGAGCTCCGGCCAGCAACGTTCACACCTGTCACTGTACTCCTGGCTCTCGCACATTCTGTCTGCCCTGCTATGTCCTATTCTGCTGCCCTTTCTTGCCCTAAGTGTTGTCTGCCTAACGACCCTTTTTTAGCTTTTGAGCATTTCTAACACTTCCCCTCCTTTCCAGACTATTTTAATTCTTCTCATTTAATATAATGTATAGTAATAGTGCTTTTGCCAGCATGTGTCTCTTTCTTCTACGGGACTTTTTAGTTCTTTGAAGGAAAGGACTATGGCTCTCCACCTCGCTCCCTCTCTTCCAGCCACAATGGCCTTTCATGTTCTCCTCTGCTCCAAGCTCTTCCCTACCTCAGGACCTCTTCATGTGTCTTCTGCAAAGAATGCTCACCCCTCCACCTCCTCACTAGGCAAGCTCCTTTTGCACCATTTCTCTTTTTCATCACAGCCTGCTCTTTTCCTTATGAACACACATCACAATATGTGTTACGTGTGTGGCTTTCATAGTTTCATAACTGGATCTTTCAGCAGACCATAAACTTCGCAAGGACAAGGATCATGTTTATCTTGTTCAGTACTGCATATCTAGCACCTAGTACAAAGATGGTATGGAGCAAATGCTCAACAAATGTTCACTGAATGGATCCATCCTTGAATTTCAAATGTATAATGTAGTACCTGGCACAGATGAGGGCCAGTAGTATCTGAGAAATAAATTATTCCATGATAATAAAAGAAAAAATATCTTCCTTACAGTCAACCAAATTCTACCACATGATGACTTTCACCCATTTAACCATAAACTATTAACATATTTATTTAGCACTTATTAATTTATGCAAAATACAATGGTAGATGTTACAGGGGCAGAGATACAAAAGACATAAACCCTAACAAAGTAAGGTATAGAGGTGGAAAATCAAACATATTTAATCCTGAATGTCTACTCCAAAAATTTATGAGACTCTTCCCAAAGATGTGTGTTGAGAATGTTTCTGAGGCTGCAGATATGGTCTGGGGGAAAGGGTATCACATATAATTATTAATATCTGCCCTGAGCCCGGAAGGGAGATAAATGGCTATGCACATGTTATATTTGCTGTCTTTACTACAGAAGGGCTAATATGAAAGAGCTTTTCTTTAAAAAGTGTGTTTGGAATATTTTTTACTACTTTCTAGCTGTTTCTTTTGGGGAAAAAATCACTTAATCTAGGTGTCGGTTTCTTTGTCTGAAAAGTAGTAATAACATTAATATCTCCATGGGGCTGCTATAAGGACCAAAAATATGTATATGTATCCATATGTATATCATATGGAAATGTTTTAGCAAATGTCAAGCCATCTCGAAATGTCATTAAGCTAAACAGACACACAAAAATAACACAAAATAATAAGTAAACACCAAACAAATTTCTAGACAGCAAACATTCCAGGAGTTCAGAGGATGGAAAGGCAGTTTCTTAGACTGATTTATTGCTTCAGAGAGTAGAAGTAACATGTGTAATAAAATGTAGAGATGGAGATATACACTTAATACTGTATTTTTAATTTGGCTTTCTTTGACACTATTTCTAGAAATATTAAGCCCTGAAGCTATTTCATTAATTTTTTTCTAGTAAGTTTGAAATGACTGTGTCTGGAGACATAATACATTGAAAATATAAACTCCATAAAGTATGATCTGATTTTATCCATTTAATCTTTCCAAAAGATATTACGAATGATTTATTGATAGCTTCTAAATGAAAATAAAAAGTGGAAAAAATGTTCCAATCTAATAAGAAAGAGATAATATGTATGACAAAGCATACAAATGTTAATAATAGCAATAATTACTTTATCATATCACAACTGTATTTTGAATAGGTACCTTGTACACGTTAAGAAACACAATAAATATTTTTAGAATATGTTGAAAAAGGCAATGGAAAACATATTTTTCCATTTAGATTCAGGGCAATGAAAGTATTTTAAGAGTAATAGGTTTAGAAAATGGTCATATTTTATTCTTCACTTTTCTCATGCATTTATATAATTGCCAAATTTCATATTAATATCTATCCTTATATCATGCTATTCCTTGCATGAAACTATACTACTAATGGAATGGTTTCAAATAGAAAGAAACATTAATGCCAATATAAAGGTATTGAATTCATTATGCTTTAACTTCCATTCTCGGAATCTATATAACTTACAGTTAGTAAAAGAATTTAAATCTTGGATTAAGGGATACATTCATTTTTCTGGACAAGCTATTCAAAATTTCTGTCTGCTATGTGATTAGGACCTTGAGCCAGGTTGAAAATCGAAACATGCTGCTTCCTTCATTGACAGCTTCTTGTGACAAAAACAATTTTAGCCAACTAAACAATATACTTACGGTCATCTTAATCTACATTTGGTACATATGCCTTATCATTTTTTGCACTAAAAACAAAGAGCTCATACAATGGCAACTGGTCCAGGGATCACGTGTGAGCTGCATTGGTCTTGGGAAAACCAGAATTGGATTGGTTCTCTTCAGTCTGACCTACTGAATAACCAGCCTTATTAGCTAGAGAATTATTCTAGTGCTGCCTTGTGTGTGTTGAGAGAGAAAAGAGCTCAGAGGCCAATTCTCAAGTGCATACTATGATAGACTGCATTATTGCTCCAGTTCTTATATTTCTACAGTTTCCACATTCTTTGCCATGTGGCTTTGTAGTACTCCCTCTAGAGTCGACCACTTTATTTTCCTGCTCTGTTGATGCTGAGGCTGGGAACGTGCATTGACTTAGACAACAGAATGCAGGCAGAAGGGCTGTGTGCCAATTCTGAGCCTAAGCCTTAGGAGTCATCTGCTGTTTCTGTTTGATCCTCTTGTGCGTCTGCTGTTGCCATGAGAAGCGCATGAACTGGGTAGCCTGTTATGCCAAGGGTAAGAGACACATGGCATGGATCTAGATCCAACCTGAACCTAGAAGCCAGTGTCATCGAAGCCTAGTCTAGGTCTGTCAAACCACACTTGACCCCAGACACAAGAAAGAATAAATTATTTCTGCTTTAAGCCATTGAGTCTTGGAATGGTTGTTACACAGCTTATTATGCTAATAGCTAACTAATGCACATGAGAACAGTGCTTTCCAAAATTCAAGGTAGTGGAGGGCTGCTGACGTGGACAAGTGTTGGTAGGGGAATTCTCACACCCTGACTACAAGACATAGCAAAAGAAGTATTAATGATTAGGTTTATGAGTGGCATATTTAGGCAAGTGTTAAAAACTCCTTGATTTCACAAGTGCTGAGAATCCCCATCAGGACTCTGATACAAGGAAACAACTTCCTTATTTTTTACCCCAGTTAGTGTAGCAAAGAATAAAAAAAGAACATAATGCACAAAGACCAATATTTTATAAATGAAAGAAGAAGGTTTCAAGCTGGGATATAATAGAGATTCTAATCATTTACTAAAGAGTAGGGATTTTAGGCTTATAATAGAATGCATGCAGGCTGAATTATATTGTTACACTCTTCAGTTTGCATTCTTAAAATAGCTATGCTAAAGAAAAGTAGAGTTTCTATTCCATAGTGTGGGCTCAGTTGATCTTCTATTATTCTTTGTGTTTTCCTTTCAAGTTCTAACTTAATGGATCTCATCTGGATATTTTTTTAAGATTAATATTTGGACTCAAGATCCTTAAAGAGACAACTGCATTGATTTATGTAGACTCTGTGAGTAGACGGGAAAAAAAGGACTTCTTACAGAAGCATGTTTTGGTAATTATTGTTTAGAAGTGGGACATTAGAATAACATACACTTTCTGCAGCACTAATAAAGAACATATTTTACCCCTCCAATTTCCTAAGGCCAATTTCCAAAATACTTGGTCCCAACCACACTATGAGAAAGGAAAAAATGTAACCTTAAAGTTTACAAAAATAAAAGTGACATAGTATTTTATCTGTTTGTTTTTACTACATTAAGCCAAAATTTATTGCATACACCTGAAACTTAACAAATATTTAGTTAAATGTAGGTATATATACACACACACTAAATTTACGAGCCATTTTTGTTGTTGTTAAAGTTTCCTGGATACTATGTGGGTAATAACTATATAAAAATGTAAAATTTGTGGGGTTTTCCCTGAAGGGTTTATTGGTTTGTACTTCCAGATAGTCAAAAATGAAAACTATGGAACAACTATTGCCCAAAGGAACAAAATGTATACACAAAACTCTGATTCAGTCACCATAGCCAAACTCTGTGGGAGCTCACTTAATAAAGTGGTTACAGTCATTTTGGGGGGGCTCCCCAGGGTGAAATGTTCTACTTTTTATAGCTTTGTATATAATTAAAAATCTGCTGCAACTATGACCTTGAGTATCTTCTGGAAAAAGGTATAATTAAATAACCAGAATCTCTAGTAAATAACAGCTGCAAGGTAAGCAACAAAAATGCCTTCTGAGCAGTGTTTTATTTACATCTTTCTGAACTATAAACTTCTTTGATCTAATGCATTTCAAACAGAATGTCAGCTGTCCTGTCTTTTCAGGGAACTCCTGCTCTTCAAAGTTTCAGTGGTCCTTCTGCAATTGAGGTGTAGTTCCTTCTGTCTCATTCAATCCACCAAAGACAGACTTATATAATTTTTCTAGAAATGTTCCTTCCTACTGGGCAACATTTAAGAAGTGCTGATTTTGAGTGCCAGGGGGAAAAAAACAGATGGCACTGACTATTCCGATAGCAATAGTCCTGGCTTTAGTTTACAAAAGCACACTATTGATCCATTCTTAGTAAATTGCACAATTACTCATCCTGTGCAGTGTTACTATCGTGTAAGGACAATCCGCTGTTAAAAAATACTACATTTCTTTTTTTTATGAAACACATTATGTAGCCATAGAATAAAGAGTAAGTAAATGTGATCTGGAGATTTGCTACAAAAATGCTTAGCAGTTTTCTTCCAATGGTCAGCTATTACAGCCACCAACTCTCAATGGAATTTTACAGGTTGTCAAAAAGCTTATCACAACTTACATATTTACTGTAGAACATTTCTCTTAAGAACTATTTCCCTGTTATTTCTAAAAGTCAAATTCACAGTGAAATTACCATAATACATAAACATTAACATACAAACATTGCTAATTTAAGATAAAAAGGTGGACAAACTTGGGACATATTGACTAGTGTTAATATGATCCCAAACATTTCTTCAACATTTCTGCTTTGGACGACCTCTTATAAACTTAAATGTATGTGTTATATGTGTAACCTTATCTAAGGTTCTGAGGGGAAAAAAAATCACATGACTGAAGAAATACTTTCCGTTGGGACCCTAATAAACAAAAAGGTCTTGTAAGATGTATAATGTGACATTTAGTATCAAAAAAAGGTTTTTATCTTGGGCTATAAATTAGGATGATAAAACAGGTAAATGAAAAAGATTAATATTTTCAAGTATATGCTTTACATTTTAACATGATGATACCATACAGAAAACCCTGAAAAATCACTTTGATCATTAGTAATCATGCTGCTATTCATATTTCACATGTAAAACAAATGGTCAGAGGGTATGAATTTTCTCCAAAGTCTACAGTAAGCTGACTGAATTGCATACAAATAACTTATGTATCCAGTTAGTGTCTCTCTAATGTTTGCTAATGCAGTCATACACCACATAACCTTTCTGTCAATATCCACATATACAACAGTGGTCTCATAAGATTATAATACCATATTTTTACTGTATCTTTTCTCTGCCTAGATATATTATATTCAGATACACAAATACCACTGTGTTACAATCACCTACAGTATTCAGTACAGTAACATGCCGTACAGGTTTGTAGCCTAGGTGCAATAGGCTGCACCCTATAGCCTGGGTGTATAGTAAGCTATACTGTCTACTGTCTAGGTTTGTGTAAGTACACTCTGTGATAGTCAGTCACACGAGTATGAAATTGCCTAAAAATGCATTTCTCATAAGCTTCCCTGTCGTTAAGCGACACATGACTGTATTGTCAAAACAGTGAGATAGATACATAGGCCTCTGTCAAAAATGTGCATACAAATAACCTATTTGCACATGTGAGTGTCAAATCTGTATAATCTCAAGGAAAGAATGGATCTCAAGAAATTGTGGGCAGAATATGGAACATGTCCTTACCAAGTTATATTGCTCAATTTAACTGAGCATCTTAAGTGATTGATGCATTAAAATAAGCCCCCGAATCAATGCCAGGTGGATTTTTCAGCAGTTGACAGGATATCAATGTTGAGATCCTTCTTTAAAATGGAAAGAAATTTCTGCACAGAACTAAATGTATCAAAGTAGGAAATCAAACCTCAGTATATCAAAAGTCCATGCCCTTAATACTGATGCCGAATTTTCTGCCTAGTATGTTTTATTATATATTTTCATGACCAAATATATAAAACTTTGAGATCTCCTTGACAGGGCACTTTTGAATCTGAATCAGCCAATTTAGAGCAACAGTTTAGAACACCGTTATAGAACATGCAGAATTAATAAAAGCTACACACCTACATGGAACCCTGATCCAGGCACCAAGATCTTGCCCAGATGGTGTAAGGTCCAAATCCATTGTGTTTAACTTTCTGTAAAATCTACATGAACTGTTGGAGGCTCTAGACGAAACTGAGAAACATGAACACAGTGGATAAAATATGTAACCCTCTCACCCCTGCCAACTTCAGTTATGGTTTGTTTCTCTTCAGGGGTTAACACTGAGACAAGAGTATGGATGCAGGTAGCCTTTATTTGGGAGGTCATGCCAGGAAGTGCAGGTGAGAAAGGGGACAGGCTGAAAGTTGTCCCTAGGGGCATGAAAGCCCCAGCACTTCCAGGCTGAAGAGGTCTGAGCAAGCTCCCCCGTGACAGAGAAACCAAGACACAAGGGCACTGGAAATGGGAAGCTGTTGGCATTTACAGGAATATAAACGTGGGTCAGGGGGATTGGGTGGAGCAGCAAGAGCGTCTGCTTTAAAAGTACAGCATCACAGAGTCATAGCGCTGTTTTTTTCTGAAGCTCTGGTAAACCTTTCCACCCACTGTGGGAAGCAGAGGGAAAGTCTTTCTACATCTATCTGCTTTCCTCATTTCTACCTTTTCTCTTGGACCCACCCATATCATCTGACTGACGGGTACCACATGGGTTCTCAAAGAGAGGCTCTCAGATGCTCTTTGCATTTTTGTGGTATGTGCCAGGACAGTAGGTGGGATCTAGGGTAGGTACAGTGGTGTCCCTGCTGCTCCTGTCAAGGCTACCTGGCTCCCAACTCTGTGACCTTGGCTGTCACACTGTCTCCTCCTGACTTCCACCTGCTGAATACTGTAGTAGGAGAGGCTGGTCTCAGCCCATCAATGTGCCATGACAGGTGTGGTTCTCTGCAATGCCTCTCAGGGCTACACTTTCTCTGCCCTCCTATTTTGATCCTAATCCATGCCATCGTGAAAGGAAGCCTGATCCTTGGCCATACACTCAAAGCATCAGAGACTTAATTGTCTTCTAATAGTCTCAAACATGAGTTATTGTACCTTAAGATCCATTGGTGAAGGCAGGAAGATAACATTATAAATTTTATTTGTATTTATTTTAACAGATCCATTTATAATTTCCATTCTTTTTATATCTTATGTTATATAGCACTACATATAGTTTATAAACATACACATATTGAGTGTGATCAAAAAACATTTTAAGTAAGGAGGTGCACCAGCAAAATGTTTGAAGCGCCTGCTCTGAGAGACTCTATTTGTTGTTCCATGGCCACAGGATGGATGTCTGCTGTCAAAATCGCAGTTCTTTAAAGGAACTTCTAGATGGCTGCTATCAATTGTCTAGAGGAGTCCTTTAGATTTACAAACCTCATAGCCTTATGCCTACACTGTCAAGTCCAAATGACAATGGGCATCCACCGAGTGTTTGATCTGCTTAGCTATGTAATTTGCTTTGGAAGTTTGATTTTTAAAAAAAAAAGCCTTTGGGGAAAGTCCCCTGTGAAATGTTTATCATTCTATCTAACAACTATCCACAACAGTGATTCCAGATCATAATTTATAGGAATGATCATACTTATAATTCTTGACATTAACCTCAACAGTTTGGTTGAACACGATATAAGCAATAATAATCTGACTCAATATACAACTCTTTTTCACTCTTAATTATGGTGAATCAATTGTCTGTGTTTTGGCTGCTTGAAAATTGTATAAGCACCTTATGAACAGGGATCTTGTCTTGTATTTTCTTTAACCTCCAAGAATACTTAGCAGACTGCTATGGTTAAAAAAACCATTCAATAACTTGTTAAAATAATACACTATTGAGGGATTTACTTATTCAACTTTTGAAGGATGCTCCCTGGTTTTGAAAGAGATTTAGTGATCAAATCTTCCTGCAAACTCTCCAGGGCACCCTGGAATGCAAGGTTGAAGGGAGCAGTGACAGCTCTAAAGCCACAACAGCACCAGGCCCTGGTCAATAAAGGGTTAAAAACTAATCTGCATCTTTCCTTTAGCATTTATAAATTCCATCCTCTTGTTTTATTTTTCCAGGCTATTAATTATTGTTTTTTACTCATATGAGGAAAAAAATAACTTACTTTGGTAGAATGCTTTTTTATTTACAAGACAAATTCAAATTATCCATTAAGTCCACACCAAAATCCTACGGAAAAGAGATTATTGTCATCATCACCATTTTACATAAGAGGATAATGAGCCTCAGAGAAATTAATGCTTTGTCCAAGGACATCAGATAATAAGTGACAAATCCAGGGATCTTGAACTCTACTTTTCTGACTTCAAAGTCATAGTAGGCCTTCTATGTCATTTATCTATATATCTTACCCCAGTTCTTGTGTGTGTGTGTGTGTGTGTGAGAGAGAGAGAGAGAGAGAGAGAGAGAGAGAGAGAGAGAGAGAGAGAGAGAGAGAGAGAGAGAGAGAGAGAGGGACTGTTTTTCTAAAATTGCAGATACAGAGTACTATCATTTTATATACAGATATAATAATATATCTTGATGAAATTTTTGATACTAGTGTGTGGAGATGCTTGCATTTTGTTGCTTTTGTTGTTGTTGTTACATTACAAGGGCAGATTGAGTGGATCTTTTTCAAGGAACAAAGTTCATGGCCTTCTTAGTAACAAGTGATTAAAGTGATTAGCTTAGAGCCTATTATATTAAAAAGTATAGCGTGAATTCCTATGTTCTATTTGAGATACTTTGTATCTAAGATGATCCTTGTTATTTTAGATGAAAAATCCAATACCATAAAGAAATGATCTTACCTAGTCCTATAACAGAGAGGGTAGACAACTGAGGCAATAACTGCTGGATAAATTTACTATAAATTCATCCCTACTAACACAAATCACACTTCCTGCTTGAATTTCTCACCTTTTCTTTTCTTTTCTTTTTCTTTCCATCTGGCTTTCTGCAAATTCAGGAGCTAGTGATCCTGTTTGTTTAAAACTTTCTATAAAGAAATAGTCTCAGAGGCCAATTTTAATATCAGAAAACTTAACTACAGTGGGGCTTCACTCTTTGATGCCAACCTAACGCTAGTATATTTCATGTTGTGTAAATGGTAATTTACGAGTTATCCTTAGAACACTGGGTCCAGTGTCTCTTAGCCACAGGAATGAAGGGCCCACCACAACCCTACATTATAGATAAAAGCCCCAAACACTGCAGTAAGAACATGAAATAAAACCGAGTCTTTGTTCAAAGTTAATAGTATTTTAAGTTGTTCTGAAGTTAAATAAAAAGAGAAATGCAGAAAAATAAAAGAATCAAAAAACAGTTGCCTGAGACATTTCACTTCCATTTCCTCTACAGTTTAGAAAGAAAAAAAAAATCAAGATACCATCTTTTTTTTCTCTTCAACATCATAAATTGGTTCCTTAATTTTGAAAGCTAGGGTACATGGTTACTCTGATTAGTTCTTGTCCTCTAGAGGCATCCAAAGAAAGACTTCTGTTCTCTGAATAAACAGGACTGAAATATTTCACCAATACATGAGTAAACAAGTGCCTATCAGTGGTTAAGCACATTTTATGAGCTGAATGAAATAGAGTATTTGTAAGTAGAATGGAAATGATAATGGAACAGCGGATGGGGATGGGAGTTGCACATCTTTCAGAATAGAGAGCTAGCCCGTAGAGACATTAAGGTTCCCAAACCATTTTAACAGTAAAAATGAGAATGCTATGGACCTGATGTCATTTAGTTGCTCTAAGGAGGAATTATCCTTGTATCTAGGCTGCTAAATTTAATTTTTTTCTGAGAAAAATAGAAGATGAGTCGAATCGTCTTTTATTTGCTATTTTAAAAAATGAAGCTTTTGTTTATCAGCCTTTGTTTTTCATTTTTATGGTTGGAATGCAACTAAATTCTATAGACAGATGGGCTTTAGCCATGCTAATTACTATGGTGATCAATTAACTCAGCTGCTGTTTAGAATAGAGAAAGCTACATTAACAACAATCTGGAAATTTTGTCTTCTATAAGACAGTTGTAGAAATAATCACCTATCACGCATATAATTCATAAAATATCCAAATGATCGTGATGTTATGGTACAATGGGCTTTTATATTTATTTGGGATCTTTCAGTATATCTCTGTCATGTCAGGACACTATCCATTCCACAAAGATTGACCCAAAGTGTCATCATAAAGGAAGTGACATGTCATATAACTACCTTTTGAGGTGTTTTGGCCAGTGGCTGGAGGTATCAGAACCGTCCTGCTTGGGCAAACTGCATGCTATTACTCTGTACCTAAGGTTAGGAATCTCTTATCACAAAGATGAATGTGTGTAGATAATATGAAAACTGGTTGCTCTGAGATTTTTGTACTGTATCACAGGTAAATGTATAGGACTATCAACACCTTCTTTAAAAATTAAAGTATTTCAGCATCCCTAAACTGTAAATCCAACATCCTAAAAGCTCCCAAATCTGCAACTTTTTAGTGCCAACTTGATGCCACAAGTGGAAAATTCCTCACCTGACTTTACATGACGGGTTGCAGTCAAAATGCAAGTCAAAGTTTGTTTTATGCATAAAATTATTAAAAATACTGTATAAAATTATCTTTAGGCTATGTGTACAGGGTATATGTATCAAAAATATAAATGAATCTTGTGTTTAGACTTGGGTCCCATTTCCAGGATATTTCATGTACATGAAAATATTCCAAAATTCAAGAAAATTCAAAATTTGAAACATTTCTGGCACCAAGCATTTTGATAATGAATACTCAGCCTGTATATACATTTGGATTAAAAACACCCACAAGGACTTTTGGAAATCCCTGATGCATACAGTCTCTACCTATTTCCTACTAAAATATCTCCACAGGCTACAGAATAAAAAAAGGTAAGACTGAAGAGCACAGTAACGCCAAAATCTTGAAGGAATCTTCACTAACACTAAAGCAGATGAAGGTGAACTGAGAAGATGACCTATTCATATTTCAATTCAGGGTACTGCATGGGCTTTTCTCATGAAATAAAGACTGCCTCTTAACTCAATTACCAGAAAGAAACATGGGCATCCATTCTGTTTGTGTCAGTGTGGGTGAATGTTCAGGTGGTAGAGGTTACTTTTTGAAAAGGGTAAATTACTATTCCATCCCTATACCAATCCTACCATCTTAACGCATCCATTTGGTTATAGCATCTACCAGGAAAAAAATGCATAGAAAAATACAAATGCATGGGGGGAGAATGAGGTCAAGCAAATGGTATTATACATCAAGGAATGGATTGCTCCTTGGAACTCAGGTAAGTAAATTTAACCATGGCTGAGACTAAATTATTCTTCCAGGCCCACGTCTGTGGCACTTTCTCCAGTAAGCATTCTAGAAGGTACCATTCAGCACCCATCCATACCAAACAAGACACTTTGACCTCTTGTAAGCAACCGCAGCATTTTATTTACACATCTATCATGACTTATTATTTTATACTACATAAAATAATTCAAAGTGAATGAATTTTATTTTTCTTAGTAAGATGCCTTGTTTTTTGAAAGAGGAAACTGACTCCTTATTCATCCTCAAAGCCCCTAGCTCAGTGTCTGGCTCATAAGAAGCAGTCATTAAATATTTACTATGAGAAATTAATGTGTTTCTGAGATCATCTCCAAATGACAGAAAGCTTAATTTCATTATGTAAATGCTAAACAATCTATAACTTTCCCACTACATATACTTCTGGGAAATTAATGGGCCCAAGCCAAGGTGCTTCCAAATAATGATGTTGCACTCCAATAATTTCTAACTAGAGCTGACTATATGTGGAAGGACAAAGAGCACAAGAGCCTAGAAATCATAAATAGAACTAAATAGAAAAGAAATACAAACAGTGGTTTCAAACATTAGCGGCATCCTCCTGGCAGCAGTGAGAAAGGACTCCTCTAGATATAGGACTTTCATGACACTGTTCTTTGCAGACTCTTGTCCAGTGTGTAGGTCTGTGGTTACTTTGCCATTCATGCAAACATTTCTGGGAACACATCATTATCAACACCCTGTGTTAGGAACCTTGAAGGTTTCAAGGTTGAATAAGATAAAATATCTGATATTTTAAAAAACTAATAGAAGAAACATCTCATGCATAGTTTTAATGAAATAAAGATATAATTTGTAAAATGAAAGTATAATAAAGATTCAGTAACAGTGCTGACTTGCCTACGCCTTTGCAGTATCTTCTTCTTTATGTTTTAGTCTTATGTATGCTACTGCTCTTGGAGGTTGAAGAATATACTCAGAGTTATATGTCTTTTCTATCAAGTATTCTAGAAGAGATGGTACCTAGAAGGTGCTCAAAAGATAATATTTTGGTGATTGGCTATTAACACCACCCTGAGAGGGAACCAGCTAATGTTCTCATTGTCTGGATAATACATAAATTTAGGATAATACCTAAATAAAATCATGAATTCATGTAGATACTAGAATTAATATTTTCACAAAGAAAATTTCTGATGAAGTTATTACAATGTATTTGAACTTATGAATAGGCCATAGTGGTATTTCTAAACTATAGTAACAGTGATTTTTAAATGAAGATTTTTCTGAAAATGCAATATCCTTCTGACAACACTTGAAATAAGGAGAGGGGAACAGGTGGACAATATTGACTATTCTGGTTCACAAGTAGGTAGACCTGGAGGACCAAGCCAGGGAAACATTAGCTTTTTACAGTGCAAAAGACTTTAGCCTCAATTGCAGCTGAATTCAAAACATAAGGCACTATTATCATTACTATTATTTTTATGTTACATGGTTATTCGCCACACAGCAGGAATAAGAATACATAAACATTCCTTTCCAAAGGTACATTGAAAGTCAAGAAACAAGTAAATGTCAACCCCAAAATCATAAATCTTTTTTATCTTATTTTTAACTTGTTGCACTAAATTTAATCTATGAATGTGTCTCCCACAAGTGATAAATAATCTTTAAGCCTTCAAAGCGTGAGCCCCACAGATCAGAGTAATTTTTATAATATGAGTAAGACATTGGAAGGGATCACACAGCACAAAATTGCAAGTAAACACACACGACAGACTTAGAATGTGCATAGTTTGAAAATGCCAAAAGTTATCAAGAGATTATGTCATTATATCATTTTCAACACGCACTATATAACATTACATGAATCTCTTTTCATGATATGGTGCTAAAACTAATAATCTATAAAATACAGGAATAAACAAAGTGCACTATGAAAATATTCCCTGCTGGAAAATGACTATCTTTGATTAACAATTGCACTTTCAAAGTAATTGGAAACGTCCTGCAACTTGCAGGCATGTGTTTTCTCTTTCTCTTTCCCCACTTCCTTTCTACCTGTGTGTGTCTTCTGCCAGTGTTCCGGCTCCTTACAACAAAGAAAATCCACTAGCTCAGTTCTAAGCAGACTGACACAGACTAACTTCTCAGATTCCATGAGTTTCTTCAATTCCATATCTGTTTATATATGTATTTATTTAAAAGATTTTACTATGGTGTTTAAGCTTCCAAGACAGGCAATACTAAGCCTTTACATTTCATACATTTTTATATTCCAAACACACTAATAAAAGCTTGAATTTTCATTAAGCACTTTTTTTTTTGTAAATATGGACTATTTATTATGGAAAATTCTTTAAACATATATGCAATAAATAAGCCCCTATCCATAACCCAGCTTTGGAAACATTTCTTTTTAAATATTTTATCTAGCATTTCTATTGAGATTGAAGTAGGAGGTAAAGTTTCTTGTTTTAACTCAGTCTACCATCCTAGTGAAAAATTCTTTGTTTTAATACAGAAGATATCTTAAAGACAGTTCACACATTCTTTAACAGCTGTGTAGTATACCAATGTACCATAGTTCATTATGGCACTTTTCAATGTGTCTATTAAATAATTAACTCTCTGAAGATATACATGTTATTCATCTATGACTGTTCTGGAACAATTTATTGTATTACTGTAAAGCAAATAAAAGGACAGTGGAAAAATTAGGTATTTAACCTAAGGGTACAGCTTTAAAAATTTTGCATCTCTCCTAAATTGCACTGAAAATCTCAAGTGATGATTTAACTGTCTTAATAAGTCTCAATTACATTTTAAAAGTAATATCAGGTACACATTTAAAGAAAGGGATCCCTATGTAGCAAGCAAATATATTTACTTAACGTGGTTAATTATTATATATGTTACATGATGACATTTATGCACGCACTCTATTTTTTTCACAGATAAAAACATTTATTTTACTTTGTAAAGCAATAGATAGTATTTTAAATATCAACTGACTGTACTAAGTGGAATCATCAATTATCTGGATTGGGTTTTTTTTTTTTGCTGCATTAACTTTTTAGAAAGAGATAAATTATAAATGGTATTATTGTAAATTTATTCCAAAAAATAACTTTGGGGTTATTTACTGGGACAGTATGAAATCAGTGCCATCTCTTCTATTTTCTGGGCATTTAGGCCATACAATGAGAATTGATTTCTGAGTGATAGCCCTGAGACCCTGCAGGAGTTCACTTATCATAGAAAGATTCAATTACATGCTTACATTGTACTTAGTGAGACAAAAAGTAAGAGAATATTTCACAAAGAACTCTTCAAGAAAAGTTTCAATAACCTTCGGTTACTTAGATTAACACTATATATATATATATATATATAAATGTGTGTGTGTGTATATATATATATATATATATATATATATATATATAACACCTATTATATAATTCAGATCACCCATTTCTCAACAGTCTATGCAATAGGGGCTTATAGTATAATAAAAGCTTATGTTTAGGAGTATTCATACATACTTCTAGTGACCTCCAAGTTCACTGTATAGTCGGAAGATGTTTTAAATTAAAATTTCAAGTTAAGAGAATGACACATATGATATTTGAATCACCAAAAGTGCTGAGTAAAATGAAAGAATCACACAATGTATAAACAGAAGTCCTAAACAGCCCCAGGAGACTGTGTTTATCTTTTCAGATTCTAGGCTGTTTTATAACTGAGGTTTAAGGCCTGGAAGGGTGGCTGGAAGACAAGACCCAAAGGATTCCTGCCAATCCTGACATCCTGTGACCTACGGAATGATGACAGTTTACTGGCCAGATCTTGAGAGTTTTTGCTTTCCAGAGTGTGTTCTCAGTAAAACGTAAAATAGTAAAGAACACATAAATGCAAAATGCCGCCCAAAGTAAAGAATTACAGCAAGATAACCAAACATATCATATAGAATTTAAATACGTTCGATATCAAGATGACAGTAATATATATGAAAAAAGATGTATCTTTTAATGTGACCTCTCAATTTTTGCTTTACCAAAAAAAAAAAAAAGCTTATTCTACAAAAATAATTTCATCCACTATTTATAAAAAACCTCAAAGCCCTAGGATTATCTCAACTTATTACAGTTTTAAGAACAAACTGTACAAAGCTACTTCAGGGAAAAAGAAAAAGGAACATCAAATCCAAATCTTACTGATTTCTCAATCTGTTCTTTAGCAGAGTAGTTTGCATGTGACATGTCACATGATGGTTGTTCCCAAACTCAGGACAAACCATTAGTGAACTCTGATAAATTTACCAGGATACTAAGAACCACAGAAGAAACTGAATAACTTAATATTGTCGGGTCAAAGGGCCACTGATCTCTACAAATAGGGAAAAATTACAATGCTAGATTGTTTTCCCCTAAAAATCCTCATATCATGAAGCACTGCCTTCTAATTAAAGGTTCTAAGTTAGGTCATCTCTGTCCGCCTTTGTTTCCCCACCCTAGCCCACCCTGCATTGCTAACTCATCATCTTTCTAAGCCCACCTCTTTCAGGAAGCCTTCCCTGCCCAATATTTCTTGCCATCTTCTTCATCTGTTCTCCAAATATTATTAATTTCTCCTGAGGTGCGTAGGCTTCTACTGGGATACTTTCTTACTCCCGATTTGTGTGCGTATGTGTGTGTGTGTACGCATACATGTCTCCTTTTTTAGACTGTGACCTTTTTATAGCAGTGGTCCCCAACCTTTTTGGCATCAGGGACTGTTTTCGTGGAAGACAAGTTTTCCAGACTGTGGTGATGGTGGTGGTGGTGGGGGGGGTGATTTTGGAATGATTCAAGCGTATTACATATATTGTGCACTTTATTTCTATTATTACATTGTAATAATATATAATGAAATAATTATACAACCCGCCATAGGCTGGGGACCTCTGTTTAAAGAATACAGCCTATATTTCACATGATTCATGTCTGTATCTCCAGAACTTAGCACATGCTTCACATATACTGGGTATTCAGTCAATATTTCTAATATAAATAAATATGAACATGGAAACTTTATGATAATTAGAACAAGGATGAGACATAGTCTTCCATCTGAGACAAAGACATGAGGAACAGGAGCCAAGAAAAAAAAAGAGCTCTTTTAGGCTGATGCAACATCTTTCTCTCCATCACGGTGTAATGGTGCAGGCCTTCTGACAACACTTGAAATAAGGGGCGGGGGATGGGAAAAGGGGGACCAGGCAGATGATGTTGACTATCCTGGTTAATGGATAAATAAATAGATTTATAAAGTAGGCAGATCTGGGAGGATTAAGCCAGGGAAGCACAAGCTTTTTAAAGTATAAAACACTTTATGAAACATAGAGAAAAATAACTAGTATATTTTTCTAGCACTTCTACCCAACCATCATTTGCCTGAAAGACTTCTTTACCCTTATCCTGAGAGCTTCCACTCTGGGGTATGTGTGTGCATGTGGGGTAGGGTGTGTGAGGCTGTGCCCTAGGGTCAGGGAGAGGCATGTTTGGCCTCCAGGGTAGCATCTGCAATGCATTTTACTACGGAATCAATGTCCAACTGGTCACCTCAAAGGCTTGGCTCACTCATCCTTTCAAAGCAGTGGCTCATCTTACTCAGTCTCCCTTTGTAGAGACCCTTTGTGTTACCCACACACTCAGCTTCTCTGACCCTTCCCGCATCCAATGGGCAAACACATCTTCCTCCCCACTGCTTAGGCTTTAGTCCTCTTTAGGTCTTCAGATTCTAGCCATAGCTCCCTCTTGACCATTGAAAAAAAATCATCCTAACTGGCCCTCCAGCCACATGTATGTCCTCCACTCGTGGCAAGAAGCCTCTTTCTTAAGTCAATTAACTGGAAAAAAAAATCACAAATACCTGCTTCAAATGTTTTCCATTTCCTTTCCTTTCTTTTTTCCTTCATCTTTTTTTTTTTTTTTTTTTTTTTTTTTTGGAAGGAGGGATTCTTGCTAACTGATAATATTTAAACTCCTTGGATTCACACATGATTCTTTATAAATTGGATCTAACCAAATTTTCCCAGCTTTTAGAGCCTGCCACTCAAATTCATGTACAAATTTCCCCCGTTGCACAGAGTGTCTTACTTTTCTCTAGAAAGAACAGGCCTTGTCATGAATTCCTGCTTTTGCAACATGCAATTCCTTTCATCTGGAGTGACTCTCAACCACTTTTCACCTGGAAAATGCTCATCCTTCAACATCCAGCTTGTCTCCTCCTTAGAAAAACACCCTCTGTTTTTCTGGCAGTAGTAAGAGTAGTACACCACACATGTCTGTAAAAGTACTTCCTTCTAGTATCTTGACTGACCCATTCACCTGTCTAACCTTTTCCAGAGGGTGAGCTCCTCCAGGGCAAACAAAAAGTCTCACTTATCCTTCCTACTAACCACAGAGAACGGTACTTGCCATGTAGGAAACAAACCCTCACTTTGGTCGGGGGTAGGTAAAATTACGTAGAATATAATTCTAAAGTGAAGAAAACGAATGTTAATATGTTGTTTTTAAGAAGAATTGAAGTCATCTCCTTCTTATCAAGTGTTACATAGGCTTTGAAGGGCTGGCCCGAGAACCTAATGGCCTTGAGGACCTTCGTTTCTAGGGGAATAAGCATTCTAAGTTCCAATGAGCACACATGCCAATGAACCTTGGAACGCCGCGTGCAGCCCCAAGGCTCCATGGGGCCAAGGAGCGGGCACCTGCTGGGAGGCAGCCCCGAGACGGGTGCGCGTCTGCGCCTCTTCCAGAGGTGAATGAGCCCCAGGGACACACCTCGTCGTGCGGAGGAGCAGCAGAGCCACCAGCGGAGACCAGCCCAGCCAGCCAGTGAACGCCCGATGCCCCCTCCACCTGGCCCTCCTGGGTCCCTGCCATGCTGATCACCGTGTACTGCGTGCGGAGGAACCTCTCCGAGATAGCCTTCACCCTCCAGGTCACCCCTGACTTCGAGCTCCGCAACTTCCGCGCCCTCTGCGAGCTGGAGTCCGGAGTCGCGGCTAAAGACATGCAGCTCATCCACATGGAGCAACTCCTCACCGACGACAACAGCTCCCTGGAGTCGTATGGCCTCAAAACCGGCGATGTAGTTGTCTTACTCGAGAAGGACAGTGTGGCATCCCGGCCTCCGGGACGAACCGCGAAGCAGTCCCGCATAGATTTCAGTGGCATCGCTGTGCCCGGGACGTCCAGCTCGCGGCAGCAGCAGCAGAAGCAGCAGCAGCAGCAGAAGCAGCAGCAGCAGCAGGAGAAGCAGCAGCGCACCCCACCAGCAGCCCAGCAGTCCCACGGCCTGGCCAGCGGAGAGAAGGCAGCATCTTCTCAAGGTCTGGACAGCCCCACCCTGATCCGCAGCATGCTGCTGTCCAACCCACACGACCTGTCCCTGCTGAAGGAACGCAACCCCCTCCTGGCAGAGGCTCTGCTCAGCGGGAACCTTGAGACGTTTTCCCAGGTCCTGATGGAGCAGCAGAGGGAAAGGACTTTGAGAGAGCAAGAGAGGATTCGCCTCTTCTCTTCTGACCCATTCGATCTGGAAGCTCAGGCCAAAATAGAAGAAGAAATCCGGCAACAAAACATCGAAGAAAACATGAACATAGCCATGGAGGAGGCTCCCGAGAGTTTCGGACAAGTGGCCATGCTCTACATTAACTGCAAAGTGAATGGACATCCTCTGAAGGCTTTTGTTGACTCGGGTGCCCAGATGACCATTATGAGCCAGACTTGTGCCGAGAGATGTAACATCATGAGGCTGGTGGATCGACGATGGGCTGGGATTGCTAAAGGCGTGGGCACGCAGAGAATTATTGGCCGTGTTCATCTAGCTCAGATCCAAATTGAAGGTGATTTCTTACAATGCTCTTTCTCTATACTGGAAGAGCAGCCCATGGATATGCTTCTAGGCCTAGACATGCTCAAGAGACACCAATGTTCCATTGATTTGAAGAAAAACGTGCTGGTGATTGGCACCACTGGCACACAGACTCATTTTCTTCCTGAAGGAGAGTTACCTTCATGTGCTAAGATCGTCAATGGTACTGGGCAAGAAGAGTCTTCAGGCAAGGAAGCAGCAGATAATATTAAACATTCATTCATGAATTCAGGACGGAAAAAGCATTGAAGCAGGTTAGAAACATGCCACCACCTTGAGGGAGCCTCAGGACCCAGGAAATTATAAGACATGAGCTCACTGGCAATGTAATCATTAAAGACATCAGTAGCAACCAAACCTGGCCTTGGGA
This sequence comes from Microcebus murinus, assembly GCF_040939455.1. Lineage (NCBI taxonomy): Eukaryota > Metazoa > Chordata > Mammalia > Primates > Cheirogaleidae > Microcebus > Microcebus murinus. Next base: position 84,375,783 of record NC_134107.1, read on the forward strand.
CTAAGTTCTCCGTTGGGTAACTATATAAATCATGATTGCTTGTTCTTGGCCCCTCTTCTATTTCCCTTATCCAAAGATCACTGAACCTCATCCTGGGAAGGGTCTGGAGGCTCCAGCTGATTTCCAGAAAATCCATGAAAAGGAAAACCAGTCTCTTCTTTTAAAGACACTATCCTATCAGATTACAGGGTGGCTTGTCCAAACAACTTACTATTTTGCAGATTTCCCTGGAAAAAAGCCATTGCTGCAGAACTTACAAGGCATCTACACGAAATTATTTCACATCAGCACTAACAGTTATTTATACTCAGAGAAATATGTCTATTTTCACAGATTTTGTTTTCTTTGGGAAAAGTATTAGAAATGATGGGTCAGTTATACTCTTAAATTGATTAATATTATGTCTGTTTTGAGCAGCATAAGGGCCAATTTCCTCATATTTACTTACAACTTCCCATCCCCTGGATTCCCCTGGAGTCATGCTCACTGCAATCCCCTGCTAAGGGCCATATTACACAGAATAAATTTCCTCCTAGAATGTCATAAATTAATTTTCTCTTTCCCCTGCATTTAAGGAAGACTTGGTTGTAAAACAAAGGCAATAAATTAGTATTTTTTTTTAATTATGGTACTTCTTGGAAGCCTAGTGGTTGTATCGCGGTGGAGTGAGAGGTAGGAGCAGGCAGTGGTCCAAGTTTTCTAATACTCATTTCAACTAGATCATCTACCTTTTAAAAAAATCTGCTTTATATATTAAGCTCCTCCTGCATACATACTATTTGAAGAAAGGGCTTCACTGTTAAAATAACATTTGGAAAATTCTGAATGAGAAGATCCCTAATGCTTCATTCAGATTAAAATCTGTTCAGACAAAGCTACTCTTCATTACTACTGATAGTGAGAAATGGAAGATCCTAGACCTAATTACAACCCATGGCTAAAACACCTGAGAGAAAAGGTTCAGCTACCTGGGGCCATCGGATGCAAGGAAAATGTTTCAGGACAATAATTCATCAAGACTGGTATTAGAACAGTGGATTAAAAGTCAAGAAGCATATGTTTTGATCCTAGCTCTTCACTACTTAGACAATCAGTTCACCAACTTTGCAGTTCAGATTCCTCATCTATAAATTGTTTCAGAGGTGAGGGGGTCGCTTTTCAGGTGTTAAAACTCCATTATGATCTAGGATATCTTTTAAATTATGCTATTTTCTTTTTTTTTTTTTTTTTTTTTTTTTTTCTTTTTTAACCAGCCTGAGTCTTTAGATATTATGCTATTTTCCCAACAAGATCTAAAGCCACTGAAAGCATTTCCAAAAGCTACAGATAAATCCTCCCCTATAATCCCCACATTCCTTTTTTGGGTTTGCTTCTTGGTGATACTAATCACCCTTTTTCTAAAAACAGTCACTGTTCTCTTTCAGCCACCATCAATTCACCTCTAAGTTTTATTCTTTCTTATAGGTGTTCCCATGCTCACATTCACCAATCTTGTCTATATTTGCACCAAGATTTACACTTAGAACTGCTAAAAATGACCAAATGGATAGATTTCTACTTTTGTTGCTAATTAAGCACTCAAGACAAATGCAATAAATGGAAAAGGAAGACATTCAGAATAAAGTCAGCGATAAGCAACCTGATAAATTCATAGATTCTCTCGCAGATAAAAATATGCAAGATCCTTAGCATCTTCTTCTGAACTCAATTTTAAGGTCCATTTATGCAAAAAATATCTGATTTGCATATGCCACATGGGACTCTTCAATGTCAAACACAAGTTTATTATATGGTCTATCAGGATGTCTAGCCCCAAAAAGCTAGTGTAAAAATCACAGAATCTTCAAGGTAAAAGATAATTTACATGACCCTGCTTTCTCAGAGGAACATACTTTCTGAGGTAGCTATAATGTTTTGGAACAAGTCTCAGGTATAATTCTTTGTTTCTTATTTTGAGCTGAAATCTACTGTCCTGTAACTTCCAATAAATTGTCTTCATTCTTCCTTCTGCCAAGAACCCATGTCTTTAATCTTTCTGGTATGAGGCAATCATTTTAATACATGAAATCAGTATCATCCTACATAATCTTTTCCATCGGCTTTCACTAGTGTGTATTCTCCTAAAAATTTCTGTCATGTTTCTTTGGATATATTCCAACTTCTAAACATATTACTTGAGTGAATGGATGAGTAAATTAAAAACACTTACACTGAATTGAAAAGCGATGACCTCAAAGAAAACTCAGTAAACAAAGTGAATTAATTAAGCAATGTTCGTATTGATAAATTTTTAAAAATCGTTGTCTTTCAAATCAGAAAGTATTTTAAAAATTAGTTTAATGAATTTAAAGTCTTGATGCAATTCTGTGTACACTTAAAATTAAGAGTTCTAATCAATTAAATTTTAAATAGATTAGTTTTGGTAAAAGGCAACCTCTTTTGCTTGTCTTCTATATATATATCAGAAGCTGTGCAAGGTACTTTGCATATATTACTGCCCTTAATCCTCATAATAAACCTTCAAAATAGTTATTCTTAACTCCATTTTGCAGATGAAGAATGTGAGGCTCAGAATTATCAGTAACATTCAAATGTCAAAGCTCAGTACTTTTTAAGCTTTTTTGATGACTACCTACATTTTACATTGTGATCCAGTTTTATGTATGTCTTTCTCTCTATATATGTCTCTCTACATAACTGAAACAAAAAAATTCTTGAAACAATATAAAATGTTTTGTTTTCTTAGTCTATTTCCTTTTAAAAATTATCTTTTATGTATCCCACCAAGATATTCTTTACACAATTTACAAAACACTGACTAAACTACCAGATTGCCCAATTCAAATATTTCTGTTTTCAAATGCCAAGTTCTTTTCACTATGTAACTTCTTTACCTGACATATTTTAATTCTAGATACTGGTACAAAAGATGCAAAATTGTTATAATATTTTATTTTATGTTCACAAAACACTACCAATAAAAATGACAACAGAGTAGGAGGAGTCAGAATATTCTCAACAATTATTTATTGAATGTCCATGAAATAAGTCCCAAGCCAGGTTTTTATAAACATGGAAATGAGTAAGTTACAGTTACAGACATCAAGGTGATTATAACCTAGTAAAGATAGAAGACAGATTTGTAACCAATTAAGAACATAAAGGGTAGGCATGAAATTCATATGTTAATAGGTACAAAAGAATAAATTTTATATTGAGGGTTATTTTTAAAATAAGAAGCAAGCCTGTAAATGCTGTCTCACTATGTTTAAAATGTCCATCACTGACACTGACAAAAAAGCCCTTAACCTCGTCTTAAAAGTTCAGCTTGCTAATGTACAACTTACAAATATCTAGCACTGGAAATTTACTACTTGGAAAATGGATGAAGAAATCTTCATTTTCTTTCTTCCTATTAGAAATCAGGATGTAGCTGACCACATGATGAAATAGACCTACCCTGTTTAAAATAACAAGCCATTTAAAAAATCCTTGGTTTCATCTACTACCCATTTAAATACCCATCTTACCTAAAATAAAATCACTATTGTGATAAACATTTATTTCATGACTACAGTAATGCATTCTGCTGCAATTAAACCAGAAGATTGATATTGTTTGAGATAAGTAGAACATATAATCTTGACCTTTTTCTTAAAATATCTAGTCATAAAATTTCTCTTGTTTCTAGAGGGCAATCTATTCGCCCAAAAGAAAAAAGACAAATGGATGTTGGCATGTATGAATTCATCTTCACTGCAGGTACTAAATGTTGCCTTTTTAGTTAAAAGAACAATTGTGCTTCTTTCAGAATGCCAATTATAAGAGGGCCATTTGCTGACATCTAACATTCCCATAAAGAAACGCTTGAGTCAATGATGAGAGTGATCTGGGACTCACACCAGGAAACTGATGGCAAAACTATTAATCAATGCTAACATTATTCCTAGTTATTCCTTGAGGTTGGCAAGAGCCTGTAAAACCGAAGGAGAAGAATAAAGGCCGAGATAGGTGGAGGAAGAAAGGAAAAAAAACAAAACAAACAAACAAAAAACCAACACAGAAGTCTGGGTTGATTTTAACTGATTCTTTCCCAGTCAAAGTACTGTTTCACATGGTGGGTGAGGACTAGGCTAAAATTACGGGTCAGCTACTGTTTCAAAACATTTTATTCATCCTTGGCAAGTTACCCAAAAATGGAAATATTTTCACGGCAGAGCTAAGTTCAACTTGCTTTTGAACTCCAGCTTGCTTCCACACCTGGGTCCGCCTGTTAGAATCTCTAAGGGTCTGTTATTAGAAAAAAAATGGAACATGCAGGTTTGCTGTGTTTTCTACGCCTTCCTCACAGGATCCATTAACAGGCTGTTGAGATGATACACCTGGGTGGCTTTGTCTCATATAACCCTGGGGAGTGTTTTTTGATGATTGTTTGCTTTCTTTCTTTGAAGAAAGACACGAATATGGTTTTTCTATATTTCTAATCAGTGAAGTTTATTTTATGAACATGATTATAAAAATCACAAGGCAACTCCCACTATGTTAAAGTGCATAGGAGGCAAGGTGGGCTATGCTTCAGGTAAGGGTAAAGGGTGTCTTTTTCTACTGTTAATTGATGTATTGATGCCCTGTCTGAATAAAATAGACAATGATTACCAAATAAACATATTCCAGGTAAATAATCACTGGAATCCATCAAATTCTGGCCCTATGACATCAATCACCATTATGAAATCTTACTTTACCAGGGCTTCCCTACAAGGATCCTCTGAGATGAAGAGGAAAATTAACTTAAAATCACATTAATTCACATATTCTCCCTTTCAAACTCTTGTCATGTCTAGAGATTCAATTAGCCTATCAGTCAAAAAGTGTCAGTGTTTTACATTCATACATGTCACTGTAAATTCAATGTAATTTTTTCAAGGGTCTTGTCATTGGCTTAAGTCAGAGGTGGGGAACCTTTCATGTTATAAGTCCACATTAATTTATCTGCAATCAAATAAGGCTGCACCCTCAAGAAACTTCAATTAGGTATGCTTAAAAATGTACATTATTTTATAAAAATTGAATACAATGTACTTAATAATTTTAAAAGATGAAAACTTTATTAATTTTAATGTATAAACTGCATGTGAGTTGTATTTAACTCATATTAGTTCTGAGTCCAGGACCTCATGAAGCATATGTAACTCACATGACTCATCACCATGGGAGCTATGAGAACTATTTTTCAAGTTGCATATAACTCATGCACAGAAAACAATAAAAAATAATAAAATTTTCATTAAATTACCGTGTTTCCCCAAAAATAAGACCTACCCATAAAATAAGCCCTAGCAGGATTTCTAAGCATTTGCACAATATAAGCCTTACCTTGAAAATAAGACCTAGTGATGGGCGTGGCTACAAAGCATAGCTGCACAACTCATGCATTTCATCGCGGAGCAGTAAAGAAGATGAACAACTCTTCTCATCTGCCCCATGAGAGCTCTATTGCTTAACATGAGAGATTGGGGCCAATGGTTCTAAAGGAAATAGAGTTGCAAGAAATTCAGGATGGAATTCGGGGTTTGGAGAGTTATGATGATGTTCCAGAAGAAGACTACTTAACAATATTTGAATAAATGTAGATTGTTGTATCATACTTAAAAAAAATAACACATTCCCTGAAAATAAGCACTAGGGTGTCTTCTTGAGGAAAAATAAATATAAGACCCTGTCTTATTTTGGGGAAACACACTAGAAAGGATCATTTTGTTTTCTAGTGTTTTTATTTTGTTTTTGTAATAAAACACCGTGGCTCCAAGGAAAAATTTTTTCTAGTGTGGCAGCCAATGTGTTAAGTTAACTAACATTTTAATGACTTTGTTGTGCCTACTGTTTGTTGGAAAGCATTTGAATATTTGGTTGCAGCATGGAGGTCTGTAGTTTCAGTTGATCCTCTAGATCTGTGGTCCCCAACCCCTGGGCCATGGAGTGGTTCTGAACCACGGCCTGTTAGGGACCAGGTTGCACAGCTGGAGGTGCACAGTGGGCAATGGAGTGAAGCTTCATCTGTATTTACAGCAGCTCCCTATCGCTTACATTACCACATAAGCTCTATCTTCTGTCAGATCAGCGGAGGCATTAGATTCTAATAGGTGTTTGAATCCTACTGTAAACTGCACGAGTGAAGGATCTAGGTTGCACACTTCTTAGTATTAATAGATTCACAATAATAAGTGGCTGAAAAGCTAGAAAGCATTTTTCCAGCATGCCGCCAAAGTTATGGGTATTCTACTGCATGTTTCCATATTTCAATTGTATCTTTCTTAGCATCAATGACTTTAAACTGTCATCTACTGAGAGCTCAATCAATTCCATCTGTATTTCTTTAGGTGCCTTGGTGATATCAACTAGGTGAGGCGGAAATGCTAATTTGAGTGCGATATCATGATTCTCAAAATCAGTGAAACTTCCATTGTGTTTTCCAATTAATAGGTCTGTAACAGCTGCATATTCTTCAAATGAGTTGCACATATCATCCGCTCATGAATGACCTTTGTTAACTGGGAAAAATGTTCATCCAAAATTTCCTTTCAAAGAAGTGTTTTGAAGAAAGCAAGCTTTTTTCAAAATGCTTGGATTTTTTGGCACATATCATAATATAGACTTAGGTTTACCTTACAAAGAAATAGTCAAGTCATTTTGATTTGACATGATATGACATAGAAATGCTGCATTTCTGTAGAAATTGTCTTTCGATAATTCACATTGCTGATTCTGTTCTTCATACAGTTTAGCTATCTGTTTTTGCAGAGATAAGATTTTGACTAACACCTGTTCCTGTGATAGCCAACACACTTTAGGCAAATCCACCCTGAATACTTCACTGTTCAACTTTAGAATGTTACAAAACTGATCATGCTGTATTGCATTCTAGGAAAGTAGTTAACAATACTTCTAACTTGTTGCAAAGTGTCACTTAAAATAGTAGCTTTCACACAGAGATTTTGCTGATGCAAGATACAATGAGAAGAAATGAAAGCATCTGGATGTGCTAACACTTTTTTTTTTTATCTGTGCAATAAAGCCATCATGTTTCCCTGTGAAGGAAGGTGCATACACTCACTAAATTTACCAAATTCAGTGCAACTTCACGACATTTATCTAGAAAGTTGTTGAAGATATCTATTTCTCATGTTCTGTTTGCAAGTGTTCCCAAAGTAATTCTTTGTAGCAAAGAATATCTAGTATGACCTGAATGAAGTATAAAACCTGCCCTGAGTCAGTAGTATCAGTTGATTCATCTAGAGTGATTGAATCACATATATTTTCCTTTTGAAGTATTGTATGAAGTCGTTACGTTAAGTTGAAGGCTAATTCATGCTGTCAATCAGATATGGATCTCCTTGAAAGAGGCAGTTGCTTGTACTTTGAAATGTTATTGGGGTCTAAGCAAACTACAACTTAGACAACGCATTCTTTCACAATTTCTACATCACTGAATGGCTTCCCTTTCCCCCCAAGTATGTAAGTTACTTTATAGACTTACAAAATAGTTGCTTCAGTGGCATTATTTTCAGATTGTATTGCTGCTTGAAAGAATTGTCTTTGCTTTGCTTTTGCTTTTCATCTTTTAATTTCTGCAATACAATCTTTGCACCTCTCCCTCTATTTAAAATAGTTGTGGTCCTTATGAGTGCTATTAATATAATGCGGGTGAGCACTGAATTTCTTTAATGTTGATATTGCAGTATCACAAAACAAGCAAATAATCTTATCTTTAGCAGAAAGAAACAAGATAATAACGTAATCCCTAATCCTCATTTAAACACCTGTTTTCTTCCTTCAGCATTCCCTGAGTCTTCTTTGACATGATGGGCCATTAAGCAGAGAGAATTAAAAATAACTGTTGAGCTGTGCGACTATTCACATTCCACTTTAAACAGAAACGTGATGCAACATTGTCAAAAGCTGGTAACAGACTGGCATACTAGACTCCCATAAACTCTGGCCAACTAGCCTTGTTCAGTAGTGGTGCTAGTCAGGCAGAGGAAGTTAGAACTAAATCATGAGCGTAGCAGCTGTCGATTTAGCCTTTATGGTTTACTGATGTTCTAATTGTGCCTTTCAATCTGGGAGCATTATTTCATTGAAACTTATTTTATTCTTTGGTATTTTAAATACACTCACTTAAAAAATAAAATAAAAATATAAAAGACATAGCCGGGCACGGTGGCTCACGCCTGTAATCCTAGCACTCTGGGAGGCTGAGGCGGGCGGATTGCTCGAGGTCAGGAGTTCGAAACCAGCCTGAGCAAGAGCGAGACCCCGTCTCTACTATAAATAGAAAGAAATTAATTGGCCAACTAATATATATATAAAATTAGCCGGGCATGGTGGCGCATGCCTGTAGTCCCAGCTACTTGGGAGGCTGAGGAAGCAGGATTGCTTGAGCCCAGGAGTTTGAGGTTGCTGTGAGCTAGGCTGACGCCACGGCACTCACTCTAGCCTGGACAACAAGTGAGACTCTGTCTCAAAAAAAAATATATATATATATATATAAAAGACAAACAAAAATGTATTAATTATAATAAAAGGATTTGTTCTGTAAAATTTGGATTCAGTGAAAAGGCTGCACTTAAGGACCTAGAAGGTTACGTGTGGCCTCAAGGCCACAGGTTCTCCACCCCTGGCCTAAACCATGCAGAGATACGAGGAAGTGTAAGGCATAGTTTTAGCCTATAAACATCTTAAAAGCCCAGTTAGAGAAACTAGAAAAAAAAATGCATAGTAAAATATTCGAGGATAATATTTAATTCAGTGCTGAATCATAAAATATAGAATATGGAGTTGAGGGGAATGGCTCCTGCTTCCCATTTTGGACATTAACTGCAACAATACAACATCTGTTCCGCAGAATCGTATTGACCTCCTGCTGTATGTCAGGACTTTTAGGTGCTGGGTTTCCCCAAAGCAGCAACCGATTTCTAGTGCTCAAGTAGCATTGTGAGCTGCAACTAGCGACATCTGAGAATTTATTATTTCCTCAAAGGTGAGTCTTCCAGGGTCCCTTTTTAATGACTCAGCTTATCAACCCAGAGTCAGCATATGGCCGATTCTTAGGCTAAACTTCAAAGTGAAGTCTGTGGTCTGTTTCTGTTTCCATCCTCAGTGGCACTGCAGTCAACGTGCTACTATTACAGCTATTATGGACTTAATCCTGGAGTAGAGTTAGGCAATTGTAAATAAATACTTCTCTCACAGAGTTAATGAAAAGGGTTTGGGGCTTACATAATAGATGAACAACCAGCAAAATAGTCACAAGAATTAACTATCAGAGATTACATAATCTGATAAAACATTTGCCACATACTTTAATTCCAGGGAATAATAGAACAAGGGTTCTCAAGGACAATGAGACACCAACCAGATAGCAATTATATAGATGTTTGGGCACTTATAAAACCTAGAATTGGGTCCCAAATTACTAACAAAAATCCAGTAAGGGCTGGGGTTTTCTGGAGTGGTCATAATCATGTTAATAATTATATCTACAGTCCTTAGTGTTTTATGTGCGTCAAACAGTATCTGCTTAATAAATATAGATTATGTGAATGAATAAATGGACAGGGTCTCACATGTTATTAATAAGCTAATGTAGAGAAAATGTGACTTTTTAAAAAACTTGACTTACTTCTTATACACATATAAGGTAAAACTAAATCACATATAGATAGTAAGATTATTTTTAAATAATTAGAATAAATATATTCTGGGTTAACAACATAATTGATATATATATAATATATATGCATATATATTATATATATAATCTATATATGTTTAAATGTAAGTGATCTACAAAATAAACCCTTAAAGTACTTTTAATCTGGTAGAGTTGCCAGTGGTTCTATTCTAAGGGCAATATAACTAGTGTTTACAGTGGTCATCTCATCCCAGTGTGCCTAGCACTGTACTGGTTTTAAAACTGATATTCCTGCATCTAAGTAACCCCTTCCATCCTAGGGCAAACCAGGATGGTTGGTCACTCTACTAGGGCTATAAGTGAACTTTTAATTTTATGTTCAGGGGCATGCTGTGTACTTCTAAACAAGTTGCAAATTTAATAGGCCAGAATGATCAGTGAACAGTATACATCTATGTTGACATTAACAAGTCCTAATTTATTTATATGGGACATATAACCTTATTTAAACTCATTTATCAAATATTTCTGGACTGTAAAGTTAAACATTTTAAAAATTAGAAGAAAAACACATTTTAATAAAATACTAAAATAATTTAATAAAAAAATCCTATAATTTTTTTAAGAAAATTCATACTACAGCTGAAGTTGATGAAACTGCTTTAATTTTCAAGTCTCCTTGGAAATGGTATATGTTTATGCAACTAAAAAAATGAAATGAGTAGAAATGGACATCAGATAATGGGGGAATAGGACATTCAAAGTAAATATTTAAATTATCTATGAACTTGGATTATCCTGGAAAAGCACTGAAAAAACAAAACTATACTTTGTTTTACACTGATTGTAAGGAGAGTGATAGACTGAATTTAAGTCTCAGAGTAAATCCTAGGTTTTGACATTCTGAGTTTTTAAGAGAATATTTGAACAAAGGAGCAGAAACCTCAGAAGAAGCACAAATAAATAATGAGGTTACCTTCTCAATTATTTCAAGTTGTCATGGAGTTATCAAAGGTCGAGATATAAGAAAAGAGATTGTAAGATAGGATTGCACAAAACAGAGGGTAAAAGACAAGCGGGTTTTTGATAAAGAGATGTGCTTATAGGTAGTAGAGGATATCTACAAGAAGGAGCTTTGCAGAGTGTCTGGTTGAGAAGAGGAAGAAGCGTGGAGAGTCCAGCATGCTGTGGTGGAAGTTGTAAAGAGTTCAGGGACTGGCAGGTAAAGAGAGGAAGACATGACCACATTGTCACGTTGCCATGGGAGCAGAGGCTTGAGAAGGTCCTAAGGAAAAATAGGTCAGCCACTCACATCCAGTGTTCCAAATAACACAAAGCAAAATGGCCAGGTGAGACCTTTACCTCTGCCACTAGAAGGACAATAAAACCTGTGACAAGGGTAATGGTGACAGAATTGAAGGAAAGCAGCATATAGTTGATGACATCAATGGAACATCAGAAACACGTACAAGGTGTCTTTTTTTTTTGTCAGTTTTCACTTTTAAAAACTTGTGATCTATCTCATCAAGAGTTCAGAACTACATGATATTAAGAAAAATTTTATATAGAAATACTAGAGCTAGCACTGTAGGCTTCATTTTATCAGAAATGACTGCATAAAGTTAAAGCAACAGATGGGCAGTTAGACTAAAACAGAAACAATGACATTATCTGTTCAAACATTGCCAACTGTCATCACTTGGACTCCAAAACAGTAATTGACAGAAAACGATCTCACTGATATTCCATAGCTATAGGAGTTTATGTCCCCATATGGCAGGGCCTCCACTGTCAAAGCCTCATTATATACTGAATGTCTTCATTAATACAAGAAACTAAAACACAGTGTGTGCTCTTTTTCAGTTAAGTATTCAACAGCACATTTGTTCAAGTTTTATAAAAAATACAAAACCTTCACATGCTACCTAACTATTCTCAGTAACTAAGGTTAAATTATTTTTAACTTAAGCAAAAATTCCAAAGTAAGACCAGTGAGAATACACTTTTAAATCCTTTCTCCTTTTGAAAAACATTCTAAACATAGTTCAGGTTGTGGCACAAGTAGAAGTTAGCTTCAAATTTCTATTGCACCATAACTTTCTATAGTTTTGCGATGGCCTAAAAAGCTTGGCAGCTAACAAAATGGATGTGTTAAAGTCCTACAGCAAGTTCTGAGAATGGGTTCACAATTCAGCACTCTTTAGTTGGGATGCCATGGAGAATGAATGGGTCAAATTAAATACATTGTATTCATTCATAGTTGGCCGAATGATTTATAGTATATAGCTAAGGTAAACCTTTTATAACTTTGATAGTGATTAGGAAGGCACTGATTTATTTTAGTCTATAAAAATATAAATGAAAATCTAGTACACATTTTTGAGAGGACTACAGTGATTCCTGGACTACATATGTAACATCTCATCAATAACAACCAGTGCGTATTTCTCTTATAGGAATGCTTTTCTAAATTATATTTGGTTGCATTTTAGTAACTTTATAGGATATTCTAAAAATCTCAGGCATGCCAAAGCTCTCTCTAAGAAGACCATGTCTTCATCTTGAGGGTAACTCACTGACCCAGATGGATCTGGCCAGCTAGGTAAAAATGAAGCCTCAATTCCCAATAGAAAATATTAAGAAACAATTTTCCAAAGAATTTTTAAATGATTATAAAAACAAGGATATAAAGCTAAAACATTCAAACCCCAATTCTAATTCCACCATTGATTTATTTTTCTGTTTTCTTCTTTCTTGGGTGAACAAAGCTAGTCCTTTCAACTTACCACTTGTTGTCTCCTTGTTGAGTTTGATCACTCCCTACCTTCCTATTCTCTCCATGATGTCCATATGAACTAACAGGTCTTAACACAAACCAACCTAATTGGAAGGTCACTAAAACCCTACTGAGAGTGAGAACAGATGTGGATGTTTTATTTTACAAGAATTCCAAGTCACTTTTTGTTCTTGACAGACTAACTTTGTGACTAGCACAGGCCGTTCTCGAAGCTATCTTGTTTTGAGGCCACGAGTACAATTTGAGTGTATGCTGAGACTAAGTCCAATTAGTGGAAAGTCATTAATTTGGTCACTCAAAAAGTGGACATTGAGAGTTATACAATGAACCAAGCACTGCTTCAGTGGTTAGAAAAACAATGATGCACAAGAATGACAAAGCAGTCATCCCCTTGAAGTTTATTTTCCAATGCAAGTTGCAAACAATAATAAAAAATAATAACACTAATACCTATCATTTATATAACACTTACCAAGTGAATTGCTTATTCTAAGCATGTTACATATTTTAACTCATTTTAATTTGTAACAACCTGTAAGCATTAAACAACAACCCCATTTTAAGGATTAAGATATTGAGGAAAAGAGAAGTTAAGTAACTTGTCCAAGGTCAGAGAGCTAGCAAGTGGCTATATCCAGGATTGAGGGATTCAGAGTCCATGCGTTTAATCACTCTTTCATATTACCTCTCATTAACAGCAATAAGATAAATATACAGTGTCAGACAGAGATATGTTCTGTGAATAAGACAAATCACAAAGGGAACAGAGAGAGGGATGGGAGAAGGGAGGACACTAGTTTAGATAAAAGAGTCACGGAAGGTTTCTATGAGGAGGAGAATATTTGAGGACACACCTGGACAATGAGAGAGGAGAACTAATGAAAAGGTCTAGGCGAAGAACATTTCAGGAAGGAGAAACAAATACCCCATGGCAGGAGTAAACTAAGAGTATTCAAAGGAAGAGCAAGAAGGTGGGTGGTTGGTGGAGAAGGGGGTAGTGAAAGAGTAATCTAGAAGGGCTAGTTTATGTAAGGCTTTGTAGTTCCAAATAAAGGGTTTGGATTTCATTCCAAATGTTATGAGATTTAACAGATTTTAAGCCAGGGAGAGACATTTAATTGATTTTTTAAAAGCTTTCTCTGGTTTCATTGTTAAAAACAGAAGGGCTAAAATTCTCAACAAAATCCCAGCCAATCGAATCCAGGTGCTTGTCAAGAAAATAATCCATTACAACCAAGTGGGCTTCATCCCAGAGATGCAGGGATGGTTCAGCATACGCAAATCTATAAATGTAATTCACCATATAAACAGAAGCAAAAATAAAGACCATATGATCCTCTCAATAGACAGAAAAAGCATTTGACAAAATTCAGCACCCTTTTATGATAAGAACGCTCAACAAAATAGGCATAGACGGGGCTTACCTAAAAATGATACAAGCCATATATGACAAACCCACAGCCAATATCATGCTGAATGGGGAAAAACTGAAAGCATTCCCACTTAGAACTGGACCAAGACAAGGTTGCCCACTATCTCCACTTCTGTTCAACATAGTGCTGGAAGTCCTCGCTACAGCAATCAGACAAGAGAGCGGAATTAAGGGTTTCCAAATGGGAGCAGAAGAAATCAACTCTCATTCTTTGCTGATGACATGATATTATACCTAGAAAACTCCAAGGATTCAACCAAGAGACTCCTTGAACTGATAAATGAATTTGATAAAGTCTCAGGATACAAAATCAACGCACAGAAATCAGAGGCATTCATATACGCCAACAACAGTACAAGTGAGAACCAAATAAAAGACTAAATTCCCTTCAAAATAGCAACAAAGAAAATAAAGTACCTAGGAATATATTTAACTAAGGAGGTAAAAGACCTGTATAAAGAGAACTATGAAACACTGAAGAAAGAAACAGTAGAGGATGTAAACAGGTGGAAGAATATACCATGCTCATGGGTCAGCAGAATCAACATTGTTAAAATGTCTATACCACCCAAAGTGACCTACAGAGTCAATGCAATCCCTATTAAAATACAAACGTCATTTTTCACAGATATAGAAAAAATAATTTTACACTTCGTATGGAATCAGAGAAGACCCCATATAGCAAAATCAATCTTAGGCAATAAAAACAAAATAGATGGTATCAATTTATCAGATTTCAAACTATACTACAAGGCTATAGTAATTAAAACAGCTTGGGATTGGCAAAAGAACAGGGACATTGACCAGAGGAACAGAATAGAGATTCCTGATATAAAACCATCTTCATATAGCCAACTAATCTTCGACAAAGCAGACAAAAACATACATTGGGGAAAAGAATCCTTATTCAATAAACAGTGCTGGGAAAACTGGATAGCCACATGCAGAAGACTGAAACAGGACCCACACCTTTCACCTCTCACAAAAATCAACCCACACTGGGTAACAGACTTGAACATTAGATGTGAAACTATTATAATTTTAGAGGAAAACGTTGGAAATACTCTTCTAGACTTTGGCCTAAGCAAAGAATTTATGAAGAAGACCCCAAAGGCAATCACAGAAGCAACAAAAATAAATAAATGGGACCTGATCAAATTAAAATGCTTCTGCACAGCCAAAGAAACTGTCAAGAGAGCAAACAGACAACCCACAGAATGGGAGAAAATTTTCCGCAAGCTACACGTCCGATAAAGGGCTGATAATTAGTATCTATTTAGAACTCAGGAAAATCAGTAAGAAAAAATCAAACAACCATATCAAAAAATGGGCAAAGGACATGAACAGAAACTTCTCAAAAGAAGACAGAATAATGGCTAAAAAACATGAAAAAATGCTCAACATCTCTAATCATCAGGGAAATGCAAATCAAAACTACAATTAGATATCACTTAACCCCAGTGAGAATGGCCTTTATCAAAAAGTCCCCAAACAATAAATGTTGGCATGGATGTGGAGAGATAGGAACACTCCTACACTGCTGGTGAGACTGCAAACTAGTTCAACCTCTGTGGAAAGCAGTATGGAGATACCGTAAACCGATACAAGTAGGTCTACCATTTGATCCAGCAATTCCACTACTGGGCATCTACCCAAAAGATCAAAAGTCACTTTATAAAAAAGACACTTGCACTCGAATGTCTATAGCAGCACAATTCACAATTGCAATGTTGTGGAAACAACCCAAGTGCCCATCAATTCATAAGTGGATTAATGAAATGTGGTATATGTATACCATGGAGTACTATTCAGCTCTAAGAAACAATGGTGATATAGCACCTCTTGTATTTTCATGGATAGAGCTGGAAACCATTCTACTAAGTGAAGTATCTCAAGAATGGAAAAACGAGCACCCCATGTACTCACCAGCAAATTGGTATTAATGGATCAACACCTCAGTGGACATATAGGAGTAATATTTATCGGGTGTTGGGCAGGTGGGTGGGGGAAATGAGGGGATGGGTATATACAAACATAATGAGTGAGATGTGCAATGTTTGGGGGATGGTCACACTTAAGGCTCTGACTTGAGGGGGGATGGGGGCACGGGCAATATACATAACCTTAACACTTGTACCCCCATAATACACTAAAAAAACCCCAGAAGGGCTAAGAACTGGGCCCTTGAGAAGTCCAGTAGCCACAGGTTGGGGAGATGAGCAGAAACCAGCCAATGGGCCTGAGAAAGAGTGAACGGTGCGGCAGGAGATAAAGCATAAAGGAAATCATGGCTAAGAGAACAGATGAAGAAAACTTTCCATGAATAATGGTGTGGTCGCCATGTCAAATATGGCCACGAGGTTAGGATGATGGCTGAGAACTGTGGCTGGATTTGGCAAGGGGGAGGTTGTGGGTAACTTTGACAAGAGTGACTTTGCAGGGATGCTGGGGAAGAAAGCCTGGTCTGAAAGGGGTGAGTTGCCAACTGGGCTGGAGGAGGTGGGAGAGAAGTACTAATAATTGAGGGAAGAATTCTTTTGGGAAGCAGAGAAACACCATAGTAGATGAAGGGGCCATGAGAACATGTCTTCTACTATGAAGGCACTTCAGTATGGCTATGTATTGATGGGAACGATCCCATGGGATGGAGAAACTGAAAAAGTAAGAGAGAATAAATGATAAACCAAGGAGCACAATCCTTGCATATGAGGGTGGGATTAGGCTCTAGGGAGGAATAGGAAGAATTCATTGTTTGCAATGGAAAGGAAGGCAGGGCATATGGGTATAAATGCAGCAGGCTGGCAAGATTGATGGTGTGAAGATGAGATTGGTCTCTTCTATCTTCTATTTTGTCACTGACATAAGAAGGAGTGGAGGGAAGCAGGGATTTTTGAAGGATTAAGGAATAAGAAGAAAGTATGAAATAGTCATTTTAGAACACGAGAGTAAATTGGATAGGAAAATGTAACTGAATTCCAGAACAATGCTAAGGGCTCACTTGAGATTATACTAAAAAAATTTAAATGTAACTAGCTGATAGAAGGAGCACTAGACTAGGTAAGTAGATATTTTGGTTCCAACACCAATTTTGCCACTTACTGGACATGTTCCTTTAGATAAGGCACCAAACTTCTCTGGGCCTCAGTTTACTCACTGAGTCCAGTGAGAGAAGACTGTGGGTCTGTCCCACTCTGAGGGACCCAGAAATGTGTCCTGGTGCCCACTGGCATCTAGTGTCCAAGGTCCAGGGTACTCAATGTATTTTAGGATGTGGAAGAGTCCTAAAAAATAAATAACTCTCCCTTCACAATCTCCAGCAGTGCCCCACCCTGATGAGAAACACAGGAACAGATGATCACACCAAGGGGCTCTCCAACTCTATGACTGACTATAACCTTAATTGCTTATGTCAGGGGAAGCTGGATTAAACTGATGGATAAACCACACATGCATTTAATTCATCACTATGAATCCTCACTCTTGTCTCCCATAGTATTTTTTAGACTAATAATAGGTTGCTAGCCAGGCAAAATGAACAGAAGTTGAGTTTGCCCTTGTTATTTCCTTAGGCCTTAGAGGTACTAATGAGCAGTGAAACAGTCAGATTATGGCCGAGAAAAGGAAGAGGCAGCATAGGGTGATACGGAAATAAAATATTTGTCCTTCATTATTATGGAAACCACTGTCATTAACTAATATAATGATCAAACATAAGTGCCGTCAGCAATAATATGCAATAGTAGCAAAGAAAGTTTTGTACCCAGGTATTGCCAGCATGGTATTCGGTCACATCTCACTACCATAAGATGAGAAAAAATAATTTTAATTGTATTAGCCATAAGGCCCCCAACATGAACTGAAAATTAGTTGCCAGAGACAAGGCAATTATTAAAGGCAATACATCAAATTCTACTCAAATGATCAGTGGGGTGCTGCAGGCATTGCTGTTAGTGACCTTTCTAGTTGACACCTTCATTAATGATGTGTAAAAAGAAGACTAGTATGTGAATGGATTTTCCAAACTGATTCCACTGTGGGAGTTATAACAAATGCAAGGTTTCAACATCACAGTAATAACTACAGTAGAAATGAGTACAGATGTTCCTGGGAAGACGAAATTTAAGTCAGGCAATTGTATAGTGAGATAACATAGGCAGATAGGAAAAATTCTAGTGGAAAATCTTTAATGGTAACTTGATGATTTCTTGAAAACAAAAAAGAAAGAAATCTGTGATCACACAGATCTCAAATAGTTTTATTACTGACCTTTATTGAATAAAAATGTCTATCAGACATTATAAACACTACTGTTTCATCTATTGAATGAAAACAAACAGAGTAAACATATACATAGTCAATGTGCTTTTTTTTTCCCTTTATGTAAACAAAACATTTTTGGGATAATTTTTTTTCCTTTGGCTCTGGAAGACTTCTATTTTTTTTATTTCAGCATATTACGGGGGTACAAATTTTAAGGTTTCAAATAATGTCCTTGCCTTCCCTCCCCCCAGAAGTCTGAGCTTCAAGCGTGACCATCCCCCAGATGGTGCACATCTCACTCATTATGTATGTGTATACCCACCCTCTCCCCCCCCCCCACCCTCCCAATACCCAATTAATGTAGTTTCTATGTGTACACTTAGGTGCTGCTTAGTTAATACCAATTTGCTGGTGAGTATATGTGGTGGTTGTTTTTCCATTCTTGGGATATTTCACTTAGTAGTATAGGCTTCAGCTCTACCCAGGAAAATACAAAATGTGCTATATCACCGTTGTTTCTTAGAGCTGAATAGTACTCCATGGTATACATATACCACATTTTATTAATCCACTCATGATTGATGGGCACTTGGGTTGTTTCCACAACATTGCAATTGTGAATTGTGCTGCTATAAACATTCGAGTGCAGGTGTCTTTTTTGTAGAGTGTCATTTGGCCTTTTGAGTAGATGCCCAGTAATGGGATTGCTAGATCAAATGGTAGATCTACTTGTATCACTTTAAGGTATCTCCATATTGCTTTCCATAGAGGTTGAACTAGTTTGCAGTCTCACCATCAGTGTAGGAGTGTTCCTATCTCTCCGCATCCACGCCAACATCTATTGTTTTGGGACTTCTTGATAAAGGCCATTCTTACTGGAAATAAGTGACATCTCATTGTAGTTTTGATTTGCATTTCCCTGATGAATGTCTATACTACCCAAACTGATCTACAGATTCAATGCAATACCTATTAAAATCCCATCAGCATTCTTCACAGATATAGAAAAAATAATTTTATGCTTCATTTGAAACCAGAGAAGACCCCACATATCAAAAGCAATTCTAGGCAATAAAAACAAAATGGGAGGTATTAATATGCCAGATATCAAACTATATACTACAAAGCTGTAGTAATTAAATCAATTTGATATTGGCACAAAAATAGGAATATTGACCAGTGGAACATAACAGGGAACCCAGATATAAACCATCCTCATATAACCAACTAATCTTTGACAAAGCGGACAAAAACATACACTGAGGAAAAGAATTCCTTTTGAATAAATGGTGCTGGGAAAACTGGAAGGCCACTTGTAGAAGGCTGAAGCAGGATCCATACCTTTCACCTCTCATAAAAATCAACTCACACTGGATAACAGACTTAAACCTAAGGTATGAAACTATCAGAATTCTAGAGGAAAATGTTGGAAACACTCTCCTAGACATCGGCCTAGGCAAAGAATTTATGAAGAAGACCCCAAAGGCAATCACAGCAGCAACAAAAATAAATAAATGGGACATGATCAAACTAAAAAGCTTCTGCACAGCCAAAGAAATAGTCATGAAAGTAAACAGACAACCTACAGAACGGGAGAAAACTTTCGCATCCTACACATCTGATAAGGGGCAGATAACTAGAATCTATTTAGAATTCACGAAAATCAGCAAGAAAAAATCAAACAACCCTATCAAAAGGTGGTCAAAGGACATGAACAGAAACTTTTCTAAAGAAGACAGAATAATGGCTAAGGAACATATGAAAAAAGCTCAACATCTTTTGGGATAATTTTTAAAGTGAGGTTAAACACATAACATAAAATTAGCCTTTAAAAAGTGAACAGACTGCTATGACATTCTGTTGACAAAAAGAAAAAAAAAAAAAAGTAAAAAAAAAAAAAAAAAAAAAAAAAAAAAAAAATAAAAAGTGAACAGTTCAGTGAAAGTTAATACAGTCACAATGCTTTGCAACCACTAACTCTATCTAGTTCCAAAACATTTTCTTTACTGCAAAAGGAAACCCTGAATACATTAAGTAATTGCCCCACATTGCCCCTGCTCCTTGTCCTGGCAACCATCGATCTGTGTTTTGTCTCTGTGAATTTATGTGTCCTAAATATTTCATTTAAATAAGTCATACAATACAATCGGCGACCTTTTGTATTTGGTTTCTTTCACTTAACGTTTTCAAGACTCATCCATGTTGTAGCATGTACCAGTGTTTCACTCCTTTGTAAGGCTGAAGCCAATGTGCTTTTGAATTGCAACATTAACTTTAAAGCACAATACAGATGTCCCACTTCTGAGGGAAAACAATGAATGTAACCCAACAGAAATTCAGCAAAACCTAGCCCATCCTGACTAATACAACTCTTAAGGAAAGAAGAGCAGAAAGGAGCCTATTTCATTAATTTTACTACCAGGAATCCTTCATGAAATGAAAGATGGTACTGTTAGAAAGTCCTTTCTTTACTTTTTAAGTGACATTTAGCTCTTTACCCATGAGATGCCATAAATATTTATTAATTACTGATGAGCTGGAAGGTTTGGAGCTCCTGGCATGCTATCTATGATGCAGAAGGTACTCAGTATATGTCTGTTTAAAGACATGCAGTAAGAATAGGAGACGGTGTGGGGTTCTTTGATGTGTGTTTGTTTCTGTCCAACGGGGGCTAGTGCAATATGGCTGACATGAGCAGGGGGAGTTGTTTCTACTTGTAGTGTCAATGTCATTGATTCTCAGAGTCATCATGAACCTGTTTCTAACCTGTTAGCTCCCCATCCACATCAGGGCTTGTGGGACTGGTTGCTTTTGTAAAAAATGTCCTCAATAGTTTGTATATAAAAGTCACAGAAGATCTTCCTTCTTCCCTTTTAAATTTACATCTCCAATATAACTTTCTTCCTTTCTTGATGCCTCTTGTCAGAAAGACCCAGTGGAATCTTTATTCTAACTGTGTCTAGTACAGAATTTCTACATTTTTATTCACTGTCAAAAACACAGTGAAGTAGTTTATGAGGTAGAATATTGGTCTTAACTGTCACTTTCCATCTTATGATTTTAAGTCATATTTTTCCTATTATTTAGTTGATATGAGTATGATTTAACTGAACAAATACTTTCTTATTATGAAATCTGGGATGGTGAACTCTTCTGAAGAACCTCAGTCTATTGAACTGAAGTGGGATAGCAATCTAATTTGATTTCCTAATGACACCTTTGAGGGAAAAAAATAGACCCTTTTTATATTGTAAGAGTTTTCAGAAAGAATACTAAGAAGCTGAGAGTCCATTTAAAATGTACAAATTTCCCTCCAAGGAGACATTATTTTGTTCTTGCTTGTATTTTAGACAGTTGGGCAAAAGTACTATGCAAAATAACTGAAATTTAACCCTTTGTGTATGTCTGTCTTTCTGTAAATATGTATGTTAAAAACTGTGGTCATATTACTTAGGTATCTCAAATGAGATGGCAATCAATTCTGCAGAAATTAATAGTTTCCCAAAGAGCTTCTAGAATATATTTATAGTTTATTACTGAAATGCTTCACATTGGTACATTTTCCTATGAAAATGTGTTAATTAGCCATAATAACTATAAATTAAAGATAAACTATTCATATCCTTTCATGTAACTGCAATCATCTATAAAACCAAATAGTACTCACATAAAAATAAATTTGGAGGGCCAAATCAACTACTTGGAACATGGTTTGTTCTAGAAAGTACAGAACAAGAAGCATACATATTCAACTGAGTAGGACCTTGCAAACACTTGCATAATCCAGAGGAATCAAACCAGATACAATGCTGAGACACAAAACAACACATGCTCACCATAAAATCTGATGAATCTATAAAATTGGATGGAACAAGGCCTCAAACTCCTGAGGCTTCCAAATTTCAGGACAGACTTGGTTATGATGGTATTCTGCCACATAAGAGACATAAAACAGATTTATAGCAAGAGGCAGAACAGAGACATTTATGAAGGTAGAAGATTCATGAATTACAGAAAAAGTAACAAAGGCCAGCGAAAGAGGAGGCATGACATTTTCCCCAAGATAAACTTGCTGGAAGCCCACACTGTCCACCATTCCATGAGACCTGCAGGCCAGTCTCCGGAGAGCTCTATACCAAATACTGCAGCAACAAACACTGGCATAGCCAGGGTACATCTTTATTGCATAACTGGATTTTGACCATTGAGAGATGATTCCTGCAAAAGAGCAGGAAAGCTTCACGTTGCTGAGAAATGAAGCTTCGATAAAAATGAAAACTGTATAATTTACACAACGTCCTTCACAGTTTGGCTGCTCAATGTTTTCACCCACACATACTCTGTTGACCTTTACCAGTAATGATGCACTCACTTCTTAGTTCTGCCCAGTGGGGGTCAAAGAATGATGAAATAATATTTTCCCCACTAAGTATGCGAGAATTTAAAAGAACTAAGGCAACCTCAATAAGAAAACAGGCAAAATACTTGAACAAGCAACACAAACACACATATGAGAAATGGGTAAGGAACAAAATCATCACATGGGCAATGAGGTACCCTATTTAGCATCACATTGGCTCGGTCTTTGGAAAGAACAATTAGAATAGAAAGGGAGAAAGTAAGATGAAGACAGTGGCGAATAAATAGGAGAGGAGAAAGTAATGATGGCAAATGCAGAGAATGCTTTCAAATTGTTTTTCTTGGGAGGAAGAGAAATAAAATACTAGCTAGAGGGGAATAGGAGGGTAAAGGGAAAAGTGTTTATTTGTTTTTAGATGAAACATACTTGAGCAAGTTTAAATGCCAAAAAGAAACCATTAGTAAAAGGAAACAGTCTAGAGGTAGAGGAGACAGCTACAGTGTCCAGGTAAGAATCCTAGAAGAGGAGGAGAGAAACCAAGCACAGGTAGAGGGGACCAGCCTCAGATGTAGCAAGTGTCAACGTTTTTAAGGCCATCGGCAAATACCTTAATGTTTCTAAACCTAATTTCTTACCTTTGAACTAAGAAAAACAATACCCATCACTCAGAAAATATTATATAAATAGCATCTGGCATATAAAAGTTTATTTATTTTAATTTTGATTTTTTAATATAAAATATACTTGTTCCTACCAGTGGCTTTTACACAAATGTCACGTCTGATTAAAGCAAATTCTCTGGTAGAGGAAAGGATGTGCTACTCCACTGTACTACAAAACAGCAGTTCATTTCAAATAAATCATTTATAAGGAATTAACAGTCTGGCAAATAGAGCCAGATTCAGCAGCAGGTATATATTGGAAGGAACATAGATTTTAGAGTCATACAGATGTGCATTTGAATTCTAGCCCTGTCAGTTTCTAGCTCAGTCTTGTTCCTTGTTGTAAGTTTGATGCTTAGAATAGTACCTGGCTTAATAAATATTTATTAAATAAGAGAATAAAATTTTTTTAACTTCTTGAGTTTTGGCTCCCTGATTTGTAAATGGGATTAATAATGCAAGGAATAGAAGAATATATTGAAGTAGTAATACAGTGCCTAGCATCTAGTTGGATCTATGTAGTAAATATCAGTCTTTAGTAGTAATGGAAAAAAATAAATATTTGAAGAATTAAGAGAAAAGTTAAATAAATCATAAACCTATTATTCTTAAAATATGAAATATGCTATGAAGGTGAAAAGTTTAAAATATTTTTACTTGGAGAAAACTTTCCAGAATTTGTGCTGAAGTGACACATAGATATTGACTTGCTATTCCCCCAGTTTGAGTGCTTTGAAGGTACCCACTACAGTGATACAATGTACTACAGAAATTACTACTGAAGCACACACATAATGGAACCGTTGCCATAGAAATGGTATTTTGCCACTCTGCTCTCTTCATTTGGATGTGCTTCCTTCATATGAGGGGCAAAACAAAACAAAACAAAAAACCCAAAACAAAAATAAAACACTGAAAGTACTATTTCTCATTTAAGTTGTTCTTTTTTTATCTTTTAAAATAATATGCCAAATAAAAAACAAAAATCAATAAGCAGAGTCAGAATATTCACCCCATTTCAAAATTAAAAGATTAACCTATGATGTAAAATTGCTAAAAATCCTCTTTACCCCAAAACCTATTGCTGTTTTTATTTATATACAGTCTGTCAAACAGTAAGGATTTTTAAAATGTAGAAATGGGAATGAGGAACAGAATAATTTCTATATGTGTCAGATTATCTATAAATATAAATACATCATATGTCCAAGTTGTGTCTTTTCTGTATTCTTTACCTATGTTGAACAATGATAGAATTTTTTTTTGAAACAGAGTCTCGCTTTGTTGCCCAGGCTAGAGTGAGCGCCCCGGCGTCAGCCTAGCTCACAGCAACCTCAATCTCCTGGGCTCAAGCAATCCTACTGCCTCAGCCTCCCCAGTAGCTGGGACTACAGGCATGCGCCACCATGCCTGGCTAATTTTTTCTATATATATTAGTTGGCCAATTAATTTCTTTCTATTTTTAGCAGAGACGGGGTCTTGCTCTTGCTCAGGCTTGTTTCAAACTCCTGACCTCGAGCAATCCACCCACCTTGTCCCCCCAGAGTGCTAGTATTACAGGTGTGAGCCACCGCGCCTGGCCATTGATAGAATTTTTAATGTGGAGTAATGTTTTTATTTTCACAGTTAATCTTTGTCTAGACATTTATAGTGGGTTGAATGAACAGTATCCCTCAAAAACATGTTCAAGTCTTAACCCTGGTATCTGTGGATATGACCTTATTTGGAAAGAAGAGCTCAACAGATGTAATCTGGTTAAAAATCTTGGGATGAAATCATTCTAGGTTTAGGGTGAGCCCTAAATCCAATGGCTGGTGTTCCTAGACGAGAAAGGAGACAGTGATTTGGGACAGAGACTCACAGGGGAAGGCCATGTGAAGATGGAGCTAGAGGCTAGAGTAAAGCAACCACAAGCCATGGAACGCCAACACCTGCTGGGATTCACCAGAGACTAGGAGAGGGGCACGGAACAGATTCTCCCTCAGAACCTCCGGAAGATACCAACCCTACCAACACCTCGATTTCAAACTTCGGCTTCTGGACCATGAGAGAATAAATTTATGTTGTTTAAAGCCACTAAAAACTGACCTTTTTTGAGTCCTGACTATGCAGTAAAAACCATGCAAAGTGCTTTGCATTTATTGCCTTATTTAATCTCACAAAAAAAGCCTGGGAAGATAGTATTACCCCCATTTTGCAGAGGAAGAATTTAAGGCTCAGAAATAGGACTTAATGATTTTAAGGTCATCCAGTAATCTGAAGTGCAGGGCAAAATTCAAACCGCAGGTCTTTTTGACTTCTAAGTTCATTTTCCTTTTTCTCCAAGCTGCCCCTTCTGAAGTCACCTCAGTTTTAACAAAATATTTTTCACCTTTCACAAAGGTTTTTGATGGGGAGAGGATCAGGGAGAGTAAGTGGGGAAGTGGAATTGGAGAAAATGTGTTTCTTGTTCTGAGGTTTAAAGTAAAAATAAAAATTAAAAAATAATTTCTCTAATAGTATCACCACTTTTATATTCTAACAGAACACTAGTTTTGGTTAATTGTGGATGAAAGTGAAAAATATTTTTGTTTGAGTGTTCATATAACTATCTTATGCTTTAAAAATATATCCTTCCTTTATAGCATGTCAGTTGCTTCTAAGAAAACTTATCAAAAATTGCATTATAAAATGATTTATTTTCATATTTATATTTTAATAAAAGGTTTAAAACAATTATTTCATATAAAAATCAACTGCATTTTTTAATGTAATAGCAATGAATACTTAGAAATTGAATTAAAAAACTTCTAATATCATCAATAAACACAAAATTCTTCAAGATGAATCTAACAAAATATGTGCAACATTTGTAAGCATAAAACTACACAATATTATAAGAAAAATTAAAGAACATTGGATTAGAAAAGCCCATAATGTTAAAATGTCAATCCCTCCTAATTTGATACATAGAACCAAAGTAATCCCAATCAAAATTCTGCAGAAATATTTTTTGTGGTAACAATTGACAACCCGAGTCTATAATTTATACATAAAACAAAGGGCCAGAAATAGCTAAAAACTAAGAAAACAAAATTGGAGGTCTCACAATACCTGATGTCAATACTTATTACAAAGTTGCAATAATCAAGATAATTTAATATTATTACAAAGATAGCCCTATACATCCATGAACACAAGTGTCCAGAAATAGAGTCTAGAAATAAACCCATATATATATATATATATATATATGGTCAATTGATTTGCAAAAAAGATGTCAAAAAATCCAATACAGAAAGATTAGTCTTTCAATAAATCATCCTGGAACAATAGGGCATCCAAATACAAAGAAAATAACTTGGACCCTTACCTTATACCATCTAAAAATAACTACCTCAAAATGATCACAGACCTAAACATAAAGCCTATAAACTTGTAAAAGAAAACATAGAATATTTTTGTGACAAAGATTAGTCAACACTTTATTAGAACACAAAAAGCATGAACCATAAAAAAAAAAAAACTGATAAACTAGACCTCACCAAAATTGAAAACTCTTGGACAAATACTTTTAGAAACTGGAAAGATAACCTCAGACTGGGAGAAATTATTTGCAAAATGTATATGTGATAAATGTTAAAATATATATATATATATATATGTATGTATAAAACAACTTTTACTATTCAATGATAAAAACAACTCAACACATGATGGGCAAGAGATTTGAAGAGACTGTTCACTGAAGAAGAGGCATGAATGGCACAAAACCATCTCAGTAGTCACTGGGGTGGTGCAAATATAAACCATAATGATATATCAAGACATATTTACTCAAATGTCTAAAATTACACAACAAAAGCAAGAGCAACAACTGACAATAGTATATGCTGGCAAAGATTTGGAACATCTGGAATTCTCATACATTGTTGGTGGGAATGAGCAAAGGATTAGACTCTTTGGGAAAAAGTTTGGAAGTTTCATATAAAAAACATACACTTACCACACTGGTAGGTATTTATGCCAAAAAAAAAAAAAATGACAGCACATACCTGTATACAAATGTTCATAGGAATTTTATCCAGAATAGCCAAAAAGATAGAAGAACTCCCATGCCCGTGGTCATTTGAATGGATAAGCAAATTAGAGGCTCTCCATACAGTGGAAAACCACTCAGCAATAAAAATGAATGGACTATGGATACATGCAACAGCATAGATGAATCTGCAAAGCATTATGCTAAGTGAAAGAAGCCAGACAAATACCTCATACTGCAGGATGCCATTTATATGATATTCATAAAAAGGCAAAACCAAAAGGACAGATCAGTATGGCCAGGGCATGAGTATAGGGGAGGAGACTGACTACAGCTGAGCACGAGGGGACATTTTCAGGTGACAAAATTTATTCCATATCTTGATTTTGGTGGTGGTGACACAACTGTTCATATTTGTCAAAACTCGACCCATACACCTAAAAATGGTGAATTTTACTATGTGCAAATTATAGCTCAATAAATCAGTCCATAAAAATTTTCAGTGTAGTGTCAAAAAAGAGTATTTGGAGCTAGGGAGTTTCAGAGTAGCTATAAAACAGTTTTCTGTCCTTCTGAAGTTTTATTAACATAGGTATATTCTCCAAAAAGTCTGACATTCCTGAGCAAATAATAAATCTTTAACATTCTCAAACAAATGCAATCTCTATATTTTATTTTAAAATAAATACCTTTCATTTATAAATGTCAGCACTATCATTAGCATGTGACTCTTAAATATCCTTATACCTCTGTCATTCATTGTTTTGATAAACTAAGCACCAATTACTTCTTTACAAGTGAAACACCCCTCTCCCAGGTGAACGTTTTCCTTAAATGTTTTACCTCTACATTGTTATAGCATTAATACTTTAAAATTAGGTAATTCAAATCCAATTCTTTAATTAATTTTTACCTCTTGCAATTTACATTATATTAATAAAAACTCCGCTTTTTAGCATTTTCCATGTGCTATGCATTTTTTCCCTCTTCTGAGGCCTTGTCTACGTAATGAACTACAATTAATCCTTCAAGACTGCTTGAGCAACCTTCCTCCCCAAAGACTGCTGCTGTTGATTCACCAATTTCTCCCCTGTACTTCAGGGTACCTAATCCATTTCCAGGATACTACCCCTCTGACATTTATTTTTCTCTTCTACTAAAATGAGAATAGGATTCTAGCTTATATATCTTTATTTTCCTAACCTCTAGCAGACTACCTAACAACTAAAAGGTTCTAAGTACATGTTTGCTTTGAAAATAAATCATTTTGAATATCACCTGTCATTTCACTGTATGGGAAATTTAGCTTCTGCAATAGAGTGGTCTAAATGGATGATAGCCCGAGGAGAGACTTCAGAATGAAATGATATTTGAAGGACAATATACTAACTCTTAATTTGATTTTACTTGCTTGTCATTTGTTTCTTTTTCATAATGGCATTGTGACATCCCAAAAGATCGACCAACTGAGTTTGCATCAGAAACATGCAGTAAGAAAGCTGCAAAGGATGGTACAGATCCACTATGTTATCAATCACATTTTGACTGTGCCTTGGCATCTTCCCTTCTAGATCTGACTTTTGCCCAGATCAGCAACCCAGAGCAGCTCCAGGTGTCCAGGTGTGGTTGGGTGTAATTGCACCTTTCAGACTTTACTTTCTGACCCACAGGATTCCTTCTTCCTGGACCAGGCGTTACCACCCCCTTAGACCAGGCAGACATGGTTCTCTGGATCAGGAGGAACACGGTCCTGTTTATACTGAGCCTGGGTACACACACCGGTGAGATGATCATAAAGAAGGAATCACTATTTTTTCCTGGTGCAGGGGTGGGGAAGGGTTGAAAAATTGCTTCTAGGTTGCTAGTTCATATCCAATTACACTGCCCATGGTTAAATTCTGCAGAGGGTGGCAGCCAAAGGGAATGGCTCATTAGTAGAGATTCCTATACACATTTCTGCATGTCCAGCTTATTAGTAAAACAATGAGGGCTTAATACCTATTTATTAAATGAATGAACAAACCTATTATGTGCCAATCCTGATCCAGGAACCACTTTTCCCATATGGTGTATTCATGTATATATTTTTAATAACATCTTTATTGAGATATTCATATACTATATAACTCACCCATTTAAAGTATACAATTCGATGTTTTTTTTTATATACCATGTTTCTCCGAAAATAAGACAGGGTTTTATATTTATTTTTCTTCAAGAAGACACTCTAGGGCTTATTTTCAAGGGGATGTGTTATTTTCCCCTCAAGCCTGGGCTTACAGCACACACACGTTGGCTGGGACCTGACAGACAGGGGGAGCCGACCTTGTTGGTGGGGCTGCCCACACCTTTCCAGTCACCTCTGGGATAGTAGCTGTCACGATGGGGCAGATGAGAAGGGCTGTTCGTCTTCTTTACTGCTCTGGGACGAAATGCTTGGGTTGTGCAGATATGCTGTGCATAGCCACGTCCATCACTAGGTCTTATTTTCGGGGTAGGGCTTATATTGTGCAAATGCTTGGAAATCTTGCTAAGGCTTATTTTATGGGTAGGTCTTATTTTCAGGGAAACACAGTATTTCATCATCAATTTTTAAAAATTGTGGCAAAATACATATAAAATTTGCCATTTTAACCATTTTTAAGTGTACAATTCAGTGGCATTAATTATATTCACAACTATGTGCAACTATCATCATGATCTATTTCCAAGATTTTTCATCACTTCAAACAGAAACTCTATAACCATGAAGCAACAGCTTCCCATTTCCCCTTCCCTCAGCCACTGGTAACCTCTAATCTACTTTCTATATCTATGACTTTTCATATTCTAGGTATGTCCTATAAGTGAGATCATATACTATTTGTCCTTTTGTGTCTTACTTATTTCACTTAGCATAATATTTTTAAGGTTCATCTATGTCTACAACATGTATCAGAACCTCAATGCTTTTTATAGCTGAATAATAGGTCAAAATATGAAAGGTCAAACTGCAAAGCTTATGGAAGACAGGTGTATATCTCTGAGACATTGGGGCAAGCAAAAAATTCTTAGCCGAAACATAAAAATGCTAGTCAAAAAGAAAGAAAAAAATATTAAAACTGAATCAGTTATGAACGTTTGTTCTTTTTAAATGACACCAAAACAAGACAGTGCAAAAGCTAGATGCAGAGTAAGAGAAATTTTGCAACACGTATAACCAATAATGTACCGGTATTCTGACAAACATATTTCTAACACCCTAAATTGGGGGTGGTGGAGAGAGGGAAAGACAGATACCCTAATTTTAAAACTGATAAAAAAAACCCAAGTGTCCATCAACAGATGAATGGAAAAGCAAAATGTGGAATATATAATATATACAATGAAATATGGTGTGGGTATTTTTGATACATTCTAAGCTCAGTTTTTCTGGTATTTTTGTTGTTTCAGGTAGTTACAACTTGAACACTAACGTTAAAGTTCAGGTAGGTACTGAATCCTCCTATTCTAGTATAATTTAGACTTGTCGATGCTTCTATTTCCTAGTCCCTTTTTTTGGGTCATGTTTCATAGAATGTTTCTTAATTGAGACACCATCCCCTCTAGTCAAGACTAAGCTTTTCTAATGTAGAGGTAGGGGCAGAAAGGTTTTCAATGACATTTTACGTGGAACTGTGGTATAAGAGCTAACACTTCTGCTGATTCCACACCCAACGGTTCCCAGTGTTTCTGACACACGAAAACAAATAACTTCAATCAGCATTTCAGTTACAACCCTGGGCCAGTCCTTCCTGGGACATTTCTCATCCTTTTTCTTGGCCACAGAAAAGGCAATCTCCTCCATCTGTTCTTTCCAGTCTGTCATACAACCTGGCTCTGTGTATTCTTCTTTCCTAAATTCAGCTAATAAAAAGATTTTTTTTCTGAATCAAATAAAGTATGTGAGACTACATAACTGATGTTATCAATCTGATTTGAAATGGCCCACTTAAGATTTGAATTAAATTATTTTTTGTTAGGCTGCAAAAATATCCAGGTGGAAGCTCACTACCTCAGAATATCTTAGAAATAATAACTTATATTAATTAAATATGCTTATCCACCCACTTAAATCCTCAATTTATTGCAGCACTAACCAATTGAGAATTGACACACAAAGAGAATAGATTATTATGTTCTTACAAACATCCTCTAAATGGCTGCAGAAAAAAAAAGAAAAAAGAAAAGTAAACTCAAAGCTACTTCCTACTGACAAGTGGGCATGTTTGAAAATTCATGTTAAGGGGAGAAAACAAAAATATCTTTAATAAGATTAATCACCATTATCCACAACAGATATGCTAATGAATTTACTGATTAGATACGCAGCATTCTCTAGAGATACAAATAGAGTATCTCTGAGTGCTATTAATTTTATTCTTTTGCAACTTTGTGAATGTATATTTTCTCTAAACAACAACAAAATAAAATTAACAAACCCTCTAATTTTGAAGTTTTTGGGTTACATAAATACTTTGATGAGCTTCCCCTGAGATCCAGCAAACTAGGGCAAATTGCCCCAGGTTCCAAGCTTTGGAAAGGACTAACAGACATCCATTCAATTATGCTGCTAAATATCACACAATGAGCACAGGCTTTTGAGGTAAGAGAGGTAGTTTTCTCCTAAAGCAAAAGAGCTTGAGAACTTTCTACAAATATGCATACTCAGCCAATATATCAATATCATCAACACTAAGGTAAAACAAGAAACCTCTTGAAGAGTCCTTTATTGGAAGAGTCCTTTAATGATTCATCTTTCCCTCTATGATGCTGTTGTAGATATGAGTGTGCATGTGTGTGTGTGTGTGTATGTGAGTGTGTGTGAGAGAGAGAAAGAGACAGAGAGGGAGGTAGGGAAGAAGGGAGGGAGGGAGACAGAAAGAGAGAGGAGGGAGGGAGGGAGAGAGAGAGAGAGAGAGAGAGAGAGAGAGAGAGAGAGAGAGAGAGAGAGAGAGAATACTTATTTTGATAAACAGAGGGGGAAAGTAATAATTAGATAAATGATCCTGGGAACATTATTGAATCACAGACTCCTCATCCTAAAAGTTAGATAGGAATTTTTTTTAAAAAAATCACTAAATGCAACCACACCAAAAATTCTATGTTACCTCAAAAGGGAGAGGAGGAGGAGAATGGAGGACCAATGGAAGGAGGAAGAAGAATGAAGAAAGAAGCAATCAACTTCAGAAAATGTGAGGAACTCATTCAGGGTTTTATGATAAGTAGTAGAGTCTGGATTTGGGGGGTCCAACCCACTGAGCTTTAAAGGCTTCACTCTGAACCTATCCCATGCAGACCATGACTCTGAGATCTTCCACATGAAGTCAGTGAGTACAAGGACGTGCACAGCATCCAAAAATAGACCCCTCATGGTCAATTTCACAATGTGTTCATAAGGTCGAAAATAAAATAGTGTTGCCATTACAACGTGTCCTTTCCCACTGAGCTCAAATACTTCACAGACATCCCCTAAACCTATGTCGATGTGCTGGGTTTACTCACTAAATTACCAGGTGTTGAATACCTCAACCGGGCTTGTAAGGCAATCCATTGTAAGTGCTGATAAACATCCTGGATGAATTACAATTTCAAAGTAAAAAGGGTAAAAGTATGGTTACCTGGATTGTTCCAATCATTCTAGATAAAAAATATCTGGTTGGTTAACTAAGATATTTTAATTTTTACTTGGAAAATTTGATGTCTTACATATAAATTCTCATGGATTGACAAGATCTAAAGTTGCAAGCATGTTTATTGTTGAACATAATAAAGCAGCAGCAACATGGCCTGGTAAAAATGGAGGAAAATGACCAAATTTTATAAAGCAATGTCATATCTTTCTCATCTTCAAGATCTTTTGATATACCCTGATGAGAATTATAAGCCATGATTTGTTAAAAATCACTAAAAATCCTTTTTCTGGGGCTCTATAGCAAAAACATAAAAATAAATTTTAAAATATAAAAAAAAACAGTTGAATTAAGTTGGATGGAATGCTTTTTCCTATATATAGTCATAGAGGTTAGAAATGATCAGATACTTCAATGGATAAAGAAGTGCTAACAATGTATTTCTTTCAGGGATCTATGCTGGGTCTGGTCTCATTACTGTAAAATGTGAAGAGTGAGAACTCAGTAAAACTCCAAGTGAGATGATGTAACACTGTCATGGTAGCTTTCAGACAAGTAATGAGAAATAACACTTTACACAGTAGGGAATAAATTCCCTGACCTAACACCCAGAGATAACCCAGCATAAAGAAAGTGTTAGGATAAATTAATACCTGTTATAATTTTAAGAGTTTATAAAAGAATGCTGAGGGTATTTTGAGCGACTTCATAAACATATTTTAGAAGGTAATGATAAAAAATCCCCTGGTGTCACTGTCTAAAGCTCTGGGCTTAATCAGCATTACTGATTGATCCGAGTAGTAGTAGTTCAGATCACATGATCAAATCACTCCTACCCTTTGAGAATTAGCTTGAATATTATTCTTTCTTGAAGTCTTAAAGTAAAAGTATTTATGCTACCAAATTCCTGGAGAATTTGGTTTGTACATCTCCTAATATTTACTCTTCTACCCTAAGTCATATATTTCCATTCTTCCCATGGTAATTGTGGACCAAAAATGGTTCAGGCATTGTGCTAGGTGCTGGTGGCCACAGGTGAGTGCAGTACGAAGATGACAGGTCTCATCTCAAGATTCTGAAGGAAAGCACTCTGTCCTTCAGTCTTCTCTCTAGGTATGCTAAATACATAAATTGTTTGTAAATGAAATAAAATGTGTGTATTTGTGTCCAGTCAGCTGCCATGATTATATATGTACTCTCACTATCTGTGTAGGTACTAAAGGAGCTATTTCCGTATATGGACGTTCTGAGGAGTGTGACATGTTTTTTGAGGCAAGGTCAAATAAGACCTTGTGGTATTTCTCAATTATGCTTTGAAACTCATTTCTTTTCAAAGAGTAGATAACTGCTAAATCTTTATTAATGGATTGAATAATTATTCTGACCATACTAAACAGTCATTTAAAAATATATTGACTATCTTTTCTTGTTTCAAATATATTAAGAAATAAGCAAAGGTACTTCAAATTTGAAAATCTTTCATGAGAATTCAATCATATTAAGCACACAGGCACATATAGGCATACATTAAAATTCTATTCTATGTATGTCCAAATTAACCATACAGAACTTCCTGGTCTCCCTTTAGCAAGACAACAAGACTGGAAAAAAACAATGAGGTTAGCTAAGTGCTTTTGTTTCCTTTAGCAAGTCAGGCTAATTCTAAAAAATAGTAGATTCAAGTAGAAAAACAGAAATTTTAAGATATGTTGAAGGATAAATGGCCTCTGTTCATGCTCATGATCTAACTAGAACTAAATGAATTTCTTGTCCTGAATTTCCTGCAGACTCCTTTCTTTAATCAACTAAAAGATTCTGAATACATAGAGCAGTTATGCTCGTCTGGTATTTTCAGCAACGGCAGATAAGGAAAACGTATTAAACCTGAGTTAATTAAAATGCTTTTGCTTTATTTCTCTGGTTGTTTCATGGGAATAATGCTAATAAGATTGCAGGGGAGAGAGAATTATATGTGTGAAACTGCCATGAAAATTTCAGTTAAGTGAAAGAGAATAGCGCGTTATCACTCACTTAAAATGTTAACGCATTAAAGAGTAAATTTCTTTCCTATGTAATTGTTTTTAACATATGAGATCAGAAAGCAGCTGGTTGAGCTGTATCACTTCTCTATGTGGAAAACCGAAGGAATAAGAATAATGGCAATCCTGTACTTCCTTAAGTTAAACCACACCCATACTTTATGTGGTGGAGATCAATGTTTACATTTCAAAAATTATGTACAGAATCAGGACTGACACCCAAATCTGTCTGGCTCCACAGTTATTGTAACCAACAACCAACTGCTTTGTTTATTGACTACTTTGTGCAGGCAGTGGACACATGCTTAACCTCAAATGAGGAAATACATTTTCATTAATGCATAAAACACTAATAATTATTTTCTTCTTTTGCTGTGACTATCTTTCTTCCTGTAGCTTTTGTAATTTGGGATTAAAAGAGATTCTCAAGATTTCACTATGTACAGCCAATTTAATATTGCTGGTAATCAGTAAATAGCTATCATAGCTATTACATATATATAGGTTCTTCATTTCATATGGTATTAAATTATGATTGATCAAAACAGATTAATTCATTAAAGCTATTGATGAGCAATGGGAGCAAATGTCTATTTGTGGATCTATTACTTTATAAAGATTTGGATGTAATTTTAAAATTGTAAGAATAGTACAAAGAATTTATAAATACCCTTTACCAAGATTTTG
The DNA here is from genome assembly GCF_040939455.1 of Microcebus murinus. NCBI lineage: Eukaryota > Metazoa > Chordata > Mammalia > Primates > Cheirogaleidae > Microcebus > Microcebus murinus. Next base: position 84,411,383 of record NC_134107.1, read on the forward strand.
ACATTTTATAACATTGGTATTTCTTTTTCTCCTTCCCTTTCTCCCATATGCCTGTGTGTGTGTGTTTTTCCCTGAATTCTTTCAGAGTAAGTTGCAGACATGATATTCCCTTATCCCTAAACATTTCAATGTGTATTTTCTAAAAGCAAGGAATTCTCTTACATAACATTGATGCAATCATTAAAATCAGGAAACTGACATTGATACAATACTGTTATCTAATCCACAGATGTTACAAACCTTAAGTAGTTTTAAGTTGTCCCAATAATGTCTATAAGAGCAAATGAAAACCCAAGGTCGTGCACTGCATTCATGAGATGCATTGTCATGTCTCTTTAGCCTCTTTTATTTTGAAATAGTTTCTGAGTCTTTCTCTTTCATGACACTGACATCTTTGAAGAGTACAGGCCAATTACAATATTTTCTACAATAACCATCAATTTGGGTTTGTCTGATATTTCTTCATGATTAGATCTACTTTGTAGTTTGTGCACTTTTGGAAGGAATACCACAGAAGTACTACTGTGTCCTTTTCAACACATCATTATCACAAGACACATGCTGTCAACTGGCAGAGTTATTTTTGATTATTTGGTTAGGGTGGCGTCTGCCATGTTTTCCACTTTAAAATTATTTTACCTTTTTTAATTAATAAATATCTTGTTAAAGAGATTTTGAGACCAAAGAGAGTATTCTGTTACTCTTTAAACTTTCACTCATTTCTTTTAGCATCCCTTAATGTTTTTTGTCTGGATCAATTGTTATTACAATGGCTGGTAAATGGTGCTTTTCTAATTTCATCATTTCTTCTACATCTATCAGGTGACTTTCTACTGAAACAAGAGCTTCCCAGCATGGGCTCATGAATTCTAACTTTATTTAATGTTTATAATCCTCTGCTATCATAATTTTGATGTTCATATTATCCAAGATTTGGCCAGTGGAAGCCCCTATAGATTGGCTCTTGTGTCCTTTTGACATGTTCCCATCATTCTTTGAACACTTCCTCATCTTTCAGCAAAAAAAGTTTGTCTTAGCACACAGGATAATCTTGGACTTTCCCTACCCCAGCCCCCAAATCAGCCATTTCTCCAAGAAGTTTTGGTCCTTTTAGCAGAGAATGACATTTAGTAATCTAAATCTAGGTACTAAGTGTTCATTCCTAATACAGTGTCACGGATTCTAGACCTCAGAGAGTAGAGCTAGGGAACAGATTGTATCTAGCTATCTATATTTCAACCCCTTAATTCATACCAATACATCAAATATAAACCCAGCATCATAGGTGCTATCCTTCCCTCTTTCTGTATCTGTAACTGTCTTTTCCAACAGTGAGAAACCTAGCTCCCATTATCCCAAGAGATATGGATATACTATCTTAATCACAGAATGAATAGAAAGTAGTTTCAGAAATACCGACACATGTCTCTAAAAAAAAATTATTAGAATTCAACATACGTTTAGAGTTTTTTTTTTTTTTTTTTTTTGGTCCCAAAGGAATAAGAGGAAATACTGTGTTCAAGATTACATGGGTTGGGTCCTTGTTTTTGTCTTTGGTGAAATCATGCCATTCATTCATAAAATGATTGCATCTACTTTTTTCTCCTTATATTCAGTTTTAGGATTTTCTGCCATTCTTTGTTTTTCATTTATTTTTAGGTATAAAAATATTAACATGGTTACAAAAGTCAGGACTGTACACAAAGGTATATTCAAAGAGGATACAATCCCATCCCTCACCCATTCATTTAAAACTGTCCATCTCATTTTCACTCATGCTTTCTAGGTAGCCTCATTAGTCTCTCATATTTCCTTCCTGTGTTTCTTTTTATTCATATGAAGAAATACATCTACATTTTCTTATTTCTTCTTCTTCCTTATAAAAAAGTAGAATACTATAGATATTCTTTATGTACCTTAATTTTTTTACTTAATATAATAATATATTCTGAAAATAACTTCATATCAGTTCATAGACATCATCCTTCTTTTTTTTTACAGGTGCACAGAACTCAATTCTACAAATATGTCATACTTTATTCAACTACCTGCCTATATATGGACATCTTAGATCTCACCAATGTTATGAAATTACAAATAATGTTGAAATGAATACCTTGTGCATATACATTTTTATTATTGTTTTAGGTGCATCTTTAGAATAAATTCCTGAAAAAGAAACTGCTGAGCAAAAAGGTAAATACAATGCATATGTAGATATGTTAGATATTACTATTAATGAAGTCTTTTCTTATAAGTTAAACTGAACACCTTTACATAATATGTAGATATGTTAGATATTGTTAAATTCCCTTCCTATAAGTTGTACTGAATATCTTTATATATTTTTAGGAAACAAATATAAATATTGTAAATATACATGTGTATATGTATATATGTATATATGTGTATGCCTGTATATTGATACATATACATATATAAGTTGTTCATGCCTTTTGCCCATTTTTCTCTCAGGTTTTAAAAAATCTTTTTCCTTCATTTATTAAATATTTCTGATATATTTTTAATAGTACCCCTTTATCTGTGATATATATTGCAAATATTTTCTCCCAGTTGTCTTTTTACTTTATTTAAATTGCTTTTTGAGATGCAAACATTAAAAACATTTTTACATATAGGCAATAAAATTTGTCTATCTTTTCATTTATGAAATCTGGATTTTGAGTCATAGTTATAAAGCCTTTCCCTACAAATTCAAGTTAAGAAGCAATTCATCCATGTTTTTGTCTAGTATTATACACTTTATTTATTTTTTAACTTTTTTCCAGGGGGCCCAGCCCCATTTATTAAAAAGGTTCATCTTTAGTGATTTGAGATGCCACCTTTATTATATATTCATATGTGCTTGAGTCTAATTCCAGACTTTCTATTCTATTCCATTAGTCTATATTTACATTCATGTGTCAGTACCACACTGTTTTAATTATAAAGACTTTATAATATATTTTAATGTCTGGTAGGGCTATCCCCCCTTTGTCTATTTTTCTTTAAATAGAAATGTTTTAGGATTTTCTAAAAATCCTAAAGTTTTTGGATTTTTTTTCTACTTTTGGATGCTTACTTTGCCATATGACATTCGATATCAACTCGTTTAGTTCTACCAAATATATTTTGTATTGATTTTGGGGATTCATTACATTTATAAAAGAATAAATGGATAAATTAACAGTGTGGACTGACATCTGACACTGAGTATCCTATTTCAAAACGAGTTATATCTTTTCATTTATTTAAATCTACTTTTATGTATTTCAGTAATGTATTAAAATTTACCACAAATGACTTTTGCACATGCCTTGTTAAACTTTGTCTTATGTATTTTATTTTTCTGCTATTATAAATGAAGTGTTTCTGTAATTATATTCTCTAAGTATTGTTTGTGTACATTAAGATATTGATTCTGTATTTTAATTTTATAGTCTGCTGTTTTATTGAATTCTTTTATTATTTGAGTTAGTTTTATCATTGATTATCTAAGGTTTTCTAGGTATACAATCATCATCTACAAATAGAAATAGTTTTAGTTCTTCTTTTCAAGTTCTTATGCCCCCAACTTGATCTCTCTTTCAAACTGCATTAAAGGAAACCTCTAGAACAATGTTGAAGGATAGTAGACATAAGAGGCAAATTTCAGATATTAGTGAAAATACCTGAAGTGTTTCCCCATTAAGTAAAATTCTGGTTTTGCTAATGTAGTGCAGATATATTTTATCATATAATGTGTCTACTAATTTCTATTTTGAGTTCTGTTTTCCTCAAACAGGTATTGAATTTTGTCCAAAGCTTTTTCAGGATATTTAGAGATTAGAAATATATATTTTTCTTTCAGAAATGTATGTGTTTGGATGAGATATGCATACAAATATCTAATACTAAAGTAGCATCTTTAAAATTCACTTGGTATTTTGTTCACGAGTTGCATAATACACAAAAATAAAAAAATACATTAATTTCTTATCTTTTTCTTTAAAGCTCCAACCCTCTTTCTTTCAAATCAAGGAATAGGTATAGAAAAAGTATATCACAACATTGGTTTTTACAAATATTTGCACATTGTATATGTGAAATCATGTTTGATGAAGCATAACTGGATGATATAATGTGATTACCTTATAATCCAGTATTAGTTTTATCCTCAAAAATTAGCATAAAAATGGATTCTACTATATAAGCTGCAGCTGAAGACAGTTCATGTTAATAATTTCTAGCACTATCAGGAGTATTGCAATTACAAAAAACAATGAAAAGGCTTGTACATAGTAAATGGTTGTAATTAATTGCAATTTTAAAAAAGTACACAAACAGGATTCCAGCTAACCTAAGTTTTGTACAGATGATCCAACTGAAGCATACCAGCAAGGAATCATCATGGCATTATTTATTTTATGTAAAGGTTAAAGAAAGAAACTTTTCTTTGGATGTAAGTATATTTTGGGTTTTCTAGGGCAGAAATGCCAATTTCTAGACTAATTTGTAACTCCTTCATTTATATTCTGAGAAGAAATGAAAAATAGAATATTGTAATATTTATTATAAAGAAAAGCAACTTTAGGTGTGTAAATAAATTTTGTCCCCTAAATTATCCTGAGGTAATTCAGAATAATTGGTGTTACACCTGTTGATTCTACTGCAGGTTTTGTATCACTCAATCAGAGATTATAAAACACACCTATAAAGTGCATTTTGTTTTAGGAACCTTAAAGCTATGACATTATGAGACTTGGCACATAAATGTTCATACACTTTCGGCTGAAATCATATAATCATAATCAGAATGATCAGTAATGATTATACTGATCATTCACACCTGTAAGTTGTGAATCAAACCATTATTGACCACACAGGCGAGTTGGCTGTTACATCTAGGGACTACATATTATTCTGTTTTTGCTCATCTCTAGAATCTGAGTCAACTTTCTAAAACCCTTGGTGCGAATGAGTAATTTTTAATTGACATATGCACAAAGTAAATGAGAACTAATACTTGATAAAAAGCTGTGTAGCAGATTGCATTACTGGCTGCAGTTTTTAAACCTCTTTGTAACCACACTTTTTGTTAGCGCACCCACTTCCAGTCACTGTTGCTTTGGCCAATGGGAACCGCAAACTTGACACAGCAGAAGTGTAAAAAAGTGCTTGCTCATTTCCACGTCCTCCTTTGGACCCCTGATACCACCCTGACAACAAGCCTGGGCTTGTGTGCTTAGAGGATGAAGTGGGTAGTCCAGGATTAGTGGAGCCTAGACCAACTAATCCCAGGCAACCCATCAGTTGACCACAGACACATGCCTGAGCCAGCTGAGAACAGTTAATCCAGCCCAGAGCAGCAGAAGTACCAACTGACACATGAACTTGGGAGAACAATAAACAGCTGTTGGGTTGTTGTTTTAAACCTTTATATTTTGAAGTAGTTTGTTTTGCAGTATTGTTGTGGCAATGGACAATTACACAAAGTGCCTGAAATTTTATTTTAAGTAAGGACATCTTAAATGTTTCTTGGTGTCAAGATCTCTAAAATGCTGTGCTATTTCCAACAGAGCTTTTTAAAAGTGGGATTTGATAATGTGATTATAGAATGTGATTATATGAGTAGGAACCAAAAAATATCTGTGGAAAAACAAAACAAAACAGATATCAAGACTCATTATGAAGCAGTGTTGGTACTGGCTTAAGCATATACAACCAACTCAGGCAGAGTGGAAGAATAAACTGTAGTGTAAGTATGAGTGAAGTACAGCAACAGGCAAATAACTATATGGATGAATCTTCACAAAATAACACTGAGTGAAAAACTCTAAAGAGATTATCCTCGGTGTGATACCTGTTTTATATACACAACTTGCAACAAAATACTTTTTAAAAAAGCAAGGCAATGATAAGCAGGAAAAATCAAGATGCTGATTAAGTTGGGATGGAACAAGCAGGTGGATGGGGAAATCACACGGTAAAATGTAGCTCACTATAAAACTAGCTTTTGTTTTATATGGTGGGCTCATAAATTCTTATTTAATTATTAAAAAACTAAATAAATTAATTTAAAATAAACAACTAAGCAAAAGTGGTCCATACATGAACTAAAAAATAAAGCTCTGCTAGTTAAGAAAGCTGGGAAGTGTGTTATAATAAGCAACATATACTGGTTGCCCTCTGATTTTGTTTTAATAACCCAGGGCGATCATTTTGTAAATGCGATAGATAACATGAAATGTAGCTTGGAATTAAGGCTAGGATAAAAATGTCCACTGGTCACAGGAGGGGCCTGTAACTTGCTCTCATAAGAGAGTCCATATATCTTATCCATTTCTTTCTCACACACAAACAATTCAATAATGCAAGATGTTACTGATGAATTTGCAAACCTCATTGTTTTAATGAACTATTAGCTGCATTTGTCTATGTAAGCAGAAGCCTTTGGCAAAATACACTAAGTATATTTGAATTCATCACTTGAACTTCTCAGCTTTTTTTTCAATCTATACTAAGCCTGAGGGACATATTTTCCCCACCTTCTCAATTGTTAGCTAATATGAGACCGTACTTATGTGGTAGAATAATTTTGATATTTTAAAAACCTTGTAGATGTCCCCAATTGTCTATAACTTGTTTATCTTGGATGTACTGCCTTTACACCTGATATACGTCACTCCTATGCTCACAGCCAGGTACTGTGATTGTCTCCCTACTCTCTTAGAAAAGCTCCATGATGATTTCTCCATGCCTTTTCTATCTTTATATCAGTAGCATTTAACATCTGGAGTGTTGCAAAGGCCTCTTAATAGCTCTGTGCTCTATGTATCCATCATTAAAACTGTTCCCAGAGTTATTTATAATTGCTATTATTATTTAGTGTGACCACATCACTCTTCGGCTTACACACCTTCAAATGTTTTCCATTAGAGGACCGAGCAGCATTTCTAACAGCCTGCTGCAGAGGCAAATCTCACAGGTATACAAGTTCTATATGAGAATTTTTAAATTTTGTGTTTTCACTTCAGATTCATCTTTTTAAAAACATTATAAACTTATTCTGAATTATCTAAATCAGCTTTTCTTAACCTTACATCATACTGGACTATCCTGAGAAGATTTAAAAAAATATCCATCCAAGAAGGCTCACATCCAGACATTCTGAGGTATTTGCTCTGAAAGGCTGGTTGTAACACATTGAGGAATTTGACTGCAGTTGACCCTTGAACAAAACAGGTTTGAACTGAGCCAGTCCATTTAAATGCAGATTCTCCTCCACTTCTGCAACCCTGAGACAGCAAGACTAACCCATCAGTCCTCTTCCTCCTCCTGCTCAGCCTACTCAAGTGAAGACCTCCTTTATGGTGACTCACTTCCACTTAATGAATAGCAAATATATTTTCTCTTCCTTACGATTTTCTTAATAACATTTTCTTTTCTTAGTACATTTAACATATGTCTGTATTAATTATTTATGTTATCAGTAAGGCTTCAATTCAATGGCAGGCTAACAAAAGTTAAGCTTTTGGGGAGTCAAAAGTCCTATGTGGATATTTGATTGGATGAGGGGTTGACTCCCCTCACCCCATGTTGTCCAAGCATCAACTGTATTCCCTAGTTCTCTAGATGGTGGGTTGTCTGAAAAGGATTTTTTAGACAGAGAAAAGACAAGGGCAGATCTACATTTGAAAAAGCATTCATAGCAGCTCTATATAGGTGGCATGCCTGGTGACAAGCCTGGAGCCAGGGAGGTCAAGAAGGTATTAAGGTCAACCAGGTAAGGGAGGAAGAAGGTCAGGTTTAAGGCAGTGTAGGTGGGAACAGAGTAAATTAGGAAAGAGAAAGAGATGTTTAGGAGTTGAGGACATAGAGTTAGAAGGACTCTGGCTTGGGCAGCTGGTGCTGTCATTCCCAGCTCCGCCAAAAGAAAGCAGCAGGACAAGTGGGGATTTGGAGAGGTAAATGGGGATTTATGATGTGAGTCAGAGATAATGAGTTCAGTGCTAAATGCAGGCATTCGACATGCCTGCCGGACATCCAGGTACAGTGGACAGTTATCACCAAAAACGCGTAGAGGAAGAAAACTTTACATCCAGTATGCAAGGTTATACAAAATATTGTAGCTTCTTTATTTCTCTATAACTAATCTAGATTTCCTCTTGATTCCCCATCCCAAAAGATAGCAGGGAAAAAAAACTTGCCAATTAAATGTATTTCAATGATTTCAGTGAGAGTTTTATTTTGTTTTAGTCAATCTATTATAGGTAAATATTAAATCAATTCAAAATTCAGATTCCCCAACATTTTTTTTGTTTTGTTTTGTTTATTTTAGCCTTACCCATCTCCCTCCTAATGGCATCTAGGTGAAGGGGAAAGCTTATGGATACTGGCAGGGGGCCTGGGGAGTGATCCATGCTGCCCCGTGGTCTCTGCAGACATATCCCCTGGCCACAGAGAATATGCTTGGTGATGGCACTGGTCTTCTGTGGCCTTTAACATAGGTTTGCATCTGCTGCTGTGCCCTTTGGACCTTGCCATTGTCCCTTGAGTCTTGTCCCTTGCCTCGGTCTCAGTGTCCTCTTCTGAACATAGGTCTGCACTAGTCAACCAATCCATTAAGCACTTCCTTGTATCCTTAGCAGGTGGAAGAGCTAGGGGCTGTGTAAGGTGAACTTCTCCGCCGAGTTACACCACATGTGCACCGTATAACAGCAGCATTAACCCAGGCTGGTGACATGGGCATCTTCTGTTAGTGCCTCCCTATTGCTTGTGAGACGTTGGACAGGGTCTTTCTAGAAGGCTTATATACCCCACTAACACTATGCCCAAGGAAACCAGCCACTAACTACGATGTTCTCAATTCCTCCTTTTCTACTGCATGCTATTTCTAATCTGACAATTTCCCCTACCTCTTCTTTCTTACTCACTCCCTTACTCCATCACTTGTCCCTGTTTCCCTGATTCAGACTTTCTTTTACTTCCTCCTTATGTTTAATAAGGGCTCTCCCATATCTGCCTCCTTCCCAATGTGGTGTTTTCCCTTCTCTCTCCCTGGGGCCGTCCTGCACATGAGGTATAGGATGAAATACAAACTCAGCCATAAAGGGACATACCTAGGGGGGCATTTCAAAATGCAAAAATCTCTTTATCATGATCAAAATAACTTCATAAGGCAAGTATTTTAATCCCCATTTTACAGATGACGAAAGTGAGACTCAATGTGATTAAGGAACTCCATACTTTCACAGAGCCGTAGCCAAAAATGAAGCCAGGTATGGCACACTTCAATGATGATTTATTTCCACTGCCTCTGGGAATAAATCTAAATGGTGTGTTTGGTGGGCCACAGAGGTAGGCCATGGCTGGCTGTGTTGTTCCAGCTCTACCACTTAACCATGCACCGCAGGAAACAGCACAGCTTCAAAAGGATTTTATTACAGCACTTGCCACTTCTCACATGCCCAGTTGTTGCCCACACGTGGTAAACATGGCTCTGTGCCTTCATGGCCTTAGTATTTTAGTGAACATCTGCTCTCTCTTTAGTCTATTACTCTCTACTTTGAAAATGTCTGTCTCTTATTTTTTTCTGGATCACTTAGTATGTGTTCCATATGGTTTAGCTCTTCGACCTGAAAATCCAATAAAATCTCATCCAAATGCTTGTGAGTATATTAATATGGGCTAGTCAGTACATAATTCATGTTGATTTTGGAAGAGGTTAATCAAAAAATTATTTCATTTTAATAATTATATTTTCTCCAAAAACTCATCATCTTTAATTATTCCCATAGTATAAAATATTTAATGTTTAGACATTCAGCTGGTTACCAATGAGGGAAGAATATGTCATTTTATTCACCATATATTCTTTATAAATGTGTCCAAAATAAAGGCAAGATTTAAAATTGTGTGGGTTTACCTGTACTTAAAGAAAGCTTCCGCTTAGGAACCTGGCAGGTTAAGAAATATATTTTTCCTTGTGATGTTCCTTAAAGTCTACTTTTAATATTGCTTAAAAAGATCATTGATTAAATTGCTGTTTGTACTTTAGTAGGTAGCATAATTTAATTTTTCTCAATTCTGACAATATCAAGAACAGATTTAAAAATCTGGAAAAAACTCATCCAGTGACTTCAAATTGATGGAGATGTATTAGCTGAACAATTCAGACTCCACTACTAGGCAAGTGAAAGGAGGAGTCTTTCATAGTATCACCTCAGCACAATATGTAGGTGACTGTATTTACTCAAGATAGGCCTATGACATTGCAATAAGCCTCTTCTCCATCTCACCCTCTTTCTAAAATTATCAGGTTACTTCCCTGAATTTCTTGAACGGATATGCTAATTCTATACTAAAGACCACTTTTTTTTTTTTTTTTTTTACAAATGCTCTGTCCAGTTTTACCAGCAAATATAGAGTGACAGAATACATGCAATATGCAAAATTAATCTTTGCATAAATACCTATATATCACCATATCTGTGAAGAAATTATTAATAGCAAAGATATAAAGAAGTCTGAAAATATGATTTAATGGCATTTATGCATAGTATAAACTTACATTTCTGAGCAGAGCAATGAACCTCTATAAATTTATACATTTTGTACATGCTCTGAATTATATGCCATACTATTTGAATTAAAAGATAATGGGGCTGACAGTATTGTTGCCTATGCATACAAATGTGGCCAAAAAGCCCTCTGAGTTACTCTTAGTCTTCCCCACTAATTCTACACTAACTGGGACTAAATGAAGTGCAGAGAGTTTTGGTATAGTGTGTCCTCTACAGAGTGAAAAAAGGGAGCTTTCTATGTCTGAGTCATTAAAATCTACCATTAGCACTGCCCTGATCCAAAGGCAGAGTTTTTGAAGACTGAGTTCATTACTTCTTTGGTCTTTTAACACTGGAGTCTCTCAGTGATACCTACAAGGGAGTAAATGTTATATGTGTGCTCATCAAAAGTAAATAAATGATGCTAAATAAAAAAAAAAATAAGAACCCTCAAGTAATATTAAATAATATTGACAACCATCAGATCCGAACTAGAGACCAGAAATTCAAGTACTCTAAAACCATATAATACTTTCTGGAAAACAAACAAAAATTTTGATACCATTTTGCTTAATATGCAAGATACACTTGCACTGGGTCTAATATGTCTAGAAACTGGGCTGAATTGGAGTGATCTGACATTCACAGCATATCAGTTTCAGCATCTAGGAAATTTCTTGGTTCCACATTGGCATTTCAGTAGTTCATGAATATATTCTGACACATGTTGAAGGAGCCAGCCTGCAATAGGTTACTCCACCGTCATCCTTGCCTACTCCTCTTGCGTGGTACCCTCACACTTTGGTGAACTATATGACCGACAGATATTGAACTAGCGATGGTGGGTGACTTTTGAGAATATGACATAAAAGACACTACAGTTTCCACCCTAACCTGTGGATTGCTCACTCTGGCTTGAAACCAGCTGCCACGTCACGAGAACACCCAAGATCCTTGAGGAAAAGCCCAGACGGGGAAAAACTGAGGCCTCCAGTTAACAACCTGTACCATCCTGCCAGCTATGTGAGTGAGCCACTGTGAAACAGATCCTTCAGTCCCAGTTAAATCTATAGATGACTATGGCCCTAGCTAACATCTTGACTGCAATTTCATAAAAGCAAAAGAGTTAAAACTACCCAGCTAACCCATCCTCAATTGATGACCTACAAAAACTATGAGACATAATGCATTTTTCTCCATAAAGACTTTATTTTTTGTTCTAGAGCAGTTATAGGTTCACAGCAAAATTGAGCAAAAGGTACAGAGATTTCCCATGTGCCTTCTGCCCCCGACATACATAGCCTCACCACCACTATCAATATCCCCCACCAGAGTGATACTGGTACATTTGTTACAACTGATGAACCTATAGTGACACATCATCATCACCCAAAGACCACAGTTTGCATTAGGGTTCACTCTGGGTGTTGTACATTCACCGGGTTTGGACAAATGTCTAATGACAAATATCCGCAATTATAGTATTATACAGAGTATTTTCACTGCTCTAAAACCCCTCTGTGCTCTACCAATTCATCTTCCCTTCCTCTAACCCCTGGCCATCCTTGATCTTTTTATTGTCTCCATACTTTTGCCTTTTCCAGGATGTCATATAGTTGAAAGCAGATAGTATGTAGCTTTTTCATATTGGCTTCTTTCACTTAGTAATTTGCATTTAAGTTTCCTCCATGTCTTTTCGTAGCTTGATAGTTCATTTCTTTTTTGTGCTGATTACTAATGTGGCATTGTCTGGAAGTATTTACCTATTCATCTATTGAAAGATATCTTGGTTGCTTCCAAGTTTTGGCAATTATGAATAAAGTTACTATAAACATCTATGTGAAGGTTTTTGTGTGTACAACAGTTTTCAACTCTTCTGAGTAAATGCCAAGGAGTTTTCTTAAGCCACTAAGTTATAGAATATTTTGTTATATGCAATAGATAAATAATATGTAAGTGGATACCAATGGCAAATTATTTTTCATTTCTTTGTGAACTATGATAAGGCAATACCTGAAGAAAGTTGTGCATAATCCTAATAAACTGATGGAGTTGTATTTTCAGGCTACTGGTTTTTTTTTTTTTCCAGGCTATTGTGGAAAATTCACTGTTAATCTTCTTGGTAAGAGGTAAAGTTGCTTGTTTTATGTGACAAATTGAAACATCCTCTGAATCACCATTCAGTTTGTTTTTTAATATCTTGAGAAATATGTCATCAAAAGTTATTTTTCTTTCATCAAGAAACCCATAATTTCTATCAAATCCAAATGAACTAAGAGCCACAAAGAACATAGAGTCTCTATGATCAATTCTCTTCAACCAAACATAAAATTTTATTTTTATTATAGTAATGTTGACATAAGCAGTAAAAACAGCTCAGTTTGCAATTGCAGCTTTTGATAGAAATATTTAACTATAAAAAATCTGCAAAATAAACCAAGTTTACAAGAACAATGAGATTGGCCATTTATCCAGGTCTTTGCCTTTTGTCATGATATCCCATATTTTCCTCTTCATAGAAAAACAATTCAAACCTAAGTTTGAGCATTTTAACTACCTTTCTTACTTCAACATATATTCATAGAATAAGTTTTTGAATTTATCTTGTAATTCATTAAACATTTGTCTAAAATGATAGGTATTTGAAGCAGCTGATTTTATTTTTTATATATATATATATATCATCCCATTGAAAACATTGAGAGAATCATGGCTAATTTTTTTAAGGCAGGTGATTCTTAATGAATGCGGCAAAAGACTAGATGCAGCCTATTTGAGCTCCCAAAGTATTGCTTTTTATAGAGCTGCCAACTATTGCCAAACTTTTTCCCAGTTGTTTGTCAATCAGGCACTATAAAGTTTTAACATTTTTTTTTTTTTTGCTGTAGTCATTATATATTAGTATACATGAAGAACAAGTCCATTAAAAGTGTTAACTTTGACATTACCCAAATCATATATTGGCAAGAATTCAAGCTTTCCACTAGCAGTTTACATTCTCTGATGGTAGTAAACAAAGGTGCTTTTCTTTTTGAGTGGGTACTTCTTTAGACTCAGAAGAGTTTCATTGTTGTCCTTGGGTTTCACCTACTCTTATTATGTGAACCCCACCTTCAAAGTCATTTTGTGTTAATAACTGGACTTGAATGCAGTTCCAAGAAAGATAGTATTTTCTGGGTTTGGCTGTATTTTTCATTACATATATTATATATCTTTTCTTTTTAGTTACCCAACATTCTAGTGACTTTCATTCAAAATGCATGCTTGGATTTTTATTTTTTAAATTTCAGAATATTACAGGTGTACCAACACTTTGGTTACATAAATTGCCTTTGCACTACCTGAGTCAGCTACAAATGTGTCCATCCCCCAGACAGTGTGCACTGCACCTGTTAGGTGTGAATTTACCCATCCCCCATCCTCCTCCCACCTGCCCGACATCTGATGAATGTTACTACTACATATGCATATAAGTGTTAATCAGTTAATACCAATTTTATGGTGAGTACATGTGGTGCTTGTTTTTCCATTCTTGTGATACTTCATTAGAGGAATGGACTCCAACTAGATTTTTGGTTCATCCATTTTAAAGATCACTTGAAAACACTAAATTTAGGCTTATTTGTATCATCACAGTTAATTAAAACACATCAAGAAGTTTTAAGAAAATCCTACCATGTCTCTTACAACCAGTATACTAGTTATGGATGAAGTAGGGTCACCATCTTCCTTAATGTCAGGTTTACTGTGAAGATCTTCAGAATCTTCTTTTTATCAGTCATAACCCTATATATTTCAGGTTGCTATAAATCACCCATATAATGTATCAAATTCTAAAAGTTACATGAAGCATGGTATAAAATTTTCAAAAATATCTTAGAGTCTTGATCATGTTTTAACTAACCGCAGGGAGAAGTGGAACAAACAATAGATGCTGGTTTGCAAATGAAATATTTGATCTGGACAAAGGTGGGGAAAAAGCTAGATTAATATGTAGAAGCTATGTTTTTATAACAGAATGTGTAAAGTACCTGGCTTATAAGAGAAAAAACATTATCAAAATCTTTTGTGAAGATTTCTGAGGACAGCCTAAAAAATGGCATGTTTCATAATATGCAGAAATGCCATTACTTTTCATTATTTTCCTGAACCTTGATCACTTTTACTCTATAGCTAGTGTTAATGTCATTAGATTTCCCGATAACACTAAAGCATCAAATTTTCCCTTTACTAATTGCACAGAAAATTTCTCTAGTCTCTAGGTTTTCAAAACAACCAAAAAAACCAAACAAAATATGATATTGTTCCAATGTGGAAAATCCAGATTATGTTGATTAAATCAGAGCCTACTAATCTAGGAATACTGAAAAAATCTTAAAAACGTATCCTCGAACTTCTAATCAAACACTAACAGTAGAACATTATGCATTGGAATGTTCTGAGCTTCATATATTTGCTGGTACACTGCCACTCAGGCAAGTCAGTTCATTCCATTTTGAGAAGAATGTAAGGTTATCTAGTATCATCTAGGCAGTGTTACCACATAAAAGGACACCCAGTTAAATCTGAATGTCAGATAAGGAACAAAAAACTACACTGTCAATTCAGAAGTTGCTAAAAAGGTTAAAATATCATGCACAACTTATGAAAAACAGCTGAGTAACTGCGAACTGACCAAACTCTTTATAGACTTAGAGTTGCCTGTGAAGAAAGCTATAACCTCACCCTTTGACGTGATACTGAAGAAGTGCAGATTAGTGTATTCACTCAACAAATACAGATTCAGTTCCCATGACATCTCCAGTATTCTTCCATGCACTAGGAAATCGCAGTGAGTGGGCAAAGAAGATGCCTGCACTCATGGAACGTCCAGTCTATCTCACACAAATACTGAAACGAGGAATGCCCACTGGTGGGAAGTGTTGGGGTGAAAACCAAACAATAGAGAACACAGAGCATGACCAAGAAGCTGCTTCATATTGCATGGTCAGGGAAGCTCTCAAAAGAAATGTCGGTTAAGCTGAGATGGAATGACAGGACAGAACCTGCCTTGGAGAGATCTGGGGATGTGATTTTCAGGAAAAAGAAAGGGCTAGTACAATGACCCTGAGCTTAGTATAGTGAAGGTACAGAAAGAGAAAAGTGTACTCAAAACATATTAAGCAGAGGGAGGAGAGGCCTGAAAGGCAGGCAGGTGGCATATTTATTGATGGCAACATTTCTCTAGGATTTTTTTGTAGTTGTTGTTCTGTGTCCTTTACCCTCTTTTTTAAAAAAATTAAATTACATATAAAAATAATTTATATATATAACTGTTATAATTATAGAATTATGATGAAATAATTAGATAGCATATTATTTAAAAAATTATGTATAAATTATACATATGTATATACATATGATATCTCATATATGTAATATATATATATATATATACTGTGTGACCTTTCCTCAACTTCCTCCAATGATAATACCTTACATAACCATAACATATTTCAGGACAAGGGCATTGATGTTGGTAGAATACTACTAACTTAGATACAGACCTTATTCAGATTTCACCAGTTTGTACTTTTTTTGGCATATATTTCTATTCAATTTTATCACATGCAGATTTGTTCACCACTACCATCATCATTACAGAACTATTGCACAAAGAAATCCCTTTGTGTTATCGCCTAATAATCACACCCTTCCTCCAACCTTGACCTCTGGCAACCCTTATATGTTTTTTTATAATTTTCTTGCTTTGAGAGTGTTATATAAATGTCACATAAATCAGCTGATTTGCTTCTTCACTCAGCAAAATGTCCTTGAGATGTATCCAAGTTGCTGTATGTATCAATAGTTGGTCCCTTTTAATTACTGACTAGTATTCCAGGTATGGATGTACCAGTTTGTTTACTCATTCACCCACTAAAGGACATCTGTGATTCCTTTATACCTCTAAAAAGTAATGAAGACTCCAAATAGCTATTGTTTATATGTGCTATAGACTGATGTTTACTATATTAGAAATTCAGATAGAAAGAAGCATTTAAAATATTTATTTACTTAAAATAGCAATAACAAATCCATTGCATATTAATAGAGATAACAATTTTCTGAGAAATTACTGTATTTTTCAAAACAAAAGCAGTCAGTGAAAAGAGGGGCATTATTTTACATTTTTGCATGTCTATTTAATGTCTGGCTTAATAGAAGGCGTCTGGATTCTCAAATCTGCTACTGCATTCAGTGAGCTGCGATAAAACATGTCATGTAATATCTGGGAAACTCCTCTGAACACGCATGAGAGAATGAGGGAGGAAAAAGTAAGTAACATCTTTCTATTATGATGAAAAGTGTTTTGACCTCCTGAAGCTCTGTAAAGGTCTCGAGGACTCCCAGGAATACCTGAGCCACTGAGAACCACTGAGTTAGGGGCTTGGATGATAAAGAGGGTGGATTTTAAGGGTAAGGAAGTCCACTGCAGAGTTTTAAGCAGGGAGTGACACGGCTTGATTCATATCTTTTGAAAAATCACTCCTCTGGGTTTTATGTGCATAATGAATGACTAGGGTGGCTGGTGACAGCAAAGGATATATCAAGGGGGTCTCAGTGGCAGTAGAGGAGTTGACTAGGAGGCTACTCATGGTCTCTTGGCAAGTGACTATGGTGGTTTGAATTAGAGGAGTAGCAGTGAAAACAACACTAATGCCAGGCATCTTTGGTAAGTAGCGTTTATAGATCTTGCTGATTGAAGTAGATGCAGGAGATTAGAGAGAAGGAGAGAAAATAGTGATAATTTATATATTTTGCACCTGAGCACTCACTGCTATATAAGAAAGCCTGGAGGAATATCAGGTTTTAGGGCAAATTTTGCAAAAACGAGCAAAGTACGTGCATTTAGTGGGACATATAATTTCTTTTTTTTCCTGCTCCTTCCAAAGCTGTTATTAAATTGGTAGTGTATCTTACAATCAATGATATCTTATATTTAAGGGACTACATTTCTTCTTGATTCCAATACAGTCTAAAAACAGATTAGTACTAAGTATAGATTTTAAAGGCAGTTTTATAACTAGGAATGCTCAAATGCTTAATGAATCCATTTTTCCTCTCCATGTTGCTGGTACCTTGGTCAGAAATAAACATAGCCTCAATATCGCAGAGTTCAGACCAAAGGATATTAACTTTAGGTAGACATACCACCAAAACACTATAATAATACTCTTTTTTTTCATGTACTCATCTTGCTCAATTCCCTTAGAGGATAATATATAAACAAAATTATTTTACTGAAGTGAAAACTGAGGAATATGTTTAGAGTCAGATGTAAACAGAGATGCCTCAGTATCAGCAACAGATAATGAGAGTGTCTCCTGTGTGCCAAGTAACATTCTCAGATTCCAAGTTGCAGGAGAAGTAGTGTTTAAGTATTTTCAGAATAAATGAAAACACAGAGCTAGAATTGGTGGTCTTCAGCTTACAATGCAATGTCCATCACGCTGTTGGCTGAAGCGAGAGAGAACAGTTCTGTCTTTTATCTAGGCTCTTATTCCTCTTTTTTCCTTCATCTTTTAAAGGTATCTGACACATGATCTACAAAACAAAAATCTATTCCTTAATTATCTAACTCTGATCACACAAAATCCAAAGTTAAGCCATTTTCCCAAAAAGCACTGTTTGCTCGCCACTTCCTTATCTTCCCCTAAACAACTATTCAGTGAGATTTTAGGTTCATGATGTCCAGGATAACTTCTGAAATATTTCACCTAGAGCACGAAGAAACTCTGCCTGTGTTAGAGGCTTTGGCTCATGCCTTGGTACTGTGCCCCAGGCAGGCAGGTATTAATTAGGTGTTAAAAAGGCCTATGTTTTTATTTAGAATAACTGCCAGGGAGGCCTGGACTAATTTAGAATAACCTTCCATGATGTGGTCTCTTACACACTCGATGGTCCATTCATACTGAGTAACTTATTCCGTAAACAAGCTATGCTCATCCACAGCTTGCTCAGTGAAGTCTTACTTTTCCATTTGAAGAAAGCTGAAGCTTCACATTCTTCATGAAGCCGTCTCTGTCCTCCATAGAATTAATCAACTTTTTCTATGCTTCTCTTACATCGTGCTAATAGCTTTGTCTCGACTATACTCAGGTGAGTTATAGTGAGTACAGTGAGTTCCTTTATGGCAAAGCCTGTGCCTGGTTTCTCTCTGTGCACCAGCAGCTAGCATAAGCCCTTGTGCAAGGTGGCTGCTCAGTACATTCCCAGTTAACACACACACACACACACACACACACACACACACACACACAGTTTTGCAGACTCATAATTACAGTTAAACAGACAATTACAAGTTTGTCTGTTTACTCTGCCATACTGAAAAGGTCTCTTGTGGGGCTCAGTGTATCACTTACTTGTGGAATACCTAACAATTTGTTTTTAAGCACTCAATTTATCCCTTCATACTGATAACCTTCATTACCTAGAACAACACAAAGGATAAATTCATGGATACATAGAAACACTACATAAAAGTTTTCAATCTAAGGGATATTACCATGCTTTTTAAATATGACATTCTAAAATTGAAATTCTTGAGTTTGGACTTCTTGTCTGGCTATTACAGCTTGGAAGGAGCTATGCCTGAAGAACAGACGCCTTCTCTCTGGTAAGGCAGACTGTTACAACTAATAGTCAAGTGACTTTGGGAAGGACTCACAGGGAACAGCACTGGAGAAGGCAAGATCTTCTTAGACCAACAACCAAGTCAACCACATCAGCCTGGAGAAGGAGTGAGGCTAAGGAAATACACAACAACCAGATTACTGTCTCAGCTGGGTAAGCACTTTTAGAACTCACTGAACCAAAATTCTTCCTTCTGTACCCAGGAAAGTTCTAGAGGTGCAACTGTCCATTCACTCCTCCATGTAATCATGAGCATCTAAGTGGTATAAAGAACTAGGGGAAAAATTCATAGAGAAAAGAAACAAAAGAATTATAAGATACTTCTATTGTCTTTAAGGAACTCCAAAAGCAAAAGTTAGGAAGATGAAACAAATTAGCTAATTAGAAAGTAATAAATGTATGCATACATAGTGGTAAATAGGTAAACTGTGAATCAGAGACTGTCTTCAAACATGAGGCAGTTAGTGAACTTTGCAGTCATCAGAGAATATTCCATGAGGAGACTAAGTTTTGAAATGGATCCTGAAATAGAGGAAAAATCTGGAAAGGTGATGCATATCAGGATTCCTCTGGGAGTCAGAGAGTTAATTTACACTAGATTTGAAACCATAGGAATTTGGGGAAAAGGAATCTAGAGAGTGCCTTTTCTTCTCTGAGAAGGACAGAGCTTGAATTCCTAGGAGGTGGCAGTTACTGCACTGCCAAGTCCCAATCCTTAAAGGCAACAGTGGTAAGCAACAATTGATAGGTGGCCACATGTTCTATTTTCTAGATAACTGAGGATTGTATTCTTTCTATGTGGGTTTAATGTGGGAAATTGCAAGTTTAAACAAAGTTCATACAAGTTGCAAGTTTATACAAAGTTCAATTGCAAGAATAAAATAATGGCATACAGAACTTAATTCATATTAGCTGAGAATTTAGAGTTTACCAAGTGCTATTGCAAAAATTGCATCAATTGATCTTCACCAGCCCTTATGGAAAGTTACCATATCCACTTTACAGATGAGGAAATAGGTCTTGGCAAGTGTCTATGGCTGACTATCACTAAGAACACCTAGATTTAAAATTGTATGCATTTTCTATCACAAGATGCAGCCTTCTTAACTTAAAAAAAATATTTACCAAAAGGTTGCTTTAAATAAAAGCCTCTTAGATACATGTGAGACATGATCAATTTGTATGATAAACTGAACACCTCTTATTAGCATCATACCTATCACAATATAGCAAAGAAAGCACAGATTCTACTGGAATTGATTCTATTGTACAGATTCTATTGGAATTGACCACTGCTCCCTAGATAAAAAGATTTAAGAGCCAGTCCATTTGCCTCAAATCTAGACCTTTTTAGAATAGAACATATAACTCTCCCCCCATCAATTAATGAAAATCAACAAAGAAAAACTGTTAATGTCCTTATCAATCAAATCCATAACATAACTTTTAGAAGACTCATTAAAATGTCATCTCTTCCTCAAAAGACAGCAATGGAAGATAGAAGAGAACTTAATTATATTTCCTTTTTTCCCCTCAAATCTCTTATCTTAGGACTATATTATGACACTAACAGTAATAAAAAGCTATGAATCTTATAGAAATAGATTTTCCAATTTTAACATCTGGGTTTGTGGCTTCCAAGCTTGTACAAAATTTCCAACTAAAATTCATCATTTGTGAGATTACTTTTAGGGCTTGATAAATGTTAAAAACCAAGGTATGGCAGAACAAGGCACTGTCAAAAAATTTGCCATTAATTGAAAAGAAAAAGAAACACAACACTGTTTTAAAATATCAATTTTTAAGAAACATTTATCTGCAATGGAGAAATACAGTGAAATGAAATAAATGATT
Organism: Microcebus murinus; assembly: GCF_040939455.1. Taxonomy (NCBI): domain Eukaryota; kingdom Metazoa; phylum Chordata; class Mammalia; order Primates; family Cheirogaleidae; genus Microcebus; species Microcebus murinus. Next base: position 84,432,454 of record NC_134107.1, read on the forward strand.
CTGTATTTCTCTTTGTGTCCCACATCTAAGGCAGGCCTACCAGCTACGAAAGTGCCTTCCCCCACCCCTCCAATTCTGCCTGGAATGTGCCACATTATTGATCTCCTGAGGCCCTCCCAGGAGCAGTTCATGCAGATGCTACAGTAGTCACTCTGCCTATGACGCAGTTTATATTATGGCTCTAAAACAGATGTAGCAACTTGGCCTACAACTAGTCTCTCAAAAGCCCCTTAGGCAAACTACCAGGTCTAATGTTGAAATCCTAAAGCATTCCCCAGGGCCTGTAAGCCAGCTAAAACAGTGTGATTTACAGAGCTATACAGCTGATGCCTTGGATGTAAAAAGAAAGGAGCATTGTAAATTAAAATAGAGTCTCTGACAGACTTTGGCCAAAATCATACTTGCTTACATGTGTATAAAGCATATTGTAGAAATAGTTTAACCAAATGGCTTTTCAGTTGGACATATTTAAACACTAAAATCATGTTGGTTATTTGTTTTTCCTTTTTAAAAAAAGAAATGCTTAATACTGCAGGATCAACTATGAAACTTTTTAAAAAAAATTTATGGCCCCTAATTTGCATGCGAGAAATTGATGCCCCCTTCATTTAATACAGTTCAGTCCTTCAACTCTTTTCTCTACTTCTGCATGAACCAGATAGAGCTATTGTTGCAGCAAACCTTTACCCTATGAGACTGAGCTAACAGCCTCTGGGTGTATATTCTAAAAATTGATTCACATTTTATTCCCTGCAGCAACCGTGCTCTGAGATATCGACACTGTGTACTCGCAGGGGAAAGGCTGACAAGCTGCCTTTAATGAGTCTGTTTTCACAGGTTGCTGAAAAGTTCCCTGACTATGTCCTCCAATGAGGAGTAAGCTAAGACTTACTCTTTAGGAGTTAGGTTTCATGTACTTAGAACTGAGCCTACACTGTTCATATAATAAATAATTATGCTGACCATTATATAACTAATGGCTTCATAATCTTGATCTTGTTCCAAAATCTACACCCCATTGTGAAAATGATCTAATATTCAGGGACTTGTAGGTGTTAACAAACCATGGGGACTGAGTAAGCTGTCAGAAGTAACCACAGTCATGTCTATTAGGATGGAAACAAATCTAGCTGGCAATAAAAGAGAAGCTGACGTTACATAAGCACCCACACAAATGTTAAACAAAACCTTATAGATGATGCCTTTCCATATATTTTCAACACATGATCCCATGTAACTGTTATACCAGATCTACAAAGTAAGGATGACTATTTCTTGCTTAAAGATGAAGAAACTAAACCTTAGAGAAAAAGCAGTCATCCAAGTCCTTAAGATTAAGTAAGCCCCCAGGCTCAGAGAGCAAGGTGATGTTTCTAAGATCGCACAGCTTAGTGAATATCTGTGCCAGAATCTGAATCTCTGTATATCTGATTCCAAAGACAAAATGACTTTTCAACCACATTATGTGGTCTCTCAATCAGTTTTGTAGCTTCTTCATATGCTTAAACTGGCTTATTTTTATTGCTTACCAGACAATAGCTAAGTGTTTTGGGTTTATTAACACATTAAATCCTTAGAACAACCTCATGAAGGAGGTAATTTTATTATTTTCATTTTGCAGAAGAGGAAAGAAAAGTGCCCATGATCACAACCAGCAGAACACCCCAGAGCTCCTCCCTCCCTCTGCACTATCCCAAATCTCTAGGTACAAGGATATCAAAACAGAAGTATCACTCATTGCTTTTACAATGTTGGAAAAACCACCACCATAAGTACTCTCTACTATTATTAAATTGGAACTAACCAATTGTAAATCAAGCAGGGAGGGAGGAGAGTAGGGGCAAAACCCACCTAACAGGTAGGGTATAATGAACACTATTTGAGGGATGGGCACATTTATAGCCCGGACTCAAGCCATGTACTAAAAACATTTGTACCCCCTTAATATTTTGAAATAAAAATAATCGAATGATATTCTGACAATAGCTTTTCTTGCAGATTAGAAGACATCTGTGCCAAAGGACACGCTTTTATAATTAAAACATGTCCCCAGAAAAAAAATGTTCTAACTCTGATCTTCTTGAAAGAAACTATTATATATGATACAGAGTTATATCACTGGCATATGGATAAGTAATTATTATAATTTTGAGAAGCATTATGCCCCTTTAAAAAAAGCTATACCAATGGTGTTGGCTTTTCTGATATATAAGTCAATGTGTACTGAATTTATAAACAGTGGAAAATCGATAGTGATTATATGGAACGAAACAGAATATGATCATCTTGGGGTTTTCAACATTTGTCCTGTATGCTCATTTATTCCTATATGTCTATGATTGACTCAAGTAGAGAATGAGTCACTCCGCAGGTGGTCCAACATTTTCCTGGGACATTAAACAATAGCTTAGAAAAAGCAAATTCAATCTAATACAAAATTATAAAGTAGAATTTGCCCAAGGGGTTGTTTGCCCCTTGCTTTCGGAGTGACTCTCTTCCCACTCTGAGGTCCCCCTGGTCCTGGGTACAGACATGCATCTTGTTTTCACCTTGCCAAAATCTAAATGCTTTTAAGTTTCACAAGCCAGTAGCCCTTCTAGAAGAATTTGATTTTTCACTTGGAATTCTGGATGCCTCCAAGATGAAACAATACATTGTACAGACAAATTTTTAGAGAAAAGTGATGGGAAGGTGATGGGTGATTGGAATCATCCCACAGAGGTCAGCCCTGGAAGGGTAGGTAGAACGTACACACATATGCACACTCGCCGCAATTGAGCGCTCAGTATCTGCCTGGAAGACAGACACAGTTTCCTTAGTTAGGTGTTTTCAAACTGAGTGCTTTGGAGCCCTGGGGGTAGGGGGGTTCCCTTAGGGGTACCCTCTACAATGTAGAGAAAACTGAATGGGTAAACCTCTGTTCTTCCTCTGTCGTCTTCAAACACAACTTCTTCTATCAGTTCTATACATCAAACTTCTGCTTAATTGTCACTAACTGGGTACACTTCCCATAATGCCCTCCTGGGAAGTTTGCTTTTTTTCTCCCTCGAACTTCTCAAACCTCTCACTCCTCCACTCTCTCACTTCTAGCCAATGACTTTAATTCTCTCTTTACTGAGAATATGGAATCCACGAGGCTTCACCCCTCTTATCAAATGACGTCACCAAATCACTAATGTTACCTTCCCTATCCATCCCCTCCTCCTTCCTAACAGAGGCTGCTCCCTCACGTGCCTCTGAATGCCATTCTGTGTCTTCTGCATAGTCTTTGCTCTTCAGGTTATCTTCTTTCTTTCTGTTCTAGTATCTCCCTTTTTTAAAAAAAAAATAAATATTCCCCTCAACTTCACAACCATTTCCAGCTACGACCCAATTTCATAACTCCTTTTGAGAAAAAAAAAAATCTTTCAAGAGTTGTCTTCATATGCTGCCTGCCTCTCACTCCCCTTTATCCTTCCCTTCGCTCCAGTCCTGCCTTCAGCCTCCAGCATTCTGCCATCAATCTTAAACATTAAATGATCTTCATGTTACTAAATCTAACGGAACGTGTTTTGATTCCTAAGTTATCAGCCCTCTCAGCAGCATTTGGCACATGCAGGCTCGCCACCCCCTCTGTCTTGATATCCTCTGTTTCTTGCTCATCATATCAGCACGATTTACTGATTTTCCTCCAGCCTCCCCTGCTTCCCCCGGCGCTCTTTCATTAGCCTGTGCTGGCTTCTTCTTCCTCTCATCCAGCTCGAAAAGTTGGAATTCCTTGAGAATCGATCCTGGCCGCCCTCTTCTTTACTATCTGCATACAAGTTTCCTTAGGTTGTCTTCATCCATACAATAGTATTTTTGTGCCCCAAATGACAAAATTTACATCTCAGCATCTAACTAATATATCTAAAAACCTACTTCAGATGCAAGCATCTCAAACTTCACTTTTCAAAATTAAACTCCTCACCTTCCCCCTCAAAATTTGTCTTCCTTTTCAGGAAACGGCATTATCATTTATCCAGTTGCTCACAACGCACATGTAGGGCTCAACCTTGAGATCTCTCTCTCTCTCTCATGACCCTCATCCAATCATTTGACAAGTCCTAATCATTCTGTTATCCATAACAGATTTTATATATATATATATATATATATATATCCATATATATTATTTTTTAGTTTTTCCTCCAAATGTCCTAATATCCTGCCATAACTTTAGCTATAAAATCATCCTTTTTCATGGGCAAATGCAATAGTCTCCCAGCTGGTTTCTCCCATCCACTTTCCCAATTCACATTGCCAAGTGATAATCTTAACATATAATCAAGTTTTGACATTCTCCTTTTAAAGTCCTTTAATGGATTTCTACTAAATCCAAAACAAAATTAAAACTCCTAAATATGCCCACAAAACTTTGCATGATGTGTGACTCCTGCCTAGGTTTCCAGCCCTCCTCCCAGTTTACTACTAACCAATCTCACTGGCCTCCTTCCAGTTACTTAAATGCATAAAGATCTTTCCTGCCTAATCTTTCTTTTTCTTGTAGGGTCCTCTGTCTGGAAATGTCTTCCCTCTCCTCTTAACCTTATTCACCTCTACTAACTCTTCACATCTCAGTTTAAACAATGCATCTGCAGATGCCTTCTCAAACCCCCACCTACCTAACCTCAATTAGAATTCCCAGTATCCTTCTCTTATTATGTTTATTTTTTTCTTTGTTCTCTTTTCACTCTTTAGTGTCATCCAACTAAACTAAAATCTCCATGATGGCAAGAATTCGATCTTTATATGTTGAATACTAGATTTCCAGCACTTAGCCCAGTGCACACAGGATACACTCAAGAATGCTATGTCAATTAAGAAATGAAAAAGATTTTGAATATTGTAAACCACTCATCTCACTGAAGCAAGTGACCCTCTCAGCCCTAATCTGGGCCCTATAAGCAGGAGGCTGGAGGGAGATTTACAGGCTCCTGCTTCAGTCCCAGGAAGACTCTGCCATCCATGCCTAAAATTCTCGTTATAACATCTGTTTCCTGTCACACAGTCACTGACTATCTTAGAGACAAAAAAAAAAAAAAAAAAAAAAACAGGCAAAAAGAAAATGAGAAGAGAAGAGGAGAGAGAGGAGGGGAAAGGAGAGAGAAAGATTTAATTGTTGCAGTTGAAGCACATTTGATATGTAAGAAATATTCTCATCATTTTCCTTTAAGATTTAGTCCATAAAACACGCTCCATAGAAAAGCCTATCATCTCTGTAATGAATACTTGCACATGCAATCTCCATTATTGTTAGTGTTTGGAAAGGCCAAATATACAGCTCCAATCTTTAGAAGGAAGCATCCTACAAACTCTAGTATCATATTTATCTTTTTATATATTTCACACTAGAAATGAAACCCCTCTTACTGATATATGAGGAGATAAAAATGTGAGTTAGCTCTATTAGTTCCGGAGCAAATTATTCCACAGCCCAGACTTTCAAACAATAACTCATTCAATACTCCCCCAGTGGCACAAAAAAAAAATTAATGCAATCTGCAGATGTGCCTAAACATATTCCCAAGGGAATTATTTAGGAACTTGGAGAATCTGGTATTAAGTTCTAAATCTCCTGTTATTATTACAGTGAAATTTTCTGCAATGTGTTCATTGAAAACACAATAATTTCAATCTGAAAATACCAACTGAAGTTTATAAAATGAGCTACAATTTGATTTTTCTCTAAGTAATTGTTCAAGAAACCATATGTCCAATAGTTTTTTTCTTTTTCCTGCAAAAATACAAAAAGGCTACATGGTTGGGGAAAAAAAAATAGACCAAAAAATCTGTCTTATCTATAGCTGCCATAATGTGGCTAACCGGTATTGGTTAAAAAATCAGGAATGCTGGAAAAACAACAAATGGAGGGCACTGCATTTATTGTGTAATTTAAAGCCAAGTATTAATGTAAAGTAAGAGAGTCGTATGGTATATTTATTCAACTCTTGATTTCATCCTAGAATAAAGAAAAAATAGACAAATTATAGTTAGCAATAATCCCCAAACTCCTTTCTTTGTTCAGCAAACATTTTTAGACTGTACTAAACACAAAGCACTCAGCCTTGGGTGAGAGAGGATGCACAGATTCTTTCATCAATATGTACCATGAATACCATCATTCCAAGAGTATCTCTATTACAGGTGTCTTATTTGTGTAATAGAAGTTCCAAAGATTACTTATTAAGTTGCCTCATGAGTGGTCAATATTCAATAACTTGGACAACAATACAAGATATTATCCATAACTAAGCACACATCTGCATATGAGACTGGTATAGAATATAAATGTGGGAGAAGACATCAATGGTACAACTGTAACCAATGGTTTAAAGCTCCTTCTCCAAGTGGTATAAAAATCAAGCTGTGCTAAGGAGTAGTGACGTAGCCAGACTGGTTGAAAGAAGATGAAACTATATAGTTAAGGCCTGGGTAATTACAAGTAGACATAAGTGAGGTCACTATTTATTACTTCTTATCTCAATATAGCTTTTCATACCAAATAGTTTTGTTCTTCAACAAGTCAGGCCTTGCAGGACTTCTGGAAAGCATCACTCCTCTACTCTTGAAAGACAGGGTAAGTGAGGTCAAGAGGTTTGCCCCAGACCTCAGCAAGAGCTGCACACTCAACAAAGCAGCTGATTCTTTGTGCAGTGCTTAGATGATAAACTCATACTGTTTCAAAAGAAAATCTTAATTATAGCAGGCCACACACCTCTACCCCAGACTGTGTATGTATCAGCAGATTTATTGGGGTGTTAGTACATCAGTAGTTTTTATATCACAGAAATTGTATTGTGTCCTTTCAAGAAACACGATATGTCACATGTACAGGATTTCCAATCCTCTAAAATGCAACAGTCAGATGTGAGCATTTTCTTACTAATCAGAAACTGAGACTTTACATTCCTCTCTTCTTAAGGTTCATCTGTGACAAGGTGATAATAACACCTACTAGTTAAGGTTGCTGAAAAAAGAACATGAGCATGTGGAACAACGCCTGGTATGTGCAAGGTGCTCAGTAAATGGTTGGGATCCAGCCCTCAAACACTTGCCAGATGCTAATGTCATACAGTATGTTGACACTTCAGTAACAACAATAACATATTTGTAGAGTACTAATTGTGTTCTTCAATTGTACTGAGTGCTTTACACATACTTTTCCAATAAGCCCCCAGGCCAACTTTATGAGGAAGGTACTGTTGTTATCCTTATTTTACAAATGAAGAAATGGAGGCTTAGTGGTACCAAGTAATCTGTCCAACTGGTAAGAAACTGGGTTTCAACCTGTCCCAGGTGTGTCTGAATCCCCTGTTCTTACTTTCCACATAACTATACTGCCTCCCTTAAGCACAAACCATTTTTGAGTGTGGACTATTAAAATTATAGAGCAAACTTCAGACACTTATAATGGTGGGTCTTTCACCTTAAAAAGAAAACCCTAACCTTCCTCTCCAAAAGCCCTGAACACCTTTTTGTATGAAAATCACTCTCAATCATAAGGAAGGGGGATTTCCTCCTCAAAATGTCACTACAAATAGTACTTTGTGTGAAAACATTTCTATAATTGTTGAGATAGGTTCTTAACTTGAAAACAGGCCACTTCAACCACATCATTTGTTTGAGTTTGTAACAAATATAAAAGTACCTATCTGGTGCTTGCTACATGTCCAGCCCTGGAGAAGGTATTTGTTTAGCGAAGGAAAAGCTAAAAACAGACATGATAGCTACTCTTGTTCAATTCTCATATCTGTACACTGGATTTGAAGCTCTCTGCGATGCCAAGCAACCTGGGCCATCCACAAGAGATGAAGTCAAAGGGAGGAGGAGAAATACAAGGTGTCCTGGTTAGGGACATGTATCTTTAATTTACACTCCTTGCTGCTCTGATAAGAAGTATTATTTCATCCAAAGCAGTCTAAGAGGCTGCAAATCATATATACAGAGGGGAAAGATTTTCCTTCTGTTTTCTTAATTTTATCCTCTAAATACAAAAGTGAAGGAAAATACAGTATGTTATACAGAAATGAGCAAGGCACAAAAATTATTAAATCGTTCGCATTATGTTTGACAAAGTAGGTGAAATTCCTCATATAAACTGAATAATTTCTAAAAATAGGCTTCTTAGTTAAAGCAGTAGAAAGACACTGAAGATTAAATAAAAGAATAATACCTAACATTCACTGAGTGTTTTCTCTGGGAGCCAGTTCTCGGAACAGAGACACAATGAGCTCAACTAAGTTGAGCAAAAATACCCAGCTAATTATCAGCAGAACCAAAATTTGAATTCAGGTAGTGGATTATAGGTAATGTTATTACAAAAGATTCAAAAAGTTAAAAAGAAAATTAAAAGTTTATAAAGTAAAAAAGTTGCAGCAAGCTATAGTTAATTATTAAAGAATTTTTTATATAAATTCAGTGTAGCCTAAGCATGCAGTGTTTATAAAGTGTACAGTAGTGTACAGTAATGTCCTGGGCCTTCACAGTCACTCACTACTCACTCACTGACTCACCCAGAGCAACTTCCAGTCCTGCAAGTGGCATTTGGGGCCTATACAGGGGGACTATTTTTTCTCTTTTGTGCCACATTTTCACTGTATCTTTTCTATGTTTAGATGCATGAATAGTTAATAGTATTACAAGTGCCTACAGAATTCAGGTCTATAATCTTGAAGCAATAGGCTATACCATATAGCCTAGGCATGTAGTAGGCGGTGACATCCAGTTGTGTAAGTACACTCTGATTTTCACACAATGACAAAATCGTCCAATGATGCATTTCTCAGAATGTATCCCTGTCGTTGAGTGATGCATAACTCTGCACAGAAACTTGTCTAAAGAATAAACACTCTGAGTCTTGAATGCTTATGCATCACCAGAAACAGGTGGTATATTCATAAGTACCTTGTGAAACAGCTGTTCGTTACTTCAAACACTGACATCATATGCAAATTTACATATATCTATAGGAAAACTACACAGGAAAACTCCTATTTTTGACTAATAGGGACTTTTCTCTTGCTTCTCACCATATATACCAGTATTATAAAAAAATGAAATGTAATGATAATAATAGTTAGCATTTAAGCGAAACTTAAGTGCCAGTCACTGTGTTAAACACTTTACCCACATAAGCCATGCAGCAACCCATAAAGGGGGACACCATGATTGCCATTTCACAGGATGAGGAAACAGATTAAGGTCACCCAGATGGCAACTTGCCCAGGGTCACACAGAGTTAACATCTGGGCTGGTACATGAACCCAGGTCTCTGATGTGAAGCCCACGCTCCCCCACATACAGCTACATCAAGGAGAAGGGAGAGCTAATATTATGCCTATAAATTTTAGTCCTCATTATGAGCCACTTCATTATATCATGTGTTTTTAACAACTAGTATTATCTAATTATATGAGCTAAGTAACAAGTCATCGGCCCAAATAAAATGCCTGCTGCATAAAGTCACCTCACTTAGATGAAGCCATCAGGGCTGGGAGCAAAATCGGAAGAAGAAGGAGAATAAACCATGTTTACATGGGAAAAGGAAAGTATTTGGTCAGTTATTTATCTAACTCACATGAGACAATTTCTGTAAAGGAAAAGAATATTTGTATCTCCAGTTATTCAAACTGTCTGGCTGTAAATGTTTTCTTATTTTCCAAATGCTTATTCAGCTTTATATGACATTTTTCTCCATGTGGAGTCAGTGATATTCTGTATAGAGGTGATGGCTCATATAATTCAGCTGTGCAAGCCCGTAATTTCCAAAATGACAGTAGAAAAATAATGTCCCACGAAGATAAAGGAGATTGACAATGAAAGTAGATGAAGTACAAAAACGACCACATAAAAGAATTCCTGGAAATTTTTCTTGAGTTTTGCTGGAAAAGACTTCATACTTCTTCAAAGGAAAGGTAAACTTCTAGGTGTTACATATAAGTACATGTTAGTATTGTCAGGAATTAGTAAAAATGAAAACTTGAATTTGAGACAGGTTTATAAAGAAGTCCAGGATGATACGTGTTGGCAAAAATTCCTGACACAATGACAGTAAAAAAACAACAATAAAAAGTGTAATGTTTATAAAAAAGTTACTTTAGAAGTACTGTTAAATCTTCACTTAAAAAATTAAACCAGTACCACAGGGAGTTTAAATCATACATATATTAGAAAGGTACATTTTTGTACTGAGGAACAGAATAAATGACTGGTAGCTGATGGAAAAGAATTCTGACAATAATTAGTAAACTAAGTAATCTCAAACTTCCATGCAGTTCTAAATAAGATGAGGTAATTCTCATTTTTCAGCACTTTGGCACTATTTGTTTGCAAAATTCCTCGTGAGCCCACTAATTGATAGCACATGCTTACATTTTTTAACTCTGAAGAATGTTAGCAACCACCAAGAAGCACAGCTAAGCTAATGTCATAACACATAGCTATTTCTTTCTCAAGGACAAAATCACTACCTCTGCATTGGCATTACTTCTGACAGCAGAGAGTTCTGTTTCTGTTCCTAAAAATAGGCATAATTGATATTAATGCAGACCATATGCCAATTAAGGACTCTGTGTGGGATGTTGAAATTGATACAACAAAGATAAAAAGTCTACACTTATTCAGGCATTCAGCAAATACCGACTGCTTATTCTATGCAAGACATTTTGTTGTGTGTAGGGGGTAAAACGAGGACTGTTAGTTGTAGGCCTTTCACAAACTTGAGGTCTATAGGAGTGAAGAAGAAGCAGTCTTCACTGTAAGTAGTGAGAGCCAGAATTCTAAGAGGCCCCAGTGAACCATGCCCTTGTATAATCCCCTCTTCTGAATATGGGCAGGAACTGTGAAGATGAGGGGATGAGGGGAACACCACTCCCATGACTGGGATCCAAAATATAGCTAAAGTAAAAAAAAAAAAATTGCAATGTAATTAAAGTCCCTAATCAGTTGACTCTGAGCTCATCAAAAGGGTCCAAAAGACCAAGCCTTTAAAGGAAGGTCTACCTATAGACAACAGATAAGAAGCAGCAGGGATATCTCTTGTTGGTCCTGAAGATGCAAACTGCCACCTTATAGAGAGAGTTATGTGCCTGGGGTGGTGGGTGGCTTCTGGAAGCTGAGGACCTCAACCTTCCAACCAAAAAGAACTGAATTCTTCCAAGGAACAGTGAGCTTGGAAGAGGACTCCAAGCCTCAGATGAAATTACAGGCCCTGCTGACACCTTTATCTGCATCTGAACAGAGGACCTAGCTAAACTGTGCCTGGACTGGTGAGTCACCAAAACTGTGAGATAATGAATGAATGCTTCTTTAAGCTGCTAGATTTTTGATACTTTATTATACCAAAACAATAAATGTATACGTAAGTCAGTGTAAACTAAAATTCCATAGTAAAGATGAAGTCCTGTGCATTTCAGAGAAAATAAAACTCCATTTTTCCCCTATCACAAAATCCACTACTATTAAAGAACTCTGGAGTCAGACTGACTAGCTGTGTGACCTTTGGCAAGTAACTTCTTAAGGCCTCCCTTTCTTCACTTATAAAATGGGAATGATATAGGTGTTTGGGAGGGCTCAGTGAGAGAAGATATTTATAATGCTAAGTCCAGTTCCTCTCACATAGTAAGCTCCATAAAATATTATTAATGCTATTGCTATTGCTATCATTACCATCATTATAAATTTAATGAAGAGAAAAATGCCTGTATGGTCCACTATATACCTAATACTTAACCCAGTCTAAAAAGAAAATGAAAGAATACGACAGAATCAATAAATGGCTTTAGAGAGATTTCACGTGATTCTAATTTTGCAGTCAACAATGCTTTTAAAGCATTCATTCATCAAAAAAAAATTCATCCCTTCAGAATCTTTTTCATTACGATGCCTAGGACAGGTACTTCTAAGCAAGAAGTGTCAGCACTTGAAAGAAAACGTGCAGGTCACACTGGAACTAGAGAGGAGGCTGAGACAGAATACTTAGGAGTCCTCAAAAATTCAAAAGACCCCAGAGCAGTTTGGTTGTGGTTTTTATGTGCATCGGAAACTGTGAACCAGATCTTCCAGGCTGTGTCTTTTATCCAAGCCCCTTACCTGCTGCTCTCTATAATCCACTGCAGTGATATTACAGGGCCCTGATCATGGCTTGGTGTTGGCAGCATCTATGCAGTCAGTTGTCTGGTCTATTCACATTCTTGTCCCCCTTCTCTCGATGGTAAGGAGATTATGAGAGTTTTAGGAAAGCGTGCAAGAGTAACTAAAATCTCAGGACAAAATACTGTGAAAGCAACTGGATTAGGTGGTACAAAAGCTAAAAAAACTTCTCTTTAACCATTATATATATTACCAAAAATGATTGTTTTGTCCTAGTGCAAACAGTTTCAACTCAAGAAATATATTGCTCTTTTTTTATTGAGTGAAATTCTATAGGAAGAAAATGTTCCCACAATGGTTATTATCTAAAAGTACAAGAATTTGAGGTATTTATTAATATAACAATTATACTGATTGTGAAACACGAGAAGCATGAGTCCTAATAGACTGAAAGTTTATTTCCTACCGTTCTCCAATTCTTAAAAATTCAGGGGAAACAAAAATTCTATACCTTAAACAGCATTAGTAACAAATCCACTCTATATGATCTGTGTATAGATTATTTTTCTATGACCAATGAATAGCCCATTCTATACCATTCTAGGTTCTGGATAACTTAAGCAATATTCTACAGACAGAAAATTAAGCTGGGAAAAAAATGAAGAATTGCTAACAAAGACAAAGAAGGGGCAAATTTTAGGCATATGTTCATCCTACAGTTTAGATAAATTATCCATTTTAGGAGTTTTGGTAGAGTAAATAATAGATGGCTTCTTAAAATGTAGAATTCATAATTAAGTGGGAGTTATAAACTTAAACATGGGTATAAGTCACAGTAAAACAGCTCAGACATTTAAACATCTACTATTACTGCATCTATACCTAGTCTGAGAAGTAGCTTATAACCTGTACTGTTTGTTGTGGAATTACACATCTGTAAATTTCAGGTCTTCATAAAAAGGATTTAATTCATAATAGCCTGATCATATTCCAGTCTCAAATAAGATTGTAAAACCAATCTGCTTTTTCAAAGAATTTTGCCATTTGTATGATGGCTATTATTTCATAAAATTATAAATGCAAAGATATTTATTATATTTCCTAAATAATTCAATTAATTAAAGAAAATGTAAAGCAGAAATAGTAAGATTAAACCACTGATGTGATTTGAAAAATTAAGAATAGGACCTATAACTGAAAGAGGATACTTTTCAGTCAGAACATTTGGCTAGCACTGGCATCTTTTAGGAGTGGCAATTTGAAAAATTGATTTCCACAGGGGAAATCATCTATACTAAAGATTATATAACTCCCCCAGAAATAAAGAAGGTATTGTTAATTCATTTTTTTAATCATTGGAAAAAACCAATGAATGAGCACCTTTTTTAGCTAGATAGAGTATTGGGTACTGGGGACGTAGCCACGTCCAAATCAAAGCTCCTGCCCACAGTGAGCTCGCCCTGTACTGGCAGGCACAGGCAGTAAACATGTTGCTCCATAACAGAGTAACAAAGGGATAGAAAAATAACACAGGTAAGAGGGTCGAAAGTGAAGAGTAATCAGAAATATTAAAAACCCAAAGTAACTAAGTTGCATACAACCCTATAGATTAGCTATCTGATCTATAGGATTCTGATCTTTTGCCCAATGCATGAATATGAACCTTATAACATAACACCTATTAATACTAGTTAGCAAGAATTAACATTAATGTGAACAGCTGTCAAAGACTAGAGAATAATGTTAATTATTTTTTACAAATCAAGGTGTACATAAGATATTTAAGAAAAACATGTAAATGTAATTCAAATCAAAAAAATTAATGTAAGTTTCATTAGTGCAGAAATTTTTATCACTTTGGTCCACTGCTATGTCTCCAGTGGTTAGAACATAGTGCCTGGTAAACAGTAGGTCCTTGATAAATATTTGTTGAATCAATGAATTGATGCAACAAACAAACTATCTCATATTTCTACAAAGCACCAAGGATAAGGCCAAAAAGTTCAGGAAACCATCTCTTCCATCACGTAACTTACAAGCCAGTCAGGAGAAGCGTAAGTATTTATTAGAAAATGCAGAATGCAGTAAAAATAAGTCTTTGCAAGCACAGTGAGAGAGGAAGAGGTAAGGAGGAAGGGTGATTTACTGAGTGATTTCAATGGGGAAAATTGAGAATGACTTCAAGTAGGGGGCAGCATTTAAAATGACTGTGAGAGACAGGCAGGATTTGAAAGGGGTGTGGAGAATGCAAAGAATATTGCATGCAAAAAGAACTGGATGTTTAAAGTCACAAATAAGTAGCAAGGCCTGTTCTGGGAGGAGTACTATATTGTGACTGAAATGGACACAACATGTGAGGGGGAGGGGAACATGCCATGGAAGGTCTTCAGTGCTACCCCATGTAGACTGAAGAGATTCTAAGCCAGAGCGGTTCCATGTTCCCCCAGTTCACCAAGACAGAGTAAGTTCTCAATTCTATGTGACACCAAATAGCCATATTTAAAACAGGCTTCTCACAAAGTGTATTTCATAATACGCTACCTTGATTTAAGCAAACTAAAGGAGAACAGGTGCATAATTTATTGTGAAAAATAACCTAACCGTTTTGCATTTAAGTTATTACACATGGTCTACAAAAGATATTTCTAATAGATAAAGCTATATCTTGCTTTTATCTAGTGGGTTCCAAAATTTCCTAACCTGAGACTGCCAAATGTTCCTACAACTTCTCCATGCCCCACATCACCCCTCCACTAATGAAAACAAGCAAACAAAAAAATGAAATACTTAAAGTGACACATTCATCAAATTTTTGAAATTCTACCTGTAAGGAATAAAAATCCAAGTAAATTAGTTAATTGTTCATACATACTATCAAAAGGTAAATATAGGAACACTTAAAAATACTGAATAAAGCTTTGTCAACCCAGAAAGGAAACATCTATCCAGAAATGGCAGAACAATTTCTTTCTCTGAGCCTCATCCTCCTTAGCAGTGAAATGCAGAAACCACTCCCGATGTTTCATAAGATACTATCCAGCTGAGTGAGTCATCTGTTCTGTAAACCGTTCCACCCATGGCTACAGAGCACTGCTCCATTCCTTCCGCTTTCATTAGAAATCTTGCTGCAACATTTATTTTTCCATTTCAGGTAACATTGCTCCTCTACTTTTCCTTCACGTTTGAAAAAGTTTGAAAAGCTTAAATTCAGCTACATGAAAAATGAGTAGGAATGTGCAAAATGATCTATTTTAAATCAAATCATGGCTACAATAAAAATGAATGAAAAAAAATGGAGACACCAACTTTAAGGGCATCTAATTTAGTTGAATCCAGAGGAGAAAGCACATAAGAAAGCTTCAAACAGAAACCGGCCAGAAAGCTTTATCCTAGTCTAATGCTTTCAAGGCTGGGAAGAGTAGCCTATGGAAATAAATGTTTTGACCATGGGATATGACCCGTGTTTCTCAGTTATTTCTATATTTGGAATTTCAGAATCGCGGGATCGAAAACTTTGAAACAAACAAAAAAAAAAAATTAAAGAATCCTGCCAGTGTATGGAATCATGTTCTATCTATCAGGGACAGTGTTATTGAGAAGCTGATAAAGCTTCAGGGCCCAGCTGTGGCATGGGCTCCTTTCAAAGCCCTGGGAGAGGCCCTAGCAATGAACTGACATAGTCATACGTTTGAGTGAAACTTGAAGAAGGATATTTTGAATGCAACCAATTAAGATCGCTGTTTCTTTCCATTCTCGCTTAGGCTCCATCATGCTCCTCTTTTGTTAGGTGGTGATAGACTGTCGAGGCATTGCAAGATACTGCAATGGGAACATTGAGCTGGGACACACTTAGTTTGGGTTTAATGGGAAATTTTTATAATTAAGTAACTCACAGTTACTCCCTTCTATAGTCAAGTCACTGATAACGGTCCTGGTGTAAGAATGGCTTCCAGAAATGCTCCTAACACCTACTGTGCTGACTCATCATACACCTGACATCAGGACACACAGTTGCAAAGCCAGAGATTCTACAGACATGTGAAGAGGTCCTCTAGTGCCTGTTACTGGAAGAATAGAGGTAGTGTTGTAGAAGTAAAGTTTGCAATAGATGGAGCTAGCAGCTGGACTATGGAAAAATCTAAATCTTTCAGGTCATATATAAAAGACACTTTATTAGAGGTTTGCAACAATCTCAGAAACTTACATGGCATTGCTAGTAACAAGCTGTGTCCGTTGAGAGAAACTTTTCCAAACTTTCAACAAACAAAAAGAAAGAAACCAAATTTTAATTCACTATGCTAGAAGGAAGACTGTATGATTTTTCTATTCTCTTTACAGAAAATGACATGACCAAATCATGGTCATGTGAAGAAATGATCCAAGAGTATGCAGTCAAAAATATATGAAAAGCATTAGAAAGGCACACCAGCCATTTAACTAATAAAAATATATTATTTTTTCAGGACTTTTTGTTATATAAGTAACTTTTTGCTACTTATTAGCATTTTAAAGTTTGTAACTTTTTGTAATTGCTCATTCTAATCCATAGTCACTTTCTATTCTTTCTTTCCAACAGAATCCCCAAAATTGTATAAGCTTGAAACCAAAACCTGGATAACTACTGACTCTTGGGTCTAACTTATAATTCATAGCACCCTTGATGATTTCACATAAGAAAATCTGATGAATCATTCTTTAATAGGCTATTTTTAGAGCAGTTTTAGAATCACAGCAAAACTGAGCAGAAAGTACAGAGATTTCCCATTATCCCATGGTCCCCCACACCCAGCGTCTCCCAGCATCAACACTCCCCACCACAGTGGTACATTTGTTACAACTGATGAATCTATATTGACACATCATTATCACCCAAAGTCCGTAGTGTACATTAGGGTTCACTCTTGGTGTTGCATGGGTTTGAACAAATGTATGACAGGTATCCACAATGATGGTATCATCCAGAATATTTTCATCGCCCTAAAAATTTTCTGTGCTCTACCAATTCATCCTTTTCTGCCCAACTCTGACAACCCCTGATCTTTTTACTGTCTTCATAATTTTGCCTTTTCCAGAGTGTCATATAGTTGGAATCATAAAGTATGTAGCCTTTTTCAGATTGGCTTCTTTCACTTTAATATGCATTTAAGTTTCCTCTATATTTTTTCACAGCTTGATAGCTCATTTCTTTTTAGCACTGAATAACATTCCATTATTTGTATGTGCCACAGTTTATTCACCTACTGAAGGACACAGCTTGGTTGCCTCCAAGTTTTGGCAATTATGAATAAAGCTGCCACAAATATCCATGAGCAGATTTCTTGTGGACATAAGATTTCAACTTCTTTCGGTAAATACTGGTGAGCATGCCTTCTAGATCATATTGTAAGAGTAGGCTTAGTCTTGTAAGAAAAACTCTTCCCAAGTGGCTGGCTGTATCCTTTTAAATTCCTACCAGCAATTAATGAGAGTTCCTGCCATTCCACATTTTTTGCCAGCATTTGGTGTTCTAGGTGTTCCGGATTTGGGCCATTCTAATAGGTGTGTAGTTATAATTATCTCATTATTGTTTTAATTTGCATTTCTTTGATGACATATGATATGAAAGATCTTTTCACACTCTTATTTGCCACCTGGACATCTTCTGTGTGTCACTGGGTATAATTCTTTGTATATATTGTTGGATTCAATTTGTTAATATTTTGTTCAGGATTTTTGCATCTATGTTTATGAGAAATACTAATCTGTAGCCTTCTTTTCTTGTAATAGATTTGTCTCGTTTTGGTATTAAGGTAATTTTGGTCTCATAGAATGAGTTAGAAAGTATTCCTTTTGATTCTATCTTTCAAAAGAGTTTGTAAAGTATTGGCATAATTTCTTCCTTAAGTGTTTGGTAGAATTCACCTGTGAACCCATCTGGGCCAGGTGCTTTCTGTTTTAGAAGTTTTTAAATTATTGATTCAATTTCTTTAACAGATATAAGCCTATTAAGATTGTATATTTCTTCTTGTTTGAGACTTGGCAGATTGTGTCTTTCATGGACTTGGTCCATTTCATCTAAGCCAGGTTATCAAATTTGTGGGCATATAATTGTTCATAGTATTCCTTTACTACACGTATGAAGTCCATGTGATTTGTAGCGATATACCTTCTTTAATTCTGATCGTAATTTATGTCCTCGCCCTTCCTTCTTAGTTAGCTTAGCTGGAAGCTTACTGATTATATTGATCTTTTCAAAGTACAGCTTTTAGTTTTGTTAATTCTCTTTATTGATTTCCTGTTTCCAATTTCATTTATTTCTGCTCTAATTTTTATTATCATTACTTTTTTTCTGCTTTTTTTGGATTTATTTTGCTCTTCCTCTAGTTTCCAAAGGTAGACGCTTACTTAGATTATTGGTTTTAGATTTGTCTTCTTTTCTAATAGATACATTCAATGCTATGAATTTCCTTCTAAGCCTTGCTTTCGCTTCATTCCACAAATTTTGATACTTTGTTTTTGTTTCCATTTAATTCAAAATATTTTTTAACCTCTTTAGATGTCTTCTTTGATTCATGTGACCCAAACTGTATATGCTTTACAACCAGACACAACAAGGATTATTCCTCGCCCTCAGATCTAATTTTTGGTTCAGATCTCCTTTGATGATGTCATAAAAGAAAATCGGGCATGTAATTTTTCAATTAAGTTTTAATACATATGTAGCCGGTAGATAGCTGGGGAAAAGGAGATAGCTGAGTTCATTTTTGTTGTTCTCGGTTCAGTGGTGGAGCAATTAACCAATACTTTGGTAACAGGGCATTTATTCTTGAGCCCCAGGGGAAGCACCTCCTTATGGCTGGACTGGTGATTGTGCTAGACTCCTAGAGGTCCTCAAACTTTTTAAACAGGGGGCCAGTTCACTGTTCCTCAGACCATTGGAGGGCTGGACTATAGTTTAAAAAAACTATGAACAACTTCCTATGTACACTCCACATATCTTATTTTGAAGTAAAAAAACAAACGGGCAAAAATACCCACATGTGGCCCACGGGCCGTAGTTGGAGGACACCTGTTAGAGTGTAGCAAGGAGAAAATAACAGCATTGTCTTTGGTAAAAACCTTCCCATATTAGTTTTCCATGGGGGCTGTAACAAATTACCACAAACTTTGTGGCTTAAAATATCTCAAATTTATTATCTTGCAGTTCTAGAGGTTAGAAGTCATATAAAATAATTAGAAAAGTCCTTTGCTAAAGAGGTAAGTCTAATTTCATTTTATCCACTATTTCTGAATATTTGAATAAGGTGCTTTCACTTTTTTTTTTTTAGTATGACTAATTAATATCCTGCAGGTCAATCTTTGGGAAATGATGCCTTAAAATCTGCTTCCTCTGTGTTAGATGAAGGATCTCCCTGAAATTCAATATGCTGAACTCTATTTCCTTACTACTTCTGCCAATTCATTTGTTTGACATCAAGTATTACCTTTGTGTGAATGAGTCCCAACTACACATATTTTTGTAATGCTATTAATCATGAGTTAAAGGCCCTTATCATCAATTGACTCTGTTTCTAATCATTGATATCCCATTGCTAACCTGGGATAGTAAAGTATTTAAAAGTATACTCACCATCTCTATAACTAAAAAAAAAAAATGCCATTGACTTGCTTATTTGTTATTCATACATAATATTCTATGATTTTCCAGACCATTTATTTCCTAGCTGTAGAAAGTCAAGTCTGACTTAAAGCACTTTCTTTTACTTTCTCTTCTACTCTTTTACTTCTCTTAAACCATCCCTAAATTGCATTAATTCTGCCTTCAGAAGGTATTGCACTTTTTCCCTTATACTTCCACTATCCCCATTCCAACCAAAGGCCTTCATTACTTCATGCCTAAATTGTTGCAACTGTCACCTCTCGGTTTTCAATCATCCCCTCAGTCTAAATTATCTTAACCATACCTCCAAATTAGTCTTCTCAAAACATATCTCTTTAACTGTCATTCCTAGTTAAAAAGTCTTTAGTGGATCTCTATTACTCATAGAGTATAAGTTTAAACTTTTGACCTGGTACCCAAGGCATTTCAACCACCTATTCTCTTCATAGTTTTTCAATATTATCTTTTAATATTTCCCCAGCAAGTTTTGGCAGCCACCAAACTATTGCAAAGATAATTTTAGATATATTTACCATCTCAAGAACTTGATGTTGTTGTTCTCTCCATATAGCAAAGTCTCTTCCCATTCTCTCTCTCTTTATCAATTCGTTCTCTCAGTCAAGAGTCATCCCTGTGGGACGCCTCTATTCATCTTAAAATGGCACTTATTTCTTCTTAATTCCTTTGTTTTCTCCTACCATCTTCTCGCAAGGAGCTAACTATTGTGTTTCCTCTTTTCCTGTGTACATGCCCCACTCCCAGAATAGAAGTCATCTGAAAGCAACGACTAATATTTGGCTCTGTTTTCCTCTATAGCTCAAATGCAAAACAGAGCCTTGTACATAGTAGGCCCACAATAAAACTGCATTAACTTCACCACTCATCACAGGACATTTAAAGGATAGAAAATGGTGTTTTCGAGAAGTGAATTATTTCCTTTCTAATCCAACAACAGCAATCGAAGATACAAAGTGACAGCACACATCACTAACATTTTGTAGTCTCCCACTGCTTTTTATTAAAAACAGATCTTTGAATCCAAATAGATTAGATTTTAAAGAACAAATTGAAAGTTTAATTTGATTGTCAACAGTGCAGACACATCATTCTTTTCCTCAGGCACCTATAACGTGCTTTCTAATTCAGGTGGCAATGTGAATAAATACTAGGGGGTACATATTTGGAATTTTAATTCAGTGAAGCAATTTTCACTTAAAAACATCTGTATCTGTTGCAAATACATTTCGCGGTGCTCTGAAAAAAGGTGTATAGTTTACCCAGAACAGAAATTTATAGCTAGAATGATTATTGTAGGGGTCAACTTGCCCAGTGATACTAAATAACTGTGATGAAATACCAGCTTTTTTTTTTTTAATTTTCAATCATAGGCCAATAATTTTGTAAAATATAGTAAAAAATGAATTACTACAAATGAAATAATAAAAAGGCAAAACCTACAAGAACACAAGTTCTAGATTTTTATTATTAGATTCAATAGACAGAATAATTCTGGAAAATTATGTAAAATTTGTGCACACACACTCCCAATTCCTGTACTTAACTCATCAAAAACCAGTTAGCTCATGATCCATTACTGGTTTGCAAACCATACTTAGAGTAGCTTTGATACAGGCCCCTTATTTTACAAATGAGCAATGTGAGACCCTTGATAATTTCTAATTTATTTTGATCTCCAGCTCTGTATCAAGTGTTGATCTACAGGCTTGAGATATATTATTCATTTTATTCTTTAAAAAATCTTTTTTACATAAACACTGTCCTCACTTTTTAACTGAGGAAACTGATGCCCATGAAATAAGATATAACTGCAGCAAAAAAGATATAGCAGCAAACCTAGGGATATCTAAGTGTCTTTATTCTAGTGCTAAGTAATATTTAAAATACAACTCATAATACATTATAATTTTATTATATTATATAATTATTAATAATTATATATAATAATTATTAATTATAATTATTAATATAATTTATATTTCTTCAGGTAATCAAAAGTCTTATGAAAGGAAAAATAAACTTGCCCTTAATTTCAGTTTTTAGACTACTAATCTTCGTAGTCACAGCTAGCCTTCATTTTGATGGTTTTGTATGTGTAAAAGGAACATGAAGCAAAAAGACAGATGGAGAGATAGGTGACAGGAGAAGGAACAATTACTATTAGTCTAAACCTAGACATATAAGGACACTGATCATTGAGGCAGTACCCTGGATCTCCTACCCACTACACACAGCTGTGTTTACATTTTTTTCCCTGCTAATGTTAATCCCAATAATTTAAACTATTTGGGAGTTTGAGGAGTTTTGTTATTTCTCTTTTAGTTTTTTAAAGAATGTTTTCCTGGGAACTTCCATGGTAGTGAATATTAAATATGGTACCCTATTTGAGAAATAATTCACGTTTGTTTCAAAAAGTAAAAATATAAACACAAATTTAAAATAAGTAAAAGACCAGCAGTATAGCATTTTTAAAACTTCTGACCGTAACAAAGATTATAAGATACCTGTGAAGTAATGCTTAAGTCCTCATTATTAGCTGGGAAGTTTCTTTTGAACCATAAAGGCTTTTTTTTCCTATAACAAACTTTAAAAAAGAAAGAAAACTTTATATTCTATCTAGCTTCTTGTCTGCATAAGAAAAGCAAACAGGGCACCAAGGCAATTATCTAGACAATTCAACAAAAAAGTTCTTGAAATACCTAGTTAATTGTCTCAAACCAAGGCTTTATTAGTCTATGGAGACAAAAACTATGGTTGCCTAGTGAATGTTAAATAATGAGTACAAGCATCTATTATTAATAAGCATTTTATCAATTTTTAAACCTAGTAAACTATGAGTCAATAATACCCTGAAGCCATAAGTACAACTAATTAAATATGTTTAAAGTGGCATTCTTTTGTCTTCATTCTGAATTCATGAATCCAAGGGAAAAATAAATAACTGTTAGTGAAGCTTGCAATTTTAATGCAGACTTTGAAAGATTTTTCAAATGCCCTTTGTTTTTTTGTATAGGTATATTGCTTTGTGTGATACTCCTCATGGGAGTTTATATTTTTCTAAGACTACTTTTTCCTTTTCTCTGTTTTAGTATCTACTGTAGTCACTGGGTGCTGACTCTAGATAATGGAAAAAAGTCACAAAAAATTTGCTTCTAATTGGCAAAGACCCAACTACTACTGTTTTTCTGTAGCTATTCACTAAGGTATGAAACACAGAAGGAAAAGTGTATTTGGCAAGGAAAAAAGATTGTTTTTTTGTCATGTTCAATTTATATGTTATGGTGAAATTTATAAGATATTGGTGAAATATGGAAATAGAGATGTCCAGAAAGCAGTTAGATATAAAAGTCCGACTGAGGAAGAACATCTAGGACTCAGTAACATACAGATGGTAATTGCAGCGATAAGTACAAGTAAGATCACCCCTGAAGAAAATGTGCAGAGTGAGTAGAGAAGAGGGCCTAAACAGAATACTGGGAAACTTGACCTTTTTTTTTTTTTTTTTTGAGACAGAGTCTCACTTTGTTGCGCAGGCTAGAGTGAGTGTCGTGGTATCAGCCTAGCTCACAGCAACCTCAAACTCCTTGGCTCAAGCAATCCTCCTGCCTCAGCCTCCCAAGTAGCTGGGGCTACAGGCATGTGCCACCATGCCCAGCTAATTTTTTCTATATATATATTAGTTGGCCAATTAATTTCTTTCTATTTATAGTAGAGACACGGGCTCCCTCTTGCTCAGGCTGGTTTTGAACTCCTGACCTCGAGCAATCCTCCTGCCTCGGCCTCCCAGAGTGCTAGGATTATAGGCGTGAGCCACCACGCCCGGCCGAAACTTGACTTTAAACTTACCAATCCTTTTCCTTGTTAGATAGGAGAGAGGAAAGATTTATTTCCATATGCAGCCACTGAAACAAAAGTCAGAGCAATGTGTGGGCATTTCTAGGAGGTAGATTCTACTTTAAGGTATGAAGAGACTTTCTCATTACTGAACCACCAAACTGTGAATGGGCTGTACAATGTGGTGATGAGTTCCCCTTTGCTAGAAATCCTGTATCAACACCCATTGGAGTGTTCAAGGAAGAGAGTCACATGAGCAGAAAACTAATAGATATTTATTGCCCTCATCTTCGTTAAGTGAATATAATAATATAACATAAATAAGATAATATAAATGTTTATATTCATTAAATTAGCTGTGTTTACATTCATTTCCTATTGATTCAGGATAGGTTCATAAAATTTAGTTTATTTTATCATAGTGGCTAGAAAATGTTCAGATGCTTTTTACTAGTTTATGGTGAAACAAAGTATTCCCAAGCAAATGTAATTGTTTTAATAATTTAATGAACTCTTTTTTAGTATTGGCTCTAGTCCAAACCAAACTGTTTCCTAAAGGCTCTTTAAAAATGAGGGTTTCCCTTTCCAGAAAAGCAGCATTCCAGATGCAGCCTTCCTTGTTCGAGTAATAAACTGTTTAAAGATGTAAGACAAAGCATCTTAAAGAGTCCAGACAAGTCAGTTAAATAACTTAATGTAAATTTTCAAGTAGAATATAATAAAAATGATCATTTGGCTAGCATTTCTTTTAAACCAGATGAGTAAAAAACAATAATTTTCAGACTCATCTCATTTTACTGTTAAAATTGCTACAACAAAGGAGTACTCTGATAAGTTTCAGGAATAGCTGAAACTTAGTATTTTTTTTTCCATTAAGTAGTAATGAGAGATAGATACGAAGTAATTAATACGTTGACTATGAGCCTTCCTGATAGTTAGATAATCAAAGTCTCCTTCACAGCGCGGCAGCTGAGAGGTCAGGAAGCATGTGCTCTTGGAGTCTCAATTTCCTGCTTAGCAGCTATTTGACCTTGAACAAGTTATTTAACCTCTCTAAATTTAAGTATCTTTATCTGATAATAGGGCTAAATATATACTTCATAGGTCTGTTTTCCGGATCAAAAGAAACAGTACATATGAAAGGCTTCACATAACAAGAAAACACTCAGGCACCCTCTTTCTGTTTATTATCACTATTACATTATACTTAGAGAATTTCCACCGTAAATAAAGTGCTCACGAGAGATCTCAATTGCAGATTTTTAAATTATTCATATGAAAATAGGAACATGTTTACTTTAAAATAGTAATTATGTAATAGATTATATGTATTCAGAGCTAGGTTCAAATAAAAACACATGACATTACCCCAAAATGTTTCTTGTTTATAGACTCTCGGGAATGTCCCACTGCGAGGAACATTTTAGAAATCAAATTACATGTTATTACGTTACTGTGTATTTACCAATGACTCTTCATAAGAGTACAAAATATCAAATTTCTTCTATTTTATTAGCAAATACGTGGCACGGGTACTCCCGATGCTGAAGTTAGGCAGTGGGCAAAGTTGTTCATTCTAGGACCAACAGTAATGTTATCACTGTACGTTTACAGTTTAAGGTGTTCAATTCGGGACACAAGAGTAACAGTGACACTATTACACAGAGTGGGCATTTGTGACCATATACATATACAGTGAAGACCAAAGCTCTGCGGCTGAGGTTGCAGCACTGCGGAGGAACCCAGTGTGGTCACAGTGGTGGGGAAAGAGAAGGGAAAATTCTTATCTGCCACTCCTGACATTTACTTCCACGTGGAGAGAGATCCCCCTAGGATCTCCCTGTTGCTCCCTTTGTAATTCCCAAAGAAGAGTAAGTTGATCTACACTACAAATGGATTTGGAATGAAAAACTGGGTATGCACAGTCCTTACTGCCCTTCCTCTTGGGAGAGTGTGGCCTGCAGGCAGGAGGCACAGACTCTGCTGGACTCCTCCCTTCCTGGAGTTCACCAAAGCAGGACACTGGATGGCCTCTCCCCGTCCAACAGGGCTGGGATCTCAGGCTGGGATTCTGTACCTTTAAAAGACATCCTCAATGCCAGTTTTACCAATTTTATCTGCCTTGTCCTTTTGCTTGTTTCTCAGTGGCTTCAAAACCCACGTGGGGAAGATAAGTACTATTTATTCACTGAGTCTTTTTAAACTCAAACAAGTTCCAATTGTCAGTTGATTTTTAAGGAGGAAAAAACCACCTTTGTCAAGCACTTACTATGTGCCAGACATTCTGCTAGATGCTAAAGAAATGAAATTAAGGCCGGGCGCTGTGGCTCACGCCTGTAATCCTAGCTCTTGGGAGGCCGAGGCGGGCGGATTGCTCAAGGTCAGGAGTTCAAAACCAGCCTGAGCAAGAGCGAGACCCCGTCTCTACTATAAATAGAAAGAAATTAATTGGCCAACTGATATATATATAAAAAATTAGCCGGGCATGGTGGCGCATGCCTGTAGTCCCAGCTACCCGGGAGGCTGAGGCAGCAGGATCACTTGAGCCCAGGAGTCTGAGGTTGCTGTGAGCTAGGCTGACGCCACGGCACTCACTCTAGCCTGGGCAACAAAGCGAGACTCTGTCTCAAAAAAAAAAAAAAAAAAAAAAAAAAAGAAATGAAATTAGGATGTGATTGTTCTTAAGGAGATTAAGGTCTACGATAGAGGGACACATATGTAGAGCATGTCGAAGTAACAGGTGCTATACAGCTGGCATGCTCACGCCAATCATTCGTGCAGTTCTCTGCTAACACAGGCTGAGAGATGTGCTCATTCACAAGCAGCAGCTACAACTCTACCCCTCTCCCTCCTACACAGAAATACTGCAATGCAAGTAAGAGGAGTTATTAGAGGAGTAGCTGTTGAAAGCACTCCAATTTAGAAAATAGAAAAATCAGTTACAAACAATGGTACCCTTCAAGTAATGAATTATACGAGCACTCTCAACTGCATGGGAAGACTTGGTGCTGGAGCAGTTGTTTCTAAAAAATCTCTGATCTATGGAGTTTACTGAGGGGAAGGGGAGTTTATAAAGACCTTTGGGGGCTCAAGGCCCTCTAACAGCACAAGCCACATTCCCGCCCTCATGCTAGCTCTGCTTTTTCCTATTTTATTCCACAAAAGAGTTCTTCAAAATAAAAGAAAACCTGAAGAAATATGGAAAAACATCCTATAAGAACTTACACTGTGAGGTAGGAAGTAGCAAGAGTGAGGCCGAAGTGGAGCTACAAGCCAGGCAATGATGCCCACTGTCTTCTAGACAGTGATGCCACATTTTGCTGTATACTGAAATTGCCTGGGCATCTTCAGAGATGCCAACACCTAGATCCCACCCTCAGACCTTCTGATTTAATTAGTATGGAGTGTGATCTGAACTTAGAGAGTGCTGAAAGTTTCCAGGGGACTCTAGTATGCAGCAAGTCAGGGAACCACTGTCATAGACAAAAGGGGAACACGGAGACACAGCTGGATTCACTTTTCAAAGGGATCAAATTTGAAGCAAGAACACCCATCAAGTTTATGATGAAGCTTGGGTAGAAGAATGATTAAATCATTGATGATTTATTATACAAAAGTTTATGGGGACAATGCCCCAAAGAAATCAGCAGTTTATAAATATAACTTATAAGAAGGGATGAGATGTTTAAGATGAAGCCTGCAGTGACAAATCATCCACATCAATTTAAAATTGATGTGGGAAAAAAATCACATTATTGGTGACCTAATTGAGGAGGACCAACAGTTAACAGCAGAAATAATAGCCCCCCCCCACAGATATCTCAATGGTTTAATTTACACAATTCTGACTGAAAAATTAAAGTTAAGCAAACTTTTCATTCAGTGGGTGCCAAAACCCATTGTGCCCAGATCGGTTGCAGACAAGAGCAGGGCTTTCAATGGAAATTTTAAACAAGTGAGAACAAGATCCTGAAGCATTTCTTCAGAACTAACAAGAGATGAAACATGGCTTTACCAGTACAGTACTAAATACAAAGCACAATCAAAGCAATGGCTACCGAGAGGTAGAAGTGGTCCAGTCAAAGCAAAAGCAGACTGGTTAAGAGTAAAGGTCATGGCAACAGTTTTTGTGGATGCTCAAGGCATTTTGTTTGTTGATTTTCTAGATGGCCCCAAATCAATTATGTCTACTTATTATGACAGTGTTTTGAGAAAGTTAGCCAAAGCTTTAACAGAGAAATAGCCAGGAAAGCTTCACCAGAGAGTCCTTCTCCCCCATGACAATGCCCTTGCTCATTCGTTTCTTCCTCTCATCAAACGAGAAATTTTACAACAGTTTCAATGGGAAATCATTAGGCATCCATCCTACAGTCCTGATTTGGCTCCTTCTGACTTCTTTTTGTTTTTTAATATTTAAAAAATTATTTAAAGGGCACCCATTTTTCTTCACTTAATGTAAAAAAGACTGCATTGACATGGTTAAATTCCCGGAACCTCAGTTCTTTAGGGATAGACTAAATGGCTGGAATCCTCACTTACAAAAGTGTCTTGATCTTAATGAAATATAAAAAATATATATTTTTTTAATTCTTATCTTTTATAATTCCATTTTCCCACAACTTTTTAAAGTACTTCATGTATGCGTGTGCATGTATGTAAGTGAGACATATATGAAGGTCACAAAGCTCAAAAAATGAAAGAAGCATATGAAGAACCAACCAATGCTAAGAAGAATGCTAAGAAGGACAGGACAGTTTGAGAACTTCAGCACAAAAATTTATAGACCTTCTCCTAGTTGATAGCACTGCCATTAAGTTATTTAGTTCTTAGTGTTAATATTAGTATGTAGTATTCCAAGACACCTGGTCTCTTAGCCTCTCTCTATTCCTGTTATAAACTCCAAGGAGAAAGTGATTAGCCCAGCTTTGGTCATAGGGATTTCCATGGGCCAATTAGTTATGACCCAGCAGAACCAGCAATTGAGGGAATTGCTATCAACGCTCTGCAACACCCCAGCTTCCCTATCCCCCAAGCCTCAGTTTCTGTCCAATGCGACTTGTTAAGTGTTAAATCTACGCTGGCCCACCTGAGGAGGAGAGAAGAGTATCAAGGGGAATTAGCTGTGCTCGCTGATAAAATGTGGTATAGGTCAGTCATACCTAAGTAAATGATATGCCATCCCAAATAAAGGAAAAAGAAGACAGCTAAATGGTGGTCTACATAGACATGAACTACTCAATCTAAAATGCTGCATGTTTAATTTAAAATGTGTGCTCAAACACAGCTCCACCCAGAGAGCAGATGCTCCACTCCTCAGTTCATATCCACTAACTGCCAATGGTGTCCTCCATCTATCACTGCAACCAAAATGCCTCTCATGCTTCCAAACATCTCTAGAATACAGTCACCCCCAGTTGAGAGCCTCTGGGTACACCAAAAGGCTGGCACACATGGATGATTCCACACACAATTACACATGTACTTCTCCTTTCTTTTTCTAGTCTGTCATAAACAATGAGTGAGCAAGGTTTACTATCAAAAAATACTGATATAGAAGAGGCAGCACAGAACCGGTCCCATAATGAGAAAAATCTGGTTCGGAATTCTGGCATTTCATTGGGAATTGTCAATTGACTGAACTGAAAAATGAGGGCAAAAATTATACCTACCTGGAAGATTTACTGTGAGGATTAAAAGAAATAATGCACATTGATAATGCTCATGAAGATTTTGGCATTGTCCTAAACATTAAAAAAAATGTTCAGTGAATGGCAGTGACTGTTATTTTTGCTGTTGCTGCTATTATTTCTGCTCATAATTCTTAATTACAATATTGAATTTAAAATTATCCTCATGGTGACCTAGAGATGCAAACACTGTACATTCAGTGATTGAGCAGGGTTTCCAAACGAATGCTGTAACCATTAGTCTTATAGTAAACCCTATAAAAGTTCTCCAGGTGTATATTAAAATTTTTGGAATAAACTACAAACCTGTATAGATTTAAAAAAAAACATGAGAAATACAGCAAACTGCAAGGAAGAGTATAATACAGAGCTCTGCCTCCAACTGGAGCTCTATATTTTCTCGACAAGTAAAATATCACTCTGTCATTGTCATCATCATCTTCTTCTTTTTTTCTCCTTTCTCCTTTCAGCAACTTCAAACATTTTTTATCTTTCCAGGTAGCACTGTGTGGCAGCTATCTAAGCACCCTGGAGAGCATTTTAATGATGAGGAAGCCCTGACACATAACAGCAGGATGAAGATTTTACAACACACTTCTTGTCAACTTTCCCCTTAACCTGCAACGTTTCTTCCTGTGATCATCTTGAATCATGAGCAGACACATGGAAATAAACACATGCCTCTCTAGTCATGTCTCCAGGCACACATTCTCTTTCTTTTTCACTTATAATGTAGGCAAGGCAAACACAGTAGAGTAAAACCATGCTACGATGGTTTGCAGGAAGCATTGTACACCAACATCAGAGCTACCTCCTTGAAGCAACAGGGTGCAAAAACTGCCATCTTAGAAGTTGGAACCAGAGTTCCTCTTAAAGAAGAAACTTTAAGTTAAACATTTCGATCAGTTTCTTGGGGAGTGGAAGGTGAGACATGAAGGCAAGAGCTGAAGGGAGATAATTAAAGGAAGAAATAGGCAAACCACTCAGCATAAGACATTAAACGTGGGATGTGGGTGAGGCAACAGAGCATACAAGATAGCGAATGAGAAAGAGGAGAGAGACGTGGGGGCTGAGCAGCACAATAGGAGGCTGGGGTCTGCAGAAATTCAGGGTGATGGAGGTATACAAGGGGTATATGCTAAGGCACAATGGCCCTCGACATCCTGTTCATTGGTAATCCCCTCTTTCTCTATCAAAACCTCAAGTGAAGTCTAATGCAGCCAGTCATACATACTTGCGACAGGAGGCACCAGCACCACCAAGAAACACCAGAAACACCACAATGAGGTGTTTGGGTCTCTAGACGGCAACCTGGCTCAAAGTGAATGAGCCACAGCCACAGCAATGCTCATAGAGGTACAGAGAAGCAGCGGAACTGACATAAGGAGTGTATGAGATGAGCCCACTTTTCTCCAAATAGCCAGAGAAGGGATTTTAGTTCAGGCAGTAACCGAGTAACATAAAATAACATCTCTAGCTGCTAAAACTTACAACAGAAGATGAAAATATCCCCACACCAGCCTTCCCTACACTCAGCAATACTAGTCCTTTTTGCTGCTTGGATAAACCATGTGTGCTCAACCTCAGGGCCTTTCCTCTTGCTGTCTCTCTAGATCTTGAACACTCTTCTAAGAGCACGGCTCATTTTCTGATATTTAATCTTTGACTCAAACAAACTCACAGAGACCTTCTCAGACCACCTATCCAAGGTACCTCCCCTCTTCTGGGGCTCCAGCCATTTTCTAGCACTTCATTATGTTTTATTCTTTTCACAGACCTTGTAACTGCCTGACATTTTTGGCTTATTAATTGTATTTCATTGAATTTAAAAGGCCATTAATGATAAGATGCACATTATTTTGTCTGCTCCTATGAAAGCTAAATGCTGCCAATTAAACTATGACACAATATTTTCTTTCCATTTCAAATTTTGATTGTATACTTAATTGGAAGAGTTATTTTATATCTATGTAGATATTGATTTTTATCACATGTCACTCTTGGACATACATAAATAGGAAAATATAAATGAGACAAGTTGTTTATTGTTTTGCAGTAAAATATGTAGTTAGTCATTCTTTCAACAGTGAGTATTAGCTTCATTAATGTCAAATTCAGGTCTCACTGGTCTTTTTATGTCCTTTCTGCAGACAAAGATTTGACATGAAAACAAAAAGTTTTGTTTTCATGTCAAATCATAGTGCAATCTCAAAAACATTTTGAACGGCAATTAACTCAGTTTGTGTAATACCAACAATGCACATAACTCAACAGAAGTAGTAACAATATGCCCCTCTTTGAACAAGTTTGGGAATAAGCAGGAAATGACAGCTACATCACTTCTGATGCTTGGCCAATGGTGAAGAAGACACCTTTAATTGTGAGCAGGATCTGACTTCAAAATTGCTAAAATGTGATTAAAAATGTGCATCGTAGATTCAGTTCAATAAGCTAACTGATGATTTGTTTACTATCTCCCAACCTAGTTTTTCCATCATTAAAATGTAAGATCTATGAAAGCAGGGACCTTGCCTACATATTCCTAGACCCTAGACCATAGTAGGTGCTCAAAAAATATTTATTCAAAGAATGAGATGTGTTTTCTCTTAAAGCAGGTGCCTTACCATCCAGAGTGCAGTAGGATAGAAAAAGAGCTGTAAATGTAATTTCTCTGTCAACTTACAACAAGTGGCATTTCTGGTCTAGTAATTGTGCCTTGAAGGTTTGCTGCCACCAATGAGGAGAAATGCTATCTAATCTCTTTAGACAGAGATACTGTCCCAGTGTTTTCCTTTAAGTATCCTAAATGGCAATGAACTGTAAAAAAAAAAAAAAAATGGGATGCTTGGTGATCTACTCTTTGATGAGATAACCTTAAGGCTGGAATTCTCATTTGCAGAAGAATGGTAAAGGGAAGATAAAGCTGACAAGTGGCACCAGGATGAACCTTTGGATGTATGTACCAGAGAGCTCTGTTAGAAGACATCTTATCCCCTTTCAGGTTCAGGAAATCCAGAGATTTAAATAACTTCTGACATGGTGAGCATGCCAAAGGATGGGAAATTATCAGAAATTCAGGTAATGTTAGATAAAACTTTCATCTTTTTATCCAATTATATAATCTTCATATCACTTATTCTTAGGTCAACTTTCTTTATTTTCTCTGATTCTCTTTGTGTCCCCTCCTTGTAGTTAGCTAGGCAAAACTATACTGAATAGGTAAGAGTTCATTTAAAACCATGCATCTTTTTTCCAAAAATTTTACACAAGTAGCAAAATCTTGACATGTACATACTCCTGTGAATTTCAGATATAACTATAAAAATTATCGTTTTCTTTCTTTTCCTGCTCTGTACAGAGATATAACAATATACTTACCTACTTTCCAATAGTTAGTCATAAAATGCTCAATGACCTCAGTTTGGGTTCCCTGTATCCTGTTTTGCAAGCTCTTTACCACAGTGATTTTTTTTCCCTCACATTTACTATTTGTATCATCTTTTCAATTCTGCTGGGTTCTTTATAACATGAGTAAGGCAGGCTTATAAAGCCATTCTATAAAGATAGTAGACTAATGAGCTAGTTATTACAGATAATATACATCTTTAGATCATTATTTTAAAGAATGATTTATGCTCAGTATTGATGCTCTCATTGAGACCAAATTAGCCTCTCTTCATCTTTTAGTCTTACATATAGATTACAAGAGTACAATTAACTGATTTATCAAAAGAATACATACCTTGTTAATACTAAATTTACCATTCCATGATGTTCTGAGAATATAACAAATGAACAATATGATTGCATAACATATTGTGCAGTGATTGTATTAGTCAGGATAGGATAGACTATGCTACAATAATAAATGACCTTGATATCTCAGTAGTTTAACTCAAAGTGTATTTTTTGCTCACATAAAATCCAAACTGACCCTCTTATAGCTCCACTGTTTGGAACTCCAGGTTGCTGTGGTAGGAGACGATATCAATGGAAGAGACATACTGTCTGTTAACTGCTTCAGCCCAGAATTGACAAATGTCACCTACGCTACTATCTGTTAGCTAGGATTAGTTGTGAAGATCAAATGAATAAAGGATCCATAAAGTAATGTCTACCCTACAGTAACATTCAATAAGGTTTAGTTATTAATTATTATGTTTAAATATTATAAGTTTAATTCATCATTACTATAGTAATGTAACATCTAAGTATTACTATTTCATTATTATTTTAATTGTCTCATTATTATTATATCTAAAACATTTCAATTTTATGTGCTGATTTTGAATTCTGATATTATAAAATTATTTTCCTAAATAATAAGAATTAAGTTGTATGGATAAGAATTTTCCATATCCTACTTGAATAATAAACAAAACGCAAGTTCTCCCTTTGTTAGTGAACTACAACTAACAGAGAATAAGTATTATAGAATTTCTTATAAATATCAATCATATTTTATTGGTCACTTTCATTATAATGCTCCTGTTACCATCAATAATGGTAAAACATAAAAATGGAATTTTACCCCAGCCGTCCTTGTAATACCTGTAAGTGCACACACTTGGGACCATGCATGGCTAGAGAGTTTCCAAGAACCTCAGAAAGAGAAGTTATCCTAAAAATTTTCAGAGGAGTGCATTTATTGGTACAATCCATACTATTCTCTCATATATTTTTAAAAATCCACCTGGACATGTATATACTCTGCCCAACACTCTCCAACATAGTCTAGTCTCCTTCCAATTACAGGTGAGCTGAAGATATCTAAAATATCTTAGAAAAATACTTTAGAAGTAATCTATTTCATAAATGATTTACTTTGAATGTTTTTACAAATAAAAGAAAGAATTATTAAGATTCATGAGACTCCGTTTCCTATCCATAGGTTGAACACAAATAGGTTTTTGTCCCTAATTTTAGAAGTTTATTTACACTCAGACCAAGACACCTCTGTCCGTAGGTCTCACATCCAATCCATTATTGAGTTTCGTCAGCTCTATCTCCAAAATATAATCTGAATTTGTCTGCTGCACTCCATCTCCATGGCTTCTATCCTTGACCAAGCCACCATTATTTCTTGCTTGGATTCTTTCAATTGACCCCTTACTAGTTTGTTTCTACTCTTAACCCAAATATATTCCCTTCCCACCATAATCTATTTTCCCCCTGACAGGCAGCACCAAACTAACATGCTTAAAATTCTCCAATGTGATACCTTTCCACTGCATTTAGAATAAAATCCAGTTCTGCCAACAAGACCTTTAAAAGATCTGCTCATGTGCAGCTCTAGTTCTCACTCACCCTGTGTGTTAGTTTCCTAAAGCCACTGTAACACACTACGTCAAACACAGGCTAAAAACATAGCCATTTATTCTTTCACAGTTTCGGAGGCCAGGAGCCCCAAATCAAGGTATTGACAGGCCCATATTCCTTCCAGAGGCTCTAGGGGAGAATCTGTTCCTTGCCTTTTCCAGTTCCTGCTGGCTCTAGGCATTCTTTACTTGTAGCTGCATTACTCCAATCTGCTTCTATCTTCACATCACTTCCTCTTCTTCTGTGAGTCATCTCCTCTTTTGTGTCTAATCTCTCCCTGCCTCTCTCTTATAAGAACACCTGTGATCCATTTAAGGACCACTTGGATAATTCAAGATAATTGTCTCATCTCATTATCCTTATTTAATCATATCTACAAAACCCTTACCCTATAAAGTAGCATTCCCAGAATCCAGGTATTAGGACCTAATTCAACCTACTACAGCATGCTTCAGTGCACTGGCCTTCTGCCTGCTCACATGCCTGCAGGTGTCTGCACTTGTTTTCATTGCCTGGAATGCTACTTCTTCCCATATTCACCAAGCTTATTCCTTATTATGTGGTTCTTATTTCAAATGATTCCTGAGAGTTTGTTTCTCTATAGTCCACCTAAATATCACCATCTATCCACCCCAGTCATTGTTGCAACTCCCTGTTTTATTTTCTCCAAAGTACTTCTAACTTTTGGAAATCATCCTGTTTATTTTGGTGTCCTTTGCTTCTCCCCCAAGAGAGAGCTAGTTCCATGAGAGCAAGGAATTTGTCATTCTTGGCCATTATTGTATATAGAACAATATCTTAATTAAGAATAATTTAGTTGCAAGTAGTAGAACCATTCATTTAGCTTAGGTAAAAGGGAATTTAGGGGTAGACACGTAGATGTCTCCAGGAACCCAAGGCAGTGTTTACTCAGGTCTCCTGAGAGGCCAAACACAAACTGCAAATTCTGAAGGAGAGATCTAGTCTCCACCTCCCAAAGAGCCATGGGCTGCCTATCTACATTTGTCTTTCTCTTTTCTGACGAGCTATTACCTCTCTGCAGGCACAAAACAGAAAGCAGGTAGTCTTTTCAACTTAGCTTTCGCTGACCTCCGATACTAGAGGCTCTGTGCTCAAATTCCAGCTTTCTATGTGGGAGGGAATCTGGTCGACGTAGGCTGAGTCACGTGTCTGTCCTTGCCCAATGTCCTAAGACCATTGGAGCAGAAGCAAGGGAGCCACTGCCCTCCTAGCAGAAGCTGTGGCTAGGCTCTCAGAGAATAGTCATCAGTATAAGGAAGGTAAACTGGCTACTATGCCTGTTATATTAGTAATTAAACTGACAATCACATTTAGGTGGTGTAATATCCATAAAACACTTAGCACAGTATCTGGCACAGTGCTACTACTCTTTCAGTGGCTCTTATATCACCACGCGGTGCTAGGTGTTATGGGGAAAGTAAGCCAGAGGCCAGGGGCAGCCCAATGGCGGGGGGAATCAGTTTTAAAGGGATCTAGAAGGGCTTTCAAAATGAGCTGGTAAAAGATGAGGAGGAACTAGACACATAATGTTGGGTGTTTGTGTTGCAGGTGGGGGAAGAGGGTATTCCAAAATGGTGCAGTTATGCATGAAATTCCAGTTGGTAAGTGAGAACATACTATTTTCCAGAAATTCTAAGGGGCTTAGTATGTCAGAAGCTTAGGGCATATGCTTGTGCAAAGGCTGAGTGAGCTGAGGCTTGAGGGGTTTGAAGGAATCAGATTAGGAGCCTTACTCAGAAGGCTATTTGGTGGCATTGAAGAGTTTTAAGAAGGGGAAGGATGGGATCTGATTTCCACCTGCTCCTTGCAGTGTAGAGGATGGTGGATTAGAGGACAATGGGAGGAGGGAAATCTCAGTTAACAGGTGTGCCATTCACCGAGATAGAGTGCAAAGGAAAAGCTACTTTAGAAAAGGTTGGGATGAGTTTAGTTTGGCCCTCGATGAATTCAAGGTATCTGGAAGACGGCTACGAAGTGAGGTGTCTATAAGGGAACTGAATGTACAGGTCTGAGCTCAAGAGAGGTCTGGAAAGTTGGTAGATGGCTAATAAGAAAAATGCACAAAACACAGGCACTAAGAGCTGTGGGAATACACACATCAACAGTCTGGAAGCCTGGGGAGGACTTTCAAAGATGGCAACGTTGGATTGGAGGCTGGAAGGGGGAGGAGGGGGCCTCCGGACAGGCAGGTGAGATGAAATGGGAGGGAGAAAGGAGCATGCCTAGCATAGAGATTCCATGTAGAGACAACCTGCAAACCTTAGCTCTGCAATCTGGAAAAGGAGTATATTAGGTACCACTAAGCTCTGTCATACATAAGACAGGACCTGAAACTGTCTCTGTGATTAAAATCCTTGGAGCTAGGACAGGCAAGAGAGCCAAGGCTATGTATGACTTAATGATCTAGTCACTATCTTATAAAGATTCTACAGAAACCAAAGTAAAAACATCTCTAAAATCATATTTGCAGGCTTCCAATTAAGCATGACAGATTGAACAAGTGTGTTTACCTACCTTTCCTCACAAAACCCACAAATCATCATCTCCCAGTGTAAAAAGATAATAAGTAATGTCCAAAGTTGACAAATATATAAACAGTAGTATACACAAAGTAATAACAAAATGAATGCCAATTAAAGTAAAAATTAAGATCTCTCTGGGAATTAGGATTGTGCATAAAGAGGGACTGGAGGGGCCAGAGTTGATTATCATAAACCCTGGGGGATTTTGGTTTGATTTTTAAAGTATATACATATATTGCTCTGTAAAAACAATCCTTTTAGAAACTATGACATCAATGAAGTGAGAATGAGATTCAGTTTGCATGTAACTTTTCACAAATATGCCTTTTCTAATAGTAAATAACATGAAAAGCATGATTATTCCATACCAAATCTATGTCAACACTTGCTCTGCCAGGCATGTTCATCCTGCACCAATAGCAATCTGTCATCACTTTTATATTTTATTGCAGATAAAATATAAAGAATTATCCTGCCTGCCAGACTAAGTACTGTTAAGAAACACTCAAACATTTGGGCCAACTCCCTAAAACATTTTACAGTCACATTATCATACATCATAGAATTTTAGAACTAGATGGGACTTTAGAATGCAATTAGTCCAATGTCCTCATTTTGCATGTGGAAAACTAAGTATCTTACTAGAGAGTTTGCTGGAGGTCAAACATCTGATCACTCACTGGCTTTGCTCAGCAAACAACCCAGAGTTCCTCCTTCCTGGTCCATTGTTTTTCCACTAAACCAGAATTTCTCAAGCTCTGGTCTGTTGAACACTAGGTCCATTATGCCAAATGGTCTGCATAAAATATTAATAGTATCGTCGATATTAAGTGCATTTTTAAATTGCTGTGTTGTTTAGGATTTCAGTAACAAAGAAGATCTTTAAACATTAGGCCAATACAGAATGGCATCCCAAACCGATAAAATGCTCTGGCACTCTCTTGATGACACAGCAGTGAACAAGGGATTCAATACTTGCCCCTGTAGCTTATTCTATGTACATATATTCTATGTATAAAGAAGGGAGATTTAAACAAAAAATGGAATAGAATGGGATGATTGGCATCAAAAAAACTTCACGAGAACTGTAATGTCTTTCAAAAATCTGGAATCACAAATATGTCTAAAGGCAGAAAATTTTACAGCATCGTTTCTAGAATAAAAGAAATAAAGCATATTTGGTAAATTTTATCATTGGCACCAGAAAAAGCTACTGTGCTCCAAAAAGCACTGAGCCCCTTTAGTATTCCATACTTTGTAAAGTTATAATTGGGTTGATAGATCTCACTTTGTTGCCATAGGCCATCTTATCCATGAGGTTGATGGTGGTATTTGACTTCCACATAAATCCTGTGATAATTGATTATGATCTTCCATTGTACCTGCATTATTTTGTAGCAATGTAGATCACATTTGCATGTGTTCTTAACTACTGGAGGTCTGGATTTCTCTGTGTGGAATTGCCTGCCACTCCTACCCTTCCCAATAGGCCCACTTAGCACCCAGATCAAGCTGCTCCTGCAGCCTTTGCTGATACTCACCTGATACCCTACCAGACCCATCCTCATACATAGTGCAGAGCTGCCCCTATGCAGAAAGATTCCAGGCTTTTCCATGGCTTGCACACAAGCTGACCTCCCTAGCAGAATATGCACTCCATACCTGCTTATCTTGTATCCTCTTCCTTTAGCCAACACTTGCTACACTGTAGGCATCCACAACTTGGCCTATGTTATGGAGATGCATATTTTCTGAACACTTTCTTATTAAGAACAAATGAGGCCGGGTGCGGTGGCTCACACCTGTAATCCTAGCAGTCTGGGAGGCCGAGGTGGGTGGATTGCTCAAGGTCAGGAGTTCAAAACCAGCCTGAGCGAGACCCCGTCTCTACTATAAAAAAAATAGAAAGAAATTAACCAGCCAACTAACATATATATATATATATAAAAATTAGCCGGGCATGGTAGCGCATGCCTGTAGTCCCAGCTACTTGGGAGGCTGAGGCAGGAGGATCGCTTGAGCCCAGGAGATTGAGGTTGCTGTGAGCTAGGCTGTCGCCATGGCACTCACTCTAGCCTGGGCAACAAAGCGAGACTCTGTCTCAAAAAAAAAAAGAAAAGAACAAATGATATAAATCCATAAGTTATGACAGTTAATGTACTATAAAAATCCTATGAGTTAAAGAAAGAAATGAAATGATGAATAATCCCCCAAATTACCATATTTATTAAATAGAGAAAAAACTAACAGATTTTAATTGATACAGTAACTCTTTTTTTAGAATAATTTATTTTAATTCAAGTTTAATAAACATGATGGAGAAATTACTGAAAAACAATAAAATGTGTTTTTCTAAGCAAGCCTATTAGGTCATAATACAAAAACAAAACGTGAATAAAACAACGAAGAGTACAATTTTTAATTAGACTATTATTTGGGCCCTGTTTTCCTTGTAGGATATATAGAATTATGTGTTGAATTTCCATTAGGTAACAAAAATAATGCACAAAAGCTCACCACATACAATAGTCAAATGTGATTTGAGACCAAAGAATTATTATATTCCTTACAATTGACTGAAACCTCATTTATGTTGTCCTGTATCTAGATGGAATTTTTCATGACCCCTTGATTTTATTTATTTATTATTTATTTCAGAATATTACGGAGGTACAAACGCTTTGGTCACATAAATTGCCTTTGCACTGCCTGAGTCAGACCTACAAGTGTGCCCATCCCTTGTACAGCACCCACCGAATCCATTAGGTGTGAACTCACCCACCCCCTCCTCTCCCTTTTCCTACCTGCCTGACACCCAATGAATGTTACTTCCACATGTGCACATAAATGTTGATCAATTAGTACCTATTTAATGGTGAGTACATGTGGTGTTTGTTTTCCATTCTTGTGGTATTTCACTTAAAAGAATCAGCTCCAGCTCCATCCAGGATAATATAAACTATGGGTCACCATTTTTTTATGGCTGAGTAGTGCATCATGGCATATATATATATATATATATATATATATATATATATATATATATAACATTTTATTAATCCACTCATATATTGATGGACACTTGGGTTGTTTCCACATCTTTGCAATTGGGAATTGTGTTGCTACAAACATTCGAGTGCAGATGTCTTTATTATAGAATGTTTTTTTTTTTCCTTTGGGTAAATACCCAGTAGTGATATTGCTGGATCAAATGGTAGTTCTATTTTGAGTTCTTTGAGGTATCTCCATATTACTTTCCATAGAGGTTGTACTAATTTGCAGTCCCAACAGCAGTGTATGAGTGTTCCTATCGCTCTGCAACTATGCCAACATTTGTTGTTTTGGGACTTTTTGATAAAAGCCAATCTCACTGGAGTTAAGTGATATCTCATTGTGGTTTTGATTTTTTTGATGATTAGAGATGTTTAGCAATTTTTCATGTTTATTGGCCATTAGACTGTCTTCCTTTGAAAACTTTCTGTTCATGTCCTCTGGCCACTTTTTAATGGAGTTGTAACTGTTTTTACATTTGAAAAATGCAATTTTAAGAAAACCCAATGAGGAAATCCACATTTATAAAGCAGTTATTTTAGACATAAATTTACATTACAAATGGTTTCACTATACAGCTCATTTAAACAGCAAACTCCCTGGTTGGATTAATTCTGTTTCCCAGGTTTTAAAAATCTATGATTCTCCAATTGAGTTAAATAACTTACCATTCCTCCTAGCCCTATGTGTGTTACAGTGAAATGCCAATTCTTAAAAGTGTGGTCCACAAGCTAGTAGCACAAACATCACCTGGGAGCTTGTTAGAATCTCAGGCCCACCTCAGATCTCCTGACTCTTCAGGTGTCCACATTTTAATAGGATCCCTGGGTGATTCATATAACAATAAATGTTGAGAGGGACAACTTCAGTCCATCTGACTTTCCTTCTTTGTGGTCCGAATGTATCACCTCCATATAAAATAGCTAAATATCTTATTCTTTCCTGCTTACAGATGACCCAGAAGGATTATATAGTCAGTGAGAAAGTTGGTAAGGAAGCATAGGACAACTGATTCCTAATGCAGGAATTCGACACCCCACACTGCATCCTCCAAGCATCCTGAGAGCTTCCTCTGAGCATAACATATGGGGTGGGTAAAGGATATAACTTTAGTGGAAGATAGAAATTACTTTTTACAGCTGAAAAGTAAAATGAGCAAAAGTAACAGACAGTAAACAGGAAAAGGTAAGCACCAGCTGCCCCAGAAGAAATTACTGTTTGATAAATGGTGAAAAAACAGGCTTATATGGATCCAGACTGAACTAGAAATAAGCTTCTAGGACAACAATCCAATCACAAACACTAAAGACTAAAGACTGGCACAAAAGTTACCTGTAGAAGCTATTGCTTTCAACTAGGTGCAGGATAATCAATTGATGTTTCACCTGAAACAACAAAATCTTTACACACAACGGCATCACTGGAATCAATTGCACATTTCCTTGATTAATAAAGAAAACTCTCTTTCCTGGAAACCAGTATTAACACTGCACACAGTGACAAAGCTCTGGGCTCTTGCCATGTATTAATAAACAACTCTGTCTGAACAAGAAAAGCCAAAAGAAATATCAGTATAGACAACT
This sequence comes from Microcebus murinus, assembly GCF_040939455.1. Lineage (NCBI taxonomy): Eukaryota > Metazoa > Chordata > Mammalia > Primates > Cheirogaleidae > Microcebus > Microcebus murinus. Next base: position 84,474,239 of record NC_134107.1, read on the forward strand.
ACTCAGGCTAGTGTGCAAATTAAATCCTAATTAAACCATTTGAATATCAGAACAAATATAGCACAAAACTGTAATGCCAATTAGCATTTTGTTTATCGGTCATTACCATAAAACAAAGAACAAATATAACCATGTTGCTTTAATAAGGTCCTAATTAAAGAAAATTACTTTAGCACAAAATGCAAAGAAACATAGCAGATTCACAGATCAGTATTTGGGCAGAGACAACATAAAGAGATCAAGCTCACATGCAATCACTTGATGCATGAAAATCCTGTAAATCCAAAAATCCTCTGTGCCCATGAATAATGCTCTGTGTTAAAATGTTCTCAGAAAGTGCATTTTTTGAAACAGAAAGAAACATAGGAATGTTAGTTCTCTTTTTCTCTCATTAAACCTCTAAAGGACGGAGTCTGCCAAGACTGTACCTTTAGAGACCTTCTCTTCTTCTCCTTCCCTTTCTCCCTTTGGGAGCCTCACCCTTCAACGTAGATAACATCAATGCCAAGCTCTTCCCAGAGACTAACTCTCCATTTCTAACTATATTCCCCACTGGATAATGCACTGGAAACTGAGGCAACACATCTGAACGCAGCAATCAGTTCTGCCTTATTATCTCTCTATTGTTAATGTCCCAAACCTTTCCTAGCTATTCAGGCATTTGGAATTCTCTTAGATGGAATCTAAAGCCCACCAATTCTGTTTATTGATTTTACTGCTGGAATCTCTCCTGTCCTTTCTACTCTCATAGCTAATAGCTATTTTGTGAGGCCTCACTTGGGCTATGTTAATAAATTGCTGTCCGATGATTCTCCATTTCATCCTAACACGGCTGCCCAGGAGTGAAGGGCCTCCACGGCCTGGCTCACTTTGTCTTCTCTGGCTTCCATCTCTTCTTTCCTCCAAACACAACTTTTACTGCCTCCTGATGACAATCCTCATGTTACACAACATGCCTTCTCTTTCTTGACCTACATCTCTGCTTACCTTTGTTTCTTAGCCTGTAATGAGCTCCCCAAATTCAGCTTTTTTAAAGGTTCTTATCTGTAGTAGGTTGAATGGTACCTCCCCCCTAAAATATGTCCACTTTCTGATACCTGGAACTTGTGAATATACCGTATATGGCAAAAGACATGATTAAGTTTAGGATCTTGAGAAGAAGAGCTTATGATGGATTATCCAGGTGAGCCCTACATGCAATCTCAAGTGTTCCCAAAGGACTGAGGCTGAGGAGCATTTGGTACACACAGAAGAGAAGGTAATGTGACCATAAAGGCAGAAATTGGAGTGATGCAGCCAAAGCCAAGGAATGCCAACAGCCACCAGAAGGTGATGAATCTCTCATAGGCCCTTTGTAGGTGTGCCTGCCGACACCCTGATTTTGGACTACTGGTCTACAGAACTGTGAGAAAATAAATTTCTGTTGTTTTAAGCCACCAAGGTTGTGGCAATTTGGTATAGCACCCAAGGAAACCAATATATCATCTTTATAATCTGGTTTGTACCAGTTTCAATTCCATAAAAGGATGTCTAATTCTCTGGGCTTGGTGACCCCCCCATTTAGAACTATTCCAGTATCATGTTTTCACATTTACCATATTAATTAACAATGCCATCTTAATGATACTACATATATTTATTTCATACACAAACATCTTTATAATATACATAATGCACAATACATCTGAACATATAAGCATGTATATATTTGTGTGCCTGTACACAAACATGTTAAAATATGTATCATGCATCTGGGTATATGTATATATGTGAATACAAATATATATAATATATGAACTATATATATATATATTTGCATATATGTGTGCGTGTGTATATATAAATCTCCAGAGATGATCTAATAGATTTTTTAATCTCTACCTCATCTACCTAGCACAGTGCCTTACTTGCTCCATAAGTATCTGTCAAATAAATCAATGGGTAGTCAGTCTTCTGTGAGTTCTCATATTGTCAAGTTTCCAAATTCTTGATTTGGCTGAATGAGAGTTTGAGATGTGACTGATAGTGCTTTAGAAAATTCTAAGGCCTTAAGAATTTCTTTGTAACTAGAACAAGGGAGAGAGTTTCCAGGAAGTGATGTTGCTATCTTAATATCCTCTAGAAAATACAGCCAGGACAGATTGTAAGTCACCTTAACATGGCCATTGCCTTCTGTGAGATTCAACATGATGATGCATCAAGGAGCAATGATGTGGGCCATGATACTGCATGTCCATTATGGTTTCAAAGCCACTTGCACTCAAGGTGTCCCAAGCAAGGCCAGTTAATAATTTCTGTAACCACGGCGAATGCTCCAGGGAAGAGAGATGCTCTCTGAAAGCACTATGTCTCTGCGGTTTGTTTGCTCTGTTACTTACTCCCATAGCTCATTGAAAGATGAGGGTCTGGTTATTTTCAGGGAGCTCTGGAGATTTTCCTTATAGTATGTATTTTCATGACATAAGGATAGGTTATTATCGTTAATAGTTCATAAGAAAAACTGTTTTCTCTATGAAGTATGAAATTGTAAAAGGTCTGCTATATTTTCATATGTTTTTGGTTTATTTGTTTAATGTTGATAGGAAGCTGTAACTACCTCTTTGATGTAAGGACCATTTTCACATCAGAAATTGTTTGCTGGGCCTGTTTTAGAAAATCACTGATTAGATATTAAGATTTATAATAAAACTGACATCCAATATCTATGTCTAGCCTACACATTTCTTAACATGCTAGAGAGGAGCCAACATGAATTAGAAAGGGATTTTGAGCCAATGCTTGTAGAATAAAGTGAAATCCTGTGCTTCTTGGAGTTGTCATTTGATTTTGGTCTCCAGGACAATATAAACTCTGGCAGCTGAAGGTCTAACCTATCTATTTCTATCCTCAGAGGCACCATTTACATTTTAGGGCAATCAGAAGGCTTCCTTGGTGTTCCCTTGATCCTGTTCTTCTCACAATACTTATCTAGTGCATATAATCTACTGGCCTTGAGCGTCCCCAGAGTACATTAGGGTGAAGAATCATGTCTCTTTTACTATTATACCACGTCTTTATCAGCTAAGGTACCTGGCATACAATAGGCTTTTAGTAAATGACTAATGAATCAAGAGAAACTAACTTCCAAAGCACTACTTAAAAACCAGGGAAGGATTTAAGTTTTTTTCCTTGGTTACATTATAAAACCAATTTGTCTACTTTTCAAATGTAGATACAATTATTTAAGGCGGCTTGAGTTTCTGCCCCTTTTCTTAAAATTTGCATACATATTGCTTTTACACATTAAAGAAAACTCTGATTGACATGTCAGGAATGAATGTCATCTAGCTTCCAAGTGTATTTAGATTCATGCTTTTATATACAGAAAGCAGATTCCTAAAAAGTCAAGTCTCCAGCCAATAGGCTGCAAAGCTGCTTCACCTACAACTTTAAGTTGAATATATTCCAACAAGTGGAATATTTGGAGGTTAAGATTATAAATAAAATTAAAAGCAACAACCAAAAAAGAAAAAAAAACCCTATGAAATCTCAATTCTTATCATTATTTTTAAATGCTAAAGAAATTATAACCATTATATTACCACAAAAAAGTCCTAACTGAATACAACCCTAGAGGAAAAAAGACAGACATTGATAATACAACAAATTCAATGTTGGTGATGCCACTTTCTTTAAATTTTATGGATCTTAATGAGATTGTCAATTGTTTCATCTAATAATAGACAGGAGATATCTGCAATACTTTGTAAAGAGCAACAGATGAGAGTCAGAAAATCTGTATTTAAATCCTATGCTGCCACTGATCCACTGCATGACATTAGGGAAGTCATTACACTACTATGTGTCATGGTTTTATCAACCATCAATCAAGGAGATGACCTGGCCCACCTCTAAGAAGCCTTCTGGTGCTACAATTTAGTGAGTCTATTAAGTTATCATATCAGCGTATTTTAGACATAGCTTTTACTACCACTTATAGTTAGATACAACTTTTATCATTTAACGTATACATTGAAAAAATGTGGAAACGTGAAAATGCTCTTAATCCAATCGACAACTGAATGTAGACATATAAATGCCCTACCATTTATTCAGTCCTATTGCCCTGACATCATGCTAAGTGCTTTGCATACAGGGGCTATTTAATCTTCACACTTTATAATACAGGTAGTTGTGTTGTTGTTGTTATTATTGTTATTTAAACTCTGAGTACTGAGAGGGTTTGAGTAATTTCCTAAAAATACATACCTAGCAAGTGGTAGGGGCAGGATTTCAGCTGAGGTCTTGTTACTATTAATCATTATTTCATACAGTCCCTCATCAGGCTAGGTTTTCAAGTTAATGAATTTCATTAACCTCCGTTGATATAAATTAAATTCTACATTGTGTAATACATGCATCTTTTTAAGACATTTTTTTCATATACACATTAGAAACATTCTTATCCAACACAGTCGAAACAGGACTGTATTGATTAATTTAAAATGCCAGTTAAAATGTGAAGTTCTACATTTTATTTTAGCTTAACACATGTAAATGTGCATTTTTATGATCAAGTTATGATGAACTGCAAAGGTCTTTTCTTTGGGTGCTTATACTAATAAATTATTTGTAATCATTCTTGCATAAACCGTGTCCATATCTTATCCATAATTTCCAATTTCTCTTTCTTGAAAGTAGAGAAAAACTTAAAGACACATGAGAAGCAATTTATATCCATATCCAGCCTGAGTCCTTCAGGCTTTTTAGACTTACTTTACTTTTCAGTCTTTGCAGAATAGTTCAGTTGTCTCACTCCTAAAACTGTCTCACTCATAACACCTAACTCTTGTGGACTTAACTGCATTCTCCCAAAATTCATCTGTTGAGATTTTGACCCCAAGGATGACTATATTTGTAGATAGGGCCTTTAGAGAACTAATTAAGGTTAAAAGAGGTCATAAAGACAGGGCTCTAATCCTATAGGATGGGGGGGGGGGTTCTTATAAGAAGATAAAGGCGACACCAGAGATGTCTCCTTCCACATGCACAAGGAAGAAAGACCATATGAGAACACAGTAAGATGGCGGCCATCTGCTACCAAGAAAGAGGTCTCACCAGAAATCAAATTTGCCCGCACCTTTGATCTTGAACTTCTCAGCCTTCAGATTGTGAGAAATAAATATCTGTTGTTTAAATCAACCAGTCTGTGGCATTTTGCTATGGCAGCCCAAGCAGACTAATACACTAACTCAACAACATTTTAAAAAGCAACTCACTATTAAAGTTTGGATAAAGCATTGAATTAAATATTTATAGAGACAACTCTCTTTTTTACATCATGTTTTGCTGTGTCACACAATATTTAATTAAATTATGTAATTACTTTAACATGTACAGCTGGGAGACATGTGTTTGGGAACAATACAACAGACGTTTGGAATATATGTGTTTCAATGGTAGAAGCAGAAGTATGCTCCCCAGATGTAACATGAGAGCGCCACAATCACCGAGGACATTAGTCAGTCAGCATGTTTTATATCAAACTAGACAATGTGATTAATCCTGCTCTCGGAGCAACAGAGTTCCCACTGCATTACTGTGTTCATCTGATATTTTCACTTGTTTCCACATTTCTTCAGAGCTGACTTCAAATGACTAGATAGGGACCATAATACCAGGGGATGATCCAGATTTGTGCAATCTGATGCATGCTTCTTATATACACACAGTGTAGGATGCCTTCTTTAAGAAAAAAGCACACCAAGTTATGTAAAATGAAAAATAAGTAATAGGGCCTATGAAAAATAGGTAAGAGGGCCTGGAAAGGGGCTAATCAAGTAATTGGGCCTGAAGCTTAAAACTCATTAGCATCAAAGTTAGCCTGCCTCTGCTACCCACAGACATTTTCCTCCTGCTACAAGTTTGAGCTTCACTTGAACTACACTCTGCTGTTGTTCATTCAATCATTCGGCAAATATTTACTGAGTACCTCCTATATATGAGGTACTATTCCAGGAGTCAGTGGGGAATAAAAGAGACATAAAAAAGGATACAGTAGGGAATAAAAGAGACAAAGTCTTTATCCTTACAGGGCTTATATTCTTGCAGGAAGACAGAACATAAACAAATGAAAACAAATGACATAATTTCAGATAGAAATAAGTGTGAACGGTGAGCACCAGGCAACAAGGCACACTAAAAAAGTAGTTGTTTTTAAAACCACTTCTTTGCTCAAAAATGAAAAGTGACTTCTGAATAAAATGTTTTCAATAACACTAGTCATGCTGTGCTCTGATACATACAGGGCTGTGGAAGAGACTCTGATCTCAAGGATTTTCTTCCTTAGAATGAGCCTTTCTGATTTTGCGTGCTTGTTTTGACAACTCGGTACACTGTGCCTTGGCCCTTCCTGTGATAAGACATCGAAATGGACAACTGAGGTTGAATTCTCCACAAATAGAAGAAATAAATTTTGCAGCAATGAAAGTTTTACAGAGAGCATCATTATATTTGAGCCTGTCACTGGAACACAATCCAATGAGATGTTTCTAAAGTCACTTAAAAAAACAGGACATTCTTACAAGCCATTTCACTTGATAGAATGTTTTTACTTGCCCAAATTATACACAAATTAAAGGCCATGTCAATAATGACTAAAAGCTTGGTACAGATATGTCACTTAGCAAAAGGAAGAATAATTCATATTTCTGTAATAATTTTTATGAATTATCTCCTTTAAATTCTAGGTCACATAGTAAGTAAAAGGTCTGAAATTTTAAAATGCATAACAGTTTTCATAACATTTAATTTTTCTAAAAAGTCAGACTCCAAAATGTATGCTGGCCAAGGCATTCGAAATCCAAGGAGTTGTGGGTCACTTAGTAAAAATCTGTATCAAATATATAATAGGTTAAACCCCCCAACAGATGACAGGATTCTATTATTCACAAATCTTTTATTACTTACCAGCCAGAAAGAGTAATTTTTAAAAATGGTCAAGTGATAAAAGAGAACATTATCACTGCCTAAGTCAAATTAAGTTATAAATGAGAAGGACTGCCAATGCAGGTGAAACACAGTTTTTCCCATTCATGCCAGCTACGGTTTTCACAAGAAACTTCTGAATTATCAGAAATTTTGCACCTGGCATAAAAACTGAGTGGCCTGGTTGATGGTAAGTTTATTAGATGACTGTAAGTTGTTGGGTTTTTTAAAATATAATATATGAAAGCAACCAGAAACATCAACTGTACCAGTGCTGTGATAACAAAACAAAATGTAAACCACATAAAAGTTGTTCATGCTGAGCTGTTAATTTCCCTAAAAAGTTACTCGGTAGATTTCAACACATTGAAACAAGGAGATAGAGAAATAGTTTGCATGAATTAAATTTTTTTATGTTGGAAATAGACCAATAATAACTTGTGTTGTTCTAAATCAGTGATCTTAAGAGCTGCAACTGTCCAAATTGGCAACAATTAGCCATGTGTCTATTGAATATTTGAAATGTGGCTAGTCTGAAATAGGATGTGTTGCAAGTGTAAAATTCATACCAGATTTTGAAGACTTAGTATGATAAAAAAAATTTTAAAGAAATCTTAATAACTTTAAAATATTTATTAAACATTGAAATGATAACATTTGGACTATATATTGGATTACATAAAATATATTAAAATTAATTTCATCCATTTATTTTTACTTTCTTATGTGGTTACTAATTAACATTTTAAAAATAACATTGGCTTATATTATATTTCTCTTGGACAATGATGGCCTAGAGTGGCAAGAGCTGGGTTCAATTTCAGCTAAGAGCCCTGGGTTCAGAAATTCACCCGGAATTCTGTGATCCTATCCTAAACTCAAAAATTCAAATAATCTTAATATTTCCAAATAATTCATCTAGATATTAGTACGTAGTCACTAAATGTTGACGATAAGCTCTTGAAAACCTCGAATTCGTAAAAGGACGTATAGTATAACTAATTTTACCATAGGCTTGTTGACATATACAAGAGTTAAGTTCCTATGGCGTATTTCTGGTCACAAAAACATCACCAAACTTCTAAGTAGAGATGCAAGCCACTTCTAATATTAAACACTAACATACATGTGAGGTACACATACGATGAATAAAAACAAGTAATATCATTATTTACCCAATATTTGGTGAATGAGTGACTGACAGCGGTTGTAATCATGGTGGGTTAAATCAAGGAGTAAATGTTTGCAAAGCAAACATTGTAAGGCGCAGCTCCTCCTACCATGCAACTCAAAAACAAACGAGCAAATACTGTTGGGCTCAAGCAGTGCTTTTGTTTGGCATAGTTCATTATTGTGCATTCGTATGATTATCTTTATGAATTTTTATTTTATAATAATTTGATAATTTCTATTCATTCATTCATTCATTCATTCATTCATCTATTCTCCAGTCCGCTTATTCCAGTTCCGGGTCAAGGGTGGCTGCGACCTGTCTCAGCAGCTCAGGGCACAAGGTGGGAACCTACCCCTACCAGATGCCATCCCATTACAGGATGCACTCACTCACAGAAACACAGACACACACACTCTCTCTCTCTCTCTCTCTCTCTCTCTCTCTCTCTCTCTCTCTCAGACTGAGACCCAGTTCAATACACCAGACCACCTCATATGCATTCTTTGGAGTACCCAGAGAAAACTGACACAGACATGGGTGAATGTGCAAACTCTATACAGACAGTGGCCCTAGCATGGAATCAATTATATTTTTTTCTCATCAACCTTATAAAGACACAATGTTGAACAAAATGGTGCAATTCAAGGAATATCTCTCTTCTAGGCTCCTACCACCTAATATACACCATCATCATTGTATTAATTACATATATCATATTACATCAGCATATTCTTAGCACTAATAAGTACTCCGTGGATGTTAGCCATCATCACATTATCAATTAGTTAATTTAAAAAAATAATTATCATATCACTTGCAACACTTTAGCCCTAGAACAGAAGTACCTAGTACTTATGTTCTTTAGAACCTAGTACAGAAGTATACACATAGTGAACTTACAATAAACCTTTATGGAATAAAAAATTAATAAACATATAAGCCAACAAATGAATAAATGACACGATGAGTTCATGGAAATTTTTAAGAATCAACTATAATATAATGAAGTAAGACAATGCCATTATCATCATCTAAGGACTTAATCTTATCTGAAAAATAGGTAAAACTTGGAGCCAGAAGTTTTTAATTTTTCTGATACAGAGCTAGGATAGAAGTGAGGCTTGTCTTACTATTAATAGAAAACTCTCAAGGGTAGAAATCAAAATGCACTATTAAACCATCAGGGTAAATTTACTGGCCAATGACATTTTATAATGGCTGGAAAACTGGGCTCAACAAACTAGGTAGTATTCTTTTTCATATCAAAGATTATATTAGTTTCCTGTGACTGCTCTAACAAATTGCCACAAACTTACCAGCTTAAAACAACACATATTTATTCTCTTACAATTCTGGAGGCTGAAAGTCTGAAATCAGTTTCAGTAAGCCAAAATCAAGGTGTTGGTGTTATTGAAACCACAAGGGGGTTTCAGCCTAGGCCTACATCTGTTTACTCATTGCACAGATACCCAATTATTGAGACAAGGAGGAGTGCCCAGGAAGGAAGGAAATTTTAGTATGAAAGATGTCTTGTTGAGAGAACAGGAGAAGCAGTGTCAAATCCATCTCCCCAACTAAAGGAGAGTTCGGACTTTTTAAAGAGGAGAAATTAACAAGGGATTACATGCATTTTGGCAGGTTTTGTTGAAATTAACATGGATCTACATGCACAGGGCAGGTTGCTCTGATGGATGGTAAGTCTTGGTGTCAGGAAGTCTACCCAGGGGCCTTCAGAATCTCAACTCCTTTGTCTTGCAGAAAATCCACCATTTTTGAGAAACAACTCAAAAGGTCAAGTAGTTAAAGGTAGAGGATTATTAAAAAAAAACATATAGGGGTCATTGAAATTTGTTCATAGAACCGGTTACATTGGCAGGGCCATACTCTCTCTGCAGTCTCCAGGGAAAAGTCTACCTTGCCTTTTCCAGCTCCTTGTGGCTGCTGCCATTCCTTGGCTTGTGGCTGCATTACTTCTGCCTCTGTGGTCACATAGCTGACTCTTCTTCTGCCTATGTCAAATCTCCCTCTGCCTCTCTCCTCTAAGGACACTTGTGATTGCATGTAGGGGACACTCAGATAATCCAGAATAATCTCTGCATCTCAAGATCCTTAAGGAAATCACATCTGCAAAGTCTTTGCCGCATAAGGTAACATTTAGAAGTTCCAGGATTAGGACATGATATCTTTACGGGCCACTGTTCAGCCTTGTACAAACCCCAAAACACTGTTTTCTAATCTGCCCCAAAGCTTTCACTAAAAATTGTCAATTTTTGTATCCACTTTGCAATTTGCTTTAATAAAAGCCGGATGAACACAACCTAATTATTTATGTGCAGCAATGATGTGGCTACTGCACGCCCATCACTGATCACTGTTCAGCATCTTGGTAGTGAGATGCAGGTTTCAAGTGCTTATATTTCCATATGGTCACCACTCCACTCTGTTTCCTTAGGATCTCAGATACTGCAACATTTTGAGAGGATGATTTCTCACTTCTAAAATGGTAATAATGCCATTATTCCCCAAAGTAACTTATTTCTGATAAACCTGGCAAGTAATAAGGAGTTTTCAGGGACTTCCTGCAAGTCTAAATGTCCAACTAGCTAGTCATGTATCCAAAGGAAATTTTTTAATTCATGGCTGCATACATGCAACGGTTGTTCACAAAGTTATTTTCAACTAATCAGTGTTTCTAAATTGGACTTTCACAAACTTTACGTGTGCATACAAACTGGATGTGTAAAGAGTACAAAGCAGTAAAACAGTCATCTAAATTGTCTCAACATGTTTTATTTATATCTAAAATTTATTGATATCATACAGAATAGTTGTAGATTAATGATAGATTCCCATTATTCCTAGATTATTTTCTTCAATGTATGTGGAAAATATGAGAATACCCTAGTTTAATTTACATTCCCAACCACAAGGGAGGAAAAAAAATAGGATGCACAGAGCTGTCTTTGTCTACTGCCATCCAGTGGTCAAATAATCACATTGCATATACATATTATTAATACAACGTTATAAGTCATACTGGGTTGACAACTGAGTCTACATATTTGCTTTTATGATTCAGGAGTATTTAGTCTAAAATCTGAACATACAAAAGAAAAATCAAGAAAGTATAATTCCCATTCCTACAATAAATGTTACTTTTCTGCTCAAGTTTTAACTAATATAATGATTGTAGTAACTTAATTAGAAGGGATTTGTCTTTCATCTTCAAATAATATTGTGCTTAACAAAAACTCAAACAATATAAATTTTTCTTACTGAACTAATATTAATATGGATAATTTACAGTTATAGTTTGATCAATAGGACAGACTCTTGAAATCAGAGTTTTTTTTTAAAAATCCCTAGGTCACAAAACAGTGGCTCTCATATAGCACTCCCTTGCCCTATATTTATTCACATACATATTTTCTTTCTGTAGCCAAAGTGTAATCTTTAAAGAGCAGAGACTATGCCTTAGGTCTAACTGTTTCTGCTCTATAGTGTTTCATCTAGCTAGAGCTTTGCACGCAGTCAGTACTCAAAATACTTGTTGAATAAACAAGTACTGTGTATGTTTATTGCAGTTGGTTTTGGGGAAAAGTAGTAAACTAAAGGATCAAAATATGGCCACAGTGACTCTTCCTAAAACATTTAAATAATCCTCCCATACACTGTACTTAAACTAAATTCCAAGTAGCTCTCACTCCATTTTAGTTTGTTTTTTAAATTAACAAATGTTTAAAAATCCTTTAATTCCATATTTAGCAACTTTGTCAATGAGGTTTTTGTTATAGCAAATGAATATTTTTATATTCAATAATAACTCTCTTGTTTTATACTCAGTAAAATAACATATAGTGTAAACATGTTCTTCCATAGATAAATTTATAAGCAGAATGAAGATGCATTAATTTTTCCTTAAACTTCTGTAGTCTATCATCCAAACTGACTCTTAAGCCTTGTTTCCTGATCCTTAATTTACTTCCACCTTTTTTTATTTTAACCCTTTATTATGTAGCATGAATTTTGTGTACTTAAAAAAGTACTTAAATACTAATACTGGAAAGGGATACCAAAAAGGATCCAACCTAGTAGGAGTGTTGTATGAAGTTTTATTGTTTTTTTTTTTTGAGACAGTTGAAAATTCTCTACATTTCATTAATATTAATCAAAAATTAACCTGAAATATGCTTATGCCGAAAGTGGCAGTATGAAGGTATGTATAATCTTGGGATTCTCAGCAAAGCTTTCTGGAAACATATAACCAGTTCTTCACACCAAATCACTGTTTATAACAGGTATGAAAGCACTTTGCCATGTTAAAAGCACTTAAGAAATATCATGTATTATGATCATGAACCCACAAACATGAATCCCACTTACTTTAAAAACATAATACATAATTATTTACTTACTGTTCACTGTGCATGCATTTTATGCAAATATGTGTTTCTTTATTGCCTTCCTACCTCCGTGTTTCTCCACATGAATGTTGTACGAGCTGCTAAAGATTAAAGTGTCCTAAAATTAATTTACTATCTCTGTGACTTTCTCTAATCTGATCTTCCTGATAGTGAGAGGGCTTTTTTTGCAACCCAAAGATCTGACATTAAAAGGGGACACTGACTGATTTACTGATTCATCAAACCTTATAGAGCTTCTCCTATGTACCAGCAAATGAAATGGACAAAAAGGATGCTCAGTTGTATTATTGATATAGGTAGCACCTATATACCCACATTCATCAGATATGTAAATAAATACGCACTATTGTAGGCTTTATGATAGAAATGTGGGATAAATAAAGGAGTAGCCAGTTCTACTTGGAGAGGGTTGGGAGTCAGGCAAGTCTACATAGAGTGCTGTAATTCCTCTATCTAAAATTGATATCTCATCTGTGTGTTCTACTCAATACTTCATTCAAAAACAATTCTGATGTGTTTGGAAGAAGAACAACAAAAAATGATTACTACTTTTAAGAAATTCACCATCGAATAAACAACCTAATATTTTAAAAACTAATTATTTCACACGGTTATTTACCAAATTGGAGAGTTTACTTTAATTACCAGTGGGATCAACCATTGTAGACCTCAGGTAGCGAAATAAAAGGACAAATTCTAGGGCTCAGTAAAGAAGCAGAAGAAGAACATGCAGATGTATGGGTCATTTACACATAAGTAGCAACTGACCCAGGATAAACTAAGATCTTTCAGAGAGGAGCAGTAAGAAAAAAGTTGGAAGTCTGAGGTGAGAGCCCTAGAAAACATACCAATATTTATAGGGCAGACAAGAAGACTCAGCCAAGGAAACAAAAAAACAAAAGAGTATTCAGCAACAAAAAAGTATGTATGTGTTCAATGTCATATTTCTTTAGTATCCTCCCATTTAAAGAATATTATGTTTTGTCCTCAAAAACGCGGCAACTGTATAACTTGATAGGTAATAATATCACATTATTTTTATCTTGGAATGTTCTTTTTTATATATTAACAGTATTCCCATTACATTATAAAAATCCTTCCTACTTCTTTCCCTATTCATAATGACAACAGGGAAAGAATGAAACGTAAAATATGCTTTTTAAGACTTTCTCCCACTTGCTTCTCCAAAGAACCTGCAATGAGTCCTGTGTTAGTTTTGGCTTCATTTCCATCTTGTCATTTTGGAGTAGTTCAGACAGAGGAGGGGCAGCGTCAAGGCAAGGGGAGAGAACATTTCAAGGAGAGACGGGCCTATCCCCAAGGAGACTCCAAATCCTAGTGAACTACCCCAGAGCAGCTCAGTGGAGCAGTGGGGATGATTTCAAATCGCAATGCATACAGGAGAGGAGATGAGGTAGAGACACTGAGTTGTGGTGAGACCAAGGAAGTTTAAATGATGATAAAGTGAAGAGAAACAGAAAAACGACTTGTGTATGTTGTGGGACAGCGGGAAGAAACTTGAACATACTTGCTGGCGGAAGGGATGGAGCCAATAAAATGGAAAAGTTTAAAGATAGATGAGTATTAAACTCTGTGGATTTAGGTCATGGAGCTAAAGGAGTTAGAGGTAGAATTGTGCAAAAGAGAGGGACTAAGATCACAACACACTCAGACTTGCACTGACCAGAGCACAGTCTGACTTTGTAATTTCTTATGGCTGCTTTTATGCTGTCATGGCAGAGTTGAGTACTTGCAACAAAAACCATACGACCTGAAAAGCCTAAAATATTTACTATCTGGCTCTTTACAAAAAACGTCTGCCAGCCCCTGCCTCTGATCCAACCAACTAACTATTTTTTCCAGCAAAAGTATGCAAGTTTGGTAGATGTGCTTTCTGTCTTTGTTCAAGTTATTAAAGATTCTGTACCCAAAAAGGGTCTAATCCAAAGGGCCAGTAAATCACCATTCACCTCCTTCTTGACTAGCACAAATCTATTAGTTACCACTAGAGGGATGATAATAATAGTTTATTATCTAAATCAAGGCTACAATCATTATTTTCCACAAGGTTTTCATAGTAAACATTGTCAATTTCTGGTTGAAATCAATATATACTTAAGCTAATACCATTTCCAGCTTATGAACCTGGTAAACTCAGACACATAATCTGAACCTTCTTTATGGCTCAAGGACAATATGTTAAAAATCAACAACTTTACTGAGCTGTAATACAGTAATTCCCTAGTGACATTTAGAGACAGGTTGGAACTATTTTCACCTTATTCAATGAGAAGCCTAAGCCAGCTGGCCTTGCTTAGGTCTTACAGATGCTTTTCAAGGCCTAGAAATATAAGAGGAGGCAGGAAAACTACCAGCTGTCATTTCTTAATGCTAATAGTGTGAAAAACTCAAACCAGTCCTCTCCTCTATTCTAATACCACACTCTTATTTGCTGTGGGTATGAGAGCCACATAAACCATTGTGACAGAATAACATGGAGAGTAAAGACACGTGGTCTTTCAGTGTCTACTGCAAGATCCTTACAAACTCATTTATACATTTTGTGACACTGATTTTAGCTTGCTTTTAAGCAGATTTGTTGCATATTTGTCATTTCATTTGGTTGCATTTTCTGTAGCTGAGGTTTCTGAACAGCTAACTTTTGTAAAAGTAAGTAGTTGCTATATTGCTTATTAAATGTTTTAAATGCAGAACTTGTCAGTATCTTCTCACAGTGGGTCTGAAATAACTTGTTCAGAACCAATGCAGTTCATTCAACTCCTGCTCACCGGTCACACCCAGCTAGTGTCCCTGAACTCCTTCAGTCCAGAGAAGGAATGCTGGATTTCAAATTTTAAAAATAAAGAATCCTAATATATACAACATGGTGACTATGGTTAATAACAATGTATTACATTCTTGAAAATTGCTAAGAAAGTAGGTTTTAAGTGTTCTAATTACAAAACAATCATAAATATGTGAGGTAATGGATATGTTAATTAGCTTTATTTAGCCATATGACAACATATACATATTTCAAAACAACAAGTTGTACATGACAGATATATACAATTTTTATGTCAACCAAAAGTAAATACATGATAAAATAAGGTTTTAAAATTTTAAAAGAAGTCTAATATATGAGGTTTCAAATCATGTTTGGCTTATTTTATAGGCAAAACACTTCATCCAAAACTGTCTTCATAAATACACTCTCCGGAAAAGTGCTCAAGTGCCAAACTTAAAGTTTGAGAAGAGATCACTCCTTATAATGAAAGACATCTCACATGCCTGTACTATGGTGTTTCCACAGACCTCCCGCCTCCTGATCACATAAGCCCACTAAACTGCACACCCCACAAATCACAAAACCATACAGTATTAATCTATCAATTTTAAAGCTAATACATAGATGTCAGAATACCAGGGTGTAGATGAGGGAAAAGATATATTATTATATGCATCATCAACACTTGTAAGAAACAAGGCATCCTTCATTCTTGTTCTGGGGAAAAAAATTCAGAAGAAATTATTTCTTCCTGTATGTGCACTTGTACACATTGGAGTCGTCCTGTGGGCTCACTCCTTTATTTCTGACTTACATTTGGTCCTAAAATACAATATGGGCAGGCAGAACATTTTTGCCTTGGCTTTTGTCTTAGATTCTCTTCTTTTCGCTATTATATATTATCCCCCTGTAGCTTTTGCTGAAACTGTCCCTCAGGTAAAAGTTAATCTAAAAACGTTCCCTTTTAAATTGCATTAATTCTGAAATGTAGACATTCGAACTACCTTAAAATGTTGTCAAACACTAGACAGGTGACTGTCACCATTTACTTTACCTTATTGAGACCTCAGATACAGTTAACAAAAGAATACCTGCAGTGCTGAGCTGCAGAGAGGCAGCCTAGGTGGGGAGACCTCAGGGATACCGTGAGGAACTAGGGACTGAGGATTTGGAGCTTTTGGACTAAGAAAGCCATTCACATCCTTCACTATAATATTGCAAATGAAATAATTCAGTCTTGTCCGTGTCCCGCAGGCAGTGAGGGTGTAGGAAGACTGGCTCTGAATACAGCACTGGCCTGGCTGACTCCTCAGAAATTCAAACCCTCAGCATTCAAACACAGAATGGGTCATGTTTCCCTCCAAATTAAATCTTTCAATGGCTTCCCACTGCCCTCAGCACAGAGGCCAAACTCGCTAACATTTCTCCTCATGCCTTTCACTAGTGCACACTGGCTCACCTGTGCTCTCATCCTCAAATCTGGCAAGTGCGGTTCTCTCCACTGCGAAACTCCTCCCTTCATCCTGACTGCCCCCAACTTCTTAATCCCTATTTATCCTTCATTCTTCACTTTGGACGCCACTTCCTCCAGGAAGCCTCTCTCAATCCCTCAAATCTGTATTAGATGTGCCTGTGAATTCCCCACACCTGAGTGCATTTCCTCCACTAAAATATCTATCACACTATAAAGAGCTTTCACACTTTAACTGCAAAATTCTATTTAAAAAAAAAATCTTATGATGAACTCAAATGTGTGAGACAGAAGTGTGGAGGCACATGTGGAGCTGTTCTGTTGATGAAAGGGTGGAGAACCTCATGCTACACGTGTTCAGCCTCCTCAATACTTGTGCACTGTCCTCTAAGGCACTTGTAGAGAATCTTAGCACTTTCCCGAATACATCTGAAAGATACATACAATACATTCGAACTGACTACTTACCTATCTACATTTTCCACTAGATTATAGATGCCAAGAAGATGCAGGAACCATGTATAGTTCATTCAGATTGTGCTAGATACCAAGTTTCCAGCACAGGGTATGACAGATTGAGATGCAAAAAAAAATAATCATTGAATAAATGAGTAATAGTTACAGCAGGGGTGAGCAGCAGAGCTTGGGATAAAGAACTATTTGTGTTACCTTTCGCCTTTATTTTTTTTTTCCTGGACTTATGGTGATATTGTTTATTATTTTAATAGATTTAGGGGATACAAGTTGAATTCAGTTATACGTATATATTTAACAGTGGTAAAATCCAGGCTTTTAGTGTACCCATCACCCCAATAGTGTATATTGTACCCCATAGGTAATTTTTCATCCCTCACTCCCTCCCACTCCCCCTTTGAGTCTCCAGAGTCCACTATACCACTCTGTGTGTTTAGAAGACAGATTAAATAAAGTAAAGAATGACCTGAAAAGAGAAAACCTTGAAAAAGTCCAAGTAGCTCAGGCTCTCACTCACTTCCACCCTCAAATCATCTTGATCTTTTGCTATGCATCCTAAATGCATGGCATAGATGAGTTAGAACCGTCCTACACCTGGTTCAGCTAAAAGATTTTCCTATTTTAATAAAAGGAAGGATTTTATTAAGGTGTTCTGGAACTGCTTTTTTACACTGATCAGATTATTTTAGCAAAGAAAGTTCAACAGTAAGTTCCAGAAGGAAGATGATTTACATTATGACTCAGCTCTCAAGGACAAAGACAGAAATACACATATCCTTCTAGACTCTTAGAATGATAGGGATCTGAGACCACATACACTCATTGTCTTCCGTGACAGCACGCTTACACTTATGGCTAGTCATTAGAGATCAGTGACTCTGTGGGCTCTGCTCCATTGTTTGAATAATTGTTCTGAAACAATAGAGTTTTGCTTTCATTCACTGCAAGGAAAATCCTGTAGACAAAAATTACTGTCATTCAATGAACTCACAATGGTCATTAATGTAACTCAAAACCTAGTGGCATCCTCCACTGTATAGCATGAAGATACCTGGCTAAATTCTCCTCTTTAAAAGAATCTTTATTAAATAGAATTTATCTACAGTGTCAGGTCAAAGCCATTTTGCATTTAAAATATGTAATCGGCGCTTTTTAAGATTATGAGGCTTTAATACTCTTAGAGTTGAACAAAAAATATAAACACAGAAGAACATGAGATTTAGTCCCTAATCTGATTCTCAGCTTTCGGATATTTTAAAAATAATTTGTTTATATTGTCCTTTGTTTTGTTGCCTTTCCTATAAGCTCTGATCTTTGCACTGAAGTCAATGGGCTGTCATCAAAAATGACAATAGAAAGCCACATTATTTAAGAAAGGAGCTTGCTTATTTTAAAATCTAAGACAGCACAATTACTAAAACTGCAGGCCTATCACTAGATAATGATAACATAATAGATGATTCAAGTACTGGTGTATTATCCAGTAATACAGGACTAAATTCAGAATTGTTTACCACCAACACCCATACTTTGTGAAAGCTACAAAAGGTCAAGAAAACGAAGAGTACATCTGTATTCTTAACCCTCTAGGCAGGAAGTTCTATCTAGTTAGATTTTAAAATAAGTAAGTAATACTGTCAGTTAATTGCTACCTTTACACTTCTTGATCCACACTCTGAGCACCACTTAGTTGTGGCCAGTTATTATTACCAAAGCACTAACTGCATAGGCACTAAAATAAGAATCTGTAGATGCTATTGGTAAATTAAGATTTGCTCTGTGCCCAGAGGCAGGAATGAGTATCAAAAATAACTCAGTTTGAACAAGACTGATAAATAATAAATATGATATAAGAAAGTGTAAGCATTCTATTAAGTACTGTGAATTATTATATTTTAATCTTTCTTAGCTATAGAACCTTATTTCCTCCCTGAGAGAGGGGCCAAATTCAACCATCCTCCACCAATGGGCCACCTTTAGCCATTCTGCAGGTAGACAGGCTCTGCAGATATCCTTTTAGAAAAAGAATACATTGTTATGAAAAGTTTTGGAAGGCTGGGAGATAGCAGCAAGAAGCATCCTACAATGGGTAGAATAAAACTATCATTTACTAACCCTAACACTATGTTATGTCCACCTTCTTTCATAGCTACTCCAGTTATCTGAAGTTATTCAGCACAGTAGATCAAAAACAAGTTTTCTTGTATAAAGTTGGACAGGATCCAACATATCTCATGCCCTGGACAGGACACCTGTCCTCTTTGTTCCCTTCCTGACCTCAACATTAGGTAGCATCTAACAAGGCTGGCAGAACAAATGGATGGCATTCAAGCGTGGAGACATGTCCATCATCAGATAATAGTTTCTAAAACTTCTAATAAAGAGTCACATCTAACTTTTTGTTGTGATGTCCTACCATTTGCATTCTGAAAGCCAGATTTTGTAAAGGTCCTAAATTAATGCTTGGAAACTTTTATTTTCCATCTTTCCCTTGATTATATTCCATGTCCATATTCTTCACAATGGTATCTTATCTTTATATGGTATCTTAATCTGATAGTCAAACGTGCAAGAATATTGTCCCCTTCAATGAGCCATAAGGGAAATTTGGGAAAGCAAGTTGTTAATGTTTGGAATCAGAACAAGATTTTAATTTAATAAGTCATTACTTTCTCTCTGTCAGCTCAATTATTGCCATTGAGATTTTCCAAATGTTGTCTAGCCTTTTTAAAAGACTTTTTATTCTTATTCTTTCACTAAGACTCTATGGCAATGTTCTCAATGTTTTTCTCACTATCACTAACCCATCACCCCAATAAAGAGCCTTTTTAGACGTTTTTTTAATCATTCTCCCTCCCTAGGAATGTTAATACCACAAAACAGTTTATCTGTTCATATATGCTAGTCCTTTGGAGAAACACAAACCATTACAATATCTAAGATTTTTTTCATACTCTAAGATCCAATACCACCGTCTTGGGGACAATACTGCCCCTCTTGGACAATGCATGCTTATTTAAGAAAAAGTTGCAATTCTGAATTTCCCAAACTAACAACTCATTATGATTGTCAACATTTTTTACTCTATAAAAAACAATTTTTTTTATGCCTAACTACCTTTTCCTCCTTCCTAATCTTATTTGTAAGATGATTTTGACAAAAATATTGAGCAATAAGATCTAATCAAAATGTGTGTGTGTGTGAGTGTATGTGCATGTGTACTATTAGAGTAATTGCAAAATAGCTTTAACTAAAATATGAAGAAATAATAAATTCAGGGTAGTTTTTAAAATTTTGACAAAACAATGCACTTTCCATATAGCCTAGACAGATGTATAGAGTTTTAACAATGGAAACCACGTTTAGATTATTCCCTTCCAAAAAAAAAATGCTAAACTGCATAACCCCTTTTAGTCAGAATCTTTGGTTAAATGGGCAACGGTT
The DNA here is from genome assembly GCF_040939455.1 of Microcebus murinus. Classification (NCBI taxonomy): domain Eukaryota; kingdom Metazoa; phylum Chordata; class Mammalia; order Primates; family Cheirogaleidae; genus Microcebus; species Microcebus murinus. The sequence goes on from NC_134107.1 coordinate 84,494,980, forward strand.
ACATACTTTTCACTTTGTGTCCTTGACTTCTTGTAACTGATACTTGAGAGGCTAAGGATTACAAAATTATGGCTATGAAGTCATGCAAATTATAAGTGGAATTTTACTCTATGCAGCTAAAAGGACATTTAAACTACAAACATGAACAAATCCTAAAAATCAGCTAGGAGAACATCTGTCCCTAGTGTGAATATTAAAGCATGAAACAAAACCATAAAAGTTGGTCTTGGGACTAAATCTTTTCTTAAATTTAGAAAGAAAACTTTGTGCCCTAACTAAGATACAGGGTTATCAAAAATGTGCTGCTGTAGTATTTTATATAAAAACACAGTTATAATGTAAGGTGACACAGTTATAATGTAAGGTGACTCTGTGGCTTCTCCTGCCACACACCTACACCAACCACTGCAGGTGACTTGTGCACACTGAAATCCACAGTCTACTTGTCATTGGAAAATATAATAAAGTTTTTTTTTTCCCTTTCAAAGTACAAAAGTCCTTCAGTCAAGCCCAAACTAAGGACATACCAAGAAAAAAAAAACTTGATAAGTAAGATGGATAGTAAGATATCCAGTAAGATGGATAATATGAATTTACCAAGTAAGACAGTCAAACGTTGCCAGCTCAAACAGTGAAACCATCAAGAATAGCTTGGTGGTCTCCCTGGGGGATGTGTTATAACTTTCAGCAGGCAAGAGAGAAGGATATTGATGTAGGAAGAAACAAAACCCAAAAACCTATGGGTGAGTTCAGGTACATGGCAGAAACAGCTGCAAATTGCTGGGAACATTGGCTGCAGTGGGAATTGAAGGCTAAATCAACTTGAGATGTAGGTGGAGGCCCCAGAAAGTAAATAAACTCAATGTAGAGTCTTTGGACCCAGTGACCCAGGTGTCTTCCACAGTAAAGGAAAACAAACAAGCTTGCTTGAGACCTTTCTCAGGACAGCTGTCTCAAGCTTTGCTCCTTGGGAACCGCTGGAAAGCCTTCTATGCAAAGGAAACTAGCAGCAGAAGCCTGGTCTCCCTGTGGTAGAGATGAAAGCCCAGAAGTCCTTGTCTCCTGGCTTCTGAGTTTCTGAACTTCAATGAAAGTCACTTAGGGGACGGAAATGGCAATATGCTTGCTGCACATGGCCATCTCCTAAAAACAAATAATATATACATAAATTCTCACTCTGTTCCAGATACAACTGCTGGACTGAAACACATCATTTCCCTTTCCCCACTAAAAAAATAAAAATAAGTCGCTCAGAGACAGCCACTTTTGAGTCCCTCCACCTATCACAAGTTTAAAAGGTTAAGAGCCTTACCAAGGGGCGGCGCAGCCTGCAACTTTCTCCAACTCCTGGATGAGGCACCGCATCCTGGTATCAGAGACTCATTGGACACCAAAATGACTTCTCAAGGGTGCAACGGAGATGAGCCACCTGACTCATCCTATCCCCTCCAGCATGCTGCGTCCCACATCCCTCAGTCCCATTCCGGAAGAAGGGGTTTTCTCAGGACTGGGGACAGGCACAAGACCTCCCTTCCCAAACAATCCATTCAGCCCGGGTTCATACGGAAGATTCAGAAAGAAAGGGGGAAAAAATCCCAGAAAGAACAATGACAACAACAGCAAACATGATTATCGTTGACATTAAAAAAAAATAAAGTGAGTCTCTTACCATCTCGCCTGAGGTTGGCGTTGCGCAAAGCTTTGATGGATGCGCTCTGCGGAGTTGCAGAAGTGTCCCGATAGCTGCAAAAGTTCACGCAGACTAGAGTGTAGACGAAGATGAGCCGGTGCATTTGGGATTAGCAACCTGGGGACAGCGTCGCTCCAAGAAAAAGCCGGGTTCCGCTCCCGGGACGGACGCCGCGCCGCCCTGCGCTCTTGCTGCCTGCGCTCGCCCAGCGTGGCCCGGGTGGCTGTGCTAATCGCCGAGCTCTCCCCAAACTTCCTGCATGCTGAACTTTCTGAGCGCGTGTGGGTGCCGCACTTCCTTGTGGTGCTGAGCTTATAAATGGGGACGGGACAAACAACAGGTTGACGTTTGTTCGCCCCCTCCGGTGGCCGGCAGCTGCAGCACAGGCTGCAGGGGGCGGGCGGCGCCGCGTCCGGCGGGGCGGGCGGGCGAGCGGAGCAGCCGCGTCCTCCCACCCAGGCGACGGCCCCGAGCGCTGCGCGCCCTCAGGCTAGGAGCGGCGGCGCGAGCACCCCGGCTGCCCAGGCCCGGCCCAAACCTGCTCCGCCACTGAGCATGCCCAGTTTGACTGGGGGCCAGGACTCTTCCCACCGCCCTGGGCTTTACCCTAGTCGGAGGACTGGAAAGAAGGCAGGAAACCAGGTGGCCAGGGGGAAGTGGGAGAGGGCAGAATCCTAGGGCTTCTCCAAACGTGACTGGCGCATCCACCCCCACACGCCACAGCGCCCGCCTTCAGGATGGTGGGATTTGGGTGACGGGGACTGGAGTTGGGAGTGTTTGTTTTACAGTAATCAAAATCAAATTCTACTCAGGCAAAATTTCACTATGTGTAGAATGAAAAAAATGCAATCACTGAGGAGCTCAATTCTGAGCTTTCCTTTGGGCTCCAGCCTGTGTGACCTGAGATGAGTTGAGGGTAATTTCTGAGGGGGAAAAAAATAACCACTCCTTCCTACCTCACGGAGCTGTGGATGTGAGGAGCCCATGCGATGAAGTGTACTATACGTGCAGCAATAAATGTTCACTTTTTTTTTTTTTAATACCCCTGGGAAAGGGTCACAGAACAGAGTAGGGTTGAGCAGTGACAGACAGACTGGGCAAGGGGAGGAAGTTGTGAAAGAACATGTGTCTCTTTGCTTTCACGGCCCATAGGAAGAAGCAGGGGCTATTGAAGTTTCTGGGAGCCTCCCTACTTTCAGTGTCTGGAACCTCCAGTCCAGAGCAGCTGCCTCTGGTTTCCAGGAACTTCTACATGACGCACCTGTCTCCCCAAGGTAGGCGCTATATTTGAACAGGAGTGAGTTAAGAATGGCTGTTCACTAGCTTTGTCACCTTGAGCAAGTCATTTGACCTCTTGAGCCTCAGTTTCTTCACTTACAAAACGAGAGTAGCGATTCTTAATTTTGTATGGTTGTGGTGAGAATTATATGGAAAAAAAATAGGCTATCACTTTGTAGCTGAATCCAAATCCAAATTTACATAATTTCTCAACTTCTCACTGATGAGATCTGGAAGAGAAATGTTTCCCTCTCTTTCAGGCCTTCCAGCTTCTGAAAGTCTGAGGTATGGAAAGTGATATCCATGCGTAGGGTTCTAGAAGTGGCTGAAGGGTAAGAAGTTCAGGAGAGATAGCCTTGTGACAATATTATACCATCCAATGCTGACTAGGATACACGTGTTCCTTCCACATAGTCAAAGATTAATGTGGTTCATTTCTATTGGCATTTTGGCCTAAAACATTGTTTCACAAAGTAAAAGTCTGTGGGTCCTGAAATCAATTCCAGTACCAGCATAATTTTTTAAATAAATAGGATAGCTTAGAAATCTAATCATCAGGGTTCAATGGAGATAATCTAAACATACTGTTTCATGAATATTTTGTTTCAGATACACCAAACACACAACACTGCAATGTAAAAGGTATTTCTGTAGGGCGTGCTAAAAAAAAGTTTGAAAGCAACTGGAAAGACAAAATGTAATCACATTGTCTCAAAATAGTCAAACCCTGGAAGGGGCACTAAGGAGGGGCATAAAACCTGGGTTTGCCTTCAGTCATTTATTAATTTTCAACAAGTATTAATTAAGCATTAGCTTTTCCCTTTGTGACATGCTTTTGTGTAAATATCTTAGGGGTAAAATAGTGAACAAAAATGACAAGATCCCTAATGTCTTGGAGCTTACAGTCTAATGGAGGAGAGAGAAAATAAACAAGTAAATATATATCTATGTTAATTAGTGAAGGGAGCCAGAGATAAATGGGATAGGCCAGGAACTGATTGTAATATGCGATACCATTTTTTAGAAGTGGTTGGAAATGTTCATTAAATTTCAGACTTAGTTTCTGATATGAGAATATATGGAAAATGAGAAAATTTGCAAGTGGCTTTTGTTATTATAGCAAGTATCAAAATGTCAGCTTATGTTATGATAAATATTAAAATGCTAAAATTATATTTTAATATCTGATATGAAATATTAAGTTTAAGGTATTAAATGTAGTTTTGTCCATATAATCAATATTTTCTTGATCTTTAATATTAATAAATATGCAAAAGTAAAAAATAAAGCAAAAACATTAGACACCGAAGCCTAACCAATTATTTTGAACCTAGTTTTTAATATTATCTAATAATTAATTCTTACAAATTAGGTTGATTCTATCAACTAAGGTATTATACACAGAATAGATGTTTAATAAAAATATGTTTAAAGTGGGAAAGAAAATAGAATTATTTCCATTTATTTTCCCATGTATCTACATCTAACTTACCAAAACCTTGAATTTGCTTGAATTTGAACTACATTTTAAATGCTTATATAATAGGTCAGTTAGAAGGACATGAGCCAACACAATGAAATCAGATTTATAAATATTTATTACTATTCAGACTAATATAAATCAACTATTCTATATTTAGTCATTGTTCAATGACATTCATATAACTAAAAAAGGTACATCTATTGTTTAGGAAAAAAAAAAAACTGTGAGAGCAGCTTATAATAGATCCACATATAATGGCATTTATCCCCCCAAAAAATTCTGGCAGTAAGGATTTGATAAAAGGGCAAGTTAGGATGTGACACTATTTTTATCATGTACTCTTTTCCTTACATTAATAGGACACAAGAATAGTGTTTTCCATTATATTTTCAAATATTCTCGGCTTCTTTCACTACTTATAGAAGCTACAGTGGAAAAGAAATGAAAGGTGATGTGACCTTTTTGAGGCCTTCTTATCTCTGCAGATGGTTCACCCCAGTTTTAACTAAACTTCTGCCAGTCTTTAACTTGTAACTCATGCAGGACCTTTCCTTTGACAATAATAGTCATTTTAGGAAGCCTACTCCATTCAAAGAGGACATTCCTTTGTTGTTCATCCTCCACTCCCTGGATCTCAGAAAAAGCAAAACACCTTGACAAGACATCCTAATTTTTGCTCTGCCACTAGACTATTGAGCTTGGTGTATATAGAAATTTCATGGGACTTCAATACCTCCCTGTGAAAGAGAATTGCTATGATAGATTATCTTCAAGACTTCTTCCAGAATTCTGAATATTTTGTTTCATTTCTTAAATCTTACCTTAATTTGTAATTTTTCACCATGTGATAAATGTGTCGCTTTATCATGCCCAAATATATTTAAAATAGTTATTGTTAAAAGGTCTGGTTATATACAAGAATAAAGGGTTTCTACACAATTAATAAATTGATATTTTGAAATTACAGTAATTAACACATACTAAAATGATAGCTTAAATTGTTTATCATCTAATATTAATAAATACTTTAATTTTCAAAATTATATTTTCTTTAAATTACTTGTTCAAATATATCAGAATCTAAATAAGAACGTATTTTATTGGTAAAAATAACTAAATAGATGAAATACAGCTGATTAAAATTATGACATAAATTTAGAAAGAAGACAAAATTGACTCTGATGTTTTAAGACAATTAGTGAAATGACTTTGACCAGTTATTTGACTCATAAGAACTGGATTACATTCAGTTTATTTTCAAAATTAAAGAAAAGATAATGTATAGATATTTCAGGTGCCAAAGAATGAAGTTAAATATTCATAAAATGTGGTAAATTTTCTGAGTAGTTCCAAATGGCATCAATGGCCTACAATACAAGTGGTTAAAGAATGTTTTATATCAAACATATATAAAAATACATTATCAAATTATATTTACTCATCAAAAAATAGCGGACCTTTAATCAACCCATCCAATAATTTTTTTTAGCAATGAAAGTGACCCATTTGTAAAACTCTTTCACATTTTAACTGACTCCTTTGCCACATGTATCAATTTTATCCTTTTATTCTCATTGTTATTAATAGTAAAATAAGTTGTAAAAAGCCTTGTAAGATCTTTTCTTACAAGCATTACATTCTCTATGTATAAAGAGGCAGAAAATAACTGTGAAATTAAGTCTCTTTGGAGTACTGAAACTTACTGATTTATTTAACTTCTTTCAAAGCAGCATTAATTTACTTTACTTTTTAATTATAGGTGAAGGAGCCCATAACCTGAGTATTGCCTTTCTTCAACAGGTCATGACATGGAGTACTTCCTTGTTAGATATTTTTCTCTAAAACTATAACTTTGATGGCCCTAACTAAATGTTTACCATAAAAATGCATGACAATTGGTGATGTTTCTTCCCACTTAATTGAATGAAATGCAGGCCTCTTTCTATTTGAGTACTAACTTGAAGAAAATCATAGTATATACATGACAATGTAATGGTCAGTCCCGGTGTCTTTAATTTATATGGAAACTCTATTGCTTGATTGCTTATATATATAGTATATGTAGACAATTTATGTATGCAACCACCACATATTGTCTAGAATCCTACATAGTGATGTCAAATAAAATTTATCCAGCTACAATGCTGATACATTTTGAGAATAACTTCCAGCTTTGACCATTTAAGATTGGTTGTGGTTGAGAATATTAGCTTGACCTTTTGACAAGTAATAGGTCCTATCAGTCAATCGTGTAGTCTGTTCTGTCAAGCATTAGTTATCCTTTACTTTACTGAGTTAACCAATAATTCAGCTTAATTGAATAAGTCAATGAGTTATCAATTTACTGTGTAAAAAAAATCCCTATATCTATAATTTTTCTTCCACTTAGTTGCATTTTGTGTTTCCATTTACCCATTCTTGAGCTGCATTATCTTTGCTTAAAGTTTTAAAGACGAGAATATTGCCTATTCTGCAGAATTTCTTCCTTAATTGACCCGGGATATCTGCCAGACTCCTTTACATTTCTGTACTTTTATCTTTATAAGATTGGCTTACATCCAGTAACTCTCACACTTCAAGTTCTCCTCTCACCTTGCCATTTTTTTGAGCAAGCAATTGGTATTCAGGCCTTTAAATGTTCCTTTCCTTGAGTGAGAATTTTAATTCAATAAAGAAAATCTTTTCTTATATTTATGTCCTTGGAATTCTACACTACACATTTATTCTTCTTTTTAGTTGAGCCAAGGTTGTATTTTTTTGTAAGATAATAGTTAAAACTTAAGCAGTTATTTAACCCTTAGTAATTACCAAATTCTTTTTTCTTTTCTGCTAATTTAACTCTTTTGATATGTATTCTCCTCCATCAAGGAGTTACTTTTATTTTTTTTAACCTAAAATGTTTATTTTGCTAATTTTTTTTAAATGTTTTTTCTTTTGCCAATATCAATAGATATTGGCAAAAGGATATCAATAGATATCCTCATTATTTGTGTTTGATATATGATTTAGTAAACTTTGTGTGTATTTAATTTCAAACTATTTATTGTTTATTTTTATTTTTTTTCCCTCTTACACCCACTACCTAACTTATTGGTTTTAAACTTAGGAACATATAATTTCATTGCTTCTAAAATGTCCTTCTGCTTCCATGTGAAAAGTCTAAGGTGTCATTTATGTTAGTATACTGAAGATGATTTAAATCTAGTTTTATAATTCTACTTTCATATATTTTTATTTCAAAATATTAATGGGGGTACAAATATGTCCAAAAACCAATAGATTCTAGCATGGATGCAGAGAGAAAGGAATCCTTATACATTGCTGTGGGACTGCAAATTAGTACAACCTCTCTGGAAAACAGGATGAAGATTCCTCAAAGAACTAAAAGCAGACCTACCATTTGATCCAGCAATCCCTCTATCAGGTATCTACTCAAGGAAAAGAAGACTTTTCATCAAAAAAGACACCTGCACTCAAATGGAATTAATTGATGAACACACATGTGCATAAAGGGTAGTATAACTCAGTGGAAATCAAACGGAGGGTAGGAGGCAGGAGGGGATAGACAGAAACCCACCTAATGGGTACAGTGAACACTATCTGGGTGATGGGCACACTTATAACCCTGACTAAGCATTACAAAAGTAGTTACTTTTAAAAAGTGAGACTGGGATTGACATCATCTTTTGTGTCCTAAAATCTTGGTTATCTTTTCGTGCTTCCCTCCTTATACTTAGTCTATTAAAACATTGCACTTTGGAAGGACAAGAAGTATTGAATGCGTTGAGCCAAATGAATAATAACAATTTACTTTTAATAAGATAATGTGGTAGAAATAAATTACACCACTAGATGCTGACCCCGATTCTTCTCTTAGACTTTTCTTCTTTTGAGGGCCACAAACAATTTGTTTCCTGAATAAAGATTAGAAAAGTCCCTCACGAAACTGCTTTGATCAAGTTTGGACAATATTGACTAGTTGGATGAACATAATCTTATGAGTATTTTTCAGTATTATATACTGATTGATGAAAGAATTTTCAAGGGACTCTAAATTGTAATATAATGTGGTATCTTTGAAAGGTCATGACATACATTTCATGATTATATTCTTTATGTTTGGAGATAGGCCAATTTCAAAACTATGCAGAGCCACCTCCAACTCAAACTATTTCTTGGCCATTAGGGAGGGTAGAGGGAAACTCGAAACCTCTCAGAAAGCTTGAAAGAAATAAGCAAGCTTATTGACTTCATGTAGAACAATCAATGAAGTGCAATCTCAAGAATGAACTGGACGAAGTAGAAAACAATAAAATATGACAACGAAAGGATGTGGGAAACCATAGGAAAGTAGTAGGTTATTTCAAGGTAATGAAGGTTAAAAAAAAAAAAGCCTGTCTTTTAGTTCCTTAAACTGTAGTTTCTTAAGTGGCTTATCTTTAAAATCTGTCTGGGTGCTATATACAAAGAAGCCTGTAGAAAAACTAATATACATACTTATGAAGCCATAAGAACAGTGAAATATCTGTGGAAAGCATATCTTAGGAATTATGAAGATAAAGGCTTGAGGTGAATGGGAGTGGAGAGAGAGTTGGAGTAGGAATGACAGGTGCAGAGAGACATAAGAGTTGTCTTTAAGTATTTGAAGATGTGAAAGTCTATCATATTGTTGGAGGCAAGGACCCTCAAAGACCCTCAACTCCCCTATGACTCATCCTACGCACGGGCTTCGCCCTGGAAAATTCGAGCTATAGCTCCGAGAAGAATGCATTCCATGACGTGCTGACCACGGAATGCTCCAGGGAGTGCTAACTGCAATTGTTCCCGACCACCTGCCAGGTTGGAGATGAGTAACCAGTCACAAACAGGATACCGATAAGAATCTGATTGGGGCTGATTAACCCAGACCCAAGCCTCATCGTCGCCCCACTCTATTTTTCTGTTTCTACTTCCTTGTTTCTGTATGCTTAATAAAACCTACAAAGAATCCAAGTAAAGTAGACCTTGACAACCTTTTGCTTGGTCTCATTCCTTTCTCTCGCCCATCTCTTCCAGGCACGGTCCCCCTTGACCCCACGAGTAACAGAAGGTCCCGTGGGCCGGGACATCATATGGGAGAGTAAGTAAGCTATTCCACCTGTATACTGTATATGGAATCAATGGAGGGGATTTATTAGTGGGCACATTCCAATTAATAAACTCCTTTAAGAAAACCTAACTTGAACTGTTTAACAGTGAAATGAATCGTACCTTAAGACAGAATTTTTTTCACTACTAAAAGCGTTATAATGGGAACTGCGTAAATATCAGGAATATCGAAAATAAAGTGCCTTCATTGAGGGGAAGTTTTGGAAGGGCATAAAATTTTTATCCAACTCTAGAATTTTGTGATGTTATGACTGTATCTTCCCAAAATTATTTAGTTCTTGAACAATAATCTTATCATATACAGCAAAACTAGGAATTTGGAATAGTTCAATTTCTGATCCTTTTCAAGTGTTTTGGTTATTACAGGTGTAGTCTAGAAATTATTAAGGCACAGCAGCATTTTTAATATGGCCCTAAGGCATATACAGGATGATTTTATATTGAGAATAGAAAAACATACAAATTAATTATCTTCTTAATATGGCCAACATCTTAAATCGTGCTGTGACTACACATATGCTTTTGCCTAATGCACTAAAGTTGTAATTGTTTTCCTAACACAATATTAATTTAAACGAGCTTGGGAAGTTTTTAAATTCATTTTTGAGGCCAAACATAACTGTAGAAAATATGAAAATATTAAGGCCAGTAAAATCTGTTATAACTTTTTTTTTTTTTTTTTTTTTTTTTTTTTAGAAAGAGTCTCGCTTTGTTGCCCAGGCTAGAGTGAGTGCCGTGGCGTTAGCCTAGCTCACAGCAACCTCAAATTCCTGGGCTCAAGCAATCCTTCTGCCTCAGCCTCCCAAGTAGCTGGGACTACAGGCATGCGCCACCATGCCCAGCTAATTTTTTTTCTATATATTAGATGGCCAATTAATTTCTTTCTATTTATAGTAGAGACAGGGTCTCGCTCTTGCTCAGGCTGGTTTTGAACTCCTGACCTTGAGCAATCTGCCCGCCTCGGCCTCCCAGAGAGCTAGGATTACAGGTGTGAGCCACCGCCCCCGGCCAAATCTGTTATAACTTTTTAATGTTATTTCAAAAATGATTTATTGAGCAATTTGAAGGAACTATAATAAAACTGAGGAGCCATCTCTGGGCAGCCAAACTAGATATTCCAAAGATCATTCTGGAAAGTCTATACTTCACTTTGTAGAAAACCTTTAGGCCTTAATTAAAGTCAGCTTGGCCACCTTATATGTAAATTTCACTAGTTCAAATAGCTTATTTCTCCATTAAGTGTTGAACTGGAAAGTGCATCCTAAAGAATAATAAGGGAAAGTGAAGTGTAAGGAATGATTTTTAGAAAATGTATAAAAAGAAAAATCAAAAATTGATCATGGTAGTCTGAGGATTATATAAAGCTTGTAAACAGCCTTATACATATACATGGATTGTAAATAGCTATATATATGCATTTATATGCATATGGCTTGTAAACAAGCCTTATATAACTCTTTTGGACTCATGGACATTTATGGAGCATCACACTAATTGAAATATTAATATATAATCGTTGTGCTAAATTACCATAAATTTTTCAATTCCATTGGCTATTATCATATTTAATATTGCAAATGCAAAATTTTACATTGGCAATGTAGAAATTTACTTTAAAAATGTTTGAACATTAACAATGTGACATAGATATATGTGTATACAAGTTAACTCCAATTTAAAATTTGTAAAAAAAAAAAAAAAACCTTTGTCAGAAATCAACACTCTAGAGGTTGAGTGTTTAATGCCTCACATATCTTTATCCAAATATAGACAAGAGGATTTTGCTAATTTATGTAAACAATATAAGAAATGATTTTTAGCTAGTGAAATGGTGTCCAATATATGTGGTTGGTACTAAATATTGGTCAATTTTGGCCCTCTGCTCTTGGCCAAATGAAGTATAAGAGTCAGCAAGGTCAGCAGTTGGATGTCCCCGCTGCTCCACTTCACAGAGGGCCTTATCTCCTGACCCAGTTACATGTCCAGCTGGTCCTTCTGCCAGGACACCACTGTGTTCACCTGTCATGCAAGGTGCTAGTTGGAGTGCCTGAGCAGACTTGAACTTGCCCCCAGGTGCCAGAGCAGCTGTAAGAACTGGGTATTTATTTTGTTCCTGCTTACTAATAATAGTTATATATTTGACTTATATGTACTTTTATTTTAATGTAACAACTGGCAGTAGAGTTACGGGATAGAGAACATTTAGCCATCATCTACCTTGACTGCCAGAGAGTACCAATATATTTACCCAAAAAGCCTAATAATGTGTTCCTCAAAACATATACTATGTTAAAAATGTTTCTGTGAGCAAATAATTTTCAGAAATTCTACATGATTTGACACTATATGATGCTCACAATATACATAAATATATTGCAGACTTTGAGAAAGTTGTATTAAAGAATCCTATTAATTTTACTTAATCCAGAATTTTCCCAATATATTATACATTTATTTGAGAAATGCTGAATTAGAAGGAACCTCAATTTGGACTCATTTATAAGTTGAATTCTATGGTCAATATTTAGAGAGGGATGTAATAAACAAAACTAGATATTTATGAAAACTACCAGAAAAGTGAAGGACATGAAAATTTTGAAAGAGTGAAATATAAGATAATGTAGGCTACTTGTAAATATAAACTTTATGTACAGAAATTGTTGTCCTGGATAGGAAAAACAAAAAAACCTCTTGAATGTATTTGGTAAATAGTATACCCCATGTAATCAATTCTAAGATGCATTTTTTTTCTAATATTAAACAGCTCTAAAATCAGTATAAATCTTACAATTGATTGCATCTGTCAAACCATGTTGGCCAAGTGGCAGTCATGATATGGTTAACATCACCTGACACCTCAGGTAAGATAAAGCCCAAGCACCCAAACTGGCAGGATGGATGTTGGTGGATAAGGAGAAAACTTCAAAGACAATAGAGGAGCATTCTTTTAATATATGCTGTACAGTGCTACCAACACTTTCGATGGCCCAGAAAATAACATTATATGGGAAAATATGAAATTCAGTGATTCTTAACCCCAACGTGATTAGGAGAGTTGGACTCTGAATCAGAAGGAGTTTCCTTAATACTTAAACCAATATATCTTGCTTATATTTTCATTTTTATTTATGCACAGAAGTGATTTTTTAAAGTATGTATAAGTTTGAAAGAATTATCTGAATTTGCTTAACATTTCTAAGATAACACAGCTTTGATTACTGTGCCAGTTTTTTTTTTTTTCTTTCTCAAGGAAACACAAAATAATGACATATCTTAACAGCGCATCTTAGCACTGTAAAACTATGTTAATTCTTCAATGGATGATAACCCTTTAAAATATCCATAGTGGTTTGAAATTTCTTAAGATAATTCAATAACCCATTTACTAAATAGTTTTTATTTTCTGTCAGATAGACTTGTGTGTATAAGCTAACCATTTTAAGGAGGTCACAGAGAATGTGAATAGATTGAAAGATGTTTATTCAGTGACTAAAATGATGATAGTTTACCTAAACTGTTTGCAATCCAATTGATTCTTTTCAATATGTTGGTTGACAGAAGCTGATGATGATGATGAAAACAATTAAGCTGATAAAAATGCATTGAAGAATTATTGCCATACTAACCTGAAAAGGTCTGATCAGCTTCTGGTTTAAAATCTGATGCATAAGTTTGTGTTCTATAAGCTGTGCTGAGATTTTTGTCTACATTGCAGCATTTGATGACTAAAGCTGCTTCCAGATTTTTCATTTTGTTAAATTCTGCCTCATCACTGATTATGGATTGTATTATAGTTGAGTAGATTTGATATTCGGTAGTAGCAAAATTATAAACTCAAACATACATTCTTTTTAATTTGTTATATATTTCTCTTATAAATTAGCAGCTGTAACATTTTCCTAATTCACAGGGAGTTAATAAAAATAAGAATTCTAGGCCACACTCTGGCTCACGTCCGTAATCCTAGCACTGTAGGAGGCTGAGGCTGGCCGATCGTTTGAGCTCAGGAGTTCGAGACCAGCCTGAGCAAGAGCGAGACCCCGTCTCTACTAAAAAAAAAAAAAAAATAGAAAGAAATTAGCTGGACAGCTAAAAATATATAAAGAAAAAAATAGCCAGGCATGGTGGTGCATGCCTGTAGTCCCAATTGCTTGGGAGGTGGAGGCAGGAAGATTGCTTGAGCCTAGGAAATTGAGGTTGCTGTGAGCTAGGCTAACACCATGGCACTCTCGCCCAGGCAACAGAGCAAGACTATGTCTCAAAAAAAAAAAAGAATTCTACCATATATTAAGGAAGTTATGATTCAGTGCAACGTGACTATAAAATTCATCCTCATCTCTAGGGAAAGTAATGAATTTACATAAGTACCTTCATAATCCAGTCTCTCACCCTCCTCTCTTTTCTAATAAAAATGTAGGAGAATATTGTAAAGCTCAAAGCTACCTCTAAAGAAAATATGGCTTTGGAGAATATAACCTCACCAGATTTGTTGGTGAATTATAAAGGAACAAAGACTTATTTTGAGAATCATGAGCATTAAAATATTTATTGAAGATAAGCATTTTGTCCTGTGGAAGTGGTACTTTCTTTTCATGAGCAATATCTGAATTCAGTAAATCTCAGCAAGAAGAACATAATTAATTTTTACAATATTAAATTGCCATGATTTTTTTCACTTTTTCTGGCAGTTTTTCCATTAATGTTAGGTATCTTATCATAGTCTTTATGATTAAAAATAGTACAAAATATCATAGAAAGCATGCAGATGTCAGTGTTCTTTAAAATTTAGATCATCTTAAAATTTTTTCCTTTTTTGTATTATTCTAATAGATACAGAATTTACCCAACAAAAATTATGTGGAAATGCTTGGCACATGTGTTAATGCCTTTTCAATATTCGAATAACCTCACCAGATTAATGAGCCAATAATTCCAATTTGAAACAATGAGTTATCCAGATTTTCTGCTGACATTGGCTATAACTTAATACTAGCTTATATGACACATTTTATTAAGTGGGGTTGGAATTTGAGGTTTGTTTAACTGTTGAGAGATCTAGAGGAGGGGAAAATCTAGAGTGAGAGAAAGAGAGGGAGAGACTTTAGAAGTCAAATGACATAAAAAAATATTAATATATAGCAGTAAAATCTTCTCTCCATCAGGAAAGTCTTAAGATAAATGAAAATACAGGGTGAATTCTAAGATGTTCATCCTATATATAAACTGTTAAATGAAAGAACAAAGATAAATGTATATAAAGTAAATCTTGAGAGGATAGTGCATTATAATTAGGATATGGAAGTGTTTCAATGATGGGACAATTGCATGTGAAGCAATATAATATGATGTTGGTATGAGAAGGCAGAGCATGGTTTATGGGAAAAGCTCAGCTTTGGCGGCAGACTGAGGAGGACCAAAGGATGGTCACTAAATACGATGTCAGGCAACTCACTCAAAGGTTGCTTTCCTTGTATGTAAAATGGGAAAAGAGCATTAGTTAGAGGTTGGTTGTGACTATTAGTACTTGTCACACAGGAGGCACTGTAAAAGTGAAGGCTATCATTTTAATAGTAAAAGATATTAACAGTCGAAACAATGTTAGAGTAGAAAACAGAGCACTTTATTTGGTCACATAAAGCTATTTGACACATGTTCACTTAGGGGGAAAAGAGGTTGGAAAATGTAAAGGAGAGAACTGGAGAAAATATTAGAAGTAAACTGAATGGATTACATGGCTCCAGGAGCTAAAAATGTGTCCATTAAATTATTCAAACAGTATTTGTTGAATGTCTGCCATGTGTCAGGCACTGTTCTAGGTACTAGAGATACAGCAATAAACAAAGTACTCATGGAACTAGCATTCAAATGTGGATAACAGAGGTAAAATATCTGACAGTTAGAATAAGAGATGATTATGAAAAATGAAGCAGGTGGTGGGACTATGAAGTGTTAGTGGTTAAGGGTAGGGATGGGAGTGTTGAGATTCAGATAGTTTGGCCAGGAAAGGTTGTCTGAGAAAGTGATTTTAAGTAAAGAGCTAAAGGAAGTGATGGGTAAAGCCATGCGCATATCTGAGAGGAGATTCGAGGCAGAGGAAACAGCACTTGCAAAGGACCTGTGGCTATAGGAGAAAGAGTAATAGAGGTAGTAGCAGGAGAATAGTCAGAGGGGTAACGGGTGGTCAGATCATTGTGGGGCCTTGCAGGACAGGGTATCGACTATGAGTTTTTCTCTAGTGAAGTGAGAAGTCATTGGGTTTTGAGGAATGACATGCTCTTTTATTTATTAATTTTTTTGGATAATTTTATTATTTATTTTTATTTCAAGAGATTTAGGGGGTTCAACTGTTTTTTGTAACATACTTGTATAATGCTGAAGTCAGGGATTTTAGTGTACTTGTCACCAGAATAGTAAACATCATACCTGATAGGTAGATTTATATTCTTCTCCCCTTCCTACCCACCCTCTTGCTTAGTTTTCAATGTCCATTATACCAATTAATGACAATATATACCACTTATTAAGCATCCACTTACAGGGGAGAACAGGTATTTGTTTTTTCATTTCTGAGATACTTCACTTAGGTCTTTAGTTCAATCCAATTTACTACAAAAGACATTATTTCATTCCTTTTTGTGGCTGAGTAGTACTCCATGGTATATTTATATACCACATTGTCTTTATCCACTACTCAGCTGGTGGACATTTAGGTTGATTCCATAACTTTTCAATTGCAAATTGTGATTCAATAAACATTCAGGCACAGGCATCTTTCATATAAATGACTTCTTTTCTTTGGATAGATAATTGGATTGCTGGACAGAATGTTACATCTCCTATAGTTCTTTGAGGAATATTCTTACTGTTTTCCATAGAAGTTGTGCTAGTTTACATTTCCACTAACAGTACATAAGCATTTTCTTTTTACCACATCCCTGCCAACATATATTGTTTTTGACCTTTTTTTTATTAGAAGGTGTGCATTTACTTATTTTTTGAATTTTTTTTATTTATTGCAAAATATTAAGGGGGTACAAATGTTTTGGGTTACATGGATCATTTTTATAATGCTTGAGTACTGGCTATATGTGTGCCCATCACCCAAATAGTGTTCATAGTACCCATTAGGTTGATTTATCCCCCAGCCTCACCCACAGTTGCTCTCCACCAAGTTTAACTTCCCTCTGTGCACTTGTGTGCTCATTGGTTAGTTCCAGTTTACTAGTGAGTACATGTGGTGTTTGTTTTTCCATTCTTTACATACTTCACTTAGAAGAATGATCTCCGGTTCCATCCAAATTCTTTTAAAAGGTGGTAATTCATCTTTTATATGGTGGAGTAGTACTCCAATGTGTACATATACCATATATTATTAATGCATTATGAATTAATGGACAAGTGGGCTGATTTCACATCTCTGCAATTGTGAATTGTGCTGCAGTAAACATTTGGGTGCAGGTGTCTTTTTGATAAAAATGACTACTTTTCCCTTAGATAAATATCCAGTAGTGGGATTTCTGGAATGAATGGTAGGTTTACTTTTAGTTCTTTGAGGAATCTGCATACTGTTGTCCATAGAGGTTGTATTAATCCTAATTTGCAGTCCCATCAGCAGTGTATAAGCATTCCTTTCTCTCTGCATCCATGCCATCATCTGTTGATTTTGTACTTTTTAATAAAAGCCACTCTAACTGGGGTAAAGTGATATCTCATTGTGGTTTTAATTTGCATTTCCCTGATGATTAGTGACATTGAGTATTTTTTCATATGTTTATTGGGCATTTGTCTTTCTTTTTTCAGAAGCTTCTGTTCATATCTTTTGCCCATCTTTCAATAGGGTTGTTTGGTTTTCTCTTACTGATTTTCTTGAGTACTTTGCAAATTCTAGTTATTAGCCCTTTATTGGATATATAGCTTACAAATATTTTCATCCGTTCTGTAGGTTGACTATTTGCTCTAATAATGGTTTCCTTAGCTGTGCAGAAGCTTTTTAGTTTAATAAAATCCCATTTATTAATTTTTATTATTGCCCTGATTGCCACTGAGATCTTTTTCATACATTCTTTGCCTAGGCCAATACCTAGAAGAGTTTTTCCTACATTTTCCTCTAGAATTCTTATGGTTTTATGCCTTACATCTAAGTATTTTATCCATCTTGAATTAATTTTTGTGAGTGGTAAGGTACAGGTCCTGCTTTATTTTTCTGCATATAGCTGTCCAATTTTCCCAGTTTTCTCCAGTGTAATTTATTGTCTCCTTTATCAAAGAGCAGTTGGTTGTAGGTAGATGACTTTATATCTGGGTTTGTGCCAGTACCATGCAATTTTGGTTACTATAGCTCTCCAGTATAGTTTCAAGTCTAGTAATGTGATGGCTCCAGATTTGTTCTTTCTGCTTAAGATTGCTTGGCTATTGGGGCTCTTTTCTGGTTCCAAATGAAGGGCATAATTATTTTTTCTAGATATGTGAATTATGACTTTGGTAACTTGATGGCTATTGAAATTTGTAAATCACTTTGGGCAGAATGGATATTTTAACAATGTTGAGTCTACATACCCATGAGCATGCTATGTTTTTCCATTTGTTTGTATCCTGTGTGATTTCTTTCCTCAGAGTTTCATAGTTCTCCTTGTGGAGATCTTTCACTTCCTTGGTGAAGTATATTCCTAGGTATTTTATTTTCTTTGTAGTTGTTGTGAATGGTATTGAGCCTTTGATTTGACTCTTGGCTTAACTGTTATTAGTACATAGAAATGCTACTGACTAATGTACATTGATTTTCTATCCTGAAACTTTACTGAATTTATTTATCAATTCCAGAAGACTCTTGGTAGAATCCTTGGGGTTTTCCAGATGCAAGATCATATCATCAGCAAAGAGCAATGATTTGACCTCCTTTTTGCTGATTTGGATACCCTTAATATTCTCCTTTTGCTTGATTGACTTGCCTATGACTTCTAGCACTATGTTCAATAGGAGAGGTGATAGTGACATTCTTATCTTTTCCAGTTCTTAGGGTGAATGCTTTCAACTTTTCCCCATTCAGTATAATGTTGGCCATGGGTTTGTCATATATAGTTTTTATAATTCTAGGATATGTTCCTTCTGTGCCTAGTTTGTTGAGGGTTTTTATCATGAAAGGGTACTGGATTTTGTTGAATATTTTTTCTGCATCTATTGAGATGATCGTATGGTCTTTGTTTCTGCTTTTGTTTACATGATGAATCACATTTATTGATTTACATAGGTTGAATCATCCTTACATCCCTGAGATGAAGCCCACTTGGTCTTTGTAGATTATTTTTTTGATGTGCTGTTGAATTTGGTTTGTTAGTATTTCATTGATGATTCTTGCATCTACATACATATGGGATATTAGTCTATAGTTTTCTTTTTTTGTTGTGTCATTTCCTGGCGTTGCTATCAAGGTGATACTGGCTTCATAGAAATAAGTTGAGGAGGATTTCCCCTTTCTCATTATTATGGAATAATTTCCGTATTATGAGTTCTAGGTCTTCTTTATAGGTCTGATAGAATTTGGCTGTGAGTCCATCTGGTCCAGGGCTTTTTGTTTGGGGGAGGTATTTATTATTGATTCAATATCACTGTTCATTATTGGTCTGTTCAGGAGTTATGTTTCTTCCTGGTTGAGTCTTAAGGGGTGGTGTATTTCCAGGAACTTGTCCATTTCCACTCTATTCTCTAGTTTATGCAGGTGGAGATTTATATCATATTCATGGATGATATTTTGTATTTCTGTGGTATCAATTTTAATATCACCTTTTTCATTTCTGATTGAGGTTATTTGGGTCCTTTCTCTTCTGTTCTTCATTAATCTAGAAAGAGGTTTGTCAATTTTGTTTATCTTTTCAAAGAACCAACTTTTTATATCATTAATCCTTTGTATTATTTTTTTGTTCTACAAATTTATTTAGCTCTGCTCTGACTTTCATTATTTCTTTTCTTCTGTTGATTTCGAGTTTGGTTTATTCTTCCTTTTCTTATTCCTGAAAGTGTGACATTAGGTTTTTAATTCATGATCTTTCTATATTTTTGATGTAGGCATTTAAGGCTATAAATATTTCCCTGAGGAATGTTTTTGCTGTGTTCCAAATATTTTGATAGCTTGCATACCCTTTGTCATTCAGCTCAAAGAATTTTTTGATATCCATCTTTTTTTTTATTTCAGTATATTATGGGGGTACAAATGTTTAGGTTATGTATGTTGCCTTGCCCCCCTTCTCTCCTGTAGTCAGAGCTTCAAGCGTATCCATCCCCCAGTTGGTGCACATCACACTCATTGTGTATGTATATACCCATCCCGTCTTCCCCCTCCCATCTGCTGGATGCCCAATAAATGTTATTCCTATATGTGCACTTAGGTGTTGATCAGTGAAACCAATTTGATGGTGAGTACTTATGGTGCTTATTTTTCCATTCTTGGGATACTTCACTTAGTAGAATGGGCTCCAGATCTATCCAGGATAATACAAGAGGTGCTATATCACCATTGTTTCTTATAGCTGAATAGTACTCCATGGTATACATATACCACATTTTATTAATCCACTCATGTATTGATGAGCACTTGGGTTGTTTCCACATCTTTGCCATTGTGAATTGTGCTGCTATAAACATTCGAGTGCAGATGTCGTTTTGATAGAATGTCTTTTGTTCTTTTGGGTAGATGCCATCTTAATTTCATTCTTGATCTAATAATTATTCAGCAGCAGGTTGTTTAATTTCCGTGACTTTTTATAGGTTTCAGTGTTACTCTTGTGATTGATTTCTGCTTTTACTCCACTGTGGTCTGAGAAGGTACATGGTATGATTTCAATTTTTTTGCATTTGTCAAGACCTGTTTTATGGCCTAAGACCTGATTAATCTTGGAGAATGTCCCATGTGCTGCTGAGAAGAATGTGTATTCTGTACTTTTTGGGTAGAATGTTCTGGAAATATCTGTTAGGTCCATTTAAATTCGAGTTTTATTTAAGTCCATTATTTCTTTATTTATTTTCTGCTTTGATGATTTCTTGAGCTCTGACAGTGGGATGTTGAGGTCCCTAGAAATTACAATGGTACTATTTATTTCTTTGCTTAGCTCTAGTCAGATTTGCTTTGTGTATCTGGGAGCTTCTGTTGTGGGGACATATATATTTAGGTTTGTTTTGTCTTCTTGTTGGCTCTCTCTATTTACCATTATATAATGACTGTCTTTGTCTTCTTTACCTTTGTTGGCTTATTTTTGTTATTGCTATATTTACTTTGGGGATCTTAGTCATAAATTCTTTGCCTAGACCAATATCCAGAAGAGTTTATCCTAAGTTTTCTTCTAGAACATTTACTGTTTCAGATTTTACATTTATCTTTAATCCATTTGAGTTAATTTTTGTATATGGTGAGATAGAGATCCAGTTTTATTCTTCTGCATGCAGCTCACTAACTTTCCCAGCACTGTTTATTGAATAGGGCATCCTTTCCCGCAGTGTATGTTTTTGCCTGCTTTGTTGAAGGTCAGTGGGTTGTATTTATATGACTTTATTTCTGGATTCTCTATTCTGTTCCATTGGTTGTATGTGTCCATCTTTGTACCAGTACAATGGAGTTTCAGCTACTACAGCCTTGGAGTATTTGAAATCAAGTAATGTGATGTCAGATTTGTTCTTTTGCTCAGGATTGCTTTGGCTGTTCAGACTCTTTTTTGGTTCCATATGAAGTTTAGGATTGTTTTGTCTAGCTCTGTGAAAATTGGCATTGATATTTTGATGGGAATTGTGTTAAACCTGTAAATCACTTTGGGCAGTATGGACATTTTAACAATGTTGATTCTTCTAATCCATGAGTATGGGATGTTTTGATTCTTCTAATCCATGAGTATGGGATGTTTTTCCATTTGTTTGTGTCATCTATGATTACTTTCATCAATCCTTTGTAGTTCTTTTTGCAGAAATCTTTCATCTCCTTTGTTAACTAAGTATTTTATTTTCTTTGTAGCTATTGTGAATGGTATTGAGTTCTTGATTTGACTCTCAGCTTGACTGTTTTATTAGTATGTGGTAATGCTACTGATTTGTATATGTTAATTTTGTAACCTGAAATTGTACTGAATTAATTTATCATACTAGCTGAAGAGCTAGTGTGATCCTTTGGAGGGGTATCAAAACAGCCTGTTTTTTTTTTTCCATGTTGCTTGAGTTCTTATGCTGGTTCCTTCTCATCTGTCACCTCTTCTCTCAGCTCAAAACTGATATCTTTGTAGTACACCTCTTCCCCTTTGCTGGGAACTCTGTTGTTCAATGAAGAGGGAGAGGCCTGTAGATGGCATGTTTCATTCCTACTCTGGAAGACTGACCAAGCAGAAGATGGGTGGATAAACTGTGAGCCTTTAACATTACTGCTGTCCTTCATCTCCCTATTCACCTGTGGTTGTCAGGGGCAAGCAAGGCGTGGCAGGCATGTGGTGGGTTGTTAGCTTGCAGTAGGTACAGGGTTGTCTGTGTGTGGAAGCCTGGTCATTCGCTGCACCCAGGTCCACTGGTGGCTGCAATGGCAGCATCAGTGGTGGGGTGAGCATATGCCCTGCCTAGGTCCTTCAGTAGCAGCCCTATCTAGGTAGTGGAGTGGGAGCCAGGGACTCTGAGCATGGGTCCCACAGTAGCTGTGGCTGGGCAGGGCTACCCAGGTGGTGACAGCAGGCACCAGGTCCATGGGTGCCTGCTCTGCCTGGATCTCCTGGTGGTGACGGTGGTGGTGGTGTGTGAGAGTGTCCAGCCTCTCTGCTCCATCCCCAGATAGTAGGAGCTATGGGGAGACTGTAGCATTGTGTCTGATTCTCTAGTGCAGCACTCTGGAGCTGGAACCTCAAATTGATGCCAGGCTCAGTATCCAGGATTCAGGAACCAGTGGGACCCTCCTGTGCCTACTGTCTGGAGTAACTGTTGTGCAGTCTGCAGTCAGCTCCCTGCATCTGACCAGAGGTCCACCGCAGTATAAGCGTCCTCCCACAGCTCTGATTGTAGTAGCCACAGGAGAAGTGGGGAGCTCTGGGGTTGTTTCCTCTGTCTCTTCCCCATGTGTGGGCACCTTTCCTGGTACCTCTAATCCTGCCAAATGGGTCAACCCACTTCTATCTCCTTCACTTTAGGTGCAGGAGAAGATGACCCTTCATTTTAGGGTCACCCCACTTCCATCTCCTTCACTTTAGGTGCCTCCCATTGCTTCTCTGTTGATTCCCAATGCTATCTCTTAGACAACTGATCCAAAGGTAAATATCTACTTGCCCATTTCGATCATCTCTCTGAGAATGATGTGTGCAAGCTGCCATCTTGGCCTCTTTCCTGCATGACATGTTCTTGAATTATATTTTAACAAGCTCATTCCTGCTGCCATAGCAAACATAACTCAGAAAGGGAGGATGAATAAAAGGAAGATGATCAGCCGATGATCAGCATAGAAGCTGCAAATCATCCAGGTGAGAAATGATAAAGGCTTGGACCAGAGTGGCAGAGTTGGGGGAGATAAGTGTTCAGATTATAAATAAAATTTTAAGTAGAGCCAATGGAATGTGCTAATGGATTGGATGTCATAAAAAGGTAAGAGTTAAAGATAATTCTACAGATTTTGGTCTAAACAACTGCAAAGATGTAGAAGACTGAAGGAGAATTAGATTGGGATAGGCACCAGGTTTACAGTTTTAGGCATGAAAAGTCTGAGGTGCTTTTTAGACATCCATGTGGAGATGTCAAGAAGGCAGATGGATATATAAGCCATGAAATGGAAAAGATCACTTAGGGAGTGATTTTTGATAGAAAAGAGAAATATCCAAGGACTGAGCCTTGTGTATATTAACATTGAGAAGTTGAGGAGATAAGGAGGGACCAAGAAAGTCTACTGAAAAGGGATAGTATTTAATGTAACAGGAAAATCAGGCAAATGTGTATTCTGGAAGCCAAATGAAGATGTTTCATATTAACTATGTGAATAGAAACAACAAAATGGCAAGGGAAAGAGATAGCTGAACATGTAATATCTTTTTAAAGATTGAAAAAAAATGTATATTTTCAGTAGAAAGCAATAGAGAGGAAGATGACAAACTAGATGAATTCCTCATTGGAAAGAAATAATAAGAAAGAAAGAACGGGGGACCTGTAGTGTTTTCTCAGAATGTCCTTGTGCTGGCCATATGCATCAGAATCAGATGTTGATTAAAACATGCAGATTCCCAAATCAGAATTTTTTATGATAGACGCGGGAATTTGTATTTTTACAAAGTTCCACAGGTGATTCTTATATACATTAGTAACGTTTTTAAAAAGTAAAAGTAAAAGAGGGAAATAGATTTCAGTAATAGTTAAAAGAGTTACATGTTTGTAATTGCGGGTTGTAAACATTGATAGGATAAGGTCAGTGGTTTGTGGCCCCCATATTCATGATCTATATTTGCATCAAAGAGTAGGATTAGATTATAGTCATGCAGAGAAGAAATGAATTGCTTTACTTTCAAACTTAATATCCCTTCCTACCAAATATTATATATTAGAAAGCTCAAATTGACATTTATTTTTCCATTTCACTTGCATGCTCAGTGGGGGAGGAATGGAAAATTGAAACGTGCAAGACCTCCTGTAGGTTTGCATCTGCCTCCAGGGCACACTTAGTCAACAAGTGTAGTGGAATCCATCATTACCTTACTCATTATTCCATTGAATCAGTGATTTTGCATGTCAAACAAAATCTCCCTTTCTCTCTGTAAGCGCACACCACACATACACAGACACACAAACAATTCTGTTAAACAAGCAGTAGCTAAAGAAGCCTATGACAGGATTTCACATGGGGCTTGTGGAAATCCTTTTCAGTGCTTGATGGGCAATTTCAGTTGCTCAAGTCAGAATGAACTTTCACCTTCATCTTTAGGGTTGTGGGTGATCTCCACTATGTAGACTTGGTCAATAAGCATTGATGGTCCCTGAAAACTACAGTTCTGCAGAAGGGGCATTAAACTCTAGTTCAGTAAACTCTAGTTCAGTAAACTCTAACTACATTTGAAAAGAATGGAAGGGATGAAGGAGGGAAGCAGTGTACACTTTTGGATGTGAAGAATATGAAAAAGCCTATAATATTTACCTTGTACTTTCCTACTTCAAATACTCTAGTTGTTTTACATTCAGCATCTCATTTTATCCCCTCAGTTCTACTAGTTAGGTGTTATTCCCCATTTTATAGATGAAGAAGCCGAAACTAATTTTCCCAAGGAAAGTAAATGACAAAATTAGTGTTTGTATGTCACACAATAGTTTCTTTTTTTTTTTTTCTTTTTTCCACTGTACCATCCAAGCTTTTGGAATTCAGTGTTATTACTGAGATTGCTGACTTGTACTGCAGATCATACATTATAATTCTGTGTGTTCAAATGCTAACATGGCAAGCATATGGGAAATATCTATGAATTATATCATGGCAGAAATGATGATGGTGAACTACCAATCTAAAGAATTTTAAGGTATGAAAATAGCCTACTATTATACAAGGAATGTGAGCATGTAAAACCATAGGAAAATTAGAAACACAATGTCTATATATATATATATATATTTATGTATATACTTTATCTAGCCTAATACCTGTAGCATGTTATCTGACTTTTACCACTCCTTCTAGGCTCTACATCACTGAATATTCTTGTTCTAAAGAATGGGTGGATTCTAGTTATGCTTCTGTAGGTTCATTACCTGGCTGAACTTATTCTCTTAAAAACAGATGCTCTGAGAAACTGTTGCTCCGGCCTGCTCTATTTTGACTCTCAATGATTCTTTCCTTTCTTCTTGGCACTTAGTTTTGTCTCCAAAAGTCAGATTGACAATTGATGCCATCATTGTTTCTCTTTCACTAGATTTCAATTTCTTCCTACACCTAAGAAGCTTCTCCTAGCCTTTTATTCTCTCTTCTTCTGACACGTCCCCTTTGCCCAGAATGTTGGTATTGCTGCTGTCAGGATGGAGGACGAGTTCTGGAATACTGGAAAATGGGCCAAAAAACAAGAGATAGAGGTTGTTGACTTCTCAAAATTGACTCATTTTTGGGTCAATAGCAGATCACATATCTTTCCTGGGGCTCAGTTTCCTCATTTTTGAAACAAGGTGTTTTGACTAAATGCTCTTCATAGTCCTTACCAAATGTAACAACCATAATTCTGTGATGATGTTTTGCAAAACTATGTCCAGAGAACTATAGCATCTTCCTTGCTGTAATTCTGTCTGCAGCCAAACAAGCTGAACATACAATTCACTATGAGGGTAACCCATTATAGGCCATTTTTATTTAAAAAAAATATGTTTTTGGACACAAACTTTCTTTTGTTAATAATGTTTTCTTGATTATAAAAGTGATATATTGCCATTAGGCAAAAATTGGAAAGCACATGGAGTATAAAGAGGAAAATAAAAATCACACATAATTCTTCAACCTAGTGATTATCATTGCTTACATTTTAATGTTCTTGCTCGCTTGCCTCTTTCTTTGTTTTTTATATAACATCTGGGCCATGTTTTTGTTTTATTTTTTCTTGTATACTTCTCTTTGCCCTCAGCATATTATCTTGAATATTTCATGCCTCATTAAGTAATCTTTAAAAACATCATTTTATTTCTGCATATCATTCCATATTATTGTGGCACTATGCTAAGGTAATAATCTCCTATGATTGTATTAACACATTTAGTTTATTTCAATATTGCATTATATTTTGAATGATAATGTGTGAATGTATGAATATCTGTGTACATACATACATTTATTCAATTATTTCATCAGTATAGACTTCCACAATTGGAATTTTTTTTTTTTGAGACAGAGTCTCGCTTTGTTGCCCAGACTAGAGTGAGTGCCATGGCGTCATCCTAGCTCACAATAACCTCAAACTCCTGGGCTCAAGTGATCCTACTGCCTCAGCCTCCCGAGTAGCTGGGACTACAGGCATGCACCACCATGCCCAGCTAATTTTTTCTATATATATTAGATGGCCAATTAATTTCTTTCTATTTATAGTAGAGACAGGGTCTCGCTCTTGCTCAGGCTGGTTTCGAACTCCTGACCTCAAGCAATCCGCCTGCCTCGGCCTCCCAGAGTGTTAGGATTACAGGCGTGAGCCACCGCACAATTGGAATTACCTGGTTAAATTCCTAAACATTTTATATTTTTACCCAAATGTTTTATCCCCCTCTCATCCCCCCAAAAGGCAAACAACTATCTAAGAAAATATGGGTAGTATCTATATCAAACAAAACATTATTAGGATCAATACTGTTATTCTATTGGAATGTTTTCTATAAGAAAAATAGAAACATCCAAATAGAAAGATTGGGTAAAGGTCAAATTCAGATAATTCATTGTAGGAGGATATATTAAGCTATTAATATTAGATGCAGTTGTCAAGTTTCTTCCCAGTCAGATGGTGCACATTTTCATGCCTGCTGGGAGATTTGAAAATATCAGACCCTCACTGTTCTCTCCAACACTGTGTATTATCATCAAATCCTTGCCAGTTTGATAGGTACAATGGTTTCTCATTATATTTCTAATCCGCATGTGTGTTATTATTTGTAAGGTGAAGTCATTTTAAAAATACACTGTAGCCTCAGTTGCCTTCAGGCCCTACATGATCTGGACCTTCTTCCTCTCTAACAACCTTTCTTATATTACTCTACTCTAGCCATATGGACCTTGCGGTTGTTAGACTACGCTAAGTTTGTTTCCACCTCAGGGACCTTGACCATGTTGTTGGTTTTCTCTAGCTGCAACATATCCCTGCTTCCAAATCTTAGCAGGGTTCACTTTCTTATTCCATTCTGTTCTGTCCAAATGCTAACTCCTCAGAGAACCTTTCTAGGTGGCCCCCTCATCCAAAATAGCGTCTCCTTCCATTATTCTATAACCACCTCCCCTACTTTCTCATAAAATTTATTTACCACCTAAAATTATATTGTTTAGTTATATAGTTGCCTCCTTTTTGCTTTTTTAATGTCTTCTCATTAGAATAGAAGCTTCCTGAAGGGTTGAGTGTGACTACCTTATCTATTTCAGTATTACTTCCCACAAACTAGAACCCTATGCAGCATATACTAGGTGCTTAATAAATATTTGTGTAATGAATTATCTGAATTTGCCCTTTAACCATCTTTTTATTTGGATGTTTCTCTTTTTCTTATTGAAAAGAATAAGGCCATTAATCCTATTAATCTTTTGTGTCTGATATATATATATATATGTGTGTATATATATATATATATATTATCCACATTTTTCCTAGTTAGTTGTTTGCCTTTTGGAGTGATGGGTGGGAGGGAGATAAAACAATTGGGTAAAAGTTTAAAATGTTTAGAAAGTCATATCTGTTAAACTTTCCTTTAATGGTTCTCATTTATAATATTATACTCAAAAAGTCTTTCTATAGCCCAATAACTGATAATATTCACATGTTATTTCTTCCAGTTACTTTATTCCTTCTTTACTGCTTAACTCTCAAATTCTGGGATTTATTTTTATGTATGCCATTTGTCTTATCTCTTTTCTTTAAACTGAATACTATGAAATCCAGAAAGAATTTTAATAAACTATTTACCAACATAGAGTTACTTATTATGTACATGTCCTTGGGTAAAGAGGAAAATACTGTAGTTAAAACGTTTCTTTTCCTCAAGCTTAGTATGTCTGCCCCTGATTACAGACACATTCCCTTCTCACTGGTAACCCCTGGAACCATTTTGATGTGTGTGCAAGGACAGTAGTTGCCTCTAAGATGCAAATTGAAAGCATTGAAAACCTGTTTTTTTCCAATGTGGTTGCATTGCCTGAAAAGTGTTGAACATCATTTTTCTGTTTAAATGTGATCTAGTATATGGTTCTAGCTTTTCATATATTATCTCAGTCAGTTCTCCCTGGAACAATGAGTGTAAAATACTAATTCCATCTTACAGATGAAGAAACTGATACTTTCAGGGGTTAAAAACATTCCTAAAGTTGTACAGATAGGAAGATAGGAAGTGACAGAATTCTGGTATCTCAAAGCCAATGATAAAAATTGCAGTTGAAAAGTTTGAGTGATTATCATGCATCAGTACTGAACCAAGAGTATTGCCCAGCTTTTTTGTTGAATACTTACAGAAACCTATTATATCTATTTGACAGGTAATGTAATTAAGATTTAGAGACTTGCTCAAGGTCATACAACTACTATGCTACACTGCTTTTAATAATACTATGTTAAAATGCCCTATTCTTTTGGGTAAAAGTAATTTCAGTTAAAGATCTTTATAAACTAGAGTTAGCTAACACATAAAACATTGAGTTCCAAAAGTGTATAATAGTTCAAACTGATATATTTGAGTTTCTGTTAGTATGAAAATTCAATGGATTTATTCTAAAAAAAATCGCCCATTCTATAAAATTACACATTAAAAATAACAGGACCTCTGGAAAAAAACAAGGTTGGAACAAACCCCTTCAAATCTATGGAGCTTTGTAAGCGGAACACTAAAAAACAAGAAAAACATGCTAGGACACTTAAAAATACATGTTTCCAACTATATGATATTCTAGAAAAGGAAAATCTCTGGAGACAGTAGAAATATTAGCAATTGTCAGGGGCTGGGGGAAAGATAGATGAAAAGGTAGATGCTAGAGGATTTTTAGGGCAGCGAGACTATTCTGTATGATACTGTTAATATAACGTTTGATATATGTCATTATACATTTGTCAAAACCCACAGAATGAACCCAAGAGAGGAGCTTAATGGAAACTACGAACCTTGGGTGATATGATGTGTCCATGTAGTTTCATAAATTGTAACGAATGTACCACTCTGATGGGGAATATCAGCAGTGGCAGAGGCTGTGCATGTGAGTGGGCAGGTAGTACACAGGAACTCTCCATACTGTCAGCTACATTTTGTTGTAAATCTAAATCTGCTCTAAAAAATAAAGTCTCTGTAAAAATACATGTTAAATTCCTAATAAGTAAGAAACACTTTGAAGCTACCTTTTTTTAAAAGAAAAGTGGGAGAATAAGCATGATGGACAGGTATAAGGAATAACGGATCTTCAGAGTTAAGGTAGCAAAGACCAGCAGAGGAAACCATCCAAAGTTTGTGATACAGAGCAAATGATCAAGCTCAGAGCAAACATGGAGTGGATGGGAAGTTGTGGTTCTCTATTTGTCCATGACTCATTCTGTTGAGTCTTACTTGAAAAGCTGGTGCTCTCTGCTGCTGTTACTTCATGGCACAAAATATTAATATGCTGGGAAATATCACTTACAAAGTCACACCACTGTACATTGTTCTAAATCATTTCCTTGTTTAGCAATTTTGTATGAGTCAATTCATTGCAGAAATTTCAGAACAGGCTTGAGTGATCTATTTCTTCCCCAGATAATAGTTTTATGCCAGTGAACAGGTTGGTGGAAGCCTCACTCTGGGCAATTTTCAGGAACATGGGCTTATGGAAGCTTGCAAGTTGGCCTTGTGAACCATCTCCATTTCATCCAATCAGAAGAAGAAAAATATCTGAGAGGCCTCTGTAAAAGGTTTTCCTGGGCTAGTCTTTGAAGTGATGTTTATCGTTTCCTCTCATATTCTCTCATTGGGAATGCAGTCTTAGTCTTATGGCCACACAGAATAAGATGGAGCCCAGGAAATGAGGTAAATCTTCCAAATATGTACCCATGAAGAAGAGGAGAACATGAGTTTGGGCCAGTGGAAATAGTCTGTGCCAGAAAATTATACCCAAATATTGACTTTATCGCAAAGCCCAAATCTGGGTGGGTGCTACCAGCTAGGTTGGACTTGTCAGCCTGCACATATGGACTTACCCTAAAGGGTCTATTACAGCATCACTTGTAAAGAGATGGTTATGAGGTTAGACTCATGTTCCTAGAAGTCAGTTATCAACATTTATACTATATATCAAATGAAAGCATTTAGTGCCCAATGTAAAAAAAAATATATGATGTGCTTGTCTTTAACATCTTTCTTAAAACTTTATAATAAAATGCTTTAACTTCAGTGCTGTGATTGGAAAGATAAGGTGGCATGATGGATAGAAAGAGCCTGAGGTTAGAAAGTGGGATTCAAATTCTGACTCTACCATGTTCTATCCGTATGATTTGAGGCAAAAGAGTTGATTATTCTGATCCTAAGCTTTCTTGTCAATAAAAATGGAGATGATGACACTGCATAGGGCTTTGTTCAAATTAAATGAAGTCAACTTTAAAAATTAAGGACTTAATAAAAAGACTGAGGGCTTAATAAAAAGACCCTCAGAACAAATGAGGGTTTTAATCCTGGATGTGCCATTTACTATTCATGTAATCTTGAACAATTTATCTAACCTCTCCAAGCTTCAGTTTCCATAACTGCAAAACAGGAAGTATGATAGTGTGCTCTACTTACTCTTAGGATGGATGTGTATTGCTTAATAAAGTACCTGGTGTTTTTATCTATTTAACAAGTATCCATTAGTTGCCTACCATGGGACTACTCTGGTGGTTACACTGTATGGGAGACAGCCTAACAAAAACAAAGTCCATGTCTTTCATGGATTATATCTTCAATTGGGGATTGAGGGAAAGTGGAAAATATAAGCAAATAAACAAATAAATAAGAAAATTTCTAATAATAACAGCTAAAAAATAAACTGATTAATAAAATGGAGAATGAATTGGGGTAGGGTAGGGCTATGCTATTGTGTGAATGTTTGTGTCACCCCCCATCCCAAATTCATATGTTGAAATCCTAAGATTCAAAGTGTTATTAGACGATGAAGCCTTTGGGAGATAAATTGGTCCTTTTATAAGGGATTAGTGGCTATATATATATTATATATATAATATACACTATATATTATATATATTAATATATAATATATATTTTATATATATATCTGGAAAAAGACTCCTTGCCCCTTCTACCACATGAGGACACAATGAGAAGGTGTCATCTTTGAACAAAGTAATGGTCCCTCACCAGACACCAAATCTGCTGATGCCCTTATCTTGGACTTTATAGCCTCCAGAACTATGAGAAATAAATTTTTCCTGTTTAAAAGCTATCCAGTCTATGGCATTTTGTTACAGCAGCCTGAGCAGACTAAGGCAGGCTATTTTCCATAGGTGATCATGAAAATCATCTTTAAGGAGGTGATGTTTGAGCTGAGAACTGAGTGATGCAAAGAAATGAAACAACTGACAATCAGAAGTGTTTTCTAGGAAGAAGAACTAGTCAATGGAAAGGTCTTCAGATTGGAAAAAAGGCTAATGTGTCAAAAATATATTTTAAGCATGGAAGCAGAGAGATGAGAAAGGAGATTCCTCCTACAGTCCAGGTGCGAGGAGATGGTGTTTTGAACCATGAGAGTAAGAGTGGGGACTGAGAAGAGTCAACAAAGGCAAGATGTATCCATGAGAGCTGAAAGAAAGATGAATCAAGGATGACGGTGAGAGTTTTGACATGAACAGTGTGAAATGATGGTAGATTGAACATGGTAGATAAATTTCAAGTGGTAGTTATCACATTATAATCATATATCAAAGTTGTTTTCCATAAATGAATACTTGATTAATCAAATGATTTTTTAAATTTTCTGAATCATTCCCTTCCCTCTCCCTCCTTTCATTTTCCCCTTCACTGATTTAGAAGCCTTGGAAGTTTATGGGGTTAAATGTTTGATTTTTCTCCCCTATTTCTTGCAGGGAATTGTAGACATTGTGGCATAGATATGGAGCATAAAGACGGAATTAAAAATAAAACAAAACAATAACACTAAAAACACTGCCTTCCAAAGACAATGGTATCAGTACCATGAACTGTAGAATGTGAGTTCATTAACCCTTTGCACCTGAAGTTAAAAAGAAAGAAGGGAAAAATGTAGTAGTTCTTGGATTTTCTTTCAATATCTTAAAAATTATGCCCGCATTCTGTAGTCATAACATCTTTCAAAACCTAAAAGACAATGATGTTCTAGCAAAATTCTTTCCCTACCCCCTTTTTGATAATTGTATGCTATTGAACAAATAAATAATGCCTTCGAACATCTAAGTAAGAAATACCAAGGGAAGAAAATAACAGGGAATGATATTCCCTTCTGCAATTTTTACATACTAGTCCAAGTTTGACAAAAGGAGAAAAGTGACTCCAAATGAGAAATAATAGAAAGCAAATACTCAGGTCCCACAAAATTTTAATTTGAAAGGTAGAATCTTTGACTTTTGCTGTGCATCTATGGCCATGTTGTTTCCTTCAAAACAACTTCATTAAGTTAAGGTGGTTTTTTTCTCAAAGAAATGTTCTAGTGGTCAAATAAATGCAATCATAGTTTGAATATGAGATGAACAAAGGGAACAAAAGATACTTAACTGTGCAAAATAGAATTTCCTTATGACCTGACATCTCCTCCCCACAGCCTACTAAGGATAAAATAATCATAAAACACACTGACATAATTCAATATAACCCTTCAGCATTAATATAAATTTCAATATAGCAAAGCATTAAGCTAACTTCTTTTAGCAAGTTTAAATGGGGAATGAGCAAGCCCTTTGTAAGCAATCATGCAGAAATATCCACATATATAGTCAACCATAAAAAAAAAATCATCCCAGAAAATGAAAATGAAGTACTTGTCTGGTCCTGATAATTGTAGCACTTAACATGCCAGAGAGTCAGACATTCAACTTAGATGAATATAAATTATTTATGCCTAACTCAGTTAGGGTCTCCAAACTACAAGCTTCATCTCTAAAACTATAGTTTCTCAGTGGAGAGAAAAAAAAATGTATCAGCTTCAAAATTACGCACCTCATAATGCTACCTAATAGACTTCCATGTCCGCATTTTGCATAAGCAGCACTAATAATTTACCCTGAGGTAATTCTGTGGTCTTCCAGAATTTACTATTAAGTTGCTAGGCATGAAGCTTGGCAATTGCTATTTATTTCAGAGAAGTTCATTCTTCCATATCAAATAGTAAAAAAATGTGTCTTTTGGCGTAGTGATACTATTAAGTACTATGCTTTTGATATGTTCAAAGTACATCATAAATGACAAAAAATCAAGTTTATAAAATATCTATATTGATTATCAAAAACTAACTCACGCTGGATAACAGACTTAAACCTAAGATATGAAACTATTAGAACTCTAGAGGAAAAAGTTGGAAACACTCTCCTAGACATCGGCCTGGGCAAAGAGTTTATGAAGAACTCCCCAAAGGCAATCACAGCAGCAACAAAAATAAATAAATGGGACATGATCAAACTACAAAGCTTCTGCACAGCCAAAGAAATAGTCATGAAAGTAAACAGACAACCTACAGAATGGGAGAAAATTTTTGTATCCTATGCATCCGATAAGGGACTGATAACTAGAATATACTTAGAACTCACGAAAATCAGGAAGAAAAAATCAAATAACCCCATTAAAAAGTGGGCAAAGGACTTGAACAGAAATTTTTCTAAAGAAGACAGAAGAATGGCCAACAAACATATGAAAAAATGCTCAACATCTCTAATCATCAGGGAAATGCAAATCAAAACCACAATGAGATATCACTTAACCCCAGTGAGAATGGCCTTTATCAAAAAATCTCCAAACAATAAATGCTGGCATGGTTGCGGAGAGAGAGGAACACTCCTACACTGCTGGTGGGACTGCAAACTGGTTCAACCTTTGTGGAAAGCAATATGGAGATACCTTAAAGCGATACAAGTGAATCTACCATTTGATCCTGCAATCCCATTGCTGGGCATCTACCCAAATGATCCAGTGACACTCTACAAAAAAGACACCTGCACTCGAATGTTTATAGCAGCACAATTCATAATTGCAAGGCTGTGGAAACAGCCCAAGTGCCCATCAATCCAAGAATGGATTAATAAAATGTGGTATATGTATACCATGGAGTACTATTCAGCTCTAAGAAACAATGGTGATATAGCACACCTTATATTTTCCTGGTTAGAGCTGGAACCCATACTACTAAGTGAAGTATCCCAAGAATGGAAAAACAAGCACCAGATATATTCTCCAGCAAACTGGTATTAACTGAGTAGCACCTAAGTGGACACATAGGTGCTACAGTAATAGGGTATTGGGGAGGTGGGAGGGGGGAGGGGGGCGGGTATATACAAACATAACAAGTGAGATGTGCACCATCTGGGGGATGGTCATGATGGAGACTCAGACTTTTGGGGGGAGGGGGGAAAGGGGCATTTATTGAAACCTTAAAATCTGTACCCCCATAATATGCCAAAAAAAAAAAGTATATTGTGAAAATATGTTAACAACTTTTGTTCCTGTGATTTTATTCTTTTGCCTGAAATTTCTTTAAAATCAGAGAGAAATTGAGATGAAAGGATCCCAGGTTTGCAGAATCAGCAAATAGCCAGTGAAATCACCTTTGAGGAGACAGTCCCTGGGAAGTGTATAAAATACTTCTTGCCATTAGGGTCCTGGTAAACAATAATTACAGCCACAGTTGATGGTCAGGGCATTTCTTAACACAATCAGTTTCTTAGCAAGTGAGTGGGTTCTCACATATTTTCTCATTTCATTTTGAGCTGACATCACTAAGAATACATCAGTCTGGCCACTGTTGGGCACAGTGATTCATTTGTGACAATTGTATGATTTAACAATGAAATTTATACCTGTAGAGGTGCCTAGTGTAAGAAGAGGCCTGGAATCTATGCAGTGATTCCTGTTGTGTATAAATACCTTTCTTGGAGCGACTCCCAGGCAATCATTCTTCCACAAATAGATCTGTAGAAGAAAAATGTTGAGGTTTTCTGATTTGAAATGTATAATTGCTCATAGTGATATTATTCATTTGTCTCCAAGGAGGTTCTTGTTCACATTTGGTGCCTCTTTCTTTTTTTTTTTTTTTTTTTTTTTTTTTTTGAGACAGAGTCTCGCTTTGTTGCCTAGGCTAGAGTGAGTGCCGTGGCGTCAGCCTAGCTCACAGCAACCTCAAACTCCTGGGCTCAAGCAATCCTGCTGCCTCAGCCTCCCGAGTAGCTGGGACTACAGGCATGTGCCACCGTGCCCGGCTAATTTTTTTTCTATATATATTAGTTGGCCAATTAGTTTCTTTCTATTTATAGTAGAGACGGGGTCTCGCTCTTGCTCAGGCTGGTTTCGAACTCCTGACCTCGAGGGATCCTCCCGCCTCGGCCTCCCAGAGAGCTAGGATTACAGGCGTGAGCCACCGCGCCCGGCCTTGGTGCCTCTTTCTACCTGCTTTTGAACTCAGCATGAATATTAACAGTGGGACCTAATGAGAGATGTTTACTTCATGAGGGCTCTGCCCTCTTGAATGGATTAACACCACTATATAAAAAAAAAAGGTAAAATTCACTTTCTTCCACTCTTCTGTCATGTGAGGAACAGGGTTCCACCCCTCCAAGGATTCAGCATTCTAGGAAGCTCCTTCCCAATACTGTTGCTTTGGGGATCAAGTTCAGCATGAGTTTTGGAGGGGACGAAAAAATTCAAACTATAGCAATTTTAGTGCATCATGTTTCTTTATGATTGTGTGTATAGATGTCACAGTCGTGACTTTTTGATAGCAAATGAATTGCTGATCATTGTATTTTAATATACTGTCAAGAGCCTCACCTACTTCTTTCTTTCCCAATATCTCCCTCTCCTCCTTTGGAATTTTGATGAACTTTTAATTAGAAAAACTCAATGCTCGCTCTGTTTGTTCTATGCTTTTGAGGATATAAATGATAATCTGAGGGTACCATCACCACACACATACATACAAACACCCAGGTTATCAAATAAACTAAAATAGTTATTCATGTTCCAGTTAGGGTTTTGTTTTTTGTTTGTTTGTTTTTTCTTTTCTTTTCTTCTTCTTCTTTTTTTTTTTTTTTTTTTTTTTGAGACAGAGTCTTACTCTGTTGCCAGGGCTAGAGTGCTCTGGCGTCAGCCTAGCTCACAGCAACTTCAAATTCCTGGACTCAAGCAATCCTTCTGCCTCAGCCTCCCAAGTACTGGGACTACAGGTATGCACCACCATGCCCGGCTAATTTTTTCTGTATATTTTTAGTTGTCCAATTAATTTCTTTCTATTTTTAGTAGAGACGAAGTCTCGATTTTGCTCAGGCTGGTTTTGAATTCCTGACCTTGAGCGATCCGCCTGCCTCAGCCTCCCAGAGTGCTAGGATTACAGGTTTGAGCCACCGCGCCTGGCCGTGTTTGTTTTTCAGTTGCAAGGAATAGAGAGGCTCATTCAAACTTCATGAGAAGGAAAATTTATTGTAAAGATTTAACAGAGAGCTCCACATCCAACCAAGATCAGAAGTGAAGTGAGGTCAGGTCTCCTTAAGATGAAGACAGGACCTGGGAAGTGAGGGACAGAGGCTGCTTGTCTCTTGGGGGCCAAGAACGCCAACATGCTGCTTCTTCCTCCTTTCTCATCTGTCTCCCAACCACCTCCTTCTGAGATTCTCATCTTGTCTAACTTCCAAGGCTTGGGGACTTTTCATTGCCTCCATTGACTCAGTTCTATAAATTTTTTAGAGCAAGTATTCATCATAGGCTAGATCTTCCCATGTTATTATAATACAAGCTTCAAATTGCTGAGAGACGATCTGATTGGTGCATCTCGTCTTTTGGAGCTAAGTCTCACAGGTTATAAGTAAGGGCTAATCTTTGTCAATGGCAACCATTTATGAAAATTTATATTTTTATCCAGTTAGCTGCAGCAGAAATACTCAGCGGTGGAGGTGAGGGGAATAGACATTGGTGAGGCAGAGGTGAGAAGGATATTTGGCCTGGCTGAGATAGTGGGCTGGGAATATTTCAGAAAGATAAGGTAAGAACAGGGAATGAGTGGAATTTCTAAAAAATGTTTAAACTTATGCACTCAAAAGTGCATCTATGGTGATTATGCCATTTCTTTACATTTCATTTAATAATAGAAAACATACATTTAAATTTATGTTCCATTTGGTATACCAAAGGCTAATCATACCCATAAGTACATTATTGGGAGGAATGATAAATACTATTTTTCCTAAGTTTTCATTGAGAGTGATGCTGAGCTGGGCATCTATCATATTATAAAAAATTAAGTTTATAAAATATCTATATTGATTATCAAATCAATATTGTCAATTGCCAATATTTATAAATAATGTAATGCTTAGATCAACAAATGTTAGCATGAAATATAAGATAAAAGCTCTTCAAATGCTTATTAGTTTGGAAAACAATATGGTATATTTTATGTTTTGATGGATGAATAGATCATGTGAGGATATTCCATGCAGCATGG
The DNA here is from genome assembly GCF_040939455.1 of Microcebus murinus. Lineage (NCBI taxonomy): Eukaryota > Metazoa > Chordata > Mammalia > Primates > Cheirogaleidae > Microcebus > Microcebus murinus. Next base: position 84,532,915 of record NC_134107.1, read on the forward strand.
GATCAAATATTTATCTGATAATGTGTATCATTATTGCTATGAAAAAATAATGGCAGGGACCATACTCATTAACGTATTGGCAGGCTGCACTCAGGCCATCGAATGTAGTGCATTCCTCTATATCATGTGTGGAGCTGCCCCCCCCCCCCCGAGATTATGGAAAGAACCTCTAGATTTGAGTTTTGTGTTATAACTTGATGGCAGGGTGATATTGCACAAGTCAATTAACCATTCTGGGCATCAGTTTCTGTGCTTATAAAATGTTGTGTGATATGGTTTGGTGTGTGTGTAAGCACTTTTTAAACAATAAAGCGCTACCAAAATATTAAAAACTGTTATGCCCTTTCTGGATGTAGATAGATGAACAATAGTGAAAAAGACATTCTTTCTAGTCCAATTCCGATGCTCTTTTATGGACATCATCTATAATGGATAACCAGTTGTCTTTAAATTGTTAGAAGGAACAAACAATATAATTATACCTATGACTTGCTGTGAACTCATTTATTCTAGCATTTAATCTTGTGTTGTTCAACAGAAGGCATTTAAAATATATATCTCGTGTTCATCTTCTAAAGGTGATGCAATTGTTCTCACATTATTCTATGAGAAAAAGAACATCTAACAGGGGAGAAAAAAGGATGTCTCCTCTGTTCTAACTCTTTGTGCTCTCAAAGGCCAAAGTGTTCCTTGCTAGGTCAGTGGGATTAGGTACCTGTTAAATACACAGTGCTTTGGTTAGTTATAATATTTAGATTTAATCATGTCTCACAGAAACCTAGAATATTACATGCTTGGATTCATTTCTGAAGTTTACATATACACATGTCTACTGTTTTTTGTAAAATAATTATGAGAACACTTTTCAGCTAGAATTCTTTCTTGCTTATACTGGAGACTATAACAATAATCCTGTCCTAATGCTATTTTCTTCACTCTATTTTGAGTTAACTATCATTTGTTATTTTTAAACAAGTTATTTGAGATATGGGGCTAGGCAAGTGCTAATGCATACTTCATGCTTTTACCGATTGGTTCAAGGTATCACATCCATAAACAATAGAACATATAATGCCAGGAGTGAGGAGTTGATCACTGTTTAAACTCAGGATGAGTGAGTGTGGTAGGCAGTGCCTGCCTGGCTATGGAAAGCCCCTGGACAGATATAAGTGAAACTCCTAGATTTTGCAGTGAACATCTAGATAAACAGAGATTGCCCCAGTCTCAGCAGATAAAAAAATTTAAGACCTATAACTTAAACCTTCACCTATGGTGACTAGGCTTATTGAGTTGTAAAAAAATTATAGTCTTGCAAATTCTTAAAAATTGTTTCTGGTGCTAATGTGACTTGGGGGTGTATTGGGGAGAAAGTTTATGATTGCATGTGCCTTTGGCATAGGGGATATCCACTCACTCTGTGAGGGCTGCCGCTGCCGTAACTGCTGGGCTTGGGATGCTCCTCGATAAAGTACAAGAGGGCAACCCGAACCATATTCTTCTGCTCTTATCAGAGTCTCATAATTTCCATTTGCATGACTCGTTAGCCGCTTTGGGAGTAATCCTTGAACTGAGTCCAAATTGTCATTTTTATCCTCCTTCATCCCAGACCCAGACTCTAGTCTGGTCTAATACAGTTCCTTAAGGTTACTTAATTCGTCTAAAGAAAACACTAAAAGAATTCTGGAAACATTTTTCTTCCATTCCACCCTTGTGGTTTCAACAATTCTGTAAGTCAGAGGTGAATCTATTTTTGTTTTTGCTCTGATACATGGTTTTTGCTTGAGATGGATTACTAAAGAAATGTGTGTGTGTGTGTGTGTGTATGTGTGTGTGTATTTAAGAGCATATCTCTCTTAAAAGTAAAAATAATTTATTTCTGTGAAATAAGCAAGGACCCTATGGACTGAGAAAAAAATTCTGGCTGAATGTTTTATTTCATTTAGGCTGGGGATTTCTAAAAGTATGGACCCACGACTGACCTTTGATTTTAAATAGCGTCATTGTTAGTTATTCAAATATGTGAATGGTGGTGTGGGTGGTAGGCTAATATTTTTATTGGCATGGAAACTGACAAAGTTATGATGTATGTTTATCTCTATATAATTGCTTATTATTTCTGTGTGGACTGTGTTCCTCTCTGTAACAATACAGAAACAATCAAATGGAAGAAAATGCCTTCACCATTGGTAATGTTGAAAACGGTTGGTCAATTTGACTCTAAATTTTATTCACAATCCAATATGTATAGTGCACTAGTGGGAACAAAGACTGAAGATGCAAAAAACACAGAAAGCATGGTCTCAGCTTAAAATGCTTCGGTGACTTCCCTTCTTGCTTATAATGAAATTGAAATTTCTTAATGTGGCCCAATACACTGCACCATCTGGACCCTGCCTTTCTCTGTGACTGTATCTTCTCTCATTCTTGTCCTTGTTCTCAACATTCTAGTCACACTGGCCTTTTCTGTGCATAAGCACGCCAGGCTCTTACACACTTGGCCTTTCTCACATGAGTGTGGACATTTTTATGAAATATAATAATCACTTGAAAAATACTGTTTATTTTTGTTTATTGTATGTTAACATCTTACGACATGGCAATCCTCAGAAACTTCCAGAAGGCGGTCCTTCAAGAGTATTTATTGGTGGGAGCTCTAAGTGTTCAGAGAAGCCTCCAGGTGATTGGAAATCATTCAGATATCCATTAAGACTGGGAAACAGTGGGTGCTTTAAAGTCCTTTCTCTTTGTTTAGCTGCCTTCCAATCATTCTGGTCTTAAGTCACAACGCAGAGAAATTCCACACCAGCATCAGAATACATTCCAACCCTTTTCTTCACTATTATATTTGAACTTTATTTCCATTAAAGCATTGTAACTATTTGCATTTATTTTATTATTTGCTAATCTGCTTTGTTGCATGTTTCCCTTCTCTGAGTATAGTGTAGTAGTTACCAATACAGGTTAAGGTTACATCCCAGTTTTACCGTGTACTAGCCATATGATCTGGGGAGAGTTATTTAATTCCTCTGTGCTTCAGTTTCCCTATCTGCAAAATGTGGATAACAAATAAACTCATAAAGGTGTTGTGTGATTAATGAATTAATAGGGGCAAAGCATTTAAAATAGTATTTCACATATTGTAAACACTCAACATATTTGAGCTATTATGATCAGATTTATTGGCTACTTCAGGGCAGTATTCTCAATATCTCAAATAATGTCTGGTGCATATTAGTTGCTCAATAAAATTTGTAAAATGAATAAAGAAATGAATTAACAAATAGACAAATATATATTATTAAATAACAATCAAGGGAGCATGAGCAGTAGAAAGAACTCTGGCTTGACAATCGAAACTGCTGGGCACCAAGTTCATTTATACCACTTTGCTCTGTGACCTGGAGTGAAAGATCTAACCGTCTTTCACATCAGATTCCTAATGTATTTGGACTAGATAACCTCTAAAATCCCTTCCAATGTAAATATTTTATGATTCTGCAGTACTCTAGTACACTGTGAGTTTAGCGTTTCATTCTTCTTAGAATTTTAGAATTCTCTACAAGCCCTTTAAAACACCTACTCTTCCCCAGTCTAACTGGATATATGAATGATTTCTGATCACTCAGTCTTCTCTGAGTATTTAAACAGAGTTCCCTCTGATAAATACACATGAAGAACCACCTTCTGGAAGTTTTTAAGGATTGCTGTGTAATAAGATGTTAACATACAATGAACAAAAATAAACAGTATTTTTCAAGTGATTATTATATTTCAATTTCTATCTGGGGTCCCTTGCATGTATTATATCATTAAATGCAACATCTCTACAACATAGGTATTTTTATCCCCATTTTAACCAATGGTGAAATGAGAAATGGATTAAGCAACTTGCTAAGGCTAGTAAGTGAATAAATCCCTTTACAATCTATGTTTTTGAATGAGCAAGTGATTGAGAACAGTAGGGAATAAAGGAATGAACTAAAGTACTTACATTAAGAAAGCAGTTGACCAAAGAAAGCACAAAGGGACAGAACATTTATTTGCTTTGAGTTTGAAGACTCTCTGGGCCCTCATTCTTGACTTGAACTACACCCATCCCTTTGAAATGATTGTTGGGACTCATACCAGATGTTCCACATCAGAATTCTAGGAATGAAGCACTAGAGACTGTATTTTTAATAAACACATTTGGTGATTCTTATACACAATACAATTTGAGGTCAATTAATCTAGTCACTTCTTTTCTTATCCTTTTTATTTTTCTCTGTACTTCCTCCTCTCATCCAGCCCGATTTGACTTCCCTGTTTACACAGCTTTGACGAAATATTTTATTGTATTAAAAGTTCTCTTGCCACTGTGTGCATTCAACATTGTGTCCTTTGCCCTTTTTTTGCATCCTCTCATAAAACGTTTAATCAATGTCACTGGCCACGTCTTGCTCTTACACCTGATCTCATGGATGTCATTTGAGGAATCAGTAGTCAGCAGTTGGGAGGATGGGCCCCACTAATAAACTGTTGTGACCAACTCAACTAGATTATCAAAAATATTTTTATGCATCCTTAATCCATTCTGCTTCATTGCCCACAAACTTTTAATGCAAAAAATTTTCCTTACTCTTTAAGCCTCTTCCATCTTTGCCACCGTCTTTATTCTCTGAAAGTGCAATGCTTGCTTGTGACTCTGAAACTCAGCTACAATACTCCCTCTGCCTGGAGTGCCCAACCCCTGTCCTTACTTTCCTGACTCCCAGTTACTTATATTTTATATTTGCTTCAAAGTTTATTCTGTATGAAATCTTTCCCGATCTCTTCAGGTAGACTTAACTACTTTGTTCTTCGAGATTCTATTAAGATTTCTACCCTAGCACTGCATTGATCACCCAACCTGGGACACTTTACAAAGTGAAAGTATGCTAGCAAAAATTACAGTGATCTAATAGATTTACATTGAAATTACACTGAGCAAGTTGGAACGCATGGTCCCTTTATTTGTAACTTTTATTTATGTGTTTACATGACTGTCTTCTCCTATTAAAAATATAATTGATAATTACATATTTATCATTTTTGTTCCCAACTCCAAGCATAGTTCCTGGTTGGTTGAGTGATGAATGAATGCATATTGGGCCATATTGAGCATCAAAAGGAACAAAAAATGATCCCAGGGGCCCTGGCATTCTGTGAATCATGATGATGATTCTTTTTCAGTTTCCGTCCTTCCATTTCTTTACTCTTCCCCTCTGTTCTGGCACATTACACATTCTGCTCATTCTTCACGATTCTGTTTTGTTCTTTGCTCTTCAGCTTTAGATCAGGAGTTGAAAAAAATATATAACCAGAGATAGCTCTTAAATGTCAAATAAAAATGTTCCTCTCCTGAGAGTTTTCATAACATTGAGTATTTTCTTACCTTTGTTCTCCTTTGCCAAGTATGTTGGAAGATCAAAGATGTTTTCCTCAAAATTGTTGTACCTAATCATATTTTTTATTTTTGTGCTTGCTCTGAAGCAAAATTGGCTAAAATCTGTTGTTGGTCTTGGTTTCCTAATGCATTGACAATCATGCCAAACTTAGTGGATAATTATAAAATGACTATAATTGCTGCCTTTTTCTCACTCTCTTTATGCTATTGTACCCTCATTCATGCACCCATGTAGCATGCACTGAGAGTCCACTGAAGGGAGGATACTGCTGTATGTGTCGGGGATTTAGAGGTGAATGAAACATTGGCCCCACCGTCAGTGAGTTTATGGTCAAGCAACTAGCTGCCCCTGATGGCTTAAAGCTCTCACCCCAAAACACTGTCTTACTCTATGTCAGGGCCTTATGCTTCATGTATTTATTATTTCCTTCCCTCCCCACACACATTAAAACATATCTGTCACCTGGACCATTTGCCAAGAATGTCCGTGGGAACTGACACAGCACTCATGGTAATACTAAGAATATCTGCAATTAGTTTAGATGAAAGCTAAAGTACTCTGGCCCAAAGACTATACAATATAAGTAGCTGCCTGGTGACTGGGGGCACAGGGGAGGGACAGGAGGGAGGGATTCTAAAGTGGTTCAAGGAAAACTGTGGGGGAGGATGAATATATTCATTATTGTGATTGTGGTGATGGTTTCACAAGCATATACCTGAGTCAGGACACAGCAAATTTTACAGTTTAAAGATGTCCAGGTTTGGTATGTCAATTAGGCATCATAAAGCTGTTAAAATATTTTGTTTCATTAAGATGGAGTTTGTTTCTATGCCATATGCAAGTGTGTTCCCTGTAGTCTGTTATGGAAGTTCTCAGATCATCCAGGGACCCAGACTCCTTCCTTCTCTTGTCTTTATCTCCCCAGGGTGTAGCTTCATCTGCATAGTCAGTGTCGGTTCTCTGGTTCCCTGCTGTACCTCTGGCATACTCCAAGAGAAGGAGAAAAACCAAAAACAAAAAAATCTCCAGAATGAGTGAATGATCTTCAATCAGAGATTATTTGAAGTTTACTTATCTCCTCTACTCATACTCCTTTTCCCAAATTTAATCTTATAGCCACACCTTCCTTACCTTTCCAGTAAGGAAGACTAGGAAATATGGAGTCTGGCCAGATGGTTTTGTGTCTAACTAAAACTTTATAAGAAAGAAAGTAAGTAAGAATGGGGTTGGGGAGACATGTAGCAATCTGCTGCAGTAAATTTATTTACTGTGTGCATACTATGTGCTAGGCCCTGTGCTATTCACTTCATTATAGAACCTAGTCTGTTCTTTTCAACCCTTCTATGAGAAAGATGCTGTAATTGGCTTTATTTAACAGATGCACAAACCACAAAGGAGCACAAAGATTGCACACTGCATAATTCCACAGTCACCTTTCATAAAGACTATGTAATATATGTTGCTCCTGGAGTTGTGCAATAAATGGTCTTCACAACTCAACCCCATGAACCTGTCTAGGACTTAGCAAAGTTTATGAACCTTCCCAAATTGCTCACATAACTGGTAGGTGGCAGAGCTGGGATTTGAACCCAGGCATGATGACTCCAGAGCTTGTGCCACATTAACGTATGTGCTCATGTATTAAGCAGCGTCTGTGGCTAAATGCATTACCCCCTCAGCTAATGAATTTTCATTTTAATTGGGCATTTATAGAGGAAAACTTTACTCACAAGCTAGATCGGTATTGGTAATTTGTGTGTGTGTATGTAAAGGACCAAAGAATAAATATTTCAGGCTTGCAGCCCATATGGCCTCTGTCACAAATATTCAACTCTACCATTGTAGCATGAAAGCATCCATAGACAATATGTAAATGAATGAGAATGGCTGTGCTCCAGCGAAACATTATTTTCAAAAACGGGCACTGGGCCAGATTTGGCTCACAGGAAGTACTCTACTGATCCCAGATTAGATAGGACTCTGAAGCCAATGCAGGGTATATTAGGGCAGGTTGATGTTTTGGGCACTCCTCATGTGCAATGCAAATGACCTTTATTTCCGTGTGCTGCCATCTGGGTTTGCTGCCAACTCACAGGGAAAGAGGAGCTGTAGGCTGGCAGTTGAGCTGCTGCCCCAAGTCATTCTACTTTGTACCCAGAGAGCTTCACTCCTGAATTGTAAACTTAATTTCTAGATTTTTAAACCTTACCATGAAACACTTGTTTTATTCCTCTGAATATCTATAAATTATTGTAAGAAAATACCTAGGAGATTGAGTTACTTTTCTATTTTTTTATCATGCACCAGCCCTTGCAGCACAGCCTACGACCTGTCTCCTCAATGGGTCATCCTGTCTTCAACAGACCATGCCCTCTCATGCTTCCTTCAGGCCACTGCTGTCACCATTCCCTTAAATTAGACGACTCTTTCTCTCCTCTCTGTTTGGTAGATCCCCAACCATCTTTTCAGGCCTGGAGCAAGTGGCACTGCTACTCTGTAGCTTCTGTCACTGACCTTCCCTTTGCCTCTAATAGCAGATTATTTGTATCTTTGCTTCTATAGAATTTCTTATTTTATCACCGAGTTAGCCATGCGTTTGTCTGTCATCCTGATGAAGGGTTAACATGTTTGACAAGCACACCTATAGTGTTCATTTTCATCTTCCTTATACCTGGGATGGTGCCTGGCACATAGTGAAAACACAACAAATGCTACTGAATAAATGAATGAACAGTTTGTACATAGCAACGTCTCAGTGACATGGATGCTGTGGTGACTGATAAATGTTTATTAAACAACTTCATTAACCTGACAAATTCTAGATGAGTTGCTGTTCTTTATTAAAAACATTGAAACCTCAAGGATCAATGAAATGGTTAACTTGTAACTTTCTTTTTTTTTTATTTCAATAAAAATTCTATAGTAGGGGCAAATTTTGCTTTGCTGTTTAAAACTAACCATCCCTCTCAGAATGAGGGCCAAACTCAGCATAGTGGTTCTCAGCATTGGCTGCACATTAGTGTCACCTGGGGAGCCATTAGAAGATGCTCATGCTTGGGCCCCAAGCCAGACCAGTTAAATCAGGATCTCAGGGAGGGAGACACAAGCATCAGAATGGTTCGATGTTCCCCAGGTAATTCCAATATGCAGCCCAGATTCAGAACCACTTAGTACAACCTCAGGTTATGGTTGTCACCTCTGGTTGTTCCCCATGGTAAAAAGTTTGAACTTTAATGTACTAGGAAGCAACTTGATTGTTTACGTCTTAAAAGGATCGCTGCCTGTTGTGAGACAGTGACGGTGGTAGAAGGGCCAGATAAGTGGACCAGTTAGGAGGCTTTAAATGAAATAAGTTATAATCATAACAGCTGATGATTCTAGAAAAAAATTGTTTCCTATTTAGGTCTCATTTACCCATATCATTTGGTTAATGAGACGAACACATATTCAGAGCACTACAGTAAATTACAGTCTTATTGTACATATATGTCATGTATTTCATGCCATATATTCCTTTTTAATCTTTGAGGGACTTCATGCAGACTGAGTATCACAACCTTTATGTAATTATGTCTGATTTGCAAACATCTCACGTATGTAATCTGAGATAGCCACTGACTTATAAACTTTTATAGTGCATTTTAAAGCATGTAAAATTTAATATGATTTTGAATAATCACTTTCACTTAAAATTTCAGTAGTTAATATGCACACAAATTAAAGTTTATTAAGAATGTAAATGCCTAATGAATAGTGGGATAAATAAAATGTTGCTGACTTAAGAAAAAAGCATTTTTATTACACATTTCATTATGTGTCAGTGCTGTTGTGTGATTTTTGCACATGGATGCTTCCAGCTGGTCCTCCCAATTCTTAAAGGCCTGCCAAGATGTGTCATGTAGCTGTTTCTTATTTTCCCCTCCAAACCTAAATGAGGCTTCCTTTAATTGAAACGCCACCACAGGACATTGGATGTACCACCCACTTATTCATCAAGCAAATATCCATGGAGCACCTACTTCGTGTGCTGCAACTGTATGAGATCCTGTCATTGATAAAATTAGCATAATCTCTTCCTTAGTGGAAAATAGGATCTAAAGGATCTACAGTCTGGTAAATTCATGCATTCACCAAACATATATTGAGTCTCTACCATATTCAAAGCATGGTTCTAAAAGTTTGGAGACTTAAAATTTAATATAGCATGAAAAAAACACCTCTGTCTTCAAAATAACATATGATAAGGGAGTTAATGCAAGTAGGTGAATTAGTGGTTTATAAAGTCAAAGGTGTTATTTATCATAAAGCACGAGCAGATTAAGTGCTATAGGAGTGCAGCACAGGGAGAGATTACATCAACGGGAGGGTTATATTAGGGAGGATTTCATGAGGCATTGGTTGTGTACCCTAAAGGATGAGAAAGATTGCATACCCCAAAAGAAGTGGGACTGCATTCCTTCTAAAGCACTTACACGAGCAAAGGCAAGAGGATAGACAAGCCCAGAGTTAAAGTAGAACTGTGTGTAATTCTAATAAAAATGTGTGACTCAACATGCAGTCTTCCCTCAAAGGCACTATGCCATTACTTGAGACATAAGTATATGGTGAGTGACAGTCTTCTTGGAAAGTTTGGCACATCAAGAAAAAAGACTCTCTGATTGCAAAACAGCCATCCTCCTAAACAACATATGTTAAGAATTAAGAAAAGCCAGCTCCTTTGCTCCCCAAATTATCAGTTGACAAGTCTGGATTTGTTTCATTTTGACTTGTTGGCCATAACTTAATAATTCTCCTGCAGTAAGAATTATTTTCCATTTTTGGATTCTTGCTCTCCTTTTTGTTTCTGAGTACCCTTTTATATTGCATTTGTCCTTTGAGGCAAGTCAGTCTTCTATTTGATTTGGTACTATATAGTTACTCCTACCAGCAGCAGTGAACTGGAGAGTTGTGTTGGTATAAACCAATGCAGAGCTGATGGTTGCAACATGTTTCACCTCCAAATAATCATAATAGTTACCTTTTTGTAGTGTTTTCTATGTGCCAGGTACATAGAATTTGACATTTGTGACTTAACATATTGAATCCTCACCTCAGCCAGGTAAGGCAAATACTGTGATTTGTCTCATTTTACAATGAAGAACTTTGAGGCTCAGGCAGATTAAATGCCTTTATCTAGGTCACACAATTATGTGGTTATACTTGACTTCAAATCTAGATCTGTCAAAAGCCAATGCTTATGTCTGTGACATTGTTTCTCATAAGACACTCTCAAAGCTCAAATCATTTGCCTTAGTCCTTTTGTGGGTTTCATTGCTAACGTTGCCCAGCTTCCCTATGGATATGAGACTTTGATTGATGGCAGTAGTCATTGTATCTGGATTCAGCATCTCTTGAGCACCAGACTTAAACAGGCAGTCTTTAGGGCAGGAAGGCATTAGGAAGAAGTTAAAACTCTCATCAAACAAAAGAGAAGCCATTAGTAAATTAACAAAGTGATGGCTTGAAGGGCACAAAGTGTAGTATTCTGGCAATATTCAACAGCAGCAATTGTATGAGTCTCTGGAACAGAGTGATCTCAGCAAGGTGAAATCTAAGGTCTGAAGGGACAGGCACAATGTGCACATTTGGAAAAATGGCAGCAATGGACCACTGGACACATGATAGTTGGAACAAGTCCGTAGATCCATGTAGGAAGAGATTTTACAGTTCTGACACTTGTTTTTCTGAGCATGAAATGATAGTTTTCCAAATAGCAGGACTGATTAATATTTACAGATAGCACTAATAAGAAGCTATTAAGGGACAGGAGACGAAGTACTCATGATCATACTAAGAGGAAGTGTTGGAGGCAAGGACCCTCAAAGACCCTCAACTCCCCTATGACTCGTCCTACGCACGGGCTTCGCCCTGGAAAATTCCAGCTATAGCTCCGAGAAGAATGCATTCCATGACGTGCTGACCATGGAATGCTCCAGGGAGTGCTAACTGCAATTGTTCCCGACCACCTGCCAGGTTGGGGTTGAGTAATCAGTCACAAACAGCTTCGATACCGATAAGACGCTGATTGGGGCTGATTGCCCCAGACCCAAGCCTCATCGTCGCCCCACTCTATTTTTCTGTTTCTACTTCCTTGTTTCTGTATGCTTATAAAATCTACAAAGAATCCAAGTAAAGTAGACCTTGACAACCCTTTGCTTGGTCTTGTTCTTTTCTCTCGCCCATCTCTTTCAGGACAGTCCCCCTTGACCCCACAAGTAACAGAAGTTCCCGCGGGCCGGGACAAGGAAGACCATGGATTGGGTGGAGTAGAGCCCAGAAGGAAGGCTGTGCTAAGAGACTGCAGCCAGTATGCTCTTGAGCTCTATTCCTGGCCTTACTGAGTCATGGCCTCCTGGCCCAGCCAGCAAGGGAAGGGCATTTGGTGAGCAATTCTTTTTTTTTTTTTTTTATTTCGGCATATTACGGGGGTACAGATTTCAAGGTTTCAATAAATGCCCGTTTCCCCCCCTCCCCCCACAAGTCTGAGTCTCCATCATGACCATCCCCGAGATGGTGCACATCTCACTCATTATGTATGTATATACCCACCCCCCTCCCCCCTCCCACCTGCCCAATATCCTATTACTGTAGTACCTATGTGACCACTTAGGTGCTGTTCAGTTAATACCAATTTGCTGGTGAGTATATGTGGTGCTTGTTTTTCCATTCTTGGGAAACTTCACTTAATAGTATGGGTTCCAGCTCTAACCAGGAAAATATAAGATGTGCTATATCACCATTGTTTCTTAGAGCTGAATAGTACTCCATGGTATACATATACCACATTTTATTAATCCATTCTTGGATTGATGGACACTTGGGCTGTTTCCAAAGCCTCGCAATTATGAATTGTGCTGCTATAAACATTCGAGTGCAGGTGTCTTTTTTGTAGAGTGTCATTGGATCTTTTGGGTAGATGCCCAGCAATGGGATTGCTGGATCAAATGGTAGAATCACTTGTATCGCTTTAAGGTATCTCCATATTGCTTTCCACAGAGGTTGAACTAGTTTGCCATCCCACCAGGAGTGTAGGAGTGTTCCTCTCTCTCTGCAACCACGCCAGCATTTATTGTTTGCAGATTTTTGATAAAGGCCATTCTCACTGGGGTTAAGTGGTATCTCATTGTGGTTTTGATTTGCATTTCCCTGATGATTAGAGATGCTGAGGATTTTTTCATATGTTTGTTGGCCATTCTTCTGTCTTCTTTAGAAAAGTTTCTGTTCAAGTCCTTTGCCCACTTTTTAATGGGGTTATTTGATTTTTTCTTCCTGATTTTCATGAGTTCTAAGTATATTCTAGTTATCAGTCCCTTATTGGATGCATAGGATGCAAAAATTTTCTCCCATTCTGTAGGTTGTCTGTTTACTTTCATGACTATTTCTTTGGCTGTGCAGAAGCTTTGTAGTTTGATCATGTCCCATTTATTTATTTTTGTTGCTGCTGTGATTGCCTTTGGGGACTTCTTCATAAACTCTTTGCCTAGGCCGATGTCTAGGAGAGTGTTTCCAACTTTTTCCTCTAGAGTTCTAATAGTTTCATCCCTTAGGTTTAAGTCTGTTATCCAGCGTGAGTTGATTTTTGTGAGAGGTGAAAGATGTGGGTCCGTTTTAGCCTTCTACAGGTGGCTATCCAGTTTTCCCAGCACCATTCTTTGAAAAGGGATTCTTTTCCCCAGCGTATATTTTTGTCTGCTTTGTCAAAGATTAGATGGCTATATGAGGATAGTTTTATATCAGGATTCTCGCATCTGTTCCACTGGTCAATATTCCTATTTTTGTGCCAATAACATATTGATTTAATTACTACAGCTTTGTAGTATAGTTTGATATCTGGCATATTTTGTTTTTGTTGCCTAGAATTGCTCTTGATATTCGGGGTCTTCTTTGGTTCCATACGAAGCGTAAAATTATTTTTTCTATATCTGTGAAGAATGCTGGTGGGATTTTAATAGGTATTGCATTGAATCTGTAGATCAGTTTGGGTAGTATAGACATTTTGATGATATTGAGTCTACCGATCCACGAGCATGGTATGGATTTCCATCTGTTTACATCCTCTGCTATTTCCTTCCTCAGTGTTTCATAGTTCTCCCTGTAGAGGTCTTTTACGTCCTTGGTTAAGTATATTCCTAGGTACTTTAATTTCTTTGTTGCCATTGTGAAGGGAATTGAGTCTTTGATTTGGTTCTCAATTAGATTGTTGTTGGCGTATATGAATGCCTCTGATTTCTGTGTATTGATTTTGTATCCTGAGACTTTACTAAATTCATTGATCAGTTCCAGGAGTTTCTTGGTTGAATCTTTGGGGTTTTCTAGATACAATATCATATCATCAGCAAACAGTGAAAGTTTGATCTCTTCTGCCCCTATTTGGATACCTTTGATTCCATTTTCCTGTCTGATTGCTGTAGCCAAGACTTCCAGTACTATGTTGAACAGACGTGGAGATAGTGGGCAACCTTGTCTGGTTCCAGTTCTAAGTGGGAATGATTTCAATCTTTCCCCATTCAGTATGATGTTGGCTATGGGTCTGTCATATATGGCTTGTATCATTTTTAGGTATGTCCCTTCTATGCCTATTTTCTTAAGTGTTCGTATCATGAAAGGGTGTTGAATTTTGTCAAAAGCTTTTTCTGCATCTATTGAAACAATCATGTGGTCTTTGTTTTTGCTACTGTTTATGTGGTGAATTGCATTTATAGATTTACGTATGTTGAACCATCCCTGGATCCCTGGGATGAAGGCCACTTGGTCGTGGTGGATTATTTTTTTGATAAGTGTCTGGATTCGGTTAGCTAAGATTTTGTTGAAAATTTTTGCATCTATATTCATTAGGGATATTGGCCTGTAGTTTTCTTTTTTTGTTGCATCCTTTCCTGGTTTTGGTATCAGAGTAATATTCGCTTAATATAAGGTGTCGGGGAGGTTTCTGTTCTTCTCGATGTTGTGGAATAGTTTCTACAAGATAGGTACTAGTTCTTCTTTGTACGTGTGGTAAAATTCGGGTGTGAAGCCATCTGGACCAGGACTTTTCTTTTTAGGGAGATTTTTAATTGCTATTTCTATTTTAGCTGTTGATATTGGTCTGTTCAGGGAATCTATTTCTTCCTGGTTGAGCCTAGGGAGGCTGTGTGTTTCTAGAAATTTGTCCATTTCCTCCACATTTTCCAGTTTGTGTGCATAAAGATTTTTGTAGTATTCATAAATTGTATCTTGTATCTCTTTGGGATCAGTTGTGATATCTCCTTTTTTATTCCTGATGGAGCTTATTAGAGATTTCTCTTTTCTGCTTTTCGTTACCTTAGCCAATGGTGTGTCAATTTTATTTTTCCAAAGAACCAACTTTTTGTTTTATTAATCTCCTGAATAGCTACCCTGTTTTCAATTTCGTTTAGTTCTGATTTGATCTTGTTGATTTCACTTCTTCTGCTGGGTTTGGGGTTGGTCTGTTCTTCTTTTTCCAGCTCTTTGAGTTGTTTCATTAGATTGTCTATTTGTGATCTTCTTGTCTTTTGGTTATAGGCATTTATGGAGATAAACTTTCCTCTCAGAACTGCTTTAGCTGTGTCCCAGAGGAGTTGATAACTTGTCTCTCCATTGTCATTTTCTTCATAGAACTTTTTTATTTCCGTCTTGATTTCTTCATTTATGAAGTAATCATTTAGTAGGAGGTTGTTTAATTTCCACGTTTTTGTGTAGAAATGTGAGTTTCTGTTAGGGTTGATTTCTACTTTTATTCCACTGTGATCTGAGAAGGTACATGGTATGATTTCTATTTTTTTAAATTTCTTGAGGTTTACTTTGTGTCCTAGGATATGGTCAATCTTAGAGAATGTCCCTTGAGCTGATGAGAAGAACGTATATTCAGTGGATTTTGGGTAGAATGTTCTGTAAATGTCAGTCAGACCCAATTATTCTAGAGTTTTGTTTAAGTCCATTATTTCTTTATTAATTTTCTGTTTGGAGGGTCTGTCTCATGCCGTCAGTGGGGTGTTGAAATCTCTGGTGATTATGGAGTTGCTATTAATCCATTTACTTAGCTCCAGTAAGGTTTGCTTTATGAATCTGGGTGCACCTAAGTTGGGTGCATATATATTTAAAATTGTTATCTCTTCTTGTTGAAGTGTGCCCTTCACCATTATATAATGACCCTCTTTGTCTTTCACTACTTTTGTTGGTTTAAAAACTAAATCGTCTGAAATTAGAACTGCCACACCAGCCTTCTTGATACTTCGGTCAGTCTGATGACTGCATGTCGTGACGTCTTCCTGTTTGCGTTGAATCTCCCAGGGGTCCTCTGAGCTTCTTGAACTTGTATATCAAGATTTTGAGCAAGGCCTGGGAAATTTTCCTCTATTATATCTTCAAACAGCTTGTCCAACCCTTGAGTGTTGTCTTCTTCCCCTTCTTGTAACCCTATGACCCTCACATTAGGTTTCTTCACATAATCCCACAGCTCTTGTAGGCTTTGCTCTTTTCTCTTGTTTCTCTGCTCTATGTGACTGATTGATTTAATTAGGCAGTGTTATCTTCAAGTTCTGAGATTCTTTCTTCTGTTTGATCTACCCTGTTCTTGAGAGTTTCCACTGTATTTTGTAGTTCCTTGAATTGATTCTTCAATTCCAGGAGTTCAGTTAAACTTTTTTTTTTTTTTTTTTTGAGACAGAGTCTCACTTTGTTGCCTAGGCTAGAGTGAGTGCCGTGGCGTCAGCCTAGCTCACAGCAACCTGAAACTCCTGGGCTCAAGCGATCCTTCTGTCTCAGCCTCCCAAGTAGCTGGGACTACAGGCATGAGCCACCATGCCCGGCTAATTTTTTCTATATATATTAGTTGGCCAATTAGTTTCTTTCTATTTATAGTAGAGACGGGGTCTCACTCTTGCTCAGGCTGGTTTCGAACTCCCAACCTCGAGCAATCCGCCCGCCTCGGCCTCCCAGAGAGCTAGGATTACAGGCGTGAGCCACCGCGCCTGGCCAACTTTTCTTGATTGTGTCTATTTCTTTTTCCATATCCTGGAGGCTTTTTGTGGTTTCTTTGTGTTGTTTATTGAGTTGTTGTTGCAGCTCGGTGAGTGTTCTTATGATCCACATACGAAATTCCTCTTCTGTCATATTGGTTGCCTGATTTTGGTTGGTGTCCATTTCTAGGGGGCTGGTGCTCCTCTTTGGGGGTGTGTTTTCCATTTGGTTCTTCATATTTCCTGAGTTCTTTTGCTGATTTCTTCCCATGTCAATCAATTGTTGTTTCTTTCCTTTAGGTTATTGTTTGGGTATTCACACACCTTGTTTAGTTTCTGAGGCGTTAGGTGGTGTCTGTGGGTGAGATTGTACCACTCCATGTATATTGAGTCAGTGGGTGTCGTGGAAAGGCTGTGTAAGATGCCGTCCCTGTCAGTAGGTGGCGTTTGCTTGGAGGAACAGGCTATGCTGTTGATTTTGTGTCCTATTATCAGCTCTTGTTCTGGGCAGAGCTGGGTTGGGTAAGCCTGCCCTCAGGCAGTTAGCAGGGGTCAAAGTTCTGTTCTCTGCTTCCAGTAAAAGCTGTCAGGGCGGGGCTGGAATGGTCCCGCTCAGCCAGAAAGTCTGCGTGTGGGGGTGGGGCTGTCTGAGACCCACAGTCTGGAGCGGGCCTCGCTTCTTTCCACCCTCCCCAACTCCGCAGCTACTCCTGGGCCTCTGCCAGCAGGCCAGACCACACGCCACCAGGCCTCCCCGGACTGTGATGCCAGCGGGGAGGTTCCCTGCACAAGAACGCCACCTGGGCTGGGTGCACGGCCTCCTCCTGGAAGGAGGTTTGCCCTCTAGGATGTTGATCCGCCCCTGGAGGCACACACACTTCAGTAGGCTGTTCACATATAACCCTTCTGTGCCCCAGGCAATGCTAGCCCTCGGTGCGGGGGATCTGGTCTGCAAGTCCGACCTCTGGGTCCCAGAGTTCAAACTGTATCCCCACCAGGGAGAGGAGTTCTGGTCCCAATTCACCCACAGGGAGCCCAAGCTGGGTCTATGTCTGTCAGCCTCTGAGTTGACACCGTTCTCCTGGGAACACCATGCCAGCAGCACCTGGGAGAGCTGGCGGGTAGGGAGCTCTCAGTCTGAGTTCCCCTGAGTCAGCTGTAGGGTCCCAAAAGGGAAGGTCCCATTCCCTGGAGGTTCCTCTGGCTGGTGGCTGTATTGTCTCTCTGGGCAGCCACGGGTAGGGTCGGCAGAGGGGAGGAGGAGGCAATATGGCGCCTGCCGCGCGGCTTGGGTCTGTGCACACGGAGATGCCCAGAGGAAGTTGGGAACCTGGTGCCACGTCTGCTACAGGCTCACCGCTGGCTGGCGGCAGCCGTCTCTGGACTGGTGTCCGCAAGTCTCTCCACCCGCTGGGGAGCCCACCAGCCCAAATGCAGGGGAGGGGAAACAGCAAATCCACCTACCCTTGCCGCTGGTCTCCGGGCAGCTCCAGTGGTCTCAGCCTCCAGTTCTCCTCCGCAGCCTCCTCCTGTGGAGTCTCCCGGGGTCTCAGATACCCCTCCTTCCAGCCCTCATCTGCTGTATGCTCGTCTTCTTGCTTCTTTTTTCTAATTTCTGCTAGAATCTGTCTTTTCTGCAGAGATACTCTGTCTGTCAGTATTTCTCGTCCGCCATCTTGCCTAGCTCTGGTGAGCAATTCTGCTCTGCTATCTCCCTACCTTCCGTTCCACTCCACTGGGTGTCATGCAGTATGACTGCTCTATGTGACAAACCAATTTAAAACAGCCCAGTAAGTGCTCTACCATATCTAATCAATTTCTGAAAAAGCTTAATCTTAATTCACTTTAGGGAAAACAGTTAAGGGAAGAAAATTTGTAAAAGGCAAAAGCCAAAATATATAATAAATAAATAAATAAATAAATAAATAAATAAATAAATAAATAAATAAAAATTATCCTTAGGAAAATGTTTTAAAGTCCGAGGTCAGTCTGGCAGTACAATAACTATCAAAACGTCAGCATTTCCATGTCAAAGAGGAACTCAGAGTTAATGACGGAAATACTAGCCCATTTATGCCCTGCAATTTTATTTAACTGAGCTAGGAACCGTTTATGTCTGAGTGCAGTGAGGTTAGTCCTACATTTATATGAAATTTAAGGTTGAAGAAAAATGAAGACCTTTAAAAATGTTTTGTTCTTAATTTTTAGAAAATAAGATTCTATGCCCAAAATTTGTTTTAATAAAATATTAATGAATATATAACACCAACATATTCATATGTAATACTTAACTATAGGAAGTTTTTTTTTTTATGTATTTGAGGATATAAATGAGTTACCACAAAATTCTCCTGTCTTCTAATAGGATACCTGGAGAACATTTTAAATTGAAGTTTGCTTAAATGGATGAACTTGTTAGGCAGTGGCTTGGGCTACCGTGAAGGCATTATGTTATTTTCCTATGACTACAACTATTGGAATATTGTGTTTAACATAAAATAATTATTCTTTGATAATATCTCAATAACTTCTAATATGACTTCATAGGTTATTTAGGTCTTTATGCAGTGAAAATTCTGTCATGTTTTTTCTTTGTAAGAAATTAGAAGCTATCTTAAATGCATTCATTTCATTCTAGAAGTATAGAAATTTAGAGACTTCATTGATCTTAGAGAACAGTTGATATAATCATGAACAGGACACAGGTTTGGGCCTCAGAGTTTACAACAAGTGAGAAATATGGACAATAAAAGATAAATGTCAACATATGTTTTGGGCATCTATCATTACTAATTCTGAGCATCTAATTCTGAGCAGATGGGGTGAAGGTGGGTGTCAGATATATTTTAGGATCAATGGGCTAAGAATTAGAATGATTTGAATAGGAAAATGTGTTATAATGTTGGGTACCTGTGTACTGAACAGGAAAAATCTATTAATTCATTCATTAACAGTGGCTTTATTTTTCTGACTGGTATTTCAGAGATTGAAAGAGATGGCAACATGCTGCCTTTGCATGCCATCAGAAGGTCCCTAAGGTCTGCCCTGAGGAGCTCTAGACAGTAGCAGTATGAGCTGCAGGCTAATGGAAAGATGTTAACCTGCTATTTCCCATTTCTGACCTTCCTTTTGTATTCTTTTCCTATGTCATGTTATTTAGTCTGAGTTTTTATAGTAATGACATGGGGCATGTCAGGGTCATAAAAGCCTTGCAAAGTTGTAGTATAAACATTGGTCTTTGGTGAACCATTGTTTTTACGTTAATTTGGTCCATATTTTCTCTGCATATATCGCATAAGGAAGAGTAATTATGAATCTGAAATTGTAGCAGGTGGGAATTATACACCAAATTTGATTACTATCAGAATCGATCTATACATCACAGAAATATGTTGTGCTCTCTACTTAGGAATTATTTCTTGGTCTTAGAAAGGTGCAAGCTAAAACAGAAGACACATGGATAAAAATAAATAGCATGAAAGCAATAGTATTGTTTATTCCCTCTGTGTTCCTCTTAATAATAATGAGAAATACCAGGTGCCAATAATGCATGCAAAGCTACTTTG
Source organism: Microcebus murinus (assembly GCF_040939455.1). Classification (NCBI taxonomy): domain Eukaryota; kingdom Metazoa; phylum Chordata; class Mammalia; order Primates; family Cheirogaleidae; genus Microcebus; species Microcebus murinus. The sequence goes on from NC_134107.1 coordinate 84,552,904, forward strand.
CTTTTGCACCCTAATTATTTTCAGCACTGCATAACTCATTAATAATGGGCAACTGGTATAAAACATTCAAATGAATCTGCCATTGTTTATATTTGAATCATTAGCTCTAAGGATCTTTATCTTGTGATTAAATAAGAGAAAATTTATTTCTAAATGATTTTCCTTAAAAAAAAGAAGATCAAAAGGCATATATGCAAAATGGGCCCATGTGAGTAGGAAAATGTCAAAACATTTTTTTTTCCCTGGGAGGAATAAGAACATATAAATGATTTAGCTGAATAGAAATCTACAAGTTGTTAAAAGTTATTATATCTTTCAAGTCAAAGTTTGGAAAAATGCAAAGCCAGAGGACAGCACTTCAAATAAATTAGCTCAATTTAATTCAAATTATATATTAAATATGTATCATGTGCTCAGCACTGAGCTCTTATCAACACTTTTCTCTGTCATTTATTTAGATGGTTTAGTTTAAAAAGGTCCGACTTCACAGAATTACAAAAGCAAGAGAGACACTGAGAAGCTGAATTTACTGTTGAAGTTCACAGGGAAACTCAAAATAATTGTGAACAATTTTATTGAATAACAGAACAATATAATCATCATCATAATTAAACAAATTAGAGCTTTTCTTAATGGTGCAGTTTTATTGCTCTGAAACTACTGTGGACAGGATCAACCCATATAAATATTTCTGTATCAAGAAAGCACAAGAAGTTAAAGAACTCAAGAGTCTCCCAGTGAAGCAAAACTGCCCTGGAAAAGGCCATTTCCCTCCCTCCATTAGTTAATACAATCTCTTTAACTGGAGTATCATATTCTTTGGTTTAGGCTGCATTTTGTGCATTAGTGGGTATTAAAAATCCCAGGTGAATCCCTTCCAGGGTCTGATAGACAACTCAAAAAGATTAAAAACCTGACAGGAAGGGAGTAGGGCAGAAAAGCAAGGACAAGGCAAAGAAAATGGTTCGAGGCAATTGCTGTGGAGCTTGAATTTAATATCATTGGAGATACTCCTTTTAGTGCTGTGGGAACTTAGCCTTATTTAAAGACCATCACTGAATTAAAATTGGGCCATTTATTGCTATTTTTTCCTGTGAAAGTCTATTGCTGAAATTGATGAGAATACTTTCTTTTCACAAAAGAGAGTGGTATGTTCTTTCCTGAAACCTTGTCCAGAAATAAAACATAGGTAATCTAACATTAACATATAGTGAGCTTCCTCCCTGAGATCTATTTTACCATGGATGCTTTTACAAATGGGCTGATTTTTAAAAATAAAGGACACACATTTTTTCATCATTTATTAATTAGTTTAACAAATACTTTAGTGCCTTTCCTGGGCCAGGCACTGAGCCAGGCCCTGAGCCAGGCCCTGAAATCTGGTGATGAGCAAGCAGGCATGGAGCTTTGATGGAATTAAAGCCTGATTAAATGTTCTTGTCCTGGGTTATGTACAGGGTGGTGCTTGCATTTATTTTCTTCTTATTCACATTAAAAATTCTTTCTAAGTCAATCTGGTTTTTATATAATATATCTTAACGTTGGTCAACCAAGTTGCTTCAAAAGAGTTTCATTGGGAAAATGAAACTAATAGAATATGGTTGAATTTCCCAAATCTCAATGGAAAATTACACTGAATGTACCCTGACTTCTACTCCTGAGTTTATTTCTCTGGCTGATCTATAAGTTTGCTGAAAGGCAGAATTACTTACTTACAGATCAATAATAATGTTCAGGAAAGATGGATGTTAATGAAATGGCTGAATATAAAACACTCTAGAAACCTCAATAATGCTGTAAATGTGGATAAAAATATCATATTTTTTGGTGAAGTGTATAAGCAAAAGGAATTGCTACAGAGTACATTTTTAGGTGATTATTATGTAAGCTCCACATATTGTCAGAGAGTGTTCAAAGTCAGTCCCTTCTTAGATTCTCCCAGCATATTTTATCACTGTTACAAAATAGCGTATGAAAAATCATTGAGAGCAATCATATCTTTGCCTCTTGTTGGATTCCAATATGACATCCTGAAATGATGGATCTTGAAAATGCCCAAAGCATTAAAAAGCTCTCTCTCTCTCTCTCTCTCTCTCTCTCTCTCTCTCTGAAAATTCCAACTGAGACTGATGAAGAAATGGGCATATCATGATGTGGTGTGGCAGAGTGGTACACAGCCATTAATCCTGTTCTGCTCTTTGACTCTCAATGACCTAAGTTCAGAGGTCCCTAAGATCCTGTTATAGAACTAAAACCATGAGGAATCCTTGGGACCACTGATAGAGACTCTCTTAAGTTAGGTTCTCCAGACACAGACCCTGAGAAAATGGTTTGGGTGTAAGTCGTTTATTTGGGAGGTGATTCCTGCAAGTACCAAAAGGAGAGTGAGCAAGTGAATTGGAGAAGAGGACAAGGACAGCAAAGTGGATGTTATCTAGTGAGTTATCCCCATGGATAACTGGGTTCAATACCTCTGGAGACAGTATAGAACATGCCTCAGGGTTGCCTAACTAGGGGGTGAACATTTGGGATGTTTTTCTGTAATTCTCCATCTGTCATTGATTTGATGGCTTCTTCCAGGGACATTAATTTTCTGGCACTTCCGGCTTGCTCTGTATGCAGGCCACACATTCTCCCTCAGCCAGAAAAATAAAAATAGCCCTTAAGTAATTGCAATAAGAAGACTTCATGATTGAGAGGTGAATTCTGAGGGGATATGAGCGGTGACACCACAGCATCTGCTGCGGAGGCATATAGCGGAGATATATTTGTCAAGTAAGGTGTAATGGAAAAGAATGGATTAAAGCTGCATAGACCTGAGTTTAAATCGTGATTTACTTGCTGATTAGGTATGTGACCTTGGTAAAAGTTCTTAGATTTTTGTAGCCTGTTTATTCATTTGTAAACAAAGACAATGCCCACATTAAAGAGTAGTTGTGAAGATTAAGTGGGACCGTGAATATGCAGATTAACACACAGTTAGGCACTTCTTAGTGCATTATGATTAGGAGGTTGCTTTATTTATTAATTTAATAAATACTTAATAAGTACCTATTATGTGCCAGGCCTATGGTAGGTGTTAAAGACATAGGGATGAATGAAACAAAGTCCCTTATGTAGCTTATATTCCACTGGGGGAGACATATAAGAGACAAATGCACATAAATATTTAACCTTTCATTGTTCTTAAATCCTTTTTTATGTCCTTACTTAGTAGAAAAAATGATACCTGACTCTCTCATAGGTCTCCCTTTTTAGGATGCTTGCCCCTTTGCTAGACCCTCTCCCATCTTTCCCTGGGGCTTGATACTGCTTCTCTGCTATTCGAGGTGACTTCAAATGCCCACTCCCCACACAGAGCCACCCCTCCTGGGTAGTGTCTCTAAAGTGGAAATCTATATATCCTTCCTTCTATCAAAACATATACAAGGTATTTTACTTTGTAGGAAAGCAATTTCAGCTTATTTGTCAAATCAGAAAAGTTTGGAGATACTCATTCTAATTAAGGTTGTCAATAGATGATATAGTTTAATGCATTACCTTCCCTACAGGATATTCTGTTTGTAGAATTTCAGGTTAGTGGTAGGGCCCATTTTGACCAGGAAATTCTTTATAGTGACTCCCTACCATGTCTGAAGAAATGGGGATGAACATTTTAAATTGCTATTGGGTGGGCATTTTATGTTACTTAGTCCTCTCAACTTCCCTATGAGAAGGGTATTATTAATAGTATCAATGTTTTATATATATACATACATATATATATATATATATATATATACATACATATATATATATATATACTGGAGTTAGAGAGATGTTGACTTGGTCAAGTCACACAGCCATAGATGGTGATGATCAGGATATGAAATCAAGGCTAACTATTAGGTTATTAAGTATGAAATGCTTGATTTCCTTAACTACTAAGTTTGACAGTTGATATCTGTGACATTTGACTTTGATACCTCTTGTTTTATCTTTATTGTGAAGGTACATCCTCAGTCTTTCAAACACATGGTTTGGTTTTTGATTATCTTTCAAAAATTTTCTTAGAGTAATTTTTGTGAAACCATGCATGGATAAGTCAAAAATTTGTGTTATTTTCTAATACAAGTTCCAATGTGGCTCGGACAGGTCAAAATAGCAATAAAGCATTTGGGAAGGATGTGGTTCATTAATGCACAGTACATCAATGGTTTGAGAAGTTCTGTTCTGGTGATCTTAATCTTGAAAATGAGCCATGTGGGTGACCTGAGACCAAGGTGGATAATGATGAGCTGAAAGCTACAGTGGAAGCAAATCCATCTCAACCTACCCATGAATTAGCAGCGAGGCTTTTCATCTCTATTCCAACAATATTGGACCATTTGAAACAAATGGGAAACATAAAGAAGCTGGATAGATGGGTACTAAATGAATTAAATGAGTGTCAGAAGAGAAATCATCTAAAAGCTTGCCTTTTGTTGTAACTACATAAATGCGAACCATTTCTACACCGTATTGTTATGTGTGATAAAAATGGATTCTTTTTGACAATCACAAACATTTGGAACAACAGTTGGATAAAGATGCAGTGCCAACACACAATCCAGAACTGAATATGAATCAAAAAAAGCTAATGGTGTCTGTGTGGTGGTCCACAGAGGGTATTATCCACCATAGGTTCATGAAACCTGGTCAATCTATTACGGCAGATGTCTACTGCAACCAATTGGATGAAAAGATAAGGACGCTTGTGATTAAGTGGCTGAGATTGGCCAATAGATACAGGCCAATCCTCTTGCAAGACAACACTCAACCACATGTCGCACAAACAATGCTGTTTCAAACTACAGAGACTGGACTTGGAAACTCTCTGTCATCCACCGTATTCAGCAGACCTTGTGCCAACTGACTATCACTTCTTCCAGGTTGTGGAGCACTTCTTGCAAGGAAAAATATTCAATTTTCAACAAGCTGTGGAAAACACCTTTCACAATTTCATTACCACTCACTTTTCAGGCATCTTCGTTGCTGGCATAGACTAGCTACTGTTAAGATGGCAAAACTGTGTCCATAGATTAGGCACATATGTTGTTTAATTGTACTTCTTGTTTGAGTTATAATAAACTACACTTTTGACTTGAATTTGGATATTTCATATTTAATGACCTACTATAAAGCATATGTATTTTTCTAATGCATGGTACTACCTGCCCAGAAGTGTTTGGTTAGAGTTTCTCATTCAATCTAGCTACTCAAGTGTGATGATTATATGGCATGTCACAAAGTAGGGGACTATGGGGAAAATGAGATCTCTGGAATGAGTAACCAAAGTGCTTTTTCATATTTGTAGGGGGGAGCCACATTTTTGCTTTGTTTGTGTCATTGTGATGCTCAAGAAAGAGCAAATTCTAAAGACCAAAGGCATTGTCCAACACAAATGACCCTCCCTGGATTAATTTAAAACAAAAGAAAAGCAACAACTTTAGATGGTAAACATCTTTGTAGTTAGTGATTGCTATGTCATATGGTTATAATTTGGAGAAATAAAACTATTTGGCAGAATATACACAAAGTTAAAGGAAAGATTCCATTTCCTGTTAAGCAGCACAAATGTCATCTGGGTGTGATTTCCAGACACAGTCTCTCCAAACAGTCATAGTGTATGAAAAATTGCTGAAAATAGCAGAGTCAGACTTCTCAACACACTCTGATGGAGAAGACCAAGCCTGAGCTGGCTTACGACATGGCTGAGCCAAAGGACTTATTAAAAGAAATGCAGTTTTATTACCTTCAAGTACATCTGCTGGCTTTACCAACAGGTAAAGGGTGAAAGAAAGAATGTGAGACATAGAGAAAGACAAAATTCTGCCTAAAATCATACTCATACACTAGCTTTGTGATCATGGACATGTTTCCTTCACTATTTCAATCCTTCATTATCTATAAAACTGCTATTATATTACCTATATCATAGAGTTGTTATAAAGACTAAACTTGATAATATATATTACTTCGATATTCACCAACTTTGGTTACAAATGAAGTCAAATAATCATTTAACAGGACTTTGGCCAACCGTTTGTTTCCCTGTCAATTATTTTATGGATTTTTCAAGCAATTGTGAATTGGTCAAAGATGCCACATACTGTTGTCTTCAGCCTCCTTAGGTGACACAGCTACCCCTGGCCTCAAGTACTCTGATGCTATTCAACTCTCTAGATTTGATAATATTCCTGGAGTGGTCAGAAGTCACTTTAGGAATGAGCAGAAGGAACTCTTTCCCTCTCTGAGTTGGCTCAGTTAGGAGAGGTCCAACATGTGGGTGTCTTGGCTCCCAGATGTTATTAGCTAATTATAACATCCATCACTCCTACTCAAAAGCATTTCTCCCAATTCATAATTCATAAATTCTTTTATATCTCACAGTCAAAAGATGGCTAAGTTGGGATTCGAAGTCCAGTGTGACTCATAGACCAGAACTGTTAGACACTTAACTCTGCTTGCTCAATGACTGGACTGGCCTCTTAGGTGAGATACAACACACAACCACACTCACAACCTAAAAACCAGCCAGATCCTACCTGATGTTGGCCTGTGACTGTGGGAGCACTTACTTGGCTTACAACTTGTTTCCAGCATCATAGGTGGAACCTCACATCAGTGCCTATATTTATCCTCCACAAGTTCCAGTTTCTGTTAGCTACTGCTGGGGCTCTAGGTCTCAACTCAAATCATTTTTGATTTTTGCTGTGTTCCTATTGTTTCTAGTAATGTCTTCTGTTGCTGCTCTTAATATTAAAGTGACAATTCTCTGTTCTACCAATTTTAACTGCCTTTACACCCATCCCCCTCCTTCTAAAGATATGATTTTTACCTTTTGTTATTTCAGAGTTCTCTGTTTAGGGCATCATATTAAGTAGTAAGTATTATATTAAGTATTAGATTCATGAAAGAGCATGACCCAGGACTCTGTCAACTATTTTCCCCTCCAGAAACCAAAGCAAATCCTAGAATTACTGGGTAAAAGTGTGAAAAGTAGGTAAAAGCAAGTGAGTAGGGGAAACCTTATAAGAGTAATTTTATTTTAAATTGTTAGGAACAGAAACCAAATTTGAGTAGATTGAAGACACTAAGAGAAGACAATGGTGTACTCTTCTCTGAAAAAAAAAATGGATACTGGTGGGAATTATAGAGCTAGGACTACAACTGGAGGGGTAAAGGAATTTGGGAGTGAGTGGAGATTTTGAGTGTGTATTTATAGACTAAGAACTGAGAGACACTGGGAGGGATGTATTGAATTAGTAAGAGTGAGAGTAATTCAAGAGACAATTTTATAGAGAGCATAGTGAGAAGATTGAAGATCATACAGATAGAGAGAAGGCTTAGCCTTAGAACAGAGCAGGGCTATTGCTTTACTGAGTTCGGAGGGAAGGTGGCAAAGATGAATAGAACAAAAGTTATACTTTAGATAGAGGGGGGAAATTGAAGGCCTTTACACTTAGTCACACTTTTTTTTTTTTTTTTTTAATGAAAGAAGCAGATCATTTGCTGAAACTGGGAAAGGAAGGGATATAGTTAGAGCCTGAGGACAGTTCATGACAACTACTTTAGAGGTTGAAATAGGGGCTTAGCTAGAGATGCACAAATCAACTGCTGAAACTTATTCTGTGCTCAGTTTCACAACTACAAGTACATATGAAGAGCTCACAAGGAATTCCATGAATACTACATTGACCAAGACTGATAATTGAAAGAAAATGAAACCTTAATGACCTGTGAGCATGTGGAGCAACACAAGGAAGTAAGGCAAGTTCAATATTTTTATCTTTTAAAAGTGCTGCAGGCAAGGCCAAGTAGCCTAACAGCAAAAAGCAGTGCAAGGTATTATTATTCTAGAAAGTTAATGGTGAGTAATAAGAGATGGGTTTGATTTTTCTGTCTTTGAATGCAGGGTGCAGGTTTTACAGGTTTGAGTGATGGTGTTTTATATGACTGCAATATGGTTCTAGGAGGCTTTTCTGCAAATGATCTCAGGGTTTTCACTACTCAGCACTATTGACCAGCTGAAAACCACCAGAGTCATCAACCTTTCAAAGCAATTGCTCTTGTATTAAGTAACCACATCTTCTCTTCCTGGTTTTCTTTCATCTCTCCTTCCTTCCTGTATTTTTCCTACTGCTAATACAAACAAAAATTCTTCACACATTTTAGTTATGCTGTGATCACCATTGTGGAGATTATAATTTTTTAACCTGCTCATGCCTACAGGATTGTTCAGAAGACATTTGTGTAGCTCCACTGCTTTATAATGTATAGGGTTTCTAGACAGTGACATTAATAAGCCATCAAAAATAATGAGGTAAAAATTGAAGAGCAATGCATACATTAAAGTACTATAGTTTATACAATTAAAAATGAATCCCACAATGACAAAGTTTTCATCCAGTCGATGATCTAAAATTAATGCTCAGCCCATGTTTGGCCTACATTAGAAATATTCCAGAATTTCTCAAGGATTAATGCCATATAACTTCTTTCTAGCTTGGGGATGGATTGCTAAGTCATCTGATTGACATGCTGAGAAAGAAGCAGAACTAAAATTTATTATACAATGAAGTAGAGCTTGACTAATTAAGAAGTAATAAAGAAAGACACTGAAGAACAATAGCTGGTGTTGTAGTATCAAAGATTACAATGAATCAATATCTAACAAGGTGAAGGTTACAATGTTTATGTAAAGGGAAACTGTAGATTACTGGCCAGGAATTCCTTGAGTTACAGACAGCTAGATTTTTCCCACTTTTAGTACTGAATTGCTGAGCTGATTTTTTATTACCTACCAAGTCAATTCAACATTTTCTCTAGATTCAAGATTTTCTTCTACACCAGTGCTCCATCCTGTTAGACTTAATGTCCTCCTTTTTTAAAATAATAATTACTTTTTATGCCTGCTTTTTAATTCTGAAATGAAATTAATAGATAATAACCCATGTACAAGAAAAAGGTTTAAAAATTAATATAATGCCATACTATATTCCAGGGATGTAGCTACTGTCTATTTCTAGAGAAGTTTGTGTTTTGTGTTATTGTATTAAGAGTCATTTGCCATTTTGGAAAATAGCATCACCATTGGAAATGTTACTTGTGGTATCTAAAAAGGTGACACAGCTGTAGCAGTCTGATTTTGAAGTCACACATAGATTCAAGCATTTGACTGCTTCAGTATGTCTTCAAGTGTAGTCATGCAGAAATATTTACATACTGAAATGCATATTACATTATATGAAATTATTCCCTTTCATTTCACCTTTGTATTATAGAGCATTTTATTTATAATTTTTTGAAATTTTACATGTAGATGGGTTATTATCTATTAATATTAATTCAGAATAATAAAGCAGGCCAGAAGTAGAGTCGTCTCAGAAATGAATTGGGGCTGAATGATCCATTCATATGGTTATACAGAAGACTTCAGTTTTTTGTAGACTGTTGAACTCATGGCCTCAGTTTCTGCAATGTTGGCTTCTGCATAGGGTCACTCACAACATGGAAGCTTGGTTTCCCCAGAGCATTGTAATAAAACAGAGAGGAAGAAAGAGAGAGAAAATTAGAGAGATGAGAGAGAGAAAGAAAGAAAGAAAGAGACACACACACACACACACACAGAGAGAGAGAGAGAGAGAGAGAGAGAGAGAGAGAGAGAGAGAGAGAGAACACCATGAAAGATCAGGAACAGGTGGTATAGATGGAAACTAAAGACTTTTTGTAATCTAATTTCAGAAGTGACATCCCTTCTCCTCTGCCTCATTCTATTCACTAGATACAATTCACTAAATCCAGTCCATACCAAGAAGATGAAATTACACAAGGGCTAGAAGCTGAAGTGGAGATCACTGGGGCCCTCTTAGGGCCTGCCTGCTACATATGTCTTCAGAGTTTTTCAAAGGCCCTTCAGAGAAGAAAAGAGAAGGATGGGGTCCATGCTTGCTTTCTGCATCTTCTCTGTTATCTTGAGTACCTCATGATCCCCACTTTTGTTCATTTTTTACTTCCCCCACATTTCAGTTCAATACACAATCAGCAAGCTCTTTTGGAAATGTTTCCCTTCTCTGCCTTTCTCTTTCACTGCTGATGATATCTTTAAGAAATCCTTTCAATTTGTTTCTCCCTTCTTTTTTCATTTCTCTTCCAGATTTATAAAAGATCCCATTCCATCATAATTTATATATGTAAATGTTGAGGAAAATAAAATAATAGCTTTATATTTTAAAGTAAAATTGTTATTAAAGAACTACAGCTATACCCCCATATTACCATTTCACCAAAGTCCTTAAAGATTCTCTGAAGAACCTTTTAGAATCTCTGCAAATCTTCATCACCTTCCTCATCTTCATCCAATTCAGCACACTCTTCTCTAAGCATTCTATTTAGAATGGGTATTAATACAAATATCTTATTTGTTCTGTTTTGTTTAACTTAGCTACTACCATTGAAAATATCCCTGCCATTTTTCAAGAAAAATATTCAATGCTTGCTAAAAGAGTCTTGGACATATTAAATAATTTATCCAATATTTATGAGATAATGTATTGTAGTGGAATAAGTATTGGTTTAGCAGCCAAACATCCTGAGTTTCAATTTCAATGCTGCCTATTACTTGGTCCACTTGCTGGTCACAGTGAGAATCAGGTTCATCATGCACTGGTTACCAACTTGCCCAACACAGCAAGTTACATGAAGCAGATTTATTACTTATAGATAGGCAACAAGGGACAACAGAAGCCATATAGCTTAATGCCATATAGCTCCTTTCTAGCTTGGGTATGGGTTGTTAAGTCATCTGGTTGACATGCTGAGAAAGAAGGCAGAACTAAAATTTATTATACAATGAAATAGAGCTTGACTAGTAGGTCCCCTAAGGCCCAGGAAAGCTTTCCAGGGTGGATAGTATCCCGACTGTGTGTGCCCCACTTGTACCGCAGCTGAGAGACCTCAGAAAGCAGCCAATGTTGAATTTTGTACACAGGGGAACATGACATGCTGGGCTAAAGCATGGAAGGACATCTATTTCTAGGGAAAAAAACAAACAGAAGCTAGGGCTGTTCTGGCCAGTCCCTCTCTATCTCAGGATGTTGCATTCCTAGCACATTCTGCAGTTATTCTTACAAACTATAAGCAAGAATGGAGAGACAACTGGGTTGGTCCAAGGCCACCTGGAGAACTGTCCTGTATCACATTACCTTGGACAAGTTACAATATCTTTGAGCCCGGATTTGCTTGTAAGTATGAAAGAAACCACAGTATCTGCATACATTATTAACGAGTTCCTTCTAAGTTAGGTGAATAAATGGCTATGAAGATACTTCGGGAGCTGTGACGTATCAGGCAATCTTAAGGGGCTATTATTATTTGTACCATTTGTACCATTGTGGGAAAAGACCTTCCAAGGTCAAAGTAACACTTATGTAAATAAACTTGGGAGAAACAATCCATTTGTATATTGGGAATTTTCTATATTTAAAAATTATTTTTATACAGAAAAAATTGTCTGAGTAATTCATGCACGAGTCCTGATAAGGAAGATGACATGGAAATATTTTTACCATAGTCCTAATTTAAAATTTTTGCCTGAATTATTTTTCAAATTATATTTTTATACCTTTGAAACAGAGAAGATAGAAGAAAGAGAAGTGAAGTTACAAAGTATGTCAGTACAAAAGTTTGACTTCAGTATCACAAGAAACCTGCATAGAGCTGAGTATGCAATAAGCAATTAATGAGTGTCTTTCATGTAAAGCAGAACAAGTTTAAAGTCACAACTGGATAGCCATAGGAAATCTAATATGAAGTATAGGAGAAGCTATTGATTTTTTAGTTACCTGAGTGTCAACAACAAAATGAAGTCATTAGGCACAGCGAGCTCTCAAGATAGCCTCCAATACAGACAAATCAATCTTAGTATTTGCGATTCTTTACTATCTCCATATTTTCAATCAAATCATTTTGAGTACCCATGCACATGATGTGCTCTGTATATCATTGGGAGCTTTTAGACATTATTCAGTACTGAGTTCTCAAAATGCAACTTTACCAATAGAGTTAGCAGGAGATGTGTTGGGTGGTTCTGCAAGAACCTGTGTGGTCATTTGTAAAAATTAATGTGAACAACTTTTAAAAATCTGGGCTAACGTTTTAAAGACTTTTGATGTCAAATGTAAAATGCAAGTCTGATTCACTATTTACTCCTGAAAAATCATATTGCAGCTGGATGAAAGATACAGACAGAGAGTAACAAATTAACAATGCTAGTCAAAATATATACTAAGAATTTGCCAACATCATAATCATGATCACCATCATAATTATCATCATTATTGACCGTCTAATTAATAAAACAGTATGTTGTTTTGGGTTATGCAAATAGGCCTATTGCCCAAAAATCTAAAACCTAAAATTAATTCATAGGCAGATAATAAATATGGGAATTTTGGAGATAAATGAACTTTTCTTTTAATAGATGCTTATTGAAGTGGGATTAAATCAGCTAGAAGCTAAAAGGGATAGTAACATTTTTCAATTTCCCTCTTTCCTAGGACTGCTTTTCTTTTAGTTGTTTTCAATCCCTTTCCTTTTTACCCATACATTAAATGTTAATATTCGGGTTCAATACCTAACCTGCCCCACCTCTACCAAATCTCTCAAATGTATTCCTAGTGAATAACTTAAGTTTACATGTTGATGTTACCAGACTTTCTAGACCTATCCCAGGCATATCTCCAGACCAGTATATATCAATGACTATTATGATTCTTTACCAATATATGCTGCAACTTGTCATTCGTTTATGCGGATTGAGTATACTGGTATCTCCTACCTAGCCTTTTTATAATGACAGGAAAAGTATTTTAAAATAGAATTAATCTATATTAATGTGGAAACACAAGAAAATAAAATCATCAGTACTCTTTGAGAAATTTCTGAAAGGCCATAAGCAGATGGTCTGAGATTGGCAGAGCAAAACTTCTATCTTGAATTATTGAAAAAGTCTGGAGAAGGTTCTCAGATGAGTCAAGTTCAAAGACAAAGAATGTAAAGAAGAAAAAGGGTCTAGGGGGAATCTATACCATGATTGTTTAAGAATTCAATTCAGAGAAGGTGGTGATATTGCACCTTTTTATCTCTTTATCCACATTACCAGCTCCCCATTCTTCCTACCAGACTATGCTTGAGTCAAATGGTGGGCTGCAGAGGGATTTTCCATCACACAAAAAGAGTGAGTATTGGCCCTGAGAGGAAGAACAAGCAATCCTAATGGCTGGAAGATGATATGGTAGCACCAATGTGGTTTCAAATTGCACTCCTGCACAGTAACTGGAAGCAGATGATAGTCAACAGTTACCTCATCCTTGAAAGAAAAGAGAATCCTAAGATTCACTGGGAAAGCAAACATTGTGAAATAGAGACAACAACAGAAAAACTAGTACCAGAGAAACAGAGTTGTTAGAACAAACAGAAAAGACCACAAAGGGAGATTGCTGTCCTCAGAGGTACGCATGAAGACACAGACATTGTGATAGTTAGACTTTGGTGTCGAGACTCAAAGACAAACTGTGGTTAATTTTAAAAAGAAATTTATCAGCAGGATATTAAAAAAGTTCACAGAATGAATATGAGGCTAGAGACCTAGGATTAGAAATAGAACAGGAGCCAGATTAAGGACAAGGGCAGGGACTAAGCAGTAAGAAGAGATGGGGCACCTTCAAGTGCATATGCTGCATGCATCCTGTTTCCTGGATTTCCTTTGAAATCCAACTTCCAACGCCACCTAGTAGAAGTTATATAAAAACAAGACAGAGAGACTGGTGAGTAGTAAATAATAAGGCTTGTTAGGAATTGTTTTTATTGTCATTATTTCAATGTATTTTCCATCGTCATTACTCCTTTGACTGACAAATTATTTGGGTGTTTCTCTAATTAGAATTCATTTACTCAGTTTCTAGCTTAATAATATTGTGGTCAGAGAATGTCCTCTGAATAATTTCAATTCATTTAAATGTATTGAGACTTTTGGTTTATTGATGAGTATGTGAACTGCTACATTTTTTGAAGTTCTGGGTATATTTGAAGAGAATGTCTGCTCTGCAGTTGTTGGATACAGTGTTCTATAAATGACCAAGAGGTATTATATTTATTAAATGAGGAGTTTAAATCTATATCCTTAATGATTTGGGGTGGGTCAACTTTTATTAGTTATTAAGAGAAGTATGTTAAAATTTTCTCACTATTATTTGTGGATTGTAGTTTTCAGTGCACAGGTCTTATACACATTATCTCAGATTTAGCTGCATATGGTTGAGGCTATTGTGAAAAATGTTTTAATTTCAATTTTGGATTATTCATTGATAGAAAATAGTAACATAATGGGTTTTTGTATATTGATTTGGTATCATATCAACTCATTTATTAGTTATAGTGGGATTTTAGTGGATTACATAGCATATTCCAAATAGACAGTCATACATATGAATAGAAAATGTTGCATTTTCTTTCCAGTCTACATCCATTTTATCTCTTTTTGTTGTCTTGCATTGGAAAGAACCTCCAGTACAATAGTGACTAGAAACAGAGACAGTGGATATTCCTTCCTTCTATCCTGGGGGAAAGTTCTGATCTCTCACCACTAAGTATTATGTTAAGCTGTCGATTTTTATAGATTTCTTTTATCAGATTGAGCAAGTTCCCATCTACCTATAGTTTTCTGAGAGTTTTTGTTAGGAATTGCTGTTGAATTTTTTTCAAGTTAGTTTTCTGCATCTATAGACATAACCATATGGTTTTCTTTTTGAATATATTAGCAGATAATTACATTGATTCATTGCAAGTGTTAAACCAAACTTGCATTTCTAGCATAAATTCTACTTGAACATGATATATTATTTTTGTGTACACTATTGGATCATACTTACTCAAATTTTAAAACATTTTTATTTGTGTTTATGGGGAATATTGTTCTATTGCTTTCTTATCTTGTAATGTCTTTGTCAGATTTTGGTGTCAGAGTAATGTTAGTCTCATAGAATGAAGCAGCAAGTATTTCCTCCTTTTTGTTTTTCTGAAAGTTTATAATAATTGATATTATTCCTTACTTTAATGCTTAGTAGAATTCCCAGTGGAGCTCTCTTGGCTTGTGTGTGGGGGGGGTGGTCTTTATTTTTCATTTTTGGAAGAAAGATCACTGACTACAAATTCACTTGTTTGTTTAGTTATTTACTTATTGACAGAATCTTGCTCTGTTGCCCAGGCTGCTGTACAGGGGCCTGATTATAGCTCACTATAACCTCAAGTTATTGGGCTAAAGAAATCCTTCTGCCCCAGCCTCCTGGTGTGCAGCACCACACCTTATTAATTTTTTCTTCTTTGTATAGATAGGGTCTGGCTATGTTGCCCAGGCTGGTCTGAAACTCTTGGTCTCAAGCAATCCTCCTGCCTTGCCCCCCTAAAGTGCTGGGATTACAGGCATTAGCCACTATGCCCTGCCAATTTTCTTTAATAGGGCTATTCAGATTTACCTCTTTCTTCTTGAGTAAGCTTTGTCCAAGAAATGTTTTCATTTAATTTAGTTTGTCAAATTTATTGGACATATTCATAACATTCTCTGATTGTTCTTTCGAAACCTGTAGAAGATGTAGTGATGTCACTTATGTCCTTGCTTATTTTCTGTCTGCCTGTTCTAGCAATTACTGGTACAGGGGTATTGAAATATCCAATTGCAATTGTGTATATGTCTATGTATATCTCCTTGCACTTCCATCAGTTTTTGTTTCATTCTTGACCTTGGTAATTTGTGTCTTCTCTCTCTTTCTCATTTTTTTCCCTAGAGTTTTATCAATTTCTTTGCAAAAATCTCATTTTACTTCATTGATATTTCTATTGTTTTTCTTTTTCTATTTTATTGATTTTTACTTTGAGCTTTATTATTTTTTATACTTACTCTAGGCTTAATGTTATCTTATTTTCTAGTTTCACGAGGGGAAAGCTGAGATCATTGATGTAAGAATTTTCTTCTTTTATTATGTGTTAATTGCTACAGATTTTTCCTGCAAGACTGCATTAATTACATACCACAAATTTTTATATGTTGTATTTTTAAGCTCAATAAGTACAGAATACTTTCTAATTCCTCTTTTCGTTTCTCCTTTATTTAGAAGGGTATTATTTGGCTCCCAAACACTGGGGAGTTTTCAAGAGATTCTTCTGTTACCAATTTTTAATATAATTTCATTATTGTCAGAGAAAATACTGTGTATGATCCTAATTTTTATGGATTTATTGAGATGTCTGTTATGGCTCACAACCTGTTCAGTGTGCATGAAAATTTATGTGTCTTCTGCTGTTGTTACGTGGAGTATTCTATAAATATCATTTACCACAAGTTAATTGATTGTGTTGGTCAAATCTTCTGTATTTTTACTAATTTTTTGTCTAATTATTCTATCAGGTATTCAGAAAAGGATATTCAAATTTTCAATTATGTGTATTGGATATATCTGTATTTTCTTGCACTTTTATCAGTTTATGCTTCAGATATTTTGAAGCTGTGTTATTAGGTGCATAAACATTTAGGATTGTTATGTCCTCTTGATAAATTGACCCATTCATCACTATGAAATAAAAGTCTTTATCCTTAATAATATTCTTTGTACTGAGATCTATTTTAGCTGATTTTAATAGGTACAAGCTCTTTACTTTTATTAACATCAGTATGGCATGTCTTTTTCCTTCTTTTACTTTTTAATACATTTGTATCTTTATATTTAAAATGGATTTCTTCTAGTCAACACAGAACAATTTATTATTTTTAATAAATAATAAATTTATTTATTAAATGTTAATAAATTTAATAGATTTTATATAAATTTATTAAAATTTATTAAATTTTAATAAATAATAAATATTTTTTAAATTAACCTGTCTTTTAATTAGTGTGTTCATACAATTTACAATTAATATGAGTGTTGATATAGTTGTGTTCAAATAAATTATCTATTTGTTTTCTGTTTCCTGTTTGCTCTGTATCTTTTTTCTCTTCTTCTTTCCTCTTTTTCATTGAGTACAACTCTTTGTTATGTTTTTTAGTGGTTACTTCAGCATTTGTAGTATCTATATTTAAATTACTATAGTCTGCCTTACATATCATACTGTTTCACATATAGTATGTGATCTCTGTAACAATGTTTTTGTTTTTTCTCTCCTAGCTTTTGTACTATTGTTGTTATACATTTAAATTCTAGATACATTATAAATTCCATAATACATTGTCATTATTTTTGCTTTAATGTCAATTATACTTAAAGATATTTAAGTAATAAAAATAATTAAAATTAACTCATGTAGTTACCATTTCTGGTGTGCAAAATCAGATTTCCATTTTGTATTGTTTTTCTGTTTTCTGAGGATTTTCTTCAACAGATATAAATTTCTGCTGGTGATGAATATTTCCAACTTATGTATGTCTAAAAATTTATTTTGCTTTTATTTTAAAATGTATTTCAAACCATAAATTATTATAAGTTAACACTTTTTTTCCTTTCAATACTTTAAAATATTATTCCAGTGTTTGCATTATTTTGGATAAAGAATCTGCTTTCAACCTTATCCTTGCTCCTCTCTATGTAATGTATCTTCTTTCCTTGGCTGTTTTTAAGATTTTTCTCTTTAACATTGGTTTTAAGAAATGTGATTATCATGTGCCTTGGGGTTATTTTCTTTCTATTTCTTGTGCTAGGGTTTTCTGAGCTTCTTGGACTCACAGGTTTAAAATTTTCATTAAATTTAGAAAATCTTGGGTTATTATTTTTTCAAAATGTTTGGTCTTTCTCACTCCCACACATTTCCCATTCTTACGGGATTCTAATTATAAATATGTATATCTACTTGAAATTGTCCCAAAGTTCATGAGGATCCATTTTTCTTTCATATGTATCTTTTTATATCCTTGTTTTTATTTGGGCCAGTTTTTGTTGCTATATCTTCAAGTACATTAATCTTTTCTTTTACAATGTCTAATCTGCCTTTAATACCACCCAGTGCATTTTCCCATTTCAGCCATAGTATCTTTTATCTCTGGAAATTTAGTTTGGGTTTTTTTATTCTTTCATGTCTTTTAAAATTAACATGTGTAATATTTTCTCTACTTTTTGAACATTTAGAATACAATTCTAATAATGGCATAATCTCCTTGTCTACTAGTTCTATCCTGCCTGTTATTTTTATCCTCATTGAAGGCTATATTATTTTCTCACTTATCTGTCTTCCTGTTAAGTTTTTTTTGTTTTTTTTGAATGACAGATGTTAGGAATTTTATCTTGCTATGTGCTGGAATTTTTGTATCCCTATAAATATTTTTAAGATTTATTCCGGGACATGGTCAAATTAGTTGTAAAGAGTTTGATTTTTTTTTTTTTTTTTTTTGCTTTTGGACTTAGTTAGGTAAGACCAGACCTGTTTAGTCTAGGGTTGATTTTTTTTTTAGTGCTGAGATAAGACCATTCTTACTATTGTGCCTAATGCTCTCTGAATTATGAGGTTTTCTTCTCTGGCTGATAGAAGAAGGTGCTATATCCAGACCTGTGTTTCAGGCATTATGGAGATATATATATGTGTATATATATATATATGTATATATTTTGGATGATTCTATCTCTGATCTCAGGTACTTTCTTCATACACACATGCTCGGCAATACTCACCTGAACACTCAAGAGGGACACTGCAGCTATCATAAGGCTGACCTCATTTGTTTCCTGGCCTGGGGGATCATAGTTATTTCTTGTATGATATCCCATGTCTTGAGTGGAATTATTTTATACATTTTGCTTTATTCAGTTTTTTTTTAGTGGTGTAGGTCTAATCCTTATTTCCCCAACTTGATCAGAATTGTATACACAAGCATATATTCGTTTTTAAAGCATAATTTTCTGTTTTCTGTGGATACTTTTAAGCTTGTCTTTTAAATGTTTTACATAGTAATCACTTTTACAGTTTACTATGTAGCTGGTGCATTTTAGTATTGAAGTCTTTTCAAGTCTGTTTCTGTTTTCTCTCTGCCAATTTGAAGCATGGCATCTTTTTTTCTTGTTTGCTGTATTACCTTTGAGTATGAGTTTATCATTTTCCTTTTAAAATTAATGCTGACTTATCTGAGGTTTGCAATCAAAGTGAGTTACTCCAGAGATAATATGTTTTTGCTTCTGCTAGGCATCTAGTGGTCACTATCAATTTAGAACCTCTATAAGCTAAAAGATTTTTGAATCCACAGAGGTAATATAAGTTTTATTTTGTTTTTAAATTTTTGATGTCTTGCTGTGCTCTGTGGTGAGGCAAATTCCCTTATATTAGATGAAGGCAAGACTGGATAATTTGCTTCTGGGTTATCTTTATGTCGAAGTTACATCTCTTGGGGTCCACAGTTTAAGTGGAGAAGTTATTCTGTCAGCAATCTCGTGTTGGAAACAGGCTCTGAGTTTTGGATTCTATTCCAAGTGTCTAATGAGGCCACCAAGTCAGGTTTTACTAGTTTATCTCAAAGCATTATAATAGATAAATCAAATGTCAATAATAGCTTATTTATTATTTACACTGCGTGCCAGCTACAGGCAAAATAGTGTCCCATTTTATGTCTTCTTTATTCTCGTGTGCAGACTTAAGAAGTAAGTTCTATATGTGAACCGCCATTCTTATTGAAGAGAGATAGTGAGTCCCTACCTCATTTTTCTGCTCATCTTTTATTGCCTAAATCAAGTCACATGGATTTATCTGCTATCAAGACAGGAGCTCTGTGTGTAACCCTCTCAGAAGAAGAGTCAGTTAATGTTAGTAACATCAACTCTGTGATGCTTTTAGTATGATTAATTTTTGTCATTCAGCACTTCTTATGGATTCCAAAGGAAATTTAATCCAACTAGCCAAATCTGCCTTATTACTAAAAACAGAATGCTTAAATTGCTAAAATATACATATTTTAAATTATTAAATATACATATTTTAAAACTTTTAATTGTGGTAAAATATACATAACATGAAGTTTATAATTTTAACCATTTTTAAGTGTACATTTCAGTGGTATTAACTTCATTCACAATTGTTCTGTAACCATCACCACCAAAGTCTCTAGAATTTTTTTTATCTTACAAAACTGAAACTCTGAGCCTCTTAAATAATAACTCCCTATTTCCCCCTTTGCCAGTCCCAGATGATAACTGTTCTACTTTCTGTCTCTATGAAATTTACTACTCTGGATGCATCGCATAAGTGGAATCATATACCATTTGTCCTTTGTGATTGGTTTATTTCAACATAATGTCTTCAAGGTCCATCCATGTTGTTATAGAATATATCTGAATTTACTACTTTTAAAGGCTGAATAGTATTTTATTTGTGTATGTAGTCCATATCTTATTAATCCAGTAATCTATCGGTGGACATTTGATTTGTTTCCACCTTTTGGCTATTGTGAATAATGCTTCTATCAACATGGGTACACAAATATCTATTGGAGTCCCTGCTTTCAACTCTTTTGGATACATACCCAGAAGTGGAATTGCTGGAAAATATAGTAACACTATTTTTGATTTATTGAGTAGCCTCCATACTGTTTCTCATAGTGGCTGCCCTATTTTACATTCTCATCGGCAGTGCACAAGGGTTCCAAATGCTATCCATTCTTTTGACACATTATTTTCTTTCCTTTTTTTAAGTTAGGGGTCTCGCTATGTTGCTCAGGCTGGACTCAAACTACTGGGTTCAAATAATCCTCCTGCCTCAACCTCCCAAGTAGCAGGGAGTGCACATGCATGCCACAATACCTGACTATTTTCTATTGTTTTTAATAATAATCATCTTACTCGGTATGAAGTGATGTCTCATTATGGGTTTGATTTGCATTTATCTAATGATTAGTGATGTTGAACATCTTTTCATGTGCTTTTTGGCCAGTTGATATCTTTTTTTGAAGAAATGTCTATTCAGGTTCTTTGCCCATTTCTAATTAGGTTATTGGGTTTTTGTTTGTTTTTGAGTTGTAGGGCTTCATTATATATTCTGGATATTAACCTCTTATCAGATATATGATTTACAAATATTTTCTCCCATTCAGTGGGTTGCTTCTTCATTTTGTTGTATGTGCCCAATTTTGGATACATGATTAAACATTTTTTGATATAGTTCAATTTATCTATTTTTTTATTTTGTTGTGGAAGCAATTTTTTTCTAAGACAAGGGAATTAAAAGAAAAAGATTTCCTTTATATGGAGTTAATAGATTCCTTTACATTCTGAAAAGTTTCTCTGAATATTTTGACTTTGAACACAGTTGTATTTTAATATAGGCAAATTTTCATGGAAGCGTTTAGCATGACTCAAAATGTTCCTTGATTTATCCACTTCCTTTCTTTTTTGATGATGTTTAACTCAATTAAAAAGAAAAAAAAAACGTATAATTCTTGTGATAGTTAATTATGTGTGTCTACTAGACTGGGATAAGGGATGGCTTGATAGTTGGCAAACATTAGTTCTGGGTGTGTCTGTGAAGGAGTTTCTGGAAGAGTTTAGTGTTTGAATCAGCGACAGTAAAGAAGATCACCTTCACCTGCTATCTTCCAATGGTGATAACACTGGGTGGGCACCATCCAATCCACTGAAGGCCCAAGTAGAACAAAAAGGTGGAGAAAGACTGCATTTGCTCTCTCTTCTTGAGCTGGGGCAGTCATCTTCTCCTGTCCTCAGACATTGAGGTCCTGGTTATTTGGCCTTTGGACTTCAGGACTTACATTTTGCCCCCCTATTCTCAGGCCTTTAGACTCAGGCTACATTATACCAAGAGCTTTCCTGGCTCTCCAGCATGCAGGTGGTACACCACTGGACTTCTCAGCCTTCATAAACATTTGAGTCAATTCATATAATCTTATATATATATATATATATATATATATATATATATATATATATCCTACTGGTTCTATTTATCAGGAAAACTAACTAGTACAATTCCTTTGGCATAGTACCTTCAGATTGTTGGTGTTCCGAAAAGGCAGACATCTGTGAATGTCAGAAAACCTACAAATTTCTAGCACTTTGATTAGAAGAGCTTTATCTGCTGAATCTTTTTCTTCATTTCCCTGATTGCAGCAGAAAATTGTCTTGACAGCATATACTGTTGATACTTCATTTTTACTTGAGGCAGGTGACTCCCAGTCCTTGCTCTTTCATTAAGGCTTGTAATGTATACTGCAGTTTCTTTATAAATGAAAACAAAATAGGAAAATGTTTGGTTTTGTAATGGCATCAATTGGGAAGGTACTTAAAGTTGCTGTTTTCTGCTGGTAAATGCATAAAACTGTCAATATTGTGTCACTTCTTCCTATGTGTTAAAAACTGATCCTTAGGGAAAATACTTTTAGAAAGTATTGATATAAACAGGCTATTCTACACATTAATAAGTTATATAGTTATGTTTTTGCTTACAGTTACCTTAAACATTTTTCTTACATGTAATCTTGATTGTTCTTTCTAACAAGTGTTCTCCTTTGCCCAAAATATAAGATGTAAGGCTTATTAAAGTGTTCTTAGTATTCTCTGAACATACTTTCTTTGTTCCTGAGACAAAGCTATAACATTCAAATTATATATACTTCTACTCTTAGAGCCAATATATCATTAGGCTAGGGAAGGATGGCAGGCTTAGAGTAATTGGCACGTCATGTGTACCAGCCAGAGGTAAAATGCCAACTGAGCTTTCTTGTTTCTCTCATACATCAAAATTCATGGATCAGAGGAGATTGGTTAGTTGGGAAGAAGGGGCCAGCATAACTTTTTACCTTTCCATCTATTTCTGTGAATATTCTCCTGTTTCCTATTTTTTCTTCCTTTATATTTGCATATCTGATACTTTTATAGCATAATCTGACTTTTTACTCTTCCCTTCAGGAAGTAGATTTTGGACTTCAAGAGGAGAGATAGGTTTCATGAGAAAATAAGCCTACTGCCATGATTCGAACTAGAAATGTTTGACTGAGTTCAGGAGTAGGAGTGACAAATGTGTCATTTATATTATATTTTCATTCCTAAGATTATTTGGTTTTGGTTTTAGTAAAGTCTCTGCTTTGAAAATGATTTTCATGAAATGAACATTCCATAATATTCTATAGGAATATTTATTTGAGTTCTACAAATCTCATATTTCACTCTTACACCAATCAATTTATGTGGCCTTGATTAGCGTGGAAATATGTTATCTAGGTGTGAAAAGAACCAAGCTCATTTTATTTAAAGCATTGATTTTATCTGATGATATTAATCTAAAGCATATATTTGCTATTGCTAAGACAAAAGAAAGGGAACAGTAATCCCTAGATGAAGAATACTCTCTTTCTTTCCATCTTACACCCTTGGGAGAGAAGAAAAATAGATCACTCCAGCCCTCACCACATAAATATAGAAAGAGTCATAGTTAAGGAAATTATAGTTACTTAACTCTGGTTATAAGTAAATTAATATTACATGAGTTTTCCTAATGAAATACTTTCAGCAAAAAATCAAATACTTAAGACATGTTGATACAGAATATGAGAGAAATGCATTTTAAAAAGAGCTACTGGGAATATATCCAAACAAAATGAAATCATTATGTGGAATAGATATCTGCACTCACAGGTTTATTGCAGCACTCTTCACAATAGCCAAAATATGGAATCAACCTAAGTGTTCATCAATGGAAGAGTGAATAAAGAAAATGTATAAATATGTAATGGAACACTATTCAGCCATAGAAAAGAACAAAATACTGTCATTTGCAATAGCATGGATAAATCTAGAAGACATTATGTTATCTGAATCAAGCCAGGCATAAAGAGACAGATATGTCATGATCTCACTTATCCGTAAAGCTAAAAACAGTTGATGTCACAGAAGTAGAGTAGAAATGGTGGTTATCAGAGGCTAGGGTGGTTAGGAAGTAGAGGGCATAGGGAGAGGTTGGTCAAAAGATATATAATTACAATTAGATAGGAGGAATACTTTCAAGATATTTATTGTACAGTATGGTGACTATAATTAATGACAATACATTATATTCTTGAAAAACGTAGAGTGGATATTAAGTGCTCTTACCAAATTGATAACTATGGGAGGTAATACATTTGTTAATTAGCTAGAATTAACCATTTTACAAGGTGCATATGCTTCACAACATTATGTTGTGCATGATAAATACATAAATTTGATCTATCAATTTTTTTAAAAAAAGAGC
This sequence comes from Microcebus murinus, assembly GCF_040939455.1. Classification (NCBI taxonomy): domain Eukaryota; kingdom Metazoa; phylum Chordata; class Mammalia; order Primates; family Cheirogaleidae; genus Microcebus; species Microcebus murinus. The sequence continues at coordinate 84,577,192 of NC_134107.1, forward strand.
ATCTGAAAATCTGTAAGGTTTTTTGAAAAAAATTAAATACTATGGTTGAAGTTGTAAAGTATCTAATATTAACATTTCAGAATTTAGGAAAATGGAAAGTTGTATGGTTGAATGGTTTCAACCAACTTTCATGGAAAGTTGAATGGTTTATCATAACATTAAATATATTGTTTTATATTATTTAATTCAACATAATAATAGAAATATACACATAGTGCTTACTGTGTAGTATTTTAAGTGCCTTACACATATAAATTATCTTATTCCTCATTACAATCCCATGATAGAGGGGCTGTTTTAATCTCCATTTTGCAGAGGAAGCTGAGGCACAAAGAGCTTCAGTACTTTGCACAGGAGAAACCAGAAAAGACCACCATGTATAGTGGCATAAGCTTATACCACACACCTCCAGATCCACCATTCACATAGATATAGCAAACACGAGATTCCAACTCCATGCTTTCTAGTGTGCTGTCTCTGGCAAATGGCTTGTAATTGGAAATTAATTCAATTACTACTTATGATATATTTATTTTTGAAATATTATGGGATAAATCTCCAAAGGTTTATTTGGTACCCTGAAAGTTTCTTGGTATTTTAACAATTATTTTCCACCTCTCGTGTGCCTGAAACTATGAAGTCACAGTTATTCTGTGTGTACACAAGACAATGAGTATAGACCAGGGAGCTGGTCTTCATATGTATGCCATAGAATTTCTTCATATTGTTAACTTGTACACACTTTCAGGTATAATGGGGAGTATCAAGTATTATTTAAAATATTTTTTTCATAGAAATTTATTTTATGTTCTACATACAATATATAGAATATCTATTATTAATGACCAAGAAACATATTAAAAAATGCTCAACATTTCTAATCATCAGAACCACAATGAGATATCACCTAACTCCAATGAGAATAGCTTTTATCAAAAAGTCCCAAAACAACAAATGTTGTAGTGGATGCGGAGAGTCAGGAGGACTCATACACTTCTGGTGGGACTGCAAACTACAATAACCTGTATGGAAAGTAATATGGAGATACCTCAAAGAACTAAAAGTAGAACTGCCATTTGATCCAGCAATCCCATTACTGGGCATCTACCTGAAGGAAAAAAGACATTCTATAATAAAGACATGTGTACTCAAATGTTTATAGCAGCACAATTCACAATTGCAAAGATGTGGAAACAACCCAAGTGCCCATAAAAACATGAGTGGATTAATAAAATTTGGTATATGTACATCATAGAGTACTATTCAGCCACAAAAAACAATGGTGATCTAGCAGCTCTTGTATTATCCTGGGTAGACCTGGAGCCCATTCTACTAAATGAAATATTGTAAGAATGGAAAACCAAGCAAAGCATGTGCTCACCATCAAATTGGCACTAATTGATCAATACTTACATGCACATATGGAAGTAACATTCATCAGGGATTGGGCAGGTGGGAGGGGGGAGGAGGGGATGGGTAAATTGACACCCAATGGGTGGAGTGGGCACAGTCTGGGATGGGCATGCTTATAGCTCCCACTCTGGCGGTGCAAATGCAATATATGTAACCTAAACATTTGTACCCCTGTAATATTCTGAAATTTAAAAAGAAGATATTTTTGTTATAAAAAGCTCATAATTTAATAGTTAACTTAATAAAGTCTTTAAATAGAAAGGGGATAACCCTCCTGAAATTCAGTTATCCTCTTTAGATATCTAAAAGCTGTATTCTTTGGATAGAAGTATATGAGTAATCAAGCTCTTCTGTTTAAGAACAAGTGACTGATATTCTGTGATTATATTAATACATTCTATCCAAAGCACATTTATTAATTATTAAATCATGTACTTCTATTAACTTGCTTTCAGAACCATTTATTAAACTAGTCCCTACAAGTTCCAACTCAGAGCTTGTGCTCATCTGCACACTGAGCACTAGACCTAGAGCTTGTGTCTAGGTAAGCATTTCACATTATAGCTACTTGATTTTAACTTCTGATATATTTCTAGTTCTCTTGGTTTATGTATTTTTTGTACCTTTCTTGATTTTTGAAGCTCAGGATGTGACAAATAATAAGTGCTAAAGCTCATTGTGTCATTTTGATTCTAAACTTATGAATCCTCTTTAATAAGAGGTAATGACATTGACTTCATAGGCTTTCTTTGAGAATTGGTTGATATAACAGGTTTAAAATATGCACAGCAGATAAGAAATTATTATATTAATTTCCTATGACTGCTATAAAAAAAGTACCACCAATTTTGTTTTATAAAACAATGCAAATTAACTATCTTACATTTCTGAATGCCAGAAGTCCAAAACCACTTTCAATGGGCTAAAGTCCAGCAGTCAGCAGGGTTGATATCTTCTGGAAGCTCTAGGAAACACTTCGTTTTTTGCCTTTTCTAGCTTCTGGAAGCCACCTGCATTTCTTGGCTTTTGACCCATTCCTGTCATCACTCCAGCCTCTGGCTACCTTTCTTACATCTTCTGCTTCCTCTTCTGTAGTCAAATCTCCTCTGCCTTCCTTTTATATGGACACTTGTGATTATATCAAGGATTGATGTAAATATTCCTTGATAATATCCTCATCTCCAGATCCTTAACTTAAAAACACCTGCAAAATCTTTTTTGTCATATAAGTAACATTCACAGTGTCTGGGGATGAGGACATGAATATCTTTTGAACCATTATTCCTCATACCATTAAAAGTCTTTTCAAATTTCCTCTTTCTTATCCTTGCAAATATACACATAACTAGTTTGATTTTAGAGTAGCACCAAGAAAGGCCCAACTCTGAAAACGGTGCCAAAAGACTCCAATACACTCATTTAGGAAAACCCTTATAAAACATAGGTAGCATATGCTGGACATGTTCTGTTTCTTATTCCAAAAGTTACACATGCTATACTCCAAATACTCATGTTCAGAATTTTAAATTTTATTCAACATATTTTTCCAAAGAAATATTTGGTATGATATCACCCTCAAAAGACATATGAGAGACAGAAAAGCCAGGGAAGATGGTATAGTGACCTATATTTTACCATATAAACCAGGATACCTGCAGGAATAAAAAATGAAGTGTTAGTAATTATGATATATGATATGATAACAAGTTTAAACCAGGACTGTGTTGGACAAATTAAAATATATAGCTACACTATTAATTCTCTAGTCATTGTGAATTGGCAAGAAGGAATGTACTTAGGAAAATAACTTTTCTCTGTCCTTATTTGATTCTGTAGCATATTTAGCAAAGGTTCCTTACATAGGATTCTGAGAGCACTGACTATAAATTAGATGGATTAATTGAACATCCCCCAAATGAAACACCTCTGTTATTCAAAAGATATTGTTAAGAAAATGAAAGGACAAACCATAAGCTAAAAGAAAATATTCACACTACATATATCTGACAAAGGGCATGTACCCATAATATTTTTAAAAACTCTTGCAACTTGTATTTAAACAATTGAATTTTAAAAATACACATGATTTTGATAGCTATATCATGAAATAAGATATACAAAGAACTGATAAGCATGTAAAAAGATACTCAATATCATTAGTCATCAGGGAAATAAAATTATAACAAAAATTAAATACCACTACACACCCACAAAAATGGTTAAAATAATAGCTGATTTTACTAAGTTTTGTTAAGTATGTATACCAACTAGAGTACTCACACACTGCTGATGGGAGTATAACATGGGATAATAGTTTGTCAAGTTCTTGTAAGGTCAAACATACACATACAATATAACACAGAAATTCCAGACCTTAATATTTTCACAAAAAAATGAAACAACATATGTTCATACAAAGATTTACACATAAATGTTTTTTAACAACTTTGTTAATAATTGTGTCAAATTGGGAACAACCCTAATGCCAAGCAACAGGTGGAAGGGTAGACCTATTAGGGTTTATTCATACTATGAAATACTATTGAGTGGCCGGGTGCAGTGGCTTACGCCTGTAATTCTAGCACTCTGGAAGGCCGAGGCGGGTCGATCACTCAAGGTCAGGAGTTCAAAACCAGCCTGAGCGAGACCCCGTCTCTACTAAAAATAGAAAGAAACTAATTGACCAACTAAAAATATATATACAAAAAATTAACCGGGCATGGTGGTGCATGCCTGTAGTCCCACCTACTCGGGAGGCTGAGGCAGTAGGATGGCTTGAGCCCAGGAGATTGAGGTTGCTGTGAGCTAGGCTGACGCCACGGTACTCAGACTCTGTCTCCATAAATAAATAAATGAATAAACAAATAAAAGAAACACTACTGAGCAATAAGAAGGAATGAACTATTGGTTTTTGACATTTTTAACATTAATAAATGCTATAAACATTATGCTGAGCTGTGCACACCTTAGCATCACACCCCAGTTCTCTCCATGTGTTTCAGACACTCAAGAAACTACACTGAAAGTCTCCAGACCTGTGGATGATTCCTGGGTTGGTCTTCCATTTTTACTCTAGGAGAGACTTTGGATCCAAACACCAGATCCCTTTTATCCTTGGAAAATTCCCTTGAACTCCTAATTTAGACTTTCAATGCTTCTTTATGCCTTCAGATATCTCTTTATTTCCATCACTGACTGCCAACCATTAGAGTCGGGAAACTTGTGGAAGTAACCCTCACAGACTTTAAGTTCTTTGTTGTCTTCGACTGCAACACTGACTTAATTTAATGACACCATTGCAGGTATATTAACATATTATCACTTTTACACTTTAACTGCTTTCTTAGTCCTGAACTCCAATTTCATTGACAACTCTGTAGCTTTATTAGTGGAAAGAAATCAAACCTTTTCCAGAGGAGTCTTTTTGGCCCTTGACCTCATTTCCATTTTTTTTACCCCTGAGCTTAAAATAACATGGTAGCAGGAACCTTACACTACTTTTTGAATAATTTACAGCTAATTGAAAGCAATATTGCTTTAGTTAAATGCATTATTCATTGCAAGGCTTGTTCCCCAATCACCTCAGACATTAATAAATAGTTAATTTAAGTAGAAATAGTTATCTTTCTATTACAAAAACCCTGTTCATCAAGTATTGGGCAGGTGGGGGGGAGAGGATGGATATGTTCATACCTAATGGATGCATACCATTGGGGGATAGACATGCTTGAAGTTCTGACTTGGGCAGGGCAAAGGCAATATATGTAACCTAAACATTTGTACCCCTCAATATTCTGGAAACAAAATAACTGTGCATAGGGTTTTGTAATTGCTTCAAGATCTATAATATAGCTATATTACAATAATTTATTCAAACCTATAGATGTTTTGATTATTTCTACCTATACCATTATAAAACTATTTTACAATTCTTTTTCCATTTTATTTATTTATTTATTTATTTATTTTTGAAGACAAAGTCTTGCTTTGTTGCCCAGGCTAGAGTGAGTGCCGTGGCTTTAGCCTAGCTCACAGCAACCTCAACTCCTGGGCTCAAACAATCCTGCTGCCTCAGCCTCCCGAGTAGCTGGGACTACAGGCATGCGCCACCATGCCCGGCTAATTTTGTCTGTTTATATTAGTTATATATAATTAATTTCTTTCTATTTATAGTAGAGACTGGGTCTCACTCTTGCTCAGGCTAGTTTTGAACTCCTGACCTCAAGCAATCTGCCCTCCTCGGCCTACCAGAGTGCTAGGATTACAGGCGTGAGCCACTGTGCCCGGCCCTCTTTTTCCATTTTAAAAATTTAATTCTGTGCAAAGGCTCTGTGTGTTTAAGCAAAAAAGAAAAAAAAAAAAAAACAATAATAAAATTTAATTCTCTAAATTGGTATTATTATAGCATCAGATATTGAAGCAGAATTGTACAGGAAATTGGCAATAATTGTTAGAGAAATGGAGGCTAATTACTATACTTTTTACTTTTAGCACAATGTGAAAGCTCTGACAAAACAAATTAGGAGGTTTTCTCATCACCGCAGCAACAATTTTCAACTTTGTTTTGCTTTTCTGAAGATATAACCAGTCAAGCACAGTTAATTTAACTTGAGCAGAGTGAAAAATTGATTTTTTTTTCAGAGATGCAATTAGGCTTTTTAAAAAAATCAAGTTAAATAATGATAAGCACAGTTTAATTTGTTTACAAACCCTTTAGGAACTTTATTTTGAGTTATAGGAAACAAGGAACTGACTATAAAACAAGGAAAATGATTTGGCTGTGTGGAATGTCTTTTTACTTTTTGTTTGTGTCATTCACTTGACATCAGATGGCTGATATAATTTAGTAACAGCATTTGCTTGCATTATGACCTTCATAAACGCTTGTTGATTATTATCCATCCACTGAAGTAACACACTTAAAATGACTCATTCATTTAACTTAAAATAAATATGCTTCTTTAAAAAAAATCTCTATACTTCAGACAGCAATGAGGGATGTATGACAATATATTTGAGTCTGGAACATCTGAATTCTGTCAATAACATAATCAGCGACTATAAACAATTAGCAAAGATTGAACATGAGATGATATTTAGGCTTGAAAAGTATTTTTACTAAAGATTTTTATGGGTGTTCTGGCACCTCAATGTTAAATGATATGAGAAGAAATAAAATATTGAGGATTTTTTCTGGTGACATTGTGTACATTATCTGTGTTCACCAAAATTCCCTTGATTTTTCAAGTTATGGATTCTTATTTAAATTTTAAAAAGTTTGTCTACACAAGCCCATCTACCTTCTGAACTTTACACTGTTCCCTCTGCCTGGATCTTCTTCTCTCAGTTTTTCTTTTCCTTTAGTTTTTGGATCAAATATCTTCCCTCTTTGAGGCGTTTTCTGATTGCACTATCCCAAATTGTTTTACTCAGTCTCTCTCTTTTTCATTAACTTGTTAATTTTTTTCCTAGCACTAACCATAATCTGTCAGCATATAGCTCCATTAGGGTAGGTGCCAGAAATTAATAAATATTTATAAAATGAATGAACTATTGAACTTATAAATATGATGACATATTATAATCTATAATTATAGTCTGTACATATATCCTCCCAACCCCCGAAAGAAGCAGATCAAATATTAGTGGTATTTATTGAGAGCCTACTATGGATTCAAGACAATTATAGCAGTATGTGGAATAAAAAATATTTTTATCTTTTATGTTCTGATTATGAATGTACTGGTGAGACACAGAAAATTATTGAAAAAAATAGAAAATTACATAAAACTGTACTGTCATTTAAGAGAGAGTTCAGAGAAAGAGAGAAATCAGTGAAGCTGGTTCAGTCATTGAAGTCTTGAAGTAGAGTTTTAGGCATCCTCCCTGCCTTAATGCACGAGTGGATTTTGTCTTCTTGTATCTGAGCACTTAGAAATTTGAACAGAATTGGAAATCTCACTCGAAGAAATATTTTCATTTTAATAGGCCAAAGCCCTTCCTATAAAGAAAACGTGAGAGATAGCTTAAGATATTAATACATAATCCTCTGCTACCATGTACCCTGCTGAAGTCATTTGAACCCTCCTGTGATCTTATTCCAATGATATGCTTTCTTCATCCTGGATTCATGAAGGACCAGCAGCATATAAATGATACCTTTTGATGCTCTGTCAGTCCATGGCAGGCTTCATAATGGAAACTATGGTTACTACATGGTCCCTACATTCCCAAAGGAGTGCTCTGCACTTTGTATCTGATCAGCAGTAGGTTCCAGATTTCTTTTAACATACTAGTCAATATTAAGCCTTTCATAACTCGTTTTATCAAAAGAAGCAATCCCCACATTAATTATTGATTTTAAATTATAGAAAATACTTACAGCAATAAATTCCATGGTAGCCTATGGCCAGTCACACATATATACTTTCTTTCACCTATGGTGGAAATAATTTGTTTCAATAAATAACAACAGCAAAATATCTTGCCAGAATTATTAAATGCTAGATACAGATTTTTCGAGCCACTTATTTGTTTCAAATACATTATTTAAAAATCTGTAAATTTTATGTATTCTAAGTTGAAGTAGCCTCCAAGTGAACCCAATTGATTTAAAATCAATTAATTATTCACTGAGAACGATAATGTTCTGAAAAAGGCACCGAAGCAAAATAGATAATTTGGTTCAGGATCAAGATACTTGATTTACTGAAAAATCTATTTCTTCGTATAAGATTCTGTGGATTTTATATTTGATATGCGTCAGTATTTATAACACTGCTTTGCTATGCCTTTGTGGAGAGCAATATTGTTTTTCTCATTCAGGGGCCGGAAAAACTAATTGACTCATTTGAAGTGGATGACTTAAAGTCAAAAGTGCAAAATTAGAGTTTCTCAGCTAAAAATGTAAATTCCAGTTTTTTGCTACTTTGCTCTAGTGAATTTTCTTCTGTAATGTAATATAATCGAAAGATTGTGTACTTTGAGGTGAGACCAGAGGTTGAATCCTAACTATAATGCTTACTTCCTATGTGATCATTATTAAGTGACTTCACTTCTCTGAGCTTCAGTTTTGTCTTTATAACAAAAAAGAGTGAAAAAAGAATAACACCACTCACTAAGGTTGTACTGAGGTTGTAAGAGGTTGGCATAGATGAGACATTCTGCCTGGAATGTTTCCTAGCCCTCCACTCTAGCCTTTCAATCAACTGGGGATTGTCTTATCTGATCGCAGTGATATAATACAAAGAATTTTGGACAGTAAGAAATGAATTTTTGTCTCTTCTTGGTCACTAATTCATTCTCTTTTTCCATATTTAAACGTTTTGTAATTAATTATTTTAATTGACAATAATAATTGTGTGTATCTACATTGTTTTTCTTTAATTTAGTTTTTCAGTATATTATGGGGGTAAAAATGTTTTGGTAAATTGCTTTTGTACCCTATGAGTCAATGTGGGACCATCCCCCGTATAGTGTGCATTGTACCCGTTAATTGTGAATTTACCCATTTCCTCCTCTCCCCGCCACCTGCTCCATTTCTGATGAATGTGATTTCCATATGTGCACATAAGTGTTGATTTGTTAGTTCCAATTTAATGATGAGTACATGTGGCGTTTCTTTTAATATTCTTGTGATACTTCACGTAAAAGAATGGTCTCCAGTTCCACCCAGGAACCCAGTCTTTAATCTCTCAAGCAAGTATGTTCCGGATTTCAGCAGCTTTTTTGTTAGTAACAACCATGCCTTTCAGCTCCACATTCACCCTTCATCACCCTGCTTTTCCAACAGAGGGTGCTGGAAGGACATTGGAGGAGGAAGGGCTCTTCTTCCTGGTTCTGGGGTATAATCATTAACAACAGGTTCCTGGAGGGCAGAGACTGGCACCTTAGCAGTGGAAGATGTCTCCAACCCCAGAGGGCAGATTCTCAGTGAAACCAACCTCACAGCACCACCCCAGAATCCTTGTTCCAGTAGACCATGCCTGCACTCTTCCCAAGAGGTCTGGACTCTAGCTCTGAGAAGGCTCTACCAGATTGGTTACTTCCTTCAGTGCTCTGTCGCAACCCTAGAGGTAGTGGCTGCTCTCTGTGTTTGTTGTGCTCATGTCCTTTAGAGTTCTGAGTTCTATTTCTTCCCTCAGTACATCATACCCTTATATTGTTAATATTTCTTTATGTTAAACCTCGCCTGTATAAATCTTATCTCCTGGTTAATACACTTAGCAAATGATTCGATTACATTGGATCAGTACATTTTTTTCAAATTTAATTTTAATTTATGATATTCAGTGAGATTTAATGGAATATTCTGCCTGTTCTTGGAGAAGTGTGCCTCATGGGTGTGTCCCTAGGGAGCCAATATCTAGTCTAGGTATAGGTTATTTTGCTGTTTTTTAAGGGAATAACGTTGGGCTGAAGACCCAAGAGAAAAGGGATGAGAATGAGACCCAAGAGAAAATAGAGATATATGGGTTAGAATCAAAGATGATTTTGCTTGAGAATCAGGGCAATTGATTTATTAGTAGAACAGTAGATCCCAAATAGTGATAGTTATAATTATCACCTGGGGAATATTTGAACAACAAATGTGTCCAAATTTTAACCCCTAAATCAACATATCTGAGGTTGGGAATTGGTCTATGTATTTTGAAAAACCCTCTACATAATTCTGATGTATTACTTCCTCTCTCTCCCCAGAAATTAATTAATCAATAAGAAACTATTTATGAGGAGCCTATTATGTGCAAGAGACATTGCTAGGTACTGGACAGTGTACCAAACTCACTATGAGAAAGGATATATGCTCAAGGAGTTTGTTGTTTATTGGAAAAGCATGAAAAGTATACTTTTAACTAATGTGAAACTCTTCCAACTATGTGCCAGGCATTGTACTAAGAATTTTACTTATATATACCTTTCAGTCTTGAAAATCTAGTGAAGTAGGTAGAATTATTAAAATATTTTATAGATAAGAAAACTGAGGCTTAGCAGTGATGTTTCTCATTAAAGATACATACACAAGAGCCCGAGGTGGGAGGATTGCTTGAGGCCAGGAGTTTGAGACCAGCCTGAGCAACAGCAATACCCTGGCTCTACAAAAAATGGAAAAATTAGCTGAGCATGGTGGCATGTGCCTGTAGTTCCAGCTTCTTAGGAGGCTGAGGCAGGAGGATCACTTGAGCCCAGGAGTTTGAGGTTGCTGTGAGCTACGATGACACCATTGCACTTGCACTCCAGTCCCAGCAACAGAGTGAGACCTTGTCTCCCAAAAAAAAAAAAAAAAAAAAAAAAAAAAAAAAAGGTGTGAAAAGATACAGAGCAGTATGAAAATACAAACTGAATGTACAAAATGAAGAAGAGAGACAGACTTTTATAAGGAGGTGACACTGAAGTTCGATCACTGATATTCTTGAGTTCTCAAATTTTTTCTTCTAAAAAAATTGAAAACTTATCTGAAACTGGGATTCTTATCTTTTCTCTCTCTCTCTCTTAAGTCCATAAGTATTTTGTTTATTTAATTTTTATTCTGTACTTTCATTGATTTTCTTTCTTTACCCTAAATGTAGTCATAGATCATCAAAGATTAGAAAACCAAATTAGGTTTTTGGGGCAGTGCAGGCAGTTTAAATGGCTGAAGAAGGCTGGGTGTAAACCAAAGAATAAATGAGAGATAGGAATGGGATAGGACTATGTGTAGAATGTGTAGTTTTGGTCTGACAACATTCAAATTTAAATGTATTTAAAATTAAATTTAAGTGTGAGGGAGTCATACAAAAGCTGTCTACTGGCAGATAGCAAGTTTAAAAGCCTGTCTGACTGCACAGGGATGTTCCCAGAGCTTCTTTTAAGGTACTTATTTCCTTACATCAATATAAATTCTTGTTTTCATTTTAAAACCCAGGTGTATGTGTGTTTCTATTGTCTAACATGCTTCTGTGATAGACTTTTGGGTGGGGAGAAGAAAGTGAAATGTAGCCACTGGGGTGTGATGAAAACAACAGCTTGAAGACTCATAAAACCTGAATTTGATCCAGACACTCCCATTCTCTGAGTATTTTCTCTTCTCTACTCAACAACCACACAGTCGGGGAGAAGGTATTGAACATAGGTCTATCTGACTCTAAGCCCTAATTCTTTTCACTAGATGAAGAGGAAGCAATTTATGGAAAGTTTTTTGTGAATTGAGAAAGGGTAAACAAACACAAATGACACAAATGCAAATGACACAAATGACAAATCAAAAAATACCAATAAGTCCAAGATAGAGAAAGCTAAGAGTCACAAATAGCTCTGGGAAGGCAAGGTGTCTGTGAAGAAAGCAAGGAAAGCTTCAAGAAGCTGATGACCTTTGAGATGAACCTTGAAAAATGAATAAGCTTTGATAGATGGAGTTTGGATGGAATATAACAGAAAAAAAAAGCAGAATAAACAAATAGTTTGAGGAAGAACTATGTAGGCCATGTTCAAGGAACAGAAAACAGTGTATTTTATTTGAAACTTATAGTAGGTATCAGGAAGATAAGATAAAGCCACACAGGTGAACTAGAGTCAAAATACAGACTCAAAAGTTCATGAGCAGGTATATAAGATGGCTGGATCCACTCTAAGAGGGGCAGTCAAGGAATGGTGTCACTATATTGGAGCATTGAGAGAGTGTCTTAGGTGTGAGGTAAGAGAGGTCTGATGTGTGTGTGTGTGTGTGTGTGTGTGTGTGTGTGTGTGTGTAAAAGTAGGACTGGAAAGACCCTCCAATAGACACATCAGAAGCAAGATTTTGAGCTGCATAAATAAGATCATACTGAATTCCCTTAACAGAGAAGTCAAAGGAATGCTTATTTGAGTGGTTGAGGAGGAGATTGAGAGGAGTTGATGAAATTTGTTTGTGACACATTAAACTTAAAATACTAATTGTAAAGATTCCTACATGGAGCTGAAAACATATGTCTAGGCTTGGGGAGGGATAAAGCCAGAGAAATGTGCAAGAGTCTTCAGTACAGAGAAGTTGACTAAAATCCCCACAGGCCTTTAAATTATCAAAGGAAAATTGCAGAAAGAGAAGATGGGTGATAATTAAACTTTGGGGATGTGTATGTTTAGGGGTTTAGAAGAGGCACTAGAGTTAGAGAGGAAAGCGAGATGCACAGCCTTGGAATAGGAGGTGAGGACGCTGTTGTATTCAATGAAGCTGAGGGAGGAGAGGGATTTACCTTGAGACTTGGGACCAGCTGTTGCATTTGATGACATTTGAAAGTGCCGTTTTAGCAATTGTGGAGGTGGAAACCAGATTGTAAGGGATTAAGTTTTTATTGAGCGGTGATGAGTCAAAGGCTGGGAGAAGAGCCTGATCTTTTAAGAATCCTGAGCATAAAATGCAGGGGAGAATTAGACCAAAGCTCATGTAATTTGTAACATCGAGGAGATGCTTTTAAGATAGGAGTAATCTGGATATGTTCGGGGACAGAGGGGTATCTGGTAATAAATATTTTTATGTGATAAAGGACTAATGCAAAGAGTTTAGGTGGGAGAGAAGAGTACCAGATTCAGAACAGAACTTTCTATGGAGGGAGAATTGAGCTCTCTCCTTTTTCTGAATTAGGAAGGCCATTTGTGTCCACCTTGACAATTTATTTTAAAATTGCTGGCTTGTTTGGAGAACATTCTCTGTCTTTCTCTCATGGACTTTCAACTTTTTAATTGAGAACATACACACAATGAGAGAGAGAGAGACAGAGAAAGAGAGAGAAGAGAGAAGAGAGAAGAAGAGAGAAGAAAGAAGACTCTGAGAATGTAAAATAATCCCGTAAATTCCAAATACCCTACAGTACCCAAGACAAGCAGAGCCTGTGTTGCTCAGGTAACTCAAACCTGGAGGCCTCTTGTGAGCTAGTGCCTTTTTTTCTCAGAAATTTGACAGCAGAAAATGATTTTTAGGAAACTGAGTTCAAGTAATGGTATGGTCATTCTACCTGGAGGGCTCCTGGCAGAAATTCTTGTAGGCAAACTCATTGCTAAGTATATATTGAAAGTGGTTGAAAATGCAACCTCAGTGGATGCAGAGAGATGAATCAGTGTTTTACTCAATATAGTTTCCCCCTCATCATCTAAGCTTTATATAATTTAGAGAAGAAAACATCAACATTTCCTTCTCAACCACTTTGAATATGATGAATGTGGTGCCTTATGGGGTGCTTGGTGTGGTCCCGGAATCATGACCAGCAGTTCACCTTCATGCTAATCAGAGAAACCCTGAATCCATGATTATAATGGGAGAACTGAAATTATAGCCAATTTCCATTAGGTCAGTAGAGTGACAATAATTTTTGGTAATTGATGGTGAAGTAGACTATTGTTTTGTTAGAAATCTTTGGGTTTCCTGGAAGTTTCCCTCTCACCTAGTAAAGTCTATGGGTTAACTGGAGGTAATGTTAACTAGAGGGAGTTCTGTTCCCCTAAGGGCTAACCCTAGACCAGGAGAGCTCTGTGTATGTGTGTGTGTGTGTTCGCATGCATGCACATGTGTGTAATTTTCTCTATTAAAAAGTGGCATAGTTTCTTTTGGTCCAGGTTTCACTTTCCTTTAAGTAGGTGTCCTTTAGGAAGGCAATAAAAGATTGGCCTGTAGCCAAAGATAGGGGGTAAGCAACATTCCATAGAGAAGCCCGGTGTTTATTTTATCACACTTTTTTTTTTAAGGAAATCATTCATCAGACAGGCATGCTGTCATGCACAGAGGTCAACTTGAGTCTTCCTTTTCACTTGGTAGTATTTGGGTGATGTTTCCCAGAGAAGGGACTTGGATGAAAGCCAACAAATGAAGGCTCCTGATCAGATCTTGAGTGTTCAGAAGTAGGAGGAATTGCAAGGACATCATGTGGACAACTGGACCAGTGCCTCTGTTTCGTGTGCATTATTGCCAAGACAAATGGGACTCTTCTAATTCAACAGATTACATCTTCCTGCTCCATCATGCCATGAATGCCATCATTTGTCCATCTTCTATGTGTTTGTTTTGGCATTGTTTACTGTATCTTCTCTCTGAGAATCCTACAAAATTATCGAGTCTTCTTTAGCTTATTTTTAAAGGCTCAAGAGTCTTTTTGTCTTTTGACCTTTCATGAGATGTTTTATTTTACAATCCCTTTTCTTAGCTTACAGGTGAACTTTCAAAAAGATGCCACAATTCTTGTAGAATTTAAACATTTAATTTAACCGATCCAGGACAGTTTTAGGATTGGATTCAACTACATGCTATGGAGTTCTGACCGTGAGGTTTAATAAAATAAGGATTATTGTTTCTCACATAGCAAGAAATCTAGGAGTACACAGTTGAAAGCTGTTGCATTGGTGCAAAAATATTATACATTTCTCAGGCTCCTTCTCTCTTTTCTGGTATCCTTAATGTATGGATTTAGTCTCAAGATTATGTTATGACAGCAAAATGGCAAAAGTACTTCCAATTTTACTACCATCATTCATTAGAAAAAATAAAGAAACCACAGGGAGGAAGGAATAGTCTTATCTCATGAAAACTGCTCTCCCAGAAATCCCTTCCACATATCTCACTAGTTAGATGGTGTCACATGAATATTTCTCAACATGAGAAGCTGGGAAAGCTAGATTTCAGATGACTGTGTTGCTATTTCAGAATTTCCTTAGTAAGGAAGGGATTAGTGGTGGTAAACAATATGGACAGCATCTTACATAAGACCATCCCTCCCAAAAATGTTTTGTCTCAAGTTAGTTAATAGACAAAATGAAGTTTCATAAGAAACTTCAGAGAGAAATAATTGCATAGAAACAAGTCAGGAGATTTGACTCTATTAGATTAGATTATTTTGGGCAACAAACTGGATTAGACCCATCAAAAAGATATGAGAACATAGTGATATTTATTTGTTAATCTAATTTGTAGCATATCACTTTTCTGTAGCATGTTTTGTCCCTAGCCTGAGAGAATTTCCAGGGAAAACTATTCTCTTTTGTCCTTGATGGGAATTTCCTCTGAATTCTTATTCATTTCCTCGACTTCTGGACACAGCCCTTTTTGGTAGTGGCATTCAACAGATTGGGATAAGAAGTTGTTCCCTTATATAAATTGTTCTTTAAAATAAGAAATTATAATTATTTTACATTATTTCCTAACAAAAATTTTTAAAGTATTTTTATTGTGGCAAAATATATATAGCATAAAGTTTACCATTTTAATCATTTTTAAGCATTAAGTACATTCACATTGTTGTATGATCATTAGTAATATCCATTTCCAGAACTTCTATGTTATCCGAAATAGGAAATCTATACCTTTTAACCACTAACTCCCCATTCTCTCCTTCCTCCAGCTCCTGGTAACTTCTATTCAACTTTATGTTTGTATGAATTTTTCTATTCTAGGTACCTTATATTTGTGGAATTATACAATGTTTGTCTTTTGTGTCCAGCTTATTTCATTTACCATGTTTTTAAAGTTCATCTATATTGTAGCATGTATTAGAATTTTAATCTTTTTTGAGGCTGAATAATATTTCATAGTGTACATATGCCACATTTTATTGATCCATTTATCTGTTGTTGGACATTAGCATTATTTCTACCTTTTAGCTATCGTGAATAGTGTCACTGTGAACATGGATGTATATATATGTGTGTGTGAACATGGATGTATATGTGTGTGTGTGTGTGTAACTGTTTCAGTCACTGCTTTCAATTCCATTGGGTATATAGTATACCAAGTATACCTAGAAGTGAAATTACTAGATGTATTGCTAGTAATTACAATCAGCATAGAGAATAACTATTATATTCCCAACTCTTTTTCAATTATAGCTAAACAAAAATATGAAAGAAATGATAATTTTTATATTATATATTAAATGCATAGACACATCATTTGAATGACCATCCTACACATTAACATATAAAAAATTTGGTATAATGAATGTGCTTGATTTTTGTTTTAATGTAATTTGAATTGATCGTAATGTTATTTGTAGAAAATAATATGTATCTATAATTTGTTTTATAATTTGTTTTAAAGCACTGTAGACAGCAATAGAAGAAGAGATTTATTTAAAACCAATTTCAGCAACCTCAAAAATACTCATTTTTTAAACTTTTGTCCAAAATATACAAGTTTGAACAACCAGCTTCCTTTAGAAACATGGCCAGTTTAACTGAATAAGCCAGGTTCCAAAGTCTATTTAAGCAACATGGTGTACCAGCCTGAATTAATTATTAGAAGCTACTCACCCACCAAGATTCACCATCAGGATACTTAGGAATAGTCTTGATAGCTATTAGTGAGACCAACATTTTTTTCTACTTAGTCACATATTTAGTACAGAGCCCAGAATAAAAGAGGAGTTTGATCAGTAGCAGTATATTAAATCATGTCTTCAATTTTGAATCATTTATTTTTTACTGCTTTTACTTTTTTCTAGATCCTTTTCTAAATCTCTTATTTCTTTCCCTATTCCAATGCTTTGTTACATTCTACTCTATTTCAAACAAACAGACATTATCAAATATTTTCCAGTGTTTTACAAAAGTACCGAAATGGTCCCCTAGAAACAAAGAAAGTAATTAAATATCCTTAGCTATCATATTTGCTACCCATATACTACTACATTAGGTCAGACCACTCTGAAGATAAACGCAAATTAATTTTTTCATTGCCTCACAATTTAGAACTCTGACTGATGTAATCAAATAAGGTCCCACAGAGGTGTAGTTTAGTTGTTCTACTTCATTTTCTTTCAATAAAATAGCTCCATAAATACCACAAGCAACCATTCAGTTCTTATATTTCAATATCTTGTGGGGAAAAAAGTGTTCTACTTCATTATTGAAAATGTGCAGATTTTACAATATAAAGAGAAAAAAAATGAAAAAATTAAAATGATTTTCAATGGGTCAGTTTAACCCCAAACTGCTTAAGGATACAAAATAATTTATTTCAATTACTTCAAGTCATGAATAAAGGCACACCTGGTGCTGTCTCCAGGCCGATTCATTCTAGTTAACAGGTGTGAATTAATGTTTGCTAGCATTGATTTCCCAATGGGAGGCCTTACTTCACTTTTTTTCAACTTCCCTACTAAATGAGCATGAATTCCTATTTTTATGAAAGTAATGAGCATTTCTTTCTATACTGCAACTTGTTCAAATAAAGTGCACATATTCCTAGTACCAGCTACTCCCTAAGCACTGGATTGTAAAGTTCTTTTAACTCAGAATAAGCTACTAAAATTGTCTGTAATGGTCCTGACCAATTAGTGACAAAGGCTTTATAAAACCTACCAGTGTAACTGCTCAACATTAACTGGTTATTTTTTTTTTCTTTCAGTTTTTATGTCAATAAGAATTAGTTTATTGAGTGGTTACTGGAAATCACCATCTAATTTAACTGACTGCAAATTAGAGCTGTAACCCTTATCTTCAAAGTGTGAGATTGTGAAAACTCAAGAAATGATTTTTTCTTCATCTGGGCTCAAAAGTACTATAAAGGAAAATGTCTTCATTCTTCCATGCTCATAGTTATCTACAGGTAAACTGGTATTGGATTGAATGGAAGATGCACAATTAATTTCAAAGTTGTGATCTTTTAAACTCTGAAAACTTCTGACCATGATTCCTCACACAATATATTGATGTTAAACAAGACTTTTCTTTGCATATATTTCACTGAGAGAGAAGTATGCTTGGTCTCAGAGCAAGAAAGAGAAAAGGCTGCTACCTCACCAAAGGTATATAATCAATTTTTCACTAAATCAGTTCTGCATTATATGATGAGGGAATAAATTGTTCAAACAAAGTAAAGCTCTATAGAGTGAGGAAAGAAATATGTCACGCAGTCAGTTTAAATTAATAATTCAACACAATATGGTATAAAGGGCAATCAATGGAGAATTAATATTAATACTTTTGACAGTTTGCAAAGTGATTTTGCTCAGTGCTTTAAACCATGTAGAGATCAACGTTTTTAATCCTTCAATTTATTCAGCAAACATTATCAAGTATCTCTGATGTTCCAGACACCATGCTGGTTGCTGCAGAGAGTGAAACTGTGGCTCAGTGAACAGCTCAAGCTTCCTGTCCCTCATGCCTCTTTTTGTGCATTCCCAGTGATTTAAATTCAGTGGTTATCTTGGCTTCAAGGACTTGCTTCTAGGGTACTGTCACCATCATTAGATTCTAGTTCCCATAAAATTCCCTTCTTTTGGTGTCTCACTGATCTGGGTATGGAATGGTATCTCAGACAAACCACACATATGTACTAGACTTTATAAAAATTTGGCATGATGGAGGAGTTTTATCCCACAGAGAGACTAACAACTTAAGTATTAGATACATTTGCTCATAAATATTTCCCATGTTGCTCAATTCATTTTCCTTACCTCCACACTATTCTCTATTTGCTGTCCTCTCTCGTCAGCAGTTCTCCCAAACCAATGCCAACATTCTCGTTTGTTCCTCATACAGTGTGCATTAGATGTTTCCTTTCAAGCTAACCCGGAGTCTTGTTTTTCACAACTTATAGCTTTTCATGTCCTTGTATTAATAAGATTCTCTTGTGCTCCTTTATAGTTAATTCTACACTATCCATTTCTGGACCCAGAATAGAATTAAAATAAATAGGGTTTCGTGTAAATGAATCCTCCCATATTATGTGGTCTTTTGTGCCTGACTTCTTTTGCTCAAATAATGGATTTTTTAAATATTCATCCATTATGTTATGTCTATAGTGATTCATTTCTTTTTATTGGAAGTATATATTTTATATTGAAGTGTAACATCGTTTGTTGAAAAACTGTTCATTCACCATTATATTACATTGGCATCTTTACTGAAAATCAATTGACCCTATTTGTGTGGTTAGTATAGGCCTTTCTATTGTGTTGCACTGAATTCTATGCTTATTCTTTTGCTAATACCACACTGTCTTGATTAATAAACGTAAAAATCTGGTAGTACATATCTCTTCTCTAACTTTGTTTTCCTTAGTCACAGTTTTTTGGCTATTCTAGGTTCTTTGGATGTTTATATAATTTTTACAATTAGCTTATCAACTTTTATAAAAAGATAGCTAGTATTTTGATTGGGATTGAGTTCAATCTATAGATCAATATGTTGAAAATTGTCATGTTAATGGTATTGAGTCTTCCAATCCAGAAATATGGTATACCTCTCAATTTACTTGTCCTCAATCATTTCTCTCAGTCAGTTTTTCTCTCTTGTAGTTTTAATATACATGTCTTGAATTTTTTCAAATGCTCACCTCTTGGGATGATCCTTTATTCAGCTAATATGCTGAATTATATTTATTTTTGAATGTTAAAATGAAATTTCATTACTGGAATAGACACTATTTGTTCATAGTACATTATTCTTGTCATATATTATTGGATTTTATTTGTTAAAATTTTTATTTTTGTTTATTTCAGGTGTATGAATGTTTAGGTTACATATATTACCTTTGTCCCACCTGAGGCAGAGCATCAAGTGTGACCATCCCCCAGATGGTGCACACTGCACCCATTAGGTGTGTATATTCCCTCCTCCCCCTCCCACCTGCCAAACAGCCCATGAAAATTACTGCTATATGTGCACATAAGTGTTGATCAGTTAATACCAATTGATGGTAAGTACATGTGGTGCTTATTTTTCCATTCTTGGGATACTTCACTTAGTAGAATGGGTTCTATCCAGGATAATACAGGAGGTGCTATATCACCATTATTTTTTGTGGCTGAGTAGAACTCCATGGTATACATATACCTACCACATTTTATTAATCCACTCTTATATTGATGGGCACTTAGGTTGTTTCTACATCTTGGCAATTGTGAATTGTGCTGCTTTAAACATTTGAGTACAGATGTCTTTTTTATAGAATGTCTTTTGTTCTTTTGGGTAGATGCCCAGTAATTGGATTGCTGGGTCAAATGGTAGTTCTACTTGTATGTCTTTGAGGTATGTTCATATTGCTTTCCACAGAGATTGTATTAGTTTGCAGTACCACCAGCAGTGTATGAGTGTTCCTATCTCTCCGTATTCATACCACCATTTATCGTTTTTGGGATTTTTTGATAAAGGCCATTCTCACTGGGGATAAGTGATATCTCATTGTGGTTTTGATTTGCATTTTCCTGATGATTAGAGATGTTGAGAATTTTTTCATATATTTGTTAGCCATTAGTCTATCTTCTTTTGAAAAGTTTCTGTTGATGTCCTTTGCCCACTTTTTGATAGGGTTGTTTGATTTTTTTCTTGCTGATTTTCCTGAGTTCTATATAGATTCTAATTATCAGCCCATTATGGAATGTGTAGCATGCAAATATTTTCTTCCAATCTGTGGGTTGTCTGTTTGCTCTCATGGTAGTTTCCTTGGCTATGCAGAAGCTTTTTAATTTGATCAGGTCCTATTTATTTATTTTTGTTGTTGCTGTCATTGCCTTTGGGGTCTTCTTCATAAATGCTTTGCCTAGGCCAATGTCTATAAGAGTTTTTCCAACATTTTCTTCTAGAATTCTTATCAGGTCATGCCTTAGATTTAAGTTTGTTATCCACTGTGAGTTGATTTTTGTAAGAGGTAACTTTTTGATTATATCTACCTCAATGGGTGGGAAAAGGTAAGTCCTTGTGGCTTTGGTTTGTATTTCTGCCAGTGTAAGTGCAAACTTTTCACGTGTTGAGCAACTTTTCATGTGCTTATTAACCATTCAAATATCTTCTTTGCTGAATTGTCTGTTCAAATCCTCTGTCCATTTTTAAATTGAGTTGGTTAAGAAATTACTGAGTTGTAAGAATACTAAATATTGTATTATGTTCTATATACAAATCTCTTATTGCATTAATGATTTTAAATTTCAGTGTGTGGAGTTGTCTTTGTGTTTTATTGTTGGTAGCTTTTGAGGGACAACAGTTTCTAATTTTGATGAAGCCTAACTTAGAAATCTTCTCTTTTATTGATTATGCTTTTGAAGTTGTGTCTAAGAAATCATTTTCTAACCTACGGTCACAAAGATTTACTTTTATGTTTTCTTCTAAGAATGTTACAGTTTTAGCTTTTACTTTAAGGACTATGCTTCACTTTGAATTAATTTTTGTGCATATGTGAGGTTGGAGTCCCAATTCATTCTTTTGCATATGGACATGTAGTTGTCCAGTATCATTTTTTGACATTTAATTCTTCTTGGGTAGGCTTTGGTAGCTTTCATTATTCAAGAAATTTGTGCATTTTATTTAAGTTATCAAATTTATTCATATTCATAACATTCATTATCCTTTTATTATCTATTTAATTTGTACTGATGATACTTTTTTATTCCAGACATTGATAATTCATTTACTGACTTTTTAATCACTCTAGCTAGATTTTTATAACCTTTATTGACGAAAAAAATAACGGATGGCTTGATTTTCTCACTTTGCCATTTTCTATTTGATAGTTTTCTGCTGTATTTTTGGAACTTTCTTTGCTCTTTGCTTTTTTTCATAGCTTCTTAAATTGGATGCTTAAAGCATTGATTTTGAAACTTCTTACTCCTTAATAAATTTTAAGTTTCCTTCCAATTACTGCTTTAGCTGCATGACACAAATTTTGACATATTCTGTTTTCATTTTCATTTGGCTCAAAATGTTCCCTTGTATATTCTTCTTTGACCTAGTGATTATGCCTAAGTTTGTATTTATTTTCCAACTACTTGAGTTTTTCCAGATATTTTTCTATATTGGTTTCTAATTCAATTCTATTTTGGTCAGAGAACCTAGCTATATGATCTGAATATTTTAAACTTTATTTAAACTTGATTATGGCTTATATTCAGTCATGTGCCACATAACAATGTTTTGTTCAGCAATATGCTACATATATAATGGTGTCCTTGTAAGATTATAATATCATATTTTACTATACCTTTTCTATTTTAACTGCCTACAGTATTTAGTATAGTGACATGCTCTACAAATTTGCATCCTAGGAGCAATGGACTATATTATATAGCCTAGGTGTTTACATAGTAGTCTATACTATCTAGGTTTATATAACCTATCTAGGTTTATATAACCTAGATAGTAGGTTACAAACACTTTGTGTTTGAACAATGAAAAAATTACCTAATGATGCATTTGTCAGAATGTATCCCCATTATTAAGTGACATATGACTGTAATCTATTTAGCTGAATACTTCATGTATAGTTGAAAATAGTATGTATTTTTTATTACTGTGTCAAGTGGTCTATAAATGTCAATTTGACGAATTTGGTTTATATTGTTTTTCATATAATCTGTTGATTTCCTCCTACATGTGGTTTCCAGATTGTTTTGCTTTTCCCCAATTTAAATCTATCTTCCCTTCCCAACTGCCAGACTTATAAATTTCAAGCTTCAGTATCAAACATGAGGACAACAGCCTTATAGACATTATTTATACAGTTCCCATAATTGCATGAAATCTCCTAATGGATCTGCTTCTTTGATTAACTTTGACTTTACATACCTGGTATTTCTTCATATTGTCTTATCTCCTGATTTTCACTATTATTTGTTTTTATTACACCAAATGTATCTAGAGTGTTATCTATAGAAATAATTTAAAATGTAGAATGGATTTTCTTTTTAATGGTGCTTGGAAAGCATTAGCACTATGGGATCATCTTAATTAAATTCAGGAATTAAAATAATTAAATACTGAAGTGAGTTCCTTATATTGGCTTATTATGAGATAAACTTTGAAATATTAAAATTTTAAAGACTTTATTTAAGGAGACAGTGAGCCATAAATCAGGAAGCTCTAGACTGCAAGCAGCTCAGAGCTCTACCAAAGGGAACAATGAGAAAGCTTTTATAAGACATGGAAACAAGGCGAAGAAAATATTTGATTGGTCAAAATGAAACAGTGGCTTTAAAAAAGAAAACTTTAGACAAATAAAATTTATCAGAGTTTATTTGAGCAACGAACAGTTCATGAATCAGGCAGCGTTCAGGAACAGAAGAGGTTCAGAGAGTACTACTTTAGCAGCATAAGCAGTGAGCTTTTATAGGTTGAATATGAAACAAAGCAACAAAATTACTTGGCTGGGTATAGCTAGGCATTTGCCTTATTTGGGTATGATCCCATGGAAAGCTCCTACGTATACTAGTGGCTAGTTGGCTATTTCTGATTGGTTAAGCTTAAGTTTTCTTTTATTATTTACTTTGAATTGGGTTTTGGTTTGCGTACATAGGAACCCAAAGTGCTGGAGCCATCTCTCAGCCCAATAACCTCCCAATTAATTATTTAAACACCTTATTTGGATCATTTCAGTGGAAAGTTTCTAGTTGGTGGTTAGTTGGCAGTTTCTGGTTGGTTAAATTTCAATTTTGTCTTCCTAGAATATGACTGTTTATACTGAATTGGATTTCAGTTTGCTCCTACAGGAACCCAGAGCATTGGAGCTGCCTTAGCACAATGGCTTCCTAGTGAATTATGTCACCAGGCTGTTTACTTCCATTTTAACCTTACTCTCTGGGTGCAACCTTTCTGGGTTCTAGCTAGCTGTATTCACCAATGCCCACTATATTTGATAGCCCTGGATATTATTCTTGTCCTGAGCTCATCAATGCTGTCAGTCTCTCAGACTCTCAGCCAGTCTGGCATAGTTTGTTTATATCTCTGGGATTATTTTCTCCTCCAGATACTGGCCAAGTAATCATGCTCTACCTTATTGGTTCTTTGCTGCCTCCTACAGATGATTTTTTTTCCTGGTTTTACTAGTTGCCATAAGTCAGAAGTTTTTTTGTTTCGTTTTGTTTTGTTCATGTTTTGTATTTTATTAATAGTTAATTTATCACCTAACATAAAGTAGCTGGCCCACAAGCTTACACATAGAAGGGCTTAACTTAAAAACATAATCAAGTTTGATACAGAGAGACCCTGTTTTACAGCTCTATAGTGAGATTCTTCCCTTACTCTAAGTCCAAGGATTTCCATATATCAAATTCAGTTAGAAGTTTAATACAAGCTATTTAGCTCATTGTTAGTGGAAACAGAAGTCTCATCTAGTTGAATTCTTATTGTCATTGTGTTTTATACTTGTCTTTCTAAGTAGTCTTATAGCTCTTATTTTTTCCAGGTGGGAAATTAATAAGCTTGAGCTCTGAAGCCAGATTTGCCTGTGTTGTTTTCTTGCCTGTGCAACAGTACTCACTACCTATGCAACATTGCCCAAGCTGCTTAAAAATCTGTGCCTCATTTTGTTTATGAGATTGTTTTAAAGATTAAGTGAATTAATATAAATCAAGCTCTGAGATTATTGTCCAGCACATTTTAAGTGCATGATAATCATTAGGAATTATTATTTGATACAAGTTTACATTAAATCCAGCCTAATTTAAAGTAAAATCAATAGATGAGTTCAATGTAGTGGGCAAGGAAGCTCATTTTAGTTTTATTATTTGAGATAACTTAGCGAAGAGTAAATTGTAAAGTTTTACTAATTTGTTTGTTAACTTTCAATATGCTACACCAAGAATTTCTAGATGCCAATGGTATATGTTCTATGTTCTTTTGGGAACAGAATGTATTGCAAATAAGTTTTTTCATTTGCTTCAACTAACTCTGTTCCCATGACTTATAATGCCTTGGTTGCAGGTGTCCGAATTTCTTCTAACACCTTACGGAATAATAATACAGAAGGTCAAAGACAAAGCTTTCTTTATGTGCCTGCTTTCTGCTTTAGTAATTTATCAGGGGGGGAAACAACAACAACAAAAAAACAACCACTTGTGTATTCTCTCCATTTTTCCTCTTCCATGTAGACACTGAATATTTTTGATTTGAGGTGAGACTCATAATTCTTATCTGTCATGAATAAAAGTCCTGTGCTTTCTTCTACCAACAATCACAAACATGAGAATCTCAGGTGGCTATGTTAGAAAATAGATATACTACCAAACATCTTGAAATGTGGTGTAATGGGTTGTAAAGAACAGAAAATAGAGATTAATGTCAATATTCCTTTCATTTTTGCTAATAGATGCTGTGTAGCAAGTATGATGGAAATACAGTCATGATGCTTATATGTTCTTATTTGCAAATATAATTGAGAGACTGAATTTTATATAATAGTTTTATATTGAATAAACTTCTTGATATTCAACAGAAATTTTCATTCCAGAAGACCCCATCTGAAAACTTCTAAGTCTCTTTCAAACAGTGAACATTTATTGAAATAAAGATAAAACCCAGTATGGATCTTTTGTGCAGTCCCAGGTTTTTGCACCAAAAAATTAGGATTTGTTTCCAATTCCATACAAAACATGTATATTGAGAAATGCTAGCTTGAATGATTATGGATGGGAAATACTTTTGCTGTCACATTGAAGAGTAAAGGCATATCTGAAATTACAAAGAAATGAATGATCTGACATTTCCTTCAGGAGATACCCTCTGCCAAGCAAGTTTGTCATACAGACCTAGATTTGCTATATCATACATGTGCAATGATGATATTGAATAATGCCAGTTAGAAAAATAGGTACTGTTCATGTAATTTCAACTTTATGTCTTTTCAAATGAAAAAATCTTTTATTTTTTGGTATTCATGAGATGTCACTAGTACCCCCCAAATCTTTGTTTTTGTTGTAAAAGTTCCAAATCCTGGGAGTGATTATTTAGGAGCTACTTGTTTTGCATCTGAAGTGTCTGACAATTTATTGGGCCAATCAATAGTTTTCCAAAAGACAAAATGTTGTTCTGTTTTGTTTTTTGCTCATGCAACCAGTATGTAGGAAAATCATGACTATAGCTGTATCTGGAAAGTAACTGGGAAGAGGGTATGGAAAACTCCAAGATATCATCCTTCAATTTTTTATCCTTCACTCTTTCTTGAGATATTCATTTCCTCCCTCTGCAAACTGGCACCCAGGTATGGCAAGTTGGAGCTCCAGATTCACACCTCCCAGTTTTCCCTTTCAGCAGACACTAAAAGCTTCTTTTCTTGGTCTCATAATAAAAATTCTGACAGAAATTTGGCTTGATCCAACTGTGTCAGGGATCTTGCCTTAGGCAATTGCAATTTTCTGGGTAGGAGAACATCACCCTCCCTTGGAGGAGGACTTTTGTTGTCATCATTCAACAGAAGAGATGTCCACTGTGACTGTGGGGCTTTCTGGATCTTCACTTGTTTAAATTAACTATATTAAATGTGTATGTGTTTCCTTTCATTACCTACTTCTTGTATATTTTTACATGTTTTCATTTTCTCAATTTCAGAAAAGTGCTTAAGAGTTTTATATGTGTTTAACTATTTTGCTTATTAAGTGACGATGTGATGATCTATCTTTATTAGAACATCAAGAACCTGGGGAATGCTAATGTGAAAGCAGTAAGAATATGGGTGTTAATTTGGATCTCATACTTGAAACTCAGGCATGGGAAGCTGCCTGACTCTTAGTTTGTGTTCCTGTGCTTTCCACTCTCAGAGAACTGTCTAGACTTTTCTTGTTGCTTCTGTCAGTGTTATGAAACTTTTTAGATTATGAATATCAACATAAATCTTGTTAAAAATATATGTTCAGTGGCCCTACTTCAGATCAACAGAAAAAAGAACCTATAGTCTCATAAGCAGACACGTCTGAGAACACTGTGGAAGAAGTACAGGATATTTTAGGCGAGCTGGTAAATTACCTTGTCATTTTCTACCTTAATGGAGATGCCTTGCTTACTGGTATGATTACAGAGTTGCAGAGTAGAGATAGCTTGAACTGGACTAAAGGCAAAGATTTGCTTTCTGGTTGTTTAGCTATTTATTTCCTTACATTAAGCATTTATGTCCCAGAGCAATCAACATTATTTATAGATTTAAAAATCTTGCATCAGTAGCCTTGTTAATAAAAAATTATATTCTCCTCACATGTTCATGGAAATATCCTCTAAGTTTACAAAAATAATTATAAAGAATATTGTATTAATAAGATAGGTTTTTGTTTACACATTTCTATGCACATAGTAACTTTTTTGATATTTATCAAAACACTATGAGATTATTGGTGTCAGTATCTTCTGCTTACAACAGATCGAAGAAAACCTGAAGTTCAGAAGAAATATGCAATTGCTTAGGTTGACCACAGCCACACCCAAGTGCAGAGCTTTTTCATCCAAAGCCCCCACCCCTAACTCCCACCACTACCAATGCCATATGGCTTGTGTCTGATGGCCCAGTGGCACCAGAGATGCTGGCAAACTGCAATTCAGTTTATCCATTGATAAAATAAAATTCATAATAGAAGGCTGTTAATGAGATGAAATGCAAGATCAGATTTAATAGAACTTTAGAAAGTTTGAAGCTATAAGCAAATTAAGTGGTATGGTGATATGCTTCAGGGATATCGAGCTCTTTCCTTTTCACATAGTTTATCATGTCTCTTTTTAAATTTTTTGTTTGTTTGTTTCAGCATATTACGGGCCTGCAAATGTTTAGGTTATGCATATTCCCTTTCCCCCACCTGAGTCAGAGCTTCAAGTGTGCCCATCCCCCAAACAGTGTGTACCACACCCATTAGGTGTGTATATACCCATCCCCTCTTCCCCCCTCCCATCCACCAGACATTCGATGAATGTTACTACCATATATGCACTTAAGTGTTGACCAGTTAATACCAATTTGATGGTGAGTACATATGATGCTTGTTTTTCCATTCTTGGGATACTTCACTTAGTAGAATGGGCTCCAGCTCTATCCAGGATAATACAAGAGGTGCTATGTCACCATTGTTTATTGTGGCTGAGTAGAATTCCATGGTATACATACACCACATTTTATTAATCCACTCTTTTTTTTTTTTTTTTTTTGAGACAGAGTCTTGCTTTGTTGCCCAGGCTAGAGTGAGTGCCGTGGTGTCAGCCTAGCTCACAGCAACCTCAAACTCCTGGGCTCAAGCCATCCTTCTGCCTCAGCCTCCCGAGTAGCTGGGACTACAGGCATGCGCCACCATGCCTGGCTAATTTTTTCTATATATATTAGTTGGCCAATTAATTTCTTTCTATTTATAGTAGAGACGGGGTCTCACTCTTGCTCAGGCTGGTTTCGAACTCCTGACCTCGAGCAATCCGCCTGCCTCGGCCTCCCAAGGAGCTAGGATTACAGGCGTGAGCCACCACGCCCGGCCTTATTAATCCACTCTTGTATTGATGGGCACTTGGGTTGTTTCCACATCTTTGCAATTGTGAATTGTGCTGCTTTAAACATTCAAGTACAGATGTCTTTTTATAGAATGTTTTTGTTCTTTTGGGTAGATGCCCAGTAATGGGATCGCTGGGTCAAATGGTAGTTCCACTTTTATCTCTTTACGTATGTCCATACTGCTTTCCACAGAGATTGTACTAGTTTGTAGTCTCACCAGCTGTGTATGAGTGTTCCTATCTCTCTGCATCCACGCCAACATTTATCATTTTGGGACTTGTTGATAAAGGCCATTCTCACTGGGGATAAGTGATATGTCATTGTGGTTTTGATTTGAATTTCCCTGATAATTAGAGATGGTTGAGTATTTTTTTATACTTTTGTTAGCCATTAGTCTATCTTCTTTTGAAAAGTTTCTGTTCATGTCTTTTGCCCACTTTTTGATAGGGTTCTTTGATTTTTTCTTGTTGATTTTCCTGAGTTCTATATAGATTCTAGTTATCAGCCCTTTATTGGATGTGTAACATGTGAATATTTTATCCTATTCTGTAGGCTGTCTGTTTGCTCTGGCAATAGTTACCTTGGCTATGCAGAAGCTTTTTAATTTGATCAAGGTCCCATTTATTTATTTTTGTTGATGGTGTGATTGCCTTTGAGGTCTTCTTCATAAATTCTTTTCCTAGGCCAATGTCTATAAGAGTTTTTCCAACATGTTCTTCTAGAATTCTTATAGTTTCACACCTTAGGTTTAAGTCTGTTATCCACCATGAGTTGATTTTTCTGAGATGTCATAGGTGTGGATCCTGTTTCAGTCTTCTAGATCTGTAAGAAATGATGTTGGTATTTTGATAGGGATTGCATTGAATGCGTGGATCATTTTGGGTAGTATAGACATTTTAACAATGTTGATTTTGCCTATCATGAGCATCGTATGGTTTTCCACCTGTTTACGTTCTCTATTGTTTCCTTCCTCAGTGTTTTGTAGGCAAGATGGCAGATAAGAAATACCACCAGCCAGAGTTTCTGTACAAGAAAGACATATTTTAGAAGAAAGTGAAAAAAAATAAACAGGCAGACAAACATAGATCAGATGAGGGTTCATAGGAAGGGTGCCTGAAACTACAGGAGATTCCATGGGAAGAAGTTGTGGACGAGAACTGGAAGGAGTAAGACCCCTGAAAGGCTTGGAGACCAGCAACAAGGGTAGGTAGAGCAGTTAAACTTCTCCCGTGCATCTCAGACTGTTTGTGAGCTCCTGAGTGGTTAGGGAAATCTACTAACAGGACCCCAGCCGCTGCTGCCAGTGAGTGGTAAGCCTCTTGTAGATAGGACACCAGGCTCCCAGCTCTCTTAGGGCACCTCTTGGCCCACTAACATGAGCCGATTAGTAGTCACCATATTGTTTTATTCTCATTATGGTTTTAATTTTTATTTTCTGGCTGATTAGTGAGGTTGAGTATTTTTTCATATGTTTGTTAGCCATTTATATATCTTTCTTTAAAAAATGTCTGTTCATATCTTTTGCACACTTTTTAATGGGATTGTTTTTTCTTGCTGATTTGTTTGAAATACTTATGGATTCTGGATGTTAGTCCTTTGTCAGATGTATAGTTTGTGAATATTTTCTCCCATCCTATAGGTTGTCTGTTTACTTTGTTGATTATTTAGTTTGCTGTGCAGAAACGTTTACTTGTATTAAGTCCCATTTATTTATTTTTGTTTTATTGTATTTGACTTTGGGGTCTTAGTCATAAATCCTTTGCCTAGGCCAATGTCCAGAAGATCTGGTCCTAGGTTTTCTTCTAGAACTTTTATAGTTTCAGGTTATACATTTAAGTATTTAATCCATCTTGAGTTAATTTTTGTGTATGATGATATATAGGGGTTCAGTTTCATTCTCTTGCATATGGCTATTCAATTTTCTGAGCCCCCCCACCATGTATTAAATAGGGTCCCAGTGTATGTTTTTGTCTACTTTGTTGAAGATTACTAACTGAAAGTATATGGTTTTATTTCCAGTTATCTATTCTGTTCCATTGATCTTGGTGTCCACTTTTATACATGCTATTTTGGTTACTATAGACTTTTAGTATAATTTTAAATCAGATAAAGTGATGCCTATAGATTTTTTCTTTTTGCTTAGGATTGCTTTGGCTATTTGAGGTCTTTCTTGACTCTACATGAAATTTAGGATTGTTTTTCTAATTCTGTGAAAAATGATGGTGATATTTGGATGGGAATTGAATTGAATCTGTAAATCACTTTGGGCAGTATGGACATTTTAACAATATTGATTCTTCTATTCCATAACGGTATGTTTTTCCATTTGTTCTTCTTGTAGAAATCTTTCACCTCTTTAGTTAAGTATATTACTAGGTATTTTATTTGTTTTGTAGCTACTGTGCATGGTATTGAGTTCTTTTTTTTATTTCAGCATATTATGCGGGTACAGATTTTAAGGTTTCAATAAATGCCCATTTCCCCCCTACCCCCACAAGTCTGAGTCTCCAGCATGACCATCCCTCAGATGGTGCACATCTCACTCATTATATATGTATATACCTGCCCCCTCCCCCCTCCCACCTGCCCAATACCCTATGACTGTAGTACCTATGTGATCACTTAGGTGCTGTTCAGTTAATACCAATTTGCTGGTGAGTATATGTGGTGCTTGTTTTTCCATTCACTTAGTAGTATGGGTTCCAGCTCTAACCAGGAAAATATAAGATATGCTATATCCCCATTGTTTCTTAGAGCTGAATAGTACTCCATGGTATATATATATACCACATTTTATTAATCCATTCTTGGATTGATGGGTACTTGGGCTGTTTCCACAGCCTTGCAATTATGAATTGTGCTGCTATAAACATTTGAGTGCAGGTGTCTTTTCTGTAGAGTGTCATTGGATCTTTTGGGTAGATGCCCAGCAATGGGATTGCTGGATCAAATGGTAGATTCATTTGTATCGCTTTAAGGTATTTCCATATTGCTTTCCACAGAGGTTGAACTAATTTGCAGTCCCACCAGCAGTGTAGGAGTGTTCCTCTCTCTCCGCATCCACGCCAGCATTTATTGTTTGGAGACTTTTTGATAAAGGCCATTCTCACTGGGGTTAAGTGATATCTCATTGTGGTTTTGATTTGCATTTCCCTGATGATTAGAGATGTTGAGCATTTTTTCATATGTTTGTTGGCCATTCTTCTGTCTTCTTTAGAAAAGTTTCTGTTCAAGTCCTTTGCCCACTTTTTAATAGGGTTATTTGATTTTTTTCTTCCTGATTTTCATGAGTTCTAAGTATATTCTAGTTATCAGTCCCTTATGAGTTCTTAATTTTATTCTTAGTTTGGCTGTTATTAGTGTATAGAAATGCTACAGATTTGTGTACATAAATTTTGTTACCTGAGATTTTAATTAATTTATTCATCAATTCTTGGAGTCTTTTGTAGGAGTAAAATTAAAACCCTTTCTTTCATAGATGCACCTTTGGTTTTATATCTAAAAAGTAATCACCAAACTCAAAGGCAATTAGATTTTTTCCTATGTTTTCTTCTAGTAGTTTTATATTTTTATGATTTGCATATAGGCCTATGATCCATTTTGAATTAACTTTTGTGAAAGGTGTAAGGTCTGCATCTTGATTCACTCTTTTTTGTATGTGGTTGCCCAATTGTTCAAGAATCATTTGTTGAAAAGACCACCTTTTCTCTATTGTTTTGCCTTTGCTCCTTTGTCAAAGATCAGTTGACTACTATATTTATGTGGATCTTCTGGACTTTCTAGTATGTTCCACTGATCTATTTACCTATTCTTTGACCAATATCACACTCTGTTGATTATTGTAGCTTTAGAGTTATTCTTTTTTTTTGAAGTTAGGTAGTGTCCTCTAACTTCATTCTTATCATTCAAGATTTTGTTTAAGTCTTTTGCTTGTCCATATAAACTTTAAAATTAGTTTGTTAAAATCCATGCAATAACTTGATAGAATTTTATTGATATTGCGTTGAATCTGTAGATTAAGTTTGAAAGAACTGACACTTTAACAGAGTTGAGTTTTCCTATCCATGAATATGGAGTATCTCTCTGTTTATTTAGTTCTTTGATTTCTTTCATCAGAATTGTGTAATTCTCCTCATATAGATCTTGCACATATTTTGTTAGATTTATACCTAAATATTTTATTTTGAGGAGTACTAATGTAAATGGTAATATTTTTTTAAATTTCAAATTGAACTTGCTCATTTCTGGTATATAGGAAAGCAATTGACTTTTTTATATTAACCTCTTATCCTGCAATGTTGCTATAATCCCCTAGTTACTGGAGGTTTTCTTTGATTGATTCTTTACTATTTTCTTCATAAATGATCATGTCATCTGTGAACAAAGACAGTTTTGTTTCTTCTCTCTTAATCTATATATCTTTTATTTCTTTATCTAGTTTTTTTGCATTAGGTCGGACTTGCAGTACAATTTTGAAGAGCAATGGTGGAAAGAGACATTTTGTTTATTCCTGATTTTGATGGGAAAGTTTAAAATTTCTCACTGTTATATATAATGTTTGCTATAGGATTTTTTTATAGCTATTCTTCATCAAGTCGTGTTAGTTTACTTCTATTTCTAGTTTACTTTGAGGTTTCCTTTATCATAAGTGAGTGTTATATTGTGTCAAATAGTTTTTCTGCTTCTATTGATATGACCATGTGATTTTTCTTCTTTGTCTGTTGATGTGATGGATTACAGTGATTTATTTTGCAATGTTGAATCTGCCTTGCAAACCTGGGATAATTTCCACTTGGTTACTGTGTATAATTCTTTGTATACATTATTGGATTTGATTTGCTAATATTTGGTTGAGGGGTTTCACGTGTATGTTTATGAGAGATATTAGTCTGTAGTTTTATTTTCCGTAATGTCTTTGTATGATTTTGGTATTAAGATAATGCTGGCTGCATATGATGAGGAAGTATTTCTCATTGGAATATGAAGAACTCCCTTTGCTTCTAATTGCTGATATTATAGAGAATTGGCACAATTTCTTCCTTGAATATTTTGGTAGTATTCACCAGTGAATCCATCTGGGCTTGGTGCTTTCTGCTTTGGAAGGTTACATTATTGATCCTATTTCTTCTCTTTTTTCTTTCTTTCTTTTCTTTTTTTTAGAGACTTGATCTTGCTCTGTTGTCCAGGCTTGAGTCCAGTGGCATAATCATAGCTCACTGTAATCTTGAACTCCTGGGCTCAAGCGATCTTCTTGCCTCCGCCTCCCAAGTAGCTAAACTACAAGCATGTGCCAACACACCTGGCTCCTTTCTTAAAAATATTTGTAGAGATGAGATTTGGTTATGTTGCCCAGGCCAGTCTCTAGCTCCTGGCCTCAAGTGATTCTCCCAGCTTGAGTATCCAAAATGTAACTCTATTTCTTTAATACATATAGACCTATTTGGATTGTTTATTTTTTCTTGTGTGAGTTTTGGCAGTTTGTGTCTTTCAAGAAATTAGTCTATTTTATGTAGGTTTTGAAATTTGTGAACAAAAAGTTGTTCTTTTGCCCATTTTTATTGGATTGTTTGAGTTTGATATATTCTAGATACAAGTCCTATATCAGATATTTTTAAATATCTATGCCTTATTTATTCATTTTCTTAGCAGTGCCTTTGAAGAAAAGAAGTTACTAATTTTAATGAAACATATTTATCTAACGTGTTTGCCTTATTCATTATGGTTTTGCTGTTATAGGTAAAAAACCTATGTTTAACCTTAGATCACAACGATTTTTACTATGTTTCATTGTATAATTTTAATAATTTTAGGCTTTACATTTAGATCTAGAATACAT
This sequence comes from Microcebus murinus, assembly GCF_040939455.1. Taxonomy (NCBI): domain Eukaryota; kingdom Metazoa; phylum Chordata; class Mammalia; order Primates; family Cheirogaleidae; genus Microcebus; species Microcebus murinus. The sequence goes on from NC_134107.1 coordinate 84,611,607, forward strand.
TTTTGATTACTTTTTCTATATGGTGTGAAGATAAGTTAAAATTCTTTTAACTTAAAATTCTTATGGATATGTGGATATCCAATGGTTCTTACATGTTTTAAATGTATTTATCTTGCTATATTGGGATGCATTTTTTAAAAGCTGTTTCACTTCTATTTCTTAAAGAGGATGCTGTGTTGTGTTTAGATAGACAGGTAAATTACTTGTGAGAAATTTGATCTTTTTGAGGCTGTTTTTAACTTTAGCAGGATGGATCTACAGTAGGATTTGCTGTGATTCTAAATTTGCCCTTCTCCAAAGGGAGTTTTTGTATTCATTACTAAATGCTTGGATTGCTCAGTGTAGCCTCTTCTCTTTGCTTGTTTGGAAATCAAATGTCTACTTGACCTGTGTAAATTCCTGTAATACCTTATGTTGCTTTTTATGTTCTTTCACTGTTAGTTTTGGTTTTTGTTTGTTTGCTTGTTTTTGTCTATCCTGATTAAGTCTTTTCCTTAGCATGTGAGTTTTAGTGTTTGGCTAAAAACTCAAAATAAAGGAGACATCCTATCAAGATTTATAAGATTCATTTTTCTTGGCAGTTTTTTTTTTTCCTATGGTACTCTGCCCGGTATATTCCAGTCCCACCAAAAGACCAAAAATGTGATTTCTGTCTGTTGAATTCAATGAGATTGCTGTCTTCTGTTTGACCTGCCCATCCCTGCACATCAGTCTGGAAAGAGGCCCCAGAAAAAAACAGGAGCTACTGTAGAACTGACTCTGCTTTTTCTCCCTCTTTTCAAGGATTACCATTCTGCACTCCATGCTGTAAAACATCTAAAAAATTTATTTCATATTTAGCCCAGTTTTATAGTTGTTTATAGTTGGAGGCACAATTACTTCATCATTACTAACAGTGTAAGTACAAAAGCAAGTTTTAAAACAATTGAAATTGTTCACAACGTCTGTCTGGAACAACTTCCCTGACTTAATCTTGTGCTTCTAGTCCCTTTAATTTCTTAAGTTTTCTCCTTCTTATAGCCTTTCTTCAACCCTAAGGGAGCACTTTTATGGATTTGATTTTGATTCCCCATTTTTGTTTGATCAAGATGTACCCTTCAGTTATGTTGCCAATAACTATCCTAAATAAATTTTTTGTTTGCTTGGGGAATTTGTGCAGACTCACATAGGTGACTCCCTGTTCAGGTTTGGACCTAGATAATAATAGATAGACACAGTAATATTAAATAGAACTGTCTAGCTAGTTATATGTCTTTGGAAGATATTTGTCTTTGCACCCCTTTCTTTCTAGCAAAAGTCTTGTAATGATAAGAGATAATAAGCAGTCCAACTTGAGAATAATACTATGAACTAACTAATAATTTAACCCATTTATAGGGTTTGCAGGGGAAGGGGAGCGGTGGACTGGAGTTAGTGATAGGTTGGTGTTGGCAGAGATTGGTTGGAATTTGTACACTACATAGTTGCTGAACTAATAAATGGTCTTTAACATTTGTGGGTATACATGGAGTTGATGATAGTTCAATTTTTCTGTGATGTTATCTAAGAACATGTGTTTTTGATCGAACTAGTATTAAAATAGTTTGCACTTCACTTGAATGACCATCATGATGTGGTATGATATGGTTTATCTATGTCAAGGGACAAAGTATGCTTTAAAAGTTCATTTCTCCATTCCTCACAGCTTACATGCCAACATGGATCTTTCTTATTTCAGTCACGTGCAAGAATTACCAACTGTGTTCTAGGTATTGCACAATGGAATTTAATTCCAAAGTTCAGAAAGAAATGAAGTATAACCAAATTCAGAATCTTAAGAAAATGTCTTCATGATTAATAATATTAATTTTATGAAAGCAATTCAGAATTATACTCCCAGCACCAGACGTTTATTGAATGGATGAATGAATGCAATTTTAAAAAGGTTATGAGACAAGGGATAGGAATTGATAATGTGCATAATCTTTTATCCTTGTAGGCATAATTAACTGAAACATATTATATACATCTGAAATCCACCCTGTAAGAAACAATATAAAATTAAGACGCCCCAGATAGTTTCTCATGTGAGCAGGTAGAAGGTACATTGAAAATGACTTACCTCTTTGTTATAGATCTGATGTAGTAGTGGAGAGAGCACTGGGAGTTCTATTATCAGTTGTGGAATTTGTGGAAGTAATGACCTCTCTCAGTCTCGGTTCCTTCATCTTAAAAATGGAAAATTATTGTGAAAGGAAGAGAATTAAATGATTAACTGTATCCTAGTCATATTGTAGCTGCCCATAAAATAGTCACCTTCTTCTTCCCTTTTTATCATTGCGATCAATATATAAGTATATTAAATATTATTGTTGTTAATAAATATTATATATTAGTTCTTATGATTAAATGCAGATATCTGTGCACAAAAGGTAAACTCTTGAGGAAAAATGGAAAAGAGAGAAAGGGAGAAAAGGGACCAGAGAGAGAAAAGTGCTGTATTGTTTCACCCTAAATTTTAGCCACATCTCATGCTCAGATTGTGATCTATGTGGAAATAAAAACTACTGAAGTGATAAAGTATTAATAGATTTGATCCTCTTTTTTTGTATGTGGGATACTGATTCATTCAGTTTATGGAACTATTATTTGCCAAGTCAATTATCTACCAAGTCCCAGATATTGTGCAAAAGGCTAATAATGCAGGAAGGAATTAGGAAGAAATAATCTCTGCCTTTATAATAAAGTTTACAGCCTGCAAGTGTAGATGCATATGATTCCTGAAGATTTGTGTCACAAGGGAAAGGAGCTTTGGCCATGGGGACATGTGACAGGGACCCCCTTCCCCAACCTCATTGGAAAGGGCCATTGAGGAAACCTGTGTGGTAGGGGTATTTAAGTTGAGATTTAAGCATGAGTATAATTTTCTAGGTCACAGGGTGGGCTGAGAGGCAGTGGGGGATGGCATGCCAGGAGGAGGAACCATCTCTGCAAAGGCCCTGAGAAAGGAGAGAGCCTGGTTTGCACAGGGACTAAAACAAAGCTGGCATGAATAGGACTCTTAGGAGAGGCTGTACAAAGAGGCTTAAGATGAGGCTGGAGGAAGTTCAAGGCTAAGTAATGTAGGATCTTATCTACTAAGTTAAATTTTTTGTACTTTAGGATCATTATGAAGCCACTGAAAGATTTTAATCAGGGAATGCAACTGATTCCTATTTTAGACAAATATTTTTTGCTGCAGTTGAGAGCCATGGGTTTGAAGAGAGAAAGCTTGTTTATGCAGAAAAGAACTAGGAAAGTGGTAGATTTGTGCAATGTGGAGATGGTAATGGTTGGCACTGGAGTGGTGGCATTAGACCTAGATAATTTAAGGTTAGGGATAAGGTAGTTATAAATTAGCATTAGATTTTGCCCTATGGGCTAACCCTGCTTCAAAAGCCCTTCTAACCTCTTGTATCCTCTTCCTTACCTAGAGAAGTTTTATGCATCCTTCAAGTTTAAAATCAACAGCTACCTGAATTTTAATAATTTCCCTTCAAGAGGAAGAGTTGGTAGCTTACTATTGCAACACCTGGCAAGGTGGTTCTAACTTATTTAGTATGACACTAAAAACATTTACCATACTAGCATTTTTAGCTGAGCCTCTTTAGGTGGCTATAAGCTTATTGTGGGCAGGACTGTTGACTCATTTTATATCCTAAGGGCTTGGCACAGCAATGATACATATTAACACACCAGTGTATATTTAAATAAATAAAATATGCTAATTGAATCACTGTTAGCCAATTTGGCTTTCTCTGTCCATAAAGATAAGTGGAAATACTTCAGGGAGACTTATGAGAAGTCTGCACTAGTAATTTGCTTCACTAAGAGGAAATAAGATCATATTGGAGATAAAGTATAAAAAATATGTAACTACTGCCAAAATGTGAATGTCGTTGCTTATGCAATATGTCCTGATTTGAGATATGCCCAAAGATATTTTTCTTACCTATGAAGACAACATTTTTGATGTTTATGTTCTAATAAATGCACATTGCTCTAAAGTACATTTAATTGGCTACTTTGACCCTAAAATCCAATATATTCCAGGCATAGAGGCAATCTGTAAATTAATAATAAGAAGAAAGGCACAGACTTATCTCTTTTACTTATACCTACCTCATCTAGTTTGGGGGGACAATCAAAGCTTGATTTCTCTCAGAACCTTATTACATTACTGGTTTTGGAATGACATTGCAGCTTGCCTATTACCATGATTCATGGGATGATTTCCACTGGCTTGTAATATAGCACCTGTTCAGTTTTTAAAGAAGCCATTTGATCCTGTCATAAAGTGACTGTCCAACTTAATATGAAACAGAATGAGCTTAAATGAAGGCCAGGACAAGACCTGGAGGGACCGTTTCCACCCTGCCTATAAAACTCTTGCCCTATAGGGAAGTGTCTGAACATCTGTACAGATTGGTACTGAACTGAATCAGTGCTGTCATTTTTTTTTCTTCTCTTGTTAACACAATATGTGCTCTTAGAAAATGATAGTTCTGTTTGGAAAAAAGAAAAGGACCAAATCAAACACCTTAGCTATATGGTCATCCTGTTTCGGAGAGCAAGCCTGGACAGGGACTCCAAAAGTGAGGGCTGAATGTTGACCAAGACAGAGCTGGACTGCACCCTGTAGAAGATGAAGCCTATGGCCAAGAAATCAGGAAGAATTCAAAGGTACAGATGAAATGGAGTAAGATCCAGTGATTGTTCAGTAGCAGGTTGTTTAATACCCATGTATTTGGGTAGTTTTGAGAGTTCCTCTTGGAATTGACTTCTAGTTTTATTTCACTGTGATCTGAGAAGGTGCATGGTATGATTTCAATTTTTTTTTTTTTTTTGAGACAGAGTCTCACTTTGTTGAGGCTAGAGTGAGTGCCGTGGCATCAGCCTAGCTCACAGCAACCTCAAACTCCTGGGCTCAAGTGATCCTCCTGCCTCAGCCTCCCGAGTAGCTGGGACTACAGGCATGCGCCACCACGCCCGGCTAATATTTTTTTGTATATATATTTTTAGTTGATCAATTAATTTCTTTCTATTTTTTAGTAGAGATAGGGTCTCGCTCAAGGTGGTTTCAAACTCCTGACCTCGAGCAATCCGCCCGCCTCAGCCTCCCAGAGTGCTAGGATTACAGGCGTGAGCCACCACGCCCGGCTTGATTTCAATATTTTTGAGATTTGTTTTTTGGCCTAACCTATGATCTATCTTGGAAAATGTTCTATGTGCTGATGAGAAGATTGTATATTCTACAGTTTTTGAGTAGACTGTTCTTTAAATGTCTGTTAGGTGCATTTGCCCTAAAGTCCCATTTAAGCCCAGGGTTTCTGTGTTGATTTTCTGCCTAGATTATCTGTCTTGTTTTGTCAGTGTGGTATTGAAGTCCCTGGCTACTATCATGATGCTGTTGTTTATTTCTTTCCTTAGATTTACATACAGTGTTAGTATTGCCATGAGATACAGTTCTGTTCATCATGTTGATTGTTATCTGGTTGTTTCATTTCTCTCTTGTTATTTATAAGAGCTGTGAGTTTAACATTTGGATATTTTTACACTGGTGGGTATTGATTGTTCTATTCCATGTATAGAACAATGGAATAGAGCATTTATTTTAGGGTGAGTCTAATGGTGACAAATTCACTTAGTGCTCACTGTCTGTGAAAGACTTTATTTCCCTTTCACTTATGAAACTTAGTTTTTTTACCATAAAAAATTCTTGCTGGCAGTTATTTTCTTTCAGAAGACTAAAAATGGGACATGTATCCCTTCTGGCTTGTGAGGTATATACTTAGAATTCTGCCATTAGTTGATATGTTTTCCTTTGTAAGTTACTTGATAATTTCACCTCACAGCTTATAGGATTTTCTCCTTCATTTTGACTTTGGCCCGACTTATGACCATGTGCCTTGATGATGTCCTATTAGATATGAATTTTAGATGACCTTCTTGTATCTAGTTGTCTAAATTTCTTGCAATACCAGGGAACTTTTCCTCAATTATTCCCTCAAATAGGGTTTCTATACTTTTTGCAGTTTCTTCTTCTCCTTCATGGATACCTATGATTCTTATACTCATTCACTTTACATAGTCTCACATTTCTCAGAGAGATTGTACATTTTTATTGACTCTTTTTTCTTCATTTCTGACTTACTGGGTTAATTTGAAAGCCTTGTCTTCAAGCTCTGAAATTTTTTCTTCTGCTTAGTCTAGTCTGTTAAAACTTTCTACTGTATTTTGAAATTTCCTAAATGACTCTTTCATTTCTAGAAGTTCTGTTATACTTGTTCTTAAATTATCTATCTCTTTAGGAAAGTTTTTCATTCATGTCCTGATTTTTTTGTTGTTGTTGTTTGTTTCTTTGTGTTTGTTTTCAACTTTCTCATCAATCCTATTGAGCTTACTTTCCATCCATATTCTGAATTCCATATCTGAAACTTCAATAATTTCCTTTTGGTTAGAGTGCTTTGCTGGGTATCCATTGTGATTCTTTGTGGGTGTTAAAATAGCCTGCTTTTTCATGTTGCCAGAGTTCTTATGCTGGCTTCTTCTCATCTAGAACTTCTCTTCTCAACTTAAGGTAGATAGATTTGCTGTTCTGTTCTGCTGAGAACTCTGTTGTTCAGAGAACAGAAGGGGAGGTCCTTGTATGCTGGGCTGGAGTTCTCCTCCAGAAGATTGACCAGGTAGGGGATGAGTGGGTGCATGGTGAGCCTTTAACACTGCTGTTCTCCTTCATCTCCCTGTTTGCCTGTGGTTGTCATAGGTGGTTGTTGTGCACAGTGGGTATACATGCAGCACTTGGAGCATGATGGCTTTAGCATTTTCCCTATCCAGGTCTGTTGGTGGCAGTGGTGGCAGTGGCTGTACTACCCAGAAGGCAGTATTGGCACCTGGGGCTCTGGGTGCATTCTTTGCGCAGGTCCTGTGGCAGCTGTGGCTGGGTGCTGCCACCCAGGTGGTGGCAGCAGGCACTGGGTCTGTGAGTGACAGCTCTGCTCAGGTCTTGCAGCGGTAGCAAGGGAACCGGGTAGCATGGGTTGCACAAGGGTGCTCAGTCTCCCTGCTCCCTCCACATTCCAGCAGTGGCAGTGGGGAAGAGGAAACAAGGAATCTGACCCCTGGGTAGATGCAGCGCTCTGGGGCTGCAGTCTCCAAATGGTGCTCGCCACAGTGCCCAATATTTGGAGATCGACAGGACCACATTGTGCCTTATCTCTGGAGCAAGGACACTGCACAGTCTCTAGTCAGCTCCTACACCTCTTATTGTGGTGTCCATGGGAGAAGTGTAGAGCCCTGGGATTCTCTACTCTGTTCCTTACCTAAGTGCAGGTACCTTCCTTGAGTACCGCCAATCCTGCTGAGCAGGTCTCCCCACTCCTTCTCCTTCACCTTGGATGGCTCCCTTCAACTCTCTGTTGATGCCCGATATTCTTTCCTAGATGATTTATCTGAACATGAATATCTACTCACCACTTTCTATCCTTTCCTTTACAGTGGTGTGTGCAGGTTGCTTCTAGTTCACCATCTTGGCCAGAAGTTCATTTGTTATTGAAAAAATCAGGAAAGGCTTCATGTAAGAGATAACATTTAAATTCATCCTGAATTGATAAGTAGGATGTGTATTAATGCAGAAGAAGATATAGGAGAAACACCACTAGCACAAAGAACAAGTACAGGTAAATTACATTGAAGAGAAAGTCTGAAGAATGTAAGGCAAGATTTTGATTTTGCTGTGGGCCTGACTAGAAGAAGTGGAATAAGGTAGATCTAGATTAGGGTTGGCATAAATTGGTAGTGTAAAGATTTCATTCATTATTATTAATTTGGAATAAATTTGAGTCATTGAAAATTTCTGGAAAGGAACAGGCCAGTGTATGTGGTAAGTAGTATCTATAGTGGAAGTGGCAGAACCTGGAAGCATGAGCTAATGAAGGCTAACTGATAAGCGTCAGTTGCAATCAGCAACTAGGCATCCTGGTTACTATTGTCACATAATGTATCATTCTAAAACCTAGTGAGTCAAAACAATAATCACAGTTAATATGAATCAGGAAATTGACATGGCTTAACGGGGTGGTTCTGGCTGGGGTCTCTCAACATATTGCTGCTAGAAGGTGGCAGGAGCTGAACTGTAAGGAACTAGAGCTGCTGGGTCCCCCTTGATTTCTGTCCCTTCCCATCCTCTCTTACTGTAGCCTCAGGGATTCAACATATAGTCTGTTTGTACAGAGTAGCTTGGGCTTCCTTTGGAATGGCAGCTTCAGGTTAATTTACTGTTTCCATGGTAGCTCAGGGACCCAGAAAGAGGGTTTTAGTGAGTAAAATGGTATCTGTGCCATCCTTTCTAACTTAGCTTAAGATGTTACCCAATGTCACTTTTGCTGCACTCTTAATTATAAGTGAGTCACAAACCTTTCTAGATTCAAGAGGAGGGGAATTAGACCCTAGGAATATGGCAAAGCTATAAAAGAACATAGGGAATGAAATATGACAGAACTGTCATATTTGGACAGTGGAATGTGTGCTACAAGAGGGAAGTCAGATTTGACAGTGAAACATGAAATCCATATCAAGGAATGCATTAATATTTAACTAATGAATGAAAATAGAAAAGTCATGATAGGAGACACTTTTTAAGGACCTCTGTGTTTTCATGAACATCACACTTATGGTAGTTTGTTTAAATTCATATCTCTTCCAGTATAATGAGGCATCTTCATGTTTACATGTCTGGGAGTTAAAACAATGCTGATGATATACCAATATGAATGAACAGATTCTCTTACAGGCTGTCACTATAGACTATCTAGATGTAAACATCTGGAAAGAGGTTCAAATACAAGATTAAAAAATGTAGGAGAGACACGAGGATGAGAGATTTAGCTGTGAGAAGCATTTCCACAGAGGCTGTCCTTGAACTTTTATGATATGGCCAGTTTTCTTCTCTGGGCTTTCACTGATACAGGAATCTTTAAATCAGGTTATCTGCATGAATGTGATATAATTTAGGGTCATTTTTATCTAGTTATGATATGCTTTCTGCTCTAGTTAATTTATTTTCCTTTTTTTTTTCATCCAGACTCACAGTGGTTCTCTAAGGGCTATGTTATCTAGTGAGAGGCTGAACTCAGGCTCAAGTCCAGCTCCTCTATTTATTCAGCCACCCTTTGAGGGCAGACAAGTGGCCATCATATCACTGCTGCTATACAAAGTAGGTTTTGGTAAAGAACAAGCTTTATCTTGAAGCCTGGCTGTGTTAGATATTGCCTATGTGACCTTGGCCTAGTTATTTAATCTTTATGAGCCTGTGTTCTCATCTGTAAAATTGAGAAAATAATACCTAGCAGAAATCATATGGGATTGTGAATATAAAATGTAGCACTGAACTTGGTACATAGAAGTTAATCAATAAATAAGAGAGCAATTTTCTGGCACAGTCTAACTATTAGGATATGGTGGGGAGGAGAAGCACAAAATGTTTGATCTGAATATTTGGGCCCTTGCAACAGTGGTATCTTGTCAACTGTGAGTTAATTCATGAATTATGAAGCTTTGGCTATAGTGATACAAAGAAATTTCCCACATTTTATATTGAAATATTAGATTTCATGCCTGTGTATAGCTACTACTCATGTGAACTATTAAATGACTGTAAGAAAATTAGGTGAGCATTTTCACTGGAGTTAATGCAGATTCTGCAAAATATCTGATGTAATCTTTGGTTATATAATTATTTTGATTCCTCACAATTTAAGCAGTGTTTTTATAAGGGCATCCTTTGGGTTTTAGCTCATCTTTTCTTAAGATCTGTAATTCCTCATGATAAATGTTATGTGCACAGAATATTAGATCATGCTCTCTTGTAATATGATGCTGAGAGGGACTTAGGAAGCTTTTTGCATTCATTTGACAATAAACTGTTCCTGTCTTCTTGCTACATCTTAAGTCCCTTGATTAATATGGCATGCTTTTATTGGTATAAATTCATTTCCCAGACAATTTTCATAAAACAACAGTTCTTCAATGATACATGTTCACAAAAAAAAAACATTAAATAATGCGTTCTCTCACCAAGCAACCTCAGAATATTAGCTTGAACTCTCTAGGCCTTGGTTTACTCATTTAAAAAAGTTTTTGAAGTATTTGATCTTTGAAAAGTTCTGTTATCTTTTGTGCTAAGACTCTCATTTACCAGGAAAACAAAGTTGTAAGCATTAGCTTTTTCTTCCACTAAATAGACTCATAAAATAAATTGAATGGTGACATATTGCCTTCTAATTATGTCTGAATGATGTCTCAGATGGAAATGAAATATGCCCCAAGGCATATTTCTTCTAGCTTGCTAGACCAGCCACTGCTTTATTTCCTTTTTTCAGCTCCCATATTTCCCAGCTCCTTGAAGCTATTAATAGATTCATTGCAAGTTTCACTGATCACTCAGACCAAGGCTGTTTCTAGCCAGATCTAGAAGCAACATTCTTCCATCCTACCTCTGTTTTACCTAGCACAGAACTGAATATATAGCATGAAAAAGAAATTTAAAAATTGCAAGCTTATAAAGGTGATGAAAACCTCAAGCATCACAGTCAAGTCAAATATAACCATTTTATACTAGTTAACTATGAAACAATAATTTCATATATTTTTGTATTATTTAGCTTTATGTTTTTTTAGTGACAATAATATTGTAATACCACTTTCTCTAGATAATAGTAACTCGATCTTTCCTTTCACAGGGTTGATTGAAATATGATTTTTATTATTAACAGTTTGGAAACACTTCTCTCCTTTTTATAGCTAATTGTTAGTAATGTGATATAATTTTTAGGATTATCGGTCAAGTTTTGAAAACCTCTATTTGGATATGGTCTCTGTCCCTTTATCTTGGTGTAGAATATCAAGTACTTGGCCTGTAGGTGAAAAGAGCATTTCAAGAAGCCAACCCTACATTTGACCAGGAACAACTTTTAGAAAATGCCCCCAAACCACATCATTCTCTCACTAAATCCTAATTAAACATATATCCCTAACTCAGTTTCCTGTTAGTATGGTTACACAATTATCCATAGCCACCTTAAAGCCACTGAATATAAGAGGAGGTATGATGAAGGGAAAGAGGCATAACAAAGAGATAGTGGTCCCGTCTGCAAAAATGTCTTACTTTTTTAAATTTTACAAAATTACACCACATTGTGAATACCTTGCAAAGCTCTCCCAGGGCTTTGAAAGAAAATTGTGCAAGTAGAGGTTTCTGCAGCTAAAGTTTGATTAGCTTCACAATAAAATTACCTCTGTTCCCACCCTTTAGCTTTTACCAGGGACTCCTAATCCTTGAAATCTCCTGCTAGGACAAGAACTATTCCCAGAAGGGTGAAACAGAGCCTGGGGCTTTGGTACTGATTTTATTTTTGTCCTTCCTACTATTTAGCCCAATTAGCCCCATCCCAACTATTTAGCCCCTATCTCAGCCAGCTGCTTTGGCGTCTAACCTCATAAACACAAATTCCCACAATTCCATAATGAAATAATCATCAAATTGATGCATAGCAGCAGCTCCTTAGATATCTACTTTCTTCATTCTTGTTATGTTGTATTTATTTATTTGCAAATTTTACTTGTGTCTGTATTATCATTCAGTTTGCCATATGGAGGCTGTGACAGCTTCTCAGGTTGGTTCTGATTTCTTCTGAAGCACATGTTGTCAACATATTTTAAGTTTGAGACTACCCATACTCAACAGTTGCAAAACTTTTGGATTAAGTTTAATTTTTAGTACTTCCTGAGCTAAGTGACTTGCAATTCTCTCCACACATGATCAAAGCATATAATACAGCACAAATCTGTAAGCAATCAGTTTGAAACCAGCATATTACTCCCCATAAAGATGCTTCCAGCAGACAGCATTAATCAACCACAGCTCTTTTTTCCCAATAGTTCTACATGCAGGTTTGAAAGTGTGGCTCCCTGCAATTATATGCTAACTAATACCCTGATTATAATATTTATGAGAACTATAATATTCTAGGGAACTTTAAAACAGTTTAAATAATGTTATTATAATAATTTCATTTTTTAGTATTCATCTTTTTCAGTATTATATAAAAGCTAATATTAATTTGAGCTTTTACAACATGCCTGCTAAGTAAATTGATGTTTAGAGAAGCTAAAATAATGAGATATACAATTAGGTACTCATTCTCTATAAATAGGATTTTTATCTGGCAAATAAAGTCAAGATTCTAACCCAGGTCTTACTAACTCCAGACTCTCAGTGTGTGTGTGTGTGTGTGTGTGTGTGTGTGTGTGTGTGTGTGTGTGTGTGTTTGTGTATGAGACATTTTTTCTCTTTGTGCTCATTCTCTTCCTCTCCTCCCAGGTTGCTTTGGCAGAATCACTCAATATTTCTCTCTTTCCCCCTCTCTGAGTCTCATTGTTCATGGTAATTATATAAAGTTGCTGCAAACACTGAATCAGTGAATACGGAACCATTGCTCCTAGGGGAAATACAGGGTTAGGGTCCTGCAAGCTTCCGTTCACAACATTTTCAGCTGTTCAGTACTTAACCTTGTTTTATGTGTGTTTCTGTTTAAAGACACTTTATTTAGTATATTATGTTTGTTTTCTATTAAATAATATTGAACTCATGGCCAACAGTGCCAGAACTCAGGCATGAATGAAACTTATCTACATGTACTTTCAATGTGTTACACCTCACAGCCTTCTTGGTCTTAAGAACACTAGATATAACTCCAGTACTATGGTTTTGAATAATTTTAAACAAAGAAATCACCAATGGTAAGCACAAAAATGGAAAAAAAATTCCATACAAGAGCACTTGTTTATGGTATGAAAGTTGAAACAAAAAGGCAGAGTGTTGCTTTTTCAACCTGAGCTGGGAACATATGTGTCAAGGGACTCGATTTTTTCACTACTTTGCACATGTCCACAGATGACCATGAAAGCACTTTAAGTATTGACTTTGAGGTTGCAAATAAAATTTTAGTAGATGAATTAACAAATATCCAATCCATAAATAATAAGAATCGATTGTATATGTATACATACACACACAAAAATTAAATTTTCATCAGCATCCACTGCACTGTTTATGCTTGGGAGACATATGGGTAATGCAGAAAGAGAGGCTGTCTCTTCCCTGGTCATGGATAGACAGTGGTCTCATCCTCATTGAGGGCGAGTGAGTGGTAGAAAGAGCAACTACCTATACCTGTACTTTAGTAATTCCTACAATACTGTGTTTTTATGCATTCAACGATATTTTTCCTTTTTTATTTTATAGTCTCTGCTTCACAGCAATGATAGTTTATATTTTCTTTAAATTAGATTTTAATTTTGAATGTTTAAGCTACTATTGAGTATTTAATTTTTTATAGTTTCTAAATATGTTTAACAAATGTTGACAGTCTTTACTTCCATTTTTAATCTTTATTTTTTCCATTCCCCATAGAATTTTAATATTTCAATATAGCCAAACTTACAGCCAAACATATAGAATTCTTTGGAATAGAATAAACCATTCAAAACATAGTGATTTTGTTTTACCTTTGAAAGAATTCATGTTATTACATTTTTTAAAACACTCAATCTATACTGTCTTTCAGAAAGTTAAAATATTTTATTTAAATATACTATCATTTAATGTGCAAATTATATGGCTATGTACAAATGCCCCTTGGCTTATCATGGGACTATGTCTTGATAAATCCCTCATAAATTGAAAATATTGTAAAAAATGCATTTAATGAAACTAATTTACTGAAAATTATAGCTTAACCTAGTATACATTAAACTTTCTCATGACACATTAACCTTCAGTTGGGTAAAATCATGTAACACAAAGCTTATTTTTTAAATAAAATATTGAATATCTCATGTAATTTAGGAAAACCAGAATAATTATATGGGTACTCAATGTACAGTGGTTTCTACTGAATGCATATTGCTTTAACACCATCTTTTTTAAAATTTCAGAATATTATGGGGGTATAAACACTTTGGTTACATGTAATGTCTTTGTCTTTCACAAGCCAGGGCTGTAAGCATGCCCTTCACCCATGCAGTGAGCTCTGCCTCCATTGGTTGTGAGTTTATTGCCCCCACTGATCAGCACCCAGTGAGCATACTACCATGTGAGCACCTTAGTGTTGATCAGTTAGTACCAATTTGATGGTGAGTACATGTGGTGTTTGATTTTTTATTCTTGTGATACTGCACTTCAAAGGATGGGCTGCAGCTCTATCCAGGATAATATAAGAGATGCTAATTCATCATTGTTTTTTGTGGTTGAGTAGTACTCCATGGTATACACAAACCACATTACATTAATTCACTCATGTATTGATGGACATTTGGGTTGTTTCCACGTCTTTGCAATTGTGAATTATGCTGCCATAAACATTCAGGTGCAGATGTCTTTATTATAGAATGTCTTTTTTTTTTCTTTGGGTAAGTGCCTAGAAGTGGGATTATGGATCAAATGGTATTTCTATTTTTAGCACTTTGAGGTATCTCCAAATTACTTTCCACAGAGATTGTACTAATTTGGAGTCCCACCAGGAGTGTAAGAGTGTTCCAGTCTCTCCATTTCCATGCCAGCATTTGTTGTTTTAGCACATCTTAAAGTTGAAAAATCATAAGTAGAAACATCATAAGTTTGGGACCATTAGTAATTACCTTTGCAAAAATCAATTCTCTTCCTTTTTTTTGATCATGTCACATCTTCAGAGTCTTTCTAAAATCTCATATATTTCATAAATATTTCTTAGTTCAGAAAGGGTTCACAAATTTCTCTCTTTTCTGAACTTCTAAGAAATTACTGTTTTATTCACCTAGTTATTAACATGCTACTTGATTATAATTTTCTCTTTTATGTTCATTTTTCTCAACTTAATAATCACCATACCCGTCGTCTGCATCATCATTATCATTAACATCTAATGAAATTTTTCTAAGCATTTTACATTCATTACACCACTGAATTTTTACAGCACTTTTGTTTGAGGTGGGTAGAAGTGATATTTAAAGATTTCAAACACATTACATGTAACCAAAATGTTTGTACCCCTATAATATCCTGAATTAAAAAAATTGAAAAAAGAATACTATAAATCCAATAACAAGAATGAATTAGAGCTAAAAGTATACATTTGGATTAATCTCATTGAACATAATGTTGAAAACAGAGAGAAAAAAAACAAAAAAAACTTATACATCATGGGCACTGACCAAGACTAATAGATGCTGGCCATAAAAAACTGTTATAAACATAATGAGGGGCACTAGTGGAATAGCCACACAGAGGGTCATTACTATTATCCTTTTAATTTGTAGATCTGTTCTTTGAAAAATAATCCAGAGTGTTTAGTGTGTGTCTGACAGCAGGCTTTGAAACTAGAAACATAAAACAGTAAATCATGGCTCTTATTCTCATGGAGAGTACATACTGGTAGAGAGGATATAAGTAGTAGCTACTACCCTCATTTTTCTCTTATTTCCAGAACTTGGTATAATGATGTCTGAATAACAGATAATAAAAAAATATTTGCAATTGCTGATAGAAATGATAAGGATGGCATTGTTAAGGAGGTAGATAGGTCTCAAAGCAACTGGTTTCCTTCTTAATAAGTGTTTTAAAAATGCACATCTGACCGTGATACCTTTTGTACATCTATAAAAAAATACATAAGCAAGAATAGTAAAGACACAGACCCAATGGTGTGACTTGTTTTTGTTTAAGTGGCTCATTTCTGATGAATTAGCAAAAAAAAAAAAATGGAAATTGCATGAGAAAGAGCATGAAACCCTGCTTTTCCAAATGAATTCTACTTACCACCCATATTATTAGATAGAAATACCTGCTGGGAAATAGTATTACTTCTTCAGCCTCTATTCATATTTGTAAAGATAATGAAACTGTGTCAAATATTTATGTAAACCCTTTAGCTCATTTTTGAAATATTGCCACAAATAATCATTAAATATTGTTAGTAGGCATCTTTATTCTGATCCAAACAGAAGGGCTTTAAGTATTAATTAGGTGTTCAGAACCTGGTTACACTAAATTAAAAATCCATTCCAAATTAAAACCTAGAGGTGTGAAAATTATTGCAGAAGTAAAATTACCATTGTGGAAATAGGACAATGCGCTGCTTTCCAGGGCAGGGGCTTCAACAGAATAGATGCATTTTCTGGCACATGTTCATTTATATTTTTTTCATTCAATAAGAATTTTTTTCATCATGGAAACTCTATTATGCTAGACTTAATGCTAAACTCTATTATGCTAGACTTTATGCTAGTCACTTCTAATCATGGGTTTCATGTTATTATTATTTTTTTTTTTACCCCTCTCTGTCTGCAACACCCACTGTTCAGGACAGGGGTGGTGGCAGATCTCATATCTTAGCTTCAATTTATAAATGCAGTTGTGTCATTGGAGAACTTACTACATTTTAGAAAGGCTTTCTGCTCTACCTTTTCTTTTGGAAAAGAAATGTTCTATACCAGCCCCAGGAGGAGAGGTCATGGGATTTGGAGTCCGAAGACCTCAATTCAAGTCCCTCCTTTGCTATTTGTTAGCTCTTGGTCAAAACTTTCTCTTGAACTTTAGTTTCTTTAACTGCTAAGTGGGAAAAGCAGTCCGATCTTCTTCCTGATAGCTCAGAGGTGTTGTCATGATGGAGTGACAATGTAATTACATGAAATATAATGCTAGATGCATGTATATCATTATTTAAATACCATTATTTATTATGTTATTAAATACAACAATTACATGTTATTCAATCACTTATCATTTCATCTAATTTTCATATTTCCCTAAAGTAGGCATTATCAGTCTTGTTCTAGAGACAATGGAAACTGAAGCTCAGAGAGATTAACAGAATTGCCCAAGTATAGCAGTAGAGCCTGGACTTGAAATCAAGTTTTTAATCCCCAAATCAATTCCACTGCACTACAGTTGTATACCATCAAGGCATTTGTGGTCAAGTTGAGGGGCAGGAAGGCTGGCAGGTGGCAGGAAGCAGAGGCTGTACCCATGAGATTTAAAGAAACCTAAGCATGTGCTTTGCTTTAGGGTAATTTTATTTATGAAAATCATAAAGTATGGAAAAAATGTCGACTAAAGCTTGATAATATGCTTGTACTCAGATGATTTTTTAAGGGAATGTGCCTGGGGCATTTAAGAAGCTATTTTCTCTTATATAAAATTATGTGCCTCTATCACCACAGCTGCCACGTTCTGCTTCTTTGTACATACCACAGCACCATGGGGCTGGGGCAGGTGAATTTATTTCACTTTTGTGATCTAGTTCGTCAATACACTTCCCGCGTGGGGAAGATATTATTCTCCAAGTAGATGATAGGTATTGTCTTCTCTGAACTGAACATAGGATGGTGAGTACAATATGAAAAAGGTGCTCATATTAGTTTTCTATTGTTACTGTCACAAATTTACCACACACTTAGTGACTTAAAACAATGTAGATTTAGTATCTTACAGTTCTGGAGGTGAGAAGTCCAAAATCAATCTCACTAGTCTAAGGACATGGTATTATCAGGGCTGGCTCCTCTTGCAGGCTCTAGGGAAGAGTCTGCTACCTTGTCTTTTGCACATTCTAGAGACCAATTACTTTCCTTGGCTCATAGTTCCTTCCTTTGTCTTCAAAACCAGCAGCATGGCATCTTCAGTTCTCTCTTTCTGTCCCACTGTTTCTACTGTCATTTTTCCTTCTCTGCCTTTGACTTTCTTGTCTCCATTTATAAGAACCCTTATGATTATATCTTTAAGCCCATCTGGAAAATCCAGGATAATCTCCCCATCTCAAGATCCTTAATCACAACTACAAAATTCCTTTTGTCATAAAAATTAACATATTCCTGTGTCCTAGGAATTAGGATGTAAACTTTTTCATGGGGAGGGCATTATTCAGCCCACCATAATACAGTCATTTGCTTTATAACAACATTTTGGTCAATGATGGACCATGTATAGGACAGTAGTCTCATAAGATTATAATACTTTTATTTTACTGTACCTTTGATATGTTTAGATACAAAAATAATTACCATTGTGTTACAGTTGCCTACAGTATTCATCACTGTACAGTAACATGCTGCACAGGTTTGTAGTCTAGGACCAATGTAGTCTACCATATAGCCTAGGTATATAGTAGGGATACCATGTAGATTTGTATAAGTACAGCTATGATGTTTGCACAATGACATAATTGCCAAATGGCACATTTATCAGAATGTATCCCTACCATTAAGTGACACATGGCTGTAATTGATATTTTTATTTTGAAATTGCTTTCTTTTAATTTGTGTATGGAATTTATATTTAATATTTCTACCACATAACAATGTCAAGTATATAATGGTTAATGATATTTTTTTTATTCTGCTAGTGGAAAGAAGACATAGGATCAGGCCTCTCTAAATGCAGAAGGCAAGTCTCTGTCCCTCTGGCTCACAGTTTTCAACAGATCTATTTTTGCTATTTTAGTGAAAAACACTGTAGACACTGATGAGTTTGGTATAGTGATACAGACATGATAAGTTGTAATAATGATTTCTGGGCTTATTAAATTTATATTTTCTAAATATACTATGGAAGTATATTTTGCATTCTTCACTATATACTCCAAAAATCTTAGGCGATCTAAAATTAATCACTATAATGAATAAATAACCCATGTGCTTTTTAAAAATTATGACCAAAATACACTAGACTCTTCAAGCCTTCCTCACAATAGTGAAAGATTAAACAAAAGATTCAGAATTTTTAATCTATTTGTGTCTTAATAAGAGAAAGAGGTGATAGACTTTAACATAGTAGTAATAGTACTTTACTTTGTTCAGTGCTTTATGTTTTAAAATATTTCCTTGTCTTTCAATCCTATTTCATTCTCAGGTGTACCATATCTTTTCAATTCTGCATAAGGTTGTTTCAAATAAGAAAAAACATAAGAATAACCTGATTTCATTTTATTTGTAAAAATTATTTTATGTTTTAAAAAATTTATTTTGAATTATTATGGCTACATAATAGTTGTACGTATTTATG
Organism: Microcebus murinus; assembly: GCF_040939455.1. Lineage (NCBI taxonomy): Eukaryota > Metazoa > Chordata > Mammalia > Primates > Cheirogaleidae > Microcebus > Microcebus murinus. Next base: position 84,630,718 of record NC_134107.1, read on the forward strand.
GGGTATGTGTGATATTGTAATATAGGAATACAATGTATAATAATCAAATCAGGGTAATTGGTGTATGCATCACCTCAAACATTTATCATTTCTTGTGTTAGGAACACTCTAATTCCATTCTTTTGGTTATTTAAAAATATACAATAAATTATTGTTAACTGATTTTCCAGGTGTGTTTAACACACATTTCCTATTGGAATTTGTATTATGACAGGGTCTGTATTTTTTTAAGCCATAACTTACACAGCATGGTTTTCTAGCTTGTCCCTTCATTTCTTGCAATTATGAAGTTAATGTGTCTTTGAACTTAGGGGTACTTTTTCCTCCTTTGTCTCTGTTCTCTGGCTGGGGAGACTGGCAGGGCAGCCTCTTAACGTGGGATCCTGCTGACTTAAGGAGAAGATGCTTCTATATTGAGAAGAGACACTTTCCTTTTCTGGATTTTTTCTAACTCACAGCCTGGGATGCACACGTTTCTCCTTAGGGCTTCAACCACAGTCTGTATGTGCAGTTATCCCTCACAAATGGTAGGCTGGCTTATCTCTCTATTACTCCTTTCCTACGTTAAATTCATCATCATCAACCTCAAACAGGCTCTTCAAACGGGCAAACAACTTATTTATATTGCTCTAGTCAGCACTCTTCACATTATCCAGAACAACTACAATAACAAAACAACACTACAACTTTCTTCCAAACAAAGACCATCTGTTAGCAGATACTTTCCTTGAAAAATAGAAGCCAATAGTTGCTACCTTTCCACAATGAACCAAGGTACACCCACTTCTTACTAGCCATTTTTTGTTCCTCCACTTGTGAACCTTGCTTCCTCATTTCTAGGCAACATTGTGATATTGATTATTTCGTCTTTCTTCTCTGTGGTCATCGTATTGCCATAATGTGCTTGTCCTTTATCATTTGGACAAGTCAAATCTCAACCATCTTAGAAAACAAATAAACAAACAACAACAAAAAAAGATAACCAGAATGGAGGTTAAGAACATATGCTCAGAAGTCAGAAAATCTGGATTTGAATCCAGGTTCCACAACTGAGCAATTTACCTGACCTCGACAATTGTCTGAGCTTAGCTGTGCCTCTGTTTCCTCTTCTGTAAAATTGAATAATTATAGTGTATTTCATAAGGAGGTTGAAAAGGATTAAATGGAATAATGTATATAGAGAGCTTATAATGGTGTCTGGCATGTAGTAAACACTCAATAAGTTAGTTGTTGTTATTATTATTTTTATTACCCAGAACCTATTAAATAGTAAATTTTTGCTATGCTGTTGTCCTTCTCCTGACCCAAATGCCCTTGCACAGGTATATTAATTTGGAAATAAAAGTCTATTCATGCTCCTCGTTAATAGCTTTATATTATCCTCAAGATATAATCCCTGCATGATACGATACCTTGATATCTTACTGCCTTTCAGTCTCATCCCATAGTACTCAACTCACTTGGTTTCTATGCTCCAGAAATATAAAAGCTTATTTGAGTGACTTACTTTAATATTTACAAAGCATTTGAACAGTGGATTAAGGACTCACTCATTGCATTAAAGCTATTTAATATTATTGTACTTCACTATTATTAGCATCAGCAGGTTTGGCCACCTCTCTCTTTTCAGAATACCTAGGGTTATAGTTAGGCTGACTTTAGCTACTGATTGGCTCCCTCACTGAAAATGTGCTTTTATTTTCTTTAAAAAAAAAGGAAAAAAGAAAAAAAGAAAAAAAAAAAGGAGAGAAATAATGGTCTTTTAAGGGAATACTTGCAGATTTTTGGCTTTTCTTGTTGCTCTTATGCCTGTGACATCTCTCTTTCTCTTATTTGCTTGATTTATTGAATTACTACTTACCCCTTAAGACTTGGGTCAGCTGTGAATTCCTTCCTGGAAACCTTCCTCCTCCCTCTTCCAATGGCTGTGAGATATCCCTCAGTACACCTGAAACACCCTGTGTTTAGCTCTGTTAAAAAGCATATATCATATCATATGGCCATCTGGATGTTTCCTTAACTAGACTTTAAGCATACACTTAAAAAAATCTGCACAAGTCTTTATTATCTTTGAACCCCTTGCTTCTAGAACAGCATCTGACACTATTCTAGCCTGAAAGAAGCTGAGATAGAAGAGGGGCAAAAGAGAACAGGGATTCCTCAATTTGCAAATTCCCATCCTCCTTTTATTCTGAATCAGCCTGTTTCTGACAGCGTCCCACAGTGGCCACCACGCGTCCCAGTCAAATGACATTCCCATTAGGGCACTTGACAGCGTTTACGAAGATTACTCCTGATTTCTCAGATCTTAGAAGTGGTTAAAAGTTTATGTTCCCAATAGTGGCTAATGCTTTCTTTGCAGTGTAACAATCTTACTTTGTGGTTTGCCACTAGGGATTTTTAGCTGTTATGTGGATTCTTCATTCTCTTTTCTTCCTGCTTAGAGGCACATAAGGACACCTATTTGCTGGGGAACATGAAATTGCATAGAGTATAATTGCTTTCTCATTCTGCCAGATTCTCTCTCGGACCTTAAAACTGATCTATAATATTAACCTGAGGTAGAGAAGGAAAGCAATTATTCTGGTAGTCCAGGCTAAGAAGTGTAGCAGAAAACAAAGACAGCTGTGAATTTCCAATTAATTTAAATTCTATTGAAGAGTTAAAAATAAGCAATGAGAAAGCGAAATTTTCTAAGTGTATTTTTGTAGCTCCTATCTATTCTAACATTGATTAAGAAAATCTAAACCTATGAGGGCCTGAAAGATTGAATTATAGTTGGAAAAATAAAAATGCCTTTCTCTTTTTCTATTTTCCCCTCATAATATATTTACTAAGAAGTGATTTCTCCTTTTCTTCTTCTTCTTTTCCCCCCTTCTTCTCCTTTAAATATAGAAATACTCCTCAAGCCCCAAGGAAAGCTCATTAAACTAATAAAATATGACCATGGAGTATTAGAAATTATAACTGGCAAACGTCACCTCATCTACTTCATGCAAAGATTCCTGCTGGCCTCAATTACACAGTGAGGCCACTGTGATGTCTGACCAAGTCTAACTTTGACAGACTCTACTAAGGAGTTAAAATAATATATATTTTAAACTTAGACTTACTTTCAATTAAAAATGATGATAATGATGATCCAGTGGAAGGAAGGTTCTTTTGTGTGTGTGTGTGGTAATTCTCTTTTGGGTCTTAGAGTTGTGTTAAAGTAACCCAGGAAAAGAAAATGACAATGGAGCTCTAAAGATAAAGGAATAAAGCATTTCTTATGCCTCGGAAGAGATGAGAGCACAGCACATGTCACTTGGAGACTGCACCGCTGAAGAATGGCTCATGCTTTATTGATGGGGCACTCTGGGCCTTTTAAGGCAGCTGGTTGGAGAACTTCCTTCCCATTGCCTTCTACTTGGCCTAGATTCTTACTGTTGTATTCTTTTCACATGAAACATTTATCTTGAACTAAAGCAAACTATTGCTTTAGTTCATTTACATTTAACTATAATGTTAAAAGTAAAAGTTAACCTTTAAATCAATAATTCTTTGAATATCATTGGGTAGAATCTTACATTGTTCAGAAGTTTGGCGTTTTATTTTAAGATTTCTTTTTCATCCCACTATTGATGTAATGTGTTTATATTATTTGTTTCTTGCTAGGAGGGGGGTAAATTTTAGTATTACATAGGCTAACTAAATAATTGACATAATAATTTTTGCATGTATGATAAAATGCATAAAATTTTAACATGTAATATATTCTGTTAATCTATTGTTTCAAGTCATCCAAGATTGGTTTTCAATATATACATTAAGTAAAACATTTTATGGTGTATTAGGTTTTTAATTTCAAAAAAGTGGAGTGATTACAATTTGTTTTTAAGTAACATAAGCAGTGTGATGTATTAGAAACAACATAGGCTTAAGTGCAAACACCTGAATGTCAATGTAGTTCTGCCATGTGACTGATATAATAAGTAACTTTGTTTTTAAAGACTCATTTTTCTTAACAGAAGATGGAAATAATACCCATCATGCTTTAGTCTATTTCACAAAGCTGTGGTCCCAACCAAATGCAATCATGTGTAGTAAAAGCATGTTTGCATGGGGTTATTGTAAGTAACCCCATAATTAGATAATAAATGTAAAATATAGATAATAACTGTTTGGTTTGAAGAATTGTTATTATATTTTCAGGAAACAAAGTTAAACAGAATCTGCAGCAAGATAAGATCCTAAAACGTGGCTTGAGAGGCCACCCGACATCCTAGAATTGTGATTCAATGGCTGGTTCAATTTAATATAGTATACTTTAGGGAGAAATTATTTGTGCTTGTTTTTATAGCAGACACTAAAGAGATTACAATCCCTTTTCTCAAGAAGTTTATGACATAGCTGTTGCTGGGGAATGGTTTATTTCCATAAAACAATAAGAAAATAATGTAAGAAGATAAAATTTTAGTAATAATCATACAATAACTAGTTTAAAATAAAATAGCCTCATGGTTTAGTCTCTGCTTGAACCTACAGTATACTATATACCAGTTCAGCAAATAAGAATAATTGAAAAGCACAGTAAGGCTTTAGTAAAAGTCTCTTGTAGAATGTCAGAGGTGATCCAATTAGCAACCATTAGCAAATGTTCTAAAAATCTCTCATTAACCATCCTTTTTCAATTTCCTATAAATCCCCTAGTTCACCCCTCCTAATCTCACTCCTTCACTCTCAAACTTATAAGCCTCTGTCTCTAACATAAAGTAGAAAGAATTCTCTTCTGGCTTTCTTTTTGTCTCTAACTCTCACATTTTTATTATGAACTTCCATTCAGCATTGTTTCTTTAGTTTATTTTTCCCCTTTCCATCACATCTCTCTGTGTCTCTATCAAATAAGGCTATTTCTTGCTGAATCAAATTGATAGTGAATACACAAATGTTTAAATGTCCTCTTATGGATTCATGAAGTTTTATACATCTTTAATGATGGAATTACCTTACAGAATCTGTAAACCAAAGTGGTTGTATGATATTCCCTCCCCTGTTGCCATGAGTCATTGCGATTAACCTCCTGTCTGATAAATTTGGAATTGCCTTGGTACAAGTATAAGGATAAATGTGGATACAATCAGACTTAATCAAGTTATAAGGTCTTCCTAAGTGATTTTTTATGTGACTGGTGATACATCAAATTATTCTGAAAAATGAAGATGAAAAACACAATTTCTGGAGCTATGTTTACTACCTAAGGGGAGCATCTTTGTCTAGCTCAGTGTAGCATCCTGTAAGAATAGCCGCAGAGTATTTCATTTTCCATCAGTATTTATTTTCAAATTTGCTTCATAAAAATGTGAACATTCTTTTTGCTATAAAAGTATGCCATATTTGCATAGTAAAACCAAGTATTTGGTTTAATACTATAAAAGTCATAAAACAATCAAAATATTTCTTTTTCTTTTTTACTTAACTACAAGAACCAGCCTTAAATTATTTTAACCTACTTACTCTGCTCAGTGTTTTGAGTGACTTCCACTTTTACCTTTTAAAAATGTCGTTTTACTTATAAGGATATGAAATAAAAACTCACAAATTTTATATATGTGTGTATATGTACACATATATACATATATATTTGATTATAAGAAAAAGGAGAAATCAGCATTATCTCATGTAGGTGATGGAAGTAAAATGCATATCAGAGATTTAGATAGAGATGTGGTTTCATGTGTCAAGAACATTAAGAATACCCATAATTTGCTTTTAGTTTCTGCTCAGAGATGTAGAAAACTGAAAAGAGGCTAACTCCTCCTGTTATGGATCAAATTGAGTCGCCCCCAAATTCAAATGTTAAATTCCTAATCCTTAGTACCTCAGACTATGACTGTATTTGAAGATAGGTCCTTTAAAATATGATTAATTTAAAATGAGGTCATGTGAAGGGGGCTCTAATTTAATCTGACTGGTGTCCTTATAAGAGAAAGAAATTTGAGTGCTTGGAGAGGTCAATTGGAATTTAGGATTTTAAAAATGTCTTTTACAATAACACCAAGATAAATGAAATACTTCCATGTAAATCTAAAAAGATATGTGCAAGGTCTGTAGGCTAATCTTGTGAATGAACTAAACATACCAATTAAAACCAGAAATTTTTATTAAACAAAAATCAAAATCTAACTCTATGGTATCTCTAAGAAATCTACTTTAAATATAACCATACAAATAGGTTAAATATAAAAAGATATAAAAATCATGTACAATATAACCCCTAACCAATAAATGCTGGAATAATTATAATCTTATCAGACAAAGTAGACTTTAGAACAAGGAATATTTTCAGAGGTTAAAAAAAAAGAATAGTATATTATGATAAAGGAGTCAGTTCTCAAAGAAGGCATAATAGTTCTGAATGTGTATTAACTAAGTAACAGGGCTTCAAAATACACAAATCAAAAAGTGATAGAATGGAAAGAAGGAATAGACACCTACAAAACTGTAGAGACTTCAGCATTCTTCTCCTAGTATTTGACTTACCAAGGAGATTGAAAATCAGAAAACTATAGAAGACTTGAACAACACTATAAGCACTTTAATTAATTGACACGTGTGGAAGACTTTTCACCCAACGACAGCATTCTGTTCTTCACCTTCACCAAGATAGACTATTTTGCGGGCCATTAAAAAAACCATTTAACAAATTTTAAAAAATAGATATCACACAAAGTATGTTCTTAGGCCATATGAGATTTGAAACCGGTAACAGAAAAATATCTGGGGCATCTCCAAATGTTTGGATATTAAACACACACTCCTAACTAACCAATTGGTCCAATAGGAAGACTCAAGGAAAAGTTTTAAGTCTTTGAATAGAAACGAAAATACAACATATCAAAATTTGTAGGATATAGCCAAAGAAGTGAAGACAGCTATAGTATTGGAAGAGAGACAATTATAGTATTAAAACTTTATATTATACAATATCTATTACAAAGCTCCTAGGTTTAGTAAGAGTTCAGCAGGGTTTCAGGATGTAAGGTTAACATAAAAAACTCAAAGGTATTTATGCATAATAGCAATGGACAATAAGAATTACAAAAGTTCTTTAATTAAGACAGTGTAGTGTTGGTGAAAGGATAGACATATAGATGAGGGAATAGTATATAAAGTCTAGAAAATGGATGCACACAAATCTGATCAATTTATCTTTATAAAATTATCAAGGCTATAAAATAGAGAAAATAGTCTTTTCAAAAATGGCTCAATGGTGTTTTTGTCTTTTTGCAAAAACATGAACCTTTGCCTATGCCTCATATGTTATATAGAAATTAACTCACAATGGATCATAGACCTAAAAGCAAAATGTTAAGCCATTAAATGTATAGAAGATAATAGTAGAAAATATGTTGCCCTTGGATTGGTAGAAAGACTTACAAATATAATGGTAAAAGCATGATCCATAAAGAAAAAGAAAAATTTGATAAATTAGACTTGATAGAAATTAAAAATATTTACTTTGCGAAAGTCACCGTTAAGAGAATGAAAAAGACATGCCACAGATATGTACAAATTATATTTTCAACAAAGAATTTGTTCCCAGAATATGTAAAGAATATTCTCCACAATAAAATAAACAATACAATTATACAAATGGGCAAAGACATAGACATTTCACTAAGAAAATATATGAATGGTAAGTAATTACATAAAAATATTCTCAGCATCATTAGTCAGTAGGTAATTAAAAATTAGAACCACAGTGAGATTTCACTATACACCTTCAAGGATTTCTAATTGGAAACAAACATAAAGCAAAAATCTTGACAATACCAAGGGAAAATTCAAAATAGCGTTTTTGGAAAACAGCTCTATGGTTTTCTTATTGAGTTAAGCATGCACCTCCCATTAACACCCAGCAGTCTCACAACTGTGTATTTTACCAAAGAGAAATAAAAGCTTGTTTGTGTAAAACCTACATATGAATGTTTATAGCAATATTATTGATAACACTAAATAATTGCGAGCAACTCAGAAAAACTCAGGTGTCATGCAATTAGTTAAAGGATAGATAAACTGTGGTATGTCTTTAAATGAATTGCAACTCAACAATTAAAGATATTCTGGAGAATCTTGTGGCGCAAGATTATGAGGTAGTGTTTGAACAACAACATGAAGAAGATATGGGTAATTGAAAGAGCACAAAAACAGTACCTAATGGCCAAAGTTGACCAAAAAATGTGTGCCACAAAATAAATAACAATATTGAATTAAAACTAAATAATATGTAATAATGATATAAATTATATCAATGAGTCTAAATTGATATAAAAATAAGTAAATGAATAAATGACTAGGGGGGAATAGACAATATTTCCATGTAGAAAAAACCCAATAAATAATGGTAAAGGAATAAAGGAAATAGAAAATCTCAAGTAGAACATTGTGCTAATTATCAAAGCAGGCAAGATCCACAAATGGATCTATCATATAGTTTTGTTCAAGGTGAAGGCTGCCATTCAGAACGACAACAGGCCTTTATTTATTGTTCATTGCAAACATGGACGACAGTTACGCTTCTAATCACAAGCAAGCAAGATGAAGCTACAACCGAGAAGAGTGTTAATTCCAGGGAAAGGAGGGACTGGTTGCCACTCTAATACAGTTTGGAGCAGAAAATAGATATTATTATTTGGAGAAAGGATGGCCAAAGGGAGAACAAGGCATCTCTGTGTGGTAGGTAGAACCTGCAATCTTTACCTTTAGTGGAAGAAGATTTGATTTGAATAAATATCATTAATTATAGAATATTTCCTTAAGTGAGAATCTCATCTGTCTTTAGAGATAAATATAGTATTTGTGAATCCAAAATATCAGAATGGAGCAGGAAACAAACTGAGATTACTTCTGGGAACAGTATATTGATAGCATCTCAGTGATTACATGGGGATGGGGGAGTGGTGAAGTGGGAGAGGAGAGATGGGGAAGGTGAGGATGCCTTGCTAATTGGCACCTTTCTCCATCCTTCTGCCTGGCTGTTCTGCCAGTGGGGGAAGGGTCAGAAAGATCTACATTTAAAGGAACCAGCAGGTTAACTGTTCACACTTACAAGAACATCAAAGAGAACTTGGATTGGACTATTTAATTCCCCTTCTTGCTGCAGGGTTTGGGTGGCCAGGAGACCAGTGTCCGCCCAGCTGAAGCCTTGGAATAGTACTTAAATTTGTCTGATGTAGACTGTGGTAATTCAAGGAAAGGAGAAAGCATCAGGGATAAAGGTCTTTTTCTCTGAGAGAAGTGCAGTTTTTTTCATAGATGGAGGCAAAGATTTCGCAAAAGAGCTGAGTGAGGTGGGGGGGCCGGACGAGTGCATTTGAATTTATAGGAGCTAGACCAGGAATCAAATAAGCATCCTCGGAGGAATCCCCTATCATGAGGGTCCCAAATCTTCACATTTCTGCTGAAAAGTTCAAGTTAGTTAAAAACCTTAATTTTTCTTTTTCCTTTATTGGAAATCTCCTTAGTCCTTTGGGAAATAAATTTTGCTTATATCTGCTCAGTCTTGGGGTGGCAGGGTGATTTTTCCATCTACTTTTGAACTGTCTGTGGAGAAGGACTCTGACTAATTAACAGCATTATTTATTGGAATTCCACATGAGGAGAACTTAAACCTGTGACGCTCAAGAGAGGGGAGGTGCAGGAAGACTCTGTATCCGCCGTCTGTTATTCCCTCAAAGGGAAGGAGAGAAACTCGGTGGACATCTGCGTTACCCTTGCTGCTTATGTTTTTCTGAAGCATCTTACAATGTTCACTTAAAGATTTAGTTAGGGTTACTTCTCTGGCTACCAAGGGCCAGTCTCAGAGGGCATTCCGGGGCTTGCCATCCCAGATGTTTGGAAGGGCGGATGCCTTGAGTATTTGTATATATATGTGTTTCAGACAGGTTTTGCTGAATATTTCTGGGGGGCCGCTGAAGGAGTCAGAGGACCTATGTTTGTGAAGTGAGGTTGGAGGTGGGAAATGTAAGTGTGCGCTTACATTATGAGCTTGTGTGTTTGTGTGTTTTTTTTTGTGTGTGTGTTCAACTACATATCTCTGTCTTTCAGTCCTGCTTGACAAAAATTTTATTTAATTTACTTTAAAAGTTGAGAAAAATGATGCAGGAGAGATTGTAATAAATGGGTTGACTTGTAGTTTGTTCAGTTGTAAACCATGGAATATTCAAGTGGTCCTGTTCCTAAGGTAGAGGTGAGGAGATTCCTGTAAGTTGAGAATTTCGTAAAAATTAATTCTGATGTATCTTATCTTCTTAAACTCTTACAGATAATGAGGGCCAAGACTATGCCTTACAGACTTCTTTTATATTCTCCTTACTTAACCCACAATACTGAGTATATACTAGGCCCATATTTAATTAATTAGTAAGTTGCCTGAGTTAGTAGGAGAAAAGTATATAAATAGAAGACTCATATGTTCAATATTTTGCTAATTATGGATGAGTGTTTTAAAACAGAATGTGAAGAATATTTCTCCGAAACCTAGGTTTTATGGCTAATTGGATGCATAAATTTGTGTGTAAAATTGAAATTAGGCTAATAAAATTAGTACAATTCATGTTCAGTTGGGTCCCATAATTTGTTTCATCTGAAAAGCAGTAGAAAACTTGGAGTCTAAATTAAACATGAAGATAAATTGGAGATTTATAATTTAATTTTAATGGAAGAGTCAATTGTACTACAAGAAGACTAGACTATTACTTATTTTGTGGAATGTGACCTTCATTGAGCTGGTTGGTGTTTCTTGAGAGTCAGTCCTGCAGTCTAGAGGTGCTCAACCTGCATTTGAATCCCAGCCCCACCACTTAGTAGCTGTATGATCCCGGGCAAGTTTCCTAACCTCCTGGTGCCTCATAGTTTCCACCATACAAATGGGGATGTTAATAGCATCTACCTCTTAGGGTAGTTGTGAGGATTGAGTGGATTGATACGTGCACATGCCAAATGCATAGAGTCAGGTGCAGATTGAGTGCTCAAAAATGTTACTTGTGGAGATGATTGTACTCATCGCCAGTCTTTCCTATAACAAGTTATTACAAACTTAGATGCTTAAAACAAGACCACTTTGTTGTCTTACAGTTATGTAGGTTAGAAGTTTGACATGGGTCTCACTGGGGTAAAATTAAGGCGTTTTCGGGCTGCGTTCTTTTCTATAAGCCCTGGGGGAGGATCTGTTTCTTTGTGCATTCCCGTTGTTGGCAGAATTTAGTGCACTGGGGTTGTAAGATCTAGGTCTTGGTGTTCTTGTTGGCTGTAAGCAGTGGGCTCTTTCCAGCTTCTAAAAGTTGCTGCATTCCTTGGCACATGGCCGCTTCTTCCATCACCAAAGCCAACACAGGAGGCCAAGTCCTCTTCTCATTGTAACTTTCTCATCATTCTATCCCAACTGGGAAAGATTCTTCACGTTTAAGGTTTCATGTGATTAGATAGGGTCCCCCTAAATAATCTGGGATAATACCCCCTTCTTAAAGTCCTTGACCTTAATCAACAAAGTTCCTTTGCCAAGTAAGCTAACATATTCACAAGTTCCAGTGACTGTTGTAGGGGAATCAGGAGTCTTTTTTTGTAGGTGGGGTGTCATAATTCTGCTTACTATCGTGGCACTAGCCTTATAGTTGAAGGCAAGACTTAAAAGTCAGAAATCACTGCATCTGTCGGGGGATCTTCGGGGGCATATTTCAGTTTCTGTATGTATTTCAAAGTGGAAAGGGGAATATTCCCAAGGGGAATGTTTATTTTAAAAATATCCTCTACACATTATATTAATATTTGTGAGATAATAGAGATAAAATGAAAAAAAAATAGGTTTGTATAGGAGAGTTCATGTTTGTTGTCAAAGAAGATAGGTAAATAAAGCAAATGCAATCAGAGTCTTTAATGAGAGGTTACTTACTATCCTCAATATGTTAAAGGCCATTGTGACTTTTCAAAAGGTATGAGAAGTTTCCTAATCATAGTTGATTATGGAAATTTTGTTTTTATTTATTTCCTGAGGGAATCTGAATTAACCTTGGAAAGTTATGGTCCAGGCACTTGGTGTGCTAGCAACGTACTTGGCCAGCTGTGTGGACAAAGCCTCTCATTGGATAGGAGACAGATACAAGGAGGCTCTATTCTGGCCTTATTTAAATGTTGTCTTATCTATAAGATCCTCTTTAGAACTTTTTTTTTCTCCAAAAGATAGGATATATTTTATACTCCTCAATGTATTTGGAAGCATTCATACTGCATAGACACAGCCAAAGCCTTCTTTCATTAGTTAAATAATAACTAGTGTTATTAATATATAATATTTTAAATGTGTTTGGTATGTGTCAGGCATTGTGCTAAGGACTTTATGAGTATTATTTCAGTTAATATTCATGGCAATGCTCATGAGGTAGGTGCTGTAATTATAAATGAATTGAGACTCAGCAAAGCTAATAGAGTAAATGTTGGGTTTGTAAATCAAACACAGGCTGTGTTATTTCATGGTATGTCCTCTTATTCACTATGCTGTACTGCCACTATAAATATGGTAATAAATATGAGGCATACTGTTACAATAAAATTAAAGACAGCATTTTATTTGGAAGTGAACAATGGAAACTCATTGGACAATCTGAGAGTAAGGAAGACCTATTTGGTTGTACCCTAGATGTGGTGATCATTGCTTCTCTGCACATATCCTTTTCTTTTTTTTTTATTTCAGCATATTATGGGGGTATGAATGCTTAGGTTACGTATATTGCCTGTGCCCCTCCCCCAGTCAGAGCTTCAAGTGTGTCCATCCCCCAAACAATGCGCATTGCGCATTCCACTCATTGCGTATGTATATACCCATCTCCTTCCCCCCCATCTGCCCGATGGCTGATAGTTGTTATTTCTATATATGCACTTAAGTGTTGATCAGTTAAAACCAATTTGATGGTGAGTAAATGTGTTGCTTATTTTTCCGTTCTTGGGATACTTCACTTAGTAGAATAGGTTCCAACTCTATCCAGGATAATACAAGAAGTGCTAGATCACCATTGTTTCATGTAGCTGAATAGTACTCTATGGTATACATATACCATATTTTATTAATCCACTCATGTATTGATGAGCACTTGGGTTGTTTCCACATCTTTACAACTGTGAATTGTGCTGCTATACACATTTGAGTCTGGATGGCTTTTTTATAGGATGTCTTTTGTTCTTTTGGGTAGATGCCTAGTAATTGGATTGCTGGGTCAAATGGTAGTTCTACTTGCATCTCTTTGAGGTATCTCCATATTGCTTTCCACAGAGGTTACACTAGTTTCCCAAAAAACCACTGAATATACATTTTTCTCATTAGCTCATGGACATTCTCTAAGATTAGCCATGGCTTAGGTTACAAAGCATGTCTCAAAAAATTTTAAAAGATATAAATTATACCATGCATCTTGTCAGATCATATTGGAATAAAATTGGAAATCAACCCTAATAGAAACTCTCATCTCTACACAAAGTCATGAAAACTAAACAATCTTCTGCTGAACAATTATTTCATAAATGAGGAAATCAAGATGAAAATCAAAAGATTATTTGAACTAAATGACAAAGAAGACACAAGTTATCAAAATTTGTGGGACACAGCTAAAGCACTCCCGAGAGGAAAGTTTATTTCCATAAATGCCTATATCCAAAAGACAGAAAGATCACAAATAATCTAATGAATCATCTCAAATAACTGGAAAAGGATGAACAGTTCAACCCCAAACCTAGCAGAAGAAGTGAAATTAATAAGATCAAATCAGAACTAAATGAAATTGACAACAAAAAACTGTACGGAAGATTAATAAAACAAAAAGTTAGTTCTTTGAAAAAATAAACAAAATTGACACACCATTGGCTAGACTAACAAAAAGCAAAAGCAGAAAAGAAAGCACTCTAATAAGCTGCACATTTCCTTTTCTTAGAGAAACTGCCTCACTCCCCTCACTGGCTTGTTTGCATGACTCCCTATATCCCTCTACACTCTGACCCCACATCAATAATTAGACCTGATAGAGAAGAGTGACCACAAAATAACAATCCATGAGTTAGTCTGAGCCAACTGGATTCTATCCTGAGGCGTAGAATGGAGTCATTTGGGAAATGAATCCACAAGAGGTCACCAGACAAAAAAATCTAGCACAAGGACCCATAAACAAATAAAGGAATAGACACGAAAAGCATCAGGTGGTGCCTCCTGGAGATAGCATTTGAAGTGAGTTCCTTTTCCAGATCCAAAGAAACTGAAAAGACAAACACAAAGGAGTCTTGAGATCAGCTGGGGAATAAAGATTCCTAGAGGGCTGGAGAGAGAGAATGCACAGTCCTTGTGAAAGGGTACTGGTGTGTATTGAGTAGACAACCTGGCCTATTGGTAAGAATTATCTGGCAGTGGGAAGGGCCATTCATGGAGCTGCCTTTGTTTCATTAAAATATCTCATGAAGTCTTTAAATTCCCTTTGCTTCGATTTCACATTTGCTGACAAACCTTATGATCTTAATTTGCTTTCCCACTGTGGTTTCCCTCACAGGTGGTGAAAATGCTTGCTGGCTGACAGGAACATTCCTCACTGTGAATTAATAAATTGTCATTTGATGTCAATCTCAGCTGGATCGGGTAAATCATCAGACTTTATCCCCTGTAGATGAACTAATGGAGAAGGACTCTGCCCTCCCCCCCCCCCTTGCGGTGAGCAGCCAGATTCAATTCTATACCCCGGAGGCTGGAGCTGACAACCAGGCAGGCACACATCCGTTAGGTTGCTAATTAATTCTTCAGCAAATGTTTGGTGGGTGCTTCCCTAATGCCAGACACTGCCCCAGAGGCCAGATCCTCTGCAGTAAGCAAAGCAAAAGTGCACCTTGCTCTCAGAGAACTTACCATTTAGGGAAAGGAGGTAGATAATGATTATAATGATTTGGAAAAGTATAGAAATAAATATATAGATAAATAAATGAATAGACATGAAAAGTATCAGGCAGTGATAGGTACTATCAAAAAAATGAAAATAGAGTGATATGTTAGAGGGTAACTGTGTAGCAGTATTTTGGAGGCAGAATAGAGAAGTGGTTAAAATAATGAGCTTCAGATGTGAAGTCAAATTATCTTTATTACTTAAGAGTGTCTGACCTTGGGCATTATTCTTCACCTCCCTGTGCCTTAGTTTCTTCATCTGTAAAATGCGGTTGATACTAATGGGATCTACATGCAGATGTGTAAATTATATTAAATGAGTTAATGTACATTAAGCATTTAGAACAGTGGCAGGCATGTAAATGCTATGACAGTGTTGGCTACTATTATGATGTCTGCTTATTTAAAGAGATTTAGTTAAGATTTGAATAAGCAAAAGGCCAACCACATGAATCAGGCAGAACACTGCCAGCCAAGGGAAATGCTGGCACAAAGATATACAGACAAAAATGCACTTGGCCCTTTTAAGGACCAGAATAAGGTCGGGTGTGACCAGAGTGAAGAGAGGAAGGAGGGGAGCAATCAGAGGCGAGTTACATGGGAGGCAGGGCTGGGCCATAAAGAGCTCCTAAACAGTGGAAGGATGTATTATGTCTACTTTAAAACCTGCATGTGTAGGGAAGTTTACCATCAAGCACCTCCACATATATATCATTACATATTTAGCAATGAAAAGGTTGGGGGAGAAAGGAAACAGACAACATCCTTGTCCTCAGGGTGCAATCATTACATTATAAATCATAACCTTGGGCAAGAAAGGTTTTCCTAGGATATTTTCACTCCTGTAGCCAAGGCCCATTCTGTTATAAAAGCAAATAAATGATATTTGTGGTACACCTGGGGTCATAACTTATATCTGTTTCAAAGATGCTTATAGCATGTTGATGCAGTTCTTCCCGTTGGAAGGATCTTTCACTGTCTCTTCAATCTGGAATGATTGCTTAGGTATTAGTTCTGAATTTCGTCATACGAGTCACTTTAGTAATGTATCACAGTGCATATATTTACATGAATCATGAGTCAGCTGTGTGTATATAACATGCTACTATTAATGTAAGACAGGGACTAATAGGCTTTCTACGCCAGGCTCATTCTTTCTCCTGGAGCACTCTAGCTGTAGTTTGGGTAGTTTAGTCTGGCTGGAACAACCCAACTAGACAAGGTCACATTGGCATGAATCTCTTCAAGTATGTTTAACATTAAGTCAATGTGATTTTGTTTTTTCCTTAAGTGATCAAACCTAGGAATTAGTCTCATTCTACCCAATAATAAATAACTAATTAACAATAAAATAATTTTGGTAATAGTCTATTTTTATGTCACAAATAATTTCTGGAAATTATTTGTGCTGCTAAATGTTACTTTCCAAGAGACTAAACATTTCCCAGAAGATTGCAGAAACATATTTTATTTAATGTATAAGAAGACAATGTGTCTTAAACATAATACTTCTTCCCTGTGGAAAGATGTGGTATAAGATAAAGAGTTCTAAGCCTGCCTTGCCATCCTGAATTATCTTCTTCACATAGATCTTACAGGTTCTAAACTTCACAATTAGGGACAAATTTATTGAGTTATCTCTCTTTTGAAGTTTTCTGTAAAAAGTAATTAGTGCTTTGAAGAGCTAATTCTTATTGACTTATTAAATGACCATACTCTAACAAGCAGGAACAACCATTATGAAGAAGACTATGTTGCAACATGGAGCTAGTTGAAGTAGTATTCAAAGAAGTAAAAAAAAAATGCCACACAAAATGAGGACAAGAGGAAGAAAAACTCACCATCCTTTCTCAAGGCAATATTTTCACATATGACTGCCATCATGGACCTTCCTGACCCATGCAGACTGCAGCCTTAAACTCAGCAGTGCATATGAGCCTCTTTGGTGTTGGACAAGGGTTCCACCACAGCTGGATGAAGTTTGGACCATTAACCTATTCTCTGTTATGACTGCTGCTCTCACTAGGATGTAGGTGGTTCTTAAGAAAACAAAAACTAAAATAAAACCTTGGAATACATTTTCACTAGTCTAGGCACCGAGAAAGCAAGCAAACAAACAAACAAGCATAAAATTCCAGTAAAGTCGATAGCATATTGCACAAGGGTGATGGGATCCTATAAATATTTACGTAAGGATTTCCCTCTGTGACTTGCCAGCAGGAAGGATCCGGGTGGACCCCTGCCACCTGCAGTAAATGATGATGAGAACAGTGAAGCAAGCTCTGAAATGTGTTGATCAAAGTGTGCAGAACTCTGGGCAAATGCTTTGCCCTTAAGTCACATCAACTCTGCCATCCATATGTTTTAAGCCTCTGTAGACTGTTCACTGCTGTTGGAGCAGATGGGCCCCAGGATGCAAGTGTAGTTTGCTGTTTTAAGGCATGTGTGCCTGTGTATATGTGCACACGCTCGAGCACACACACACACACACACACACACACACACACACACACACACACACACATACCCCAAGGCACCATATGGGACTGCCTATCGACCTTTGAAACATCAAGATACTAAAATGCTGTATCCTTAATTTAGGTTCAGAATTCAGTTGCTTGACTTCTAAGAGAAAGTATTACCACATCCAAAAGTCTGTTTAACTCTAGTTTGATTCAGAGCCTAGTTTTACGTGTTTAACTGCAATGTGAATGTTTGAAATAGCCTGAAAACTTTCTCCCTAGAAGATAATCTGCTTGCATCCAGTGAGGCAGTAAAATAGGCTCCAATTCTGTGTTCTCTGCCATCCCTCTGAGGCACATGCACTAGGTTAGATGGATTGCAAATTTGGATTTACATCAACTTCTGAGATGACCACAGTCTGGGTGTAATGTGTTTGCTCTTCTCTGCCAAGTCAGGCAAAGAAGACTTATTGGGCCCTTGAGATGGGGGGCAGCAACTTTGTTGAACTAGTATATTTGGGCCAAGTGAATATAGTATGTTGGTGATTTTGATGATTTTTGGCAATGTCTAGGTCACTATGACAATATGGCAGCTGTGATAGAACTGGTTATTATATCTTAATAAAATACTTGGCTTGATTTAATACGAATTGTTGCCATGTCATCACAAGTGCCTACTTATGACTGTTGTCTTCTAGCAAATCTTGTGGAATTAGGAAAATAATACCTGTTATTCTGGCTTTCATGAGCAGTCTTGAATTCTGTATTCTAAGGGGTAATCCAATGCTTGGATTACTCTCTCTATACATAAATTAATATGGGGTGGAAACACGAGGCATCGAGCAATTTGTTGCTATAGAAGTAGTTAATGAGCTGCCTGGATTAGTCTGGTGTGGGCCCTCCTCGGTGTTGTGTCTAAGAATTTGCAGATGAAATTTGAAGACTAATGTGTGTCTGGACAATGTCAGTTGCCTTGAGTAGAAGACACTCCAAATAATCCTACCTTTGAAGACTGTAGAATTCAGAAAAAAGTAAATTTATTACTGTTCTGTACTCTCTAGCCCTGCTACCCTCATCATTTTTATAGTTGGGAAAACTTAGTCTCAATATTCTGTATTGATCAAAATTCAGTTTATTTCTAGTCTGTATCTTCCTTGCCTCCTGTATTTCCTGCTTTCTCTCTGACCACTCTTCTACTTGAAAGAAGATGTATGCAGCTGTAGAAATTTCTATTTTAGAACTAGGCTTAGAGTCTTCATGACACTGAGCCAATGCAAATCTCAATCAAAAGAAAAACAGAGACACATGCCATGCCATTCATTGGTTATAAATGATTCCAGGGCTTGGATTCGGTTAGCAAATATTTGCTGAAAATTTATAAAGAACTATACACAACAAAGTTGTTGAAACCACTAACTTTTTTTTTGCCACTAATGTGTTCTACTGAGTTCTAATGAGTGCCTACAGTATGCAAGCACTCTGCCACTTAATCTATGACTGCTATTTATAAATAGCCACTACTCTAGCCTTGGCTGAACTTACATTGATTAAACACGTGTTACTTGGTTTTAAGAAATTCATGGTATGAAGGGGATAAGACATAAACACAGGTAACCATGAGGCTAGATGGCACAGGAACTGCACGAGTTCACAGAAGCTAGAGAGTAGTAAGGGCCTTGGGGAGGTGTGGGTGGCAGTGGTGCCCTCTGACCTGAGCTCTGAAGGGAGGGAAGGGACTTAACATGTCAGGATTTAAAGGAGAAAAATCTCATGAAGGGTCTAATTATGTATAAAAAACAAAATCTAGTACTCCACAGAAAGCATTGCTAATTTTAGTGGGAACAGAAGTCCTAGGCAAGACAGCGATGGCATAGAAATAAGTTAGTTCACATGATAAATACTGAGTGACTTCTTTGTAGACAGGCATTGTCCTATGCTCTGGGCCATGGCAGTGAACACAATGAAGTCTCTGTCTCCATGAAACCTATATTCTAGTAGCGGGATGTGGTAGGCAGCCTGTAGGATCCCCGTGATCCCTGGAACTTAGGTGCTTGAGTAATTTCCTACCACTAGAGTAGGGGGTGGACTTAGTGATTTGCTTCTAATGATAGAATATGGCAAAAATGATGGGATGCTGCTTTAGAGATTAGGTGACCAAAAGCCCATGACTTCTGTCTTACTTGCTACCTGTTGTCTCTTCCTTGCTCGCTGAGTGGGAAATCAGCTGCCATGGAGCGAGCTGCCCTACAGAAAGGCCTGTGGGGCACAAAACTGGCCAGTGAGGACTTGAGGTCATCCAGGAGTCCTGTGAGTAAGCTCACAAGTGGCTCCTCCCCAGGTAAATTCCAAGGTGACTGCAACCCTGGCTGTTACCTTGACTGCAGCCCTGTGAAAATCCCTGAGTCAGGGGTACCAGAGCAACACCTGGATTCCTACCCCATCAAAACCACAAGATTATAAATGTTTATTTTTTAAACTGCCACATTTTGTCATAATTCGTTATGCAGATATAGTTAACTAATATAGCACAGAAAAACTAACCTCTCCTTTTCTCTCTCTCTCTCTCTCTGTATACACATATAATGACTTGGAAGAAGAATTAAACAGGGTAAAGGGGACCAATTGGGACTGAAAGTTCCAGGGAACAGGCTGGTGGGGGTGCATTGCCATTTTGATTAGGGTGATCAGGGAAGGCCACAGGATAAAGTGACATTTGAGCCAAGGCCTGAAGGTAGGAGGGGGAGGGGGCCATCTGGATGGCTAAGGAGAGATGTACTAGGTAAAGAAGCCCTCGGGTACTAGTGCTCTTAGGCAGAGGGATGCCACGGTTATTTGAGGAAGAATAAGAAGGCCAGTATGCATGAGGAAGGGGGTGTTTTATAGAAGGCCAGAGAAGTAATGAGAGAACAGAACATAAGACTTCGTAGGTGATGGTACAACCATGGGATTACATATTGACGAAACTGGAAAGCTTTTGAAGGGTTTTGAACAGAGAATAGATACTTCCTAACTTAGATTTAAATATCTAGCTAGCTAGCTATTAATTATTTGGCTGCATTATGAAACATACTATAGGAAGATGGGAAAGGAAGCAGAAGCACTAGTTAGGAGGTCATTGTACTAATCTTGGTAAGAAAAAATTGGTGAGCCAGACGGGATTATTAGCAGTGGAGATTGTGAGAAGTAAATATGTATTGACAATAGTGAGGACGTGATTTATGGATGAAATAGATGTAATGTAGAAAACGAAGAGAGAAGTCAAGAAGGACTCCAATATTCTGGCCTAAACATCTGTAAATGGAATTTTCATTTATAATGATGGAGAAGATTCTTTAAAGAGTAGGGTATTTGGGGAGGGGACTGGGATGTGGCACTGTGCAGTCAGTAGTTCAGATTTTTACCTATAGAGCGTGAGTTCTTCTCAGTTATCTAAGTAAATATGGCAAACATGGTTTGGTGTATATGAGTTGGAAAATCAGGAAAACCAGGCTGAAGTTATAAATTTAGAACTGGCTGAGAGATTAATATAATCACTTGATTAATTGATTGGACAATGTGGAGATCCTTGATGACTTGGTAAATACTGATTTGTGAAGTAGCATAATGGTAGTTTAATTGGAGTGGATCCAACAGAGAATGAGAAGATAGGAAGTGGAGAAGTCAATAAATACTACTCTAAATTTTGGTTTAAATGGGAATAAATAAGAGGAGTGGTAGCCACAGGGGGAAAAAAGTCAAAAGTACATTTGTGTTTGTGTGTAATCTAAATTTTAAGATATAAAAAATTACAGCATATCTGTCTAATGATGGTAATAATGCAAAAGAGAAGAAAAAACTGGATACTAGGGAGAGAAGGAGAATATAATTGTTGGAGTGACAGCCTTGATTATGTAAGAAGTGATGTTTTAAACCCATTGCACAGATATGGTAGTTGGCATTTGATTGGCAAATGGACTACTGTTTACCTATGGGAAAAGCGGGAATGCACAGGAGATATAAATCATGGTGGTGGGTATGTGGTTGTAGGGAACTTGTGAAATTTCTCTTTTTGTTATACTGGTTTTCTCAGTGAAATAGAAAACATGATTATCATATGAGAGTGAGGCTTGGAGAGGAGATCTAGGAGGTATTTGCAAGTATGAATCTAAGAAGTTTATGTTTAATCTATGTTTAATTGTCATTTCTGGAGAGTGGAAAAGTGACTGGACTGCTAGCACGATTAACAAAAACTCATTTGGTGTCCATCCAGTGTCACGCAGGGCTCGCATTTGTGGCGAGACCAATCCTCAGGATTCTGTGTTGTTCTGCAATGTGTCTGCTGCCCTGGAGCAAACATGGCCTGGATGGAGAGTTGGCTTTAAGCAGAGGTTGGGCTGTGCCAAGTGAGTGCAACGGAATAGAGAAGAACAAGGGATGTAATCTAAACAGGACACGAACAGAAACAAGGACAAAGAGTGAGGGATAGGGAAGAAGAATAGTGGCAAGGGATTGTAGATCCTTGTGAAAAGGTGAGGGTCAAAGACTTGGTGTCTTGGTTTGGCAGGGGGAGTGGGAAAGAGGGGAGATAGTGTTTGTTGAGTGAGTTGCAAGAAACTGAGAGAACGAGGAGTAGACGTGAGACCAAAATCACAGCCAGGGCCTAGGCTGAGAACCAGGAGGCCAAGTCTGCATGAAGCTTTCTTCTCTAGGAAAAGATATGTACAAACCAGTGTTTCTTTGAGACCAATCTGATAATAACATGTGTGAGGATGCAAGTGGGGCAGGGGAATGAATATATGTAAAGACCACTGCAGTAGGAAAGGCAGATTTTGTTTTTTTGACAAAATGTTCCTTAATTTCCATTGTGTTATACCTATCTCATCATTTGAGAGGGATTCTTCCTTAACAGTTTCTCTCTGCAAAAGGCAAAGATGGATTTCTTTCTCTAGCGCACCTGCAGCTCATCTCTCTTGTCAGTTGTTCAAACATCATTTGCCAGCTGGTGACGAGACAAAGAAAATAGCACTGCCTGGGTGTGCAGTGACACCTTGTACCTGCAGGCTGTGTGTTCCACCTAATCAGTAGACTGGCACATTCCTGGGATTGGGCACTGCCTTATCAACTCTGACAGCAGGCAGATTTACCCCATTGTACCCATGGATGCTTTTGGAAAGTTATGTAAATCAAGGCATGTATTTTAATGCCCATGGGGAAAGATGATTGAAAGGAAACTTGAAATCTACCCTTCTGTGAAGTAAAAAATATTACATTTGGCAAACGGTCATGCTGTGGTGTAATTTATAACTTTCATGTTAATGTTAGCATTTGAGCATAATGTTAGAAAATCATAGAGTTGGAAGAAAACTTAGGTAACTTCTGTCCTGATTTCTCCCCCCACAGAGATAAAGACATCCCTTGCTGTCTAATTTCCAGAATTCAGTAATTTTCGATATCGTTTTTAAGATAAGGTTGTTTGGAGGAAAGTACACCCCACTTTTTCATTTGTGGCTCTCCGAAACTCACAAGGTAAACATATGAAGAAATAGTGTCTTTCTTACAGTCCAAGCTCACTATATTTAAATTCAGGACCATGCAGATTCAAATGGTAAGGGATAGCTGTATTTTTGCTGAAGTAACCTTAAGATAATATGCTTAGTCTCAAATATTAGTGTCAGGTTATAGAAGGTTCATTAACAATAATGTTTTAGCTTGCTAAGGGATTTTGAGAAAGACTTTCTATTTATCTTTTTAAAAACATTATTATATTTAGGCTTCTCTAAGAAACAGTGGGCATAAGATAAAAATGATCTTTAAAAATATTAGATATGATCCAGCTCCCTCATGCAACAGAATGCCTGGCCAGCTTCAGTGTGGAGGTTCCAAAATACTGGAGTGAAACTGAGTTTGTGCTGTCTTACTCCTCAGGATAGCAGTGAAAAACTACACATAAAAACTATCAAGAAAGTGTTACGGTTTTCTTTAGCTCATAATTCCACAGGAGTCAAGGGATGTAGTAGAAAATAAGAAAGAGCTGGATGAAGAGAAAGAGAAGGTCTGCTATTGTACACATTCACCTAGTTATTAGGAAAGCTTTGTAACTCTGATTTTCAGTGTTAGGAAGAAAAGATAGCAAAAGTACTAAAACTGCCTAAATACTGAAGTATCTTTGAGCTGCTCCAAGCTATAGGAGTATGTTTAATTATAATTTTACTCATTAGTTTTTTTTCCCCCCCCTCAGGAGGGAAATTTAGGGATTTCTTTCAGCTCAGACCAGATTGGAGAAGTTATTATTTTTTTTTTTTACCAAAAGTAACAGAAAATAATTGTCTATTATTGAATACGAACATGAGAAAAAATTTGAATAACATCATGAAACTGAGTAATTGAGATCTGAATACATAAAAAGAAGCTATTTCTATGGTAAAGAGTAATTAGAAGTAGATATTTTGCAGAATGTTTCAGAAAGAATAAATCTTAAGGCAAACTTTAATAAATAATCAAAGTTAAAAGAAGCTTTGATTAATTTTAGGTGGGGATTGAAAAAATCTGCAGATACTGCTTTGAGCCCTAGCTAATGGGAGAGACCAATCCAAGTACAGTCAGCTTGGTCAAAAGAAGCAGAGAAGAAGAGAATAGTAATTGAATTTGAGCAATTCAGTACAGCTACTGTCATTATTGCTGTTATGACTATGACTGCTACCACTGTTAATGCCTACAGATACTTAAGCACTTATGTGAGTCAAGCATATCTAAATATTTTACATGCATTAATTATTTAAATGGAAGAAGAAAAGACTTCATGGGAGAGAGACTAAACCTTATTCAGCTTTTTAATAAAGCCATTAAGTACTGTACCTGACACAGAGTAAGCACCCAATAGATGTTCTCAAACAAAACTAAGGAAAAATCCATGCTCAATTAAAGCTTGATTTATACCACCCAAGGGATTTCACCATTTCTTTAGTAAGGAAGAACAGGATGGTATTATCAGAATTTTAATATATACTATTCTTAATTATGGGTTATAATTTATATGTAATACTTTTTATGGGTAAATTGCCTGTATATAAAACTGCATACTACCTTTTTCTTCGTCTGTGGATTTTGGAATAAAAATTTTTTGTTCTCATGAAGCTCCAAATTTAAAAATTTATGGAGATAATATCTTGGGTGGATCCTATTGACGATTTTAATTTAGAAATGGTAACAGAATGAGCAATTGAACTTTTCACAGAAGTGGGATTATTTCTACCTTAGGAGACCTGGTCACATCTTCCAGCAGCAGGAAATTCAGCACCATATTTTGGAGGGCCTTCTCTTTTTTTTTCAGGGACCCCAGAGTCTTACTCAGATTATGTCTACGTAATTTCCTTGTTCCTCCCTGGAACAGAGGAAAGCTGTCAAAGCCTGGTGTTCTCCAGACAGACAGGTGGTGCTTGCCCAAGGCTGTGTGGCTGCCCCACCAGTCAGGTTCCCTTCCCAGGGAATAGTTGTTCTTGAGAGTAGATGTGCCCATTTTCTCATTGCAAGGTGTGGTCAAAGGTGGGCCATACTTGATTTCCTAAGATTGTAGCAATTTATAGTCGCCTATTTTAGTTCATAAATGTTCCTTCAGGTCCCAAAAGAGCTATGTAAGCTCTGTCTCTAATTATCTCTTACCTCTAAGACCCAGATACGCTGTCTTCCTCCCCTCTTTAGGAATACACACAAGAAGTCACACAAGTCTTCCTTTTATACTCTGAAAATGCAAACAGTTTATTGTAGTAGTGCTTTTCACTGGCCTGCTTGAAGGACTTCAAAGATAAGGATGCTTGGGAAGGGTATATATCTTCATTTCGGTTCACTTCCAATTGATTGCTTGCTATTGAATACATTGTGCTGTGGCTGTAAACTTCTAAGTGCGAAAGGAAGTGAAAAAATAGAGGACAACCCTGTTTTAAGGAAAATTCGTAAGATAATTTTATTCTCTTATACTATAAGGGTCAATATATTTTCAGGTAATAGAGCCGAAAACTAGACCAGTAGCTGGGACTGCGATAGGGATGGAGAACAAGGGCAGGTCAGTATAGGTCGCTCTTCTTGTTTGCGAATAAAATTATTATTTTAACTTACATGTGGAAATTCTTTGTTCTGTGAACCCATTAGAAGATTTGCTTTAGCTTTAAAATTCCAGGTTTATACCCATCATATAGAGAAGTAAAAGGCAATGGTTGAAAAATATAAACAAAATCCCCTGGATGCCATCACAGGAGAGTAAAAGGGTATTATTTCCACTTCGATTTCTCTCGTGTTACACTTTGTTGATGCCAGGTGGTATTGGAGTGGCCATGAGCATACTGAGATCCAGCTATTGAAAGTTGAATTTGGAATATATTGAGGTTTGGGTAGTTCAGGCATTTATTTTATTATTATTTTTATTACCCTTTTTAAAATTTCAAAATATTAAGGAGTTACAAATATTTTAGGTTACATGGATTGCTTTTGTAATGCTTGAGTCCCAGCTATAGGTGTGCCCATCACCCAAAGAGTGTACCTTGTACCCATTAGGTAGCTTTTTGCTCCACCTTTCCTCTTCCTCCCCCCTGATGTTTTACTTTCCTTTGTGCACATATGTGCTCATCAGTTATTTCCAGTGTAATAGTGAGTACATGTGGTGTTTACTTCTCCATTCTTGAGATACTTCACTTAGGAGAATGGTCTCCATTTCCATCCAGATTATTTTAAAAGGGATTAATTCATTATGTTTTATTACTCAGTAGTACTCCATGGTATACATATACCACATTTTATTAATCTACTCGTGAATTGACAGGCACTTGGGTTGATTCCACAACTTTGCAATTGTGGATTGTGCTGCAATGAACATTTAAATGCAGTTGTCTTTTTGATGAAAAGTCTTCATGTCTTTGGGTAGATACCCAATAGTGGGATTGCTGGATTGAATGGCAGGTCTACTTTTAGTTCTTTGAGGAATCTCCATACTGTTTTCCATAAGAGTTATTCTAATTTGTAGTCCCAGCAACAGTGTCAAAGCATTGCTCTCCGCATCTATGCCAGCATCTGTTATTTTTGGGCTTTTCTTTGTTTTCTTCTTTTTATTTCAGGATAATATGGGGGTATAAACATTTTGGTTATGTGTTATGAGTTTGCCACACCAAAGACATGATTTGAGGCATACCCTTTCCCCCCTACAACACTCACCGCATCCATTATTTGTGAGTTTACCCACCCCCAAACCCCCAGCCCCCAGTGAATATTACTAACATTTGAGCACCGTAGTGTTGATCAGTTAGTGCCAATTTGACGGAGAGTACATGTGGTGCTTATTCTCCCATCCTTGTGATACCTCACTTTGGAGGATAGGCTCAAGCACTATCCAGGAAAATATAAGAGGTGCTAGATCACCATCGTGTTTTGCAATTGAGTAGTATTCCATTGTATACATATACCATATTTTATTAATCTACTCATGGATTGACAGGCACTTGGGTTGTTTCCACATCCTTGAAATAGTGAATTGTGCTGCCATAAACATCTGAATGCAGATGTTTTTATTATAGAATGTCTTTTGTCCCTATGGATAGATGCCTAATAGTGCTATTGCTGGATCAAATGGTATTTCTATTTTTAGCTCTTCGAGGGTCTCCAAATTATTTTCCACAGAGGTTATACTAATTTGCAATCCCACCAGCAGTGTAAGAGTGTTCCTATCTCTCCACATCTTTGCCAGCATTTTGTTTTGGAGTTTTTTGATAAAGGCTAATCTCGCTGGGGTTAGGTGATATCTCATTGTGGTTTTGATTTACATTCCCCTAATGATTAGGGATAGATTGATACCTCCCAGTTTGTTCTTTTTGCTTAAGATTGCGTTGGCTATACGAGATCTTCTCTGGTTCCATACAAAGCATAGAATTATTTTTTCTATATCTGTAAAGAATGATGATGGTACTTTGATAGGGATTGCATTAATTCTGTAGGTCACTTTGGTTGTATAGACATTTTAACAATGTTGATTCTGCCAATCCGTAAGCAAGGTAGATTTTTCCATCTGTTTACATCTTCTACAATTCCTTTTCGTAGTGTTTTGTAGTTCTTCCTGTATATGTCTCTCACTTCTTTCGTTAAATATATTCCTAGATAATTAATTTTCTTTGAGGCTATTGTAAAAGGTATTGTGTTTTTTATTTGAATTTTGGCTGGACTGTTATTGGCATATATGAATACCTCTGATTTGTGTGTATTGATATTGCATCCTGAGATTTTACTGAATTCATTTATCAATTCCAGGAATCTCTTGGTTTAATCCTTGGGGGTTTCTAGATATAATATCATATCAGCAAAGAATGAGAGTTTGATCTCTTCTTTCCCCATTTGGATGCCCTTAATTCTCCTCTCGTGTCTAATTGCTCTAGCAAGGACTTCTAGCACTATGTTGAATAAAAGTGGAGATAGTGGACAACCTTTTCTGGTTCCAGTTCTAAGTCCTTTCAGTTTTTCCCCATTCAGTATGATATTGGCTGTGGGTTTATCATATATAGCCTTAGTAATTTTAAGGTATGTCTTTCTATGCCTATTTTGTTAAGAGTTTTTATCATAAAGGTGTGCTGGACTTTGTCAAATGCTTTCTCTGCATCTATTGAGAGAATCATATGGTCTTTGTTCTTTTTTTAAATTTCAGCATATTATGGGGGTACAAATGTTAAGGTTACGTATATTACCCATCCCACCTCCCTCCTAGAGTCAGAGCTTCAAATGTGACCATCCTCCAGACGGTGCATGTTTCACTCATTATGTATGTAAATACCCACCCCCTCCTCCTTCCTCCCACCTGCCCAACACCCAATAAATGTTATTCTATATGTCCACTTAGGTGTTGATCTGTTAATACCAATTTGCTGGTGAGTACATGGGGTGTTTGTTTTTCCATTCTTGGGATACTTCACTTAGTAGAATGAGTTCCAGCTCTATCCATGAAAATACAAGAAGTGCTATATCACCATTGTTTCTTAAAGCTGAGTAGTATTCCATGATATACATATACCACATTTTATTAATCCACTCATGTATTGATGGACACTCGGGTTGTTTCCACAACTTTGCAAAATTGTGAATTGTGCTGCTATAAACATTCGAGTGCAGGTGTCTTTTTTGTAGAGTTGTCTTTGTTCTCGCTCTCTCATCACTCCCCAACTCCAAGGGTGAGGCTTGCCCTTGTTTGTGTGGCCAGAGGCAGGGGAGGAGCGCCACCTGAGGACACTACATGACTCAGCCTGGAAACTGGCTTCTCTGGTCACTTGGCACCTCCAAGGGTGGGTTTTGTCCTGTGGTGGGAAATACAAGCTGCTAGGCCAGGGGGAGGGGCATTGCCCGAGGCCACTGGGGGTCCCAGCACAGAAAATAAAGCATCCTCTCTCCTAACTTCTCAGCTATAGGGGTGGGGCCTGTCCTGTCCATGCAAAAAGACAAGCAGCAGGTTTGGGGGAAGAATGTTCAGAAAGGGGCTTCTCTCATTACTTCCCTCCTCCAAAGGCAGAGCCTGCTTTGTCTGGCAGTGGCAAGGGCATTGCCTGAGACCACTGCCTGAGCTTTCCCTGCTGGGCCGGGGAAGGCATGGTGTCCAGAACCACACCACGCCACAGCATTTCTGGGCTGTGGACCCCCAAAATGGTGGCTATCCACCCACAGAGAGCCAGCACTGTGAGTGACTCCTAGGGGGCGTAGGTGCTGGGTTTGGCAGGCTGTCCCACTGCTGCCCTTACCCTCAGTCTTGCTTCAGTCCAGTATAGGGTCCTGCACTCTCAGTCCCACCCTGCACCAGCCAAATCTTTGACTGTTTCCATGGGCAGAGCCTCATTTTCGGAGTTCACTTCCTTTTTTCTGGTCCCGTGACTGCTGGAGGCAAGGTGCCTGTGTGCAAACTCCCTCCTTTGGACCAGGAAATGTCCACTCGGACCAGTCCCTTCCCGTCCCAGTGCGGACCTAGCACAGAGCACTGGAGAGTTCAAAATTTTTCCTGCTAATGTCTCTTCACACAGCCTGTCATCCCGTGCTACAACTTCACACTGACTTCACGCACTTCCCTGCCTGAGTAGGGGTGGAGGTGGGTGGAGGAAGAGTCATTCTCCTGTGGGTCAGATCACACTGCCCTGGTGGGCCAATGGGCATGGCCGTCAGATCACACTGCCCTGGTGGGCCAATGGGCATGGCCGTCTCATGCTCTATTCCATATTGTATATCTCGCACTCTCCAGACTTCGTGGTGGATTCTCCAATTCACCTTTTTTTTTGTTTGTTTTTTTCCAGCACTGCTTGACCCATGCTGCTTCTCTGCAGATTCGTGTCGCTGTTCTTGTGGGAGAGTGATCCACTGGCATGTAGCTGTCAACATTCTCCACCTCCTACTCTGGAAGCAGAGAGTCAGGAGGTTACCACTAACCTACCATTTCTTCCTCCCCTCTGGACTTTTCAATAAGAGCACTTCTGACTGGGGTAAGGTGATATTTCATTGTAGTTTTAATTTGCTTTTCCCTGATGATTAGTGATGTTAAGCAACAATAAAAATGAATATGTGGAATTTGATTAAACTAAAAATCTGCACAGCTAAGGAAATAATCAACAGAGCAAATAGAAAACCTACAGAATGGGACAAAATATTGGCAAGCT
Source organism: Microcebus murinus (assembly GCF_040939455.1). Classification (NCBI taxonomy): domain Eukaryota; kingdom Metazoa; phylum Chordata; class Mammalia; order Primates; family Cheirogaleidae; genus Microcebus; species Microcebus murinus. The sequence continues at coordinate 84,660,771 of NC_134107.1, forward strand.
ACACATCTGATAAAGGGCTAACACTCGGAATTTACAAAAAACACAAGCAAGTCAGCAAGATAAAAAAAAATCCTATTGAAAAGTGGGCAACATCAAACCAAGAATGGATTAATAAAATGTGGTATATGTATACCATGGAGTACTATTCAGCTCTAAGAAACAATGGTGATATAGCACATCTTATATTTTCCTGGTTAGAGCTGGAACCCATACTACTGAGTGAAGTATCCCAAGCATGGAAAAACGAGCACCACATGTACTCACCAGCAAACTGGTATTAACAGAGCAGCACCTAAGTGGACACATAGATACTACAGTAATAGGGCATCGGGCAGGTGGGAGGGGGGTCGGGAGTGGGTATACACATACATAATGAGTGAGATGTGCACCATCTGGGGGATAGTCATGCTGGAGACTCAGATTTGTGGGGGGAGGGAGGTTAAGGGCATTTATTGAAACCTTAAAATCTGTACCCCCATAATATGCCGAAATTAAAAAAAAAAAGAATCAAGAAAGAAAATGAAAAAAAAAAGAAAAGTGGGCAAAAGACATAAACAGAAGCTTCTCAAAAGAAGAAAGAAAAATGTCCAATATACATAAATTCAGGCATTTTAATGTGATTTATAGTTAATATGCATTTATAGACGAGTTATATTTGATTGAACTTCTGTTACTGGCCATGATGGAGCAACAAGGACAAGATTTACTCCTCCGGTATAATTAAATATTAAAACAGGCAAAATATATCAAACAAAAATTTTCCGAGATTAGACAACAGGCAGGACAATGATCCTTGAGAGACAGAAAAGAAACAAAGTCAGCACTACAATGACCAAAGTTAATGCCTGAAGAGAGTTTCCAACTGCCATGTGGGGAGGGAAAACCCAAATAGAAGGCTTCTTGAGTAGAAAATTCTGGGAGAATGTTGAGAGAGAATTGGAAAGAGCTACATAGAGAGGTGAGAACTCTGAGATCTGCAGGGTCTTCAGCTGAGTACTGATCAGCAGGTGCAGGGTGAAGATTACTGACTATCCAAGGGTTGAGAAAGAACCACTAGAAAAAAACAAGTGCATCAGTCCCTGGAGATCACACAAGCCCAGGATTTGTTTATGATCCCATCAGTCAGAGTGAAAAAAATTCTTTTTAGTACACAGGGCTTCAAGTAGCATAAATAAAAGACATTGTCTCAGTAGTGAAGCAAAATTAGCACTAGCACAAAGGCTGTTGTGGTTTAGCCTGACAAGTCCTAAATAAAAGTCTTGAAAAATCAAAGGATTTCCACATAACTTAATTGAATTCCATAACAAAGCTCAAGAACAATTAAAGAAATACAAAAAATGTTCAGCAGCCAACAAGGTAAAATTTATAATATCTGGCATCTAATCAAAAAAATACCAGGCATGCAAATAGAGAGACAAATATGTTTATAAAGAGGATATCAAGAAATAACACAGTTAAAAAAAGTTGACAGGGATATTTAAAAAATTATAAATGTATAATAGGTTTTCAAGAAGGTAGAAGAAAGTGCAAGTATGTTAAGGAGAGTCATGGGTGATTTCAAAAAGGATCCACAGATTAGTGAGTGTGAAAGCATAACTATAGTTATGATTTAACCTGTAACACAGAAGCAGAGAGACTGAAATAAAAAGGGATAGTGCCCCCATTGAGCTGCAGGGCAATCAGAGGCAGATTAATGTTTATCATTGGAGTCCCTGAACATGAAGGCCAGAGAAAATACATGGAGAAGTAACGGCTGAAAAACATACAAATTTGATATGTAGTGTAATCTCACCATAGTGAAGAGAAACTCAAACACAAAAAAATGAAGCACATTGTAATCAAATTACTCTAAACCAGTGACAAAGAGAAAAGTCTTAAAAGCAGAGAAAAAAGACACAGTTCATAATATACAGATGTATACAGATAAGAATGACAGCAGACACTCATTGCAGAAGTTCATAGGTGGTGGAAAAGCAACAAAGTTTTTGAAAGGTTTGAGCCAGAACCTGGCCTATGGAAAATTCTTCCAATCATCAAATGGCTAAATATAAGCAGAATATAAACAGTACAAGCCAGAAGACAGTGGAGCAACATGCTCAAAGAGAAAACAAAAAAGAAACGCAAAACCTCTCAACTGAGAATTCTTTACCCTGTGAAAATACCTTTAAAAATGTCTTTAAAAGTATTTGTAATAAAGGCCAAATGAAAACCTTCATAGAAAGCCAAAGGTGAAAGCACTAGCAGATTTACACTATGAGAAATGTTAAGGCAAATTCTTCAAGAAAAAGGAAAATGATATTAGATAGAAATCTGGACCTACACAAAGAAATAAAGACCACTAGAAAAGTATAGGGTCAGATGCTATATCTGTATCTACATCTATATATAAATATGCCCCATGACACTCAGAACAAGAAGTTTATAAGCAGTGAAAGAGAAACTGGATTTAAAAATGTATGTGCCAGAAGCTGTCTTGTGGAAATTTTTTCCTGTCCATCAGATGTGTGAAATATAAGTAAAGGGTTTAATTCTCATTAACAACTAGTCATAATGAAGAATTTCCTCTAGTTGTGTTCTTGATATAGCAGCGTTGATAATTATAAATGTAACATACTTTTTAGTAGGCATTTTTTAAAAAAAAAAATCAGAATTGTGTTTGAAGGGCACAAACTTGTAGCAATTTTATATATATCTAGTGTACCTTTGTGTCAAGCTGCTAATTTTATCTGTCCCAGCATATTAAATTGCCTCTTAGTATAGTTGACACGTTGTCATGTTTTTTTTCTGATGATGTCCGGTACTTACAAACAAAAGTGGCATACATAATCACCACCAAAATAACTAAATTCTCTGAAGAAGGAAGAGTTCTAGCAACGAAACTTCTACACATACTCATCAATAAATCAATGTGTAGAATAAGAGTAATTGGATTACATATTATGTAGTTCAATACAACACAGCAGCAATTTAAAATGCTTTTCAATTACTCTCATGTATGCTTTAATTTCAGATTAATTTTCTAAATTATCAATAATTAAAAACAAATGACAACCAAACTAGAGGAACAGCTGAATGATCTTCCTATTTTCCGTATAGAAAATATTACAATATCATTATCATATGAAGAGAAGATTGAGTATTCAACCAGCAGATTGTGGGAAAGAAAGAGTGCTACAGGGAGTCATCAAGTAGTTAATTAATAAAAATATTTTTTATTTCTTAAAATTTATGATGATATATGTATGAGATTTTGAAAATAGATAATTTATCTTCTTTTCTAAATGTACATTTATGTTTATACCTCATTTTGTATTTGTGCTTTTGTTTATATTTTTAAAACTCTACTCCAATTGGATAATCTTTCAGCCCCACAAAATCTGATTCCCCATACCATAGAGCAGCCCTGGTGCACATCACACTTTGGTACTGTGTCTCCCCGTAGGTTTTTAAATGCAGCTCTTATTTCATATTTTGCTATTGATGGGAGTTTTATTGTCTCTCTTTTTTAGGTAATTATATTTTGGATAGTATGTAATCTCTATCCAAAAGAAAGTTAGAGAAGGTAAGAATTATCTGGGACAGAAAGAAAAAAATGAATAAACAAGAGATCCTGAGTCTTATTAAACTGAATGGCAATTATTGGATGAACCAATCATATGTGATGTAATTTAATGTCTACATACTCAGGAACAAAAGGAGAAATCTGTGACTCAACATCTATTTTTATTTTCCTGCCAGCCATGAATCATGCTATCCTCAGATAATCCAGGTGTCATCAGAATCTCTGTATCTCCTGCAAAGGTAGGTTTTCTCCAACCATCTCTGCCTACTTTATGGTGTCTCTGCCTTAGAAAACTGTCTTTGTGCCAGGAATCTCAGTTTACCTCCTGCCACTCAGGTATAGACCAGCCCCATTACAGATTTCCACAAAATTTTCATTTATCCCATAAATTTAATGGATCACCTTGGGAAAAGGTGAGACGCAGAACAGCTTAATGTTAGACCCATCGTTCACCTGAGTGTGGGCCTCCATTTGGGCTTCCCCTTACTGCACGGCAGTCTGGAAATTCTCTCCAGGATTACGTTTGGTCATTGTGGTGCTCACCATGTGTTTTCCTTCTCTCTAGGATCGTTGTCCTGCCTGTTGTTCGATCTCTGAAAAATTTAGTTTGATATGTTTTGTCTATTTTAATATTTGATTGTGCCAGAAGTGAAAATCTGGTCCTCGTTACCCTATCATGGCCAGTAGCAGAAGTCCAATCAAGGATTACTTGACTATGTTTGGATATTAACTATAAATCACATTAAAATACTTTGGACTAGTGGAACATAAATGAATCCAATGTCTTTGTTAGGTTGTGAGTAGAAACCTAGTTCAATGAAGAATTCAGGAAGCCTACTGTTCTAAAGTCCTGCTGTGGAAGTCTACCTTTCCTCATCATGCCAGGCATAGTGTGAGGAATCTCCTTCTGTTTCATTTGGGGATATTGTTCTGGAATAACAGTTTTTCAGACAGATTTCCCACAGGCTACCAGGAAGGTAGCCCTAATGCACATGAAGGATTCCCTAGCCTATTCCTCACCTGTTGTCCATCTTCACTGTGTTGATTTCCTGGGTTATAACTTGACTCAAAGCACTGATTTGTTTCAGGTGGATAAGATTGTCTATCACCAGATATGAATGGAAGCAGACCTTATGTTACTCATGAATTAGTGAGAAGGAACCAGACTGTTGGCTACCTCCACAGTTCAGTGCTTTCTTTCTCAGGGATCCAACAGATAGATAGGGATTTGGGGAGGCAATTAGGTGGGAGAAAATAAATTTCCTGTGGGACTAAGGAACTTAATATCTTCCAAAAAAAAGGTAAAATTTGATGGTAATACTTTCTCACCTTCCACAAACACACAATAGGCACTCTACAATGTTGGCTTTGATCTTATCTTTTTCTGTGTAAAAATATGTTGTGTGTCAAAAAATGGGCAAAGGACATGAACAGAAATTTTTCAAAAGAAGATAGAATAATGGCCAACAAGCATATGAAAGAATGCTCAACATCTCTAATCATCAGGGAAATGCAAATCAAAACTGCAATGAGACATCACCTATCTCCAGTAAGAATGGGCTTTATCAAAAAGTCCCCAAACAATAAATGTTGGTGTGGATGCAGAGAGAGAGGAACACTCCTACACTGCTGGTGGTACTGCAAACTAGTTCAACCTCTGTGGAAAGGAATATAGAGATACCTTAAAACAATACAAGTAGATCTACCATTTGATCCAGCAATTCCACTAATGGGCATCTACCCAAAAGATCAAAAGTCACTTTATGAAAAAGACACCTGCACTCAAATGTTTATAGCAGCAAAATTCACAATTGCAAAGTTGTGGGAACAACCGAAGTGCCCATCAATACATGAGTGAATTAGTAAAATGTGATATATGTATACCATGGAATACTATTCAGCTTTAAGAAACAATGGTGATATAGCACCTCTTGTATTTTCATGGATAGAGCTGGAACCCATTCTACTAAGTGAAGTATCTCAAGTATGGAAAAACAAGCACTCCATGTACTCACCAGCAAATTGGTATTAATGGATCAACACCTAAGTAGACATACAGGAATAACATTTATTGGGTGTCAGGTAGGTGGGAGGGGGGAGGAGGGGATGGGTATATACAAACACAATGAGTGAGATGTGCAACCTTTGGGGGATGGTCACACTTGAAGCTCTGATTCAAGGGAGGAGGGGTGCATGGGCAGTATATGTAATCTTAACATTTGTACCCCCATAATATGCTGAAATTAAAAGAAAAAAAGAAAAAAAATATGTTGTGTGGTAATGGTTGAGGTTAGGGTGTGATATGGGAAAAGGGTGGAATAGGACTTGTCCAGGGCATGCCTTTCTCTTCCAGTTAGGGGTAAGCCTAGGACTTTTAACTCTTGAAATGCATTCTATTTCCTAACTAAACTAATACCTTAGTGAGTGACTACCATTTTTAATCTTAAATACCTTCTAATAAGGCACTTACAAGGGCCCAAAGGAAAACATATGTCAAGAGCTGAGTAGGTTGAAGCCACTATGCAGGGCAATTTCTGTGATATATATAAGTTGTGCATGGATTTCTTGTTAAGAAAAAACAAAGTAAATAGTTATAATCATGATTTTCTTTTCTTTTCTTTTCTTTTTTTTTTTTTTTTTACCAGATATAACAGTTTTGGGGATATTGCTCAACACTCTTAAAATATGTTGTTTCAAATAAACAGCTTAGTTTGGATGTTCTAAGCAAATGGAACATTAAAGGAACTACAGTTATATCTCATTTATCTGGAGCTAGAAATTTATGTAGGTGGCATCATGCAGCTGAATAGATTAGTTTTCTTATCTCTTATGTAGGTAGGATCATGCTCATTATCAATCGATTGCCATTTAGGGAATAAAGCAGCCCTTGGCCAGTTGAAAAAGGAACCAGGAGAGAAAACGATTCTCATATGGTTTATGGCGACTTCTTGCTCTTCTCTTAGTAAATCAATTTATTTAGTGTGGTTTAAAAACCAACCTTGGATAATGTTTACTACATACTCTTCCCTCTCACTTCTCATATCTCAGCCTACATGAATTGAGTGTGTATTGAGGAGTTTTATCTGGAGGAAGAACTATTACTCACCAACCTTTGGACATGGACATCTATATAATAGATGTTATTTTTTAAGGAGGAGAAACAGTATTGTTTACCAAAATTTGCTTCACCATCTGCCTGCCTTGGTGCCAGAAATCACATAGAGCAGGCATCCTCAAACTATGGCCCACGGGCCACATGTGGGTGTTTTTGTACTTCAAAATAAGATATGTGCAGTGTGCATAGGAATTTGTTCATAGTTTTTTTAAGCTATAGTCCAGCCCTCCAATGATCTGAGGGACAGTGAACTGGCCCCCTGTTTAAAAAGTTTGGGGACCCTTAACATAGAGGATAAGGATTTGAACAAATATTGATTTCTGAGCAAAATACCCACCATTAACACAGCATTTATCAGATTAGCCAGAAGAAAGTAGAATGATTCCATACTTTCTAAACTCAGCATCTTAACTCTGTGTAGTAAGGAGGAGATTAAGACAGATCCTCTGCTTTTTAAAGGGTCGTGATTTAGTCTCCAGATCCAACCTTAAATACACCTGGGCTCTTTCTCCTGATTAAATTCCTTTATATCAATGCTGTCTGTCTTTGGCTTTGACTAGCCTAATCCATTTGACATTGGCTCCTGCCTTGGTCCATTTTTGCCTAATAAATCTAATTGCATCTGTCTTGAAAGCCAATTGTCCAAGAACATTTTAACTTGTTCTCTGGCCTTGGTTTTAATGACTTGTCTCTCTTTTCTACAATCACAGGGAGGGGAAAAAGTTGTAGCAAGGACTCTTTCATTCTTTCACATCTCCTTGAGTTTTATAAGATTGTCAAGGCCATGAAAAATGGAGAGAGAAATAATGATTCAGAAGAAGTCAGAGGAAATGCATGGCTTGGGGAGAGCTAATAGTATGTAGACAGAGAGAGACACCATTAATCCTTGGTTGGGAGATAGATAGGAATCCAGAACACTATTGTCAACCTAAACTGTTGCCAGGTAGAGACCTGCTTAGTGGGTATTGAACTTTAGAGATGCTAAGTGGGTATTGAACCTGCACAGTCAGAACTTTCCCATGTGCTTAGCCCATCATACATAGGGATGCTGCCCAAGTTTAGAAGATTACCACAGGGTTCGCCAAATGTTTCCAATCAGTAGATTAGACCTATCAGTAGATCTTTTGGCTTTGCCTGGAATATTTGTAAGGGAGTCACCACAATGGTTGACCAACTCCTACTTTGCTGAGATGTTCTTACCTCCCTAAAGTCACTCCTCCCTCACTGGTAGTCTTAGGGCTGTGGAAGCCTTTGAAGTATGCCCAGAATCTTCCTAATTTCAAAGAAAGAATGAGAGTCTTCCTTCATCTCTCCTCTTTTCAGCTCAAGTGTCTTGTCTTTTTGGAGAACCTTGACCTTGTTTTAGGTACGATTAGGGACTTCATCTTCTTTGTTTCGAGGATTTGTTGTACATGCCTGTATTTGTCTCCAGCTGCAGTACACAGTTATTCTGTTTACATATGTGCCCCCATTCCCACCACACTATAGAAAGTGAGTGCTTCATTCCAGTCATTTCTGTATCCCAAAGCCTTCCTGGCCCCATGGCATGGTGAATAGTAAGTGCTCAATAACATTTTTTAATTAAATTATTTATAACAACATTCTGAACTTCTATAACATTTTCTAAAACCTTCCAGGGTAAGTATTTAACTTATCCAGTGATACTGCTATTCTTTAAAGGTGTTTCATGTTAAAGTGAAATTGGTTTCACAAAACATTTTAGTTCCTATCTCATGTTTGGAGTATGATCCTGTAGTGCTGCGTCTTTGTTGATGTTCATTTTCATTGTAGAAAAAACTTACCTACAGAAATTTAGGAGACGTTCCTAGATAACACCTTTATCTTTTTGAATTATTCATTAGCATATTCTGAAAAAAAACTTTTATGGCTACAATATACTTTTCAACTATAATCATACTCCATCATTGTCAGTATTATGAACAAATGTTCGGCCGAGACAACAGCATTTTGGTTTAGAATGAGAACTAATAGCCATTCTTTAGCTTTCTGAATACATTCATTTTTTGGTTATAAGTCTTGCTCTGAGCTTCCTCACACTTGAAAATGGAGTTTGAATCCCTTAAATATAGTTATACCACTAGAGATTAACTAAACAAAATAAGGATCCTGAACCACTGCCTGAACTTGCACTCTTTCCAAGGACAAATTCTTCTAAGTTATTTTATTGATTTAATTTGCATTCAAAGTGCTCAGGATTTTGGTGGAGTATTTTCACTTGAATGATTTGCTATCAAGTGAGGAAAGAATGGATGGTATGTATGGACTCAAATGTAGAGTTTAATTTTAAAATATCTACCAATTTGAACAGAGCCATATTCATAATAAAATAAAAGAAAAACTTCTGAGAGAAAATGGGCATTTTTCATTATTTCTTAAGTCCTAGAAGGATTCATGTGTTATACTTATGAAAATTTTATCCTGAGTTTCAATTATTAATTTTTTAAATTGAGAAATAATTGTGATGAAGTTATAATTTAAACCAGAAGTGGTTGGTTTTGATGCATATTAACCACAGATAATGCAAAATTATCATTAATTGTTAATTTTATAATCTAAAAATATTAGGTTATTAAATATGAAATGTCTGATTTTCTGAAGTACTAAGTTTGACAGTTGATACATCTGACATTTCATTTTGACACTTCTTGTTTTATTTTTATTGTGAAGGTACATCCTCATTCTTTCAAGCACATGGTTTGGCTTGTGATTATCTTTCAAATTTGTTTCACAGCATTTTTTGTGAAAACATGGATAAGTCAAAAATTTGTGTTATTTTCATAGATGAGTTGCATCCTTGAGGCAATACAGTGCAGACAGCTCAAAATATCAAGGAAGTATTTGGCAAGGACATGCCTAATGAACGTGCATATACTGATGGTTTGAGAAGTTCCATTCTGGTGATTTTAGTATTGAAAATGAGCCATGTGGGCAACCTGAGACCAAGGTGGATAATGATGAGCTAAAGGCTGTAGTGGAAGGGAATCCATCTCAACCTATGCATGAATTAGCAGCAATGTTTGATGTCACTATTCCAACAATATTGGATCATTTGAAACAAATCAACATGATGAAACTGGATACATGGGTTCTGCATGAGTTAAATGAGGATCAGAAGAGAAATCATTGCAAAACTTGCTGTCATGACATAAAGGTAAACCATTTCTACACCTATTGTTATGTGCGATGAAAATGTATTCTTTTTGACAATCACAAGTGTTCAGCACAATGGTTGGATAAAGATGAACTGCTGAAACACAGTCCAAAACTGAATATTCATCCAAAAGAGCTAATGGGGTCTGTTTGGTGGTCCAGTGCTGGTATTGTCCACTATAGCTTCATGTAAACTGGTCAATCCATTACAGTGGATGTCTACTACAACTAACTGATGAAATGATGAAGATGCTTATGATTAAGCAGCCAAGATTGGTCAATAGAGACAGGCCGATCCTCTTGCAAGACAACGCTTGACCACATGTCACACAAACAATGCTACTCAAACTATATAGGTTGGACTTAGAAACTCTCTGTCATCCACAATATTCACCAGACCTTGCACCAACTGACTACCACTTCTTCCGGGCTGTGGACCACTTCTTACAAGGAAAGTTATTCAATTCTCAACAATCTGTGGAAAATACTTTTTGCAATTTCATCATTACTTGCTCTCCAGGCTTCTTTGTGGCTGGCATAAACAAGCTACAGTTAAGATGGTAAAACTATGTCAATAGTTTAGGCACATACTTTGACTAATTTTACTGCTTCTTGTTTGAGATATAATGAACTACACTTCTGATTTGCAATCAGACATTTCATATTAAATGACCTAGTATATAGTTAATTTGTGATGTGTTTATTATTCTAACCATCTGAATGCTTAACATATAAATAGGAAAAACCTGTCATTATGCTTTTTGGGCATCCTCATCAATAGTTAAACCTACTTTGAGACCTACACAAAATTTTAACTGTTCGTAATATTCACACACTCTGGCACCACGTTGTGCCAAATTCTGTCCATATAGCAATAGCTTTTGGCTTTTCTAGGTTAAGAGAATATGACATTCCTAGAGCAAATACATGTAGATTGAATATAGATTCAGTGGATTACATTCACTCTAAGGTAAACTTTGTCTATGGTAGGGTAGGTGTTCACAAGTGACATGGACAATGTACTTATCCTCTAAGGAACTCATTTCATTTTGCTACCATTGAGGCAATATGCTGGAGAAAAAAATGTCTCTATTTAATGATGTGGCAGATGGCAATAAACACAGTGCTAACTGTTTAACAGGTGCGCAAATATTTTATAAGTGAATAAAGGGAGGAAGCATGAATAAATGAAGTAAGCACAGAAACACAGTGGAAATATACTGAAACCCTTACCCTGTGACAGAGAATGGAATATTAACTTCTTCTCCTTTCTTCTTTAAAGAAATTAGGATTAAAGTAAAACAGGAAAAGTGAGGATATTAAATGGTCAGCAGGTAAAATAAATAAAATCACAAAATACGTATTGTTTATTTGGAACTGACATTGTCCCTGGGATTACAAATTTAATCTCAGGGACTTCTTTGTGCCATTTTGCTGAATTTTGGATGGCTTAAGTGATTATTTCCCCTGGTTCACATTGTATTTTTGTTAGGCCTGGAATCACATCAAGGTTTGTCAGTTACAGCCCTAGAACACTGCTTCCCTTCCTCATGCAACACCTGGACCAATATTTTATAATTTGACTTGCTAATGATAATTAATACCATGAATATACTCTTAAGAGAATGCTGCCTTTGAATTGATCCATTCTCTGATCCATTTGACTAATTTAGAATTGGGGGTAAATATTAACATATAGATGCTCTGAAGCTGGACAGAGAGAACAGACTAAGCAGTTAGTTATATGAATCATGGGGCACTGGGAGTTTCGAGAAATTATTGCATTCAAAGTGTACACCAGAGCAGTATGAGCTCAAGAATTCACAGAATTATAAGCATAGCGTAAGTCAGCAGGGCATTCTGTATTGCAGATATTTTATAAGTTGAAATCAGTCTTTATAGAATCGAAAAAGAAAAAAACCTTGAGGGACATAAAGGCTTATTTTATTGTTTTGCAAATTTCTGAAACATTCTCAGAACTATAACATAAATTATCATTCTGAAATAGCTCCCAAATCATTGAGCAACAATGAGAATTCAAACAAACAATACGTTTTCAGGTTTTATATATAGATGTGCAAAATTTTTCACTGGTCACATTGAATCACCGTGTATATATATATAGATAGAGTGAGTGTTTCATACTACATGGAAAGGCCACTGATTCAGGTAACAAGCTCAAAGCTTTGGTCAAGGTATATGTAAGTTGCACAAGTTTAAATAGTATAACAGAATACCATGCGATGGACAAAAATTAATTTTGTTCCAAAGAAAGTACTTGTCAATTTAGTGAAAATAACTAACATACCCTTCCAACTAACACACACAATTTGTTGTTTATTCTATGGCATTTGGCCATTACATTTAATTTGCATAACAATTCTATACTATTGAAAAAACTTTTTCTTTGAAGATGAAATTGAATGCCAATGTGACTAGGTAACGTGTCTGAGATTACAGAGCCAGTAAGTGTCAGAGTATGGTTTCGAACTCAGTTCTTCCTCACTCTAAAGTCCACACTCTTGCAATTGAATGACATTAAATCAATTGTCAGAAGTAGGCCTATAAAAATAACTAAATTTAGTAATTATTTTGAAAATAAAAGCTCTAAAATTATGTTACATTTGTGTTACCTTTTACTGGTGTTCCCTCTGCTATCAAATCTATATTTAAAGGAGAAGTGGGTTTGCATGCATAAAGAAACATTTTAGGGCTTCATAATTTATATATTATAGCAGCAGAGAAATAGGAAACTGTTCTGTTGAAACAAATATCTTTCTTTTATAATAACTATATATAAACAAGAAGAGGATTATTGCAAATACTGAATGAAATCCATCAAATTATAATAAAAGTAGCCCTTGTGAAGAGATGAGAAATGGGTGAAAGAGATTGATTGAAAGACCCTCTAGAAAGATGCTATTGGTAACGCTAGGGTATGAGAACGTGTGGTGTAGAGTAAGGTAGGAGATGGTGGTTGTGAAACTATTGGATGGGTTAAGTATCCATATGGGTTGTGGGTTTTCCGGGAAGGATAGAATTGTGTTTATAAGGTGTGGTTTCAAATGATTAGAGTATGTCCATATAACTAGTCTGCTTTTTCCAAAAATATTTCTCCCGGAAAAATCACATAGAAGATGTGACTTTCATTACATTTTAGACATGAGAAAAATTCCAGAGAGGTTATTTGCTTTTTGTTTGTATGTCAAGAATAAAGCTACTCAGGTGATTGCAGGGGTAGAGCTGGGAGGAGTGGCAATGGGGGCTTGCACTTCAGGATGAATGAAAAAGATGTCAGGGAAAAGTGAGTTTTTACTGTGAATTGTCTGACATATCTCCCTAACACTGGAAACTATTTGTAATTTGGGACCAAAACTAATTGTTCTCCAAGCTAAATTGATTTCCTAAGAGAATCTCTGATCACAAAAGTCCTCTGCTCAAGGAACTCCAACAATTTCCATTATATCTTTAACAAAGGTAAGGGAGGGATTAGATTTATTAAACTTCTAGACCAGGACTGGGGAACCTTTCTATGTTGGAAGGCCACATTAATTTAGCTTTAATCAAATAAGGCTGCATTTAAGAAACTTCAATTAGCTATACTAAAAACGGTACATTATTTTCTAAAAAATCTAACTACTGTGCACTTAATAATTGCAAAAAATGAAAAATATTTATTTTTAAAATTAATTAGCCTTTTAATGACTTTGTTGTGTAGTCTGTTTGTTGGAAAACATTTGAATATTTGGTTGCAGCATGGAGGTCCACAGTTTTGGTTGATCCTCTAAATGGGTATCAGTCATTGGTGACCTTCAGGGATCTTGATTTGGGTTAGGTAGGGGGATGTAGGTTCACAGCAATGAATGGTTGAAAAGCAAGAAAGCATTTTTCTGGCATGTTGCGAAAGGTGTGGGTATTCTGCATTTTTCCATATTTCAGTTGGATCTTTCTTAGCATCAAACATGACTTTAAAATGTCATCTACTGAGAGCTCAATTAATTCCACGTAGTTCTTTAGGTGCCTTGGTGATATCACGTAGGTAAGGCTGAAATGCTAATTTGAGTATCATGTCATGATTCTCAAAGCCAGTGAACCTTTCATTGCATTCTCCAATTAATAGGTCTGTAACACCTGTGTGTTCTTCAGATAATTCACATGTATCATCCTGCTCATCAATGACCTTTGCTAACTGGGGAAAATGTTAATCTGAAATTTCCTTTTGAAGAAGTGATTTGAAAAAAGATAGCTTTTCTCAAGATGCTTTGATTTCTTTTTCTTTTTTTTTTTTTTTGCCACATGTCATATATAGACTTAGTTTTACCTTGCAAAGAGATATACAAGTTGTTTTGATTTGACATGATATCACACAGAAATGTTGCGTTCCTATACAAATCTTTCTTCAATAATTCACATTGTTGAATCTGTTCTTCATGAAATTTACCTAAATGTTCTTGCAGAGATTAAGTTTTGGCTAACGCCTGTCCCTGCAATAGCCAACACACTTTAGAATAATAAAGGAAATCCACACTGCATACCTAACTGTTCAACGTCAGCATGTTACCAAACTGATGATGCCATCATGGATTTGTGCAAATATAGTTAAACATACTTAGAACTTGTTGCAAAGTGTAACTTAAAATAGTAACTTTAGCACAGAGATTTTGCTGATGCAAGATACAATGAAAAGAAATGAGATCTTCTGGATCTGCTAATACTTTTTTTATCTGTGCAATAAACCCTTCTTGTTTTCTTGTCATGGAAGGTGCATCGTCTGTACATACACTCACCAAATTTACCAAATTCAGTCCAATTTCATGACATTTATCTTGAAAGTTGTTGAAGATGTCTATTACCGGTGTTCTGTTTGCAACAGTACCCAATGCCAGCAACTTTTCATAGCAAAGAAAATCTTCTGTTATGACCCAAATGAAGTATAAAACCTGTGCTGAGTCTGTAGTATCTGTTGATTCATCCAAAGTGATTGAATGATCAATATTTTCCTTTGGAAGTATTGAATGAAGTTGTTCTGTTTTGAGTTAACTCATGCTGCCAATCAGTTATGGTTCTCCTTGAAAGAGGCAGTTGTTTGTACTTTGAAATTTTATCAGGGTCTAAGCATCCTACAACTTTGACAATGTGTTCTTTCACAATTTCTACATCACTGAATGGCTTCTTTGCTTTTTACTGAGCATATGAGCTACTTTATAAGTTGCTTCAGTGTCATTATTTTCAGGTCTTATTGCCATCTGAAAGAATTGTCTTTGCTTTTGCTTTTCATCTTTTAATTTTTGCAATTCAATCTTTCATACTTTTCCTTCTAATTTAAAATATTTGTGGTCCTTATGAGTGTTATTATGCTGATGAACATTGAATTTCTTTAATGTTGATATTGCAGTATCACAAAGCAAGAAAATCATCAAAGCAAGATAATATTGCAATTCCCAATTCTCATTTACAAAATCTGTTTTCTTCCTTCAGCGTTCTCTTGGTCTTCTTTGACATGATTGACTGTTAAGCAGACAGAATTAAAAAATACTTTTGAGCTGTGCAACTATTCACAAATTCCACTTGTACAGAAACACAGTGCACCATTGTCAAAAGCTGATAAGAGACTGGTGTACTCGACTCCCATCAACTTTTGCCAACCAATCTCTGTTCCATGAATTTCATATTCCCATTTAGCACTCATTTACTTACTACCTACTGTGTCCATGAAAAAATTATATAAATAAGATTGGAATAGCATTTGACTATTTTTTTCTTTAAGATCCTCTGAGATCTGGCCGCATTTATTTCTTTATTTATGCCGTAGAGGTACACTATATTCACTAATATTTTTATGTAGGCCAAGGAGTTCTAAACTGTGTTTCATGAAACATCTATGATTTCCTGTTTTGGTAAAATTATATTAATTAATTATATTATAATTAATTATATCATTAATTAATTATATTAATGGGACTTAAAGCCACATATCTAAATTCAGAATCCCTCTAGATTTTACAAGTTTCACCTGTTCTTTAATAGTTGTTCTGCCTACAACTCATTCTGTGACTATTGTAGTAGTGGTTCACATTTATTGAATCTTGAAAAAATATATAACAGCACATAAAAATAATAACTGCTTTTTTTAACACTCATATCATAGTTTTTCATTACAGCAACACACAAACTTATATAAAGAGTGGCACACCTGAAAACAACCACAGCTGACATGTGGTAAGCATACTACCCAACTAGAAGAAACAGAAGTAACTGAGCATGCTGGAACATTGCTTCTCAAATTTCAATGTGCATAGGAGTTGTCAGGGGATCTTATTAAAATTCACATTCTGATTCAGTTGGTCTGGGTGGCAGCCTGAAATTCTGTATTTTTAACAAGCCTTCAGTTGTGGCTGCTGCTGATTTTTCCTTAGAACACAATTTGAATAGCAAGGTATCAGCCAACTAACTACAACTTTTCGGTATGCTGTGAACGTCAGTAGTTATGTTTTAAGAAAAAGGAGAATTAACTCATTAAGTGTAGGAGCATTTGAGGGAATTTTTCTTATATAATTATAAGCTTGGTTCTATGTTCTGAATGTGTGTCCCCGCCAAACTTCATATGTTGAAATCTTAACTCTCCAGGTGATGGTCTTAGGAAGTGGGGTTTTTTGAAAAGAATTAAGTCATAAGGGTGAAGCATTGGTATCACCTTGGTATACTTGGTAGGCATAATCCTACCAGATTATAAAAGCTAGTTAGCCCCTTTTGCCATGTGAGAACACAGCAAGAAGGCATCTTCTATGAACCAGAAAGCAGAAACACAGCAGACATAGAATCTGTTGATGTCGTGATCTTGACCTTCTCAGCGTCCAGAATTGTGAGAAATAAATTTCTATTGTTTATAAACTACCCAGTTTATGATATTTTGCTATAGCAGCAGTAATAGACTAGACAGCAGAGAATGAGTCTCTCTCACCTTTGTCTCTTACTAAATGTACAGCAAAGGCACTATAAAATGTGTGGAAAATCAATCACATGTAGACATAAACCTCATCAATGTTATCAGTAAATACAAGACATAGGGATTGATGTTCGGTAAGAGTCTATGAAAGTAGCTTGAGTTCAACACTTGAAAGTCCAAGGATATCAGCAAGGTGATAGAAGTGTGTTAAGGAATGAAATTTAAAACCAAGGACAAAATATACAACAAAAATAATTGCAAAACTCTTGCTATCTTTTATTATGATACCATGCTATGAAAGTGTTGTAAAACAACACTTTCTAAAAAATTTAGAGGGCTTCCAAAGCTTGGGTCATCAAGCTGTGTTGCTGTTAGTGGCTTAATTTTATTCTCTGGATTATAGCATCCTCTTGTAATTTTTTTCCTAATTCAACCAATCATTTTTTTAATGAGTGTTTGGGATTTTCCAGCAAACAAATTTGATTACTTAAAAGTGTAAATATTGTTTTGGGGCATGCAATATTATCTTGAAGGACCCATTAATTTATGATCAGGAAGGAATGTAAAATGAGTAGCAAACAGTGATATGTCAAACTATGTGAACACATTTTAGGGTTCTAATAAATCAGACCTGGTTTTATATTTCCTTAATGAAGTATAATAATGATGCCAATGTTTATTATAATAGTTGTGAAACAGAATGGTGTAGTGGAAAGAATAATAACTGAGAAAGTAGAAGACCTGCATTTCAGTGGCAGACTTGTGGCTCTACACTGTTTACTGTCCTATGGCCTCAGTATACTTATTTGCATAAAGAAAAGGAATCACTGGAAGGTCTCTTTCATTTGTGATGCTGTGTGACTTCATGTGATCTATAATGAACTCTAAGCCTACTCTTGTGAGAAGTATACTATCAATGATGTATGTGTATTTATTTCCAAAAAACTTTTTTTCCCCAAAATTGTATTCCCCTCCTTTTTTGGTTTGTTTTATATATTATCCCACCATTAGCCATTTGTTGAAAGGAGATATATAAAAGATGTGTTAGACACTGCCCTTCCCTCTTCATATTTCATGAACTGAGGAATTTATGTGAAGACACAAATAAACATGTAAGAAAAGTTCATGCATGAGAAGTGTTCAATAAGTGCTCCTTATTGTAGATCACTCAGAATTTAAATGCAGGCTGCTTGGGTTTTTGTTGAGGTCGTTGGGGAATGTTTGTATGAAGGTGTTAAGATCTGCTCAGAGTCCTGAGAGATGTGAAAGAACTTAATACACAGAGAAGGAAGGTAAGACAATTTAATTAGAGAAATAGCACACTTTGAATATCTATTAAGAAAATAATTTTTAAATATTATTTTCTCAGTCCATATTGCCTTCCTCCATTTCCCTACACTTTGGCCCCTTTTGTTTTGCTAAATCTCACTTTGATCTTCAAAGCCTGTTATATACAATTTTCTTTTTAAAGCCTTCTGTAAGCTCCAGACCACTGCTTTCCAGAGTGTGTTTCTTCAAAAACTGTTCTGTCTGATGATAATAGTATCATATGCAAAAAAAAAAAAAATCATTATATTGTGAGGATTGTCTATATACATAGGAAAATCATAAAAATCTTAGGACAATAGCAATGTTGTAGAAAAGGACTTCGAATCTTAAAGTAGAAGCTTCAAGAAAGGAGGGCCAATTACCCCTAGGATCAGTAGATGACTCAAGTGTGGAGGGTTAGTATCATGACAAGCAATTAAAACTGGGAGTATTTAGGAAGGACGTAAGGGAACACATAACCTTCCCCGCATCTAAGGGTAGGAGGAGGCATTCTTTGGGCATGCCAGTCAAGAACATGGGGACCCCTACTCTAGTCCAGGGCCAGAGATATGAGGGGTGTGGGAGAGTGAACAGACAATATCTGAGAGGCCTCAAGGAAGCAAGACCATCAAGTGACAGATTGGGTTTAATTAATGCATTCAGATGAATTAAACTTAGAAGAGAGGTTGAGAACATAGGGGATCTTGCTAATGACTGACTAGAGGGCCAAAGAAAAGATATTCTAGGTGTGCATATGTACCTTATGGGGTTATAAAAGGGATATATGGGGTTGTATGGATTTGACATTATGGAAGTTATAGATGACTTAGATTTTCACAGTTTTATTTTGTAATGGGAACAGTTGGAGAAGAACAGGAAAAGATTGAGAAATGAGAAAATGGATATGATGACTGTGGCCAACACCTGAAAATCTTTACTAAAAGGCACAAAGAAATGAGGCGTTAGCTCAGAGGAGACATAAGGTATTAGTATCATTATTATTATTTTTTATCTGGGTAGAAAGAGGGTATGTTTGTAGCCTAGCAAAAATTATCTGGAGGAGAAGGATAAATACATTATACAGGAAAGGAGAATGTCATCACAAAAGAGAGGTTTCTTTGAGTGGATGAGAAAAGCTAGACTCTAAAGCTAAAGTGTATAGATTAGACTTTGATTAAACTGGTAGCACTCTATTCAAAAATAGCTTATATACAATTTTTATTTAATTCCAACAAAAACTCAAGTATGTAAGTACAGTTATGATCTATATCTTGCAGAAGAGGAAACTAAGTCATAGAAAAGTTAAGTAAAGATGAAGTAGATTGCTTATAAAATCACTCTATACTTTAGATGGGCAAATCGAAGTAGGAGGTAAACAAAAATTCCTAAATTGGAGTAGAGACCATGGAGTGAATGACTCAAGAATATTATTAACAGCTTTCTGGAGAGAGGCAGAGGTGTGGATTGTGAGAAAGCTGTTCTTCCCACCAATTCAAATTTAAATATGCTTTACTTTCTTATTGTAGCTAAAAAACATTTTCATAATTCTATAGCTTGTTAATTACTTACAAATTCAAATATGTCTTCAATGATTGAAATTTGAGACCATACAAGGTTTAAAAGAGTATAAAATAGACTGAAATGTTTTTAATAAAGCTGCAACTTCTATGGGCCATAGCCTTTTAACATACACCATGTAAGAAGTAGAAAAACCATATAAAGCATACTTTTCAGACATTAAACAATTAGCAGAGCATGACTATATCCCTGTGAGAAAGGGGAATATAAAGTGAAGCTTGGCTTTCTGCATGAAAGCCATTTCTGGACCATGTCAAGGTCATTAGAATTAGGGGGACAAGACCATGAATGAAAAATTTGCATAGAGAAAGAATTCCAGAAACATGGACATGGATGCTTTTAAGTCTCTGGCTTACTGCCGATTTGTGCATGCGTAAGAAAAAATTCACAAGGAAGAGCAAAGCAAAGCTGTAGGCAAAAGACTAATCCACACACATGTGGATTTCAGTAGAGACCCGCAAAAGGGTCATGTCATGTCTAAGTAAAGACATAAAACTATTTTTTTAAAAAAAATTTTGAGAACCACTTGTAGTAAATGTTAAAAACATGCCTTGAAGGGAGAGCACTTGCCCTTCCTTAGTGCCACAAGCGATGTGGCACCCCATCCCTCGGGGATCTGGCATCTCCCCTCACCGATGTAGTCATGCTTTCTGGGACTGAGCAGATGGAGTGTCTCATGTGCCAGGAAATCAGAGTCCTGGCTGAACTGTGCCACCTTGTTCTGCAGGCTAAACAGCCACATTCCCTTGCCCTCCTAGAACTGAACCAGCTCCCTGCAGTCTGAGCTGCTCAGGTGCAGTGGCTTTTTGGGGAGTGCAGTCATTGCTATGCTGCTCCCCTGTGGCCAAAGCCACAGCAGCATCTTGCCATTCCTGAGTCCTTGATGTTGTTGCAGCCAGTCTCACAGAGCCTGTACAACTGCCATGGTCCATAATTCCAGAGTTCAGAGTCAACCATTGCATGGTACCTCATCCCCTGGAGCCCAGGTGCCACTGTGCCCTGTTGGTCTGTGGTCTCAAATTACAGCAGTGCCCTGATTCCTGGGGCCCATGACTCTGGAGCACCTTTTCTTGCCCAGAGCCATGCCAGAGCTATGCCATATCCATTAGGGTCAGAACCACAGCTACATCCCAGCCCCATGGTCCCCAGCTACTGGGGTGTGCCTCAGAGCAACAGACCTTGGCTTAGTGGGAGAACTACATCCACTCATGCCTTGGAAAGTAAACCTGTACCTGATTTCCCAGGTGCTATAATACTTTCACAGAAACCTGACTCTATAGCTGCTTCAAGCAGCCAGAAGAAACAGGATCCCAGTGTCACTGTAGCTGCTGGTGGCCTGTGTCAGACCAGACACCAAGAGAGATACACTCAGCTAAACCTCACCACTGTGTGGAAGACAAGAACAAGAGAATTGCCATAGCTGTTGTCCTAAAAACCTGTGCATCCACCATCACTGATACAAACTCCTACAACCTAGACCACTGAGATTGCCAACATTGATCACAACTGTAGAAGCTACATGGAGACTACACCACTGCACCCTGCCCAACCAATATCCTCAGGCTCATCTGCACGTGAAAGTCTTCCCCTCTGAAAGCCACTTTGAAAAGGTTGGAAAATGTAATCGGACCATCTGATGTCCAGACATAAACACAGGGTCACATGAAACATGAAAAAGCAAGAATTCATGACACCACAAAAGGAACACAGTAATTATCTAATAAGTGTCCCCAAAGATACAGGAATTTTTGAATAACTTAAAAAATTCAAAATAATGAACTTAAGAAAATTCAATGAGGTGAAGAGAATACAAATAGATGATTGAAATCAGGAAAACAATTCATAATCTGAAAAAATATTTGCAAACCATATACTGGTAAGTGGGTAATATCCAAAATTTATCAGAATTCACAAAGAGCTCATGCAATTCAATAGTAGAAAGACAAATAACCTGGTTAAGAAAAATCAGCAAAAGACTTGAACAAAAATTTCTCCAAAGAAGACATAAAAATCACCAAGTATATGAAAAGGTATTCAACATTATTAATCATCAGAGAAATATAAATCAAAACCTCTGTAAGATACCACCTTACACCCATCAGAATGGCTGTTATTTCAAAAGATAACAAATGTTGGCATAGCTGTGGAGAAAAGGAAAATCTTGGGTATTCTTCTTGAGAAAATACTACAATGTTGGTGTGATTGTAGATTGGTATAGCCATTATGGAAAACAGTATGGAGGTTTCAGAAGAAATTAAAAATAGTACTACCATATGACTCAGCAATCTCTTCTGGGAATATACCCAAAGGAAATGAAATCACCACCTCATAAAGAATCTGCATTTCCATGTTCATTGCAGCACTATTCATAATAGCCAAGATATGGTAGCAACCTAAGTGTCCTTTAATGGACCAAAGGATAGGGAATCTGTGGGACATATATACAATCGAATATTATTCAGCTCTTTAAAAAAAATGAGATCATGTCATTTGTTACATATAGATGAGCCTGGAGGGCATTATTCTAAGAGAAATGAACAAGAAAAGAAAGTAAAATATTGCATGATTTCACTTATGTGCAGAATATAAAAGACAAAACAAAACAAGCAAACGAACAAAAAACTAACCAAAACTTCAAATACACACACAGAGAAAACAAAACAATGATGACGAGGTGTGCGGGTTAGGGGGAGGAAATGGGGAAATGTGGGTCAGAGGATACAAAGCATGAGATGTGTAAGATGAAAAAGTCTAGAGCTCCAACATTCAACATGAGGGCCAGAGGTAATAAAATTGTATTGTATTTGGGATTCATGCTAAATGAATAGATTTGAGCTGCTCTTGGCACAAAAACAAACAAAAAAAATGAGTATGTGAGATGTTGACTATGTTAATTTGCTTCACTATACTAACCTTTTAAACTATGTATATGTATTCCATAACCTCATGTTGTATAACTTAAATATATAAAATAAAATTTATTTAAAAATACAATCAGCTAAGATTATAACTGTATAAAAACAAAAAAAATTTGGAGGAAATAATGCACTTAGATTTTCCAAATTTAATAAAATCCTTAAACCCAGTGATGCCAGAAGTTCAATGAACTCCAAACATGCATATGTACACACACACACACACACACACACACACACACACACATACTCATCCCTACGTCACAAAATCATATCATCATCAAATTGATGAAAATCAGTGATAAAGAGAAAGGTTTAAATGGATCAAGGGAAAAAAGATACATTACTTATACAAGTCAAAGGCAATGAAATAGTAATAAAGTATTGAATGGAAATAAAAGGTCAATCTAGAATTATATGCCCAGTAAAACTATCTTTCAAAACCTAAAAACAACAATAATAATAAAAATAAAAAAGCAATAAATAGTTAAGATAATTATAAAAAATAGACCAACAATAGAGGCAATCAGAACTACAGGCAAATTCTTTAAGAATTGTCTTGGCACCTTTGTTGAATATCAGTTGACTATAAATATAATGGTTCATTTCAGCAATCTTAATTCTATTCCATTCATCTATGTCTTTTCATATTGCAGTATTACACTGTCTTGATTACTGTAGGTTTCTTTAAAATTTCAGAATACTATGGGGGTACAAATGCTTTGGTTACATAAATTGCCTTTGTACCACCCAAGTCAGAGCTGCAAGCGTGACCATTGCCACAACAGCACTCACTGCACCCATTAGGTGTGCATTTATCCATCCCCTCCTCCCTCCTCCCTTCTTCCCAACACCTGATGAATATTACTTCCATATGTGTACATAAGTGTTGATTGATTAGTACCAATTTAATGGTGAGATCACATGGTGTTTTTCCATTCTTGTGATACTTCACTTAATAAAATAAGCTGTGTCTCCATACAGGTTAATACAAGAGATTGTTCACCATTTTTTATGGCTGAGTAGTACTCCATGGTATACATATACCACATTTTCTTAATCCACTCATGTATTTATGGGCACTAGGGTTGTTTCGACATCTTTGCAATTGTGAATTGTGCTGCTATGAACATTTGCGTGCAGATGACTTTATTGTAGAATGTATTTATTTTCTTTGGGTGGATACCCAATAGTGGGATTCCTGGATCAAATGGTTTTTAGTTCTTTGAGGTATCTCCACGCTACCTTCCATATACGTTGCCCTAGTTTGCAGTCCCACCAACAGTGTACGAGTAGTCATATCTCTCTGCATCCACTCCAGTGTTTGTTGATAAAAGTTTGTTTTTGATAAAAGCTATTCTTACTGGAGTTAAGTGATATCTCATTGTGGTTTTAATTTGCATTTTCCTGATGATTAGACATGTTGAGTGTATTTTTAATATGTTTGTTGGCCATTAGTCTATCTTCTTTTGAAAAGTTTCTGTTCATGTCTTTTGCCTACTTTTTAATGGGGTTGTTTAAATTTTTTCTTGCTGATTTGCTTAAATTACTACTATTTGTACTCTTTTTTTTCCATGTGGATTCAAGTAACTGTTCAGTGTCACTTGCTTTGATCTTGAAGAACTTCTTTATTATTTTTTGGAAGTCAGTTCTGCCAGCAATGAATTCTCTGTTTTTGTTCATCTGGGAATGGCTTTATGTAACTTTCACTTTTTGAAAATTAGTTCTGCTAAGTATAAGATTCTGGTTGACAGATTTTTGCTTTCAGCATTTTTAATATGTTCTTCTACTGCCTTCTGGCCTCCATTATTTTTGGAGGGGGTGCTAGGAGTAAGCTGTTAATCTTATTGGGATTCCCTAATACATGATGAGTCCTTTTTCTCTTTCTACTTTCAAGATTTCCTCCTCATCTCTGGACATTTTGCCCATTAAGTGTTTGTGAACCCTTTTGTATTTGTATTTTGTGCTTGGAGTTCATTGGATTTCTTACATGTGTAGATCAAGGCTTTTCATCAAATTTGGGACATTTCAGCCCTACTTATTTAAACATTTCTTTTGATCCTTCTTTTTCTCTCTTCTCTGATACTTATATTACACACATGTGTTCATTAATTAAATAGTGCCCCATGTTTCTCTGAGGCTCTGTTCATAGCTCTTCATCTTTTATTCTTTCTACTTTTCTTATTGCATAATCTCCATTGCTCTACCTTCATGTTTATTGATCATTTTGTTAACACAAATCTGCTGTTAAACCACCATCGTGAATTTTACTTTTGGGTTATCATTCTTCCAAACCCAGCATTTTAATTTGTCCTTTTAAAAATAACTTATGAATATTTATTTGAATGTTCCATTTGGTGACACATTGTCACCTTACCTTCCTTGAGTTTTTTAATTATGAGTTCCTTTATTTCTTGAATGTATTTATAATAGCTGCTTTGAAATCTTTGTTTTTGAAGTTTACCCTCTAGGTACCTTCAAAGGTGATTTTTATTACCTGCTCTTTTTCTGTGTGTGAATCATACTTCCCTGTTTCTTTTTATGCCTCCTTTATTTTTTGTTGAAAACTGGATGATAACCTGGGGAAACTCTAAATGCTGATGTCCCTTTCCCCAACTCCTGGAGCTGTTGTTGTGTTTGCTTGGATGTTTGTTTATTTGTTTAGTGAGTTAGCTGAACTAATGCAATTTATATCTATAGCTATATAACCTCTGATATTCCCCTGTTCAGTATGTTTTCCATCATTTGTAGGTTTTGGTGTGGCTAACTAGGTTTTGCCCCTGGATATGGAGCTTATCAAAGTCAAAGCTTAGATTTTTACCCTTTACCTTTATGTGCATGTGGCTTGATGCCTGCTATTACACTTCAGGGAGTTTAGGTAATTTTGTTTACTTTCAGGCAGTGATTACTAATTTGGAGTTTCCTTCTCTGTTTATTCGTGCGAGGACACCACTTTGGGCATGCACATAGTCTTCCAGACTAGTTTGGATGAGTGTGATTTATCAGATGTTTGTGTAAGAGGTTTCTTCCAGTAACATTCACGTTGTATTGATGGATTTGTGTGCAGTTTGTGGAATATTTGCAAGTCTGTCCTACAGCCTGCTCTGATTTCTCCTGAGTAGATGCAGCCTGGTGCATGCACACAGATTTCCTCATGCCCAGAGCAACTGTGATCTCAGGAGAGCTCTTCTTAGCTGTTTCTTTTCTTGGTTCTGGCTATTAAACTTCTGGCCACTCTGCCATTTTTCTTGAATCATGGAGCTGTCAACCTTCTCTTAATTGCTCTCCACTGAGATCTCCATTGTTTTTGACAAGGCCCTTAAGCATGGAGTTCTCTACTCTGTATAAAATAAAGTCAGTCCCCTCAGATAGAGCCATGGAACTCCATTCGTATGGCCTGCCTTTTCTCCTGGGAAGAACTCCTATCCCACTGCATTTAAGATAGTGGGGGGGACTTGCTTTTTCCAGAATAACCCCTCTGCTCTATGAGTGGACACTTAAGTGGGTGAAGAAAAAGGGGAATGCATAAATTAAAAAGTTTGACTTATTTTCAGTAGTAGTATAGGGAAATTTCTAGCCTATTTAGAATTCTTTAAACTCAGTTAATAGTTCAATAATAATATGCACTTGTGACTTGGGGTTTTGTTTTTGTAATGATGACAAATATCTCCAGCTTTCTTATGATTTTGTTTATTTTGGTGTTTTTATTTTCATTTCAAATCTTTATAAGATACCAAATAATTTTAAATGAATGTTTTTCTGAATAATTGCATAATTAATATATTTTGAATGCAAATTTATAGAAATGGAGGAACTAAATGTTATCATTGGAGCGTTGTACTCTTTCTCCCTGTAGATGGTAAAATGAATAAACTTTGAGCTAGATATCTGTTCTCTGGCAGAAGTTTTGTTCTACCTCATTCCTTATTATAATAGCCAGATGTGAAAAAAAAAATAGTTTTTAGATTACTTGTCTTTCCTTGATCCAGTACCAACACTTATTTGTTGTGGACTTGTACAAAACTAAGTCTCAGCTTTCCTATTTGCAAAATAGATAGAATAATATTTACCTAATGTGGTTATTTTGTGAGAAAATCAGATGATGTACATAAAGCTTGTTCCTTAATGCCTAGACAAGAGAAAGTATTCTGTAATAATAGCTGACCATTAATTTCTCATTGTGAAGTTTACCTGCTTTCACTGATGGCATATTGGCTTAAGAAAGTCAATGCATTTACATATTAATTATATTTAATGCAAACATTATCATACTTCAAAAAATCTATTCTATCTGGAATTCAAAGTACACATTTATAAAATTTTCTATGAAGTGACTCCTCAAGTACTCTTGTTAATTTTCTGATTCCCAGAATAAAGGTAAATTCACATACAAAGTCTTATGTCTTTGATAGGTGGTTTTATATTTACAGACTATTGCCCCCACATGCTAGTTCCTCCTTGACTGTAATATCAGAGATTCAGTTCTCACATAAGTAGGCCCTAGACTAAGACATTGTCAATGTGGCTGGACAGGAGTGAGGGATGGATTTCAGAGATATTTGGGAACATACATGCTGTGTTCTAACCTTTGTGAGACCTAGAATTGGAAGGCACATGGAAGTTCATGACAGATGAGCTTTGGTAAAATATTTAGTATTTGACTTTGCTTTTGTTTTAATATTTGCATATTATTCCACATTGGACCATAAGCTACATGAGAATTGGAGCATGCCTGTTTCATTCACCCTGGCAAACCCAACACTTCTCCAAGTACTTGATACACACTAGTCTTGATAAATATCTGTTTAATAAATAAATTTTACTATAATTATATATTTTATTATGCTTCATAAGTTATTTACCTGTTATGTTTTTCTCTTCCATAATTTGAATGTTGTATAAAAGTTAAATATCTGAATTTTTGTCCATTTTGAACCTATGTTCAAATAGTGTAATTTATGTAAACACATATAATAGTGTAATTTATGCAAACACATTTTTTAGGAAGAGTAGCTTGATTCCTAATAGCCGAATGTTGGGAACAATTTGAATATCCAGTAATGGATGAATGGATAACAAATTGTGGTGTGTGTAGTCAATGAAATACTACTCTGATAAATAAACACCTGAAGTATTCTAAAGAGAAAAATCACTTCAAAACTGAGATTAAATAAATAACTAGATAATAACACATCAAATAGCAATTAGTTCAAGTCCAATGCCTTTAATATGGCGTACAAGGTTTTCTGCTATCTGATCTCTGGCTACTACTATAGCTTTATTACTTGCTATGTGCCTTTTCCATGTTTTCCCTCAATTTTACACCTGAATGTATGTTGTTTTCTCTGTATAGAGTTTCCTTCCTTGTTGTATCTCCCAAATACATACACATAAAAAACCCACATATTAATAATATTACTTATACTTTAATAATGATAAACATTACCTGAGGACTATTAATTTTCAAAGTTATTCTTGCCCTTGGAATACACCTCTGTCTTCTCAAGCCTCGGTTAGGGGTTGTTCATCACACTTCTCACATTTCATTATAATTGTACCTTAAAGAGTCTGTCTTTCCACTAGACTGTGAAGGCAAGAGTAAAGTTTTAGTCACCTCTCTGCTACTGTAATTACTACATAGCCTGGGGCAAGCCATACCACTATAGTCATTGAGCGGATTATATATATATATATATACTGACAAATATTTCTTTCTAAATTCCTGGGAAAGGAGCTTGTAGAACAAAGCAGTCACAGACCAATAGGATAGAAGTTAGTTAGAGGATTTTCTGCTAATGAACTCTTCTATCCATATGCATCATCGTGGGGTTCTCAGCCTATGATGCTATTATCAATTTTCAAGCAAAATCTTCCTTCTGTATTCTCACCATCAATTCTGTGTAAAGTGATCACAAAAGGTTATTTAGGATATTTATTTTTCACTATAATGGGAAATGGCACGAATACGTGTCTTAATTCATTCAATAGAGGCAACATAGCTGTAGTGGAATGATTACTTTCCCTTATATAAGAGCTACAGTTCACATAAGCACAGATTATTAAAATGAAGCTTGATATTGCTTAATGGGTAAGAGCATGATCACTGGAATCAGACAGATGTACTTGCTCATTTGAGTTACAATGTTTACTAGTTTTGTTACCTCAAAGAAGTTAGTCATTCAGAACTGCAGCCTCTTAATTCATAAAAATGTATAATAATTGTATTAATAGCTACTTCTTGGGATTGTTGGTAGGGATTGGTAGGGTTAAATTACAGAGTAAATTCAGTAAAGTACTTGGCAGAATGCCTGAAAGTTAGTAAATGCTCCAGAATTCTAGTGTTTTTCTCTTGCTATTTAAAAAATACTATAATGCATAATAGATATAAAGGAACCGACATAAAACATGAATACAAGCTTAACACACTATTATAAGATAAATACTAGTGTCGAGAAAAAGCACTCCTGGGACAAGAAAGATAACAGAAGAGCCTGCCTTCAGGTTGCACAAAGATGGGCACAAGAACTATCTCAGCAGGAATCAAGGGTCAACTTCCAGGCTGCTGTGGAAAGCCACCTGGGAGGGCCTGGGGAGGCCCCACCGAGCTAGAAAGTCTGCTCGCGGGGAGGGGCTGTCTGGGATTCACAGACTGGCTGTCAGGAGTGGGTTTTGCTCTTCTACTTCTTCCCCCATCCCTTGGTCTCCTTCCAGGGCCTGGACACAAGCTGAAACCCAAATTAGCTGAGCCCACTGGTAATGGCACTGATTAATTCCCAGATTTCTCCTTCATGCCCCCAGCAACATGATGGAATCCTGAGGGCATAGGATCTGGCCTGTGGGCCTGTCCCCTGGTCCCTCAAGTTCTACCCCTGACTGTGCCAGGAAGAAGTGTGCTGGTCCCAAGTTGCCCATGGAATTCTCAAGCAGGTTTGATGTCCCTCCACTTTGTAGTGTGCCCTGCTGTGATGGAGCAGCCAGGTGAGCAGCACTGGGGAGGGCCAGTGGCAAAGAACATTGATTGCAACCCAGGAGCCTTTGTTCTCACCCTCCTGATCACAACTCTATTCCTCTGCTCTATTAACAAGTATCCTGACTTATTATTTTATTATTATTTTTATTTTTATTATTTTTATATTTATTATTTTATTTTTTTATTATTATTATCTTATTATTATTATCCTGAAAAATTATTTTCTTGTCTTATTTTTAGGGTCTTACTACCCAAATGTGTATTTCTAAGTAATATTGCCTGTTTTGACCTTTATAGAGTAAAGATGTCTCCAAAGTCAACAATACGAAAAAACCCAAACATCTATTAATAATTAATGGTAATGGGCAAAATAAGTGAAGAGACATTTCACTGAAGAGGACATACAGATGGCAAATAAACATACAAAAAAAGATATTCAACATCATTAACCATTAAGGAATTCCAAATTAAGACCATTATGAAATATCATTACACAACTTATAACAGCTAAAATTTTTTAAAAATTAGTGACTAACAAATTCTGGTGAGGATATCAAGAAACTAGATCTTTCATACATTGTTGGTTCAAATGTAAAATGATATGCTACTTTTCAAAATAGCTTGTCAATTTCTTAAAAAATTAAACATATTCTTCCCATACAACCCAGAAACTGCATTATATTTATTCCAGAAAAATGAAAACTTATATCCACACAAAAACCTGTACATGATTGTTCTTAGTAGCTTTACTTGTTATAGCCAAAAGCAAGAAACAATATGGGTGTCCTCCCATGTGTGAATAGTTAAATGAACTGTAATACATTCATAACAGAGTACTACTCTGCAATGAAAAGGAATGGACTACAAATACGTACAACAACCTGGATGGATATCAAGGGTTTTATGCTAAGTGAAGAAACCAATCTGTAAAGGTACATAGTATTTATATTACATTCTCAAAATGACAAAATAATATAGATGAAAAATATAGTTGCCAGGGATTAAGGACAGTAGGAGGTATTGGGGAAAGTGTGACTTTATAAGGGTAGTACAAGAGGCATCTTTGTGGTAACGAAATAGTTCTGAATCTTGATTGTGGTGGTTGTTACACAACTGTAAATGACATAGAAATATACATACACATCATACTAATGTCAATTTCTGGGTTTTGATATAGTACTACAGTAGCATAAGATGTAGTCAGTGAGGGAACCTTTGTGAAAGGTACATGATACCTCTCTGTACTGTCTTTGCAACCCCCTCTGAATTTGTAATTATTTCAACATAAAAAGTTAAAAAAAATTTCTTCATCCAGATATAGATTGGAAAATAAGAACACAGGAATAAAATGAAGATGGGATAATATAAATAAAAATTTAAATGGCTTTATTATGTGTCAGTACTTACATTAAATATAAATATAATAAACATCCAAATTAAAAGGCAAAGATTGTCAGACTAGATTCAAAAAGTATAATCAAACTATTTTTAAAAAATAAGAACCACATTAATTATAAAGATACAAACAGATTGAAAATTAAAGGATTTCTGCCTGATTGCATTTTGCTTTAGCCTAGAGAACTTCTTTTGGCATTTCTTGTCTTGTGGGTTTGCTGGAGATTAATTTATTTTACATCTGACTATGTTATTTTTCATGATGATTTTTGAAGTGGTTTTTTCACTAGTAGAATTCTAAGGTTCTTTAAATTTCAATATATCAAAGATGCCATTCCATTGACTTTCTTTTTTTTTTTTTTTTTTTTGAGACAGGATCTCACTCTGTTGCCCAGGCTAGAGTGCCTAGCCATCAGCCTAGCTCACAGCAACCTCAAACTCCTGGGCTCAACCAATCCTTCTGCTTCAACCTCCTGAGTAGCTGGGACTATAGGCATATGCCTTCATGCCCAGCAAATTTTTTCTATATATTTTTAGTTGTCCAGCTAATTTCTTTCTATTCTTAGTAGAGACACCTGGGGTCTTGTTCTTGCTCAGGCTGGTCTCGAACTCGTGAGCTCAAAAGATCCTCGTGACTTCTTGATTTCATTATTCTTGGTGAGGAGTCAGCTGTAATTCTTTCCATTGGTTTCCTGTATGTACTATTTGTTTTTATTCAATTGCCTTCAAGAGTTTCTCTTTATTTTGTTTGTAATGGTCTAAGTATGATGCACACAGTTTTTTCTTTGTATATACCATGCTTGGAATTAACTAAACATCTTTGATCTTTAGTGTTATCTTAAATTAAAATCGGAAATGTTAGGATATTATCTCTTCAAATATCGTATCCATTCTCAGTTACTTCTTTTCCTGGGACACCAGGTATCCATATACTAGATTGATCTTGTCCCAAGATCTCAGATCCTCTATTCTGTTTCTTTTTTTTTTTCTCTTTTGGTGTTTGAATTACTTCTATTGATTCATCTTAATGTTCATGAATTCTTTCTTCTCATGTGTCTAGTGGGCTGATAATCACCACATGGTTATCTGTCATTTCTGATATCATCTTTTTTATTCTTAACAATTCCATGTGTCTCTTTTTTATTGTTTGTAGCTCTGTTGTGAAGCTCTCCACCTATTCACGTATGTTGCTTACCTTTTCCATTAGATCCTTTAACTGAGGTCCCCAAACCCATGCGATCTGTGGAATGTTAGCGACTGAGCTGCCGAGCTTCACCCCCTGCCCCCTCTTAGTGGAGAAATTGTCTTCTATGAAACTTAGGAAAGGGCGAGTGCACAGCAGGAGGTGAGCAGCAGGCAAGTCAGTGAACCTTCATCAGTGTTTGGGAGTGCCTGTCATCCCCACCTGAGCTCTGCCTCTCCCGCCCACCCTGCCCGCTGTCCATGGAAAAATTGTCTTCCTGGAACCAGTCCTGGTGCCAAAAAGGTTGGGGACCGCTGCATTAGCATACTAACCTTAGTTATTTAAAGTACGTCTCTGACCATTTCAGCGTTTGTACCATTCTCCAGTCGGGTTTAATGGCTGCTTTATTTCTTGATGACAGGCCAATTTTTTGTAAGTTTTCTATAGCTTCTAGTTTTTGATTGAATTCTGGACATTGCATGCAAAAATAATAGAGAGAGTGAAGTCAATACCATCTTTTTCTGGAAAAGCACATGTTTCTTATTCGGGCCGGACTGTTACTGTGAGGGATTGAGTCAATATTTTCTGTATCTGGTCTATATTTGACCTCATTGTTGCTTTAACAGTTACATTAAGCACATCCCAGGCTTCAAATATCTCCCATGGAAAATAACTGCTACCTTGTGCTTAGCGTGAGGTATGGGGTGCTGGAGACTTTCTCCTAGTGTTCCTGTTCTACCTTTATATTTTATCAAATTCTTCATGCCTGTGCTATGTCCCCACACCTCCAATGTGATATATTGCTATTGTTTCATACTCAGTTGAAGTCTCATGGTGGGAGGCAAAAATGTTTCTTGGTATTCTGCTCTTGCTTTTGTCCTATGTGAGCTGTTTTCTTGTGAAATGCAGGGATAGAACTTTGTCAGCATTCTTGTTCTTTCTCAAATGCAAGTAATGTCTCCTCCTACTCTGTCCAGAATACAGAAAGCAAGCAAATTTCCTGCTCCTCCTAAGTGCGACCAATTTATATTTTGCACCAGTGCAGAATCCAGGGAGTTTAGAGTTAATGGGATTCCTGTTTCTCCCCCAGTGGCAGCAAAACCGTGCCTTGTGCTAGTGCAGGGCCATAGGAATGAATTTCCTACCCCACCCCAGCAGCAGATGACTGTGTGAGTGCACAGTACAGGAATGAAGAGTTTCTTGTCCCTCTTTCAAGTAGCTTCCAAATATGTCTTGAAATCAGCAGAGTCTTGGGTGTGGGAGAGCTACCAGCCTTTTCTCCAGAGAAAGTGTCTATTATTTCTTATCAGAAGAGCATCCAGGGTGAGGACATGTTTGCTACCTATTCCTCAGAGGTAGCTAACTACCACCTTGTACTCAGGTGGGGTCCAGAGTACAGATGGACTTGTCTAGATTCTACTGCTCTGTTCTCAAAACTAGGTGGCCCTACAAAAATGATCCACAGAAGGGGTGTGCTTAATCAGGTCTTGTGCTGCTCCCATTGTTCTCATGGACATTTGGTTGAGCATTCATGGAAAGGAGTAGGTTAATGGGTGGTGATTCTCCTTATGGCTGGGGCTCCTAGAAATCCTTAACAGTCATGATAGTCTACGTTCAGACGTTAAGAATTTGCTTAAATTTTAGCATTTTTTCTTACCTGCTCCTATCATGGCCACTTACTTCCATGTTCTGCCAAAGGTGTAACAGTTCATGTATCCTGTTCTCCTCAGGGGGTTTGCCACCTCATTGATTTCAGTTTTCCAGGTTGCCTTTGAGACCTCAGCTATTTGATGTGTTCTAAATAATTAGGATTTTGTGGGTTATCTATCTTGTTCTTGTTGACATCATGTGTGATTTTTTTTTTTTTTTGCAGTTTTCTACATCCTAAGTCAAAATAAAACCCAGCTTTTATAGCTAGGATTGAAATTATAGGAAATTACATTGAAATTATGGGATAAATCAGATTAAAAACATTTTTGGTCTCTGGATGTGAGTTGTTGTTTGTTTTGATGACCATGTTTAACACCAGCCACTTTTTTTCCCAAATAAAACATTATTTTATTCATGCTTCTGTGTGGAATTTTTACATGACAATTTCCTTTACACTTTTGGCTGATGACTATTCTTTTCTATCAGAAAAAAAGTTATAAACTCTTTTCCTGAGATACAATGACCTTCAGCATTGGAGAATCAGATGAATACAGACATATGGGGAAATGCTAATCAATTTTTGTACAAAATGTTATTCTAATACCAATGATGGAGCAAGTAATGGCAGCTTCATGTGGCTCTCACGGACATATTTGGTCAAAAACAAAAGTCATTCAGTAAAACTGGCTATTTCGAACCATCTTTTCAATTTCCATAATTTCAACTGATGGACAGTCCCATTAAAGCTGAAAATGGAAATTTAATATCTCTGTTCTTTGACTCTCTCCTAATCTCTCACTTGTAAGGTATGTAGCTATAACTAAAAAAAAATAAATAAAACAAAGCAAAACAAAAGAAAAACACTAAAACATCATGACTACTATTAGTGGCTGTATGATCTTTGTAAAATCACTTAGCTTCTCTAAGGCTCACTTTCTTTCTTCATTCATGAAATGAGCTAACTTTATCTACTCTAACAGTCTTAATAAAAAAATTGCAATGGAAAAATATTACCTGCAATGAACAATAAATATGTGTGTTATTATTGCCTATCCTTATTTTCTCCTTAATAAAGATTATTTTGGCCCTAACATATACTGTTCTATAGACCAATGGGTTTTATTTAGGTGATTTGACTGATAAGTTATTTCTTTTTTCATTTATGATTATTTTAGCAGTCCTACTTTATCTTAGTATTTATTCAAATTACTCTGGATTTTTCTTAATTGAGACAGTATGCAACACATTCACTTTCATTCAAGTAAGTTTTTGAACAAATTATGCCTACCCTTAATTTAGATTTGGTGTTTCTATCATTGGCTAAAGACTGTGGGATTTTATAAAAAAAGAAACATTAACAGGAAATTCATTAAGGCTATCTTAGCATCCCTGATTATTTATCGAACACTGGTTGATTACATTAAAACCTGTTTAATTCATTGTAGTCATTGGTATCTGGTATTGAGAGAGAATACAGTTGCATTTCTATTTTACATTTCTCAAATTTGCTATTTAGTCACATTCAATGCTTTCACACAATAGCAGTTATAATTGGGGTCAAATTCATATGCTAGCTATCTCTTCTCTATGCAGTCATAAATAGCACTTTTATTAATTAAAGTGCTGGCTATTCTTTTTTGTTTTGTGATATAATCAACACATTGTCTTCACTATGCAGTTCTGTCTGGTATTAATAATTTTGTTCTTTCAATCCAATATACCTGTGACTAATTTAGGAGACATTAACACAAAGGAATAACACCCAGTCTTTGAAATGAGGTCTTTTTTAATCTACCCACCTATTACTAATTATGAGGCTAGGGCAGATTATTACCTTTAAGCCTCGGGTTCTTCAACAGTAAAATGGAGATGATCATAATGTTTTAGAGCTATTGTGAGGTTTAAAAGATACAATGCATGTAAAGCTCCTGGCATTTATTTAGCACTATTCATTAACTCAAGAAATGGCACCAGCGATGATGATGATGATTGCCATATTTCTTAGATTCTATGTTTCCATAAAGCAGGAGATGCATTTACACAAAGAACTGTCTAAACTACTCCCTGTATAATGGCTCTCAATCAATATTTTGTTTTTGACGGTTTCTTTGCCCCAGACCAGTGCTGTCAGTCCTAGTTTATAAATTCATATAGCGACGGAACCACATCTATTTATCTTGCTCAATAAATTCACATCGCTCTAACAAATATTTCTTGATTATGATGCTGATTCAGCTTTCTTGTTTCCCCTAATCCAGTTGAGAATATTTCAGCATGTCTTCTCTTTTGCAACACACTTTAATTCAAAATGAAAGAAAGACCATCTCTGGTTCAATGAGCTTGGCCTAACACGACCCCTGAGCTTAATTTTTGGATTAACACTGGCACTTTTGCCATTTCATTCTTTCGATGGCTCCCCTGCTATGTATGATTTCAAGATGACAATTCCCTTTGGACTTTTGGCTGAAGGCACTTGTCACTTCCAATTCATTATTTCCTTGATATTTGCTCACTCCAGAGCGTCTGTCCCTATGCAAATGGCTTTGGAAGAAGATGTACATCCCTGTAATAGCAGGACAAATATTATACCTGATTATAATTTTGGGAAAACAAAAATACAGCAAGGTTATTTTTAAAGTGTTCAAAATATATGTATATATCACATTTATGCTGCTACCTGAGTTTCCATCAGGTATATTGCCTATGACATATCTCTGTGGAACAATGTCAATCAAAGAGGGCAAGTCTGCTCTGCACATATTTTATTTAGCATTGTCAGCCTGTGTAACCGGAGAGTTACACATTTTAAATACACGAAGGCTGGAGTTCCTTGTTGGGGGACTTAAATAAACAAAAATAATATTGACAGATCTCACTAATTCTTTTGGCTTATGACACATCTTGCTAAATTTTGTTTATAGTTTTTGTTAAAAGCATTCAAAATGTTCAGTTACTCTCTCCTCAAGCAGATTTTCAGCTAAAGGCTCTTAATCCAGAAGATACTAGCTGTCATATCAATTAATTCTGTTAAAGATAAAATCTTGAACTGTTGGACAAATTATTGCAATCTGGAGAGCCTAAAACAATTCAGAATGCAGTATGTTATAGTGTGGAAAAATGAAGGACTTAAAGTTGGGAGTCTGAACACTTCTGTTTATGGAATATGTGACTATAGGTCAGTCAATAAACTTTTTTGGGTCTATAAAATACCTGCTTTCCCTGGCTGATGGGGTCTTTGGAAGGTCTACGTATAAAACAGTAGATATTAAAATGTTTAATGCACACAGTAAGTTAGTTCTCTTTTGACCTGTCACATGATAAGAGTTCATTGTTATTATTTTTTCTCTTTGTAATTACATCTGCATCCTTTACTACGCATTCTTTGTGCTTTACTTTTAAGAACATGACATTCAGTAATTAATTCAATAAATATTTTTGAGTACTTACTGGTACTACGCACTGCGGATACAGCAAAATCAGAGCCACAAAGCCAAAACTAAACTCAGAATAGACTCTTTAGCAGGGAATGGCATGTGGAGGTTGCTTCAATTTTCAGTGTGCTACAGGTTAAACATTTTTAGTACAGATGTCAGACTAAAATAGGGAAAGCCACAAATAAACAACAATAATACAACAAAGATAAGGCTTAAATTAAAGGAGTTAATTTGAAATAAAAATAGTGGCATGATGTTTACCTTGAGAAAAATAGATGCTATAAAACCTGTTTTCTACATCATGAAAAAAAAAAGAAAGAAAGAAAAACAAAGCACCTGGCTGTAAAGTGAGAAATTCAGTTCATCAGCTTAATGCTTGTAATGAAAATGCCAAAAATCTGGAGTCTATTACATTTGTTACATTCTGCTATGATTTGTAATAGCTGGATGTCCGGAAAGGTATGGAGCGATGAACTGATGATGGAAGAGTATTTGCCACATTGTATTTATACACTTGGATTTTCTTAGGAAGACATATAAATAAAGGTTTACAATGAATGGGCTTTCCCCTCAAAACTAATAGGCATAAAAAGTATGGTTCTAATGGAAGAAAGTGTTTAGTCTGGATATCTTGACCTGTCATCTCAGCACTTAGCATACGGTAGCTGAGCTGAGGCACTTTGTATGTTTTCTTCTGGAGAAAATTGGCTAGTGGAGCCTGAACTCACAGTCTTAAAAATTTCTCCGCCTCTTTGTACTGTGGATCATGTGGAAGATTAAATCAGAGCCACATCTCATCTGAAGAGTTTCCCTTCCTTTTGAACAAGGACTTCTAAAGAGATTTAAGTTCTTTGTTTTGTTTTGTTTTGTTTTTAACCTTTATATTGCTTTCAACAAGAATTTTACAATAAGTCTCTAGTGGATTTTGGATGGATGAACATAAAATAACTTCCACCCTCTGGAATGTTTTAGTGCTGGAAAGTGCTAGAAAGAAGTTGGGAGATATTGTTGAGTATGTGCAATTCACTACAAGTGGGATCTTGTACAAGTATCCTGACCTCTCTGGGTTTCAGTTTAATTCTTCTTAAAATTAATGAGTAGGATGATCATATTTCTTAGATCACTGTAACTCAGCTGATATTTATTAAGCCATTAGGTGTGAGGGACACAAATGCTCCTGGAATTCTGTATTCAAGGACATAAATTCCTATTCTGTGAAATGCAGCTTCAGTTACATAGAGCATCTGTCTCATGATTTCCAGTCTACAATATGATTATTTTCCTTCTTGTGATTTTTTTTTCCTGTAAATTCTCCCACATCTGGCATGCCTATTTCATACTATTTGAATATCTAAATCTCACTCATTTGTCACGGGCAAAGCTCAAGTCTCACCTAATCCATAAATCTTCTGTTTTGAACAATTCCAATCTATGAAGTCTGATTGAATCTATCATCTACTACTTAATTTTCTTTGATTGTTTCTGGAGTGTTAGTTTTATTTTCTAAATTACATTGCAACCTCCTGAAGATCAGAAATCATGTACTGTATCTCTTTTGTAGACCCATAGAACTTACCAAAGAGTTAACTACACAGTAGATATCTAATAAATACCAATCCTAATAGCTTAGTTAATAACATTTTAGATTTCAGCATTCTAAAATAGTACAATAGGTAAAACAGATATCGTTTCCTGAAATGATATAATTGAAGAACTGTTACTATTTTGATCTTAAGTAGATCAAGCTTATTTTCTCTATTTCTAAATTTAAAAAGAAACATTTATTTAAATTTGTTGAGATCTGATTTGTGGCCTAGGATGTGATCGGTTTAGAGAAAGTTCCATGAGTTGATGAGAAGAATGTATAATTCAGTTTTATTTGGGTGAAATATTCTGTAGACAGTATTTCTTCTAGAGATCTGTTTAAGTCCATTGTTTCTTTGCTTATTTTCTGCTTGGAGGATATGTCTACTTCAGTCAGTGGGGTGTCAAAATCCCCAGCTACCATGGCATTGCTGTTTATCATGTTATTTAAATCAGAGTTTGATTTATGTATCTGGGTGCTCCTGTGTTGTTTGCAAAAATATTAAGAATCATTGAGTGTTCTTGTTGGATTTTCCCTCTACTACTATATAGTGACCATCTTTGTCTTTCTTTACTTTTGCTGCTTTAAAGTTTATTTTATCTGATATAAGGATAGCTACCCCAGATTTCTCTTGGCTTCCATTTGCCTGGAAATTTGTTTTCAAACCTTTCACCTTGAGTCTGAAAGTGTCTTTGTGGGTAAGATGTGTTTCCTGGAGACAGAAGATATTTGGCTTGTGTTTTTTTATACACTCAGCCAGTCTATGTCTCTTTAGTGGCCAATTCAAGCCATTCACATTTATTGAGAGAATTGAGATTTGGGGTATATTTCTGTTTTTACTGTTGGATAAATTCTTAATGTTTTGTTTCACCTTTCAAGCCAGAAATTATATCATGTATCCATTCAGACCACAGTGAAATAAAATTAGAGATCAATTCCAACAGAAACACCACTCCACAAAGTCATGGAAATTAAATGATCTATTGTTGAATGACTATTAGGTGAAGGAGGAGATTCTATGGAAATCAAAAGATCCTTTGAACTAAATGATAAAGGAGACACAAGTTATCAAAATCTGTGGGATACAGCTAAAGCATTCCTGAGAGGAAAACTAATAGCATTAAATACCCACATCCAAAAGACAGAAAGTTCACAAATCAACAAATTAATAAATCATCTCAAGGAAGTGGAAAAGGAAGAGCACACCAACCTTAAACGCAGCAGAAGAAAAGACATAACTATGAACTGAGCAGAACTAAATGAACTCATGAACAAAAGAACTATACAGAAGATTAATAAAACCAAAAGTTGGTTTTCTGAAAAGATAAATGAAATTGACACTGTTCTTGCTAGATTGACAAGAACTAGAAAAGAAAGGACTCTAATAAGCTCAATCAGGAATGAAAAAGGAGAGGTAACAATAGTCACCATGGAAATATGAAACGTTCTCTCTCAATGCTATAAAAATCTCTATGCCCCAAAACTACAAAATGTGGAGGAAATGGGCAAATTCTTAGAAACACACAACTTCCCTAAGATCAATTAGGAAGAAATAGAATTCCTGACCAGACCAATATCAAACACAGAAATTGAAGCAGCAATTAAAAATATTCCAACAAAAAAAGGTCCTGGACCAGATGGGTTCACACCTGAATTTTACCAAACATACAAAGAAGAACTCATACCTCTACTAAAGAAATTATTCCACAACATTGAGAAAGATGGAATCCTCCCCAACTCATTCTACAAAGTTAATATCACCTTGATACCAAAGTCTGGAAAGTATGCAACAAAAAACACAAACTACAGACCAATATCCCTCATAAATATAGATGTGAAAATCCTCAACAAAATCTTAGCAAACTGAATTCAACAGCACATCAAAAAAATAATTCATCATGACAAGGTGGGCTTTATCCCAGAAATACAAGTATGGATGAACATACACAAATCTATAAATGCAATTCACCACATAAATAAAAATAAGAACAAAGACCATATGATTTTCTCAATAGATACATAAAGAGCATTTGACAAAATCCAGCACACTTTTATGATA
This sequence comes from Microcebus murinus, assembly GCF_040939455.1. Taxonomy (NCBI): domain Eukaryota; kingdom Metazoa; phylum Chordata; class Mammalia; order Primates; family Cheirogaleidae; genus Microcebus; species Microcebus murinus. The sequence continues at coordinate 84,701,642 of NC_134107.1, forward strand.
AAAAATCTTAACAAAATAGGCATAGATATGTCATACATTAAAATTATTAAAGCCATATATGGTAAACCCACAGCCAATATCATACTGAATGGGGAAATATTGAAAGCATTCCTGCTTAGAAATGGAATCAGACAAGTTTCCCACTATCTCCACTTCTATTCAACATAGTACTAGAAGTCCTTGCCAGAACAATCAGACAAGACAGGGGAATTAAGTAAGGGTGTCCAAATGTGGGCAGAAGTGGTCAAACTCTCACTCTTTGCTGGCGATATGATATGATATCTAGAAAATCCCAAGGATTTAACCAAAAGACCTCTGGAATTGATGAATGGATTTGGTAAAGACTCAGGATACAAAATCAATGCACACAAACCAGTGGCATTCATTCATATACACCAATAACAGTTAAGCTGAAAATCAAATCAAAGACACAACACGTTTCACAATAGCATCAAAGAAAATTAAATATTTAGGAATATATTTAGTGAATGAGGTTACAGACCTTTATAGGGAGAACTAGGAAACACTGAGGAAAGAAATTGTAGATGTGAACAGATGGAAAAGCCTACCATGCTCATGGAATGGCAGAATCAATATTGTTAAAATGTCTGTATTACCTAAAGTAATCCACAGAATTAATGCAATCCCTATCAAAATACTATCACAATTCTTTGCAGATCTGGAAAACATAATTCTGCGTTTCATGTGAAACCAGAGAAGACCTTGTATATCCTAAGCAATATTAAGGAAAAAGAACAAACTGAGAAGTATCAGTCTAACAGACTTCAAGCTTTACTACAAGGCTTTAGTAACCAAAAAAGTATGGTACTGCCATAAGAACAGTGATATAGACTATTGGAACAGGACTGAGAACCTAGATATAAAACCATCCGCATACTGTCATCTAATCTTTGACAAAGCAGACAAAAATACACATTGGGGAAAAGAATCTCTATTCAATATATGGTCCTTAACTGGATAACCACATGCATGAGATTGAAACTAGCTCCCCATCTCTCACCTCTCACAAAAAGCAACTCACTGGACAACAGACTTAAACCTAAGGTATGAAACCTTAAGAATTCTAGAAGAAAATGTTGGAAAAACTCTTATAGATATCAGCCTAGGGAAAGAATTTATGAAGAAGATCCTCAAGGGATCCACAACAGCAATAAGAATAAATAAATGGGACCTGATCAAATTAAAAAGCTTCTGCACAGCCAAGGAAACTGTCATTGGAATGAATAGACAACCTACAGAATGGGATAAAATAGTTGCTTTCTACACATCCAACAAAGAGCTAATAACGAGAATCTATATAGAACTTAAGAAATCAACAAGAAAAAATCAAACAACACCATGAATAAATGGGCAAAGGACATGAACAAAAACTTTTCAAAAGAAGACAGAATAATGACCAACCAACATATAAAAAAGCACTCAACATCTATAATCATTTGAAAAATGCAAATAAAAACCACAATGAGATATCACCTAATTCCAGTGAGAATGGTCCTTATCAAAAACTCCCAAAACAACAAATATTGTGGATGTGGAGAGATTAAAACACTCTTACACTGCTGGTGGGACTGTAAATTAGTACAACCCCTATGGAAAGTAATTGGAGAAACCTCAAAGAGCTAAAAATAGAAATACCATTTGATCCAGCAATCCCACTACTAGGCATCTATCCAAAGGAAGAAAAGATGTTCTGTAATAAAGGCATCTGCACCCAAATGTTTATGGCAGCACAATTTACAATTGCAAAGATGTGGAAACAACCCAAGTGCCTACCAAATACATGAGTGTATTAATAAAATGTGGTATATGTATGCCAATGAATACTACTCAACTACAAAAATCAATGGTGATCTAGCACCTCTTATATTATCCTGGTTAGAGCTGGAGCCCATCCTTTGAAGTGAGGTTTCACAAGAATGGAAAAACAAGCACCACATTTATTTGCCATCAAATTGGTGCTAACTGATTAACACTAAGGTGTTCACATGGTAGTAATAATCCCTGGGTGCCGGTCAGGTGGGGTGCTTGGGGTGTGTAAACTCACAACTAATGGAGGCAGAGAGTGGGGCACTGTGTGGGAGAAGGGCACACTTGTAGCCCTGGCTTGGAAGAGGCAAAGGCATTACATGTAACCCATGTTTGTACCCGCATAATACTCTGAAATAACAAAAAAAAAGAGCTAGTCTCAAAGTGTATAACTAATCTCCCAAAAGATCTGAATAAGACAATGAAGAAATATAAGTATCAAATTACAAACTAATATTTGTTACGATTTCATGCATTAAATATAAAATACAATCATTTAATTAAACTATTTAAATTAATCTTATAAAATGTCAAAACAATTAACTAAAGTACAAAATCCTCCACCAAAGGAAGAACAGCTTGTTTTTAAATTATTTTTGGTTCACATCTTGCCAAACAGTAATCTAACTGAATTTCATTAATGAATGCTTTTTGCTGAATTGACTGAATTAATTATTGTTTGGCATATTTGAGACAAAGACTTAAGGACTTGACTACATTGCATTGATAATAGTATGTACACTATGGTATTTTTGAAATTCACATCACACTAAGATGACAGGAATTAACATAATAACATATAGAAAATGATGACATATAAACAAAAAAGCCCCTATTATAAGAAAAGTTCTTCTTACAAAGTCCATCCAGTAAATATCTTAATATACAGTTCTTCAACCAAGTTTAACCAAGAGTAGTGAGTAGACCAGGCTGAGATGGTTGCCATCATGAAATCTGAGGGGAGTATTTCCATCTGCATGGTGTTTTATTACCTGGAATTATATTCATGGCTGACATCAAAGAGGCATCCATATGTTTGCTTTCCTTTCATCCCTCTAACTCTTTCCATCCCTATTCCCACCTGCAAAGGTCCCACTGCCAGGCAGTTGGGAAAGTTGAACTAAAGTTATATTTCTGAGATTGAGAGAGGAAGGGCAGTGGGCAGCCACATGGAAGAATCAGAGGTGCCAGGTCTCTCTGAGAGCACCCGAGAAGAAAGACTACTGGCTCTGAAACTGTTAGCCTCAAGTGGAGTCTGATGGAAACCCCAGGTTAACAGCTGTGAGCCTTCATTAGAGATCCTCTGGAGATCACAGAGGTGAGGACACATATTAGCAAGAAGAGTCTTGCTTGAGGACAGATAAAGTTGTGGCAACTTGCAAGCTCCCCAGTGGTCTCACCCTGCAAAGCTTTATGAAGCAATGTATGCAATTCTGAGTCCTCCAGACTTTAGGACTTCATATAATTGTGGAGATGCAATTATATTTAGCCTATATTTTTCTTCCACATTCCTATTCATTATATCCTGCTCTCTTCCTCATTCTTGGAAACCATAAATTTATTCTTTCCCTGTAGTTTTGGATTTTAAATAGCCTCCACCACTTAGTTATTGCTTATCCATGCTGTGTTTACTTAGCTTTGCTTCTTCTAAGTCACTCTCATTATTGCCTTAATCAGGGCCCTTGTGCTCATGTGAATCACCTTCCTACTAATGTCATCACTGGTAGTAAAGTGCCAGAGCTCAGGGATAATTATTGTTTTACATTTATATTATTACTGTTTTGCATTTTTAGAGCCTCCTTCTTCATACGATATTTGATTCACAGTAAGTTTCTTCTGGTGATTCTCATTAACCACATTAAAGAAATACAAGTGTTGCATAAAGAAATTCAAGAAGGGGTCTTACAAATTATTTGATTTTATTTCTTCATTTTCAGATGAGGAAACTGATCCACTAAAGGTTGACTGAATTGCCCAAAGGTACTTGCTTGTGGTAGAGCCAAAAATAAAGAAAAATTTTCCTCACCTGGCCATCACAAATTAATTTTGAAATAAGGCAAGATATAAATGCATAAATAAATTTATTACTAAACAAATTATGACTCACAATCTTGAATAACAGCTATACAATTGTGGCTGCTGCTTTCTGAAGAAGACATTAAAATGACATCCTCTGAAGACAGCTGTTACCTGAGTTTGTCGACTCTGGGTAACAGAGACTTGATGGATGATTTCAGCCAGTTAGGGATGTATATCCATAGCATATCTCAGTATGAGAGGCAGAATGTAAAATCTAACTTTAAGGATAGCCAAACTGAGTTCCTGCTGGATTCCAGGCAACCTGTCTTGGGTTGCCTTCCTAAAGCGGAGCTTTTAATGTGATATGTGAATAATGAGAATTGAGTGTACTGACTTGGCAATTGCTAGTGATTTGGCCACTGAAAACCTGCTTTTTCATCTGCAAAGTGGCCACAGTGGGACTTACCTCCTGGGATTGCTCTGAGGATTAAACTCCATAGCATTTGGAAAGCCCATGCCATTAGTTGACACAGCCCATCTGAGACTTCACTTGCCCCTTTCCTGAACCCCCTTAACTGACATCTTATACTGGCGATTTTTACACTTTGCATATTCATACTCTAAATAATCATTACTGGTAACATAGTTTATCTTTGCTGGAATCTCTGAAGCCTCACACATTTACAGAACTTCCCAGTCTGTCTTCCCAGATGCTGTGAAAGTTATAGGATTAATTTATGTGTAATTCAATAAAAGTGATGTAAAGTAAGTGTTTGTCTTATCCCTGAGAGCTTTCTCTTAATGGTAACTTGGTCAATGATGATTGTTTCTAGTTAGAATTCTGCCAATTTTGCAGTCCTCACATTTGCCTCAAATGACTTGTTTCTTCTTTGGGGGCAGTTCTGAACCTTCCATTTCAATGGGAGCAATTCTGGCTGATGAGTAACAGATGTGCATCTGAAAGCAGATAAGGGGAAAATAATGACTCAACTCCTAAAAATCCCTAAAGATGAAACTAGATATACAGCTAAAATAGAGAGCGATTTCCTACCCACCGTTCCTCAGAGAACTGATTTGTGACATATTAGTATCTGGCTGAACTCTTAGTAGCAGCTGATTTCAGGAAATCTAAAGCCAGAGAGATTCAGGTTGAAGGACCTGGAGGATAGTTTAGTAAGTGGCATAAAAGAAATATGATCAGATAGAATTTTATTCAACTCAATACTTTTTCATGCCTTATAAGTATTTTCAAAAAATTCTGTTTTTCCAAAGTGACCTTGAACAGTGGGGTCAAATGGTCATACATATATGGTTGTATTTCCTTTTAGATCTAGTAATTTTCCTGAGTCATTGCACATTAAAGTCTATTTTTCCCTAGAGAAAAATGGGGATCAGGAAATTTAAAAAGCATACCCACAATGAGTTTTAATTGAGTACCAATACACCAGTGTTGATTATAAAGATTCCTTTGGACATTTTTAACTTGTCAGGTATTTAATAGATAATACAAGGAACATTACATTACATTCAAACATAAAAATATGAGTAGCAAAACATATTCTGTAGGACTTTTATTATTGTAAACTATGACTGCAATGAGTTTTACCATTGATGAAAGCCTTAACTTCTGTTGAGACAGCTAATTTAGACAAATTCTGAAGATGGAGAAAACAGGAGTTTAAATTTGAATATAAGCAAAGAGAATGGTTTGGTGGATAGGAAGCTATGGATTGAGCAGTGGAAAACAAAAGGTCATGGCCTGATGTATACTTATGTGCATATTTGTATGCATATGTAAAAAACAAAGAAGAGAATGAGCTTCTAGAATAATGGAATGAAGGACATGGGAATTATGGCAGTAATCAATGGGGTAATATACCCAGAGGCAGCATGGAAATTGCAAAGTTGAACCTGGAACAGAAATGTCCAATAAGGAAACTTAATATAGAATGTTTCTGTAGGACTCCTTAATATTTTTACAGTGAAGCGGTACCAACTATTTCTGCCATTTGGAATTCTGGCCAGGGTCACAGTAGAACATTGGTATTTCTTTGTTCTGAGCCTTTTGGAAGATATTTGAAAGTTCTTTTAGATTCTAGTCCTGCCAACTATTCTAAGCTAATATTTAGGTTATTAAGCATGAAATGTCCAATTTCCTTAAGTACTAAGTTTGATAGTTGCTATTTCTGACATTTCACTTCATGACACTTCTTGTTTTATTTTTGTTGTGAAGGTATACCCTCAGTCTTTCAAATGCATTTTGGCTTGTGATTATCTTTCAATTTTTTTTTTTAGAACAATTTTTGTGAAACCACAGATAAGTCAAAAATTCTTATTTTCAAATACGAGTTCCATCGTGGAATCAATGCTGTGATAACAGCTCAAAATATCTATGAAATGTCTGGGAAGGATGTGGCTAATAAATGCACAGTGTGTCTATGGTTTGAAAAGTTCCATTCTATGATTTTAATCTTGAAAATGGACCACATGGACAACCTGAGACCAATGTGGATAATGATGAACTGAAAGCTGTACTGGAAGTGAATCCATCTCAATCTATGTGTGAATTAGCAGCAAGGTTTGATGTTACTACTCTAAACAATATTGGAACATTTGACATAAATGGGCAAGGCAAAGCAGCTGGATGGATGGGTACTACATGAATTAAATGAGAAATAGTCTCAAAGCTTGCCTTTCCTTGCTGTCCCAACATAAAGGCAAACCATTTCTACACTGTATTGTTATGTGTGATGAAAAGTGGATTCTTTTTAACAAACACAAGTGTTTGGCACAATGGTTGAATAAAGGTGAAGTGCGGAAACACAGTCTAAAACTGAATATTCATCCAAAAGAGCTAATGGTGTGTGTTTGGTGGTCCAGCGCTGGTATTATCCACTACAGCTTCATGAAACCTGGTCAATTCATTACAGCAAATGTCTATTGCAACCAGCTGGATTAAATGATGAGTATGCTTGCAATTAAGCAGCCGAGATTGATCAACAGAGACAGGCCAATCTTCTTGCAGCACAACGCTCGACCACATGTTGCACAAGCAATACTGCTCAAACTACAGAAGCTGGTCTTGGAAACTCTCTGTCATCCACCATATCAACCAGACCTTCTGCCAACTGACTACCACTCTTCCAGGATTTGGACCACTTCTTGCAAGGAAAAATATTCAATTCTCAACAAGCTGTGGAAAACTCCTTTTGCGAATTAATCTCCACTGGTTCTCCAAGCTTCTTTGCTGCTGGCATAAACAAGCTACCATTAAGATGGCAAAACTGTGTCCGTAGTTTAGGCACATACTCTGATTAATGTACTGCTTCTTGTTTGAGATATAATAAACTACACTTTTGATTCAAAATCTGACATTTCATATTAATGGCCAAATAATGTATCAAGTCATTTTAAGGACATATTGGTACTACTTCTAATAGGATTTTTTTTTTTTTTTTTTTTACTGGATTTCAATGATACCATAGATTTTCAGATGCCACTAAAGAAACACTTTCAAAACTTTGGTGCAGATATCCTTTCATTGGAAGGAAAGTGCTCCTGGAAAAACTGGAGACTCAGGACGTGTAACTATAGCCTAGGACAGAACAAATACTCAGTTCTTTCCTACTTTTAGAAGCATTCATTTATCAGTCAGCCAGAGAATTTTTAATACATTCATTTTGTTGTAAACTCAGAATCAAGCAGAGTACAGATCATATAAAAGAAATAGAAGACAGAGTTGTTACTCCAAAAAAAGTTTATTATGATAATGATGTGTTACACAGTTAAGGATGAAGGACTTTAGAACACTCAACTAAACAAGGTCATTCTGACCCTGAAATTCCAGTGAAAGCATATTAAATGTCCACTCAAGATTCAATACTATTCCTCAATATATATATTTTTTTAATTTCTGAATATTTTTGGTTCACCTACTAATCTCTGGCTTAGATTTCCAGTTTCTGAAAAATTCTCTTTATTTAACTTATAACATGCTAATATAGGTTTTTGATACTCTGATGTTGCCCATCCATGAGCTACAAATTTTCTCATTACTCTGATCATAAGCTGAACAAAATTCACAGGAAGTTGTGCTTGGGTTTAAAGATATCCAGTGATAGTCAGGGTGTCATCATAGATCCATAAAGAAGATGAATTAAAATTGAATATTGGATTCATTGAGGTAAGGACAGTGGACTGAACACTTGAATTTATCTCTTTTAAAATCACACTAAATAACAGTAGTGGGATATTTTGTAATACATAAAATCAAAAGTAAAGAGTGAACAGAGAAGTGTTAGCAATAATTTTAAATAAATTTTATTTACTAGAACACTTTTAGACATATAAAAAATTTACAAGGTTAGTACAGAGAGTCTCCTATTGTTAATATGTTGTATTAGTATGGTGCATTGTTACAATTAATGGATTAATATTAATTCATTATAATTAACTAAAGTCCATACTTTATATAGATTTCTTTAGATTTTTACCTAAGGTCCCTTTTTTTTCCAGGATCCTACTGTGTTATGTCGAATAATCATGTCTCCTTAGGTTCTTTACTCCTTAGGCTCCTTATGTTCCTCTTAACTGTGACAATTTCTCCTTGTTTTTGATAACTTTGAAAGTTTTGAGTAGCACTGGTCATGTATTTTGTAAAAGTGCATTTCTCAATTAATAAATTTGTCAATTGACAAATTGTATTTTGTAAAAGTATGCTTCTCGATTAATAAATTTGTCAATTTGTCAATTAATAAATTAATAGAGATGTCTCTCTATTTTGTAAATGGATTTTTTAGAGGTGAAGAGTCATTTTTACCATATTGTTTCAAGGGTACATATTATCAGCATGACTTAACACTGTTGATGTTGACCTTGATCAGTTCGCTGAGGTAGTGTTTTTCTAGTTTCTGCTCCATAAAGTTTTTCTTTTTTCTCTGTTCATGCAGTCTTCTTTGGAAGAAAAGCAATATTTTGTGAGCTAGGAAGCTAATAAAAGAATGGTCACTGGTATAGCAGATGAGAACAAATGGAATTCTAATGAGGAAAATTGAAGACACATTTAACTTGAATTGTGGAAATTCCCAAAGGATCATGAATTGGTGGAACCAGATACCTCTGGAAGCAGGCTTATTATGTGGTTGTTCATAGAGACTGTTAAAGAAGGAGTTGGACATCCCTCATATCTGGGTAATTTCCTCCCTGCACCTAGCCATCAGAAAATCAAAAGTTGTTTTTGTCTGTTTTTATTTACTCATTTTGTTCTTATGGAGAGTGTATTACAGTAGGACTTTAACATCAAGAAAAGTTGGGTGATTAAAAAAATGCCATATGAAAAAAGAGAATTCTATAAAAGTTTACATAGTCATTGTTAAAAATCTATGGTATTTTGTCTTTCTTCACTTCTAAAATATTGACAGTTGTGCTTAAACCCTCTGGGCAAGAGTTTTGGAATGTCCTTCGCTCGTCAGTCCAACCAGCATAAGAGAAAGGATCTAAAGATACTAGAGTCCCCAAAGATATGACATAGTCCTATTACCTTGTAGTGAAGCCCATAATTAAAAATTCCTATACTTGCGCAAAGGGTTTCAATCACTTAAATGAGAGTACAGCACAAAACAGCAGAAACAACTTAATATGAAAAATAGAACTATTACTAATTTATCAGAGAAATAAGAGGAAATATTTTAACCATAAACAAGAAGATGCTATTAAAACAACTCTAAAAAAGGAAAAATCCGAGAGCAAAAAGAAACTTGAAATTTATGTATATATATATATATGTCTGTGAGTATGCACACACATATTCACATTTTATAGGAGAAATAAAGAGCTCAAGTAAAAAGTTTAGTGAGTAACATTAAGGAACTTTCCCAGAGAATAACAGGAATATATATAAGAAGATATGAAAAAGCAAAGAAAGATAAGAATATTAGAGACCAACTTTAGGAGGCTGGACATGTAAGTAATAGGTAATTCAAGAAGAGAAAACAGAAAAAACACAAGGAAGGAAATCATTGAAGAAAAAATTCAAGAAAATTTTCCAGTTTTCAGACTAAAAGGGCTCACTAAGGGCTCAGGACAATACTTGAAAATATCACCAAGGTACATTGCACAAAAATTTCATATCACTGGGGAAGAAGGAACTATTCTTAAAAACTTCAAGAGGTAAAAAAAAGAAGCCTGCTTACAAAGGATCAGAAGTCAGATGTTAACTCTGCATTGGAAGCTAGAACACAAAGAAGATATATCTTCAAATTCTGAAGCAAAGTTATTTCCCAAATAGAATTTTATTCAACCAAAACTACTAATTAAAAGTGAATGAAAGTAGACTAAAGACAGTTTTCAGAGAAGTAAAACTTCCAAAAATTTAGCCTCCATGCATCCTTCCTTAGGGAGCCATTGAAGGATGTGTTCAATTAAAACTTAAAAAAAAAATTTAATTGAATTCTCAACTTCCATACTTATGAAAAATGTGCCTTAGCCATCTTTACTAACTTTGCCTATTGCCATGGCTTTGAATACTTGATGTTCTGTATGCCATGTTCTCATTCGTGCCAGACATGCCTCATGGACCTCATTAAATATTCATTGGATTATTATCATTAGTCCAGTCTTTACATTTCTATAGCATCTGGTAAAATAACTTGTTTTTTTTACCTCACTCTGCTACATGTATCTACACTAGTGAAATACAGAATCAGTCAAGATATATAACAGAGATTGGTTAAGAGTTTTGATGGTGAGCAGAGATATTGTCCTTTTTATTTTATAGTCAACTGAGATTTTCCATAGATTCTTGTTAAACTTACTAAATCATTCTCATATCACTTATTGAATGACCTCTGCGTGCCAATCAATATCAAAGGCAACTGTGATATGGAGATAAGCAATATTGCTATATGTCATCTAAGAGTTCAGAGCATAGTAGGGGAGACAGAGCATGCACAATTGTCAACATCGTGTAATGGGTACAATAAAAAGGAGTATGAAGTCACAGTGGGGAGGCATAAACAAGAAGAGGACCATCTCAAATTCAGACATAGGAAGTGTTTGGAAAGACTTTATGGAGCAGCTCTTGTAGGAAGTTTGAAGAATGAGTGGCAATTTGCCAGACAAATGAGAAAGGGAACTTTAAACTGAGAGGACGAAACATGCACAAAAGCCAAGATAGCTAGTTCTTTTAGTGAAACACAAGGAATTTTATGTAGCTCTTAAATAGGATTTGTATGTGATTTGAATGGGACTAGGGGCAAAGAAGAAGTGAAAAATAGGTTTGGAATGTCTGTATCCACCCTATATGTGTAAATGTCCTGAAAAACTCATGCATCCCATAATGGACAATCTTAAACTAAACCTTAGACACCTAATGTTTCAATGTAGTTCTGTAATTTATCCAGACCTCCTTTGATTAATCCTAACCTGTACTCTTTTTTACTTTATTTCCATCAAGTATCCATAATTCTTGGTTCCACTCTCTCTTATTTTTAATGTGCATAACATTTATTTCCTTTTTGACTTTTAGCTGTTTAAAACATTTTATTTTTAGATAACACAGTTGGCTGTCTGTATCTACAGTTCCACATTCACAGATCCAACCAATTGCGAATCACAATTATTAGAAAAATAAAATAAAATAAAAATACAACAATAAAAATATCAAAAACAATACAATGTAACAATTATATACATAGCATTTACATATATACATAGTATTAGGTATTATAAGTACATCTAGAAATGATTTACTACTGCATTTGGAACTTGAGAATCTTTGGATTTTATTAATAGTAACCACAGGGGGCCTGGAACCAATCCCAGGTGGATACCAAGAGAGGCTTTTACTTTCTGAAACTCCTGGATTCAGGGTATCTTAGTGCTGCTTTTAACCATTGTATGTTTAAGCTAGGTGACTCATCAGTTTTAAGTTTCCATTTTTTTTTTTTTTTGACATTAAACCTGACAAAGGCAATTGGCACTAATGTATACAAGAACCATACATAAATATTTGGAATTGCTACTGTGTTTTTATCACATGGATACCAGCCGCACATTGGGCCTTTCTAACTGAGTGTGAAATTACATTTCCAATTTTACCTACAGAACAGATGTTGATTTAGATAAGTGTTCTTGTTTTTCTATGCATTTCTATTTTCACATTTCAAAAGCATATTATGAATAATTTGTGAGCTTTCCAAAATAAAACAAAGATCAAAAGCCCTCAAATAATATTACACATAGTTTCAATGTCAAAGCTATAAGTAACAAACTTGATTCAGGGGTAATATTTTTATATGATTAATCATAATAACTTTCTAACATTTTTAACACTCCACTGAATAAAGTATACATTATTTGCTTATTTAAAAGCTGATTTTCACTTACTAATCAAGATGATTTCTAGCTAATTAAGAAGCACATACAAGAATCAAGAAATACAAATTTGACAGTATACCTTAATCATGCACAATGATAATGAAGTCTTTTTAAAACAATATAAATATTCCAAAAGATAAAGGATTTTCAACATTCATATAATAATCCTCAATGAAGTTGTTACCTTCATTGCTATTCTGAGGAGCCCATTCTGTTTCAGGATCTTAAGTCATGGATGAAATTAGTGCAGTAGACTGCTCTGCATTTAGTGAAAGCCTAATAAATAGTAATTGATTGATGAAGTGTCAAAGCAGCTTTCCTCCCAGTTGTCTCTATGCTAAAACAGTCAATGGAAAAAATTCAGTGGTCACATTACACCCATGCAAAAAATTAAATTCAAATGAATTTAAAAACCAATCATTTTATTTGGTCAGAATTGAGTCAAATTGATTTGATCTATTCTTCTATCATATCACTTTTTAGTCATAGACATTCTCAGGACCAATGTTGCTAGTTACAGTTTCATGCACTTTCTGTATGGGTTCTTAGTCTTAAAGATGTAGTTATGAGTATAGCCCCAGCTACTCAGGAGTCTTGAGGTTAGCTTGAGCCCAGGAGTTCCAGGCTGTAGTGAGTTATGATCACACCACTGCATTCCAGCCTGGTAACAGACTGAGACCCTGTCTCTAAAGAAAATTAAGAAATAAAAATACATTAAAAGAAAAATTTAAAAATGTATAGTAGTTAAGAGCTCAGATTCTAGAGCTAGACCTTTTGGGTGTCAATCTAGGCCCAGACCCTTGTACTTTGGTCAAGTTACTCTTGCATTCTGCACCTCAAATTTTCTGCTGTACGATGAGGAGAATAGTAGTTCTTAATTCATATGGTTTTTAAGAGTATTACATGATCTGATTCATGGGAAGGGCTTAGAATAACATGTGACATAAGAACAGATTCAATAAATGTTACTGTCTCTTACTAAAAGGCATACTGAGATTAATAAAACTTAACCCAATGGTTATTTCTCAAGATATGCTTGACCATCTCCATTTCTATAGGTAGAATTGATGGCTCTCTCCTTTATTGCCCCATTTAACATAGCATATATAGCTATGATAGCATATCTTTACATTTTATCACACTTTTAAAAATAGCTGAGTCTCCTCCTATAAGACTGCATATCCTAGAGGATAAATATTGCATTTATTCTGTGGATTTTCAACATTTCACACAGCCTCATACACAATAGATGCTTAATAGGGTCCATTTAGTGGTTGTAAGTGAAAACTGTGGGGTCAGAATACCTTTGCGTAAATACTGGTTTCACTACCTACTAGCCAGATAACTATAGCCTAAATACTTCATCTCCCTGTCTCAGTTTCCTCTTTGATAAAACAAGAATAAGTAAATACCTGCATTGCAGGGTTTTTATAAAAGTTAAGTGAATGCACACATATAGGGATTAGGACAAGATCTGCCCTATGATAAAAGTTCAATAAATACTACTTTTATACTACTTTTTAAAACAATGCATTATTGTTGTAAAATTGAATCAATCAATAAATGAAAGGAAAAAAGTAAGCAATGGCATGTTCTCACACAAAAATACCAAGTTTCAAGTCCTAACCATTATGGGACTATTAGAGAGAAGAGATTTGCCTATGACAAAACAAGCAGAGATCTCATATTTAAAAGACTTCCTTTATCTGGTTTTAGCCCCCTTTCTGGAAAGGAGCAACTTTCTGTTGTTTAAAAATTATATGAAGAAAAACAAATTAGGTAAATTTCCTGATATACTTTCTTCTATATACTCTCTTGAATACTCTACTGAACATCTTAAAAATTTAGTCTGAAGCATCTCCCTAGCATTAGATTCTCCTGATATTATGACTTGAACATTTTCCTAGATACATTAGTTTTTTCATTGCGTTCTTTACTGACTTCACAGATTCGGCCTTACCCAATGAAGAGACCCACTGGCTGTTTCAGTCTGCTGAGCTTTAATTTCATGGTCCACTAGGAAGAAGATTCTTTGATGTTATTCTAGTAGCCATTGGAACAGGGTGAACAGAGCAATAGAGGAGATTTATGTTGACTTGTAATTTCTAATAGCTGGCAGTTTGTGGCAAACAATAATAGACAATTCCTTAGTAGAACAGTTTTAATCAAAAAAGCAAACAGTATCATCTTCTGTTTTTTTTTTCCTCCTTGGCTAGTCAATATATATTACTTCTTTTAGTATCAATGAATCAGCATTGAGAATATTGCAATTTTAAAAACTATTCATATTACAAATATATATATATATACACATAATATATATATATATATATATATATATATATATATATATATACACATTTTTAGCTGCTAAAGAGGCAAATCATCTTGAGGACAGGAATAATACCATTTATTTCACCATCCCTAGCATCTAGCATAGTATCTAACATAAAATGGGCACACAAAACAAATGCTTATTAATTGAATGAGTACAAGTTTTCTATGAGAGAATACATTTCTATTTACCTATCATTTATTGAACATTTGCCACATTCCAAGGTAAATAATAAATCCTCCTGCCATTTCCCAGGACACGAACTCATATATGAAAACAGTGATAGAACTCGTGATTCTTATGTAGTTTTTATGACACAAAACAGGCTCTGTTAAAGCTTTTATACTTGTGTGGCTTAATTATACAAGTGAATAAACAAAAAGTATGAAACATTAAATGTACCAAAGTGGTGCAAATTGGCTATGTGTGTGTGTGTGTGTGTGTGTGTGTGTGTGTGTGTGTGTAGGCATGCATATGTATTCACATCAGAAAAGTGGATTTTGGTAAGTAAATAAATTCGGTTGAATCAGAGGGAGGATCTAGTTCACAAATGATAAATGATGATGGATATATAGAAATAAAGTTAATTAATATCTTAAGTTCCAGGAAGAATAGTTGATATTTTATTGAAAAGGATAGATCCAGATGGATTCTTCAGTAGTGCATAAATCGTCATAGCAATGTTCTATTCAAACTTTTTCATTCAGTCATTGCTTAACCTTGGTTTGCTTCTGGTTTATTGAAGTTGTGCTGATTCTAGTTTATAGCTTTGTGCTGACTTAACAGAGGGGTCTCTCTTCTCTTGCATATTATTATTTCAAGTATTTAGTAAGCTTTTGCATATGTTTGGCTGGATATCTGCTTGAGCTTGCACTTCCAGAACACAGTCATAAGCAATCACCAGTCCCTAAATGACCGTCTCAGGAACTTATGACCATGCTCATAGCTCAGTGACCTGGAAGAATTTCCTGGAGGACTAGAAGCATATTGTAAGGCCAGCTTTCAAGATTCTTGTGGTTTCTCATGCATTTCTGAGTAAAACAGATTGTACAAAGTGCTCACATAATACAACCTTGCTTCATGCCTTTGAGGAGGTTATAACCTATTATAATTATTATTAGCAAATGATACATCATACCACAAACTTAATAAATAGAAAGGCAATTGTGGAAATAAAGCATTTAAAATTACAGCTTAAGTGTTATCTCACCAAAACTAATAGTCTTGGGGGGGGCAGATTTTGAGGCTACACATAAGCTAACTCTTTTTTTTTTTTTTTTTTGAGACAGTGTCTCACTTTGTTGCCCAGGCTAGAGTGAGTGCTGTGGCATCAGCCTAGCTCACAGCAACCTCAAACTCCTGGCTCAAGTGATCCTCCTGCCTCAGCCTCCCAAGTAGCTGGGACTACAGGCATGCGCCACCATGCCCGGCTAATTTTTTTGTATATATATTTTTTAGTTGGTCAATTAATTTCTTTCTATTTTTAGTAGAGACGGGGTCTTGCTCAGGCTGGTTTCGAACTCCTGACCTCGAGCAATCCGCCCGCCTCGGCCTCCCAGAGTGCTAGGATTACAGGCGTGAGCCACCGCGCCCGGCCTAGGCTAACTCTTGACCTAAGAAAGCACACTGAGCAAGATCTCTATAATTTTTTTTTCTGCTGCTATTGTTTTAATCAAAGCCCAGCTGAAGCCCCAGCATAGCACTGTAGTTCTCTATGACTGGTGGCATTCTGGTTCCATCACTTAACCGCTATGGTCTTACACTTTAGGAACCTAGTAACACTGTAGGTAGGTTTCCCTAAGTTCTATGCTGTCTCTTGCTTAAATATGGATGATTATGCTTTCCTCTCTGCGGAATATTTTTTTCTTCTACTCATTTCTTCAAATTCAATTTCAGTTTGTCATCTTCTCCAGGCAACTTCCATGACTATAAAGATTGGGTATATCCTCCTATAACTCAATAGTTGGTTCTTACTGCTATTATTGTAATTGTCTATGATATAACTACCCTTTTTAAATTTAAAAATATTAATTCAGGGGGTACAAGTGTCTTTGTTACATGAATATCTTTATATAATGCTTAAGTCAGGGCCTTTGTTGTGCCTGTCACCAGAACAGTGTTCATTGTACCCAACAGGTAAGTTTTTATCCCACATCCACTCTCCTGCTTTCCCCCGCTTCTTGGTTTCTTGTGTCCTTTATATCACTTTGTGCCTATAGGTACTCATTTATTGCCTTCCACTCCATGCTTGAGTCATGGCTATAAATGTGCACATCACCCAAATAGTGTTCATTGTATCCATTAGGTAGGTTTTTGCTCCTACCTTCCTCCTCTCTCCCCACTGCTGGATTTCACTAAGTTGTACATTTCTTTGTGTGCATGTGTGCTCATTGGTTAGTTCCAGGTTAATAGTGAATACATGTGGCGTTTGTCCATTCTTGGGATACTTAACTTAGGATAATGTCTCCAGTTCCATTCCAATTGTGGCGAAAGGCATTAATTCATCCTTTTGTATAGCTCAGCCATACTCCATGATATAAATACACCACATTTTCTTTATTCACTCATGAATTGAAGGGCACTTAGGTTGATTCCACATCTTTGCAATTGTGAATTGTCCTGCAATAAACACTCAAGTGCAGGTGTCTTTTTAGTAAAATGACTTCATTTCTTTGGGTAGATATGCAGAAGTGGGATTGCTGGATCAAATGATAGGTCTACATTTGTTTCTTTGCAGACTCTCTCTATTTTTTCCCATAGAGGTTATAACGACTCTTTATGTGTTTTTCCCTTTACTAGGTTTGAGTGTCTATCTTACTAATATTTCTAACTCTCAATGCCTAAAACAATCCTATTTTATGCACAATCTAGGGGGTCACTAATTGTTTTGTTGAGCTATTAACTTTAGATAGTCCCCAGTGTAGAAGGAATGCCAATATAAATATTCAAGGAAACATAAAGATTTTCGTAGCATTCACAGATGATATTTTCTGTGATATCAGTTGTAATATCTCCTTTGTCATTTCTGATTGAGCTTGTGAGGGTTCTTTCTTTTCTATTCCTAGTTAATCTAGCAACAAATAATAGTCAAGCTGAGAGGAAAATCAAAGACTCAATACCATTCACAGTAGCTACAAAGAAAATTAAATACCTAGGAATATATTTAATCAAGATGGTGGAAAATCTCTACAAAGAGAACTACAAAACACTCAAGAAAGAAATCACAGATGATACAAACAAATGGAAAAACATATATTGCTCATGGATGGATAGATCAACATTATTAAAATGTCCATACTACCCCAAGTGATTTACAGATTCAATTCAATCCCCATCAAAACACTAACATCCTATTTCACAGATCCAGAAAAAGTAATCCTACATTTCATTTGTAAACAGAAAAGAACCCAAATAGCCAAAGTAATTTAAGAAAAACATCTGGAGGCATCATATTACCAGACTTGAAACTAAACTTCAAGCCTATAGTAACCAAAAGAGCATGGTATTGGCACACAAATAGAGACACAGACCAATGGAACAAAACAGAAAACTCAGAGGTAAAACTATCCACATACAGCCAACTGATCTTTGACAAAGCAGACAAAAATATACACTGGGGGAAAAAATCCCTATTCAATAAATTGTGCTGGAACAAGTGGATAACCACAAGCAGAAGAATGAAACAAGATCCATATCTCTCACCACTCACAAAATTATTTCAAAATGGATAAAAAAACTTAAATATAAGGCATAAAACCATAAAACTACTAGAAGAAAATGTTGGAAAAACTCTAGATATTGGCCTAGGCAAAGAATTTGTGAAGAAGACCCCAATGGCAACCACAGCAACAACAAAAATAAGTAAATGGGACTTGATTAAATTAAAAAGCTTCTGCATAGCAAATGAAATAATAAACAGAGCAAACAGACAGTGTGCAGCATGGGAGAAAATATTCACAAGTCTATATATCTGATAAAGAGCTAATAATCAGAATCTACAAATAACTCAAGAAAATCAGCAAGAAAAAGATTAAATGACTCCATCAAAAATTGGGAAAAACACATGAACAGAAGCTTTTCGAAAGAGGGTAGACAAATGGTCAATAAACATTAAAAATGCTCAAATCACCACAAATCATCAGGAAATATAAATCAAAACCATAATAAAATAGCATTTAACTCCAATGAGGTTTGTTTTTATTAAAAAGTCCAAAATAATAGATGTTGGCATGGGTGCAGGGAGAAAGGAACTCTTCTACACTGTTGGTGGGACTGAAAATTAGTACAACCTCTATGGTAAACAGTATGGTGATACCTCAAAGAACTAAAAGTAGACCTACCATTTGATTCAGGAATCCTACTACTGGGTATTTACCAAAGGGGGAAGAAGTCATTTTATCAAAAGATACCTGCACCTGAATGTTTATTGCAGGACAATTCACAATTGCAAAGATCTCTAATCAACCCAAGTGCCCATCAAGTTTTGAGTGGATTAATAAAATGTGGTATATGTATACCATGGAATACTACTTAGCCATGAAGAAGGATGGCTTATTGCCTTTTACAACAATTTGGATACAATTAGAGACCATTATCCTGAGTGAGGTATCTAAAGAATGGAAAAACAGACACCACATGTACTCACTGTTAAATTGGAACTAACTGATGAGCACACATGTACATAGTGGGAAGTAAAACTAATGGAAATAAAGCAGAGGGGAGAGTGAGGAAAAGATGGGCAAAAACCCACCCAACAGGTACAATGAACACTGGGTGACAGGCATACTTTTAACCTTGACTCAGCATTACAAAAGTTATCCAAGTAACCAAAAATATGTGTATTCCCATAATACTTTGAAATTAAAAAAAAAAAAAAAACATTTCTGGGGGACCTAATAAAGAACAGAAGCTTTATGCTCCATCTTAAGCAATCCTCTCTCTAACATCCATCAGGGAGATAGCAGAATATGATGCTTATATAGCTGAACAAATTTTTACAATTTGTAAGTTCCTTAAGAGGAATAGTGAAGACAAAATAAGCCAAAAGAGTTGGTTAAGACACCAACATTTAGTCTAACAAATACGATCTCAATCTTAAGGACACTGGGACATTATTTGTGCATGACAACTGTGAAATTCAGGCTCTAGAAAAAAAATTCAAGGAGAGAAATGTCTTAATAGTTAGCTGGGAAACCTGGATGCCAAGGAAGCATACTAATGTGTGCTGGTTTCAATGCATTTTTTTTGTGGACAGATATATTTGAGGGACCAGTGTCCTGTTTCTACAGGTTTTATCAGTTTAAAAACTGTGCTGAGGCCAGGCGCGGTGGCTCACGCCTGTAAACCTAGCACTCTGGGAGGCCGAGGCGGGCGGATTGCTCAAGGTCAGGAGTTCAAAACCAGCCTGAGCGAGACCCCGTCTCTACCATAAAAATAGAAAGAAATTAATTGGCCAACTAATATATATAATATAAAAAAAATCAGCCGGGCATGGTGGCTCGTGCCTGTAGTCCCAGCTACTCGGGAGGCTGAGGCAGGAGGATCGCTTGAGCCCAGGAGTTTGAGGTTGCTGTGAGCTAGGCTGACGCCACGGCACTCACTCTAGCCTAGGCAAGAAAGGGAGACTCTGTCTCAAAAAAAAACAAACAAAAAAAAAAACTGTGCTGATTCTTGAGCCTGAATCTGAGGATCAGGGCAGGTAGAACATGCCAGGTTAGGAAGAAGGTGGCTGATTCAGACCAATGTGCACTATAGGGATTTATACCGAGAACTCCAGGGCACTGTGAATCCTACTCACTGAATGTACACTTAAATGGCTAGTGCGGTAAGGCTGTGCAGGGGGTAGAAGAAGGAAATCCAGATTTCAGAAAAAATTCTCAGATGATAATTTTCTTGAGTCTTGTCCAATATCATTGCGGGAGATGTGAAAGTCAGCAGGACTCTGGATAATACAGGCAATAACTAAGAAGAGAGACCAGAGGGGATACAACCAGAGAGGTTCATGTCGTATTTGTTAGAGACAGTGGTGACTGAGGAGTACCTGCTTCTGCTGCTATGTGTGAAGGATGGAGATAGACAGTATGTGTTCCTCCACTTTGGATTTCTTAAAAGAATAAAGAAAAACTGCAACTAGACTCAGGGCCAGGTTACTAGAGATGCTTCCAACAAAACACCTGTATCATATGACGTGCAAATTATTTGAGAAGACTCTGTGACATAGATAATCATTTATGAGATAAGTGGGAAGAGCCACATCTCTTGATCTTGACACTAAGTATAATTGGACATACAATTATTGCTCTAAGTGTCTGTTGAAAGTAGGAGCTCCTCACCCATATGACTTCACTTACTGCTCTAGTTTCAACTTCATTTTCACTTGCTCTGACTGTTATTAGACATAGTGTTTTTTCAGTTTATCTGTCCATTCTAACTCATGCTCAAAGTTTTCTTCACATCTTTGGGGAATCAAATTTTATTCTACTATTTAAAACTTTTGATAACACCAAGATGATTTCTAATTTTTTAAAAATGTTACTCATTAATTACTATGATGTATTGAGTAAATAAATACTGCTACTTATCACCTCCCCACCATTTCCCTCCCTCCTCGGACTACTTGAGTAGTATAAGTTATTCCCCCTATGGCAAATGGAAAAGTCACAGCCTAGAGATAATCTAGGGATATTACTGATTTGGTAAAATCTGAACTGATTACTGACTGACAGTTCATATTTTGATAAGCTCTTAGAAATTCTCTCTCTATATGGAAAATGCATAGAAAAAATAATACCAAAGGAGCTTAAAAAAGGATTTTTGTCTGGGGATTTTAAAGACTTTTTAAAAGCTCTTCCTTCTCCACGGGAAGAACCAAGGCCCAGATTTGTTAATTGAGTTCTCTTGGGCTGAGCAGTTAGTCAGAAGTGAATGAGGTGAAGCAGCAGGCTCCTGTCTCCAAGTTTTATAAACACAGTGATAGCCAGGGACCTTTAATAAATGTCTTATATGTTTGAACCTATGATAGTGTGAAAGAAATTCCATTGTGCTACATGAAAGAGTTTGTTTCTTTTGTGTAATGTTACAATTCCTTTACCGTTCGAAGAATCAGTTGCAGAAAATATATCATTCCCAAGAGCAGAATTATAAAAGATAAAATACAGTGAAAAGCTGCAATTTTTCTAGGTTACCTGAACAGCTGACGTGCAGGATTGAAGTAGACTTGACCTTTAGGGCTAAAACCTGGATTTTATAACATTCTTGGATTTCATGAGCCTCCCTCAGTTTTAAAGTATGCAGTATGTATACTCAGATGCATTTCTGTCCCTCTTTTGAAGGCCTTTGGGAAATTGTGACTACGTTAATTACGTAATTTAGGAAGAATGTTAGTGCTTTTGAAAATAGGCTCAGAGATCATTAGAAATTTTTGTTTTGTCATTAAGTCTTGTGTAGAAAAATCGAGAAAAAACAGTGACCAAATAATCAAACATCATGCTGTACTAAGAAAAAAATTACTAAAATTATTTTTATTTTTATACTATTGTCAATTCAAAAGTAAGCTATCTTTCCTTTATTTCTACCTATTTCTCTTCTTCAATGCTTTTCACAATTTTCATTTCTTTTTTCAAAGATTTGGTAAAAGAGGCATCAAGTAGGTGGTGAGATTGCCTTATTTGTTAAGCTTTGTTGATCCTTACAATACTTGATATAACTTATTTCATGCCTTAGCCCAAGGAAAACATGAAAGAATGGGGATTTGCTTCTTTTATTGATACTACACAACTGGAATATCTACAGGCTTCACATACATAATCACAAATTATGTTGCATTATGCAAGGAGGTTAAGTAAAAATATGTATTTTACACATCTGCTGGTGTGGAACACAAAATAACCACTTGTTCTGTCTTTATACCTTTGCTTTTGGTTATAAAACAATGCATGATAAGAATGAAGGTTAAGTGACAAATTGCTCTTTAAAGTTTGATGAATGGGAAATTAGTTTAAGACATAGGCTCTGGTTAACAGAAACTCTCAGGTGTTAAGTACAGTGCTCAATGCCTTCTTCTGTCCTGTATCATCCTAATGATTCTCTGAAAACCCTCAAACTTGCTCCCTACCCTCACAAACTATACTTCAATCTTGTGTGTAAATGAGAATTATTGTATTACCCCAAATATGGGCAACTGGGGGAGATGTTTCTAAGAAAATATTTTCCATATGACTTAACGAAAATGTTTTTCTCCATCATAGATTGGTTTAAATTTTTACATGTTAAAGAAACAATAAAATGAACTATTAGAAAATTAATATTACCCTATGTTACTTATTTCTTCTGAGCATTTTAATATTGTAATTCCCTAGATTTCCATGGGAATTGTCCTACCATATACAGATACTCTCCATACTATTGAAGTGCTCGTTTAAAAATTCAGTTTGACCTATTAAGATATGACTATTTCAGTTATTTCTGCCTTATCTCTTAGTTTAGCTGTCTATTTTTGTGTCTGAAATAATTTCTTATTGTTTCTGTTGATTATTTTACTATGGAGATCTAAAATAAAAATAATAATGGAATTTTCCATGAGAATGGAAAAAATGCTAATTTTCATAGGAATGAGGAAATAAGAAAATAACATCTGTGGTATTCATCATAAAATCAATTATAAAGCACAACAACAAATGTGATGGCACATTTTACCAGATTATTTTGAAGTCTTTAACAATTTAAATATGATTAGGTGTTTCCCCGTGTCTATAAGCATGCCCATGGTTCATAGATTTCACAGATCCACTCCTGCTGTTTCTGGAAATGCCATCTACTTCAAAATGTACTATAATCCCCTACGAAAATTGTTTGAATTTAAGAAAAAAACAGGAGAATAACAAAAATAGCAGCTGCATTACAAAACTAATTTTTCTTCTTCAAGAGAATGGGAAATGTCTAGAAGTTATGTCAGCCATACCTGAGATTAAAGAAAGGGCTGGTTTACTGTAATTTCTACCTATATTAATGATCCTACTAATATGTGTCAAGAGTGCCCTGCCTAAAGCTGGCCTTCCAGGCCTGCCCACTCCAGGATACTACTCCAAACACCATCTAGCTTACCCCATATGCTAACCAAATATATTTTCAACATTTTATTGTTAATAATGTAATGGTTAGTGATATATTAAGTAATAGCAATGATCATAGCTTACCAAGCAATCATAATGTGGTTGGCATTATGCCAACTATGGTATTATTAATATGTTATTATTTAATCATCGCAAAAATTTATGAAATGGTTGGATTATTCTCATTTCTCAAATGAAGAAACTTAGATTCAGAAAGGTAAAGCAACTGGCCCAAGAACATAAGATCCAGACTTAGGATTTGACCTCAGGACTGTGTAACTCCAAAGTTCATTTATTCTCAATTAGTGATAAGTGGATGGGCGAATGAAATTGCCTAAAGGCTATACGAATTGCTTTATGAAACAGTAATACAATGAGAGTTCCCTTTCAAAAAATGTAAACAAAAATCACACTATGACCCCAAAGCAGCTACAGAGTAGAGGTAGGAGAATTTGCAAAATAGTTTCTCATGAGGTTTGAAACTGCAAAGACTTCCAGATAGAAGTGGTCTTATGATATTTAAATATGTAGGAGAGCTGAATAAAATGATAAACAAAACTAGAGAAGGATGCCTTTAAGGGGACAATTTTTAACCAAACTTACATGGTTTACATGCCCATGAGAAATACCATAAATTCTACAATTACAAATTATTGGCTTCTGCCTCATCCAGGATGACAATCAGCTGACAATACACAGTCCCTGAACTTTCCTTTCTCCTGGGGAGAGACTGGCTGTCTAAGTACATTCAGTTAGGAACTGCGAGTTCTTTCCTAGGCACCCATATGGAGGGATCACCTTTCAGACACAGATATATAAATGAGGGCTTCTTATTTTAAAATATACATCAAGATATTTAGATATAACTTAAAATTATCACAATAACTAATGATAATATAAAAATTAATTATAATAACTGATACGATTTATTAACTACTGTGTGCTGGTCATTATATAAGCCATCTATGATCATTGTGAATTAATTTATATATGATTCATTGAGTAGGTGAATTAAGCTAATTAAAAATGTGTTATGAAATTACTAGTAAAGTTTTCCTCAGTGGTGTTTTAGGGATGTGTGAATGACTTTTTAGTTGTCACACTGGTTATAAAGGCTTGTAGGGGCAGAAAGGAGGTGATCACTTCCTGCCCCATCATAAGGTCATGGCTGACACCCCTATAATCAAGGCAGGTTAATAAAAGAAAAGCATAATATATTTATTTGATTATAGCTTTATGTGGCATGGGAGCCTTCAGAATGAAGACCCAAAGACCCAGGGTAAGCGATTCATTTTTATGCTTAGGTTCCATGAAATTTGAATAGCTGTGTAGAAATATGATTGCAAAAAACGAGTATGGTCTATTGCTAATAGACTGAGTGGGGAAATGCAATAAGCCCTATCCAGATTCCTCTTGGCCTTTCTATGCAGCCCTAGGTATGGGGCAGGACATTTTCTGGAATAGGGCTCCTACATACGCTATCAAACAAGGTAGGTTAACAAATTTCTTTAAGGCCCTTTTTTTTTTTTTCACACAGAAGGGGACGGGGAACATAGAGTATAAGTTTAGGTTTTATGGTTGGTTTTGAGAAAAAGAGATTCTGGTTCCCACAACCTGTCTTGGAGAAGAGGGATTCTATTTTCTAAGGCCAGATCCAGGGGAGAATAAGAAGTAAGAGGTAGTAGGGCAGGAGAAGATCAGAGAGAAACTTTTGCTTCTGTGGTCTTCATTTTGAGGTATTTTCAGAATCCCAACAGGGTAGATCTGGCTTGGTGATATTAGTGTTGGATGATAGGGGGAATTTGGCAAAGGTGCTAGACTTCCTCCAATTCTTGGGACAATTCCATACAGCAAAGAACATCTTGTGACCTGCTGTGTTTTGAAAGTCCTTTAGATATACATGAAGGTGAAAAACTTGTTCATTAATATCCAAGCCTAAAACCTAACTCCATCTTACATTTAAGCACACATTTTTTGCATGGTTTTAATATACACTAAATTTTCAAGAATGCAGTCTTCATATAAACTGAAGGAAGAGCATACTTGGTTTTTTTTTGGGTTTTTTTTGTGGGGAGGGGGGGAGTTGGGGTTTAATTCTTCGTTAATAGCAAAGCCACTTGCAGCATTAGAGTTGTCAAAAAGACACCTCTGTATCACTCTGTGTTTGAAGCTGTCATAGTCATTGTGAATCAACACATAGGTGCTAGAATATGACTATTCCATCATTTCTTCTAGGGTAGTCAAGCTTAATCATTTCTATAATGAAATGAATATTGTTTTATTCTAAAATGTTTTTATTTTATTTCTCCTTTAAGTTACAGTAAGTTCATAATATTGACTTTAAAAACAATAAGTGGGGAGTTAGCATGTGTTATCTACTAATTTCAGGACAGTAAAAAGGATTATATGAAGTATTTGGTATGATAATACATAAATAATACATAGAATATATAAAGCATATATAAGTATATAGTATTACTATATATTGCATACTTATTCTATATGTTCTCTGTGTGTTATATATACTTGGAGTAATTCATATATTCTCTCTCTCTCTATATATATATATGCATATTCTATATATAGAGAGATAGATAGTCTATATAGAGAGAACAGCAATAGAGCTTTCTGTCCTTGCTCAAATCCCTGTCAGCACACATTTATTCTGAGAGCTCTAATTAGTTCATTATAAATACTCCTGAATGCAAGGAAGAGCTCCTGTTTCCTTACACTATTTCTGTGTGACCTTTATTTTTTCCTGACTTCTCTATGTAGGCAGTGATGGGCCTTCTCCCTCATGAGCTGTCTATCTGTGTTGCTTTGGTCTGGCCAGTGTGTGCATTTGATGCTACCCCTTTTGCAGTTCTTTTCATACTCAGGTGATTGCTTGCACTTAGATTCACTGGTCTAATAGTTTTCCCTGAAACTTGGACATTTGGGAAGTGGGAAGGGACTTTATCCTCCTGATATAGGAGCAGGTTGTCCCCTTCCTTGATCTGCATTCCCAGCCAGGAAGGCTATTTCCTCGGGACTCAAAATAGACTCGGCCTCTCAAATGTAAGTTGTATCCTGGCCCCAGCAAAGCAGAGATACTGGTCAGTCATTGACTGGAGGTGGGAGGAATTGGGAAGGGAAAGTACAGCAATTTTACTTTTTTACCCTAATTTAGTAGCATTTTATGTGGAGAAAATATACATAAAATATCAATCTTTCAGAAATAACACTAATGACAAAAATAATAAAAGAAAATGAGACTGGCCTTTTATAGGGTCTAGATGTCGACAATATGTTAACCCTTTTTAAAGTATTAGCTGAATTAATGCTTAAAAAGGTCAATACATGAGGCAGTGTTTTTGCCATGTCTACAAATAAAGAAAAATATTTTCAGAGATAATTTGGTTTGTAAACTAAAAACAGAGATTTGAACCTGGGTCAGTTTAATTCCAAAGTCATGCTTCTAATAATTATTGTGAAAGTACATATGTTGTTTCCTGTTCTAATTCACAACTTTGGCAATGTCACTTATGAATGAATGAATTATTTCAGTTACTGAGTTTGGGAATTAAACAGTTAATTGACCTATTATTGATGTCTCATAGTGACTTTACAGTAATTTTCCAATGAAAAATTTTAAATGAACAAAATTTCAAATGACTCAGAAAAATTCACTGATAATGTAATACTTCAAAAACTTAATACACTGATGTAATAGAAAAAAAAAATAGAAGCTTTGATTATTAAAGCATAAAGAAATTGAACTCAGCTTCAAAGGGATGCCACAAAGGACCCTAAAAGTACCACCAAGATTTTATTAGACCACAGCAATCTGCTTTGGAAGTCTTTGAAGTTAAATACCCCCAAGAAACTTAAAAGTATGCAATTTAGAACCCATATAAAACTGCTTGGGGCCTCTAATCATCTACTTATATAAAGATTTTTGAATTGCAAAAGAAAATCATCTCTGAACCTAACATGTGTACATTGTTGAGAATAAACCACAGAGCATTGAGAAATTATTGAAACTTTAATGTGGTCTCTCCATAAATAAACTAGTCATTATCAGGTAAAATATTGCTATTTTCTTAAAAAATGGGGACATGTGTCAGAAAAGTGTGGACTTAAATCTTGACACCACAGCTTTTTGGCTATGTGGCCTTGGAGTACCAGTCCTTATCTTCAAGTATGGATAATGAAAAGTAGTGATATTAGTAATGCTAAGTGCTGGGTAGAGTGATAGTTACACAGTATGTCTTCAAAATTCCCTGTTATGGATGACGTATGATTTTTAACATTAAAATATTCAACTATAAAATCAGAATTTTGGAGAAGTATCAGCATCAGAGAGAACTCACAAGTATCATCCTTCCTGATTTTATTCTTAGATTTTTTTCTTACTTAAGAATTACTTTTCATACTAACACAATGCATCATAGAAAGCCCTTTTCTTTTCAGTTCTTTCATTTTCTCCTGTATTCAGGAAATTAGCTCATGTATATTTTGAGATACAAAGTATAATTTTACAAGTTCTTGCTATCAAAAGATGGAAATTTTGGAAAATACAGAAAATTAAAAGTAGGAAAAAAATTCTATAACCTTTACTTCCAAATAACTATTTTCAAACATTGTTGTATACTTCTTTTTATTCATTTTTCTTTATATATTTGCACATGGTTGCTTAAGTAAACAATCAACGTGAATCTAGGTACAATCATTGATTATGGTGTGTTGCTTTTACTTCCCTTTTTTGCAGTATAATTCCAAATTAATTGATATAGTTACTGACAATGTCAGGACATAGATTGGGCACATTCCTTGGGAGTTCATGCAGTTCCTTTGGTTTCCTTACTTCCTCAATCCAAATGGGATTAACTTCCTTTGATTTTTTTTTTTGTTTGTTTTTAAAGTGTTGTATCAACTGTCTGTTAGTAGTGATTCTGTGCTGCCTCCAGGGTTCTGTTTACCTTGAACTCCTAAATGTGTGCCTTTCATCTGGCCAGCCCATTTCCTTCTACTAAATCAGCTCAGGTACTAGCAAAATATATGCAGTTGCTTAGCTAAGGCCTGATTCATCCTTCTTAAAACCACTGCAAGACCTACAAAATCTCTGAGATTCTCAACTATATTTGGAAATTCCACACTTGCTTTTTCCTTTTCCTTCTATGGTATATTCATGAATTTCTTCCTTTCATTTTGATATATACAAATAATTTCGCTACATTAAAATTAATCTGAGTAAATTGATTTTTTTCTCCAAAAGCAGTTTGTACCTGGGCATTGAGCTGTGTGTCTTAAGGGGGAAGCTTTATTCTTATCAAGCTAGTGATTCCTCTGTTGGCAGCCAAATAAAATCTTCCTTCTGGAATTGTATTATAGACGCCTATTCTCCTGGTATCACAATCAAGGCACTTTATAGGAAATGAAAAGGAGCAGCTGTGAGATCATAAATGTCAAGTTTAATTAAAAAACTTTTCATTTTCTAGTACTCCATATACATGATTATGGAATATGTGCAAATTGAGAGGTTTCCTAATTACTTTGCTCAGTAATGTCAGGGCAGGATTAGTTTCCACCTGGAAGTGTAGGTGCCAAAACAATTACTGTTGTTCTGCCAGTAAGGACTGTTAATCTACTGTATGATAGTTGTAAAAGCTAAGTGTTTAATTCACAAATCTTATTTCCATATAGATTTCACAGATATAGTCATGTTTACTGAAAAGGCAACATATTTGGGAAAACCCTGTCAAAATACACAGACGGGTTATAACTTGATAAGAAGTGCTGAATTATATGACTCCCAAATATTCAGAGTTCATGGAGAACCAGTGTTGGGTGAGACCATAAAGAACATTTATTCCCCATAGGACAGAGAAAATTATAATTCATAATCACGGATTTAGTAAATGGTAAAGACAGGCTTTAAATTCCAGTCCCCTAATGGTACTGGATTACAAGGAGTGTCTCTCCCTCCCATTTGATTGGCTTTGATTATATGACTTTAGTGTAAAAGATTCTGGGAGTTATGGTTGCTCATATATTACAGATGGCTTTAAAACAAGTAGGCCAGAAGATATACCTAACCCCATCCAATATAAGAATTTCCTAGGGAGCTAGAATAATGTTTTGTGCATGTAATTTGAATTAATGAGATACCACAGCATAATATAAAATTAAAGGATGATAACTGGAAAAGACTTAGTATTCTTGAAATAAGTAATTCAAAGCTTCTTCAAAATACCAAGAGGAGGACACATTTTGCCTTAGTTTGTGATGAAATTGTGCAATAATCTTTGAGATAACCTTATAAGTGAAGCAATTAGAAGGTATGATCACTTTACTATTTCTGCAATTCAACACTGCCCACATTATTGTAAATTCTACTTGTTAAGTGAAGAGCTTTCATAGATATTTATTTTATTTGGCAATAAATAACACAGGTAAGTCATAGTTGCTTTTATTGATGTCGAGAATTATGCTTTTATTTACAATGTAAAAGAGAGAAACACACATTTTCTGTTGCCTTTAAAGTTGGATCTTCATAATGTGTAACTGTAACAACTCATATGGTATCTTTGTTTGAAATTTGTATCTAATTGAATATATCACCACTAGATCAATCTTACTTTGTAAGTAGTCTTGACTGGTTTAGTTTCCAGGGACTTTGTTAGAATTATCTATCTAGAACTCTTTCTGTTGATCTCCCTCTTTTTGTCATCATGGTATTTATAATCATTAATATAGAATTCTTAAGAAAGTTCCAAGGAACCTAGCACATGTGTGGATAAAAGGAGT
This sequence comes from Microcebus murinus, assembly GCF_040939455.1. NCBI lineage: Eukaryota > Metazoa > Chordata > Mammalia > Primates > Cheirogaleidae > Microcebus > Microcebus murinus. The sequence goes on from NC_134107.1 coordinate 84,732,098, forward strand.
CAGAGGGCATTGCTCAGTTGAGATTTCTTGACTTTCTATAACCATTACTCAGATTTAGATTCCTGAGGGATATTGCACATGGGACAGATAGACAGATATCCTAGCATTACTCTAAAGAAAGTTTATTCCATAAATACTTGGTTCTTAGCACTGTGACCCAGATCACTGTAACAAGTATAGAGCAGAGGTTAAGAAATTGGCATTATAGCCAAGATGAAGAGTTTGAAATACAAAATGCAATTATATTTTGTATTTGCACACAATGGAAATACACATTGCATTGACTTGCACAAACTATTTAATCCTATAAATTCTGGATAATAATTATACCAATTTCATAGTGTTTTATAAGAATTAAATGCATTAATTCATGCAAAATTTCTACCACATGCATGAAACATAGTAAGTGAACAATCACATTAAGGTATGAAGAGGATGATTACAATGTCTTGGCTACTCTTCCTATCCTTAACCACTGAATCCCAGAAAACTCATTGAGTAATACTATTCTTCTGCTCTTGGAAAAGGTACTGGTATGTCTCCTAAACTGAGTGCCCAGACAAAAAATAAAAGAGGAGGAGAGGATAGATTATAGAGAGAGATTTATCAAGACCTTTTATAGTGAGACTGCCAGCTTGAGTCTTGATATTTATAGATATATCTTCAGCCTATTTGTGGAAGTTATATTTCTCTAGGGAATACTGCTATGGGTGAGGATCTCAAACAAAATATATTGAAGTGACCTTTCTACTTCTAAAGAAAACTAGAAAAAAGCTAAAACTTCCATTTGTCAATAGGACCACAATGCAACTAAATCAGTGTATCTCTCAGACAAATGGAAAAATACAATTTATAACACTCTGAAGGACTTTCAAAGGATTGAAAAGCCAAATCCTGAAATTTTAGTGCTAAGAGGGACAAAAATTGAGGATGTAAAATATACTTTGTCATAAAATACACTGTTATTGCTCATAAGCTCAACAAAGACATGGAGTTACATATATTTTACGAAGTTTGGTTTATGCAAACATATAAACTGGATTCTGTCAAATTAAGATTTTGTTGTATATCATTTGGTTATATCATAAGGTTCATCAGGAGAAAAACCTATAGATTTGTTAAATGCTCAAACATAATTATTGAGTGTGTAACAGGTGTTGTTACATGCCTGAATATAAAAATATATAAACTTTCAATCAATTTACCTTCTGCAACTCATACAATGCACCCATAGTACTTGGCACAAGTTTATTTTAGAGCACTTGTCATGTAATACTGTCACAAACTATTTGTGTGTGTATTTCACACACTGAATGCTGAATTTCTTAGGGAGCGTGTTGTGCTTTTCTCACTGTGGTTTCCCAGGACATGGCACAAAAGACCCTTTCTAACATACTGTGAAATATCTTTGAAAATCATCTCTTTCCCCCTTTCAGCCTACATGGCTTGAGTAGGTTGAATCTTATCCCCTGCTTCACTGCAAATCTATGACTGATTAGGTTTTAAAATATAGATATTGGGGGGATGAAAACATTCTGATCATAGCAGAAGCATCACTTCATTCACTACAGCATCCATTTTGTGCTATATTAATGTTTAGTTTTTTCTGAAAGAGATAAAGGTGAGGCTGGGACCCATAATCAGCACTCACTGACTTGTAGATGCCTCGCCAGTTTTCTCCAGAAGATGTGTGCACAAATAATACACTTGGAAACAATTATTATTTTTATTTCAATATGAGCTATTGATATTATATATACTAGGGCATTTGGAAAGGAAAGGAGTGCATTTACTAATTGCTATGGATATTAACCATTCACTTTAGGCTTTGATTCCAAACATGAAAATATCTGGTTAACCTGGTCTAGTTTGTATATGAATGGCTTGCCTAGGTGGTCTGTCTCAACTTCAACTAAGAGGACCTTATTCTAGACAGCTAGATGTCTTTAAACTTCAGTATCTCTCATCTGCCCTATAATGGTGATTCCAATATTTCCCCTGCCTAGGTCACAGAGTTTTTCTAAAAAAATACAATGAGATCAAGTGCTATTATGAAATGTTATATTTACATGTTTTCTCTTCCTTTTACATTAATGGCTTAATTTACAATCACTTTTTTAACATTCTGACTCCTTTCATAGAAAACAAAAAGGTAATACAATGGCTGAGAGCACTTAATCAGTAGTGAGCAGGAGAACCCAGATTGCAATTGAGGTGCATTTTCTGTATGTTATTGTCATTTCTCATAGTTCCTATTTTAGTAATTCAAAGCATTGTTTACTTTTATCTTCATCTCATTTATAGATTCCATAAACAAATAATAGATAATCAGTTTAGAGCTGGCTTTTCAATCTTGAATTTTCAAATCATTGTAATCTATCTACCTATTTGTCTATCACTGTATAACCTCTTTATCTGTATGTACATGTGCATATGTGAATGTGAATATAATTCTACAATGTACTAGAAAAATTATGTCAGTAGCTACTGTGCTACCTTTCTATTCAAAGCCTCACATTTTAAGTGTTTGTAATTATCATGGGAAAAATACCTCCCAATATAAATTAGGGCATGCAAACAAAGAGAAAAAAACTTTTTGAAGTCACAGGATGAGTATTGTACAAGAGTTTAAAGCTTTGGTCATAGGAATAATGTGATATAGATGAATGTTCTCATCTAAACATTGAGGGAAGTATTCATATGATGATTTCTAAGGTAATATCCAAACCTTAAAGATGATAGCACTTTGATGTTCTTTTTCTATTGGGTCTATTTTTAGACACATTGATTTCTGAAAGTTACATTTGAAAGTGTGTATCTATGAGGTTAAAGCCAACAATGTCTACTGCCTTTTCCTGATGTACATATTGCCGATGTTCTCTCTTTAGACACTGGAATAAGAAATGAAATAAGAGCAAGCAATAAGAAGCAATGGCTCTATATTACATGGTTCCAAATAAACAATTTTGTAATAGGTGACGCTCTGGAAAATGTAGCCTGTATTCAATAAAAATATTTCCAAGTCAGGAGGAGTTTTTTCCTGCAAATGAATATAAGAATTGACTGGACATTGCAGTATTTAGCACAGTGATTTTAATGTAATAGTTCTGTTTCTTATTGATTTATTCTAGAAGTAAAATCAATATTAATCATCACTTAATATTATTTTCCAGACTAGTGAATTTTATAAATTTTCTATAAATTTCCTAAAAATCAAATAAGTAATTCTCACATAGTTTTTATTTCTTATTAGAACAGTGTATTTATCACTAAATGAGCAAGAAATGAAGTGAGTAAATAAATAAAATTAGATACCTGGTTATGAATGAAGTTTAACCAGTTTATTTTTAAAAATTTGTTTTTCTTTGAATAGATATCATCTAATTTTTTTTTTCTTTTTTTTTTTTCTTTTTTGAGACACAGTCTTGGTCAGTTGCCTAGGCCACAGTGCCATGGCATCAGCCTAGCTCACAGCAACCTCAAACTCCTGGGCTCAAGCAATCCTCCCTGCTCTCCCGAGTAGTAGCTGGGACTACAGATGTGCGCCACCATGCCTGGCTAATTTTAATTTTTTCTATTTTTGGTTGCCCTGCTAATTTCTTTCTATTTTTAGTAGAGATGGGTGCTTGCTATTGCTGTGGCTGGTCTCCAACTCCTGACCTCATGCATCGCTCCTCGGCCTTCCAGAGTGCTAAGATTACAGACATGAGCCATCACACCCAGCCTTATCTAATTTGCTTTTAGTGTTAGAAACATTCAGTTGGAATATTTAGAAAATCATCTTCATTAATTTCTTCTTAGTGTAATCTGAGTTGACTTAGTGTGGAATTTATACAGTTCTATTTCAGCAAACAATCCAATATCGACCCTGTAAAGGCATTGGTCATAATCATATTCTAAAGCTAACCTCAAAATTTTTAGAAACTTCTTAAAGACAAAAAATTATTTAATTACCGATACTAGTTCTGGTCTTCCAAAGTTCAGTGATCTGGTAAAGATTTGCACTTAAGGTACCTACCAACAGTCAGAAGAATAAATGTGAAACCGAACTTTGAATCAAACTGTCATTAATCATAGTCAATACTACATTGGCAGCAAAGGATCTGTAGTGAAAATCAAAGACTAAAAAATCCAGATCAATTTGCATTTTCTTTCTTGAAAAAACAAAACAAAACAAAAGACAAAGAGTAATAAAATTTTTCTACATAATTACCATGAGAAATACTAGGAGCTGATGGTCCCTAATGCCAAGAATACTAAATGCCCTGTAAAATGAAAATATAGAATACCAAAAAAATTAAGAAATTTGTTTTTGTTTTACAGGGTCCCATGTTTTAATGGTTAAGACTGAGCAATCAGTGTTTAGTTTCCAGAGTAAAAAATCATCTCTATGTCTTTCCCTATTATGTAATAAATTTAATGAATGTTTGTTAAACATTTACTCTGTGTTCAGTAGGTTTTTGAACTGCGTTAGATAAAAGATGAATCCAGTGGATCTAAGAAAATAGCTGACAAATATTTCCTAGGTATCTTTCATAGCATTTAAAAATTACATTAAGGTACTGGAACTATAGTTCTATGCTTGAAAAATGAAGATTCTCTCAAAACAGGACTCTGGCTGCACAATAATACTCCTTTTACTTAGGCCTTACAATAACTTTACTATGTATGCACAAAAAATTTTGGCATTTGATGATGTAAAATACATAGTTTCAAACATTAGTAGACAAACCTGGAGCTTCTTTGTATATAGTCACCTGATCTCAGCATTCCCCAAATTAGTTATAATTAAATGTATATAACAATAAAAAGAAAAAGAAAAACTTCTATCCTAAGAAAATAAGGCATCTCAAGAGGGTCAGCAAAACAACTAACTGCAGATTTGGAACTCTAAGAACTATAGATAATATCCATATCATTAAATAGCTATACATGAAAAGTTAAAAAATAAAAAAAAAGGTGTTAAGCAAAAATAGAGCTCTCATACTATAAGAAATGACCGGACATTTTTTGAAAATAACCCAAATAAAAGTATTTGAAGTAAAAATGTAACCACCGTAGTTAAAAATTTAGTGTCTAGGTTAAACTGTGGATTATACACAAAAGACAAAGTTTATGAACTAAAAGACAAATCTGGATAAATTTTCAACAAAACATATTAGAAAGACAAGGGAACAGAATCCTGGAAAAATTAAAAGAAAAGTTTTAGACATGAAAGATAAAATGAGAAATCTGATTATATATCAAATTGGAGTACTAGAAGTAAAAGAAATAGAGAAGTGGAGAAGAGGCAATATCAAAGAGGCTAAAGATTTTTCAAAACAGATAAATAATATGGATTTACTGATACTTAAAGCATTATCTATGCCAAGTAGTTTGAATAGAAAAGAAACCCACACTAATACATATTATTTAGAGAAATAGAAGTATATCAAAGGTGGGAGGGGAAGAAAAATCTTACACTGAGGGAAAACACAAATTATCCCAAAGAAACAAAAGTTAGTGTAACATAAGACTTTGCAGGAGAAATAATGGAGGCAAAAAGACAGTAGAATATTTTTCTTTAAGTCCCCAAAGTGAACAACAACAACAAAAATGCCTTAACCTAGAATCTCAAACTTAGCAGAGTTATCTTTTAAGAGTAAGGAATAAATTATTTTCAGATAAGCAAAATGGAGAGAGTCACTAAAAGATTTTACTAAAGAAATTTAAGTTAAAGGATCCATTTTAAGATAAAGACAGATACGAATCCCAGAAAGATGATCTAAGATTAAAGATGAACTAAGATTAAATGATGAACTGAGAAATTATTATATATGTATGCAAATGTAATAGTAATTGTCTTTATAAAATAAATAATGATACATAGTTTGTCACATTAATAAAAACTAGAGAACTAAAATTTAAGAAACAGGCCCATTTATGTCAGGAGAAAATTGACATTGATTAAATTCTTTTGTGATCCTTGTGTTTTCCAGGAAAGTTGTTAAGATAGTGAATAAATTTGGAAATCATTAACTTGTTAATGACAACTTAAGAGTGACTACTACAAGAATAGAAATTCGAAGTGCAACTTCTAAAGCAGGACGTTGAATAATAAAAATAAAAATATTTTGAAAAAAGGCAATAGTAAAATAAGTTTTGGAAAATGTATATATAACTACATTTATGTATATATAACTATGTATACGATTATGTACATGTATACCATAAATAACATGTATACATGTGTATCACTGTGTATATAAAATTATACATATAAATATCAATATAAACTATATATATAATATGTGCATGTATGTATATATATTCACAGTGAATATAAATAGGAGCTGAATATTCCAGTTATGAGACAGTTGGAATGAATTTTAAAAACAAAACTATAATTAAAACAAAAATACAAAAAAACTAAAATTATATCCTATTTATAAGACTTATATAAAACAAGCATATAAGTTTAAAATTTAATGAAAAGAAAAATATGTCCTGGCAAATATTAAGCAAAAGAAGCTGGCAGTGCAAGAATAATATCAGATAAAATACATTTTACACTAAAAACTATCAGGCATAAATAGTTTACTATTTAAGGCAACAGGTTTAATTTATTGAGAAAATTTGCATGTACTTAATAAATAACCTCAAATATATAAAAAGCAAAAGTAATAAAATGCGAGGAGTTGAATCCACCATTGTACTTGGGTAAGGAATAAAACTCTTTTTATTACTGATAGATCAAAAAATATCTATAAATACATCAAGATTTCAACTAAAAGTTTAAAATCTTTATAGTAGACATAAATAGAACTTGTCACTAAGTAACAGAACTCTTAAGCATACATTGAACATTTACAAAAATTGGCTGCATAGGATACAAAACCCAACTTTTGACACATTTTAAAGAATTGATATTATACAGTCCATGTTCTCTGACAATTAAGTTAGAAATCAACAGCAAAAAACACAAGAAATGACCCTGTGATGTTGTGATATAATAAGAAATATATATTCAGTTTCTGCCCATGGTTGCTGGCACAGAGCTACTAAAACTGTTGTTAATTACCTGAGTAATAGAAGTGCTAGGTACATCTTTTATTCTAATATTTGGTCATTGGCCTGGTTTCCTGACACAGAGCTCCTTAGCCTATGTAATTTCCTGGATGATAAGAGTCTATTTTATTGCAAAAGGAGGCAACTCTTGGTGGGATCTTGGATAGGGACTGGTTATCAAAGACCAAACTATGATTACAAACTTAGAACTTTCAACCTCTCAACCCCCATCCTCTGGGAAAGGGAGAGAAACTGGAGATTGAATTAGTAATCAGTCATGCCTACGTGATGAAGCCTTCCATAAAAATCCCTGAACTATGAGGTTCAGAAAACGTACGTCCAGGTGGCTGAACACATGTGGAGGTGATAGAAGGTTAGCCCACCCTGAGGAGTGCACGGAGCTTCACATTTCTTCCCCCTTGTCCCTTCCTTCACCTGAACATCTCTTCCACCTGGCTGTTCATCTGTATCCTTTGTAATATCCTTTATAATAAACTGGCAAATGTAAGTAAAGCACTTCCTTTTGATCTGTAAGAAATCCTGGTAAATGATTGAGGGGGTCTTGGAAGCCCCTCGTTTATAGCTGATCAGTCAGAAGTACTAGAGGCCTGGACTTGTGACTGGCATCTAAAGTGGGGGGACATTGTTGTGGGACTGAGCATTTAACCTGTGGGATCGAATGCTAACTCCAGGTAGATATTGTTGGAATTGAATTAAATCATGGAACACCTAGTTGATGTCCATTGAGAACTGATGTTGGGGAAAAGACCCATCCACACATCTGGTGTCAGAAGTGAAGTATTGAGAATGTTGTGGAAGTATAGTAGAAGAGAGCAGTTTTTTTTTCTTTTCTTTTGTCCTTACAAATATTTTAGCATTTAATTTTAATTTTATTTAATTGTATTTAGTATTTTATATTGGAACAAATACTGGAATTATTATTATAATTACCAGTATATAACAAATACTGGTAATTATTATTATGAACATAATATTTACAAATTTAAAAAAAAATGTATACAAATAGTTGATGTGTCAAATAATTTATAATGGAAAATATTGAAATACTTAGAACTGTATGATACCAAAAATAATACATTTCAAACTTGTGCGATGCAACAAAAGCAGTATTTTAGGGGAAATATATAGCATTGATGACTATTTGGAAAACACAAAGATTGAGAATTAATTAACTAATGATCCAAATCAAGTTATTGTCATTTAGTAAAATTCTATAAATATAAAATTCATCATTTAAAAGTTAACAATTCTGTGGCATTTAGTTATTAACAATATTGTACACCCAGTACCTCTACCTAGTTCCAAAATATTTTCATTATCCCAAAAAGAAGTCTTGTACCCATTACTCAGCTATTGCCCATTCTGTCCCTGGAAACCACCAATCTACTTTCTGTCTCAATGGATTGTCTATTATGGATATTTCATATAAATGTAGTCATTTGTATAACTCTGTCTGGCAAATTGTTACTTTTCAAAGAATAACAGCCGGGCGTGGTGGCTCACGCCTGTAATCCTAGCACTCTGGGAGGCCGAGGCAGGTGGATTGCTCGAGGTCAGGAGTTCGAAACCACCCTGAGCGAGACCCCGTCTCTACTAAAAATAGAAAGAAATTAATTGACCAACTAAAAATATATATACAAAAAATTAGCCGGGCATGGTGGCACATGCCTATAGTCCCAGCTACTTGGGAGGCTGAGGCAGGAGGATCACTTGAGCCCAGGAGATTGAGGTTCCTGTGAGCTAGGCTGACGCCACGGCATTCACTATAGCCTAAGCAACAAAGTGAGACTCTGTCTCAAAAAAAAAATAAAAATAAAAAAAAGAATAACATATGGAGTAAACCTAATGAAATCGAAATCAACCTTGCATAAGAAAAAAATAAAAATATGTTAAAATGAATTGAAAAGGTGGGCAGAGAGATAACCAAGATTAGCAACAATTGTAGATGCAATAGAAATTAAAAATTTTAAATGTAATATTATAGGAAAATTTAGATTAAATAAATGAAAAATATTAAAAGATATTCAACCTTGTTAGTAATGGGAGGAATAATATTAAGTTTATCGTGAGAAATCTCTTAATAAGCAAAAATTGACACTTGATTTTGCTTATGACTATGTAAATTGTTTAATATCTAATCAGTTTGGATAGTGCTTTGACATTTTTAAAAATTGGACATGTATATTTTTTACTATTCAGTCATTTCTTTACTATAAACATATAGTAAATTTAATTTCCCCTTTCATGTATTAAGAGAAGTATGTGTCAGGGCTGATTTTCTGAAAGGTGTTGCCTGGGTCCTTTGGCTCCTGGTTTGGAAGAATCACAAGCCAGGACCGTGCAATGTAGTGATGACAGACACTTAACACTTCCGCACAAGCAGGTTTCATTGCAGTCTGTTTATGCACAGAAATAGAAAACGAAAGAACGTTTCCTGAGGGAAAACGGGTCTATCTCGGAGAGTGGAGAAGACTCTGAGGTTCTACCACATTTCTACTTTTATGTCTATGCCTTATGATATGCTAAATGGTGGGTGGAATATTCATTACTTTCCTGGGAAAAGGGTGGACAGTTCTTAGAGCTAAGGGCTGTCTCCAATTTTACCCTTATAGGGTAACTTTCAAAGAGTTTCCAAGACATTTGTAAACTGTCATGATGCTAGTGGGTGTGATTTTTACTATGCAAATATATGTTAATGGAGAAAAGGTCACCTTTGAATATGAGCTCCTAGTTTCTGTGTATGCTCCTGGTTGGGAAAAGTTCCTAACTGCACGATTCTGCTGGTAGGGGTCAGGTTATAAAAACTCATTGGTCTCTCATTTTTGCTCCTCTCCACTTTCCTGTGGTTAAGGCTGCCCACATACGCCTGTCCCTAACAATATGCAAAAGTGTTTATAGCAGCACTGCATATAATAGAATAAATGGAAGTAGAAGAAACATGGAAATAATCCTTCATGGTGCAATCATATATATATATTAAATAGCACTGCAAATAAATAAGAATCACAATACCTGGGAGATATTGAAGGTTTAATTCTAGACCACTCTAATAAAGTGATTATTACAATAAAGGGACTCACACAAATTTTGTGGTTTCCTAGTGCACATAAAAGCTATATTGACACTACACTGTAGTCTATTAAGTGTACAATAACATTATATCTAAAAAAAGGTACAGTTGACCCTGTGGAACAAGGGTTTGAATTGCATGGGTCCACATACATGTGAATTTTTTTCAACTAAATGCAGATTGAAAATATAGTATTTATGGGATGCAAAACCCACATATATAGAGGGCCAACTTTTCATAGACTTGGGTTAAGCAGGGCTGAGTGCTGGACTTGAGTATGTGCAGATTTGAATATACCTGGGGGCATCCTGGAACCAATTTCCCTTGTATACAAAGGGATATTTGTACATACCTTAACGTGCACACAGACACAAAGAGTGCGTGCTATAGGAAAAATACCATGGACAAACTTGGCTCATTGCAGAGTTGCTACAAACCTGCAACTTGTAAAAATAAGAGAAAAAAAAAAGTAGTATCTGTGAAGCAAAATAAAGTAAGGCACAATTAAACATGGTATGCCTGTATATGAACTGATTGTGGGAACTTACTGCTTAGTGAAAAGGTAAGTTTCAGAAGGCTACGCACAGCATGCCAGGACACTAAATGCATTGTTTAGAGATACACACATCTGTGTTCAAAGATAGCGCAGTAATTTTCAACACAGAATTCAGGACAGTGATCATCTCTGGGGTTTGAGGCAAAGGGAGGAGCACAAGAATGGCTTATAGGTAGCATTGTAGTTCTTAGGTTGTGGGCTCATGAGTATTAACTTCATTGTTACAATTCATAACTTTTATAATCAGCATAAGTATGATTAGAATGTACCAAATTTGACTTATTTTAAAAAGAAAGTGATAATAGTCACTAAAATTCATGAAGATTGACAACAGACAACCTACAGAATGGGAGAAAATATTTGCATGCTACACATCCAATAAAGAGCTGATAACTAGAATCTATATAGAACTCAGGAAAATCAGCAAGAAAAAATAAACAACCCTATCAAAAAGCGGGCAAAGGACATGAACAGAAACTTTTCAGAAGAAGATAGACTAATGGCCAACAAACATATGAAAAAAATGCTCAAAATCTCTAATCATCAGGGAAACACAAATCAAAACCACAATGAGATATCACTTATCTCCATTGAGAATGGCCTTTATCAAAAAGTCCCCAAACAATAAATGTTGGTATGGATGTGGAGAGATAGAAACACTCATAGACTTCTGGTGGGACTGCAAACTAGTACAACCTCTGTGGAAAGCAATACCAAGATACCTCAAGGACCTAAAAGTAGAACTACCATTTCATCCAGCAATCTCATTACTGGGCATCTACCCAAAAGAATAAAAGACATTCTATAAAAAAGACATCTGTACTCGACTGTTTATAGCAGCACAATTCACAGTTGCAAAGGTGTGGAAACAACCCAAGTGCCCATCAATATATGAGTGTATTAATAAAATGTGGCATATTCATGCCATGGAGTTCTACTCAGTCACAAAAGACAATGGTGAGCTAGCACCTCTTGTATTATTCTGGATAGAGCTGGAGCCCATTCTACTAAGTGAAGTATCCCAAGAATGGAAAAACAGACACCACATGTACTCACCATCAAGTTGGTATTTACTGATCAACACCTATGTGTACATGTAGTAGTAACATTTATCAGGTGTCTGGCAGGTGGGAGGCGGGAGGAAAGGATGGGTATATTCACACTTAATGGGTGCCGTGTGCACCATCTGGAAGATGGACAGGCTTGAAGCTCTGACTCAGGTGGGGCAAAGGCAACATATGTAACCTAAACATGTTTATCCCTGTCATACGCTGAAATTAAAAAAAATTCATGAAGATTAAGATAATAAGGGAAAAGGATTCTGTAGTATTGTATAGTATAGGGCCAATAAATGTTGGCTATTGCAGTTATTTTTTCTCAATGGCCTAAAAGTTTTTAATTCTATTAGTAAAAGCAACTTTTGCCCACACTGTCCTAGCATGTATCTCTCAATCATGTTAGTTACCACCATCGCACTAATCATTGTATCTATATGTTATAGATTATAAATAAATACAAGATATAAATTTAAAATATATGAAAAAGGAACAATATTTTAAAGTGAATAAGAGTTTTACATATTAATGGTACATAGTAATGGTGATGTTATATTTATAGTTCTAATGGAGGTTCAGGTACTTTAGAACCCTTTTGCTTAACTTCTTTATATAACAGAATGATTAGATAGATAGTTTCTGTTTTACTTGCATAACGTGGCTGACAGAAACTCATTTTAAGGAGAAAGTGACGCATCAACTCTGCCTCCTTGCTTTCATTTGCATTATTCAGAATTATTTTTTATGTGTAGTTTCTTTGCAAAAGGTATTTTAAAGCTTATTATCCACTTTGGGAGGATTAATTATATTAAACTAGATAAAAGGATCCATAAACACACTTAATGGTTTACAATATGTGACAATATGCTGAAAATCTGTGACAGTGTAACGACCACTGAAACTGATGAGACGTGTGCCCATCTGCAACACAGAGAAGGATTCAGGTGTCAGTGGAACTATTAAATGTCAGAAAATAAGGAAACATTTTTCTTTTTTAAAATTAGGATGAATGTTTTTTGAGTTCTAATATTATCTTCCTATACTCAAATCATTGTTTTGCACCTCTTCACTTTGGGTTCACTGATTTCGTATGTGAGTAAGCCAAGCTGACCACCCAGCATCCAAATCTTGGGAGTGGTATGTTTTATTCTGGGGATCATTTGGTGTCTTTAAATTATCAATAACTTGCTATATAGGACCCATTCAGTTAATGCATTTATTCCTTCAACAACTATTTAACAAACTTTAGTATTTTAGTCAATCAGATGTAATCCCTGACCTCAAGAAGCTTTCAGCCTAGTAAGGAAGGTAGGTACATAAACAAATATAATGCAGCTTGCTAAGCACTATTCTGGAGATATTGCCATAATGCTGTAGAAGTCCATTTATCTTCACAATGCTCTCTGGGGGCAAGAGGGCACTAATATTACCTCCATTTATAGATAAGAAAACTGAGACAAGTCGAGGGAATCAAGTAAAGCCACAAAACTGTCAAATGCCTATGCTAATTCCTGTGCCCCTTGGTTTGGGTAGTGGCTCAATGTCCCTTCCGCTGTGTCCTGCTTACTAAACCTGGGCACATCTGAGAAAGTGTTCCAACCTTCTTTCAAAATCCTACAAATTCTTTCCTTCATGAGGTTCTAAATGTGAAGATTTACATTTTTAAAAATTCTTGAAATGAAAAGGAATCACATTGGTAATAGGTGATAGACACATGTAGGGTTCATTAGAAACTTCTGTTACTTTGTATATGTATGAATTTCCATAATGACATGTTTTAATATCATCTTGAGCAAAGCTTCATAATCCCTCTTTTTAAAAATTTATCCAGGCCATCATGAAGAACTTTGACATCATGTCATATTAGATATTAAAATATGATTAGAAATCATTCTTGCACCAACAGGGAAAAAAATCTGTTAGGACATTGGCATCTAACTTTTATGATGGTGCAGTGAATGTCATCCATATTCTCCATGACTGTGTGCACCCTAGTTGGGGCAATATAACTATATTTTCAGAAGCACTCAAGTTAGCCAGAGTTTTTAAAAAGAACTGTTAATCACCCTAAAGAAATTGCAATCATTAATTAGCAAAGAAAGATTATAGTAATGAAATTATCATAAAATTTAAAGAGCATGGAAAGCATTTCAAAAACATATTTTATAAATTAATTTGAAGGTTTAAAGTATAGTGATGATTTCCTATTAAAAATGAAAGCTCTCTCAATTTGAGTATAATCACTTCTTATGAGCTACTACTTTGCAGTCTGTATAAGAGAGATTTTCAGGAGAGAATATTTCATTGGAAGTGTTTTAGAATTGAAATTTCCGAACCATCAATCTCTTCTTCATTTTCTCACATCATTTGGTTACATTCGTAAATCACCTAAAATGTTAGGCTTAGGTTATTATGATCTAATGTGAAATAGATCACCACTGAAATATTTTTCCCCAAAATTTTATGAGTTTTTGCTGAAATAAAGGATATTTGATAGGGGAAAATCCAAATACCATCTTTCATCAAGTTGATTAAGATTTAGATAAAATAATGGGCTTCCCTGTTTTTTCTCCTACACTGGCTAGGAAGGAAGTTAGTAGCTTAACTAAGAAGTCATTGAGGTCAATTAAGTGGATGTAAAATGTGACTATATGCTGACTGTTCATTAGTAGTTAGCCTGTTGCAGCTAAATTTTTCCTATTGGGCTGCTACTTATTTTTCCCCAGCCAAAGTAGAAAATAGACGAGTCTCACCAGATTTCCTGTATACAAAATTGCATACTGAGACCAAATACATGAAGAAAGATCTGGATGCTCAAGGGTGACACTGTCAGAGAAACGTTAGAAACCACCTCTTTCAGCTGCCTTATCTTTAAGATCAGGGAAGTTGACTCTCTGGTAAGAAGTGACTTATTGCAAAATATCATCAATTTTTATGTGAAGAGCTAGAATTAGAATCCAGGGCACTCTTAAATCAGGACATTTTCTCCTCTGTTGTATTCCTTTCACTGGCCTTAGTTTTATTTCCCCATTAAGCAAGTGTTCTTTAGGAGCCTGTGTTTATAAAAAAACAACAAGGTCTGCAAATATTAAATTCTTATTCTTTTCTCTCAAGTCCTCCACATCTTTATTTTGATGTCATAAATAGATGTTCCTTCACAGGTCTCTTAATAAGCAAAGTGGGGGAATATTTGCTCACCTAGACTTGTCATCACCTATCATTAGGAAATTCACATGGATTGACACAATACACGGTAATTCTCTTTTTCTTCCATTCTTTACCTTACGGCGTAGAGACATACACAATTATTCACCATAACCCAAACCCTGCATGTTAGCACCAACCTACTCAAGCAACCAATATCCTCCAAACAGGTCTAAATATCCAAACTTTCTAAAGTTCCTTTAGGAAATGAGAGATATGGAACAGAGACAGAACACAAACCAGGATCATGATCAGATCATAAAACTATGAACACATGTAGATCCAATGTGTGAGAGAACAGCCCTGCCTAGGGTTGCAGAAACAGATATGATTCTTCTGCCATGCCCCTTATTTAACCCATATATCTGTAATTTCCCTCTCAAGATCCAAAATCTCACAGGAGTCTCATATTCCTTTGAAGTCTCATCACTGATTTTCTATATTCATCTCTGCTACAGACTGAATGTTTATATCCCCCCCAGAATTTATATATTGACATTCCAACTCCCAACATGATGGTATTAGGAGGTGGAGCCTTTGGGAGGTTCTTAAGTCATAGAGGTAGGGGCCTCATGACTGACATTATTGCTGTCATAAAAGAGATGGAAGAAAGCTCCCTCACTCCTTCCACCATGTGGGACTTGGACAGAGGGCACCATCTATGAACTGAAAAGTGGTCCTCACCAGATTCTCAAATCTGCCTGAGCCTTAATCTTGGAATTTCCAGCCTCTGGAACTGTGAGAAATAAATTCCTATTGTTTATAAGCCATCCAGTATATGGTATTTTGTTATAGAAGACTTAAACATACTAAGATAGTCTCATTAAACCTTTGTTGAGGCCAGGCACGGTGGCTCACGCCTGTAATCCTAGCACTCTGGGAGGCCTAGGCGGGCGGATTGCTCGAGGTTGGGAGTTCGAAACCATCCTGAGCGAGACCCTGTCTACTAAAAATAGAAAGAAATTAATTGACCAACTAAAAATATATATACAAAAAATTAGCCGGGCATGGTGGCGCATGCCTGTAGTCCCAGCTACTTGGGAGGCTGAGGCAGGAGGATTGCTTGAGCCCAGGAGTTTGAGGTTGCTGTGAGCTAGGCTGACGCCACGGCACTCACTCTAGCCAGGGCAACAAAAGTGAGACTCTGTCTCAAAAAAAAAAACAAAAAAACCTTTGTTGAGTACCTACTACTATATATAAGCCTTACATCTGCTATGTGTGTGGGCTACCTGCCTAGTGGGAAAGACCCTGGACTATTAATATAGATAATTATGTATGAAAGTTCATCTCAAGCTTTGGCATTCATAGCACAGTGAAAGAAGAAATAAAAATTATTTTTTAGAAGGCATTTTTTTAATTTAAATCTACTCATCTCTAGATTTTATATTCCATTATTAGCTTAATTTTCAAGAAAACTAAAGAGCACTCTTTGGTCCAGCAATCATTTTTTATTGTAATTTTATTCTGATTCTTTCCATTACAAAGCTAGTAATATGTATTTCCTAATGTGAAACCCTTTTAAAGTATTAGTATGCAGAAAATGTACTTTACTATTTTAATTAATGAGCCTGTCATATTCAGAATATTCTGATACACTTTTCAAAGAATGTGAAATATTAGGATCATAAATAAAAATATTCATTGTTGCATTTCATTAGGGTCCAGACAATGAATAGAAAAGGAAATTTCCATAATTTAATGTGTTGAATTTTAGGGTCATTCTTTTACTGAAACCTGTCATTTTCCATCTTCAACGTTCCCTTGATAAAATAATTTACTTATTTCTTAATAATGGCCAAAGAGAAACATTGAGAACAAGTGTGTGTGTGTGTTTATACATAGGTTCATTTATCTGTGTGTATTTGGAATTGCCTCTCTATCCAACGTGGGAGGCTTTCTTTATAAATTTTTGGTGGAGATTATGGCTTGGTTGGTGTTCCAGCCACTAGAGGCTGCCTATGGAGCTGTAGCTTCTACCTGGAGTTGGGAAAAAATGCTAAGAAGTTTGAGACTGGAGTCCTTGCTGCCCTCTCTGCAGGAGGGATGCAGACTCTGCCTCAAAGCAGGAAGGCATTTCTCTTCCTCCTCCTCCTCTTCCCTTCCATATCTTTTGCCATTTCCTTTTGCTGGTAAAAATTAAGGGGAAGCTAGCTGGCAAGGGAGCCGGGAGTCCCAACCTCAGAACTACATGGTGGAGTGTAGAAGGGTGACTTCAGGTCTGCGAGGTACCGGGGCAGTGGTTGGCTCAGAGATTCTAACCCATGTGCGAGAAGAGACATACATGTACGGGGACACTTACTTCGCCATTGTTCATGATTATTAAACATTGGAAGCAACTTAAATGTTCTGCAGCATAATGAAAAAATAAAGGAGAAATGAGTAAATTTTAACATCGTGTATCAGGTGGATAAACATAAAAATGTAAAGCTGAAAAAATGCAAATTGCTAAATAATATATACAACTCAGTTTACTTATATAATGTTGCAAAAGAAAAATGACACTGCACAGATGTCCATGGAATGAATAGGTCAGCAACAAATAAAGAAGGATGGTTACTTCTGGGAACGTGGAAGTGAATATAATTTAGAAGTCATCCAGAAATGATTCACTTGTGTCTTCAGTATGTGTGTTTCTTTAAAAACGTAACTGAAGTAAACATGGAAAAAATTAGGATTTATTATTGTTGAGTGGTAAATGTATTAATGTTATTCTTTATTATTTTTTGAATATTTGAGTTACCTCATAGTTTCTAAAAAGACAAAAAGAAAAAAAAATTAGTTAAGCTTAGCTCAGTCTCATTACTTTCCAGTGGTTAGAGCTCGGTCAGTCACTCATTATTTCTGACCCTCAGTTCTCCTACCATAAATCTCTTACATCGTCCTTTTGAGGACTAGAGATAATGAATGTAAAGTGCCTGTCACTTGAAGGCTCTCAATAATGGTGACTCTTTTATTATTATTAATAATATTTGCCCCCACTTACAGTGCCCATTTATTAAATAAATGAAAATGAGTGACATCAAGTAATTGAAAAATATGTATTTCCTTATTTTTTCATGTGAGGTTTCTAATGCTTTCACTAATGTTTAAAATGTTTAGTTATTTGAGTTTTATGGTTAAGAAAATTGAGACTCAGATAAATGTAACAAGTTGTCGGGTTCACCCATTCTTGTCAGTGCAAATATGCCGGATTGGATCCTTTGGCCTGTAATGCTTGACCTTTCATAAACTGAGAAGGCTAATGAAAACTTAGATTGCATTAACAGAAGTATAGAACGCAATTAAGGTAGGTGGGGCATACATCCCTCTTTGCCAAGGACAAACTTATTTTATACCTATTATCCCAATATAATTAATAGTATCCTCTTTCACTTTTAAAAATATTACAGTTTGAATGATAAGCTATATGTTTATCCTATGGATTCAGTAGAGCAATAGACCAGCTTTAGTTCATGCTGAGCAATATACTTGTTATAGTTTGTCCTATTCTGGTGGCGATATTTTAAGAAGGACTGTAACAAAATAGAGTCAGTCTAAAAAAACAAATTAAAGATACAAAATCATATCTTAGAAGGACTATTTGAAAGATTCAGGCTTCCTTGCAAGAGAACAAATTGGGAAATGGTGAAGTTCTTTTTTTTTTTTTTTCAAAATTTTAAAGAGCTATCATGAGGAAGATTCAGATTTACTATATATGGTTTCACAGAGCAATTTGAAAACCACCAATGATTGTTTAGGAGACAATTTTTTTTTCTCTCGTCATGAAGAACATACTTCCAGTTAGAATGTACTCACATTCATTTTTTCTTTTTGATGAGTCTCTTGGGTTTTCCAGGTATACTATTATAACATCTGAAAGTTGATCTATTTTTATACCTTTATTTCCTTTCCAGTGCAAACGTTCTAGTTGTTTTCTCTTGACTGATTGGATTGACTAAAATCTCTAATAAAATTTCTAATAGTTGTACACGATGGAATGTGCCTATAGTCTCAGATACTAAGGAGGTTGAGTGGGAGGATCACTTGAGCCTAGGAGTTCAAGTCCAGCTGGGCAATATAGTAAGACCCCAGCTATAAAGGAAATAAAAAAAGAAAGAAAAGAAAAAGAAAAAATGTCTACTGAAGGTAGTGTTATCAGAGCTCCTTGTCTTGTTCCTGATTTTAGCAGAAATGTGATCAGTGTCTCACCATTAAGTTAGAAAATTTAATTTTTTTAAATCAGGAATGAGTGAGATGCGCACCATCTGGGGGATGGTCATGCTGGAAACTCAGACTTGTGTAGGTAGGGGGGAAAGGGCATTTATTGAAACCTTAAAATTTGTACCCCCATAATATGCTGAAATAAAAAAAAAAGAATAGGTATTGAATTTATTGAATATGGTAATCATTACATTTAATGTTAGCATTATATTAATGGGTTTCTGAATATTTAGAATCACAAAATAAACAACAAATGATCATGAAATATTATTTTGTAATGTGATATGTATACTATTGGATTCTGTTTGGTCATATTATTTCTGGAATTTTTACATAGACATTTATAACTTGGATTGATCTTTAATTTTTTTATATTCAGTGATGTTTATCAGTTTTGAATATTGATGTTATGGTAATTTACCAATAAACACCTTTGAAAACTTTCTATTTGGATGGAAGAATTTAAAGAATACTTGGGATTATCTGTTCATCAAAGATTTCATAGAATTCCATTTTAGTTTGCTGGTCCAGATGTTATAGAGATATTTTTAGAATTTCCTCATTATTAGAAATTTCTCAGTTTTAGAATTTTTAGATTTTTAGAATTTCTCCTTTTTTACCTATGGAAATTTGTCTGTTTATATTTTCCATCTGTACTTGAGTAAATTCTGGTAAACCATAAATTTCTAGAATATTATTAATTTCAAATACATTTGAATAGATGCATGCAATATAGACATTTAATCTCCTGTTTCAATAATCATTTTCTTTTCTTTTTATAAAACCAAACCTTTTCCATTTATTTATTTTTATTTTTTTTTTTTTTTTGAGACAGAGTCTCGCTTTGTTGCCCAGGCTAGAGTGAGTGCCGTGGCGTCAGCCTAGCTCACAGCAACCTCAAACTCCTGGGCTCGAGTGATCCTGCTGCCTCAGCCTCCCGAGTAGCTGGGACTACAGGCATGCGCCACCGTGCCCGGCTAATTTTTTTATATATATATCAGTTGGCCAATTAATTTCTTACTATTTATAGTAGAGACGGGGTCTCGCTCTTGCTCAGGCTGGTTTTGAACTCCTGACCTTGAGCAATCCGCCCGCCTCGGCCTCCCAAGAGCTAGGATTACAGGCGTGAGCCACAGCGCCCGGCCTTCCATTTATTTTTAATTAGGTTACTAGCTATTTATTTTAATGACTTTTTCAAAGAAATGGTGCTGTGGTTTAATTATTTTATTGGTTTTCTGATTTACAACTCATTTTCTGCTTTTATCTGCTATTATTTTTAGTTTTTCCCCTTATGCTTCATTAGGAATATATAGTTCATTTTTGTTTCTTCTTAACTTCTTTTGATGCATTTAAAATTATGAAACATTTTATATCACTGATTTAATTTATTCCATGAATTCTGATATCATTATCTTTATTTTTAGAATGTCTACAATTCTGTAATATCAGTTTTTATACCTTCATTGACTCAAGCTAATTAATATGCACATGTGTATGTATGCACTTTTCTAAGAAATGTGGTTTTATTTATTTTTTGTCTATTTCTTTGGATGTGATTTCCACAATGGTTAACTTATGGTACTTAATGAAGTTTGTTTGATGACCCTAAAATACATCTAATTTTAAAAATATTTAGTGTGGACCTGAAGGAAAGTGTATTCTTATCATTGAGATACAATGTTGATATATGTCCATGCTGTCTATCCCACTGATTATATGAATAATGTCTTCTAAATCTTTTACTGTTTTTGCCCATGTGATATATCTTGGACAGAGTTAACATCTCCAATTATTAGTACTATTCTGCATATTGTCTCTTGTAGCTTCTTTTTTATAAAAATTCTTATGTCATTGCTTCATAGATATTGATAATTGTTAATATTAATTCTGACTTATGGTTGTAAGCATTACAAATGTCTTATTTTTCTTGTCTTTGGGTTGAATTATAACTTGTTAGATAAGAAAATCACAATTTTTTTCTTTCTATAAAATAACTTTCTAAATTAAATCATTGAGGTATAATTAACTAACAAAATGCATCCATTTTAAGTTTTGATGTTTTGACAAATATCAAACCCTTGCTAACCACCACCACAATCAAGATGTAGAATATTTCCACCATCCTCAAAAAGTCCCTTCTTCTTTCATACTTTCACTATTAATTAGTTTTGTCATTTCTGGAATTTCATGTAAATGGAATCACAAGGTATGTAGTCTTTTGAGACTGCCTTTTTCACTGAAAATAATTTTATGGAGATTTATTAATGATTTTGCATGTATTACTTGTTCTTTTCCCCATTTTATTGGTAAGTAGTATTTAATTGTGTAGAAATAGCACAATGTGTTTATCCAAATTCCTGTTGATGAACATTTGAATTATTTCCAGGATTTAGCTATTACAGATAAAGCTGCTATGAACATTCACGAATATATCCTTATTTGTGTTTTTATTTTACCTGGTAAAAATTCAGAGTGAAATTTCTGGGTTATTTGGAAAGAGTATATTTAACTTTTTAAGAAATAGCTAAAGTGTTTTCCAAAATGGCAGAAACATTTTTTTAAATATCTCCAATGTAAGAAAATTCCCATTCATATCCATATTAACACTTGTTATTTTTAGGCTTTAACTTTTAGCCATTCTCATGGGTATGTAGTGGTATCTCATTGTGGTTTTAATTTTAATTTTTCCAATGACCAATGATGTTGAACAATGTTTATGTGTTTATTTGCCATTAATGTATGTTCTTTAATGAAATATCTATTGAAATTGTTGCCATGTTTTAATGGGTTGCTTGTCATGTGATTAATTTCTTCATATTCTGAATTAAATCTTTTGGCAATTATATGTATTAAGAATATTTTCTCACAGTCTTTGTGCCTTTTCATTTTTGTCAAAGTGTCTTCTGAAAATCAATCATGTAAAATTTTGGTGATGTCATTCAATATGGCACTCGCTACTTCTGGGTGTAAACACTACTTAGTGTTTCTTGTAAAAACCATAATCTTCCCACACTTTACCTGAATTTGTGGGGCTTTCTCATTAGAGTTAATGAATGAACTCTAAAGCAGTTTTGCAACTTTCCTGTCTTTCTTTGCATTTCCTTATCAAATGCATAAACACATGTAGTAACATAGCTACACAGAGTTTTAGATACATCCTAAGAACATGAATGTGTACTTTCTCCCCACTTCTTCTGGTCCCAATGACATAGACACTTATTTTGGCTACCTCAGAATACTCAAATAGGAACAAAAATTTATTTGGAAAGATACATGTCAATATTATCATAGGGTACAGTTACTTTGAATCATTAGTCCAAATTTGTCATTTTACCATAGTAGAATTGTCCACCATTTTGCTACAGCTTCATGCAGAGTGCTGTATACCTACCTCCTGACTTTAGGTTGGCTCATATGAAATGAACAGAGGCTTAAAATATGCTTGTCTGGCTGGTATGCTCTTTTGTTCTCTGGTGATCCACCATCAGAAGGATATACATCAAGTAGCTGCCACTCCTCTGTCCTGGGCCCCAGAACAAAATATGTGGAGCCCACTTAAATCTAATCTATAGCCTCTAAGCTGGAACAGAGTGCTAGACCAGCTAAGTTGTAGCTGACACTCAGAACTATGGATATACAACAAAAAAAATTATTGTTTTAAGCCACTGAATCTTAGGATGATTTGTTACACAGCATTATTGTGGTAAAAGCTCACCAATACATGTATGCCACCTCCCCTCCATAGCACTTCCGCTACAAGAAAACCACTGGATCCAACCCTTTAGAGAATAAGAACACACAACAGGGCATCTGTCCAATAAAGTTGTTTGATATGAAAAAAAAAAAGTAAGTCCTAACTGACTCTCTACTTTACTGCAATCTCTGTCACCTACTCTGTTCCTTTTGGATTTTTATATCCCCAGTTACATGTAAATTTACTAATAGTATGATAATAAACTTGTTTCTAGTTATTCGGTAAGGGTGAACTATTGGTGATTTAAATCTTTAAATTGCTCTTATTTTATATTTATGTGCACACGCACATGCATATACACTGAAGATTTCAGAATTTAAATTGCCTTCATTATTTAACTCCTTTTCAAAATTTGAATTGCAACATATATTTCACCAGAACATTGATGTTCATGGGGAAATTATCCACAATTCCTATAAAGTAGGCAAGAGAAGATTTAATTTTAGTTCTACTTTAGAGATTTAAAAAATAGAGATTCACCCATTTTAATTGACATGCTCACGATCACAAAGTGAAAAAGTAAGAGAACAGGGAATTAATACTCTTCCCATTTTATTGTGTTGATTCTTGATAGCCATTTTTCCTTTGGAAAATGGCAACCTTCTTTAATTGAACTAAGCCAAATATTAACATTGTAAAAGATGAGAAAATGTCTACAATGGGGCCTGGCACAGGGTTATCAGACAGAGGCAAAGAAAGAGAATCAAGCGTACATGAGTGTGTGTGTGTGTGTGTGTGTGTGTGTGTGTGTGTGTGTGTGTGTGTGACAGAGAAGTGGAGAGATGGGTAATTGTGGGAAGATTAAGGTGTTAAGGCAGGGTTTTGATTGCTGAGTCAGTTTAAAGTCTCGACAATGTGTTCAAATTAATGAAATGCATGCACACTTTTAGTTATAATCCAAATGAACATCATAGCTTCAGAAACAATGGTATAGATTATCAATGCACAAATTCTGTAAATAAATATTTCTTTTTCACATTAAAGCATGTTAAAGGATCATTATCCCAAATGAGACTTTGCTAAGGGGCTCACATAATTTTAACTTTCTGGAAGTCATTCAAAGGATAAAAAGAAATTTAGGGGGTGTTTTGAACATTAGATAAACATTTATTTATCCAAATGTAGTTATCTTGATTGTAAACATTAATGGGGAAGAGAGAAAATGAAGAATCATAGCAAATGAATTTCTTCTTTGTGATTCCACTCATCTGTTGGCGTATGGTAGCCTGCCACATTGGAATGTTTATAAGCATGGGCACCATAAATTTTGATGCTGATTTATAATTACAAATCCTAGAGAAATGGATTTCACACAGTGAACTATGATGTAGAGAAAAACAGATGTGACAAATAGCTTTAGGATTTCACTTATTTTATAATTATCTCCATCAACTAGATATTATTGATGGCTCTAGGTCAGTGGTTATCAACCCTGTCTGCACATTATTATCCCCTGAGGGGCAATTTTAAAATAGCAACACCAGGGCATCACAGAGATTCTAGGGTTTGTCAGGGATGGCTCTCGTGTCCTTTTAATAAGGTCCTTGAGTGTATTGATAGTGTAGACAGGAATGGAACCACAGCTCTTTTTAAGAAGAGTAATTGTGTTAAAGAGAAAAATAACATAAAAAAAAAGACTGATGCATCCCCCCCTCCCAAAATATTAGTTTATATTTTAATATGTAAATAGTTGTTCACTAGGGAAAATAAATGGTTTTAAATCAAAGATTTGTGATGGAATGAAAAAGATTAGGTTTATTTCGACTTCATTCAAAATAGAAGGGAGAAAAGCTCTGCACAGCTTTGGAGGAACAGTGTATAGAAAAGGAAAGGTACGTTGTGAGTGGAGAAAGAACCATTTTCAGGATGCGAGGGGATACTACAAACAATAAAAGATATGAATCCAAATGTTTTTTTTAAAAAAATTGTTTCACACATACTTCTATAAGGCTACTCAAATTTTCTTTATAAGGGGGCTTGTTTTACAAAATTAAATGTAGTCATCTATGGAAAGACTACTTCATAAAGATTTTCTTTCTACCACTAAATTATGAAATCACCTAAACTATACCTCCAAGTATTTAGGCTTTTAAGATATAATGATTTCCCACATTTCTTTTTATGCAATCATTGCACAGATAAGTGGGTAAAAAACAACAACAACAAAACATTAAGTCTAGAGAATAGGCAAACACTACCCGCACATTTAATCCTGACTTGTCAGTGTGGTTCTGAAAAAAAAACACAAATCGAGATAAGGAGTAATGTTTTAGAAACTAGTAAACCCAACATCAAGAAATCTTTTCCCTTTGTGATCCATTTCCACCACTAGAAGCATCCATTGTAATTGTTTTTGAATGTTACATCTAAGCTATCTTTATGGATCAGGATTATTGCTACCAGTTATCTTTGTTCTATGAATATTGTCATAAAAATGTTGTGAACCTTCCTTCACATTGGTACTTTGAAAAAATGTTTCTATTTATGTGATTCTATTATGTGTTTGAACTCCTTAAAGAACAAAGTATGATATTTAATAAGTTATATACAATTTTCTCTTAGGTTGTATCTATGCACTAAAAATAAAGTATGTTACTCTATTCATCCACATGACAAGATGCCCAGATCAATATTGCTCAAGGAGCTGGCTATTATAAAGATTTACGCTAACAATAGCTGGTTTTCCATTCACATACATAGTTGCCTCCTCAGGCTAGCATATAAAGAAGGGATAAATTAGCCATTGTG
This sequence comes from Microcebus murinus, assembly GCF_040939455.1. Lineage (NCBI taxonomy): Eukaryota > Metazoa > Chordata > Mammalia > Primates > Cheirogaleidae > Microcebus > Microcebus murinus. The sequence goes on from NC_134107.1 coordinate 84,757,753, forward strand.
TTTTGATTGTTCATCTTCTATCATACAACACACCAACTTAGAAAGCCATGAGAAATAAATATAAGCACACACAAAATGCTCATATTTAGGTCTTATTTACTGAAATTATTTGTCTCAACTGATCACATGAAACAGCTGATTCTCTTTATGTTTTTTACTGAGACGATGCACCTTCAGAGAAAATAATAAATCATTTTATCTTCTAAGTTTTTGGAGTCAAAATGAGAGCACATCATGGGAACAGCAATGATCAGATTACATTTTGGCAGAATCAAGTGTGTATTAGAAATACAGCACCCATTTTGCTGATAAAGGTTTTAACAGAGGAGTAAAAAATAAATAAATTCTGGCTTAGGCCAGTACAAAAAAGATCAAACAACTAGAGGAGATAGGAATTTTTTCCCTAGTTGGTTTCCTGTGGATTTTCTTTGTGATGAAGTCGGGTGGGTAGGAAGTACATACACAGAACTAAAATGAGCTGTGGCAACCTTGTCAGGCTGCATTTTACAGTTTCCTTTCTAGTCTGCCGTATGAGTTGGCCTGGCCAAATATAGTTTTCTTAGGCTTTATCTTCAGAGAATTAAAGAAAGGTGACCTCGTTTAGACAAAAATACTGGCTAGAAGTGGATTTTCCCTTTACATTCACCTATTTGCAAACCACATAAACCCTATTCAGAAAGAGCTGTGCAGGGGCAATTCAATCTAAACATGGCATTCTTGAATGGGAGCACTTGGAACCTTTTTGACAGCAGAAGTTTGAGAAATAAAAAAAAAAAAAAAGCAATACTTTTTTGAAAAGAATGGTTCAGAGAAATGCCATTTCTACTAAAAAAAAAAAAGTAGTCTTAGCAGAAAGTTTTACTTTTTAGCTCTCTTTAAAATCCTGTTCATGTGTATTAAGCAAAAAAGGTGAAACAGATATACTCATATAGTATCTTCATTTATTTATAAAACTTTTAAATCGATAAATACCATTATAAATAGTGTATTTTGATAATGACACAAAAAGCAAGATTTTTTTCCCTGAATTTATTTTTGTATACTAGAACACAGAATCTTCATGTGTCAACTACCTCAAAGGGTAGTTGTGACCATTAAATGAGCTCGTTCATGTAAAGCACTTAGAAGTGTGCCAGGCACAGGATAAGGGCTCAGAAAATATTGGCAGTCATTATTTTATTTTATTTTTTTTTTTGAGACAGAGTCTCACTTTGTTGCCAGGCTAGAGTGCCGTGGCATCAGCCTAGCTTACAGCAACCTCAAACTCCTGGGCTCAAGAGATCCTTCTGCCTCAGCCTCCTGAGTAGCTGGGACTACAGGCATGTGCCACCTTGCCTGGCTAATTTTTTCTATATATTTTTGGTTGCTCAAGTAATTTCTTTCTATGTTTAATAGAGACAGGGTCTCATTCTTGCTCAGGATGGTCTTGAACTCCTGATCTCGAGTGATCCTCCCACCTCGGCCTCCCAGAGTGCTAGGATTACAGGTGTGAGCCACCGCACCGGGCCAATCATTATTTTAAAGAGTCCTTGGAAGTGATGACATTCGTGGGTCAGGAAGGTAGAGTACAATATTAGTTGTTCCCAACCCACTGACAATAAAGGAGCCATGAATAGGAAGACAGGTAACATGAAGATTGGACCCACAGTGGGGACAAATTATATCCCACTGCATGAAAATGCCTGGATCCATTTTGGATTCTTTTTAAATCAGTATTATTGCTTAGAAAGGATGAAAAGAGTTATTAATGTCAAATTAACGTTCTATTGATTATACTTCAAGCGAAGTTGTCCTTCCTGTTGACATAAGCATTTTTATAATTAGATAGCAAAATACAAAATAATGATTAGAAGGGAAGTGAAAATTTTTATATGGCACATAAAAAAAAGCCATTATCTTCCTCTTGCAAAGCCTAAAACCTGATATTCATTCAAGTTTCATTTAAAAGAGATTGTGATTGAAGGCACAATAAATTCAGTTAAAGATAACTGGTGGCAGCAACATCATTGAATACTAGAATGAGGTGTATGCCTATGCAATTTTAAATGAAATATATAAATTTTTATCTTTTATTCATTTATTTTTTAATTGAAGAATATTATAGAAGTACAAAACATTTTGGTTACATATAATGCCTTTTCCTTGCCCAAGCCAGAGCTACAAGTGTGCCCTTACCCCATACAGTGTGCCCCACACCCATTCCCACCACCCTTCTCCCACCCCTCTGGCACCCACAAAATATTACTTCCACATAAGCACCTTAGTGTTGATTAGTTACTACCAATTTGACGGAGAGTACATGTGGTGCTTGTTTTTCCATTCTTGTGCTACTTCACTTAGAAGGATGGGCTCCAGCTCTATCCAGGATAATAAAAGAAGTGCTAGATCAACATTGATTTTTGTAGTTGAGTAGTATTCCATGGTATACAAATACCACATTTCATTAATCCACTTGTGTATAGATGGGCACATGGGTTGTTTCCATATCTTTGCAGTTGTGAATTGTGCTGCTGTAAACATTCAAGTGCAGATGTCTTTTTTATAGAATGTCTTCTTTTTCCCATTGGGTAGATGCCTAGTAGTGAGATTGCTGGATCAAATGGTATTTCTATTTTTAGTTTTTTGAGATATCTCCAAATTACTTTCTACAGGGGTTGTACTAATTTGCAGTCTCACCATCAGTGTAAGAGTGTTCCAATCTCTCTGCATCCATGCCAGCATTTGTTGTTCTAGGACTTTTTGATAAAGGACATTCTCACTGGAGTTAGGTGATACCTCATTGTGGTTTTGATCTTCATTTCCCTAATGATTAGAAATGTTGAGCTTTTTTTTGACCCGAGGCATGAAACCTTAAGAATTCTAGAAGAAGATGTTAAGAAGACCCTTTCAGATATTGGTCTAGGCAAAGAATTTTTGAAGAAGACCCCCAAAGCAATCACAACAGCAACAAAAATAAATAAATGGGATCTGATCAAATTAAGAAGCTTTTGCACAGCCAAGGAAACTATCATTAGAGCAAATAGACAGCCTACAGAATGGGAGAAAATATTTGCTCTCTACACATCTGATAAAGGGCTGATAACAAGAATCTATCTAGACCTTAGAAAAATCAACAAGAAAAAAAAAATCAAATAACCCCATCAAGAGATGGGCAAAGGACATGATCAGAAACTTTTCAGAGAAGACAGAATAATGGCTAGCAAACAGATAAAAAAAGTGCTCAACAGCTCAAGAAAATCTCAAAACAGCAAATGCTGGTGAAAGATGTGGAGAGACAGGAACACTTTTACACTGCTGGTGGAACTGCAAATTAATGGAACTTCTGTGGAAAAGAATTTGGACATACCTCAGAGAGCTAAAAATAGAAATGCCATTCAACCCAGCAATAGCACTATTAGGCATCTACCTAAAAGAACAAAAGATATTTTATAATAAAGACATCTGCACCTGAATGTTTATGGCAGCACAATTCACTATTGCAAGGATGTGGAAACAACCCAAGTGCCCATCAATTTATGAGTGGATTATTAAAATTTGATATATGATACAATGAAATATTACTCAAACATAAGAAATGATGGTGATCTAGCACCTCTTATATTTTCCTGGATAGAGTTTGAGTCCATGCTCTGAAGTGAGGTACCACAAGAATGGAAAAATAGGATCCACATGTACTTGCCATCAAATTGGCACTGACTGATCAACACTATGGTGCTCACACGGTAGTAATTTTCTCCAGGGATTAGGGGGTTGGATGGAGGTAAACTCACAACTAATGGACACGGTGAGCATTATAGAGGGGAAGGGCATGCCTCTAATCTTCGCTTGGGTGAAGCAAACTCATAAAGTGTAACCAAAATGTTTGTACCCTTATAATATCCTGAAATAAAAATTAAAAATAAATAAAATAAAATAAAAATTTTTCTTAAGTTCTATGTAGATTCTTGTTCTTAGCCCTTTATCAGACATGTAGCGTGTAAATATTTTCTCCTATTCTGTACATGGTCTAGTTGACCTAATGATAGTTTCCTTGACTGTGCAGAAACTTTTTATTTTGATCAGGTTTGATTTATTTGTTTTTGTTGCTACTGTAATTGCTATGGGTGTCTTCTTCATAAATTCTTTGCCTAGGCTGATGCCTATAAGATTTTTCCCAACATTTTCTTCTAGAATTCGTATAGTTTCATGCCTTAGGTTTAAGTCTGTTATCCATCATGAGTTGATTTTTGTGAGAGGTAAGAGGTAGGGATCCAGTTTCAATCTTATGCATGTGATCATCTAGTTTTCCCAGTACCATTTATTGAAAAGGGATTCTTTCATCCAGTGTATATTTTGTCTGCTTTGTCAAAGATTAGATGACAATATGAATAAAATACATCTTAATGGAAATAAATTACTTTTTTTCAACCCTTAAATTTGGTGACAAAATATTTTTAGAAATGTTGTGTTTTTCTAGGTTCTAGAAGCTATCTATGAAGTATAGTTTAATGTAAGAAGTACAGTATATTTTAGACCTTTCAATACTTGGTAAAAAGAGAGGAAAATGGGAAACTAGGATAAAACTTAGGGAATCTGGATTGTCCTGGACAATATACCACATGTGGTCTATGCATCAATTAGTGACACTTCCATGGTGGAAACAGTATTGTGGCTTAATGGGAGCACACTCTAGTCTTAAGAAATTGCTATTATTCTTGTTTATGTTATGGCTATGGGCTTGAATCACATTTGGCTTTCTCACTTTTTTCAGTTTTAAACTGCAAGTGATGGAGCTCAATACTAAAATATTTGCCTTAAACAAATATTTACTAACATCTCCTGCAAGGGGTGTTTTTCCTGTAAGCTCTCTGGAAGTGGTTTACATGATATGGCCCGTAACAGGGAAATATGTTCTTTCCTTGACCTAGTTACAAAATTCTCTGGTAGGTTCTGATTAAAATTGCATTCCAAGTCTGACAATGATTGTTAAATTCCTAAATATACCTCCTGATATCCTTGTAATACATACAGCTTGAGCAGAACTCATACACAGACTGTTGGGAAATTAGCTGAAAAGGATGTCTAGTTGATTGGATTAAGCAAATTTTGTGAAATACCAACTAGCTATATAGCTTATTAATTTATGATAGAATTTCTTTTAGGGGCCCAGATATGTGCTACTATTCTTGATTCCAATTGATTACTAATTGTTTCCAAAGGATTATTAGTTGCAAATGACAGAAACCAGTTCTGTTTGGCATAAAAAAGAAAAAGATGTATAGTGCAAGACTATTGACTAGATCATAGAATTTACCTTAATGCCAGACAGCCAGGTTTGGTGAGAGGTTCTTACCGGAGGAAAGGGATAGCCAAGAGCTTACAGCTTATGATGCCTCCATTAGAATTTCTGCCAGCATATTGCAAGCTGTATGAATACTTGCTGCAAGTCTACAAGCTTTGATTCCACTACCACTCCTGCATATTATCTCCAGCTGACCTTCTGCATCTCTGTTACACTGTCTCAAGAATTAACTCCAATCCATTTTCTTGCCTATTTCTTTAGGCAGCTATTTCATATTATCTCATGTCTTCTCAAATATCTCATACACTCTGGTCCCAACTCTCAGCTAATAACCTGGCCTCAGATTTCACTGTTTTAAAAAAAATAAACAAACAAAATAGCAGAAGCAGCAGCAAGCAGAAAAGAACTTGGATGTGCTCACATTCTACTCATATGCTTGCATTGGAAACCATTTACTATCTTCCTTCCTATTTTGATGGATGGATTATTTGTTTTATTTATAGCAAACTCTTCCAAGTGAGCAGTAGATCCAGGATTTGATTCTGAAGTTATCCACTATCTTTTCTGCATTGCCACTAATTTCCCTGTATTGGATAATTCACATTGTTGTATAAATATGTTCTAATATATATCAGAACTATTAAAACAATGAGAAAAAAATCTTTTGACTACACATCCAAGTGAACTACTTGCTACTCTATTTCTCTGACCTTTCTTACAAAGCTCTTTAAAAACCTGTCTATATTTCCTATACCCACTTCATCTCTTCCCTTGTCTTTTGAATCAAGTCCAGTGAGGCTTTTCTCTCCATCACTCCATGAAACTATTCTTTTCATGTTTCCTAATAATCTAGATATTATCTATTCTAATCACCAATAACATGTCCTCATTTTGCACAACTCATCCACAGCATTTGACAGCAGTGTTGACTCACTGTCTTCATTTGGCTTTGGTTTTGTCCTCCTCTCAGGCCAATCTTTGTCTCCTTTCCTTCATTTTTCTCATCTTGACAATCTCTATACATTATAATGCTGCAATACCCCTTCCTGAGTGTTTTCTCTATCTACACTCACTTCCTAGGAGATCTCATCCATTCTCATAGCATTCAATACTCTAACTGAGATGATGACTTTAATCTAGTCCTTGTCTCCAGCCACACACTCCTGTTCTTCCCACATCTTTTTTTGTTTTAGTAATATCTACTCTATTCGACCACTGGCTTAAGTCAAAACCCTTTTAGTTTTTCTTGACTTCTGTCCTTCTTTCATACTCCAAACTCAAACAATCAAGGAAAAATATTGTAACTTCAAAGTATATTTAAAAACCTAGTATTTCTAACCTACCTATATGACTACCACCTCTGACCAAGCCACTTTTCATACCTCAACCTGGAAGTTCCAATAGCTTTCTAAAATGAGCCCTTTGCTTTCACCCTTGCCCCAATATACTCCATGCAGAAATATGAGAGATCTTTGTGAAGTCTAGGTCAGGTCATGCTACTTCTAAGCTCACAATCTCTCAATGGCTTCTTACACATATTCTTCTGAGAGACAGATAGCAGAGAAACGGCTTGTGAGCAGGGACTTTGTGTCTTTTTCTTTGTTGCTACATTTTCTGCACCAGCACCTACAACAGTGGACAGATAAATAATCGTTAAATTAGTGATGTTGGGCAGCCAAATCAATACATGTAGACTACATGAAATGTAGTATAAAAATTTTTTTTCTTTATGAATTGTTTTCAACTAAACAAATACTGAACAAAGCCAGGAACTTGGAACTATGCTCAAGTAATCAAGTAGAAAGATATTTAGACTGAATGTCAAACTTGAGCAATGTAATATTTTTAAGCAGCACTCTACAAGGAATAGAGATTCTTTGCATATCATATTGAAAATCTAGTTGCTTGCTCTAATCTTATGCTGTGTGTACTTACTGAACCAAGAGTTCAGTTGTACTCATGTCTCAGAAGCAAATGTCTTATTGTAATGTTATGTGGTTCAATGATTGGCTTCCAAAATAAATATGCTCTTCAAGCCTTTTGTTTGTTTTTCAGCAACAATGAAGCAAACTTTTAAAAAAAGTTCTAGATTTCAAAAATGAAGGAACTTAAGGCATTATGGATAACAAGAATCCTTAATAATGTTATGAATCACACACAATACTGATGACACTGTGTTATTGAGTTTAGATGGCTGTTTGGCTGCTGGAAGATCACTTTAGAAAATAAACATGCTTGCTTACCTAGAAGTACTGAAAAGAATATTCTAAGATGAATATTATAATTCAGTAAGCATTTCTGGGAAACTACAAAGACCTGGGCACATGCTAAATGGTGAGGTGATTTAAAAGTGATTAAAAACCAAAACATATTTCTCAACCTTATGAAAGTTATGCATAGAATATGACAGTCCATGTTTTTAAGGAGTTTACACACTAGTGAGAGAGATGTCTGCATAAGTTTCTATTTAATATAGAATTTGATAAGAGCAATAACAGAAGGCTAAGGGAACCAAAGAAGAGCAAAGCCAATTCTAGCCATATGACCAGGGAACACTTCAGGGGATATGTCATTTATATTTATTTTTGAAAAGTGTATGTAGAAATTTGACAAATCGAGATGGAAAAGGTGGGAATTGAGTAGGAAAAAGAAAAGGTAAGGACAATTTCTATTAGTATATCATTTAGAGTCATTAAAGATTAAAGTAATTAGGGCAAAGACCATATCATAATGGAAGAAGTTTTTGTCAAGAATATCCAGTTTGCTTGATTTTTATTCAATATATATGTATACATTTATTTGTAACATGTATGTACATATGCCCATAATTGATAAACTGTTTTGAGTTAGTTTGCCAAGAAATACAATGGAGATTTGTGTTTATTTTGCTTTAGCATTGAGCTAGGTTAATATTGACTTAGTAGTCAGAGAAACATGATGAAACAAACTCAAAGATTTTATTCTATTACTATTAAAGAAGGAAATACACCAAGCTTAAATCTTTAATATTGCATAGGATATCAAATCCAATAAAATAAGTGTTATACTTGTAATTGAGTCCCCAGAAAGCTTCTTGAATAAGTGAGTGAAGAAATTAATTGATAAGCATGAACAGTGAGAAGTCAAGAAAATGAATATTCAATACTGATGGTATGGCATGAATTACTCATTATATTGAATAAAAAAAGTCACATACAAACCTGGCAAAAGTGTGTTGAAATGGACATTTTCACAAATAATCTATGAGAGTATAAAACCCTTTAGCAATTTTAGAAAGTATTTTGAGAGTATCTATTAAAATTTATGATGAATATAACCTTTGACACATGTTAAAAATATATCCTCAGATAAGAGATATTTACAAGTATTATAGGACATTTTATAGTTATAAAAAAGAATGTATCAGATATTTCTGGTTAAGAAACTACATTTTAAATTGTGGTCGTCAACAAATAAAATAATTCAAAATAAATTCTTTGTATCATAGGTTAACTTTACTTGTCACTCTTTCACTTTATTTTCCTTTTTTGGTCTTTTAACAGCTTCCCATTCATAGTGTTTTTATACAGAAACAAATGGATTCAAAGTGATTTAAATTAAATCTTTGAAGATAAATTTATATGTATTTTCTCACATATGCATGTGAAGTAAAGGGGCAGTAATCAGCAGAATATGTTCTTGAGTCTTTGACAAAATTAATGCTAAAATCTCTGGCACTAATAAAAAGCTCCTATTCACAACTCTTGGCTCATTTTTCTCTCAGCTCATTTCCTGCTGAATCAAGTTCTTTTCTTTGCCAATGGAGTTCTTGATTCAGTGCCATTTCTTTTTAATGGACCAGTTTTCTTTGTTATATTTACTAGGAAGCACTGAACACTCGTCCAAGATGAATACTGATAGGTAAGAGACCTTCACTTAATACAGCTAATTGACAGGAGTCATGATTATGATTATAAACTCTTCGTTAGAACAAATGACACAACAATAAGCTGGTCTTGTTTAATTAATTTTTGCTTAACAACTTTAAAAGTAAATTTTTTAAGATTCAAGGGAGTGAAAGTCCAAGCCATCTGTTCTCATCTACTATCCTCTTACTGTGAATAATGTTTATGAATTTTGGATGCTGCCAAGACAATTGAATGTCAGAAAGAGCCTCTGTGCATAAGCACATTTGAGTTCTCCCTTGTAGGAGTGATATGTCTTGCTAAGAATCAAAACTCTTACCTACTTCAATCTCTGCTAAAATTTTGAATCTGCTTACATCCTTCCCTTAGTTATTTCCTTTTCAAAATTCTTTTTATTCCTGTTTGAATACTATTTATAATAATGATAGTATTTTAATTAAATTATATTTACCTTTGGGAATATATAAATATATATTTTTTTTATTTTGGCATATTATGGGGGTACAGATTTTAAGGTTTCAATAAATGCCCATTTCTCCCCCTCCCCCCAAAAGTCTGAGTCTCCATCATGACCATCCCCCAGATGGTGCACATCTCACTCATTATGTATGTATATACCCGCCCCCCTCCCCCCTCCCACCTCCCCAATACCCTATTACTGTAGCACCTATGTGTCCACTTAGGTGCTACTCAGTTAATACCAGTTTGCTGGAGAATATATCTGGTGCTTGTTTTTCCATTCTTGGGATACTTCACTTAGTAGTATGGGTTCCAGCTCTAACCAGGAAAATATAAGATGTGCTATATCACCTTTGTTTCTTAGAGCTGAATAGTACTCCATGGTATACATATACCACATTTTATTAATCCATTCTTGGATTGATGGGCACTTGGGCTGTTTCCACAGCCTTGCAATTATGAATTGTGCTGCTATAAACATTCGAGTGCAGGTGTCTTTTTTGTAGAGTGTCACTGGATCATTTGGGTAGATGCCCAGCAATGGGATTGCTGGATCAAATGGTAGATTCACTTGTATCGCTTTAAGGTATCTCCATATTGCTTTCCACAGAGGTTGAACTAGTTTGCAGTCCCACCAGCAGTGTAGGAGTGTTCCTCTCTCTCCGCAACCATGCCAGCATTTATTGTTTGGAGATTTTTTGATAAAGGCCATTCTCACTGGGGTTAAGTGATATCTCATTGTGGTTTTGATTTGCATTTCCCTGATGATTAGAGATGTTGAGCATTTCTTCATATGTTTGTTGGCCATTCTTCTGTCTTCTTTAGAAAAATTTCTGTTCAAGTCCTTTGCCCACTTTTTAATGGGGTTATTTGATTTTTTCTTCCTAATTTTCGTGAGTTCTAAGTATATTCTAGTTATCAGTCCCTTATCGGATGCATAGGATGCAAAAATTTTCTCCCATTCTGTAGGTTGTCTGTTTACTTTCATGACTATTTCTTTGGCTGTGCAGAAGCTTTGTAGTTTGATCATGTCCCATTTATTTATTTTTGTTGCTGCTGTGATTGCCTTTGGGGACTTCTTCATAAACTCTTTGCCCAGGCCAATGTCTAGGAGAGTGTTTCCAACTTTTTCCTCTAGAGTTCTAATAGTTTCATATCTTAGGTTTAAGTCTGTTATCCAGCGTGAGTTGGTTTTTGTGAGAGGTGAAAGGTATGGGTCCTGTTTTAGCCTTCTACAGGTGGCTATCCAGTTTTCCCAGCACCATTTATTGAAGAGGGATTCTTTTCCCCAGCGTATGTTTTTGTCTGCTTTGTCAAAGATGAGATGGCTATATGAGGATGGTTTTATATCAGGATTCTCACATCTGTTTCACTGGTCAATATTCCTGTTTTTGTGCCAATACCATATTGTTTTAATTACTACAGCTTTGTAGTATAGTTTGATATCTGGCATATTAATGCCTCCCATTTTGTTTTCGTTGCCTAGAATTGCTCTTGATATCATAAATATATTTTTAAAACTCATGAGTAACATTGAAAATATTCATGAGACGTGATGAAAGAATGTAATTTTTCATTGATTTTAAATCCCAAAATATAACTATGTTAATTTGATTGAAAAGTTATTTCTCTAAAATATGAAAATGAACTAGCTACATTACACAAGATTTTCCAAGACTGTAAAGCCATTCTCTTAGTGGAACTAAGCCTCAAGGCATTTTTCACCTTTTGTGTTATTATAACCAGTTTAGTATGTCAATTGTCCTATTTTAGTGTCATGGGTAGTGATTGTCCATAAGAAAAGAACCATGGCATAGGCAAGAATATAGAGCAGTTATGGGGACTTCAGTCACTGGTTGTATTAGTTGGTCAAAATTTGAATGTGATCTATTACTGATTTATATCTAGTTGATTATATTCCATAAGAAGAGAGAAGAAAACAATAAGTTAAGGGAATTTAATATAACCCAATAAAAAGTCACATTGAAGTGGAAGCAACAGAAAAAATTTGAGAAAAGGAACTCTTAAATAGAGAGATAAAATTGCAGATGAATTTAATCTGATATTCATGATATCAAAGGCAATATTCATAAGGTGAAATTAATAATTTTATAGGACTAAGTGCTGTTACTTTCCACTTTTTTTAAATAGAGAGGGCTCTCATTTTGTTGCTCAGACTGGTCTCGAAATCCTGACCTCAAGCAATCCTCCCACCTTAGCCTCCTAAAGGTGTTCTTACTCTTCTGAGAATAATTTTATGTAATTTATTATTAAAATCACCAGTGCACTTTAATGATATTTTATGAACCAGTTTTAAAACAAAGAAAATTTTTGCAAGCTTGGTAGAGCTATTTGGCGTTTTATTTTAATCTACCATGTTTAATATTCAGAAGAAATTGTTTACTCATAAATTGCCTATTATTACCCATCACTGCAGGGATATTATTTAGATACCATTAACATGTTTGTGCAATTATTTTCATTTTTGTCTCAAAGGCATTCATGATTTCATATGCTTGAAAACCCAGGGTTTTCTCTCTCTCTCTCTGTCTCTTTTTTAATCTATTTGTTTATCTAACGTGACTAAGCAAACTGGATTTCAAGTGGCTCTCTTAAGCTCTCTTTTTATAAATGTACTGACTTGTCTTGATTAAAAGAGAAACAAAACAAAACAAAAAACAACTGTCGAGGCTGACCAGATATAAAGGCAGGATTTATTTTGTTCTAGGTCATGTCAGGTAGAGCACAGAACCCGGAATACAAGATAGCTGTCAGCAGGGTGCTTAACCAGACATTTTTCAATTAGAAAACTCTGAGACACTAGAAACAAATATTAGATTGGATCCTGCTTTAACAAAATTCTACAGAGTTGGGAAAAGATGCTGTTGTCTATTTCCATCATAGTATGTCTTAAGATTCTATTTCCACAAGGAGTTTTGTGTAACCCTTTGTAGAAAGAGACCCTCTAGCTTTGTACCTTCTATAAATCCCTGACAAGTGGCTAACCATCAACGAGGGAAAACTCACCACCTTAGGAAACAAATCCATTCATTTTGGCACATTTGTGTTTCTTGAAATTTCTTTCTTATGATCATGTTATTTACTTATTTATCAAAAATTGGTCCTATTTTTACCTTCTAGAATAATGTAAGAAGAAATATATTGTCTTTAGAATTGATGCTTTTCACTGATGTAAAGATGGCTCTCATTTTTTCCCTAAATCCTCTTCCCGTCTGGTTAAATATTATTATCACAACACGCAAATCAAATGTACCAGGAGCAAACTGGCATACTTTTCAGAATTGTTTTCTTTATTATCTCTTCTCATCCAGAACTAGAAAGTCACTAGATCTGGGAAAGAGCAAGGGAAAAGTGAGAATTAAATATGAGATAGAATGAAAATAAATATTTTACATCTTTTTAAGGATAGAAACAGAGAGAGAATGATGTTGATTGAATAATGCCACATAGGAAAATATTTACAGATTATAACATATACTGTTTTTGAATGACCTGACATTCTATAATATGGAAAACCTTTTTAATTCTCACTGTAAATCACATTATAGTAATTTCTAATGCTTATAGTAGTATTCTTCAGGGGAATAGGCTAGAATAACCATTTGGAGCCTCTTGCTCAGAGTAACACAAATCCAAATAGCTTTTTAAGTCTATATTTTTAGCAAACATCCTATGCTACTATAATCTAACAAGAACTAAATACCTATGAAGTTTGATGTTAGAATCAAATGATAATATGTTTACTTGCATATATCAATTTAGGTTTTCATCCTTCTGTATCAGCAAGGTCAGGCACAGTGTCCGGCACTTAACTGGTGTTTCAACAAATGCTTGTTGAAGAAAGAAAGGAAGATCATGGTGTTCATAAATTTAAGCTTTACTCCAAAATACAGTTGGTTTTACTCTCTCCGATTTTGGAATTTTGTGTGAGGTAAGGCCTTTTGTCATCTAACTCCTCTAAGGAAATAAAAAGAGAAGGGGAGGTGGAAGAATTGTGTCTAGTGATCTGTGATTACACTGTTCTACCCAGCACCTCCTGGCTTAAAAGGGAGAAATCTTTTCAGTTACAAAACTTTTTGGATTTTCTCTTCTTCATGTCTTCCCAATCGAAAAAACCGAATTGTTGATGGAATGAGGATGCTATTTGGATGTTTGATAATAAACTTCTTATTAGAATCATCTCTACTCACTCTTTCTACTTCTTTACTTTCTATTGTCTTCTTAACCCACAGTAATCAGTGTTGCCCTTACAGTCAACACTCAAATTTCCTTTTTGAAGATGTCCATGCTGACAAATCTATTGGTTATACTTGGCCCCCATTTTTCCTATTGCTGGGTCCTTCTCAATAATAAAGTCTATGCTCAAATGTCACCTGCTTACAGAGGCCTTTACTAACAACTCCACCTACAGAACATTCTTATTCCTCCACCACAGCATCTTAACAATTTGTTTTATTTTCTGCATACATTTCTCATTATTCGCCTTCCTTCTTTCTTCCTTCCATTGCTTACTTGCTTATATAGGTCATTAAGTATGAAATGTCTGATTTCCTTAAGTATTAAGTTTGACAGTTGGTATCTCTAACATTTCACTTTGATATCACTTGTTGTTGTTTTTTTGTTGTTGTTTGGTTGTTTGCTATTATGAAGGTATATCCTCAGTCTTACAAATGCATTTTGGCTTGTGATTATATTTCACATTTTTTAGAGCCATTTTTGTGAAACCATGGATAAGTCAAAAAATTCATGTTATTTTTGAATATGAATTCCATCATGGAATCAATGCAGTTCAGACAGCTTGAAATATTATCAAAGTGTTTGGGAAGGATGTGGCTAATGAACACACAGTACATCGATGGTGTGAGACATTCCATTCTGGTGATTTTAATTTTGAAAGTGAGCCATGTGGGTGACCAAGGTGGATAATGATGAGCTGAAAGCTGTGGTGGAAGAGAATCCATCTCAACCTCTGCATGAACTAGCACCAAGGTTTGACATTACTATTCCAACAATATTGGACTATTTTTAAAAAAAATGGAAAGGTAAAGAAGCTGGAGAGATGAGCATCACATGAATTAAATGAGCGATAGCAGAAAAATCATCTTGAAGCTTGCCTTTCTTTGCTGTCATGACATAAAGGCAAACCATTTCTACACTGTATTGTTATGTGTGATGAAAAATGGATTCTTTTTGACAATTGCAAGCATTCAGCATGGTGGTTTTATAAATATGAAGTGCCAAAACACAATTCAAAACCATATTGATCAAAAAAAGCTGATGGTGTCTATTTGGTGGCCCAGCGCTGGCATTATTGACTACAGCTTCATAAATTCCTGGTCAATTGATTACAGTGGACGTGTACTGCAACCAATGGGACAAAATGAAGAAGATGCTTGCAAGTAAGCAGCTGAGATTGGTCAATAGAGACAGGCTAATCCTCTTGCAAAACCACATGTTGCAATAACAATGCTACTCAAACTACAGAAACTGGACTTGGAAATTCTCTGTCATCCACTGTATTCACCAGATCTTGCACCAACTGACTACTACTTCTTTCAGGCTTTGGACCACTTCTTGCAAGGAAAAATATTCAATTCTCAACAAACTGTGGAAGATGCCTTTCACAATTTCATCACTACTTGCTCTACAGGCTTCTTTGATGCTGGCATAAACAAACTACCATTAAGATGGCAATACTGTGTTGATATTTAGGTGCATACTTTGATTTATTGTACTGCTTATTGTTGGAGATATAATAAACTAAACTTTTGATTCAAAATCTGATATTTCATATTTAATGACCTAAATATATGTAAGTAAATGTGTAGGAACAATATGAATAACATTACAAAATTTTACTAAAGTTTAAACACATATATTAATCAGTGGAAATGCTCAATATTATTAATGTCAATTTCCCTGATTAATTTATATATTTAATGGATTTCATTCAGATTAAAGATGAAGATCATATAGAGCAGAAAATATGAAAATCTCTATTTAATTAATGCTACTGGAAAAATTAGATAGACACATGTAGAAGATTAAAACAGGATTCATATCTCTTACCACTCACAAAATTAATTCAAGATGGATCACAGATTTAAATCTAAGACAGGAAACCATAAGAATTCTAGAAGAAAGTATTGGAAAAATTCTTCTAGATATCAGCCTGGGCAAAGAATTTATGCAATTACAGCAACAACAAACATAAATAAATGGGACTTGATTTAATTTAAAAAGCTTCTGCACAGCCAAGGAAACAATCAACAGAGCAAGTAGACAACCTACAGAATGGGAGAAAATATTTGCATGTTATATATCTGATAAAGGGCTATTAAGCAGAATCTACAAAGAACTCAAGAAAATCAGCAAGAAAAAAATATCAAACAACCCTATTAAAAAGTGGGCAAAAGACATGAACAGAAGCATTTCTAAAAAAAATAGACTAAAGGACAATAAACATATGAAAAAGTGCTCAACATCACTAATCATCAGAGAAATGCAAATCAAAACCACAATGGGTGTTTATTGTTGCAAAGTTGTGCAAACAACCCAAGTTCCCATCAACACATGAGTGGATTAATAAAATGTGGTATATGTATACCATGGAGTTCTACTCAGCCACAAAAAACAATGATGATCTAGCACCTCTTCTATTATCCTAGATAGAGCTGGAGCCCATTCTACTAAGTAAAGTATCACAAGGATGGGAAAAAAAGCACCACATGTACTCATCATCAACTTGGTATTAACTGATCAACACTTAAGTGCAATATAGTAATAACATTCATCAGGTGTCAGACAGACAGGAGGGAGGTGGAGGGAATGGGTATATACACACATACTGGGTGCGGTGCACAAAGTCTGGGGGATGGACACACTTGAAGCTCTGACTTGGGTGAGGCAAAGACAATATATGTAACCTAAACATTTGTACTCCCATAATATGCTGGGAAAAAAACACAATGGGGTATCACCTAACCACACTATTAATAGAATATTTATTGCAGAACAATTCACAATCACAGAGATGTGGAATAAACCCAAGTGCTCATAATTCATGAGTGGATTAATAAAGTGTGGTATATGTATACCATGGAGTACTACTCAGCCATGAAAAATGAATTAATACTTTTGGGCAACAATCTGGGTGGAACTGCAGACCATTTCTCCTAAGTGAAATATCTAAAGAATAGAAAAACAAACACCACATGTACTCACTATTAAATTGGAACTAACCAATCAACACTCATGTGCACAGATGGCAGTAAAACTCAAGGAAGTCATGCAGATGGGGGGGAAGGGAGGAGGGGTTTGGTGAAAACATACATGACAGGTACAAAGTGTACTCTCTGGGTAATGGGCACGCATAACTTTGACTCACGCAATACAAAAGCAATCCATGACCAAAACATTTGTATCCCCGTAATATTCTGAAATTAAAAAAATTAAGCATAATATATCTCTTAAAAAAAAGAATAGAAAGGAAAAATAAAGAACAGCAAAAAGCAACAAAGATGATCAGATATCAAGTTATACTATAAAATTACAATAACAGCATGAGAATGCCAATAACAAAGGAATAAACAATGAAAAGAGATTAGAAACTTTCAATTCATATCCAATGCCTAAAGTTTTAAAAGATAATGCAATTTTAAACCAATGGAAAAGAATGATGATACATTTGAATGAAAGAAATTAGGTTTCTAATTCAAGGTATATTTTAAAATACACCTTGATTAAAGAACTAACTGTACCAAAATAATTATGAAACTACTTTCCAGAATATTTGGATGTGGGAAGTCTTTTGCAGTAAGATACCAAACATAGAGCCATAAATGAGATAAATTTGATAAAATAATGAAAATAATTTTAAACTCTTCTTTATGAAGAAACATACCATCAGCCAAAAAAAATACTAGTTTAATAGAGAAGATGATGGATTAAAATTAATCACAGATAAAGAGTTCTTGTAAATCAATGAAGTATGTACAAACAATGTAACAGAAAGGAAATAGTCAATGGCAGTAGCAAGTCACAGAAAAATGACATATTGCTCAACCTTGTTTACAATGAGAATTACATAAATTATAATAGCATTGAGATTTTATTTTCTCTTCCTATTTGTAAAAATTTTTTAAAATCTGATAGCTTTCAGTTGGTATAAAAATAATAGGAAACAGAAATACTGATTGAAATTTCAAATACTGATTGAATATAAGTTTTAAAAATTAATCAAGAAATTTCTATCAAAATTAAAATGTGAATACTCATTTCTCTCTCTCTTTCTGCTCCCCCAGATCCTTCTATATATAGTTGCTCAAAAAGACTGTTTAATTGAAGTGAGTCTTCTAGTAGGATACAACTGGAAATTACCTAAATATCTATCAATAGGGAATGGTTAAATAGTTCTGGATTTGCATAATTTGATAATATATTCTGTAGTTAATGAAAAAATCAGAAACACATTTACCCATTTACTTGTGACAAATTTTATAAATAACTAATAATATCTGTTATACGAACTGCACATGTATTTATGCTTAAGTACGTATGTAAATACAGAACACTGAAAACATATACAAAATTTTTTAGATTTTGGATTTTGTTCTATGTATTTCTTTTTTATGGGAGTCTCATTTTCACTTGTATATACAGAAATTTTAATTTTGAATTTTTAATATACAATGTTTTAATAAACATATCCAAAGTTAATGCTAATAATTTTTATAAATGAGGGAGAAGAACTAGTCTCTTTGGTAACACTAGTTATCCAATTTCTGTGGTAAGTAGAGTTACCAAAAAATCATACTCACCATTTAATGAACATATATAATGTGCCAATTGCTCTATTTATTCAATTTTTGATTTTTTAGATAAGAACACTAAGTTAAGAAAATTGTACAAATTTTTGAGCTGGTATGCAAGAGATTTTTATCAAATTTTCTTTTACTGTAAAATTCTTTCTTTCTATAATGCTAAAGTGTTCCAAATATAATCACTATTAGTGGTTTATTCTTTAAAAGATGAATATTTAGAATATATTTTATTTAGATAAAATTTAATATAATATAAATACAGAATATAAAATCATGATAGATAAATTTTTAAAAATTGAATGGATTAAGCAAACTCCTTTTCTTCCAACAACAATCTTTAAGGTTTTTGTTGTATTGTGCACTATCAAAATTGAGAAAACTGTCTTAGCTAACATAGCATGCATGATATGAACAATAAAGGTCTAGATAACACTTCATTCTAGGCTGCTTGAGTTCAGGGGTGATACGCTATATTTGCTTTAGGTACGAGGGTCCAACATAATGTGTTGAACAAAACTATATGTGTTCAGAAAACAAACACCAAGATGGAGTCTGACGTACAGGAGATTCAGAGATCCGCTGGGAAACAGCGCTTTTGATAGACAACGTGGGGAGAGGGCAGGAGTAGGCAGGGAAAAGAGACCATGATACTGATCTGACACCCACTGAAGGAGAGGGGGAAGGAAGAGGGTTGAGCAGGAAAAGCTTCAGACCGTGGTGCTGATAAAAGAAAGTCTCAATCTGCCTAACAGGGAGCTTTGGCATAAGAGTATGTGTAGATGAGTTGACACTAAGCAGAAATGGCCAAAGCCATGGTACCATCATCATCAGGCTCAGATTTATTCTGGGAGCTGCCAAAGGAGAGTGTGGCTTTGGCTCCAATGTCAGAGTAGATTTTGAAGGTGCTGTAGTTGGTCACTCTCAGGTAGCTGTTCCCAATATGGCTATTCCACTTGTAAAGGTAATTCCTGATCAGTAGCACCTATCACTGGCTACCATGACATATGACATGTTACTTGGTGAGAACCTAAAGTGTAGCTTAGCTATTATTGCCCAGTAACTATTTAATCCTCTTGACTGTGATTGGGATATAGTTTGTATTTTATTGTATTTCCTGTCCAATGTGACTGTGAGGAATAAATGGATTAGTAATGTATTATAGATTCATAAGAGTGATTCGCCCTAGTAAGCTTACTTTCTCTATTAGGCCACAGAAGCACATGAAATGATGTCCTGGAGGAGTTAAATCACATTCACATGTCTAGGGGTGTCACTTGTCATTAACATGCTCACAGTATCTAAATCAATGAGCCATGAAGTGTTTGAGCAAGTTGGAAGAAACTCACTATGTGAATTTAATTATTTTCCTACTTTAATAAAAACATGTTTGAGAAAAATATTTTAGATTACTGGAGTGCTATTCCATAGCCAATGGGCACATTTCTGTGTATCTGTGGGAGGTCTTTCTGTCTGATCAAATTATATGACTGATTGGCTTTAGAGATGATTATTATTTTAGTGAAAACACAGGATATTTTTAAAAGAGGAAATCATTTTAGCAACTTTATAAAGAAGCTAAAAACTATAATCCAATTGTTTTTGGCAAAAAGTCATTCCAAACATATACTAAGTAATCTAAATGTAAAAGTTGAATCATAAATTTTTTACTTTTGCATGTAGATTTTAGAATTACTTCATATTTATATATTAAATCTCTATTTATATGTAGTATAGTACTATTGCTTAAATGTTTCAAAATATATTTATCCATGTTGTTAGCTCAGTGTCTAGGACATTGCTTCAAACAGAGCATGTTCAATAAATATGTGTTAAATAAGTAATTTGTTTCAAATATATATCATACTTGTACAATTTTATTAGTATCATCGACACATAACTAAGAAATATTAGAATTCAATTTGGTTCAACAGTTTCTTTGCCCAAATTCTGGAACTATATAATTAATTTCATGGTAAAAAATTGATATATGATTTATGTGTCTTTTTTTATATTGGTCATTGGGAACAGTATATTTTTCCTTTCACATTCTTATGTTTTGGTAACTGGATGCCTCTTGGTAGCGAAAGAAGCAGCAATTAGAAATGGTCTTCAAAGTAAAATGCTCTTTGAGGTTCTATGAGGAAGCCTGAGAATAACACATTTCTTTTACCATTTTCTTAAATATCTATTGCTATTAGTGTCACTAATTAATATTGTGACACATAAAGATTAGCATCTTTCAGAAAATTATTTCTCATGTAAAGTTTAGCATAAAGACAATTTACTTAAACGATACTGTGGTACGTTGACCCTGTATGTCAGTGGTGACCTTGTTTTATATTTGCTTAACAATCAGTAATTTCCTTTTTGTCTTGTTCTTTTCAAATCCTATGTTGATAGTCTAACAATCATGACTAAGTTGGTGGTATTTAATTGGAATTTATCATTTAATATGGAATCTCCATTTTGATAAACTGTGGCACAATAAACTATATATTAACTGTATATTCTATAACTGTATATTCTATAACTGTATAAACTATATATAAAGGGTATATTCTGTGTTTATTATATGTCAAAATTATGCTAGGGATATTATATTATTTTTTCAGTTAATCCTCATAATGAAACTGATGGCTAAATGTCATTTTGTTTGATCGTAAAGAAAGTAAGACTTAGAAAATCAAGTAGTTGTTTTTGAGTAAGATTTGGAGAGCTAAAATCTTGTCTAGCCCTAAAGTGTATGTTCTTAACTATTAAGCTGTGGCCCCAGGACAGAAAAGTACTTTGGAAACATGTACATAAGAATATATAGTTACTACAGCTTTTTTAACCACAGAGCATTCACTTATCAACTGGAAAAGAAAGTTGTAGAAGCTTCTAGGTGACGTCCTTGGATTCTTCTCATATTTTTCTCATCCTCCATTTCCTCTGCAGAGTCTTTGACTATAACCCTTGGCTTGGCACTGGGAATCGCACTCTCATTCTGTTCCTGGCCCTCTGGTGTTTATACTTGGACTTCCTGGATGCTGGCTGATGGCCACTCACTTGGACTTGCTTCCTTGTTTGCCTTTACACCTGCCCCTTGGAAGTCGACAACACAAGTGCTGATGAAGGTCAGACTCCCTTCATCTCTCTGAAGGGCATATTTAGTGACAAATTTAGTTGATTATTATCATTGCCATATTATAAAGAGAAAAGTCTTCATAAGAAGAGGTTAAATCTGGTCTCTTTTACATTGGCTGTGTCTGAATTGCCATAAAATTTTGTCTCTGGACTCAATATCCTTAGCCCTTTCCATGAAAATATGTTTTCTCAAGATAAAACCAGTTCCACATTGTTTGTGAACTCTGGGGTTCTATATTCTTATTTCGCTGTGATTTTACTCCCCATCCTTTAGTCGTTGGATGTTGTGTTTCTGGCTTTCCTGCCTGGTTACAGACTTGGACAAGCTACTCTGGTTATCTGTGGGAGGGTAAATATTTTATAGTTCAAGAACATTAGTGGCTGGCTTAAATACTTGAAATGTATCAAAAGAAGATTCATCTACCACCATTTGGTGTTAGATAGAACTACACTCTTAGAGATTTTCTAGAGAGAGATTTCTTCTGGCCTGTTTCCTAGAGACCTCCTGGGAAAATACAACTAGCTTGTGAGACTGGATTGGAGATCATGAGATGATGCCAAGTTCTACCTCTGTCATAGTTGTTTTACTTTGGGTAAATCAAATAGCTTTTCTGTATCTTGGTTTCCTCGTTTATAAAACTGGTAGATAACAAGAGGACCTTAACTCGCTTGATCCTGGAATATAGGCCTGGGGAGAATGGATTTGTTCTGGAATAGAGAGTGCTGTGCTTCATCAATATTCTATCATTGTGTCTCTGAACTATAACATGTACTTATTTCCCAGAGTGTTGGATATAATACTTGTTTCTCTGTGCTCTTTGAAGCCCCCAGGCTCTCACCTTTCCCTTTAATAAAAACTCTCATTCTCTACAGCTGGTGTTTGGTACCACACTGGGATTTTCTAGTTCACCTGGAAACAATGAAAACAAAGCATTGCTCATGTCTCAGAAAGTGTTGTGTGAAGATTTGTGTGCCCAAAAGAACCACCAGCTTTCAAACTTGTGGCCTCTTTGCTGGTCAACTATGGAAGAAAGGAATGTGGCTCAGATTTTCCTCCAATTATGTAGCTGCCTTCGTAGATTGCATCCATATTCAAAATTTGCTGTGGCCATTGTCATGAAAGCTATTGAAGATTTAGTATGTCTATCTTTGCTATATGCCTCCAAAAGAGTGAAAAGGTTCACTTATGGTGTGCTGTGAATGCCATACACAGTCAGGGTGAGATGGAGACACAAGTGGGATGGGTCTGAATGCTTTCTCTTGTTTCTCAGGGGTCCTTTTTTCATTCTTTCCTCCCAGCATCCCCAGTCCAAGGGTTTAGTGATTTTGCATGGCCCTTTTCCTGCTTAAATCTCTTCTATCACACCCTAGTGTTGTTTATACTAAAATTTCTTCTTTCCTTTTGTCCTCAATCACTTTCCCACTCAGCTAGTTGTTAGAATAAAAGTCAGAGATTAAACTCGTTCCTATGTATGTAAAGAGTTCAGAGTTTCTTATAATAAGTTTAACTTGGTCTGTATTTTAAAAGGAATTAACATATCATAAAAGAAAAAAGAAAAGGACTAGTAATAAAAGATTTTCTGGTTTTATTATATTCTAGATATATGAGGTAGAAAAATATATTTTTTAGCAGAATAACTTTCCCAGGGCCTTATATATCATACCATAGGAATGCCTAGCTCCCTTGCTTATCTTGATACCCATACACAGTGTTGTCATTACATTTTAAATGCACACAAACACACACATACACACACAACCTCTTTGTTTTACTCATTTTTCTCTACTAAATATCAGTTGCCAATTCCTTTGTATATCTTCATATTTAATTCATTTCTTTTACTTTTGTCTTCACAGTGAAAGTTTTGTCTTTAACCTGGGGAATTTTAACAATATTCTGCTGTTTTTGGAATGACTGTGTTTTAATGTTTTTTGTAATCTGAGAAACTTAGAAACTACATTAAATCAACGTTTGAAATGTCCGCTCAATATTTCTTTATGAATTTCCATTAAAGAAAGCTCAGCTACTAGAATAAGCCTCTGCCCAACCCCAGTGCCCTTTTATTATTGACAAAGCTAATGATTATACCTTGACTATCTAGAATTGTACAGAGATACGTTTTAAAAAATTCTGTGATTTTTCTTCTTCTGAATCATCTTTTTTATTTCCTGTTCAAACTGGCAGAAGAACTTTCTGTTTCTTAAAGGAAAATCATTTTAATTGGGGATGCAAGTTTGAGTAGAGATGGGTCAATGTGACTATGACCAGAGGGTGCTTGTAAAGTTCCTAGAAAAAGCACCTCTGAGAACTCTGTCCTTTGTTCACGAAATGATCATTTTATTTACTTGCAAAACCACCATTGGTCAGTGAAACAGGGGACAGAGAATAGTCTCCAGAATGACTATCTTATGCTGGTTTTAATAATATCCTATCACTTTTCAATGAAGCTCATAATTGTCCTCCCATATTCTAACTAATTCATGAATCCTACCATTCCAGTCTTTTGATTTATTTTTAATTTTCCTCCCACTTCTATTATCATTGTAATTTTCCTTTTCCTTATGTTGAGCTATTAGCCAAGAGGTATGATCTGATTCAAGGAGTGCATTTATTCTGACTTAAAGTCTCTAAGTCTGTAGCACTCTTGACTCATGTGACTTTAGGTATCTTTTAAAATTTTTTTGAGATCACTGTGAAATAGCACTATTATTGTCCCAATTTCATAATAAAAATTGAGACTCAGAATGTTAAATTAATTGTTTAAAGTCACAGCAAGATTAGAGGGGTTCTGACTCCAAAGCCTATGATCTTATCAATTAGAGTGTTTGTGGTGTGTGGTGGTGTGAGGAGGTCTGAGAAGGGAAAGGCTATGACTTAGGCTCTTCATCCAGAGATAACAGCAAGTCTTTGGGGTTAGAAGCCATGTTTCAATCCCTAGCATTTATAAATCTGCTTTAATTTTTAAAAAGGACATTCACTTTCTCACCCTAGAGACACGAATCTCCTGTCTCTAAACAACTGAGATAGAGAAGCACATGGTATGTTTGGGGAACTAGGTACTTCAGATGAGGTTGGGATGGTAGATCCAACAGGGTGGGAACAGGCTTCCTCGTCCTCTGCTATGTCATCAGCATCTTGCACATAGTAGATACTCAATGGATATTAAGGAAGTGGAAGGGAAAAGTTATAGGAGATGGCATTGGAAGAAAGACTAGCACATGAATGTTCAGGACTGCTGACATAAGCTATCTTCTCACCTACTTACAGGTGCATTACTAAACTCTGAATATTTTTCTGAGCTCTACTTGGATGGTGATTAAAAAAAACAGCTTACGGAACACAAACATTCATATGAAAGTTCTAATTGCTTTAGTGGCTATTGGATGAAGCAGAATAGTGGAAGGATGGATCATGTGGACAGTGATAAGCTGCTATATGAATGTCTGAATAAATTATACCCTAAGGCAAAGGCAGTATAACTGAGCCTTTGGAAGTATTAAAAAACTAATTAAGAAGGATTATATCTTTAATATTCAGGTTTTGCCAAATATAAAAGCAATCCAGGACAATATAAAAGATTAATTTAAGTATGTTTTTCTTTCTTCTCCTCCAACTCCCCACCACCTCTGCCATACAGTAGCATTTTGCCATTTTGCTCCCCTAAAACCTTGAATAATGTTCTCCTTTGCCATACTTTATTCTAAGCAATTAGCCTTGACAATTTCAGCATAGCAATGATTGTCCCCAGAACTCATGGGAATGAAATATTCAATGTTTCTTTAGTTGTCAGGCATTAGAGATGTCAAACTATTTTAGAGCCATTATTAGATAAAAATTCGTTTTCCAAATTGATTTTTAAAATTTCAGTTCTGGAAGAAGAAAACAATAAAGAGGATACTCCCATTTTTTAAAGACAAGTAGATATGAAGTGAAATTATATCTATTACTAGGGTTTCCAAAATTATATTTGAATTCTTCCTGTTAAAGCAAAAAATAAAAAGACTACTTTTCTTTAATTTTTTATGCTTTGATGCAGTGATATAAAGAATATATGCAACAAACATAAATTTAAAATTTACTTATGAATGAGGGTAAGGTGGGCTATTTCATTCTGTGATGATTTTAATATGGAATAAAAAGAAAATAACATGCTTTGCTTTTTGTCTACCATCTTAAAACATTGATAATCAGGATTTATGGTGGAGATATTCTTCATGTATATATATATACATATATTCATGTATATATATATATATATATATATATATATATGATGATCCAGTGCTAAAACAATTAAAATGCTTTTTAAATGTGTTTATTTTATGTAACTTTAGCAGCAATACTATGATATAGATACTATTATGGTCATAAAGATGACAGCATGGGGCCTAACGGAAGTTAACTGACTTTCTCAAGGAGGTAGGACTACAAAGTCGCTGTTAGCTTCTATTGAAGTTTGTGGTGTGGCTATCAGTAGAGATTAAGAATTCTGAATCCAGAAACCTAAAATCCAGAATACTCCAAAGTCCGACATTTTGGGAGTGGTGACATGATGCCACAAGTAGAAATTTTCACATTTCTTACCTCCAGTCACAGTCAAAACTCAAGAGCATGACACACAGTTTATTGAGTGTCCCCAAGGGTACAAAAAGACCCTCCAAATCCCCTTCAGCCACAATACATCATTTCCATGCCTGCCCAGATTCCCCTGCACAAGCAGGCCCATAACGCGTAATAAAATGGCACATGTAGTAACGATGTGCCATTTCTTTATGAATTTCCATTAAAAGTGCATAAAACACTGCAGAAAAAGTGCCTATAGATGACATGGTGAAAATGTGTGATGAGCTTATTGAAGGACAAGAGCAGTGTGCATTTCATCACAGAATAAGAAATCATGTCGATTTATAAAATCAAAGAGAGACTGCTAAGATAAAAACCATCATTTATGAGGCAGATGACATTTTGAAAAGCCAGGTAGCTCTTGGGGGGAACCCCTGGGGGAAACATTTTGAAAAGCCAGGTAGCTCTAGTATGCCTCCTCATCCCTAGAAAGCCCACTTTCTAGTCCCCTAGTCCCTTGACTGATGTTTTTTTCTCACCTAAAAATCAAAATCAAATACATATAGAGTAGTAACCTTTTAATCAAAATGAAGCGTCTTAGGTGGAGACTGAAACCCTGAGTTGTTTGTTGCTGCTGCTCTTCCACAGCTGATCCAGGCTTCTGGTGATGCCGCTGTGCTGCTAGTTACCCTGAACACATTGTTTTTTCACTGTGTGAATGGTATGTCATATTTCTTTTTTTATTGTTAAGTACTTATGTATAAATAAGTGTAAGAAAATGATTGCTTATTGGCAGGAAATAAATTCAGAGCCAGGAGTGACGGTGATGCCAAGGAACCACAGATTGTCCACATGGGTGGCTGAGATTGTGACACTTTTTGCTTTCTGATGGTTCACTGCGCACAAACTTTGTTTCATGCACAGAATTATTAAACATATTATATGAAATTACCTTCATATATGTATAAGCCTTCATATATGTATATTTGTATATACATATGTATATTAAACATATTATATGAAATTACCTTCATATATATATATGTATATTTGAAACATAAGTGCATTTCATGTTTAGATGTGAGTCCCATTCCCAAATATCTCATTATGTATATGCAAATATTCCACAGTCTGAAAAAGTCCAAAATTTGAAACACTTCCGGTATCAAGCATTTAGGATAAAGGATACCCAACCTGTAGTAGAAAATATATTTGGGTTTAAATGACCCTAGGGTTTTCAGTTTTCGCCTATAAAAGGCAGTCCAGACCAAGGTGGCTGCTGGTATTGGTGTAATAATACCAGGGCTGAGTTTTCCAGCTCTGTGATCCTTTCCCTCATGATGACAAAATGTCAGCACAGCTACAGCCATTAGGTTTGTGTCTTCCTGGCATAAAGAAGAAATAAAATCCTAGTGTTCAGGGCTCCGGAAAAAAAAAAAAAGGAAAAAAGTAAATAAAAAAAGAAGAAATAAAAGAGTGGTATCAATTTCAGAAAAGGAAAGGGTTTCTATAAGCTTTTCAGCAGAACACTGTGTAGTCCTCATTGGTCATAATTGGGTCACATTGCAATAACAAGGTTCAGATGATCCCAGGAAAGTCAGATTTTACAGATATAAGTTTGGCTGTCTTTTTTGTTAAATATACTGTCTTCTAAAAGTACACAGATTTCCTTTGAATACTACAATTAAAATAATAAAGCAAAATAAAATTGTTGCTATCCAGAAGAATTATTTTTCCTCTTTTACAAATAATTATCTTCTGTATATTGAGAACAAATATGATTTTATGAGTACATTTGAATGGGACAGTGGTCTAAGATATCAGGAGAGAGTACATTATTACTAGAGATTATTATTAGAGAAAGGCATGTGGATATTTCATGTGGCTGAATCTGCTAATTGGTCAGGGCCCTGATTCCCCTTTTTGCTGGTTCCATATCCAGATTCCTTTGATTAGCTTTCCTTGCTATTAGGTATGTGGCCATATTCATATTCATATCTTTCAGCTAGTGGAAGTTGCCCAGAAGTGATATAGTGATGTGTGCCACTCCTCGCACACAAACTTTCCATGCAAATCTATTGTGTTGCTCACCCACAACTGTTGGAGTGGACTCAGTGGTGCTAGAAAATGATGGAGCCACAAGATTGAAGGAGTGAAGGAGCCATCTGCAAATGAGAAACACTGATGTTAGTTTCTTAGGTGAGCAATAAATAAACATGCATTGTATTTAAACTGAAATTTAGGGGAAGGTATTCAGCTAGAGCATTTATAGCATTGCAGAAACATTCCAAAATATACAGAAGAATAAGAAGAGCTCATTTTTAGTAACATCTGGCCTTAGCCTAGCTTTCAACAGAATCACGAGCAGAGTGCAGCTCTCTGAATCAAGTCTGGTGGTGTCCACTCAAGTAGGAACAGATCTTTGAATATTCCTGCTTAATTCAGTCCATGGAGGTCTCTGTCCCACTGAAGCTTTCTTTATTAACTCAAGTTCACAACCATTTAAATACATTAATACATAGGCACAGTTCAATTGTACTTTATAGGTCAGGGTCTAGACAATCAAAATCTATAAATACATAAAAATAAAACTTAAAAAAAATTCTCAAAGTATTACAGGGATACAAATGTTTTTGGTTACAAAGATCGTTTTGGTAATGCTGGAGTCAGGGTTATAAGTGTGCATGTCACCCAGATTGTGTTCACTGTACCTTTTAGGTAATTTTTCACCCATTGACTCCTCCCTTCTGCCCCATCATGGATTTACACTGAGTTTTATTTCCTTGTAAGCACATCTGTGCTCATCAGTTAATTCCAATTTAATAGTAAGTACATGTGTTTTTTGTTTTTTTTTCCATACTCTAGATACTTCACTTAGGATTGTGGTCTCCAGTTTTATCCACATTGTTGCAAAAGGCATTATCATCCTTCTTCATGGCTGAGTAATATCCCATGGTATACATATACCACATTTTGTTAAACCACTCATGAATTGATGGGCACTTGAGTTGACTCCACATCTTTGTGATTGTGAATTGTGCTGCAATAAACATCGGGGTGCAGGTATCTTTTGATAAAATGAATTCTTTTCCTTTGAGTAAATACCTAGTAGTAGCATTGCTGGATCAAAGAGTAGGTCTAGTTTCAGTTCGTTGAGGACTCTCCATAGCGTTTTCCATGGAGGTTGTACTAAGTTTCAGTCCCACAACAATGTGCAAGCATTCATTTCTCTCTGCATCCACACCAGCATCAATTGTTTTGGGAATTTTTAATAAAAAACATTCTAATTGGGGTAAAATGATAACTTATTATGGCTTTAATTTTAATTTCCCTGATAATTAGTTATTTGAGCATTTTTTCATATGTTTATGGCCATTTATCTTCTTTTGAAAAGCTTCAGTTCATATCTTTTGCCCATTTTTTAATGGATGTGCTTGACTCTTTTATTGTTGATAGGATATGCTTGAGTTCTTTGTAGATTCTGGTTGTTAGCCCTTTATTGGATGTATAGCTTGCAAATATTTTCTCCCATTCTGCAGGTTGTTTATTTACTCTGTTGACTATTTCCTTGACTGTGCAGAAGTCTAAGATTATAAAATCAATGTACATAAATCAGTAGCATTCCTGTACACCAATAACTGTCAAGCCGAGAGTCAAATCAAGGACTCAATACCATTCACAATAGCTACAAAGAAAATTTAAAAACCGTAGGAATATACTTAACCAAGGAGGTGAAAGATCTCTACAAAGAGAACTATGAAACACTGAGGAAAGAAATCACTGATGATACAAATAAATGGAAAAACATATCATGCTCATGGATGGGAAGAATCAATATTGTTCCAATGTCTGTACTTCCCAAAGACATTTACAGATTCAGTGGAATCCCCATCAAATTACCAATGTCATTATTTGCAGATCTAGAGAAAATAATTCTACACTTCATTTGTAACCAGAAAAGAGCCCAAATAACTAAAGCAATCTTATGCTAAAGGAATAAATCTGGAGGCATCATATTACCAGACTTTGGACTATACTACAAGGCAATATTAACCCAAACAGCTTATCATTGGCACAAAAATAGAGAAATAGATCAATGGAACAGAACAGAAAGCCCAGACATAAAACCATCCACATCCAGCCAGCTGATCTTTGACAAAGCAGACAACAACATAGACTGGGGAATAGAATCTCTATTCAATAAATGGTGCTGGGACAACTGAATAGCCACATGCGGAAGAATGAAATAAGATTCATCTCTCTCACCACTCACAATATTAATTTAAAATGAATAAAGACAAATGTAGCCATGAGACCATAAGAACTCTAGAAGAATATGTTGGAAAAACTCTTCTAGATATAGAGGTGGGCAAAGAATTTATGAAGACCCCAATGGCAATCACAGCAACAAGAAAAATAAATAAAAGGGACTTGATTAAGTCAAAACCTTTATGTATCACTTTTATGTAATAAATGTTTTCCAATATCTGTTTGAAAACAATAGATGTTTCACAAAGTGTATATAATGCGTATTCTTTAATTTCCCAGGAGTTGTGGTTCTACATTTTCTATAAGAATTACATAATGTCTAGACATTTATGAACCACTAGATACCAAATAAAAAACCATTGTGATAAATTGTTCTTGTCAGTGTCCTTCTGAATAAGGATACCTTGAATCTCAGATTTATATTATAGTTCCTTGCTTTGTGATTAGCCACTCCTCACCAGAACATTAGTTCCTCGAGGACAAGAGTCTTATTTGTCTTGGTATTCTAAAAATCTATATCATAACTTAGAATGAGTAGAAATTATGACAGCTCTGTTTGTGATTTGAAGTTTCATTAAATAAATTGTTTTCCTATGCCAAAATTGGATTCAAAGTTCAAATGCTGGCATTCATCAATAAAACATTTTGTGATGACATGCATAATAGCATTTGTAACTGGATTGGTCATAAAAACAATGTGATCTGAAAAGAAAAATTAAATAGATGAGCTAGATTAGGATGCTTGGGGCAGATAAGGAATGATGGTAACAAGAAAGTAAGCCTGTCAAATGTTACTACCTGTGATGATTAATGCCCCAAACTGCCATGCGAGGTTGCTTGCCTCTGTTTGTTTTGACTTAGCATCTTTGATCTTCCCAGGCATGAGAAACATGTAAAGATATACATGGAAAAGGGAGATATAAAAGTCCCAAAAGTCACCTGCCATGGCATTCAATAACCTGCCAATCTGTCACTGCCTAACTTGGCAGCTGCTATCTTCTAAGCTTGTCTGGCATTCTCATTTCCCCACACTCAACAGTCTCATCTCTCAAGAGTTACGTGCAGTTTCTCAAGAACAACAGCTTGTCCATCCTTCAGCATTTGCATAAAGTTCTTTCACTAGAATGTCCATGGTGTGCCAGTTGATCTGCTGAACTAACTCCTCCTTAGTGTATAGGATGTGGTGCTGTCTCCTCTCTGAACCCTTTCTACACTTGTCTCCCTTGTGAAGTGTAGTAGGTTGCTGCTTGTTGAGCCATGCTGTACTGTTTATTGCATTTGCTACATTCTGTTTACAGTTATGTGTTTATACAGGAGTGTCTTTTATCTGACCATGACTGCTGTGATTGTCTTGTACTCACTACATTACCATCTATAGAAAGGTAGCCCCATGAATAGTGGAAGAACAAATTAGTCAATTCAAAAACAGTCCTGGGGCAAGAAGGACAGGAATGTATCCCTGTGATGCTTTCATGGATGTTCTCTAAGTAGAGATAACAATAATCAAGGATTCATCAAGAAGTATGTATTATGTCTGGACAAACTCAAGAAAGAGATTTAATAATTTATGGAACTTCTCAGATGCTTTTATGTTTTCTAAAAACCCATTGAACAAAACCACTTGGCATCTCACCCAGAAATCTTTGCTCACCTTTTGAATTTCAGTACTTTAGAAATAATTGTATGTATCATAAGGGCTTCTGCGAAGAGCAGGATTCATTTTACTCTTTTAAAAACCTTTGTGTTTGTTTTTCCCTTGGAATTACTCAGAGCATATGTGGTGGTGGGGACACAGACCAAAGGGGCTACTGGCCTTATAAAATATCTGCCCTTGTACCCTGCTTATTTTTCTGCTATCAAACATTACATCAGCTGGCTGCAACCTTCATTCCCCCACCACTCCAGGGAGCTTTGAGAGTGCACAGCAGAGCAGCCTCATGCCCACCCCTGAGGGCCCCGGCAGCCTCATAATTTTGATGTTGGTCAGATTTTGAGTAGCACATACCTTGAAGGAAGCAGCAATTCCCCAATGTCAGAAGGTTGTCTGTATCTTTAGAGAAGACACTTTGAAATATGGCTTTTCTGAAATTTGATGTGGGAATGTGATTTACAGAACATTACAGATTTATTTTTTAGTAAGTTGAGTCCTATCAGAAGGATTGAATGAAAGGCATGAGAGGCTTGCGTGTCAACAGACAGGAACTCTTTGATCTTACTCTTTTCTTGGAGTTATTATTTTTAAAGAGTTTATTATATACATCTAATGTTTTTTTAAAGTGCTCACATGCACATGCATATATTTATATGCACACAGACGCACAGTTCTTTATAAAAGAAAATAAAGATAAATCTCAATCATGAAGCCCAGACAAATGGAAAGTGGAAAACAGATTTCTGGGTCAAAGTTAATTTTCCACTGTTGTATTGGGCTCTTCTTCCTTGCCTCTGTTCTTGGTTTCCTCCCTTAAGTGTGTCCATATCTATGCAAAGGGGTGGAGGAAGCTTCTGCAGGAGTCGCTGGAGGGGAATCAGCTGAAGTGGCTGAACTGACTCATCCGCCCAGCTGTGTTTGGTAATTGAGACCCAGAGCATCGCACCAAAATAGAAGCAAGAGCAAAGTCTTCCTACCCATTTCATCTCCATTCACCTCCATGGTTTGTGTGTGTGTGTATGTCTGTGTCTATATCTCTCTATCATCTATCTACCTGTGTCACCAGTCATGGACTGCATAGTTAGGAGATAGGATATTTTCTTTGTTTGGACCCTAAAGAATGATTTACCCCAGGATGTATTAAAGATTTGCCTGAAGAAGAAATAAATCTACCATCTCTCACTTATGTTTCTCAGGCTTGATGACAAAGAGCATTTTCTTATTTTTTTTTCAATTATTCTTAGCCTATTGAAGAAGCTTATTCATTTTTGTGGTTCATTTATTTTTGTAGAATAAGGCAAATCCTAGGCACTTCATTGAGGCACATTTCTTTACTGCTTGGCCATACAGAAAACTTTAATATTTAGGCTTCCAAACTAGCTGGCCACGCCCTCTATCTGATTGTTTTATTCTGTCTGACTTTGTGTTAAAATTCGCACCACACTATTGATTCATTAATAGATGAATAAAACATACAATTGCGAGTCATTTTTGGTGTTAATGTTTACATTGTTCAATGTATACATATATTTATGTGTGTATGTATGTGTGTATAATGTGTGTATGCAGATCTCAGTTTTACATTTTTATTTTTGAAACTTTCAAATAGTTGAGTTGGTTTTGCACTAAAAAATATTTTCAATTATGCTGTGTTTATAAGAAAAATTTCTCTTAATAATAAGGCAATTGTCCTGTGATTCCCCAGCACCCACAGGGTGCAGGGCAGATTCTTTAGAATGGCAGAGGCATCCCCCTCCTACTCCTTCCCAGACATATCATCTGTGGTATGTCACTATGTTCTATGAGCCTTCATGGTGGCACCTAGCATGTTTTGTTGCAGTGTATTTATTTATGTGATGGTGTCCTCTCCTAGACTCTACTGTACTTGGCAGGCCCAGGTCTTTGTTTTTCCATTTCTGGTAGTATACTGGCTGGCACATGGAAAACACTCAACTGAGGCTCATAAACTGAATTAGAACTCTTTTATATGTTCTTTTTGTTGATTAAAACACAAATGATCAAAAAGCAACAATGATATAATAATTTTTCAAGTTTTCTCTTAGATGTCAATAGTAAGAGTTGAGATGCTCCTCAACTTACAATAGGATTATGTCCTAATAAACCTATTATAAGTTGAAATATTGTAAGTCAAAAATGCATTTAATACTCTTTACCTACCAAACATCATAGCTTAGCCTAGCCTACCTTAACAAACACTTGGATTAGCCTAGAGTCGGACAGAATCATCTAACATAAAGCTTATTCTAAAATAATATTTTGAAATTCTCAAATAATGTATTGAATGCTGAACTAAAAGTAAAAACCAAAATGATTATATGGATACTTGAGGTATGGTTTCTACTGGGTACATATCAGTTTTCATCATCATGAAGTTGAAAAATTATAAGTTGAACCATCTTAAGTCAGAGACCATTTGGTAATGAGAAAGTAAGGTAAGTGCTGTATAAAAACTGGCAGAGGAAAAGATCACTGCCAAGCACGGCGGCCAGGATGGACTCCCTGTTCCCCATGCGGCAAGGCTAATCAGCAACCATCTAGCCCCCTTTGAAATGTCAGTTCTTGCTCTGGAGCAAGGATCTTGCTCTCATCGTTTTAAAAGAACATCTAAAGCACCGTAAACAGAATAGCCTACTCCCAGAGCAAAGTCAACAAATGTGGCAGGAGGGAGATGAAAGGGAAGGGAGGGAGAGAAGCAGTTAGTTTATTTTATTTTGAACTAGAATGTGGCATGATCTTGGATAGCAATGAGGCCAAGCAGGTGTGTTCTAGATACTGGATCTCATCATTTCTCCCTTATCTAGGAAATGTTACTAGGTGAGCCTCTTCAAGTTATTCCTCCGTGGAATTTATGCATTGAGGTTCCCCAGCAGAATAGATTCAGGAATATCTAAGCATCTGCATACTCTGAACTCAACTGGACGGAAAAAGAGGAGTCTTTTCATAGCTGGTAGACAGAAAAGAGTTTAAAGTAGATTTTTATGTCCCAGTGATGGCTTTTTTCATTTGCTCATTTGTTTTTTATTATTCTTTCTATCCAGATGTCTCATTATCTGCTGCAACTGCTTCCAGCTGTATCCCTCTGCAAATGGAAACAGAATGCCAGCAATAACCACCATCAAATGTATAGGTTCCTGTTTTATGTCCAGGGTCCTAGAGCCTAGAGTACTGCACAAATGTGTTTGGAAAGCAATCCCTTTGAGTAATAATAATGGCTGGCAATAACAGAGCATTTGTTTTGGCTGGGTAGAATTATGAATGCTTTGCACATAATATCATTTTTAATCCTCACATTACTATGATGAAAGTACTATTGTTATCCCCATTTTACAGATGGGGAAGCTGAGGCACAGAGAAGTGAGGTAAATTGCCTAACATAAGAAAGAGTTCAGGATGAGGGATTCAAAACTAGGCAAGCCGAATACCGGAACCTAGACTTTTGTACTATGCAATGTTGCTTCCTGTTATGGCATGTGTTGCATGAAAAGCCAGGGCATATAGGCAATTTTTCCTTCCTTCTTCTCTCCTCCCTACTTCCTTTCTGTCTTTCTCTCCCTCCCTCCTTTCTTACTCCTACTTTCCTTCCCTCCCTTCCTCCCTTTTTACTTTCCTTCCTGGCTTCCTTTCTTTCATTATCGCTTTATTTTTGAAAAAAAGAGAAAAATACTCATGCATTTTCTTCTTTTAGATAAGGGAATGCACTTGGAAAATGCGAAATACATGAAAAGAAACTAATATTTTTAGAATGTGTCAGACACCCTGTCAGACACTTTATATATTTTATCTTTTATATCCTCCACAACATTTTTAGTAATTGTTCTAGAGTTCAGTTTCTAGACAATAAACCTGAAGCACTAAAGGACTACTTGCCTATCTGCTCTATGTTGAGTAGTGGATCCTAATGGTTTTTGTTACAAATTTCCCATGGGCAAAGAAGTGCCATGATGGATATGCACATCGCAAACCGAATCTTGAGTTTTAGCTTTTAGAATTGTAATTAACAGTTTAGGCTGTAACTCCTGAACACTGGAGACAGATTGGCAGGAGAATAGCCACAGGAAGGAAAGTGTGAAAAAAAAAAAAAAAAAGGGAAAAATGACTCACAAAGTTTCCCCAACTGAAAACATTTTATACACATGCTTTTTAACATTTATCTTGTAGCTCTGAGAAGTCCTTAGGCACAAACAATGAGAATTTCTTGATCCATTAAAAGAGCTGCATGATTAGCTCATTATATGCTAGGCATAAGCACTTTAACTGGTTCAATCTCTTTAATTTACAACTGATACAAATTCTGGGTCTCATTCCACTGTCCTCATATAAGAATATAAATTCTAGCCTGGAAGAGAAGAGGGGATGATTATCAGTGGGATACAAGGCTCCAATCTATCTAAGATGCAGTCAAATGTGATATAACACAGAAGTCATGATCAAGAAGGGGTATAACAGTGAAGTTTTTACTATAAGAATATATTGAGAGCTCACTTGAATGCTGCAAAGAGATCAATAAAACCATCTTGGATCCAGTCTTTAATGTATAGTTAAGTTTGTTTGTTTATTACATCTATATAGCTTAAAATTAATTCAGATATCAATCTGATATCACAAATTCCATTTCTTTATTTTCTTTTCCCTGCCAGGCCAAAGCTAATCATCACTTTATGATTCAGTTGCTATTACCTTGTTCTATTATTGTAAATCTGCACTGCAAAATTTGGTGTTCACTGACCACAGGTGTCTATTGGGCATTTGATAGGTAGCTTTCTGAATTGAGATGTTGTGTAAATGCAAAATACACATTAGATATCAAAGACTTATTATGAACATAAAAATGTAAAATTTTTCATTAATAATTTTATATTAAGAACATGTTGAGGTGATAATATTTTGGATACATTAGATTAAATAGGCTATATTATTAAAGTAATTTTTTTTTGTTTTTTTGTTTTCTGATATGGCTACTAGAGAATTTAAAACTACATAAGTGACTCATATTTCTCTTGGACAACAATACTCTAGATTTTCCTCTTCTCCCTGTCTAGCTATCTTACAAATATTTTGACTAATAGGGAGAATGGTATAACATGATCAGGATCAGTATGTCAATGTCCATAGGAAAATATGAATAACTCAAAAAATTTTCAATTAATAGATGGAATATTTGCTTTTTGTAGAAAGCAAAAACCAGACATTTCAACAAGGGTCTTGAATTTGACCTTTAGTGTGACTGAATCCACATTTAAGCAGATATTTTAATTGCTAAATTTAAACATATTGCCATGTTTAAACAGGATTTATCCAATCACTATAAGAAAGTTCTAGAATATAATTTCAGATCAATAATAAGTTTAAATTACAAGTAAAATGTTTATTGACATTTATTGACAAGAAACATCCTTAAGAACTCAAGCTTGTGACATCTTTTGTTATGTCATCCCTAGATTGTCAGCTTTCTCCTTAGGCTAGTTTCCCTGTTATTAAAGGATGAGTGAATTAGTTCCAGTAGTCATCTGGACCCAGGGAAGGAAAGAGGCCATTGGAAGAAAAGAAGTTATATCTTCTTTGAGTTCCCTTTTAAGAAAAAGGGAACATTTAGAAGAAGCCAGCCAATACACTTTCTGTCACATTTTATTGGTTAGGATTGTGTCAAATGTTCATGACTAAACCAGTCATTGCCAAGGGGCAGGGGATAACCACAATTGGCTTAGAAATGTCAGGACACACTGTCAGAGGGTGCCATACAGCTACACAGAAGCACAAAACCTTCTAGATGAAGGAAGATAATTGAACAAATCGGAGTTCTAATAATAAAAAAGAAGGAAGCAGAGGCGGTGGAGATGGATGTTGGGTAGACAAACCATGAGTAACTGCATTTGAAACTACATTTGAAACTTTTTACAGAAAACAAATATTTTGAGTTTTAAATTCTGAATGCCATCTCTCAAAATAAATTCACTTCAGATAAAAGTTTCCAGAAATAAAAAATTTCTGTTTTTTTTTAATTAAACATATTTTTTCAAGGACCCTGAAATCCTTTTATAAATCCAAATAAAATAGTTGTACACTGATGTGTCTTAATAATTTTAACTCAGCCATCAAATATTATTCACAAAACTTCACAAGGCCATGTCTTGAAAGTATAATAAAACCAATGCTTTTTAAATAAACAAGCAACCAAACAAAAAATAAACAAACAAAGAAAACAAACAAACAAGAAAACCTTGAGGTTTTAATTTCATGTTTTTCTTTCTTGTTGTTTGCATGGTAGTTGGTATGTTTCTCAGAGAGCTAGTTAGTACCCCACCAAATTAGTTCCAATCTTGTTTGCTTAAAGATGTTTACTTTGCTTTATAACCTCTAACCATTTCGCTCAGTGTTTTGTACACTGTATCATACAAATATGTATTTGATCAATGAGGAATTTGATCAGAATTTCAAACAATATGAGAATTGGAAAGCAGTTCGCAGATAATAAATTCCAACTCCTTTCTTTCTAGAGATGATAAAACTGAAGTACAAGGATCACACACATAATAATATCCATTCACACATGTATTTATTTTATTTTATTAATTTTAGAATATTACAGGGGTACAAAGGCTTTTGTTACATATACTGCCTTTGCACCACCCAAGTCAGAACTACAAGTGTGCCTATCCCCATGTTCAGTGTGCATCATACCCATTACCCATCCTCTTCTGCCCCTTCTCACCTGCCCAACACCCAATGAATGTTACTTCGATATGTGCACATAAGTGTTGATCAACTAGTACTAATTTAATCATGAGTACATGTGATGCTTGTTTTTCCATTCTGGTGATACTTCACTTAGAAGAATGGACTCCAGCTCCATCCAGAATAATACAAGAGGTGCTAGATCACCATTGTTTTTTTTGGCTGCGTAGAACTCCACGGTATGCATTTACCACATTTTATTAATCCACTCATATGTTGATGGGCACCTGGGTTTTTTCCACATCTTTGCAATTGTGAATTGTGCTGTTATAAACATTCGAGTACAGATGACTTTATTATAGAATGTCTTTTTCTCCTTTGGGTAAGATGTCCAGTAGTGAGAGTGCTGGATCAAAAAGTAGCTCTTCTTTTAGTTCTTTGAGGTAGCTCCATATTACTTTCTATAGAGGTTGTACTAGTTTGCAGTCCCACCCATTCACACATTTAATCAACAGATATTTAATGAATGCCCACAATATATGCACTGGAGTTTCATTGTGAAGGAAATGATAAATATTATGATTAATATTTGCAGGTAAGTGATGAGGAAAGACAGACAACAAGCAGGAATTAAAAATTAGATAATTATTAAGTAAACAAGATAAAGGAAAAAGAAATAAATATTTCTTTATTGGGTGTCAGGTAGTCTCCCAGACCTCAAGGATGAGAAACACCAGACCATAGAAGGGAACATTCTTGGCAGAGGAATGAAATTAAAGACCCAGAGACCAGAAAAAGCTTAGTCTGTTTAGGGAAATCATAAAAGTCAATACAACTGAATGAAGTAAAGTAGAGAAGGTGGAGAAACATCTGAACTAATGTCTGGAATGTAAGCTACAGGGAAACCATGAAAGGGTTTACATAAAAAATCTTATTTTAAGGACAATCTAAAGATATGACATGATTTAAACAGAAGTGGGAATCATCTGATTTATATTTTTAAAAGATTACGTTAGCCCAGCTTTCATCTTGAAAATATAGTAAAGAATGGCATCAGTAGACATGAGGAGGTCAGTTAGGGGGTATTACAGCAGTCTAGGTTAAATAGCATGGTGCTTGGACCAGGCTGGTAGCTGTTTAATTTGTGGGGAAAAAAAATGATTACATCCAAGATGTTTTTAAAAGATAGAACACATAGGATTTACTGATGGATTTTATAAATGGTGTGGAAGAAAATGAAGAAGTACAGGGTGGATCCTAGTTTTATAGAATCGCTGAGATGGTTAAGCTGGTATAGGAATCAGGTACATGGAAATGTTTTTGATATTGAGAAGCCCATGATGGAGTAAAGATGACAAATTAAAGATAACAATTGGCTGTTAGATATATAAATCTTCTGTACCGATAGAGGGGAGGGCTCAGGCTAAAACCCTCAGATATGTCTGTCACATTAGAGACTGAACAGATGGGAGGCCAGGAAAGGAGACAAAGATAGAGAAGCCAATGATGTAGAAGATACTAGGAAAGTGTGGTATCTGTGGAACTAAAAGAAGAGAGATTTATTTCAAAAAGTGGAAATGTTAATCTAACAACATGATGATTCATTTTGAAATTTTACAAGTCAATTTCAGCAGAATGGAAAGATGGAAACCAGATTACAGTGGATTGAAGAATACCTAGGAGGTGAGGATATGGAGACAATATGTGAAGACAATATTTTTTTCAAGATGTGTGACTACTGACAAGAAGCAGAGACTGATGGCCGTAACTGTAATGAATTGCTAAATCAAAAGATTGAGAGAAACACATTTTATACCCAGTTCAATCTTGATTCTATTATACCACAAGGCTTCAGGAATAATCTCCATTTTGTAGATCTTAGATAAATCAAATAGTTTCTTAACTTTCAACTTCCCAGTAGTTAAAAGAAAGAGTCATTTATTTGTTGATCCAATATTTAAAAGCTTATTATGTGCTGAGCTATGTGACTGGTACAGGGTATAACAATGAAGAAGACAGTCCTCATTTACAAAAAGCTAAAGAGTAGTAAAAGAAATGAGCAAGTACACAGATGATGCAAATAGTATGACTACACAGTGAAGTGTAAAAAGGTACTGAGAAATAACCACTAGTCTTCGTTGGTCTGGTCATTTTATGTAAATGCAACATTTGACATTTATGCATTTCCATTAATAGTTTAACCTATCAGTTATGAGCAAGCGAAAGTCTGAAGAATCAGATATTAACCAGGGAAAAGATGTATGTGGGAGAGGTTAACATGAAGGGCTAGGTGAATATTCAAAGAGGGAGGAACAGCCTGTTAAATGGCCTGGAGGGAACAATGGAGATTGGATGAAGTCACTGGGTGGAACACAGCCTGGAAGGTGAGGAGTGGTGAAGAGTGAGATAGTAGAGGGAGTGTGCTTCTGTGTTGGTGTCCTGAAGGTAGCTGTGTTGGTGGGCTGGGCTGGTATGACAGAGGAAGAAAGAAAGAGAGAGGGATTCAATATAGAAGGAGGTAGAGATAAGACCATTATTAAAGGGTTCTGACTTAAAACAAAAAAGCCTTATAAAGTAATGCTAAAATAACACAGGATCCACTTTCCTGCATAGACTTTTTTGGAATAGCTTTCTAAATGTGAAGCATTATATCAATGCTAATAAAAGTAGAAGACATAAAGGGAAGAAACTGGTGTTGAATACAGAGAGCAGAGATTCCCTTAACCACTTCCTTCCAACTGGCTTAACATTTAGAAAGCAAAGTAATGTTTGCAGGAAATGCACTTTTACTATTTTAATAAAACATAGTAAGTTTTGATCATTGTTCATCATTATACCACTCTATATAGACATTTTATCAACAAAAATATATCCTAAACCTATGAGACCCTTACCTTACAACATTACAGTTTTCTATTTTTCTTCTGGAGAAAACAAACAAAAAGAATATATCTTATGGTCATTATAAACTATTGAGATTGCTACCAATATTTAATGTCTCCTGTATAATGATTTCCTAAAAAAGATATGACATTTCACTTCAACCAGACAAAACTCTATTAAACAAACTAGAGAAAAATAAATGTATTAAAAAATAAGTACAATATCTCCAAATAATAGGTATCTCCATCTATAGTATGATATTTTACATTTGTATATTTCCATTAATGCCGAAACTTATCAACATAAAGAAGAAATCATCAAACTGTGATGATGTAAAGTGGCTACACCATTTTACATTCTCATCAGCCATGAATGAGAGTTCCTGTTGCTCCACATCGTTGCCAGCATTTGGTGTTGTCAGTGTTCACACTTTTGCCATTATAATAGGCATGTGGTGGTATTTTATCGTTGTTTTAATTTATATTTTCCTGATGACATATGATGTGAAACATCTTTTCTTATGCTTATTTGCCATCTATATATTTTCTTTGGTGAGGTGTCTATTAATGTCTTTGGCCCATTTTTTATAAATAAACATACTCTTACCATATAAAAGAGGAATCACACTCTTTGGTATTTCCTCAAAAGTAAATACTTTTGCAAATGTTTATGGCAGATTTAGCAATTATTTATTCATAATTGCTAAAATTTGAAATCAACCAAGATATCCTTCAGTAGATGAATGAATACACAAACTATGGTACATCTAGACTACAATGGAATATTTATGAAATAATGGAGTTCCATTAATATTAATGGAATGAAATATTAATCAGCCCTAAAAAGAAACAAGCCATGAAGCTATAGTAAGACATGGAGGAAACTTAAATGGATATTACTAAGAGAAAGAAGCCAGTCTGAAAAGGCTACACACTGTATGATTCCAACTACCACATGACATGCTGGAAAAAGCAAAACTATGCAGATAGTAAAAAGATTGGTGGTTCCCAGGGGTTCAGGAAGGGAGGGAGGGATGATGAATAGGCAGAACATAGAGGATACTATAATCATGGATACCTGTCATTGCACTTTTCTCTAAACGCATAGAATTTACAACACCAAGAGTGAACCTTAATGTAAACTATGGGCTTTGGATAGTTATGTCAATGTGGGTTAATCAGTTGTAACATATGTGTACCATATGTTACACATATGTTGGGAGATGTTAATAGTGGGAGAGGCTGTGAATATGGGTGTCAGGGTGTATATGGGATATCTCTTTGCCTTCCTTTTAAATTTGCTGTGAACTTAAAAAAATAATAAAATTCTCAGTAACAAATTTCTCTACCAGAAAAAAATCAGACAAATAAAAATGAAACCACCAATTTATTCCTTTAATCCATGCACTATAAAAATTATTACCCAACCTAACAACTCAGGTATGGATTTTCAACTCTTACAGTAAATGCATCCAAAGAAAATGAACTCTGCTAAACTGAAACTCTTGAGTTTTTTTGGTTTTTTTGTTTGTTTGTTTTTTTTTCAGTGAGAAATATAACTTACCTGGTACTAGATATCCTATAGGGCTGATTCTGAAATTCATTGAAATTCAAAAAAATTCTAGAAGAGTTTAGTAAAAACTGTGGTTATTTTGCATAACAAATCTTAAGCTTTAGAAATAAATGTGAAAAAGCTTTTATATGCAGTAGTTATGAAGTTTATGGTCTTGTTTCTCTTGCTGAAAGAAACATTTATATGCTAATGGATTCTGCTGCAATAGAATTCTGTATTTTTTAAATATCTAGTTATATCACAAAAGTGTATGTGGTTCCTACACTAACCAGCTCCACGAGATTCCTAAGCATTGTTTTGAGAAGAATAAATTAGAGGTCCCAGATTAGGTTGTTTTTGTTTTTGTTTTTATTATTTATTTCTTTTATTTCAGCTTTAGACTAAGTACTACCAAACTGGTGTATGTTTTATATATATATATATATACACACACACACACACATATACACATATATGCATAATACATAATTGTTTTGTATTCTTCACAGTGAATCTTTACTGTAAATACTATATTATTCATTTGTTAATGATGAGGAAACTGACAGAGAAATTAAGTAACTTGCTAATACCTCATAGCTATAAATGGTGTAGGAGGGATTTCTGGATAAAATATAGGACATCCAGGCAAATTTAAACTTAAGGTGAACAATAAATTTTTTCATACGGGATGTTCTAAATTTCCCATTGAATATAATTAAGCCTAAAACATTCACTGATTGTCTGAAATTCAAATGTACCTATGTATTCTGTATTTTTATTTGCCAAAACTAGAATTGTAAGTGGAAGAGAGATTTCTATTTGGAGTGGCCCCAGAGCTTGTTCTCTTTCCAACTAGCTTGAACCCGTCTCTCTCTGAATTAAACAAGAAGTTTGTATAAAAAAATTAGAGTGTATTGGGATAAAGATAACTTGAAAACAAAAGATACAGTCCAAAAGTTCTCATTTGTACATGCGTCATCGTCGTCATCATGATTATAATCTCTACCATATATTAAGAGCTG
This sequence comes from Microcebus murinus, assembly GCF_040939455.1. Classification (NCBI taxonomy): domain Eukaryota; kingdom Metazoa; phylum Chordata; class Mammalia; order Primates; family Cheirogaleidae; genus Microcebus; species Microcebus murinus. The sequence goes on from NC_134107.1 coordinate 84,802,000, forward strand.
CCTATGTGCCAGGGACTAAGCTTCTTGCTCTATATACATTAGTTCATTTAATTGTTACAGATATTTGCATTTAACAGTGAGATGCAGAGAGATTAGATGTTCTTCCATTGTCACACGGCTAGGGAATGGTTTAACCATAAAGCATTATGGTTTAATGGTGGAACTTAAATTCCAGCGTATACTATGTCAGCCAGTGACTCTCAAACTTTCTCATGGATCAGAATCACTCAAAAGAGGGATTATCAGAACACAGAGTTTCTGACTCAGTTGTTCCAGGGTGGGGCTTGATAATTTATATCTCTAACAAGTTTTGAAGTGATTCTCAAGCTTCTTGACTGGGACTATCCACTTATTTTTCTATGAAATATCCAAATGTCAGTGAAATGAAGGTTAGAAAGTGGACGTTTCAAGAAGAAGACAAATACATAGCACCTCTCAGAAGGAGAATATGGACTAGCAATGCGAACAGGTAAAAAAAAAGCTACATGGCATCTACATAACATTTTACAAGAGTGTTTAAGTGAAACCCAGAAAGAGTAACCGTGAAATTCAGACTTTATAGATGCAAAGGGATATATAATTCAGGGACCAGGAGGGCATAAGTTCATCACAAATTTTATGTTATAAATGTCAGCTAGTTCTCTCTCTAAAAAAGAATGTAGAAGGATTCAAGGGCTATTTTTTTCTTCCTTTTGGCTTTTTGGGAATAAAGTTTTCCACTTTAGCAAGAAGTAGACTGTGTACAGAATCCATCAGGCATGACAGAATTGTTGCTAGTGAGTATTAGATTAACCTTTCTATCAGGCAATTTGGGATTGTGAAAAAAAAAGATATTATCATAATGAAAAAATATATATGCCATAATATTTGACCTAGCAATTTCACTTTTAGAAAGTTGATGTAAGGAAATTATTAAATTTTGACAGACTTATGGACATTGATAGCAGCATCACTTCTAAGAGAGGTGACTGGGAGCAAGCTAAACTGCGCTGTTTATCAAAGCACTTCCTTCCTGTGCACGCCTGGGCAGCCACATTGGACTTTTTACTTTCCTGACCCTGCTGAGGTCTTCCCCACCAGGAAGAGCCCCATGGTCTCCTGTACATCTTTCACATCTGACCTTAAATAGGATGCTCTGTGTATTTCTACTTCACAAACTTATTATCATTAGTTACATGTGCATGCTGTCGACTTACTCAGATCTGTGCTTACCTGGAATCCATAACTTCCATGAGGGCAGTGGCCATCTCTGCCTGTTCACCAGGTGTCACACGGTGTGCAGCTCTTAATAAGCAATAAATACTTACTGAATGAACTAGTGGATACATTCCTCTCTAGATGTTGTCTTATGTATTTATTTTTTCTGAATTCTGTGAAATCTTTAGAACTTTTGCTCTGAAAAATGCCACGCGTTGCCCGAAGACAAGGTGATTGTGTGTACTCGCTATCTTTTAGGCACCATGTTATCAAGTTCTGATTTTTTTTAAAATGATTCAATTTCTTCTCTGCTTTAATAAAAGGGGGGGGGATATCACTTAATGAGTGGAAGGTTGAACTGGAACCTCTACAGCTCTGTTAATTTTTCATCAACTTCACTAATCAAAGAGAATGTGAATGGTTGTCTTCCAGTAATAAATCACTTGAAAAATTCAAGTGAAAAGAGGAGACGTGCAACGCATTGTGTGCATTTTTGGATCAATGCTCTAGGCATGCGACCACTTGGAGGGACTATACTATTTCACTGTATACTTGAAGTTGCTATTTAATGTAAAATATAAATATTAGTCCTAAATAGGGAAATAAAATATACCAATAACCCCCTCCAGACACACACATAATGAACAAACAAGAAGCAACGTTTATGTGAAAGTGTTGGAAAATACATTAATTTAAGATGCTTTTTAGTATGACAAATACCCCACAATAACAATTATAAGCCTAGGTTATTCTGGGATATTGAATAATTCTCTGTTTGGACGGGTGATTTTACACTTATACAATGCTATAGACCTATTAATTGGAGAATACAATGAAAGGTTCACTGACTTTGAGAATCATGACATCACATTTAAATTATCATTTCAGCCTCACCTAGTTGATATCACCAAGGCACCTAAAAACTACAGATGAAATTGATTGAGATGTCAGTAGATGACATTTTAAAGTCATTGTTTGATGCTAAGAAAGATCCAACTGAAACATGGAAAAATGCAGTAGAATACCCAAACCTTCGCCAACATGACACAGAAATGCTTTCTTGTTTTTCAACCACTTATTGTTTGAATCTACATCTTTCCAGCTAACCCAAATCAAGAGACCCTTTAGGTCACAAATGACTGATACCCCATCAACAGGATCAACTGAAACTGAAGACTTCCATGCTACAACCAAATACTCAAATGCTCTCCAACAAACAGCAGACACAACAAAGCCATTAAAAGGTTAGTTAACTTTAAAATTAACAAATAGTTTTCATTTTTTGAAATTATTAAGTGCATAGTATTAATGGTTGAATTTTTACAAAATAATTTACATTTTTAAGTGTATCTAGTTGAAGTTTCTTGAATGTGGCCCTATTTGATTACAGCTAAATTAATGCAACCTTCCAACATGGATCCTCAACCCTGGTTTAGTCTAATGCCTTGCTCATGGTAAGTTCTTTTAAATATCATTAAAACTAACTTGAAGAACCAAAGAGAATTCTTAGGAAGGATTGTGATTTATTTTTATGTTTCATTGTCTGAATGTAAAACTGTGACATATAATTTTATTTTATATTATTAGTTGTAACAGAGTTCAATCAGAGCAACAGAGGCAATACATATATATATATATACATATATATATATATATATATATATATATATATATAGAGAGAGAGAGAGAGAGAGAGAGATCTATTACAAGGAATTGGCTTATGCAAGTGTTGGGGCTGGAGAGCTTTGTCCAAAGGAAGGACAGGTTGGAACTCTAAAGCATGAACTGAAACTGTAGTCCATGGGCTGAATTCATTCATCTTCAGAAGAGCCTCAGTTATTTTTTTAACTAATTATTGAGGGTGATTTTTTTACTTCAAGAGAACTTATTATGAACTTTAATCACAGCTACAAAATATTTCATAGAAACACATAATTTAGTATTTGATTAAATACCTGGGGACTAAGCCTAGCCAAATTGAAACATAAAACCAACCGTTACACTGGTGTTCTGACAAGAACCAAAATAATTGTACCTTGCATAATATTAAATAGAAAATTCTTCAAGTATAAAAGTAAGGTCATTGGAAAAGCTATTCTCCAAAGTCCCTCTCAGCTCTGCAACATTATGTATGAAAAACAAGAATTACCCAAATAGAAATATCAAGATTTCTATCTCACATTACAGGGTTGATAGCTAAAGGAAAATGGTGGTTCAGAATTAAGAAGGTAAGAGTTACCATTACTTCTCTTAGAGTGAAAAGCTCTTTTAAGCATATTAACGGCTCCTAAAATTTCGTTGGTAAAATATCAAAACCTTGACAAACAGGAAAACACACAAAAAAACATGGAACAAAATATGTTTGAATTTGTTCAACCAAATCCTGACAGAAAATGTCTGGTTTTGCTCTAAATATTTCAATACTAAACATTAAACACTCTGTGAATTCATGAATATTTTTATGAGCGTAAATTTGATCAACTGGAAATTATAGATGAAGAAGAAGAAAAAACTTCTTGAAGAAAAATCCTAAGTTGCTTTGTAGACTATCTATCTCTTTCTACTCAAAAGACTTCTTTAACTTCTTTTTTGGGTGTATGTGAGTTTAAGATTTGTGAGATGGTTAAATTTGTTTCAAGCAGAATTTACTGGCCAGATTACTCACAGATATTACCTACACAAATAGGAAAGCTGAAAGATGGAACTGAGTAATTCACAAAATAGGTAATTGCTACAGTGAGTGTTCCCAACTTTCCTCTTTAGTCTTATTTTGCCTTAACTTGAGATCTTGTGTAAGAAAGCCAGGGTACACACATTGATCTACAGTCATTAGCCAGTTTCTTTACTCTGCCCTTTCTGTCAAGACTTTATTAATATATTTGATGTCTTAACAGTGGAATTTCCTTTAGTCCAAATAATGAAAATATATATTAAAGACTATATCCTGTTGTTGAAAATGAAATGATATAAATACTCATGTATGGTAGTTGATCATTTATTTCTAATCATCGAAAACTAGAGAAAAATGGTAGATTTATATATGATTTTACTTTCTGGCCTCACTATTTCTTCAAAAGTTTTGACCATACACCACTGTCAGGTAACTTATACAAAAGTCTGAAATAAGGTGATATGATGGGTGCTATGCATTTTCTACGTCAAATAGTAAAGGCCACCAAAAGGCTATCTAGGTGAATGCTCTTATGTAGTGTACTATATGAGACATATCATGGCTATAAGGTTAATGACAGCCATAGGCCCACTCAAGCATCTTTCAGGACCGACGTTATGTGTCACTTAGCGGTATGACGTATCCTGGCCTGGAAATTTAAGACCATCTTAGCACGGATGCAACAATCATACACTTTTAAACACACTTATCCTTACAAGAATCCTTTAAACTTTCTTCATGAAAGAAACACCTGGTAATGACCTGGACTGAATACAGGTATATGAAAGGAAGAAGAATCCCTCAAACTCCAAGAGTGATCAGACAGAGACCCTCCCAGTCATAGAGTCACCCCTGACCCTGACAGTATCTGGGCCATGTCACCATCCTGTTCCCACCATTCATCACATAAGGGTGCTGCGAAAATAAACTACTTGGACGTCAGCCAGTGCCTAAGACTCATCTTTGAGGATATTCAAACCGAAGGAGAGAAGTTGCCACAGGAGAACCTGGTTAACTATTAATAAGTCCCCAAGACCTTCAAACACATGTTAGGCTATGTCACTATTTACTATTGATTAAAGGTACCAGACATAGTGAACTTACATTCTAACTTACAGATTTATTTTTTCAGCAGAGATGCACAGAAGTATATCCAATGGAGCAGATTACCCCAGAGATTCTGTCTTATGGCCCTAGATATTTTCTAGTCTTTTTCTAACTCAGCAATTTTATCTTAACTTTTATCTCTGCTCAATTCACTCTTTCCTCCTTTAATTTAGGACATGGAAGATAGTATGCAGAATCATATTTAATAGGTGTATACAATTTTGTACTTCTATTGGTATCTTTTTGTATTTCATGTGGCTATTTTTTCAGTTATGAAAACCATTAAAATTAAATATAAAAATAAACCAAACTTAAGGATAAGCCTTCAAATTCATGTATAAAAAGTGGCAACATTTTTTTGAAAACATTGGAGCATTTTCATGTTTTTCTCACAGTCACAGTATATTATTCATAAATAAAATTAAAGGTACTTAAAATATAATTTACTTCTCCAATCAATGGTCTGCTAGGAGAAATTTAAATCATCTCTACAGGAAAGTAACAACATTGAGAGCCTCTATAAACTTTCATATATAATGTACTGGATTCTCAATTCCTCATTAAAAGAGGAAAAATAAGCAAATATTAAGTGGGAAAAAAGTTAATAGAATAAGAACTACAAGTGATGTAGGTATTATAGTTATAGAAAATAGACTTTAAAATGAGTATGATAGACATATGTAAAGAAAGCGATGACAAGTTGAATAATTTGACCACTAAAATCCATAAAAATAAAACCAGATGGAAATTTTAAAGAACTGCAAATAAGATAATTGAATTTGGAATTAAAATTGAGGCTAAATAGAAAATAAGACCTAGGATAGAACATTACTGAAATGAGAGATAAATTAGTAGATGTGAGATTAGTAAATGTTAGTAGATGTTAAATTAGTAAGTCTAAATAAATTTCTAGATGTTAAATTAGCAAAATGTTAGATTAATTTATTAGGAGAAAAAAAAGGATAGAAAAGACATAAAGAGTATAAGAGCCATTTGGTACACAATTAAAAGAACCAAAAATATCAAATGAGAATCTCAGATGGAAAGGAAAGAGAAAATGTATCAGAACAATATTTGAAGTGATAGTGACTAACAATTTTTCAAAACTAAGGAAATACATTAAACCACAGAATTAGAAACTATAAACACCACGCAGGATAAATATAAAGAACCATACTAGGTACACATACTAGTCAATATGCTGAAAACAAAAGATAGAAGAAAATAATTTGAATCACAAGAAATAGAAGAGACAGTACCTTCAAAGAAACAATAAAATTTTCCTATGGGTTACTACAGAAATGACACATTAATTAATGTGATATTAAATTAAATTAAATGATATTTTCAAATTCCTGGAAAAAAATAACTGCCAATCTGAATTCTACATCATTTGAAAATATCTTAAAATATAAAAATATATGTAATATAAAATATATATATAATATATAATTATAAAATAATATATAAAAATATAAATATTAAAAATAAAGACATTTAAAAATAAAGGTAAAATTAATTGAGAGTACTCTTTGGCAGCAGACGAGAAGCAAAAGAAATACTAAGGGCAATTGATAAATCAGAAGAAAATAGATCTCTGATGGTAATCAGAAAAGCAGAAGAGACTAAAGAATTTATTTAAAATAAGTGCACGTGTAAATTTAATGCCTAGTAGCTTTGTAAAATAAAATTAATAGTTTTGCTCATTGCTATGGTTTGAATGTTTGCATCCCTGCAAAATTCCTATGTTGAAATCCTAATCCCCAAGGTGATGGTTTTAGAAAGAGGGGGCTTTGGGAAGTGATTGAGTCATGTGGGCAGTGTCTTCATGAATAGAAATAGTGTCCTTATAAAATAAGACCCAGATACCTAGCTAGCCCTTCCCTCATGTGAGGATACAGTGAAAGGGCACTGACTCTGAACCAGAACATGGCTTTCAGCAGACACACAATCTGTTGGTGCCTTGATCTTGGACCTTTTAGTTTCCAGAACCACGAGAAATAAATTTCTATTCTTTATAAGCCACAGAGTTCATGCCATTTTGTTACAGCAGCCCAAATAAAAACACTGATTTAAAGTATATATAGAATTAAATCATATGAAAGTAACTGAACAAAAGAAAGAAGGAGGTTAACAGGAGATAAAATATTCTAAGTTTCTTGCAGTGTCTGGGAAATGATGAGTTCTAATTTATAATAGCTCTCTTAAGTAAATGGTACATATTGAAATTTTTACAGAAACTATTTAAAAGTAGCAGATATTTATAGTAAAAGATCTATAACTAAAAATATAATAAAGAAATGGAATAACAATAATAACAACAGTAATAAAAGTAATCTTGAAAACCCAAAAGAGTCAAGAAAGGTTCAAAAACAAAATTAGAGCAGCTAGGAAAAAAAAGAAAGTAAATAGAAAAATGAAGATTTAAATATAAATTAAACAGTAATTATATTAAATATAAGTGAACTAAAAGTCTTATTAAAACATAAATGCTATCTGACAAGATTTAAAAATATTAAAATCTAACTCTTTGATGCTTATAAGAGATACTTCTTCAGTATACTAACACAGAAAAGTTAAAAGTAAAATAATCAAGATTCATTTTCCGTTTTTAACTTTCCCCAACCCACCAGAAAACTTGTTAGGAAGAAAAGAGAAATGGGAAAATTACCAATATTGGGTGTTCCAGGGATGTTATATATTCTACAGACAGTAAATAGATAATAAAACTATATCTTGAACAAATTTTGGCTAATACACTTGAAAATTTAGATAACATGGACACCCAAGAAACAGAAAATCTAAAATATATTATAATCTCTTAATGAAATTAATTCTCTAATTAAAACCTAGTGCACAAAGCACTCTTTCAAGCTAAGATTCCTTCTTTGTTGAATTACAAACATTTAAAGAGTATATATGACTAATAATACACACATTCTTTCAGATGAAATACACACTCATTTTATAAAGCAATCCTAACCAAAATTTGACAGAGATCTTATAATAAAGAAAATTATATACCAATCTGTCTTATTAATATAGGCACAAAAGTTCTGAATAAAATATTTTCAAATCAAATCCAGTTGTTCCAGTTACAGGAGTCCCTGTCTTGTTCATGGTTTTACCTTCTGCAGTTTTCAGTTGCCTGTGGTCAACCGTGTGAACTGAAAAATATTAAATGGAAAATTCTAGAAATAAACAATTCCTGTTAACATATTTTAAATGTCATGCCATTCTGAGCAGCCTGATGAAATCTTGTGCTGTCCACCTCTGCCCCAGCCAGGAGGAATCATCCCTTGTTGGTCCAGGGTATCCATGCTGTAGTATATGCCTCCCCAACTTTTTGGTATCAGGGATGGGCTTCCTTCCATGACGCGATTGGGGCTGAAGGCGGTGGTCCTGGGGTGACCCAAGCTCACTACATTCATTGTGTACTCAAACCTCTCTGCCAGTGACAATCTCACTTGCACCCACTCCCCAGCGCCAGCACCACAGCCTCAGCTCCAACCCTGATCATCATCAGTTACCAGACTCTCACTAGGAGCTGCAACCTGGATGCCTTGCACACGCGCAGTCCGCAGTAGGGTTCGCACTCCTACGAAAATCCAATGCTCCGCTGATCCGACAGGAGGCGGAGCCCACGCAGTGATGCCAGCAAACCAGGCCACACAGCAGGAGGCGAGCAGTGGGCAAGCAAGCGAAGCTCCCCATCGCTGGCATCACCGCCTGAGTCCCGCACCCAGTCAGATCCGCAGCAGCAGCGGCATCAGACCCTCGTAGGAGCAGGAACCTCACTGCAAACTGCACACGTGAGGGATACAGTTGTGAGCTCCCATGAGAATCCAAGGCCTGATGATCTGAGGTGGAGCCGAGGTGGAAGCGACACTTCCCCTTCCCCCAGTCTGTGGAAAAACTGTCTTCCATGAAACCGGTCCCTGGTGTCGAAAAAGTTGGGGACCACTGATCTAGCATCATCACAGGAAGAAGGATGAGTGCAGTGTAGTAAAGTATTTTGAGAGGGAAGGAGAGAGAGAGAAAGACACCACATTCACATAACTTTTATTACAGTATATTGTTATAATTATTTCATTATTAGTTATTGTTTTAAATCTCTTATTGTGCCTATTTTTATAAATTAAACATCATAGGTATGTATGTATGTAAAGGAAAAATATAGCATATATAGGGCTCAGTAGGGCTCAGTACTATTCATGGTTTGGGGCGTTTACTGGGAGTCTTAGAACATATTCCCTGTGGATAAGAGGGGACTACTGTATCTATTACTTCATTTTAAAAAGCACCCCTAAAAGTCTGTAGCTTAAAACAACACCCTACTGTTATCTCTCATAGGTCTATGGTTTGAAGACATCAGTGAGGGAGTCCTTTTGAGTCTTTCATACAAGTGCAGTCAGATGGCAGCTAGACTGGAGCCATCTGCAAGCTCCTTCACTCTCGTGTCTGATGCTTGTGTCGGGGAGTGGCTGGGATGGCAGAACACTGGGTGAGCACATCTCATGCTTTATACAGTCTCTCCTGGATTTGGTTAACCTAGATTTCCTCAGGGAGCGGAAGTTTTGGTGCAATATGACTTCTTACACGTCAGCAGGCTTCCCCTGGAGTGAGTTATTCCTGAAGGAAGCTTAAGTGGCTCTTATGCTGTAGCTTCACAGTTCACACAATACTTCTATCACTGCTTTCTACCGGTCAAAAGCAAGTCAAGTCACAGAGCCAGCCCCAATTTAAGGGAAAGGAACTGCATAAGGAATAAATAAATGGGAAGTGTTTTTCATTTGGTGAAGCTGTATCAGTCATTTTCAGAAGGGATGTTATACAACACCTAATGGCATATATTCTTGGTATGCAAAGGTTTGTGGGGTTTTTTTTTAACATTCAAACTTCACTCAATGCAATTCATCATATTAACAGAATAAAAGGAGAAAAGTATATGATCTTTTGAATGGAAACAGAAAAACTTTTTATAAAAGTCAATGCTCGTTTATAATTTTTAAAAACTCAGAAAAACCATGATATGAATTGGTTAATATTGAAAGCCTTCTTTCTGAGATTTTATTGGGTCAAGGAAGCACCCTATCACCAGTTATATTTAAGAGTATGCTGAAGACTGTAGCCAGTGTAATAAAGTGAGAAAAAATATACTAGAGATCAGAATAGAAGCAATAAAACTGTGATACATAAATGGCATGTTTATGAATGGAGGAAATCCAAAAGAATCATTGAAAAACTGTTAGAGTTAATTGGTTAATTTTGCAAGATTTCTGGACACAAGATGAATATAACACAATCAGTCATGTCTCTGACTGATTAGCATTAAAAACATTAGCATTAAAAACAAACAAAAAAAAGAGAAAGAATATTCAATACACTTAAAATATATAATGCTAGGAATACATATAATAAAAATATATAAGAATTCAAGCTTGGAAATTATTATACAATTGAGAATAATGATAGTAAGTTATTATAAATTTGTTATTTTTTTTCTCATCAAAATCCCAGGAGCTGTTTGGGGGTGGAAATCGATTCTTAAACATCTATGGAAATACAAAGGACCAAGGATTTTTAGCCACAAAATCTTGATGATAAAAACAAACAAACAAACAAAAAGATTTACAGGACTTTTATTATCAGGTATTAAGACTTACTATAAAACTTAATAAAATAATTACAAACAATAGCCATTTACACAAAGATAGTGAATAAGCCATGGAACAGAATTAAGAATTCGGAATTAAAGAGAAGGAGAAACTCGGAAGAAATCTTCCAGGATGTAAAATAAGACGGCAAAGAAAACAGAAGACAGGAGAGAAAGTTGTAAAGATCAATTCTGGAAGCGCAAACTTTGGCTAATAAGAATTCTAGGAAGAGAGAACACAGAGAAAAAGAAAGAAAATCTTCAAAGAAATGACAATTGACTTTTAAAATGGGCACATATGTTACCTTGATGAAAATTAAAATTAATTAAAAATCACACAGGCAATCACATATCTCATTGTTTATGCACCTACCTGCCTGGAGTATGGATATTACTATATATTACAGTATTGTTCTCTGGTTGTTTTCAATGGAAAAAAAAAAAAAAAAAAAGAATTCGGAAACATCTATACATTCATATCTTTTGATTTATAACAAAAGAGCTACACATTGCAGAGGAAAATGATTGTCATTAAATAAATAATACTGGGCCAACTGGATGTCCTTATGGAAAAAAATTGATTTTTACTCCGACTATACAACAGAAACAAAAAATTAATTTCAGGTAAAGTTGTAGACTTCAATAAAAAGGCTAAAATAACAAAGATTCTCAGAGAGTATATAGAAAATATCTTTATACTGTGGGTTAGGCAATTTATTAAGCAAACCACTGAAAAAAGTAACCATAAAGAAATTAGTTGGGCATAGCATGCCTATCATCCTAGCTACTCAGAAGACTCAGGCAGGAGGATGGCCTGAGAACAGGAGTTCAAGGTTGCAGTGAACTATGATCATATCACTGCACTCCAGCCTGGGCAACTGAACAAGACCTTATCTCTTAGGAAAAAAAAAAAAATCCAACAAAGCAAACAAACAAACAAAAAGCTAACCATAAAGAAAATGATTTATAAATTATAATCTATTAAAATTAGCAACTTCTATTCATCCAAAGATATCATTAATTGAGAGGGGGGAAAAAGGCAATTCAGAGTAGAAGCAAGTATTAGTAACACATATACCTGGCAAAAAACTTGTGTCTCAAATATATATATGTTTGTATATGTATATATACCATGTTAAATTAATATAAAAACAATATTATTAAAAATGGGAAAATTCTAAATGGCATTTCATAAAAGATTACATCAAAAAGGCCCAAAAAATGTGAAAATGTTCTCAACATTACTACTACCAGGGAAATGCAAATTAAAATAAGAACAAAATACCAAGATTCACCCACCAGAATAAGTAAATTAAAATATTTAAAAATGATAAAATTCTGCATTGGACAGAATAGACAGTAAATTGATACCCTCATGCAAATTGCTGGTGAAATTATAGCTCATACATCTGCTTTGAAAAACCCTTTGGCATTATCTAACAAGCTCAATTTATATATACCCTATGGTCAAGAAATTCAACTCTGGTTATTGACTCAGCAGTAATATGTGCACCAAAATACACATATCAGGATGTTCCTAGCACTTTAATTTATAATAGCCAAAAATACAAAAGAAATTAATTGCCTATCTAAAAAGCAAATAAGTTACAGTTAATGGGAAACTATACAACAATGCCATAATAGTTTCATGCAACAGCAATGATAAAAGAGCCAGACACACACAAACATATTGCTAGATAATTCCACTTATATGAAATTTTAAAAATAGACCAAACTAAGCTAAAACTAAAGTCAGAATCGCAGTTTCCTTTGGGTGGGGGTTCTAAGTGTGAGAAGACACAATGACACTCTGGGCGTAGGTCATGTTCCACATCTTGAGCTGGATAGTGGCCACATGAGTTTGTTTACTTTATGAAAAATCACACTGTTTTCCTCAGTTTGTTCACTTCATGTATGTATGTTTTACTTAAGTTAAAAAGATTGCTTCTAAAATATCAGAGAGATAAGAAGAATGGTGACAGGTTTTGGGGATGTGTGACAGGAGACAGGGAAGAGGCTAATTTTCAGGACGAGTAAGATCAGCAGTGGATGGGGCTTAATTCAATGTGGTATTTGTTCAATTCACATAATATCCTATGACAATAAAATCACTTAAATGACCTGCCTTTCTGCAAGCAATATGGTCAACCTCTAAACTCATTTCCATTTTATAATTTAATTTAAAAAGCAAAAAAAAAAAAAAAAAAAGTATTACATCAGTCTTAACCAAATTTGACCCTAATTTATGACTATACTAATGGCAAAAACAAAAGAAATTTTAGGAAACTACCATGTATTTAGTGTTTACTGTGTAATAAAACTTTATGAAGATTATCCTTTCAATTATGTCAAGAGAGAGAGAAAGTATCTGATATTCAAGTACAAGTATTTTTAACTAATATACATCTTCATTTCACTTACATCAATGTGTTTCTAGAGCATATATCATTTTTATTCATTTTAGCCTCCTAAAGATATAAGGAACTTTTCCTTCATTATTTTAATTGATTGACATTTGTTACTACCATAGCGATAAGCTATAGACTTGAAGCTAACCATTCATGTTTTATATATGCTATAGAAACTGCTTCGTGTAGTACTTATAATTCAAAGTCACAAAAGAATTTAATATGTACTGAAATAAACAGACAAGCCCCTCTCACAAAGATGTTCATATCTGTAAGGGAAAATGCATTTGTATAGGCAACAGGTTTCTTAGGCCAAACTAAGATGAGTGCGGGAGTATTTTTTCCAACCCCGGCCCCCAGCTAGCCGGCCTCCCAGGGAGGCATGAGGGAGGCATGAGTCAGCGCACTTACTTAACCAAGGTGTCATCTCCTGTATAAACCCATGTGATCACGCTTTCCCATGGCACGTTGCCACTATTGTTCAGAGCCATAGATAAGCGCTCGCCATGTTCTCGGCCATGTTTTTTGCTGCTGCTATATCTGTGTCCCCCCCCCCAATAAAGAGCACGTCTCACCTGCCTGCTGCCACTCACCTTTTCTTCCGATTTCTAAAGGCTGCACCAAAGCACGTGCTTGCCACAGAGCTACCTGCTCACAATGCCCTAATTCCTTCAACCTGGGAATATGTCACTCTCCATTGTAAATGTGATGTGATGAAGTTTAGAATTCTGAGATGCAGAGATTAGCCTGGATTATCTGGGTGGGCACAATGTAATCACAGGAGGGTCCCTATAAGAGGGAGGCAAGAGGGTCCGAGTCTGAGAAGGTGATGTGATGACAGAAGCACAGGCAGAGTGATATGAAGAAGGGGCCAAGAGCCAAGCATTAGAGGGGGAGGGGTACCTCTAGAGGCTAGCAAGGGCAAAGATCTGGGCTCTGCTGCTTGCAACCCAGAAGGGTCAGCCCTACCATTCATTCTGTTTTAGACTTTTGACCTCCAAAAATGTAAGATAATAAATGAATGTTATTTTATGATACTCCGTTTGTGGTAATTTGTTACAACAGCAGTAAGAAAGAAACAAATGCATATGATAATGTACTTCTCTGGATCTTTGGCTTTCTAGAAATCACAAGCTTTGTACTCCTAATAGTACAGCAGTATCAAAATCATGGCTTTTCTCTCCAATTGTTAAATGTTATAGGAACAGACACAAAGTCTACAGTACAGCAAGTAATTGGGCTGCTTTCCTTTGCAAATTATGAAGCAATGCCAGTATATCAGTAGGCATGGTTATGAGAGGTAATGTGGCCATATCTAGTATATCAGCAATTAAACAGGAATTTACCTCCATTTCAATATCTCCACTTTTCCACCTACTTTAACTTGAATCACAATCAGTATTCCTGAACTTGCTTTTATCATCCTTTAATCTCTACCCTGGTGATAGAGTGCTCTATAAAAAGTATAAACTTGATTATGTTTCATCTCTATTTAAAATTCTCCTAGATTTTCCTTTATTTGGAAAACCATTAATAAAGATCACTATCATTAACAAAATTATTTACATGGCCTTCATGACTTGACACAATCAGGTTTGTACCTTTCTAATCTGTCTCCTTTCAAACCCTTTGTCTATTACTGCACTCGTATACTTCCCCCCTACTGTTTTGCACAGACTATTAGTCTCCTTACATAAGCCTACTCTGCTGTCTGCACACTGACTCACCTCCAATCACCTGGTTAAATCCTACTCATCTTTCTGAACTCAACTCAAAAGGCATTTCCTTGGGGAAGCCTTTTTTACTTTATCTCAGATTAGGCGTTTCATAATCTTCAAAACAACCCTGAACCTTCCTTCACAGAAGTTAACAAACCACAATTAACTAATCGTGCAATTGGAATTATTCATTTTTGTTTTCCCTGCTGGAACATGAGCTCTGTGAGTTGAGGCCCTTTGTCCTGTGTACTGTTCTACCTGCTCAATGCTTAGACTAATGTGTTGTACATGAAGATATTCCTTCCATAATTTGTTTCATGAATACATGAATGAAAAGGTTTTGAGCCAGACAACCTGAAATTTGCAGCCCAGTTCTACCCATTTGTAACTATTTTTACCTTATTCATCTTGTATTCCTTCTTCGTAAGCCTCACTCTTTATTATCTATAAAATGGGGCAATGACATCTTTTTCAGGCAGGTTTTGTTTGGGGCATAATATAGGTAAAGTGTTTGGCACAGAATAGGTGCTTGATAAACATTAGTGTTAACTATAATCAATCTTCATCTTCGATTATCTTATTCCACAGGCATCCTAAACTCTGCTTCTCAAAGTGTGGACAGCAATCCCCATGAGTTTGTCAGAACTGAAGACTCTCCAGGCCCACTCAGACCTATTTAATCAGAATCTAATATTAAACAAAATTCCTCAGTGATTTCCCCATTAAAATGTGAGACCCACCACCGCCAGTTTTTCACTTGTTGCAGAACTTGGGGAGATATCCTAAGATTTATTTTTAATTCGTCATCTAATGTAATTTGATTAAATGGAAGAAAGGAGACTGAGAATTCTTCCATTATTAACTTTGTCTTTGACCAGACATTCTTTATTAAAAAACACCTCCTTTTGAAGTTGACCTTTTGCAGAATGGTCAGATAGCTTGCAGGCCCATAGCTAGCTTCCTGGTTGAGGAACATCACCTTTCTAAGAAATATTTGTACTTACCTTTCTTTGAAAAAAATGAAAGCCTTTTACTACAATGTGTCTGCAAGAGTAACGGCAGGGACTGCAGCTCAAGCAAACAGCATCACCAGCCAAGATTCCCATGGGATGAGTGCCCAAATCAATAGTGTAGATAACACAATTACTGCTTAACAAATTGTATCCAAGTTTCCCTGAGATGAAATCTCCCAGATTTTATTGTTGAGATAGAAACAGTATTGTGAAAGAATGAGCCCCAAGTGTCTGGAGATTAAGGGAGATTGTCGGAGAAATTTAGTAGTGTGCAGGGATGGGGAGCATTTTTCTTATTATTCAACTAAGTGTCATATAGTAATTTCTTCCAGGTTTCATCTCAAAGGCATTGGTCTGTGTCCTTTCTTGTTTGGCATCCCCATAGAGCTGAACCAGGAACTAAAGTCCCTTTGAAGTTAATGGGAGTTCTGCACTCGGATTAGCCCTACAGGATTTGTCTAGCAAAGCAAGAAACAGGCCCTTTATTTATATTGCTGTTTGTGTAATCACAGGGGAAACAACTATTACTCAGCAGGATGGCTCTTATAGCAGTAGGGATATTTGCAGTCTTAAGTCTACTTTAGCTTGTTTTTCTCTCTCTCTTCATTAGTCAGTTAGTGCTGGCAACATATTCTTAGAATAAGAATGCCTGCCTTAACTGGAAAAGCACTGGACAAATAGCAGATAGCCAAGAGACTTGCATTCTAGCCTCAGCCCTGGTACGTATTAGCTGTGTATCTTTGGGGAAATCACTTTTCCTCTCTGGGCTTTAAGGAAACTGGATAAGATAATGTCTAAAGTTCCTCCCAGAGGAAATTTCTATGATTCAAATGATTAATGATTATAAAGAACTCCCTAAGTGGACATATAGGAGTAACATTTATCGGGTGTCTAGAGGGTGGGAGGGGCGAGGAGGGGATGGGTATATACAACCACAAGGAGCAAGATGTGCAACATTTGGGGGATGAACATGCTTGAAGTTCTTATTCAAGGGGGGAGGGGGCATGAGCAATATATGTAACCTTAACACATGTACCCCCGTAATACACTAAAATAAAAAAAAATAAATAAATAAAAAAGAACTCCTTTACAAAGAAAGAAAAGATATCAAGAGAAGTTTTCTTACTACAATTAAAGATGGCATTTGGGGAGTCCATGAAACATCTGCAGTTACATATACAATTGTGTGTGTTTGCTTTTGTGTGCTCATAGAGAGAAGTGTTCGTGATTGAATAGGTCTATGAGGTATTGCAGGAAGAATATGATAGAAGCACAAATTGAGAGTCAAGAGTGACTATTTGAAAGGAAGCTTAACATTCTCTACAAAGAATTTTCTTTATTTCTTAAATAAAACATTTTAACATACATTTCTAAACTTTTAATAGTGATTAACTTGGGCTTACACCACTAACATATACTCTATACCAACATATACCTGGGATAATTCATCCTGTGTTTGGCATATTCCGTGAATTGCTTTATATAATTGAATTGTAAACAAATCCAAACCAGTGTGAAAAATACTACTTTGGAGGCATCTTAGCAGTTATAGAAAATTAGAGAAATACAGAAAACACAATCAGTTTCTACAAGAGAAGCTTATGTAAGTTTGTAAGGATAACACTGCTGTTCTGGGAAAGAATAATTTTAAAGGTGTAATTTTATATAACTGAAGGCTTCTGACAAGTGCTTTAGATTTATTTCTTTCATATTGTTCTGAAATTGAATTCTATCAAATGCCATACATATCCTTGAAGAAAATGTGATTTGCCACAGCCAAGACTTTTTTGTTTACCCTATCATTTGAAAGAGAATATCTGACTGCAAACATGTCTATGCAAGTTGATTTGCTTTTCATATGTTTTGTAGATACTGTTATCTGCGATTAGATTCAGCTCTGTGAATAATTTTGGGGCCACATAATTATTTTGAAGGTGTTAGGCACATTTCAGATGAAAATTTTGCAAATGAAGTGACGCTGGCATTGCTTTAAATCCTATCTTTCTAGGCTTGTTGTTCTAATCTATATTTTACTTGGGTGATAAGTGGAGAGATTTTGTGCTTTCAATAAACATTGCCTTGTGGTTTTATTTTAAAAACTGCATCTTTAAATCAAGAGGAGACAGATGGAAGCTCCATTGCTTAAACAAACAGCTGCACTTTTCTTCAGGGCAAAAACCCAGAAGCATAGTCTTGGGAATAGCTTAAGCATCTTCCAGAAAAATCACAATCTTCTTTCCAGCAATACAATCACTTTTACAGATTTGCTTTATAAAATTAAATAGTAGAGTTTTTAAGTTCCTCTAATGCAAAAGCAAACCCATCACTGTCTCGCAGCTCTGAATGATTATTCTAATCTAGCTGTTGAGAGAGAGAGTTCAATGGTTGCTACTACCAGGAACTTTTGTCCCAGTTTCCCAACCAGTTTTAATATATAGGTGCCTCTCTTCTAACTTCCAGAAAGCCTTGAACTTGACTGTCCTCACGGGGAGAAACAATGATAGTGAGGGATGGGGACCCTGGAACCAAATGCTTCAATCCAGGAACTACGTGCCTTTATAGGCCATACAGACTCCGAGGAACAAAAATAGAACCCTTCCATTATCTGTTGAGACACACCGAAGTAAATTGTATCCCACTCTTTTATTCAGTATCTGCTGAATTAGGTTCAAAGCCCGCTCATTTCTTTGGGGGCAAAGAAGACAATTAGAATCTTTGCTTAGCTGATTCAATTTAAAATTTAGACTTTATTGATGATTTTTCTCTGGCTGATTGCAAAAGCTGCTGGCACACCCCCCAGCCTGCAATTATCTATAAATAAATAAAGTTGTATGCTAGTGTGGTCAGAATGAACACAGCCTGTCTCAGGCCGTTGAGACGGCGATCGGAAGAGTGTTATGTTGCTGTATGGAGAAGTCAGAGATGTATCAGTGCAGCTTTGGGCTGCTAATATGCCCAAATGAAAATATATATAATGTGCTTTTGTATATAAAGTATATGAAAAGCATAGGAAAAGTATTTCCTCATTCTTTTTTAAGGATATTCCTCTTTCTAAATAAGTATTTAGAAATCAGTTAATTAGCTGTTAGGTTAAAGGTTTTGATAACTTTTTAATTAATTGATGGATACCAAGGATTTAATAAGAATTAACTCTCATTCTCTAGGCATGTGCTTATTGTTGCAACTAGAACAAGATAATAAAGGTCCTACTGTTACTGCGCTTATAGTTTTAAGATTTTATTTCTTAGTTTTTCTTTTTTCCTGTGGGAGGTTGGGGGAAGGGCTTGGAAACAGGTACCACATAAATAATGAAAATAAAGGATCATGAGTGATGAGAGAGACAAAGTACAGGACTCCTTCTTGGCTGCCCCTCTCTTCTGTTACTGTTTCCTTCCCTGCTTTGCTTGACTGAATTCCACTCAACCTTCAAGTGTCATGTTCTGGGCAAAGCTTTTGCTGACATTGGATAGCCCTATCATAGACTTCATGTAGTCTGTACTTTTATTCATAGCAGTTGACGTGCTGTTACTTCATTCATATGTCTTTTTTTTCCCACTAGATTATAAATTACATAAGAGTGTAAACCTTAACTCCTTTGTCATCACATCTGAGTGCCTCAAACTGTGTATGGCAAATAGCAGTAGTATTTAATGAGCTAACATGTCACATGCTGTTGATATGATTTTATATACAGACTCATTTGTTAACCCACCCAAAAGCTATTTTAGGAACGTACTATAATATTTTAGGAAATTACTGTAATATTTCCCTTTTTTTCAGATGGAGAAGCAGAGACAAAGAGATGTAAAATAACTTCTATAAACTGGCACAGCTGATAAGGGACCAAGTCTGGATTTAAACCCAGGCATTCTGGCTTCAGACTTTGTGTTCTTAATCACACGCTTTACTGCCTTTTTAGCTAACACTTTGTTAAATGAATGAATGAATGAATGAATGAGCTAGACAAACCAATACCAGAGTGCTTACCTACTCCAGCAGTTATACATACCTTTTGAAGAAGTGAGAAATGAAATGAGACCTGAAGGATGAGTAGGACGAGTGAAATTTTGTCCAAGAGGTTGGGCAAGAAAGGTGGAGGTTCAGGAAAGTGTGTTCCAGGTAAGACAAACCTCATGGATGAAAGTTTGGAGATGTACAAGTGCACATGCTTCTAGAAATGAGTGTAAGTTCGTTTCATCTGGCATGCGTGCAAGGTGTGAGGGAGCTCGGTAAGATGCGAGGCTGTCGATCACGGCAGGGCTTACATTATAGAATGCTTTATAAATGTTTTTGAGGGATATTCATGGAATTTTACTGAAGGGCTTGAAAGGGAGGAGTGCCCCAACCTGAACTGCATTTTGAGAACATTGCTGTCTATAGTGGAGAAAAGCATTTTAAGGGTACAAGACCAGAGCAAAAAGGGGAAGATGTTATAGAACTTGAGATGGAGGATTTGGTGACCTGAACTAGAGTGGTAGCAGTAGGAATGGGGAGAATTGTCTGCATGTAAGCAATATTTAGATTTAAGAGACAAAAGGGCTTTGTGATTGAATATAGGAGTATAAGGGAGAAGAAGTTAAGTGTTGCTAGTTAATGAAATAGGAAGCTGAGGGAGGGAATGAGGAGGAAAAGATCAGTACAAAGTCGAGGCACCAGTGTGGTACTCTTGTGATCACGAATGATAACAGTGGAATATGTTTCTCTTGAGCTTAAGAGATGGGTCCAGGCTGCAGATATACATTTGGGATAATTTAAGTAGCAACTGAAGTCATGGGAGTCCAAGGCAAGAGCAAGAATTACCAGGACAGATGGCTCAGGGCTTGTCCAAGTGAATTATAACAAGTTTGTTATTTCTTAGCCTCAGGTTCCTGTGCTGTAAAATGTCAATACGAGAATGTACTTCACAGAGTTAATGTTAGTCTGTTATGAAACAACTGTGAAAACCTCTGGCAAGTGGAGTATATAGACAGAAGGTTAGTTCCTTCCCTTTGTTTCTATATGGTTAATATGATTTTGTTTTTTAAGTAATCTCGCAAAGGGAAAAATAAAATTGAAGAGTAGACTTTAAAGTCTAAAATACAAATAAAGTATTATCTGTGTATAAACAATAGATTAATCTGCTGCATTTTTAATTTAACTTTTTTTCATTTTTTAAATTCTACTTATTTTTCTAATTGGCCCTCATTTCATTATTTTTTTATTTTTTCCCTTTTATGGATCTTTTTTCCTTTTAATAATTATAAACAAATTTACTATTGACTATCCTCCAGCAAGTATTATGGATTATTACAGATTATCAAGGATTATGTTAGGAGTTGGTAGAAGAAAGATAGGATTCTATATATTAATTAAATGTAGATTCTTATTCAAATGAAAAATGTAAGAGACTAAAATTTAAAAATAAATACAATGAAATACTATAAACTCATTTAGGCTCACTCTCAGATCTCCTTTTGACTTTTATTCTGTTGTTATTATACCTAAAATATATTCATTCTTATGGATTAATAAATATATAGGAGCCATAATCCATATATTGTAAAATTTGGTTCAGTAACAGAAAGGAAATCATCTCTCCTGATTAGAAGGATTGAGAGATGCTAGAATGAATTCTAGAAGAGGTTTTCCTAAAGTGAAAAGGAAAAGGATATTTTTGACTACATTCTTCAATATAATAGCAACTTCAAGTCAGCTATCATATATGGGGCTTAAATGAACCATAGACAATTACAAAGATACAATTATCCCAAATCCATGGCCTGGGTATTTAACATGATCCATCCATTTAAAAGAATTCAATGAGATCTTTGATCAGATAAATATATTAAATTTTTTCCCCACAAGATTTGACAACACAATTACTGCATTAATAAGTTTTCTGCACACACACACACACCAAATTACTGCTTCCTAATTCATTCTAAAGATTTACTTTATGCTAGCTCAGGCCCAGGAGTTGTATCAGTAGCTAAAATGAAATTATAGGGACATTGTGGCTGTAATTCATATGCTTCTGGTTTAGTGAAAGTTTTCATCATTTTAAAATGCCTGACCATAATGGAAAATGACTGCATAATTTTTCTTTAAAAATCTCTCTTCAGTTCACTGGATACATATAGCTTCAGCCTTCTATGTCCATTTTGGAGTAGTTCAGAAAAAGTCACAAAGAAATTTACACCAAGTTGGAAAATGTCAAGTACATTTAATATTATGTTTGACAGCTGCTAGGCAGATTTCTTCATGCAGTTTCTTCATTCTATTTCTTTATATGTGTGAAGGCTTTTCCTCACAATTGATATGCATAGATTCATTAAGTAAACCAGCTTTGTGACTTCTTTGTGATAAAGTTGAATTCTGCATTCTGAATTTCCTGTTCCCTTTGAGCTGGTCACCAAAAATGATTCTTTACTGTTGTATCTCTTTCATGGCCCATCACAACACTTCTTTGGCTGTTCCTGCTTTAGGAGGGGCCATGAATCTCAGTGGCATTTCTGAAATGATTCTGAATTGGTCATATTACCCAATCCCTACCCCGATTCCACTTGTCTACTAGATTGTTCTAGGTGTCCCAGGGAAGGGAGGAAAGCTCCCTGAACTCGCCAAGTGGGTTCTTGGCTTTGTGCAGGAAAGAATTTGAGTGCATGCCGACTAGTGACAAAAAATTTATTGACACAGAGACAGACAACAGAGTAGGGGTCTTCTTCGAGCTGGAGGGGCACTCCTTATGGGACAATGTTAACATTTTTAATGTTCAAAAACCCTGTTGGGGAACTGTCATACATGACCCTTATTGTCTTGTGGTCAGGACATAAAGGTTAATAATCATAAACTACTATTACATAATTCTAAACACTAACAGTTTGCAAGGCATCTGGTTTAGTAATTCATCCATCTTCAGGGGGGTCATAGGCTGGTGACTTGCTGGGGACTTCCTTGTTCAAGGTGATCAGGGTCTCATATCGGTCCATATGGCTGTACTCAGGCTCTCTGTACTTTCCTTTCTGCCTCATCCCTACATGACCTTTAACCACTCCACACCCCCGATTTCTCTTGTCTACTGGATTGTTCTAGAGATCAGCACTTTTCCTATCTACAAGCAGCTCACAATCTAACCAAGTTAGACATAAATATAACTAAATATTACAGAACATACTGCCATAAAGGTAACAGTTTTTAAAAAAAGTGCTTGTGAATCATGGAAAAAAATTGTTAAACTTCACCAAGGTTGTGGAGTTGTCTAGATATTACAGATGCCATTTAATCTTGGCCTTCAAGAATGAGAGGAGTGTTAGGGAAGGCAATTCAAACAGGAGATCAGGCAGAAGTTTGAAACAAGAAAAGGCACAGACTGGGGAGAAGGGTGACAAATAGCTTGGTGTGTTTAGACTTTAGCACATAGAATGTGGGGGGAGGGGAGCAGCTGCAGTAAATGAAGGTGCTGGGAAGGGAGACCGAGGCCAGGCTGGAAGAGCAATTGAATGAGTGATGAGGAATTTGGGGGAGCCTCAGAATGTTTTTCAGAAGTGATGAAAGGAGAGTTCACTGGCTCCAATGCATTTTACTGAAGATTAGGTTGGTAGCAGAAATTGGATTGCAAATGTTCAGGTGAGATGCTCTCAAACTTTAGGACATCTAAAAGCTACTTGGTGAACATGTTAAAACAAAGCTGCTGAATTCTCAATCAACATGTGCAGAGTAGGGCTCAGGAGTCAGCATTTGAAATAAATGAGCAACTTAGGTGATTCAGGAAGTACCTATGGTGATTCTGCTGGAGTTAGTTTAAGGACTATACCTTGAGAAATAGTGGATTGATGCTATTTGTGGAAAGTAAGCAGAGGCCATGAGAGTAGAATTTTTATTTTATGGAGAAGTTGGCAGTGAGCACAAGAAATGGTTAAAATAAGGGCTCTGGAGTCAAATTTTGTAGATTTACATCTTGCTTGGCTTCAGCACTCATTCCTGTGGGATCTTAGGAAAATCATTCTGTATTTCAGTTTTTCCTCACATAAAATGGGAGCAATCATAGCAACCAGGTCTTAGATTTTTTTTTTTTTTGAGATAGGGTCTCATTCTGTCACCCAGACTAGTGTTTAGTGGCATGATCATAGCTCACTACAGCCTCCAACTCCTGGGCTCAAGTGATCCTCCAACCTCAGCCTCCAAGTGTCCAGGACTACAGGTGCATGCCACCACTCCCAGATAAATTTTCTTGTTTTTTGTAGAGATGGGTCTTGCTATGTTGCCCAGGCTGGTCTTGAACTCCTGACCTCAAGTGATCCTCCTGCCTCAGCCTCCCAAAGTGCTGAGATTATAGGTATGAGCCACCACACCTGGCTTCATGGAAGTTGATAAGGCATATATAATGGTTAGAATTAAAGTACTTTGACTAATTCCTGACACATAGTAAGTGCTCAGTACATTTTAACAATTATTATTATTACTGACATTATTTGAGGAAGCAGCAGCATAAAGAAAATATTATTTTCAAATATTCAAAGTGTCTGCCTAGAAGATAAAGGAGAAATGCATATGCAAAGAAATCCATTCTTGAATCTGGATCTCAAGAGTTGGAGGAATAGATGGAATGAATGACACAGGTGGGGTATACCTTACTGAGAAAGAGATATGGTTACGTTTCAGAATTCAAAGCAAAGAGAGAGAATTAGAATTACAAATGTATTCCCATTGTCCAGCTCTGTGTACTAAGGTCCTGGAAGCAAATGCAAACATTTTCAATACCATTACCCTAACCTTTCTTTGTGATAAGAAAAGGGTAATATAATTTGCCTCGGCAGTTTTGAATTTGTCCTCCTTCATTACCATAAAAATTCCATAAGTTCCTTAATTTCAGGAGATGTCTTCTCATATTTCATTGAGAAGATCAAGAGGTGTCTGAATTTTATGTCCACTTTCTCACGTTCTATACATTTTATTACAGTGTCTCTCATTATCTATGGATTCTCTCTACCCTTACTTCTGTCATGATAGGAATCATCTCTTTTCTTAACCAAATCTAGTTCCTTTGCTTGGCCTCGAGTCCCTTCCTTTCTTTCTCCTCTGATAAACTTTGCTCCATCAATTTCTCCTACTTTCCTTCATTTTTCATCTCACTCTATTTTTTTCTATTTTCTCTTCTCATACATTTATTTACATCTCTACAAATTTACCACTGATAACTAATACCTTTTTATCAATTTTTACACATTCCTAAATTCATTTTCCTTCTTTTGACCACAAATATCTTGATGATAACTGATGAATTCTTAATCATTTAATCCAAATACTTTTAACCCTTTGCACTCACTTGCTTTTTTCTAGATTCCTTTATTCTACTCAGGATTTAATTTTTTTTTAATACCCCAGATCTTACAAAGCACGGTAGTAGAATAAAAAAACTGGAGTTTCTTTTCATACAAACTTATTTATTTGGATTTTTTTATATTTCAAATTATTGATACATTCAAAGAGTAATTTTAATCTCTATAATTTTTCATAGTGTGATATTTTTTTAAACATTCACCCACATGAAGACCTGGTTTACGTTCATATGTTGTTTCATAAATATAAATTGTCTCCCTTCTCCCTCCTTTGATTTTTTCTGTTAGAACAAACAACACAATCTTTGTGTTTTTTGTTAGGGCGAGGTGCGATTATATGGAGCTTTCCATAAGATGTGGGTCTCCCCCCTCAGATCCCTGTTGAACACTACAATTATTTGAACACCATAGTTTTAGGCTGTCAGTACCAATTTGATGGTGAGTAGACGTGTAGCCCATTTTCCAGATGAGCATTGTAGGGGGAAAGGATTACCTCTATCCCTTTTTAGGGAGAGGCAAAGAAACACACTGTAACCAAAATGTCTAAAAAAAAATTTTTTTTTTTTTGTTAATGGTAGGTGAACAGGCGGAAGAGGGGAGAAGGGGACGTGTACGCACTTTCATGGTGGGTGCAGGGCGCACCACTTGAAGACTGGACACGCTTGAAGCTCTGCCAGAGCAGGGTGGGGAGGGAGGCAGGGGCAAGATATGTAACCCTAACAATATTTGTACCCACAGAATTTGGGAAAACATAAATAAATAAATTTTTAAAAAAATATGGAGCTTTCCATCTAAACGTTGCTCTAAGTTAGTGCATAATAACCTACCCCTGGAAGTTAGTGTACCATCTCTGCATTTACATTTTACTTGTCCTTTCATGCTAATGAAAACAAGAAAAGATACTGGAAAAATAGACAAAAATCCCCCTTCCCCCCTAGGCAAAACTACGTGTCGAGTGTGGCTCGACATTCGAGCTGCTACCGATGCTAACCCTGTCGAGTCACACTCAACATCTGAATGCAAAGGGTTAATAAATCTTCTCCCTTCATGATCTTTCTATATAATTTGACATTCTTCACCTCATTTGCCTTGTTAAAAGTCCCTCATCCTTTGGTTTCTATGTTCTTCTACTTAACACTTGTCTGTATTTTCTTTCTCCGCATAGCATATTTAAGGATTGAACATAAGCATTCCCTAAACTTATTGCTTTTGCTCTTTTTTTTTTACTTTTCTCTGTTCTTTTCTTTAATCTTGCCTGTTTATGTGGCTGCAATTATCACCTTCACTCAGACACCTTTCAAATGTAGAATTTATATTGAGTGCCTCCACTAGGATGTCATGTGGCACCTCACACTTACGGGTAAATTGCAGCAGCATCTTAAACTTCATCTTCCACTCTCATGTCCTGTCTTTTTTACTTCAATTTTGATGGGAATTTTGCCATCATTCTCCAACTTACTTAGATTTAAAACTTGGATATAACTATTCCCCTTCCCAGTGCTTCAAGAACTATTTCCAAAATATGTCCAAGACTTCCAAGTCTTATTTTGACTTCATCTTTCATTTCTTTTCTCTTCTTTACATAGTGTCTGTCTGGAAAGTATCCAGACATTGGTTAATATAACAAGAACAGTTTGTGCTACTTCCATGTAACCCAGTGGCCAAGGTGAGTGGCCTGGAATGCGCATGCGTGAACAATGCCCATTCCACTGTACTAGTCAGTGGGGCACTAGATGCCGTGGAGTGAGCATGCAGTACTGTGTGGTGTCACATTCAAAATGACTGAGGGAGTAGAGCACCAAATCTGCATCACATTTTGCGTTAAGCCTGAACATTCCTCCACAGAAACTATTAGGATGATTCAGAAGGTATTGGGGTAGGATGCAATGAGTGCAGCAGAAATAGAAGTGTGGCACAAATGCTTCATAGATGGTCGAACATCTGTTGAAAGTTATCCACCGATTAGCCTGCAAATAGCAGAACACCTGAGAATGTTGAACATGTAGAGGTTAGGTTAAGAGACACTGGGAGAACTGTGTGAGGGTCCCAAGGTGCCTAAAGAGGACTGAGGTGTCATGTTATTGACCTACATACAATGTGTCTTATATCTTGTACCTTCTGCAGTAAATGTCTCTATTTTTCATATTACATGGCTAGATACTTTCCGGACAGACTTTGTATATTAAAGCTACCACCCTATTTCATACTCTTTGAGCTGTTGCATGCAGTTGAGGAAGTTGTGCATTGCACCATTTTAAGGGTGCTTGTCACAAAGAATATTGAATAGTGTCTACGACCATACCACCCTGAACGTGCCCGATCTCATCTGATCTTGGAAGCTAAGCAGGGTCGGGCCTGGTTAGTACTGGAATGGGAGAATATTGAATAGTGTTCCTTCAGTTCCATACTGAAAAACCTGCATAAATGCATGCAAATTTCCTGTACACCCTCACTAGCTGAACCATTGACATCGATTCATAACCAGTCTTCTAACGTGCAGTCTTCTATTTGAACTAAATGACTCTGCTGATTATCTTCCTGAAGGTTTAGTTTCAATCACACCATGGTCCTAATTAAAAGTCTTCTATGTCTTTATCATATATTACAGATAATATCAACTTCTTAATGTTGTAATAAAAGTCTTTGTAAAAATGCCCCCAACTTCCATTCAAATCACAAAAAAGGATCTTCTAGTCTTTTGAAACACAATCATCTTTTTGAATATTTCCATAAATTAATTAAGGGCAGTTTGCTATTTGAGATACAAATTGGTTGCTATTTCACATACAAATTAGAGTTAATTTAAACACAAATGAGCTAGAGCTAGTTCAGATATCCAAGGAAGTGTAAAAACGGCCCAACATAAAACAAAGATAAATAAAAAATAAACCAAATCTCCTGAAGTTTGAGAATCAATTCAGCTCTTCAGACTCTCAGCACCAAGAATTCCTGAGGTTTCCCTCTAATACTGTTACCTCTGGGATCAGCTATCAGCAGCTCCCAATACCTGTGTATCTCAGTTAAAAATACAAAATTTGAAAAGAGACTGGTGGCCTAGCTTAGATCAGCCTTCACCTCAGCTGTAGGTAGCAGGACAGAGAAGTAAAGCACACAGATGGATGCAAGGACTCACCTATGTGCATTGGGGCAGGTCCTAGAGGAGCAATAATTAAAGGTTTTGTTAATACTAATCCCTTTGCATGTAATGTCTCCTTCATTGCATCAATGACTGTTATAATCCCTTAGGTATTGTGGAGCCATTTCACAGTCATTTCCTTAATTGAAACATTCCTTAATCATTTTAAGAGATCATGGACCCTCTTTCATCTGAATTCCCTAAATATGGACATAATATATCAAACATTATATTTATTCACCTTATACACCACATTTGTGTCAACACTGCAAGCCCACAGCAACTCATTAGCTCTTTCAGGGAAAATTTTTTAGCCTCACTTTTCTTTTATCATCTCTTTCTGTAGCAGGTACAGCGATGTCCTCATTAGAGTCAGTTCTCAGTAAATAATTGTTGAGTGAAATGAAAGTATTGTCTTAAGTTATTTTATCATAAATACAGAGAAAGAACTCCATCCTGATCTTTAAGATCATTCTCTCCTACTCTACACTCCACTCTTCTTCCTTCCCTGACCGCTTCTTACTCTGGACACTTTTTTTTATGAAAAATGTTTAAAATTTGTATGAATTTAAAATATACAAGTGCTATTTTGTCATATGGATATGTTGCACAGTGATGAAATCAGGGCTTTTATGGTATCCATTACCCAAATAATGTACATTGTACCCATTATGTAATTTCTCATCTTCCACCCTCCACCCAGTCCCTCACCCTTCTGAGTCTCCATTGTCTATCATTCCAAACTCTATATCCATGTGTGCACATTATTTATCTCCCACTTATAAGTGAGAACATGTGATATTTGTCTTTCTGTATCTGATGTATTTTCCTTAAGATAATGGCCTCCAATTTCATCTATTTTCCTTCAGAAGACATGGTTTCCTCCTTTTTATGGCTGTATAGTATTCTACCATGTACATATACCCCATTTTCTTTATCCAATCATCCACTGATGAACACTTAGGTTGCTTTCATATCTTTGCAATTGTGAATAGTGTAATAAACATAGGAGTGCAGGTATCTTTTTGATATAATAATTTCTTTTCCTTTGGGTAGATTCCTAGTAGTGGGATTGCTGGATGAAATGATAGTTCTTTGAGAAATCCCCACACTGATTTCTGTAGAAGTTCTATTAGTTTACATTCTCAGCAGCAGTATATAAGAATTCCCTTTTCTCCACATCCTTACCAACATGTGCTATTTCTTGTCTTTCAATAATAGCTATTCTGACTGGGGTAAGATGATATCTCATTGTGGTTATAATTTGCATTTCTCTGATGATTAGTGATATTGAGCATTTTTTCATATCACTATTGGCCATTTCTATGTCTTTTTTATACTACTTTTATACTATTTTTATACTATGTCAAAGTATTATGGGAGTACAGATGTTTTTGGTTACATGGATCACTTTTGTAATGCTTGAGTCAGGGTTAAAATGTGCCCAACACCCAGATAGTGTTCATTGTACCTCTTAGGTATATTTTTGTCCATCCTTTCCACCTCCATACCCCCTGCTTGATTTCCTTTGAAATTTACCTCTCTCTGTGCATACGTGTGCTCATCAGTTAGCACCAATTACATAGTAAGTACATATGGTGTTTGTTTTTCCATTCTTTAGATACTTCACTTAGGATAATGGTCTCCAGTTCCATCCAAATTATTGCAAAAAGCATTAAGTCATCCTTCCTCATGGCTGACGAGTATTCTGTGGTATACATATTCTACATTTTGTTAATTCACTCATGAAATGATGGGCATTTGGGTTGATTCCACCTCTTTAAATTGTGAATTTTGCTGCAATAAACATTCAGGTACAGGTATCTTTTTGATAAAATGACTTCTTTTCCATTGAGTAAATACCCAGTAGTGGGATTTCTGGATCAAATGGTAGGCTGACCTTTAAATTTTTGAGAAATCTCTGGTGTTTTCCATAGAGGGTGTATTAATTTGCAGTCCCACCAACAGTGTATAAGTCTTCTCTCCACGTGTACATCAGCATCTATTGTTCTGGACTTTTTAATAAAAGACATTTTAACTGTGGTAGGTGATATATCATGGGAGAAAGAAATCACAGATAATACAAACAAGTGGAAAATATATCATGCTTATGAATCAGTAGAATCAACACTGTTAAAATGTCTATACTACTCAAAGTGATCTACAGATTCAATGCAATGCTCCTCAAAATGCCAGCGTCATATTTCACAGATTTAGAAAAAATAATTCTGTGCTTCATGTGGAACAAGACAAGAGCCCAAATAACCAAAGCAATCTTAAGCAAATGGAACAAATCAGGAGGCATCACATTACCAGACTTCACACTATACTACAAGACCATAGTACCCAAATGGGATGGTATTGGCACAAAAACAGAGAAATAGACCAATGGAACAGAACAGAAAACCCAGATATAAAACCATCCACATCTACCCAACTGATCTTTGCCAAAGCAGACAACAATATACACTGGGGAAAAGAATCCCTGTGCAATAAATGGTACTGGCAAAATTGGATACACACATGCAGACGAATGAAACAGGATCCATATTTCTCATGACTCACAAAAATTAATTCAAGAAGGGTAAAAGTTTTAAATGTAAGGCATGAAACCATAAGGATTCTAGAAGAAAATGTTGGGAAAAAATCTTCTATATATTGGCCTAAGCAAAGAATTTATGAGGAAGACCCCAATGGCAATCACTGCAAAAACAAAAATAAATAAATAGAACTAGATTAAATTAAAAAGCTTCTGCACAGCCAAATTAATAATTAACAGGCAAATAGGCAACCTACAGAATGGGATAAAATATTCACAAGCTATATATCTGATAAAATACTAATAATCAGAATCTACAAAGAACTCAATCAAATCAGCAAGAAAAAAATCAAAGAACCCCACTAAAAAGGGGGCAAAATACATGAACAGAAGCTTCTCAAAAAAAGATAGACTAATGGCCAATAAACATATGAAAAAATGCTCAATGTCACTAATCATCAGGGAAATGCATGTCCTCTTCTGAGAAATGTCTATTCATGTCCTTTGCCTACTTTTTAATGGGATTTTTTTTTTTTTTAGTTGTTTGAGCTCCCTTTAAACTCTGGATATTAGTTCCCTGTCAAATGTAAGCTGACTCAGAAGATGTTTTAGAGACATAAGGCATTCTTTGTCAGTCTAGATTTTCTCCTTAATACAGCCCCTCACATTTCCAACCCAGTACGATTCTAAGAGTACATTCCGTATAAATTATTGATGTCTAGATTCTGAAATGTAACATTCTGAATTAAAACCAGCCACTTAATTACACTGCTTGACGCCTGATTATCCCAGATATTGATTTGTATATCTGTGGGATTGATCATTCTTGGAAGCCTGAGGTGCAATATTTCCACCTGCTGTCTCTGTTTTATGGGAAGATTTACATATTTGACTAAATGCTGTTCACATCTTGATGAGATTTAAATTAATTATGCCTAGTATAGGTTTATTTCAAAATGCCCAGTTGCATGATTTACTGGAACAATTCTAAGTTTTGTAAGTTCCATTTAGGTGACCGAAAAAATAATGATTAAAAGAAACAAAGCATGAAACCTGAGTGTCATTACAATGCAAATTTAGTGACGTAACCCAATAAAATATGCCACAAAATGAGCCAAGCATATTTAAAAAAAATGCATTGCTGAAATTAGGCTGCATGGTAATTGCATAAACAGAGTAAGAATTTCATGTTAGTTATTATAAATAGTATAATTTTAGGCAGCCAAACTAAATATATCTGGAGTTGGCTTAAGGAAAGGAAAGAAATTAAGTCACACCAAGAATGGCTGTGGTTATCTTCATATTACTGTGCTCCCAATTTAAACACAGGAGAAAATTCAAAGGTACAAAGGGGCTGACATGTCCCATAAAACTAGCTTGTCATGTGTCAGTCTTTAAATTCAAGAGCTTTGGAAACTGATCTGGCAGCAGAACTGAGCCACCAAGAAAGAGATAGCTTTTAAATGTTTCACTCTTGTGACAACAAATGCCCAGTGTATTATCATTGTCTATTAGTGTTGTTATTAACATGTTGTCAAAATGTACATGTATATATAATAGTAAGTTAGTATAAAATGCTCTGGCAAGTGGTGCTTTCTGTATACACAGTAAATTTTTTCATTAAGTGTTTTGAAATTAAACGAATGCCATCTGTAAAGCTCATGGAAACCTGGAGTTACTATGGAAACAGATGATTGGGGAGACCTCAGGGGAGAACCCCCATAAATACAAGCTGTGAGATTTTCTTCCTTACTTCTCTTGCTTTACCCAGCTTCTTGGGCTTAGCTTGTCATTAATTTTCTGAGAGAGAAATTTTCAAAGTGCTTTGCAGGGCTTATTTTTCTATCACCACCCCAGCATTTTAAAATCTAGTAAACACCATCAGGCCCGATTCACTTATGCAAGGACTCATGATTCTAATTGCTGTTCTCTAAGTATTATATATTGTTTGCACAAAATAGCATTGCTTTGCCTTCAGATAATCAGTTCAATGACAGCTGCAATGAGTATTCCTCCTACTATTTGGTGTCAGGTGCATCCTCGTTGCTTTCCTGTCTTCCTTTTGTGAGTGTTAATTATCTCAGTCTTCTGATCTTAATATTCATGCTGGAACATCTGTATTCCATAGACTATGATGCAAGAAGGCACCTGGATTTCTTCTGTTAGGGTTAAACCCCTGACTTGCTCTTGCTTTATTACCTTTTCCTCCCCTATATCACCACTAATGGAAGTAAGGCCACTAGCCACCTTCCTTGTGCATTTTAGGGCAATGTCAGTGAGGTAACAGATGAAATTCAGAATTTCAGTGGCTTATCACAATAGGCATTTATATCTCACCCACATAATGTCCAAAATGGGAGATCGTGGTTGGCAGAGTCTCTCATCCACGCAGCATTGCAGAAATCCCAGTTCTTCCATCCTGTGACTTTGTCAGCTCCAATATGTGACTTCCAAGGTTGATGCAGTTGCCTGTATCTCATCTGGCAAAAATGGAAAGAGCATGAAGAAGCACACATGGGAGGTTTTCATGAGCCAAACCTACAAGTGACATACATCTACTTTTCTTGCATTCCACTGGCTAGAATTCAGTACCTGACTTCATTTACATGTAGGGAGAGTGGTAAATGCAGTCCAGCTATGTGCTTCTAAATGAGAGGAAGTAGTTTTGATGAACATCTAGCCAATCTCTGCTTCACTATGTGACAGTTCCCTTAAGACAGTTAGTTGGTTAAGAGTATATTTTAGTAAATTAACATTTTGGTTCACTTACGGCAGCTTTTGCTGTGCATGGCTAATGATTGTAAATGATTGAGAATGTACTGTACTTGCAAGTTATACTAGAATTTAAAGGTGAAATACACTGTACAAGAGTCTATGTTCAGACCCAGGTTGTCAAAGTGCCTGTGCTTTGTCCTCTTCAGTAATGCATGGGTAATACTTACACTGATTCAATTTAGAATTTTAATCATGTGCAAATGATTCAGCCCCCCTTTATTTTTCTTTTGCCTACCTGATAAGTGGTACAGGCGGTCCTTGACTTAACAATTTACGATAGTGTGAAAGTGATGCACATTCAGTAGCAACTGCACTTCAAGTACCCATATAACCATTCTATTTCCACTTTTATTACAATATTTAACAAATAACAAGGGATATGTTATGTTATTATAAGATAGGCTTTGTGTTAGATGAACCAACTAGTCTATAGTTACTCAACTGTAGGCTAACATAAGCGTTCTAAGTATGTTCAATGCAGGCGAGGCTAAGCTATGATGTTTGGTAGGTTAGGTGTATTGACTGTGTTTTCACCTTAAAATATTTTCAACTTAAGATAGGTTTATCAGAATGTAACCCCATTATAAGTCAAGATACATCTGTATTTGATTCAAGCCATGAACTCATAGATTTACTTATTGCTCCACTC
The DNA here is from genome assembly GCF_040939455.1 of Microcebus murinus. Classification (NCBI taxonomy): domain Eukaryota; kingdom Metazoa; phylum Chordata; class Mammalia; order Primates; family Cheirogaleidae; genus Microcebus; species Microcebus murinus. The sequence goes on from NC_134107.1 coordinate 84,836,186, forward strand.
ATGCTCTCATTTACCTAACCCAAAACACTGCATTACTATGTCAGCTGTCTGAAAAATACTAAGTGAAGTATCACAAGAATGGAAAAACAAGCACCCCACGTACTCACCATCAAATTGGTATTAACTGGTCAACACTTATGTGCACATTTAGTAGTAACATTCATCAGGTATCCGGCAGGTGGGGGGTGGGGAGGAAGGGATGGGTATATTCACACCTAATGGGTGTGATGCACACCGTCTGGGGGATGGACATGCTTGAAGCTCTGACTCAGGTGGGCAAAGGCAATATATGTAACCTAAACATTTGTATGCTGAAATAGAAAAACATAAAAATAAAATCATTCAGATGTGCCTCTTTAATCCCCAAATTTTCAATTTCATGGGGAAAAATAAATACATATAAACAAATAGTACTTAACAACATTGTTCATAACTCAGTGGAAATATCTGTGATATGCTAAGCATAGTACTCGATAATCCACACATTCTCTCAGGTAAATTCAATTAAAGATAATGACTGTATTCACATTCCAATTTTTTAAGAAATAAAAGAAACTATAGTAAATATGAGTTCTGAGTGGTATTTCTTGATTTGCCACTTTTCATTGTCAGGCCAAAGTAATTCTTCCATGTACCTAAAGGACTCATTATTACCATACCATGAATACTTAAAAATAGAGGCAAGACATTGTCCCTTAAAGCCATATTGATGTCCCCTAGACAAACATCTTGCAGGTGTTTTTCTAAAGGAAAGTTACCAAAATCACCACACACCAGGGCGGTGTGCCCAGTTCTGCAAATTAAGTTTCTGTAACCTTGCAAGTACATTTTAGTATTTTGGCTCTTGAAGCCTTTGCAGTTTATGTGACTTTGCCTCCATTCTCCATGTACTGGATTGCATTCTTGAGATTTTTTTTTTCCTATTCATAGATTTAGTGCAACCCATGTTGTCTTTTATTGCTCCCTCTGATATTCTGTAAGAAGGTAATCACATCCACATAGGAAACCTTCAAATTTACAAGCATGCTCCTTAAACATGTGGCAGCTGAATATTCTGGATGCTGATGTATGTTTAACTATCAAACTGAACTTTGTACCCTTTGGAATATTTAGCATGTTTTATAATGAGTCTGGGGATTACCAGCTCTAAATCATCTCAAAATAGATCTGACACTGGATTTATTCACTATCGTGGGATAGACAAATTGCTGAAGAAAAGTCCATTAACTGATTGTTAAATGTGATATCTGCTTCCCGTTGGGTATTAGGGCATTAACCAGAAATGGGAATATTGGGGTACTTTGCCTGAACTCAGATTACTTAAAAACTATTTTATCTAAAATTGGTCATCTAAAGGCATTTTTAAAAATGTTCACATGATGACTAATTTTTGTAATGATAATTCACTTAAAATTTTAACCTAATTGTAAGTGGGTTTGTAACCACTTTTATATGTTAATGATTACATAAATTCTATAATTTAAAAATTGAAATAATTTTTCCTCAAACTGTATTTCATCTAATCACAGTGCTATATGAATACTAGGGCTTACCAGTGTCCTTGTTAGGGTCTTTATGGAAATAGACTCCCCATCCTAATGTCTTGAAATCTTTTGATAGTAACATAGCCTTGAGGAAGGGACTGTATCAGCCAGGATAGTCTTAAGTTATGCTGTGATAATCATCCAATATGCCAGTGTTTCAAAATAGAGGTGTCATTTTCACTCATGCTACATGTATGCCATAAGTCACTGGGGGATTCTGTCCCATGATGTCCTCATCTGAGGACCTTGCGTGAGGGATGCCCCATCATCTGGATTTGTTAGTGGTGACAGCTACACTGGAAGATGGAGAATTGTGCACCAGCTGTTAAAGTTCTCTGCCTGAAAGATGCACTCACCTTTTGCATATGTTTCATTAGGTAAAACAAGTCACATGGCCATGCCTCACTTCCAGAGACAGAGAATTAACTGGTGTTCTACCACATGCCCAGAATGACGAGAACCAGGTATTTATTAGTGAGCACTATCAATGTCTACCACAGGTCATTAAAAAAGGAAAGAAAGAAAGAAAAAGAAAAGGAGGGGAAAGAGAGGGTAAGAAGAATGGAAAGGTAGAGGGAGAGGGAGAGGGGAGGGGGGAGGGAAGGAAGGAAGGAAGGAAGGAAGGAAGGAGGAAGGAAGGAAGGAAGGAAGGAAGGAAGGAAGGAAGGAAAGGAAGGGAAGGAAGGGAAGGAAGGAAGGGAAGGAAGGAAGGAAGGAAGGAAGGAAGGAAGGAAAGAAGGAAGGAAGGAAGGAGAAGGAAGGAAAGGAAGGAAGGAGAAGGAAGGAAGGACGGAAGGAAGGAAGGAAGGAAGGAAGGAAGGAAGGAAGGAAGGAAGGAGAAGGAAGGAAAGGAAGGAAAGGAAGGAAGGAAGGAAGGAAGGAAGGAGAAGGAAGGAAAGGAAGGAAGGAGAAGGAAGGAAGGAAGGAAGGAAGGAAGGAAGGAAGGAAGGAAGGAAGGAAGGAAGGAGAAGGAAGGAAAGGAAGGAAGGAAGGAGAAGGAAGGAAGGAAGGAAGGAAGGAAGGAAGGAAGGAAGGAAGGAAGGAAGGAGAAGGAAGGAAAGGAAGGAAGGAAGGAAGGAAGGAAGGAAGGAAGGAAGGAAGAAGGAAGGAAGGAAGGAAGGAAGGAAGGAAGGAAGGAAGGAAGGAAGGAAGGAAGGAAGGAGAAGGAAGGAAAGGACGGAAGGAAGGAAGGAGAAGGAAGGAAAGGAAGGAAGGAAGGAAAGGAAGGAAGGAAGGAAGGAAGGAAGGAAGGAAGGAAGGAAGGTAGGAAGGAAGGAAGGAAGGGAGGAAGGAAAGGAAGGAAGGAAGGAAGGAAGGAAGGAAGGAAGGAAGGAAGGAAGGAAGGAAGGAAGGAAGGAAGGAAGGAGAAAAACCTGCTTCAGTACTTAAAATGTGCACCTGAGTGTGTGCGTGTCCTTCAATAGCAATACACATAAATATTGGTTTACACACAAAATTTATTAGATGGGTTAGGAAAGTCTTCACAGATGAGGTGACGTTTCAGCATGATCTTGAAAAAGAGGCATAGTAATGTATTAGGCAGAAAGGGAGGTTGTAAGGGATTCTAGGCAAGAGATGAGCATGACCAAAGCCATGGAGCCAACAAAGAAGGTGGTACTTAAGAGGCTGAAGAAAGTTTTTGTTTGTTTGTTTTATTTTATTTTTTAATCACTGGATGTGAAAGCTTGGATTATTGTTATCCAGTATCTGCTCCCCTCTCCTTCAGCTGTGAGACAAATATACATTTCCACTTCATTGACTTATTTTAGGCTTGGCCATGTGACTTTTATGGTCAGTGGACTATAGGTAGAGTTGACAGATTGAAAATTCTGAGCTTTGACTCTAAGACATGTCATGTGTTTCTGTTTGTGGCCTGGCAGCGACTGGACCTCCTGTGTGAAAAGGCTGTGCCTAGGGAGTTGCTGTCCCTCCTAGAATGAGATATGTGAAGCCAAGTCACCCCAGCTAAACAGTAGGCCCACAGTAAACCTCTAGACTTATGAATGGGATAATAGATGCTTATTATTATTTTGCTGAATTTGGTGGTGGTGGCTTTGTTACATAGCATTATTATGCCAGCAGCTGACTAATACAATGAAAAAAACATAATTTTTTAAGCTTTTCAAGACAGAGTTGGGCAAATAAGTTTTTTTAAAGCCAAATAATTTAAATAATGAAAATGGATCTGGAATTTAATTTGCATATATATATATATATATATATATATATATATATATATATATAAGTATGTGGGTGAGGAATGGGGGAGAGCATGAGTTTAGCCTTTTGAAGAAAAAATCCAGACATGTTAGTTTTTGTTTGTTATTCTGCAAGCTTCAGCTGGATGTAGAAACCCAGGTGAGAAGGCATTTTCCTGTGTTGGCTTTTTACTTTCTGTCACTCCCACCGTCTTCCCTTATGCCTCTGACTACAGATATTAACAGGTGAGTAAAAGCCAAAATAGTTCTTCATGCATTAAATTAAACCATATCTGAGTTACATGCAGCATCGATTTCTTATATGTAAATGCCACATCCCTCATTTTCAATACAGATTTTGAAACTGTACTGTATTTAGTTAAAAACTAGGTTCTGGAAAAAAAATAGAATTGAGTTTGGAACTTGACTCTACCACTTACTAGCTGTATTGCTTTAAGTAAATTATTAAACTTATTTAAGCTTGAGTTTTGTCATATAAAAATAAGCATTATCTATCTCATATCTGGTTGTTTTAAGCTAATGTATGAAAAAGCATTTAGCATAATGCCTACTACAAAAGGAAGAGCCAATGATGACATCAATAATGGTTTTCTGTTGGGTAGTTCTGTGAAAATTAGAAGACAGGAAAACAAATAACTGTTTATGTTGTCATCTGTCTTACCCCCAAGTTCTATATTTTGTATTATCTGATTTTTAGTTAATGTAAAGTGGAAAATGCCATATGAACAGGTTGTTATTTTCACATAGGACCCAAAAAGGGAATTCTAACCTGTTCTAACATTATTATTTTCAGGACACAATTGCCTTTTTGGTAAAAGTACAGAACTAAAACTATATTGAACAATAGTAATAGAAAAAAAAAAAACTATGAGGTTAGCGTCATTAAAAACTTCCTGGTACAATAATCTTAATTCCAAAAAATAATATGAATACGTTGTAGTTTCCTAGTGCGCCTACATTTGAATCAACTGGATAGAATATGTTTCATCAATTCATTAAGCATTCAAAGCTTAATTGTTCCCTATTCTTTATCCACTTAAATACTTCATCACATATTTCAGTGGTCAGACAAACAGATTATTGAAGCTATTGTCACATATTTTTGGGACCTACACAACAGTAAACTTTTATATTGTCAAATAGGCTATCATCTGGAAAATTATATGAGATACATCCAGGAAAATATCTAAAATTGTGTAATTAGCTTTAGAAATGTAGACTATGGGAGTATAAATGCCCATATTTTGGCAGAATTAAAAAAAATAAACGAAACAAACAACAAACCCTTGATCATGGACTAGGATGCATTAACCATGTATATGGGTTATATATTCATAGAAATTTTCCACCATCATTTCTCTTTGAGTTCTTCAGCTTTGATAATGGCTGTTCTGGCCAATTCTCACACTGTAGGTTTTCAGGTGAGTATGTGTGCATATGTGGCTACATTATGAGATGTATGTTCAAGGTGTGCAATTGTGGTGCTGCTCTGGGTGGCATAACGGCTATACATCAGAATAAAACATGGATCCCAACATTCTTTTAAATCAAATGCAAGAAGAAAAGTAGGCAAGGTTCTTGGTTGCAAGTGCAACTTGTCTTTCACTAGCTTAAGCAAAAAAGGGAATTTATAGGCTTTGGAAATGAAGAGTCTCAAAAATGAGAAATGTTAGGTTCAGGCACAGCTATTTAGAGTCAATGATAGAGCCAAGAGAGACTGGTCTATCTCTGTCACTCGGCTCTGCTCTCTTGTGTGTGGACTTAACTTGCCATGTGCACTCTCTGGGTTGGGTGGCTCCTGGCAGCTCTAAGCGTTTTTGTTAGCAACTGCAGATGCATTTTTATCTGTATATGCTATTTATATTTTTAATGTTCATTTATGGCTCCATATGCTATCCCTGACATAACCTTTCCCCTTTCTTCAGCTGATCAATTATTAAAATTTATACAAAAAAATGTTAATATTTTTCCTCCTTCAGGGAGCCTTCCCTGATCATCTGAGACTGGCATCTCATAATTATATGCTAATTACTCCATCTGTTTCAGACTCTCCTAGCATTTATTACATGGTGGAAAGTGTCTGGCTTTTGTTTCTCTATCGTCAGCATAAAATATTATGCCTATCAGCAAGTAGAAGCTCAATAGAGACACATTTTTTTAAATGTTGCAATTCTTGTCTTCATGGAAAAATCTCTTTCTTTTAAAAGTAATTATTACAAAATATTGCACTTTGATTTATTTGTATTTATTGTATTTATATTGCATCTTTGAGCATTGCTTTCCTGATTAAATATGAAATAAATATATTTATATTTTAATAATTTGTAAAAATGCATCTCCTACCCTCCCCTCTTTCTATCCTGTACCTATTTATATTAGTGTGTAAACTTTTTGCTCCCACTGAAAGAAGCTGTGTGAGAGCTTTACTTCATTTAAGCATATTGCCTCTGTCTGGAAACAGTGGCTCTCTAAAATTGTTTATCAATTGAAATTTCTTAGAGAAGACCAATAGGATAATAAATAAAGTGAAAGACTATATGCTAATTGATGCTTAATCATCTTCATATTATGAATAATAACATATTCTCTGTCTTTACCTCCTTCTTTTTTTAATCCTTTTCCTTCTCTTCTTCCTCCCCTTCCTCCTCATCCTTCTCCTTCTCTTCCTCATCTTCCTACTATTTCTCCTCCTCCTGCATAATCAACATCACTAGCAGCAGCATGTACATATGGATACTCACAGGCTGCAAACTTAAGTGCCTAGACAAGCCAGTCTAGGAATGTGAATGCATGAAGCAAACTGGTTATGAGTACTAAACTTCTTGGTGAGGTACCAAACATAATGCCCGTTTAGTCACATTACACTGTAAAACATTGGGAAGACTAAAACAGGCAAACAAAACAAAACAACAACGCCCCCCCCCCAAACAACCAAACAATATATTCTGGCGTGTGTTCTACCCCTTGGGTACCAGTTTGCTATTTTTGCTTTGCTGTCTACCATGGCCTCCAAGTCTAGGTTAAAACAACCACATGTGAGAAAGTTGAAGACCTGATTACTAGTCTTCCATTAACTTCTGTCTTACCAGAAGCAATATACTATAGCGGTTGAAGAACAGCCACTAGGGCCAGATATCATCAGAGTCGTCCCCACGTCCAAATATGTGACTTCAGTCAAGCCACATGGCCCCTCTGTGTCTGTCTCCTCACTGAATCATGGTAAGAATTTCATATGTAATTAATATAAAATGCTAGAACTGTGTCAGGCATACAGTAAAATATGAGTCCATATTAGGCTTCAGTTTACTTAGCTATACGATACAGTAATGAACCTAAATGATTTCTAACATGGATTAGCCTTGACCCTTAATAACCTTGGGCATTTTCAATGTTAGCTCCAGTGCTCCTAACACAATTACCGTGAGAAAGGCTGAAAGATATTCATAGCCCCAGTTACAGAGAAGCAAACTTAGGCGCATAAAGGTTAAAATTATTTGCCAGAAGCCACTTGGCAGATACATATGAGGTTGAATCCATATCTTTTTCTGGTGGCTGCTGTGGTTTGTAACCATCATCTCTCACCTTCAGGGCCAAGACAATCGTTTCACCAGTTTCTGGAAATGTTGGCAGGTGACTGGTCTCAACTGAGTCCCTTTCCAGAATTGCCATCTTGCTGAAGACAGTCACCTCACCCAAAGTCCTGCCCTCCTCCACAGGCAGCACACAATACACAGACGATACAATGTCTGGACACAGTGGGGGCAGAGGCCCAGGCCCTCTTTCTTCAGTTGGGAAGGACTCTGCAGGAACTTCTTGGCTCCACAGTGTTCCACGAGTTTCACCAAGGCCACTCTTATGACTCCATCTCACTTCAACTTCTGCTTCATACTGCTTCACTGCCCACAAGTACTGATCCACTAAACTGCCTGCACACAGGTATTCACCTCAGAGAATCTTTCTCAGGGAATCTAACCTGTATCACTTTGGAATCCTTCTAAGTCTTTATTTTTAAGAATAAAGATGAGAAGGCAGGAGCATACACAGAGCAAAGCAAAAATAAGCTTACATTTAATATTTTTATAATACCATCGAAGTCCCATTTTAAGATCATAATTTTATATTTACCATCATAAAAATGCATAAAACATACAATCTTAAAAATAACTTTTATAGAAATAAGATAAATTAAAGTTCAATGGTTTTAAGACCTTATATTTAAAATTACTACATGTTGGTATCTCCAGGTTTTGCTTATACTGAGAATGAGTCAACTGCAATAGCTGGTATATTTTGCTTCTGCCTAAATTGGTCTTGACACTTTGAATGCTTATACAGATCCTCAGAGTGGTAGTTGTAACCTTGGGAAGAAAAATACCTATGCACACGCTAATCTATACGATGACTAGGAAAATCACTCTTTATTACAAGAAGAAAGTACACCATCAGTCAAACAATTTCTATTCTGTCTAGTATAGATTTTGAATAAGCCCCTGGAAAAAAGGTTATCACATTATTGCTAAGCATTTGTGGCAGTTAAGGAGCATTTAAATTCAAAGGAATATAAAAGATGAAGGTGATTTAATTATTGCTTCTACAGGGAAGGTTGGTATTAGAAACAATATCAAGCAAAATTTAATGATGCTAATTTAAATTAGTGAATACACTTCTATTTCAGTTTAGATGCTGATTTTTAGGGTCGTATTTGGATGCAAGGTTTAGCCTTTTGGGATCATTTAGATATTCTTTAAAAAATTATATACATCCTTCAAATTAGATCCTATTTACTTCTGCTTAGCATTTGGTTGACTATAGTATGTTGTTATAATGATATTTATTTCTATGAAAAAGTTTCATAGAACTTCCAAGAAATAAATATCAAATGTAAATAATTATTCAAGCTGTATTAGTTTGCTAGTGCTGCCATAATAAATACCATAGAGTGGATGGCTTAAACAGCGGAAATTCATCTCCTCAAGTTCCAGAGGCCTCTCTACTTGTCTTACAAATGGCTACCTTCACAAGTGACCTCACAGAGTCACTGCTCTGTGTGTTGTCTGTGTGCTAATCTCCTCTTCTTATAAGGACACCAGTCATACTGATTAGGGACTAACCATATGATCTCATTTTACCTTAATTACATGTTTAAAGGCTGTTTCTCCAAATACAGTCATCCTCTGAAATATTGGGGGTTAGCAATTCAACATACGAATTTTGGGGAGACACAATTCAGCTCATAAGAGATGGTACATATTTCAGCATGACATCAATTCATTGACTATGTTAAATAAGTGGGTTCTGCAGAATAATGAAAATGAAGCATTCTTAGTTTGAACTACAGCTCTGAAATTTACTGATGTTCATTAAAAGTGAGAGCCCTCAACCACTCTGCCCTAATGGGTACGGGAATCATAGAACACTTACGTGGTAACACCATGAAGAGTACATTATTTAAAGAGGAAAAAATTCAGTCAAGTTTGCCTATGGAAACCTTCTGGAGGAAACAAACCTCAGCTGGGGACTAAAAGATAAGTAAAATACAAATAGATAAAGAGGCTAGGAACGGGAAAAAAGGGAATTTCAGGAGAGTGACATGATATAACCAATGACATACATCTAGACACAGTGCATGGTATGATGAAGATACAGCGAATCAATCAGTCTGGTTAGAGTAGAAGGTCATTGAAGGTATTCTGCAACAGGAAAACTGTATTAAGAAGATTAAACTGGCAACAAAGTGATAAATAGATTGCAGAGAGAAAGACTAGAGACCAATTAGAATGTTAATACAGTAAGTCAGGCAAAGTGATATTAAACTCAGATGATGGTGTGGAAATTTAGAAGATGGTAAGGATACAAGAGTTATTATGAAGGAAGTGGTGAACAAGCAATTGTTTTTGAGTATGAGGAGTACACGAGAACATTCAGAATTTTCTCAGATGGCTGGTGCAGAGGTAAAACAATTAGCTAGCTTAATTTTGAAATGAACACTCTTTTTTGCAGGGAAAAGAGTGAGTCCAATTCTAGACATATGAAAGGACCATCAGTCATCAAAGTGGAAACATCCAGTATGCAATTATAAAATTGAAATGCGCCACAGGAGGAAATGTACAATGAAAATATATGTGTATAAGTGATGCACCCATATTATAATGGTTGAGGGGATAAGAGGTTATGGAAGAGGTAAATGTTAAGAGTATTATGATATGAGAGATTGACAACAAATTTAAGACCTTGAAAATAGCATACTATAACTGGATGATAATATCGTGGATGTAATCCTATAGATATAGGAATTAAGGCACAAAGATGACCGGTAAGGTCAAGGAAGTCAAGAATTGCAAAGGGTCATTGATATAATATTAGAATTATCAATATAATGGTTGAAAAATGTCAGATCCAAACCCTAAATTCAACTTAGAAAATGTAGTTGGGTCTTGATAGCAAGGAAGGTAAAAGCAGTCTTATGTTTAAAAAGAAATCCCAACTAATGTAGTTTTCTATTGATGAACTATTAATATAGAAGTGTGGCAGATCAATGGCCATTTTGATTCTGTATTCTCACACAGGTTTAACAATAGTGACAATAGTAAGATTATAAGGATAAACTCTTTTAAATGGCCAATTACAGGAGTACATGTGCTTTATCTTCCTATCTAGATTGTGATCCTCTTTTTAGGAAGATCCTCATTACATTTCTCTAAAGAAACTAGTACAATTTTTTGCACATAGTATTTGAAGCATGAACTTTCTAAATTTTAAATTACTTAAAAAGTGTAACTAAATCAATAATTAATTTAACTTAATATGCAAGCACGAGCACATACATGTACACGATCATGTATATACACAGATAAATACAAATGTATTTGGAATAATAGAATATTGGATACAGGAGACAACAAAGAGTTTACCTAAGCAGCTCCCTTATTTTGAATGTAATTTATCTAAGTTGTGGAAATTTTAAATTGCATATATAGTATATATTCAAGTGGATTAATATATAATAAATAAAGGCATTAGAATAGCGTATGGCACATAAAAATGCTCAAAAAATATTGGCTAGAGTTAATGTTTCAATTATTATCACATTCATATCCACTTATACACAAAGATATGTGGGGAAATACCTATGGGGAAAGCTCTTAACCAGAAACACTCATGCAAATGTTTTTTATATAATTGTATATATCCCAAAATACTTTTGAGTATTAATAGCAAATTGGAACAATTTTTAAAACTCAGATTTATGACAATTACACAGTCTCTATTTCTAAGATAAAATTTCCTTTGTTTCACAGATAAAATAAAGAATATCAGTGCATTATATACTATAAAATTGAATAAATATTAATAAATATCACTGTTATTTTTTCTATATCTTTGTGAGTAGCATTATTTATTCATCTATTTGTTATTTTTAATAATTATGGGTATATAATGTTTATATGTCTTTATAGGGTACATGTGATCTTTTGATATAGGCATACAATGTTAATTAATCAAATCAGGATTATTGGGGTGTCCATCACCTCAGGCATTTATCATTTCTTTTTGTTAGGGACATTCCAACTCCAGTCTTTGGTTATTTTAAAGTATATCCTAACTTATTGTGGTTTACACTCACTTTGTTGTGCTATCAAATATAGTTGATTCTATCCAATAACCTAACTATAATTTTATACCAATTAATCATTCCCAGTTTATCCCCCCTCCCTGCTATCCTTCCTAGTCTCTGGTAACCATCATTCTACTCTCTGTCTCTATGAGATCAATTGTTTTAAATTGATATTTAAACTCCCACACATGAGTGAAAACATTTGAGATTTGTCTTTCTGTGTTTGGCTTATTTCACTTAACATAATGTTCTCCAGATCCACTCATGTTGTTGCAAATGACAGGATTTCATTAATTTTTGTGGCTATATAATATTTCATTGAGTTTAGTCCATTCACATTCAATGTTATTATTGATAGGTAGGGAGTTACTCCTGCCATGTTGTTATTTGATGTCTGGTGGTTTTGTGGTCTTCTCTTTCTTACTTCCTCCCTGTCTTTGTTAAAAGTGACTTTCTCTGGTAGTGTGTTTTAATTTCTTGCTTTTTACTTTTTTTAATCTTTTGTAGATTTTTTGATTCGGGGTTACCATGAGGCTTGGAGGAAACATTTTATAGCCAATTATATTAAACATATGACAACTCTACTTATAAGAAAACAGACCAATGAACAAGCAAAGACAGATCCAACAGAAATTCTACCCTTTGACTTCATCCCCTCCTTACTTTTTAACTTTTTATTGTTTCCATCCTTATCATTTTATACTATCTACCTTTCAAAAGGTCGATGTAGATATTTTTGATAGATTTGTCTTTTAGTATTCCTACTCAAGATATAAGTGGTTTATACACTACAATTACAACAACAGAGTATTTTATATTTGTGTACTTACTGTTACTAGTGAGTCATATACCTTTAGATGATTTTTTTTATTGTTCATTAACGTCGTTTTCTTTCAAATTAAAGAACTCCTTTTAGAATTTCTTGTAGGACAGGTCTGGCTCGATGAAATCCCTTGGCTTATGTTTTTTGGAGAAGTCTTTCTTTCTCCTTCATGTTTGAAGGATATATTTTATAAGATATAATATTCTAAGGTTAAGGGGTTTTTTTTTGTTTTTAGTTTTTCTTCAGCACTTTAAATGTATCATGCCACTCTTTCCTGGTCTATAAGGTTTCCACTGAGAAGTCTGCTGCCAAAATGTATTAGAGCCCTTTTATATGTTATTTTTTTCTTTTCTTTTCTTTTTTTCTTTTTTCTTTTTTTTTTTACTTCCTTTGGGACCTTTTCTTTATCTGTGACCTTTGGGAGCTTGATTATTAAATGCTCTGATGTAGTCTTGTTTAGGTTAAATCTGCTTGGTGTTCTATGAGCTTCTTGTACCTGAATATTGATATCTTTCTCTAGATTTAGAAAGTTCTCTGTTATTATTATTTTAAATAAATTTTCTACCCCAATATCTCTCTCTACCTCCTCTTTAAGGCCAATAACCCTTAGATTTGCCCTTTTGGAGGCTATTTTCTAAATCTTGTAGTCATGCTTCATTCTTTCTTATTATTTTTTTTCCTCTTCTGACCACAAATTTTCAAATAGCCTGTTTTCAAAATAATTCTTTCTTCTGTGTGGTCAATTCTGCTGTTGAGAGCTCACGATGTGTTTCTCAATTTGTTAGTTGAATTCTTACGCTCCAGAATTTTGCCTTGATTTTTTTGTTGTTGTTGTTTTGTTTTATTATTTCAATCCCTTTGTTAAATTTCTCTGATAGGCTTCTGAATTCTTTCTTTGTGTTGTCTTGAAGTTCATTGAGCTTCTTTAGTTCAGCTATTTTGAATTCTTTGTCTGAAATGTCACATGTCTCCATCCCTCCAGGAATGGCCACTGGTACTTCTTTAGTTAGTTTGGTGATGTCTTGTTTTCCTGAATGTTCCTGATGCTTGAGGATTTCATCAATGTCTGAATATTGAAGAGCTTTGGGTATTTATTTTAATCTTTGCAGTCTGGTTTTGTTTGGACCTGTCCTTCCTAAGAAGGCTTTACAGATAGTCAAAGAGAATTGATTTTTGTGATCTAAGTCTTTGGTCACTGCAACCATATCAGCACCTGGTAATGCTGCAAGCCCAGTAGTGCTGTGACTCTTGCAGACTCCTGGCGATACCACCTAAGTGGACTTTGGTAATATACAGGAGAATTTCCTGGATTAGTGGGCAGAGTCTCTCACTTTCTTCTCTCATTTTCTTCTCTCACTGTGCTGGTCTTCTGGAGTTGGGGAGAGGGTGATATGGGCACTCCTTTATGGCCACCAGCTCCAAGTCACACCTAAAGCCAGTCCAGTCTCACCCAAACCCTTGGTGACTGTTGCCTGTTGCCTGGCTACCTCTGATGTTTATTCAAAGCCCAATGGCACTTTAGTCAGCAGGTGGTGAATCCTGCCAGAACTGAGTCATTCCTTTCAGGACAGCATATTTCCTTCTGGCCTAGGGTGGGTCCAGAAACGCAGTCTAGGAATTAAGGCCTAGACTCAGGGGCTTCAGAAGTCTTTTTGTACTTTATTTTAGTGTGGTTGAGCTGGTACTCAAGTTGCAAAACAAAGTCCTCCGAATGCTTGTCTTTCCTTTCCCCGAGTAGAAGACTCTCCCTGAGCCACACTGCCTGTGGTTGGGAGGAGGGTGATGCAGGCGTAGGTGTGGCTGCTGTGGTTTATCTCACTGGGTCACATGCACCCCAAGTCCACTGGCTCTAAGCCAACAAAGCCACTGAAATTGCACAAGGACTATAGCCTCTGTGGCCTGACTTCCTTGCAAATTTAATCCAAGCCCCAGGCTGCTTTTTGTGAGCTGGTGGTGGGACTTGCCAGAACTCAGGTTTCAGGGCTAAGGATTTCCCTTTGGGCAGGCTGGTCTAAATGCTCCCTCTGTGGGCACTGGCAGAATTCTTCCCTGTGCTGTGTTTCCCTGTGACACAGTGGCCCTGAGTTTCAATGCAAAGTCCCACAGTCACTTTACTCCCCTCTCCACCTCCCACACAGAGATCCACTTCGTGTGCTACCTTGGACTACCAGGGATTGGGGAAGGAATGGCATTGGCAATTCAAGACCCTTTTCTGCCCTCTTCATTCCTCTTTCCTTGATATAATGTTAAAACCAGGGCAGTATAATCACTCACCTGATTTTTTATTCTTCTGAAGGTGCTTGCTTGCGTGGGTAGTTGTTGAATTTGGTGTTTGTGAGGAGGGATGATCACTGGAGGTTTCTTCAGCCATCTTGCTTGGCCCCTTCCTGAGTACTATTATTTAGATGAAAGTTTGTGATTAATGTGGCTTGGAATAATTTCCATTTTATTTATGAAAGCATGTTCTCTATACTTTGCAACCCTCAGGAGCAATGACTTCCTTAATATCCTACAGCATAAAAGTTCTCAAATGTGGTTCCCAGGAAAGTGAAGGTTTATGAGGATGTTTACATGCACTTAAGAGATTTGTCTTAAATAGCTAATTATAGCATGTTGAGGGCTAAGGCCTCGATTATTCTGCTCACCTTCGCTGTGAAGGGAAGTTGACTGTGGACAGCTACACAGCATTTCTCACCATCTGGGGCTCCTTTTCTTCAGTTTTGCTTGGCATAATCCAAGTAGTCCAAACTTTGTGGGAAAGTATTAAGAATGTTACTTACTGTGGCTGCTATTGTACGACATGTTGAACTTGCCACTTTGTATAGCGCTATAGACTTTATGGCCTCAAATTAGCACATTTATATCAGGATGAAATTGGATCAATAAAACTTATAAGCCTAATATTCAATTTTATCACTAATATTCACATCAATTATGTTTTTCAAATATTCAAAGATTTCAATAGGTAGATTATTTGGAATTTTATGCTAAACTTAAGTTTATATAGGTATCTACATTAGGGACTGGCATTACTGGCTAACATTATATAACTTGTATGTGGCTTGTTAGTAAACAAGTTGGACTGCTTGGGAACTTGTCAGATACCTTCTCTGACCTGCTGTCAACCTTTGACGAAAAGAGGCAGCTTATATAAATGGTCTAGTTCTGTTGAACCTATTTTGTGCTGCACTGCTTAAGGGCAGAATATTTAATGAAGGGTAGCTTGGTTATAGTTTCCAAAGTCAGTTGACAAACATTAGCACATTTTAGAAGTCATCTGATGTACGCTGCTGACCTCGATCCTGATGCATAGATACAAGATGACACATTTGGCAGAGCTCCAGGATGGGTACCAGCCTGCATCAGGAAAGCCTTCCACACTCAGTCAGAACTGCCAATAGCTGAGGAAATTTCCTTTCCTATTTAATGCATCACAGAAAAGAAATAGGAAATAAACAAGGGGCACAAGCAGTTCTTTCTAGCACCTTAATACACATTGCAAATATCCACTTGAATCTTACAGGGAGATGGGAAAGATGCCACCCATATCCTGAGCTCACTGTGCACCTGGTGGACCCTTCACCTAAACTTTAAAAATCGACTCTACCAATCATTAGAACATAATTCTTTGGATCATGGAGAAATATAACATTTATGTGTGTTTGTACAGACACCACCCTACCCTTCAATAGAAATGCACTTTGGTTCCTCGTAGGAAGAATCATTCTTCCTAAAGATGATTTCCCCAAAAAGGGAGGGAAGACAATTTTACAGTTTTGGCCAGTGTCTATTCCTGGGTAGGGAATAAGCAATGGCAATTTCTAAATTTTTCTGAACATGAAACTCATATCTATGTTTTCTCCCTTACACTAATTTAATAATAATTGACCTTCAATATTAAGACAAGATCACCAAAAATGATGTCACAGATACAGCCATTCAACTGACATTGACATGAAGAGCCTTAAGAATACCTTGCCTTTCACTTTCATAGAATTTCACAATATAGCTTTCAAAGTATAATCTCTTTTACTTTTCATACTAACTCTGAGAGGTATTAATATGCTGAGCTACACAAATGATAACTGAGACTGAGAAAGGTCATATAAAAGTAGTAGGTGACGTTGATGTTTTATAGCTATTGATGAATGGATTTCTTTGTAGAAAAAACTGTCTCCTCTTACCCCAGTACAAAGCATTTAAACAAATTTCTGTGTGGCCTCCCTTTCCCATCTCTTGCTTCAAAACAACCTGATTGAATTTAAGTAGTAGTTGGGAGCACAGCATGGACTGACCATATAAGATGTTTATACTGGTCTTTGCCATTTATATCACAGATTTCTCAAAAAAGTTTTATCTTCAAATGTTATTTTTACCTCAGAATATTTTTGGTGTGATGACTTCACCAGAAAAAAAAAAAAAAAAAAAAAAACTACAGAGATTGTACAGTCTAATGGAACATGACAAGCATAATAATTCTTTTTCTCCTCTCTGGTTTTGTTTTTCTATTTTGTGTCTCAGAACTTGGAAAAAACTTGAAAAAATAAAGAGCTTTGGATCTCAAACATACACCTCAGGAAAAATAGTTTCAGTCTTCACCCAAGAGAAAGCATTGTTGCATCCTACCCAGCAAGCTCTTGAGGTGATTTCTAGAGAGTAAAAACTTCTATCTGGCATTCAGTATAACTAATCATTCAGTACACTTAAGAAAAGTAGCAGCTTGACATTTAAAATGGTGACTTGAAATTTATATTTTGCAGACCACATTGATCTTTGAAGCAAACTGGCGAGGTTTTTATAAATCTGCAAAACGTAATTATCCAATTATATTTTATTGTGAGTGTGATTATTTCTGCCAATTGTGACAGAAAGAACAAAGACTAGGCATGAACAAGCAATTGCATTACTTTTTTTTTTTTTTTTTTTTAGCAGTTTGGCCACAAATGCTGCCTACAGTTCATTAAGATCTTCAAATCCTTCTCCAATGTTTGCCCTAGATCAGAGAAAAAGGGTTGCTCTATTTTCTTGATAAGGAAAGTCAAAGCTCAAGTTCAGATAAAAATTAAGTGCTAAATTCTCACCTGGAAAGGAGGGTGGATTATACTATTTGCGACAGTCATATTAAGCCTCTGATTAGAACATAAATCCTCAACACACAGTGCATAGTCATAACACGTATGCCTTCCTTGTTGTCTATAATAATATATTGATAGAGAATGGTCATCCCCAATGTGATCTAGCGCAGGATAGATTGGAAATGTAAGAAATAATCTGGAGTGCTGGGGTGCTACGTAATTCTGACATATTATAATTATTATGGTGGTTATATTACCTAATTAGAATTGTTTCCATTTTTGTTGAATAGAGTCAAATGTAAGCAAGGGATGACGTTTTACTAAATGCACTCAATGCAGATTTTGGTAGAACAGAAAAATGAATTCATGAGCCAGTGTTAGGAAACATTTTTGTTCCTCTTAAAACTCCTTGTACTTCAATAGATGTAATTATTGTTGAAAGTTCTTGAGGAACTCTTTCAACAATTGTGCATTACAATTTATAAATTCAGCTTTGAGTGTCAACTATTCATCTAATAACTACCATTGGTTCTGTTTTTGCAGTGTTTATCATATCTGTCCATCCTCTTCTGTTTAAATACAACTACATTGGTTCAGATATCTATCTTCTTCCTGAATTGTTATAAAAATATTCATCTTCCTCACTCTGTTATATTTGAATAATCTATGTTTCCTAAAGATGCTAGATTGGTTTTATGAAGATATTATCACTGTCAGAAAGTAATAAACAATTCACCAGTGGTAAAAATTTAATATGTAAACTGCATGACAAAAGGTAATCATAACTTCCTCAACAAGTCCATTCACTTATTCATTAATTTTTTTCATGAAAAATTACTCCCATAATTACTTTTTATGTCTACAAACTACAAAAACTTTTAATTAAAGGAACTAATTATTTTTAATAGAACCTGGTAGTAATTGAGAGGAAAACACTCCTACTGGAAAACAAGTTACATTCAAAACTCTCCCCTGTGTCACTCTTAACTACCTCCATTCTATTAGGCTTCCCCAGATCACTAGTTGAGTATATGCCACCAGCACCAGACTTTATCCCATCTATATTTGAATAGATATCATCTCATTAGAGTAACCAGAACAAGCTGGACGATTAAAAAAAAAAACTTCATTGGTAAATTTAAGAAAAATTCAAAGCGTTGATCTGAATTACATATAACAATCAGAATATTTATCCAAATTAAAATTAAAGTAGGAGCTTCCTGGGCTCAAAGCCCTTTTGCCTAGCAATATCTCATCTGTTTTCAATTCTAGACTGAGGTCCTCAAAGAAGATGGGATAGTGGAGCAGCTGTAGGTTGGCACTCTTCCTAGAATCCCCTCCAGAAACCACTTTTTGGATTTGTTATTATGTGAGGACTTGCAGGCTAGTCTCTCCCAAATTATAAATGGAACTACCCTCCAGTTTCCCTGGCCCTGTTATTGTACCCAGATATAGAGTCTGTCTCCTGAGTGAGAAAGGAATTTTTATGACGTGGCTTTAATACATATTCCTAGTGGTAAATAGCAGAAGCAGCTTCAATTTCCAGCTTCTCCTTGTGCCCATACTTTTTCATGGATAACTTTGCAATCCCTGCCTCCACCTCTGATTCTGATTCTGCTTTCTCTTTGAGACTTGCTCTGGCCACTGGAATGTTAAAAAAAAATAAAAATGATGCAATTAAAAGACAGAAAAGTGCCTATGAAATTGAGCTTGCTCTCTCCCTTGCACCTCTTCAATCTCCATGAGAACTTGTCTGGGCTATCCTCGACGATGAGAGACACAGGGAGCAGATTTCAGTAACCCTATTTTCCCTGGCCAAACTTCAGATATTTAAGTGAGCTAATCCAAGATCAGCATAGCTGCCTATCAGACCAGCCTAGACGTGTGTTGTAAATGCTACTGTTGTGTGCCACCCTGAGGTTTTTGACGGTTGCACAGCATTATAATGGCAAGGGATTGCTCACATGTTCCTCCTTGATTTTATCCAGGCTTAACATCAGCCAGGAATAATTCTTTAAACTTATATGCTAAAGCCTACACAATAATGAAATGTATAAATTAGGTAAATTTGAGCCTTTTTGGTGGAAAGTAAAGATGGGGCTAACTCTTATAGCTCATAAGATAAAGGACACAAAATGAGAACTGCTTTTATCCAACAGTTAACAATTTTAATGGCTAATTTTGCTCCAAGAATTAGGAGAAACTAAAAGTAGATTCCATCCAAAGTAAGAATTCTCCCAAGTAATTGAGATACAAAGCACTGGAAATTATAGTGGGAGCAGCTATAAGGTAAATTAGACAGAGGCCCTACCCGCTAAGAACTAATAATCAGGTAGTTGGTAATAAAATGTATACAGAATTCATTCCTTTTTTTTTTCTTTTTTGCTTTTTCTAACATGTAATTTGACATCCATTCCTAAAGTATCTGAAATTAGTGAATTAAGTTTAACAAGAATTGAGCATCCTGTTACATATAATAAACTGTGCATTGAAACATGTTCGCCAGGCTAATTGGAGATGCTGAAAATTGCTGGATAGTCAGAATTCATTCTTAAGGTCTTCAGCTGATTATGCTCCTTTCAGTCCTCACTGCTACTACCTTGGTTCAGGATCCACTATCTTGTATGTTGAAAGTGCAAATAAACTCCCTGAATCCATGCTTCACTATGCCAGATTGATCTTCATAAACCATAAATCTGAATAGTCAGGTTCTTGGCACTAACTTGAAGTGGACAGCTGCAGCATTTTAGCCTCAATCAAAGTGTTCCTAAAAGGTAGTGATGAAGAGAAACCCTCTCAGGGGCCGTACTTACAATAGTATATTTCACTGTCGTCTTTCTCTCAACTGAGAAGTGATTAGATATATGGATCTATACTAGTTTAAAGGCAGGGGCTAATGATTTGGTGAGATTGTCAACCAATTGGAAAGAACAGAGTTGGAAGATTGATAACAAAGAAGTCTAGGAAAGAGATGTGCAGATGACCTCTTGAAAGGCACACAAAGTATGAACATATTTTTGACCTATGCCAAGGGTCCCCATAAAGAACTAATTGCATGCAGAACAGACTCTTGATAATCAGGTGGACAAAATGACATGTATGCAGATATCAGTCTCTTTCCTAGGCATCATGGTGACAGAACATGAGAACTGGACTTTGTTTCAACAACATGTAGTTTTTCTCACTAAGGCTGACCTGGCTATTGCCAATTGCCTAATCAATGAGTTGAGTTGAGTCCCTAACTGGTACCATTCCTTTACCAGGCAGACGCCTGGAAGCAGGATGATTATATTAGACCCTCCCATCTACCCTCATTGAAACAGATATGTGTTCTGCATTTGGATTGTCTTTACTTGCCTGAAATGCTTCTGCTACCACTGACATCTGTGCAACTCACACAGTGCCTTCCTTGCTATCATGCTGTCAATCAGAATATAGCTTCTGACTGAGGAACACATGTGTAATAGTAAAAATAAATGGGAAATCACAACAATCAGTAGAAAGGCAGGACCACTGTGATGATTAATTTTATGTGCCAACTTGACTGGGCAGAGGATGCCCAGAGAGATGTTAAAACATTATTTCTGGGTACATCTGTGAGAGTATTTCCAGAAGAGACTATTATTCGAATCAGCAGACTGAGTAAAGAAGATCTATGCTCACCAATGTGGGCACACATTATCCAATCCCTAGAGGACCTGAATAGAATAAAAAGATGGAAGAAGAGAATATTTTCTCTCTCACCTAGAGCACAGTCATCCTTTCTCTCCTGCCTGTGGACATCAGAGCTCCAGGTTCTTGGGCCTTTAGACTTCTATTGCACTAGTGGTACCCCACACCTCTATTCTCAGTCCTTTGACCTTGGATTTTCAGGCCGTCAGACTGAAGACTGAATTATATCACTGGCTTTCCTGGTTCTCCAGTTTGTAGACAGCATATCATGAAACTCCTTGACCTCCATAATCATGTGAGCTATTTCCCAAAATAAATCTTCTTTTAAACATCTATATCGATTGATTCTGTTTCACTGGATAACCTTCACTAACACAATCAAAGAGAAGTCAGACCTCAGTGGAGTCATTTGGGTCAAGAACGCTAATAAGCTGAAAAGCTGGTTGAAGCCCAAGGAAATAAGAGATGAGTTATGGGAGGTGTTAACAAATTGTGGCCTTTGGCCATTCTATAGAATTCAGGACAACAAAATTGTATAGTTTAATAGTTGTTAGAAATATAGATAGATAGATAGATAGATAGATAGATAGATAGATAGATAGATATGAGTATATATATTTATTTAAAGTACCTTCCTTCTTATTACTTCATATAAAAACTGCTGTTAGTGGCTAATCAACAAATCACCTTTTGGGTTATGACAAAATTAAAGGAGAAATGAACGTCTACGCTTCTACACTCAGCTTTGTGATCCTGGGAGTACGACTCTCTGCAAACTGCATATGTTTTGTCCGCTGGCTCCCTATTATTAAATTCTGTCGATAGAGGTGGTAGAGGAAGACTGGAAGGTAGGAATCTGATGCTGGCCTTGCCAAGCATTGTCCCAGCAACAATATTCTGCCCTGGGAGCAGCTGGTCTACTTCTTCTAGCTTCCAGTTTCTTTCCACATGTTAATATCAGGCTCATTGTGCCCACTTAAACATACAGCAGCAGCCAGACTGTGCCTCTTCCCCAGAGTCCAAAGCTCCAGATTTAAACTCTTCTCCCCACTTTGAATTTTTGTGGTCAAACTTCTATTTATTTCCAAAGCTATGTAGATGGCTTGGTAGGTTTTTCCTGCAGTTATTATTTTGAGATTGCATTGATCACTATGTTTGAATTACTTTAGTGTTCTCAATTGCTCATTCTGCCCTCCAGCACCTATGAACCCAATTCCCTATATTTCATTCTCTATGTTGAAATACCGAGTGTGGCTTCTGCCTTTCTGACTTAACCCTCACCAGTACAGGCTCTCCTAGATTTAAAAGTGCAATAGTTTATTATTGCCCTTGGATAAAGTCCAAAATTCTCTTACTCGGCCTATAAAGCTCTTCACATTCTTGCTTTCCTTACTCTCCTCCTGACACTACTTCCCATTACCTATATGATTCCTGTAAAACGGAACTACTTGCCGTTCTCAGGATGCTTCTTCCGGATCTCTTACATGGGACATTTTCCCCACTTACCATATATAATACATACATTTTTTTTTTCACCAGCATAATCTTTCTACTTATTATCCTGTCTCACTTTATATATTATTTTAGTCTTTCAGGGCTCATGTCTTAAACTCTAATTAATCTTCAAGGATTAAATTGTGAATAACATGTGAACACATCTGAAATATCACAATTCCCAAGGTTACATTAGCTGTCTTGTGCTTGTTGCTATTTTAACATTAAACATTGCAATGAATTGTCTCCTTCAATAGCACAGTACTAATCCTCAGTAGGAGTTCAAGAAATACTTGGTAAATAACTTAGAAAAATATAATACATTATATTAGGTAGGTGAGGAAAATACCAAAAATAACAATAAAAAAGTAGATTGCACTTACCTTGATAATTGAGGGTGATATCCTATGTTAAGGTCAGTTGATTACCAACCCTAATTCCAACTGCAGTTTAAATTCCCTTTTCCAAGTAATATAACATACATTCTGGGAATTAGGACTTAAACATCATTGAAGGACCATTACTCTGCCTAATACAATCACTACTGGAACACTAAGGAAAGATCTTGCGAATTAGATTATTACAAATTACCAACCAGGTTCTATGCTGTTCCGCTTTTTCCTCACAATTTTTGTCACAGTCTAATTGATTAAAGGAAATTTTCTATTCTTTCCTTTTTTTTTTTTTTTTTTGTTCCACCACTGGAACAGCCCAATGTGAATATACATACTATTTTGATTCTCATTTAGTTTCTGTGTATCAATGATTAATGAAGGTAGAGTTTAGAAGCAATTAGAGATCAGATGAGTGTACAATATGATTGCTAGCCAAAGCCATCAGGTAACTTGTCCAAACTATCCACCTCTCTGTTTCCTCTCCCCTAACTCTAAGATTGAAAGAGAAAGATATTCAATGGGATGAAGAGGCTACAGTAACCAAATTCAACTCCACACATTTATGACCTCTGAGATTTCTGAGATTTCAGATAATGAAGACTGGACTATCCAAAATATTGATCTCATGTTGCATTCAATGACTGTCTTGACTTTTGTAAATGGTAATCTAAGTATACAAATATTTCAGATTGAGCATATTAAGCTTAATGTGAGCTATCAATTTTTAAATAGCATATGCAAAACCAAAGAGGTTTTTAATCTAGAGTACCATTAACAATTAGCTATTTCTCAAAGTTATTTTCATTCGTGTTTGAACAAATGCAGTAGATAAATAGAGAGATAGCTAGTTGTAATTTTGGCAACAGGCCAGGAGAGTAATTAGTTAATAAAACCTCTTTTAGTAATGAAATTTAATTCTATGTCACATAGAAAATAGCAAGACATCTATCTTACATCAGTAGGCAACTAAAAAAGCCATATGCCTGGCGTTACTTAACATGTGTTCCTGAAAATGTGATGCTCTTTTTCTCTCCGAATTCAGAGTGTTTCTTTTTTAAAGGTAATTAATTTCTTACTATCCACACTTAGATTATTCTTTCCTTTTACATGGACTATAATATAAAGGATACATTAGTAAGGACTAAGGTAAAATTTTCTAAAATTTCAAAAAATAATGCAATCAAATTTCTGGATATTTAACCACAGCCATAAATTTGACATAGTAGCATTTTCAGGTCAGCTCAGAAACTTCTTCCCTTTCTCATTGTCCCTCCATCAACATCTGTATCCTCATTTAGAATGGGCTGAATCATGACACCTTCAGACAGCCTTCCCCAACCCTTTGCACCCCTCAACTGACCTACATTTACTCACATCTAGATTACCCAAAGCTCTCCTTTCCCTCTATAAAACACAAACACAGAAGCTCAAATGTACTGAATGCTCGTAGTGTTGAGCTGATTCTGGTACAACTCATGCTCACTCTGTTCTGCTCAGTTGACTTGTTTTTAACTGGCTAATATTGGTTGATTTGTACTTATAAGTAAACTATAAAACACTAAGGCCAAGAAGAAGAGAGTTATTATTTATAGGAGTCTGCTTTGGAATGGTTCAATAAAGACAAAATGCTAAAACAAAATTGCTACTAAATTATATGTCGGTGAGCCAATTGTTAAAATCTGTTAAAATCTGAGAAATAAATAACTAAAAATCATGCAACATTCTTCACTCAGATTACTTTACATGGGTCTGGAAGCTGTAGAAGATACATTATAATCAGAATTAATATAAGAAAGGCAATTCTAATGATGAATCAAAGAATATATACCCTATATAAAGACCTTGTCTCTACACTAAAAGATGTATTTAAATTTGCATATATTTAAATACATTTTAACAGAAGTAGCTCTTAGATGTCTATATATTTTTTATATATAATATTTTATGATACTCTCTTTAACAACTGCTTGTTAAATCTAATAGGCTAGTTAGACTAACTGACCTCAGTTGTTTTAAATAAGAATTTTGCTACAGTGAGGATTTGGTTACCCTCAACATCATGCTAATTCTTGAGCTTGGATATTTCCCAGTCATTGATCTGTCCTTTGCAAATGATTCAAGAAGTACGTTGGTTTTCATGCCTCCAATAGTCATTCTAAAATCATATACTTTTTAGAATTGACAAAGACCTTCTCAACCTTCGTTTCAAAGAAGATGCTGAATTTCATGTAGCTGCATATTATATATAGAAGGGCTTGGAATTAATGCCAAACTGCCTGGTTTTCTGTTCTGATACAACGTGGTTATGTGATCTTGGGCAAGACTCTGAATTTATGTAAGGCTCAATTTTTTTTTTTAGTTTCAAAATATTACAGGGGTATAAAAGTTTTGACTACATGAGTTGCTTTTGCACAGTTTGGGTCAAAATTATACATGTGCCCATCTCCCAGATAGGGTACATTGTACCTGTTAGGAATGATTTTACTCACCACCCCTCCCCCCTTCACCTGATTGATTTACATTGAGTTTTTCTTCCATCTGTGCACATGCATGTTGATAGATTAGTTCCAATTTAATAGTGAGTACATGTGATGTTCATTTTTCCATTCTTCCAGTCTCTCCAGTTTCATCCAGGTTGTTATAAAGGTATTAGTTCACCATGATTTTTATGGCTGAGTAGTACTCCATGGTATACATATACAACATTTTATTAATCCACTCATGTGTTGATAGGCACTTGGGTTGTTTTCACATCATTATAATTGTGAATTGTGCTGTTATAAACAATCAAATGCAAGTGTCTTTTTGATAAAATGTCTCTTTTTTTCCTTTGGGTAAATACCTAGTAATGGGATTGCTGGATCAAATGATAGGTCTACTTTTAGCTCTTTGAGGTATTTCCATACTATTTCCATAAAAGTTGTAGTAATTTTCTGCCCCACCAACAGTGTACATGTGTCCCTTTCTCTCCACATCCATGCCAGCATTGTTGTTTTGAGATTTTATTTTATTTCAGCATATTATGGGAGTACAAATGTTAAGGTTATGTATATTGCCCATGCCCCCCCTTCCCTGCTGGAGTCAGAGCTTCAGACGTGACCATCCCCCAGACGGTGCACATCTCACTCATTATCTATGTATATAGCCATTCCCTCCTCTCCCCTCCTCCAGACACCTGATAAATGTTACTCCTATATGTCCACTTAGGTATTGATCAGTTAATACCAATTTGCTCGTGAGTACATGTGGTGCTTTTTTTCCCATTCTTGAGATACTTCACTTAGTAGAATGGGTTCCAGCTCTATCCAGGAAAATACAAGAGGTGCTATATCACCATTGTTTCTTAAAGCTGAATAGTACTTCATTATATATATATATATATATATATATATATATATATATATATCACATTTATTAATCCACTCATGTATTGATGGGCACTTTGGTTGTTTCCACAACTTTGTAATTGTGAATTGTGCTGCTATAAACATTCAAGTGCAGATGTCTTTTTTGTAGAGTGTCATTTGATCTTTTGGGTAGATGCCCACTAGTGGGATTGCTGGATCAAATGGTAGGTCTACTTGTATTGCTTTAAGGTATCTCCATATTGCTTTCCACAGAGGTTGAACTAGTTTGCAGTCCCACCAGCAGTGTAGGAATGTTCCTATGTCTCCACATCCATGCCAACATTTATTGTTTGGGGACTTTTTGATAAAGGCCATTCTTATTAGAGATAAATGATATCTCATTGTGGTTTTGATTTGTGTTTCCCTGATGATTAGAGATGTTGAGCATTTTTTCATGTTTGTTGGCCATTATTCTGTCTTCCTTTGAAACATTTCTGTTCATGTCCTTTGCTCACTTTTTGATAGGGTTGTTTGATTTTTTTCTTGCTGATTTTCTTGAGTTCTAAGTAGATTCTAGTTATCAACTCCTCATTGGATGTGTAGGATGCGAAAATTTTCTCCCATTCTGTAGGTTGTCTGTTTGCTTTTGTGACTTTTTTTTGGCTGTGCAGAAGCTTTTTAGTTTGATCAGGTCCCATTTGTTTATTTTTGTTGTTGCTCTGATTGCCTTTGGGGTCTTCTTCATAAATTCTTTGGCTAGGCCAATGTCTAGAAGAGTATTTCCAATGTTTTCCTCTAGAAGTCTAATAGTTTCATACCTTAGGTTTAAGTCTGTTACCCAGTGTGAGTTGATTTTTGTAAGAAGTGAAAGGTGTGGATCCTGCTTCAGTCTTCTACATGTGGCTATCCAGTTTTCCCAGCACCATTTATTGAATAGGGATTCTTTTACCCCATGTCTATTTTTGTCTATGAAACACTGAGGAAGGAAATAGCAGAGGACATAAACAGATGGAAAAGCATATCATGCTCATTGGTTAGCAGAATCAACTTTGTTAAAATGCCTATACTACCCAAAGTGATTTACAGATTTAATCCAATCCCTATTAAAATACCAACATCATTTTTCACAGATCTATAAAAAATACATTTTGTATGGAACCATAGAGGATCCCATATAGACAAAGCAACCTTAATCAAAAAGAACAAATTAGGAGGCATTAATTTACCTACTTCAAACTATGCTACAAGGCTATAGTAACCAAAAAGCATGGTATTGGCACAAGAACAGAGACATAGACCAATGGATCAGACCAGAGAACATAGATATAAACCCATCCTTATATTGCCATCTGATCTTTGACAAAGTAGATTGTTGATTTGTGCTCTTTCTGTCCTTTTGCTGTAGGCATTTAAGGGTATGAATTTTCTTTTTCAGGACTACTTTTGCTGAATCCCACAGGTTTTCACAATTTCTACCCCCTTTATTGTTTAGTTCAAGGACTCTTTTTATTTCCATCTTAATTTTCTACTTGACCCAATAATCATTCAACAGTAGGTTAATTCCCATGACTTTGTGTGTAGTTGAGTGTTTCTGTTGGAATTGATTCCTAATTTTATTCCACTGTAATCTGAGAAGATGCATGGTATAATTTATACAGTTTTTAATTTGTTGAAACATGTTTTGTGTCCTAAGTTGTGATCAGTCTTAGACAATGTTCCATGTGCTGATGAGAAGAATGTATCTTCAGCAGTTTTGGGGTAGAATGTTCTATCAATGTCTGTTAGGCCCATTTGTTCTAGAGTTTCATTTCTTCCAGTGTTTCTGTGTTTATTTTCTGTTTGGAGGATCTGTCCAGTTCTGTCGGTGGAGTGTTGCAGTTATGACATTGCTGTTTATCCCTTTGTTTAGATCTAGTAGGGTTTGCTTTATAAATCTGGGTACACATGAGTTAGGTGCATAAATATTTAGAGTTGTTATGTCTTCTTGTTGAATTGATCCCTTTTTATGTAATGAATATCTTTGTCTTTCTTTACTGTTGTTGACTTGAAATCTATGTTATCTTATGTGAGCATGGCTACACCAGCTT
Source organism: Microcebus murinus (assembly GCF_040939455.1). NCBI lineage: Eukaryota > Metazoa > Chordata > Mammalia > Primates > Cheirogaleidae > Microcebus > Microcebus murinus. Next base: position 84,864,457 of record NC_134107.1, read on the forward strand.
TCTTTTGTTTTCCGTTTGCATGGAATATTGTTTTGGATCACTTCACCTTGACTCTCAATGAGTCCTTGTCAGTTAGATGCGTTTCCTGGAGACCGCAGATACTTGGATTGAATTTTTTTTTTAATCCATTCAGCCATCCTATGCCTTTTGAGTGGAAAATTCAAGCCATTCACACTTATTGAAAAAATTGATAAGTGGGGTGGATTTCTGTTCATACTGTGGAGTAGAACGTTTTTGTTTTGTTTTACCTCTTGAGCCATGATGGTATACAAACTCCAAGCTTTAGCTTTTGGGTGATTTTACACAGGTGGGTGTCTATCGTACTGATCAATGTATAATGCAGAACTGAGTAGTATAATTTCCTTATTACAGAAAATGTCTCCTGATTAACTCTATACCTTGCAATGAGTCAATACACTGAAAACAATCAAACCTATTTTTATATCTAGACTAATTGCCATGATCTCACCAAGTTACAGGGATTTTATACCACTAGTAAGCACTTAACTGCATTTTGGTTTTTTTCTCCATGGCAAAGTATATTCAGTGGGACCAGAGGACTGTTACAGGATGTAATGCATACCCTTACAGATGCCCTAAAAGCAGTCATGTTTCAAAGAAACATGTTCAACAACATTTTCACTATTTTCTAAAAAGGCTAAGATTCCTAACTCCCTCACATGTTAATAGTCTTGTCATTTTGTTGCTTGGTGAGGCTGGGTGAAGTTGCAGACAGAAAGCAGCTCAGGAACTTTACTCAATGAACACTGGACAACCTGGTTCTCATCAATGGCCTAAGTGTGCAGGCATTTCCCCTGTGGGAAATATTTTCACTCAAAAATAAATAATAAGAAGAACATTCCTAAGGATAAAAAGGGCAGCAGGAAAAGATGTTGGCCGTATTTTGGATCAAGCTCTCTCTCTACACACACACACACACACACACACACACACACACACATACATACATTTATACACACCCATATAAATATATGCATAAATATATATAAATGTACATATAAATATAATTTCATATGTTATACAATATATAATGTCATATATATGACAACTATAAAAGGATGGTAGAGTGATATATAGATCTGTCTGGTTGCAAAGTTTCTATATTTGACTTAAAGTGGTACATTATTAACTCTACATATCTATAATTTTAAGCAGCTGCTAATATTTTCTGCGAATAAGTATAGTTCAAAGGCCAATAGATAAATTAAAATGGGTTATTCTCTATTCACACAGCCACAAAAAACCCTTGTTAATCCAAGTGAGGCAGGAAAGAGAAGAAAGGGGAGGAGTAGGTAGAAATATATAAAACTATAATAATAGTAGAATGGTAAAACTAAATCCAACCATGTCAAAAGGCACAAATTATAAGACTGGATAAAAAAGCAATCTCCAACTATATGGTCTTAATAAGAGGCACATTCATTGTAAAGGTACAAATACACTGAATGTAAAATGATGAAAAAGAACATATGCGAACAGTATGTATAAAAAGGCTGAAGTAACTGTATTAAAATCATATAAAGTAGACTTTCAAGAAAAGATATTATCAAAGATAAAAATGGACATTTCTCAGTGATTACAGTGTCAATGCCCAGGAAAACATAGTCCCTTGTCTTTATGTATGTATATACATAAATCCTCTAGTTCAAGCCCTAGATGAACATTCAGATTGTGTATTTCCCAGTGGATAAGAAGTATCTTACAATATGAATTCATAAAATTAGGTTGATATGCAAAACTCCACAGCAATGGTGCTCCTGTATTCTAAAAGAGAAAGTCCTCAAAGTAAATCAGAGGTTTTGTGCCTTTATCAAGTGTCTCTCAATAGTGGGCAGATGCTCTTCCAGTGATTAGCGTCTTCATCACCCCATCAGCCCAGAGAACAAAATATCTATAGGAACTTCATAGTAATTTTCTGTAACAAAGGTTGTTTAGTGAACAACCTTTGCAAGATTTGCACAAAGAAATTTAAGAAATGAAGATAGACCTCCTCAAATTGGTATGATCTTCCACACAGGTGCATTTCTATGCTCAGATTATGCATCTGAGAAAATTATGTTTTGCAGCTAATGTTATCACTTACTATTGTAAAATTTCAACTCTGTATTTAGATTTAGATATTGCAGAGAATGATGAGAAAATCTATTTCATCTCTTTCAAGAAAATTATTCAAATACATAAATAAATATCAATAAATAATCATCACAAGGGAAGGTCAAAATTGCATGAATTCCACATACTTTTCTCAGCCACTTATTTTAACGAAAAGCAAAAAGAGGAAGAAAACCAGAATGAAAGTTGAGGAAATTCAGGTGTACTGAATACTCTATAAGCTCTAGAGTTCTCTGTTTATTCTATGCAATGCTCAAGAAAGCCCAAAGTCAAAGCTCTTTTCTATGGAAAGCTTTTCAAGTTTATTACTGCCAGGGGTTCTCCTTTCAACCTATTCCAGAATTACTGGGAGAGGGGCATGAGGCATTGACAATTTATAACAGATAAGTATGTCAGATGATCTTAACTTTGTGTCAGGGTTTAGAACTGTTTAGCTGGGAATCCTACGTGACTCAATTTTATTTGGTTTTATGTGTATGAGTTTAAGTAACTTGGCATTAAGTTTTTGCTTTTTTCTGTAACATTGACATTATTGCTTTAAAGTCTTCACAAGGATGCTCCTGCATTTTTTTGTGTGTGCGGTTTCAAACAGCATTAAATGTGCATTATGTCTACAATAGGTGTGATGGGTGGGGTGGAAACTGCCAATATTGCATAGCCTTCTTGCATTATAGTTTACAGCTGTTACTCTTTCCTCAATAATAAAACCAGAGGATAAGCCAGAAAACCTTCAATACTGTTGCCCTTGGAATCTTGTCCACTTTAATGATTTAGATTTATCAACAGAGGGACTTGTGCCATCTACTACTTACACTAACTAAATTCTCCTTACATATTTAGGTGATCATTTTCCAACAGTTCACAAAAAAGAAACCCTTGGCTAACACATCGTTCAATGTAACATTCCCCAAAATAAATAACTGCAAATGCTGCAAATCTCTCAATGAATGATAGCTAAATATTTGCAACCTTAATCAAAATACTATCAGAAAACGATTAAGTCTCCAGTCCTCCAGTTTCTGACTGCTCAGCAGCATAGCTATAACGGATCTTCATAATCTGCAGCGCCCATTGCTAAACCTGCTGAAATGAAGTTCCTAATGCCGCAGAATGAAGTCTGAGATGGTGCGATATGTTTCAGCTTGCGTGGAAAGAGCTGTTAAATCTAAATCCTATCTAAACTAAACCTTTTTAATTCACTCACCTAAATGTGAGACTCTATTTAGTTATTGCATTTCTCTGATCCCACTGTACAACGGTAGCGTTTGGAAGTATTTACAATCGACTTCTTTTTGGATTTACTGTGATTTGTGGAGCATAGAACAGAAAATGCTGACTAAAGTTTAACTGCATGCCAGTTGCCCATTAGACATTTTGACTTTTTAATAAACCTACGCAGGTGTACACTTGGGCTGAATAAGACCTCATAAACACCATTCTGATAAAAATGTATTCATTTTATGCATCCCTGAGTAAAGCTTCCTACAGTGATCCATTAAACGGCTTAAATGTTTAGCCTTTTGTGGAGCATAAGAAAATGTTTTGCTTTCAAAAGGAGGGGCATTTTGTTTATGCCATGGGAGCTGAACAGATTTCTGGATCAATTATTTACAAGCCATTTATGAGTTGAGATTTGCAAATTTCAAGGCAAAGACTTAGAAAATATAATTGTGTCAATTACTTCGTGTTACTTTGATGTTTTCACAAGAGGAACGTTATCATTCAAGGCATGTTATTTTCCTATTTATGATACTCTCTAATACTATGAAGGAAGAGGTAAACTCACTAATAAAAAGAAACTGCAACTTCATTTTCTTTCAATGGGAACACCAAAAGTTCTTTTTATATCAACATGCAATTCTGTACAATTAACAATAGTCTGGCCTGTTATAATGCTTCATTGAGAACAGAATATGGTGCTTGGAATGCTATTGCTCAATATTTCCTGAGTTTTAAGAAAATGTGTTTCTAATTTGGTAAAAGCCAAATGGTTCAGCTTTATTTAGTGATTATTTTCATTCCAACTCTTGTAAATCTTTGGCAAGTTTATTTTTTTCCAATTTATAAATGTGGATCCTGAGATGATTTATTTTTGTGCTTTGTGTGATTTGAACAAAGCTTATAAACAATTTATAATCATTGACAAATCTATAAATAGTCATTACAGTCAATTGTATTTATTAAAAGCAATGGCTTGGGACTCAAGATCCTGACATTCTCTTATTAATGAAAAGAAAACCTGTTTACAGGCATGATCACCTGTATTTAATGAAAATAATACATCACTTTATGTGGAGCTCAATACTTGCTATGAGAAGGGAGGTACTAATCAGTGTGGATGGGTGTTGAGTAGATTACATTTTCCAGTCAATTCTCACCTTTCCTTTATATAGGCATACCTCATTTTATTGTGCCTCATTGTATTGTGATTTCAAGTTTTATATATGTATGCACACACACACAGATATATATACTTTTTTTTTTTTTTAAATTGAAGGTTCGTTGCAATCCTGCACTAAGCAAATCTATGGGCACCATTTTTTGCAAGAGCATATGCTTATTTTGTTTCTGTGTCAGCATTTTTTAGCAATAAAGTATTTTTAAGTTAAGATATGTACATTGTTTTTTATGACATAACACTATTGGACGCTTAAACTACAGAATAGCATAAACATACGTTTTCTATGCACTGGGAAACAAAAAATGTGTGTGACTTGCTTTATTGCAATATTTACGAAGTGGTCTAGAACCAAACCTGCAATATCTCCAAGGTATGCTGTATATGCATCTGAATCGGGGAACATAGTGGCAGATAAAGACACCTTCATACAGCCTATACTTTCAAAGGAGAGATGTACAGAAAAAGAAGAAAAATCTTATCTTGAATAAATTGTATCTTTCCCCTACTTTAGGGATTTATTTCTTCCTTTTTCACACACTTATTAAGTTCCTGGGCCAGTACTAACTTTTTATATGAAGACATAGAAGTAAGATCTCAGGGTTTAAAGCTCTAGGGGTCCTGGTCTTGTATAATTAAAACTATTTTTTTTTTAGTTGGCATAAATTTGGGAGTAGATATCCTACTAGAATATTTTTATTTAACTCAATGCCCTACTACTCAGTCTATATTGTTAACTGAAAGGGCAACTATAGAATTATTTTTAAGGAATATTTTTATGTATTATATCATGCACATAAAGTAGGTAAGTTTCATATTTTACATTTGCATAGAAATAGACTAACAGATATCCCAATAGCAAATGTGTCATTTTCATACAACATACATATAAAACATATACAAATACTCCAGAAAATGTTAATTAAATGAGTACCTCTTCTCCAATCATCAAGATTAAGAACTAGAAACTAGAGTATTGCAATATATTTTAATGTAGAATACTACTGAATGAATAATGTTCATTCATTAGAATATCTTCTGACTTTGCTTGCATTTTCTGGAAATAATTTTTCAACCTTTATTATAAATTCATATTACCAAGTCTAAAAATTACTTAGATGTGTAGAAAGGCACTCAGGGAGTTTGAAAGTATGTACCTGAACCAAAAAAAAAAGAGAGAATTAAAGGTCACTGAAGATAGATACCCTTGCTTTCTTATTACCTTCTCCAAATTTATTCACACATATTACTAGCATTTTTATTTTCTTTTAAAAAAATCTCTGGTTTAATTATCTCCTAATATTCTCATATTTTTGACTCTGGTGTGACAACTTGATTCTGATTCTTCTAACATCTTTGTTAGACGATTCAATTTTGATATCCTTCATCTTTAGCTGATTTCTAACGATTATCTAATCTAAAAAAAGTAAAATATATGGAGAAGTATTGCTAGCATGATGATAATATTGATTATGATGATGATAGAGTATAGGCACTCTATAACCCAGAGGCCATAACAATTTACATACAACATTTCATTTCCAGAATAACTCTGTGATGCTGGCCTTATTAGTGTTATTTTCAAAAAGGTAAACATTACATATATTAAGTAAATTGCCCAAAGTTACATAAGTAAGAAATGTTGAAACTAAGATTTGACTGCAGGACTGACTGACAATCTCTGTGCTCCTATCTGCTCTAAAATCCTCCTCTCTGAGTAGAATGCATAGGGGGTCAGCTGTGGGTCAGGCATGTGTGATACATTTCATGTTACTTTTGTATACAAACAGACTATCATGAATATACCAGTGGTAGGTAGGGCATTTTCATTGCTTTCTTTTGCCAGACTTCCTGTGCTTCTTTGGGACTGACTTCTCTATATTCAGCATTGCCCATTGGTGACACAGGCTCAAAGATTAGTAGTTTTCCAGATATTGCTAGAATCACACTCCAGTGGTACCCAATATCATCCAATTCTTTACTGCTAAATTGAATTACTGAATACCTTCTTGCTTTTATATATTTCACTGATGTTGAGAATTTAGCATTAGAGTTACAACAAAGCATAATGAATTTTAATCAGCCAGAAGATATAACAGAAAATTATGATTGCAGAGCTTCAGATTAATACACACACTCAAATATGTATATGTGTATACATATATCAATATATGTGTATACATATATCAATGCTTATATATAGGTATATGTATGTATACACAAGCATATATATATACACACACCCAGTCTTTACCCAAGTATTACATTAATAAATGTTAAAGTGTTACTGATTGTTTAGATTTTCTTTCACTTAAAAAATTTTTGCTCTAATAAGTACTACAAATGAAAGGTTTTTGATAGATTATTCATAATTAATAGAACATAAAATTCAGTGGAAATACACAAACCCTACTAGAAAAAAAGCAAATCTGAGAATTGATTGAATTTTATCAAAAGAAAACATTAGTGAACATCTGATACAAATAAAAATATAGTTCAAGGAAAAAAAGTAATGTTGAAATTTTGGTAAACAGGAAATAGGTAGGAAGAAACAGTACAAGGAGTCTCTCTCTTTCTCTCCCCCTATTTAAGAATAAACTGTGAAGATTTTGGCGAAGGTTACAAAGAGATTTCACTATAACCACCTATTCAATTTCCTGAAACCATTTTCCTCTATACATAAGAGCTCACCCCACTGACCCTATCTGAGGAAAAAGAATAGACAGTAGCCAAGTGTATATATTCCAGACAGTAGGCTATAGACTTCCAGTAAACATATCTATGAACTGTCTTTCCCCTGGGAGTTCAGCTCCAGTAGCCCCAGTGTTGCTAGCTCTTTCTATTTTATTCTTTCTCTCTTATTCTGTCTCTTTTTCTGTGTGTGTCCACATGAAAATATGCATCATATTTACCTGTCAATGATTTTCCATCAGTCATTGCTATAAAGAAATTCTCAGGACAAACAATCTCAACCATCTTTCACATACAGATTCCTAAATTTCTATGTGTACACATTCACACACTGCAGAGTAAGTGAGGCAGAGACAGAGGGGGAGGGAGAGGGAGGAAGTGGGGGAGGGAGAGGGAAATCAAGAGAACTAACACAAACCATGATCAGTAAGTGTGTTATTGATATATTGTTATATGTACTATGTATCGTCAATATCACTGTCTTCCACCTCCACATCTTGTCCCACTGGAAGGTCTTCGGGGGCAATAACATACATGAGCTGTCATCTCCTATGATCACAATGCCTTCTTCTGGAATACCTCCTGAAGGACCTGCCTGAGGCTGTTTTACAGTTAACTTTTTTTAAAATAAAGAGCACACTCTAGAATCACGATAAAAAATGCAGTAAATATACAAACTAGTACATAGTCATTTATTATCATTTTTAAGTATTATGTATTCTATGTGATATATTTTTGTGTGTGCTGCACTTTTAAATGACTACTGTCAGCACAGTAGACTTATTTATGCCAGCATCAATGCATTTGGCTAGAATGATGGCTATGACATCACTAGGTGATAGGAATTTTTCAGCTTCATTGTAATATTACAGATCAACCATCATATGTGTGGCCTGTCATTGACTGAAATGTGATGGGGCATTTGACTGTATTATGTTTATTTCTCTGCTCAGAAATCTCAGGTTCTTTTCAACACACGACATAAATTTAAAACTGGAATAAGTGTATAACTTTCAATTAGGATGTTGCTGGTATATAATGTTCTGGTTGCTTTTGCAAAAGATATTTTCTCCTGATTTTAAAGTTACTTTCCAAATGACTGCATATTGGTAAGGTTAAGAACATGAACTTTGGGGTCAGAGTGATCTGAAGTTATAATTTGCCACATAATCTCTAGCAAATTTCTTAATCTCACTGTGCTTCACGTTCCTCATTTGTAATTTGGAGGTAATAATTGTACATAGCACATTGGGTTATTATAAGGATTACTATTACATAAATTAACAGCATTTGACTGCTCAATTACCACAGGTCACTCATTTTACCCTTGCAAAAGTCTATTAGTTAAGTGGCATTTTTATTACCACTAAAATGCAAATTTCTAATTGAAGTTTTACAGATTCTGTAACCTTTCTTAGGCCACTAAACTGGTTAGGGTGAACTTGTGATTTAAATCACCCTGGAGATGGTTTTCTCTTATCCACTATGATAAACTCCATCATGAGCTAATACTTGTATGGACAATGCTTGGCATTTGGTAAGTACTCAAATTATGCCAGCTATAACTTCTTGAAGCCACTTTTCCACTAATTTCAGGCATCTATTATCACTAATAAGAAGTATTCTTTCAATCTTATGTTTATTCATTTATTAAATATGTATTGAGTACTTGCTATGTACTAATAATTTTCCTCGATTCAGGGATCCAGCAGTATACAGAACAGAGGAAACTCCCTACCTATGGAGTTTACACTCTAGTGTATTGGAAAAAATATACAAAAATAGGATAAATAAGTACAATGCATAGTATATTAGATGATGATAAATAATAAGGAAAATAATAAAGCAGGATAGGGGGATAGCAAGTGTCAAGGTGAGTGATTTTAGATAAACCTTGGAATGCTTTTAATCATTGGCATAAACCTTTACGAAGCTCAGTTTCTTCATTCAGTACATAAAATAGTGATACTCTGACAATCTTAAGAAATTATATGAGAGGCAAACAAAATAATAGATGGGAGCACACTGTTAAAATTATATAATTTTTTAATGTGACATTGAATATTGAATAGATATTGAATCTGGTATTTAATTTGATGCAAAACATTTAGGAAGAAGGACACTAGGAAAACCACAAACTATAGGAAAAGCTAAATATGATGGACTTAGAGAAAAGTAAGAGTCATGTTTTGAGTTAGAAGGTAATAACCTGCATTGCACATTTGTTCAACAACATTTTATGATTTAACTTGTAATACAGTATAATCCATACCCACAGGTGACTCTGATGATATCACAATATCAAATCAAACTTCTGCATTTCATGACTTTCTGTCCTTTATTTGCAGTTTGATTAATGTAACTTGGAAAGTATTCCTCTAGGGATCAAATCTGTCTCAACTCATACCATGGCTTCTGCAGATAAGTTCTTTTAGAGGCAGTAGAATTCTTTTTCTCTAAAATTATATTTTAAAAAAGAAGTAGAACTGAATACTCTGTGGGCAGTGTGAAAAGTGAAATAAAAAGTTAGTCAGTCACCCAGAGGATATTGTGACTTTAACAAAACTGATGTTCTTGTGTTCATATTCCCACTCTTCACTGCCACCTAGTTTCAGCCTCTATTAGAATTGGTACTATAGACAGCAGTGAGGAGTGGGGCTTGAGGCAAGAACTGTCCTGGTGACAGCTGGTATGCTTGGGCAGTACCTGAATGTTAAGATGGAAGTCAAGTATGTGTGAGCATGTGGACAGAGGATCTTTAGGTAAGATCAAGGAAGTATGGCATAAATATAGAGCAGGCAAACCCAGAGAAGCAAGGGAGAAATCAAAGCACCTAGAAATTCATAGACTCTGAAAAATCAGGACATAACAAGAGGGTTATGAATCCATATTTGCAGCAAGTGGACAATGACCAGCAACTTAGATCACCACAACCAGGGGTCAGCATGCAAAAAGGATATCTTAGTCAAGGCAATGATGCCAAAGCCCACAAGTTGCTTCTCTGCTTTCCACTTGGGAGAGAACCAAGTCCTGTGTAGCTCCAACTTATAGGGCAGCAACTTACCTAATGAAAGTTGACAAAGAGCTCTCATAGCACCCTGCCTTCTTATCGTTAATAAATACTGGCATTCCTGCTCCTCGGAGCTTCTGCAGTCACTAGTGTATGAAATTGGAGTGGATGAAGAAGTCTAGTGACAGTATCCTTTCTCTACCTTGTAAAAATATAATTCCTTTGATTTTCTAATGTGCTGTGTCTTCCTGCTCCAGCCAGAGCAGTGGGACTGAAGCTAGATAACAAACACTTGCTTCTACATAGGTATGTGCAACTGAACTAATGAAGAGAATACAATCACATCAGAGAAGAGCCTGAAATAGACATCTAAATAATGAAAGAGTTCAAGGCTGCATGTCAAATCCAGACTTTGAATCTGCTCTTCAGACTCATATAGACAATGTCAACCTCACATCAGCTCAGTGTTGCCCATATCAAAAATCTAATTCATTTTTTTCTCTTATGTCTCTTCTTCCTTCCCTTTTCACTTCTCCCACATGCTCTCTCTTAATTATTGGAACTACTAACCATTCAGTTTGAGACTCGGGCGTTATCTTAGATTATTTTTCAGCCTCATACAGCCAATCAAATACTGTTTCTTGTCAAGTCTACCTTTTAATGAGCTTTTACACCTTCATTTATTGATTCCCAGTGGCAGAACTCTAGTTCAGACTTTTTTCCATCTTTTCCTTGGAATACTGTACTAGACTCCCAAGAAAGCTCTTTTCTAATATCTTTCACCTCCTAATCCTCTTCCTTTGGTGGCCTTCTTGAATGAAAAATCAACCACACAATCCTCTACTAAAACTATTCAGCACCTCGATACCTCATAATACCTACAGGTTGAAATCCAAAGTCATTAATATGGCTCCAACCAACTGCCTATCATTCTCCAGATACACTGTGCTTCACTGTGTACACACACCTTCTTCACTGAATACTCATCCACTTTTTATGCCTCATGACCTCCTACTTATTCCTCAAGACCTTTAAGTATAATTTCTATGAAACATTCCTTGATTCTTCCATCTTACACAAATGTGGTTACTTCCTTCATTGAGCTGTCACTATATTTTTGAAGTTAACTTCTAATTTTGCATCACTGTACTCTGTTACAACCATTTGTTTCTGTGTGTCTTTCCTTTTCTACTGTGTATGATGCCTGGAGAGTAGCCACCATGCCTTCAAATGGTAAACATTCTTCAGTATCCTCTGCACAGAGCTTGATGCAGAGTAGATTTTTGATGATTATATAAAGAATGTTGACAGGCATAACTAGATTTCTGTGATTCTGCTATTAATGACAACTTATGTTACCCAACATATATTATCTTATTAACTCTAATAGGTACTCTACAAACTGTAAAATGTATAATTTTATGTTTGTTTTACTATGAACAAAGCCATTCCTTCTCATAGTTGAATATTAAAACTAAGTTTCAAATATTCACAGTAATTATGTCATGACATATATATGTGTGGTATATGTGTGTGTGTGTGTGTATTCTGAATTAAAAGCCTTTCCTACAGAAAAAAAATGTATGCATTTTAAAATTTTATAACACATAATAATTCAAATGTTTTTCTTCAGCTTGGAAATTCTTTACCTTTGGAATGAAACAAAAATTGAATCCCAACAAAGTATTTTTTAATTTCTTTTCCTTAGAGACTATTAAGAAGCAACTGAAATCAAAATTGTATTAGGAAGTTGACACCATGCATCATAGGATTTATCCATATCAGTATCAGGTAATGCAAAATCCATAGAGAAATATTATTTTATAAATTCACTATACTGTTTTTTTGTGATGTTTCATTCCTAGGCAGATACTGAGAAAATATAGTTTTGAGCTAAAAGTGATGTTATTTGGTATTTAAAATAGCATAAGAAATACTGAAATACTCATGCTACTAGCAAGAAATGCTCTTACTTTTATGAGATTTAGCAATTAAATATGAAAAATGTGTATTATTTAGAAGAGAATTAGTATCTTCCATTGTTAAATATATTGAGGACAGACAATATCAATCTTCAGCATTCATCAAAAAAGAATGCTGATAAAATAAAAAGATTAATTGTTTACGTCAGTGCTAAAACAATAGAATCTGTATAACATAGCATATTTGGTCTACACTTATTTTCTTATTCATTTCTTTTAAAATGTGTATGTGTGTATTTATATATTTATGTATATATATTTATACATGTGTATTTATGTATGGGTATATATATATATATATATATATTTCAACTTTTGTATTTTACTTTATAATAGGTAGAGACAAATAATATTAAATTAAAAAATACTGCAGTCTCATAAATTATCCTGGAAAGTTACTTCAAATTTCTCTGCTGAAGTCTGATAATTGACATGCCATGAATTTGAAATTTGCACATAATCTATATTTAATATCCTAATTGAAGCTAAGTCTTTAATATGGAAGCTCAGCACAGAGAAAATATAACAATATTTTTATTAATGACTAATTTCTGGGTTTTTCATGTCTTTATGAACTGGACTCAGATATTCCTATTTTTATCTGTCTTATAAGCAGCACATAGATTTTATAAGTATGAAGCAAAGTAAAAATAAAAGACCTCAGAGAATAAAAAAACAATTATGTAACTACTTAATAAAATTGTGATGCTAATATGCCAACCATTTTAATGAGGCAAAAAGTTAAAATATCTTGTTGAGTTTTCCAGAAATCTAAAAATCTAAAAACTTTTGATCCCTAAAATGGATACTTGGATAGTAAGTTTTATTACGAAGTGCCAAGGACACTAGCTCCCAGCATTTTCTTACACAAATCTGCAGATTCAATGGATCTATTTCACATATATACAGTTGATTGTCATTATTCACGGATTCTGTGTGTGTGAATTGCCCATTTGCTAAAATTTATTTGTAACCTTGAAATCAATATTCATAATACAATTGTGGTCATTTGCAGACAGCAGCAAAAAATCTGAATCACCAGACAAGCACATTCCCATTAGAGGTTAAACAAAGCAATGCTTTGCCTTTTTATTTTAGCTTCCATATGGCAAACAAGTGCCCTTTTTCCTATCTATATTGTCTCACATTTGTGCACTTTTCATTGTAATTTCCCTATTTAAAATGGCCCCTAAGCATAGTGCTGAAGTACTAACTAGTGTTCCTAAGCACAAGACTATGACATAACTTATAAAGAAAATATGTGTGTTAGATAAGCTAGATAAGCTTCATTCAGGCATGCATTATAGTGCTGTTGACTGTGAATTCAATGTTGATGAATCAACAATATATATCGTATAAGCTATTTTTAGACAGAAGCACACATAAAACAAGGTCATGTATTGATCAGTTAATGAAAATATTGTGACCAAAGGCTTATAGGACTCTAACTCTGTATTTCACCTAAGAACAATGCTTTAGTATTTGCCAATTCAGTACTTGTGGCAAATGTGTAAAATATAACTACCACAAAAAATGAGAATCAACTATACCTGTGTGTCTACTATCTCTGTCAGATTTCCTCTTAATTTTTCCAAGAGAAGTTGGAGGTCATTTGCTAATTAGATATCTAATTAGTCAATGGGCTTAAACAAAAAAGTTTTAACTGTTAAGCAGTATATGCCACCTAAGGGGCAATCCTTAGTTAATCGATCTATAAGAAAATACACACACATATACACACAATCATAAAAGGGATACCATTGGCTAAATGCTGTGAGAGAAATAGACCTCACAAAGTTAGTTCAGTCAAGGCTCTAAACAAACAAACACAAGCACATCAACCATTAAGGGCTGAGGGACTCAGTGTCTACAGTTGCCACAATGCATTATTTTAAAAGTCCAGCTTCAAGAACAAATTATGACATTCAGAGAAAAAGGAAAGTATGACCCACACACAAAAAGAAAAAAAAGAGAAAGAGAGACAACTAAAATTGCTTTTGAAGAGGCTCAGATATTAAATATAGCAGAAAAGACTTCAAAGTAGCCATTTTGAATATGTTCAAATAACTAAAGGAAACTATGTCTAAAGAAGATATATTGACAATGTCTCAAAAATAGAGAATATCAATAGGAAGACAGAAATTACAAAATAAGAACCAAAGGTAAATTCTGGAATTGAAAAGTATAAAAACTAAAATGAAAAATGTACTAGAGGGGTTGGACAGTAAACTGGACCTGGCAGAAGAATCAATGAGCTTGAAAATAGATTAATAAAGTTTATGCATTCTAAAAAACAGAGAGAAAAAAGAAATAATAAAGGAAAATGAACAGGGATTCAGAGAAATGTGGAATGCAATTAAGTAGACTGACATACATTTAAGAGTTCTAAAAGTAGAGGAAAACCTATAAAGAAATAGTGGTTGAAAAACTTCTTAAACTTAATGAAAAACACCAGTCAACATATTTAAGAAATTAGTGAAGTCTAGGTAAAAATAAACCTAGAGATTCACACTCAGACACATCATAGTGAAATGTTGAAAGCCCAAGAGAGAAATCCTGAAAGCAATAAAAAGAAAATAATTAATCATATATGAAAGAATCCCAATAGCATTAACAACTGATTCTAATCGAATCAATGGAGGCTAAGAGCCAGTAGGGTATAATATTCAAAATGTTGAAAATAAAAATAAAAAAGAAAACAAATAAAAGCCTATAAACCAAGAATCTTATACCCAGTAAAATTATCTTTCAAAAATGAAGGTGAGATTTCTCATTTAATCCCCAATATGTTAAGAGCTGAGAAGTTGTCACCAATACATGAGTGGATTAATTAAATGTGGCATATGCATACCAGAATACTACTCAACCTCAAAAAACAATGGTGATCTAGCACCTCTTATCCTGGATAGAGATTGAACCCATCCCTTGAAGTGAGGTGTTGCAAGGATGGAAAAACATGCACCACATGTACTCGCCATCAAATTGGTACTAACTGACCAACACTAAGGTGCTCACATGGTAGTAATACTCACTGGGTACCAGTCAGGAAAGGAGTGGGGGGAGGCAAGCCCACCACTAATGGAAGTGGAACCCACTATATGGGGGAGGGACATGCTTATAGCCCAGCCCTGCCTTGGGCAGATCAAGCAGCATTACATGTAACCAAAATGTTTGTACCCCCATAATATCCTGAATTAATAAAAAAAAGTGAAATGAACAAACTGAAAATCAGCAACTTTTCTTGAAAACATCAAATTGCCGATGTTGTAGGGCAAACTACCACCTTAAAATTTGGAGGAACAGATAAACGTAGAGAGTGACAGTCAAGATCTCTTTACAGCAATAGTAGCTGATGGAGCCATAAGTTGGTATAAACACAAAGATGGTCTTTTTGACAAATGCTAAAGGCCAAATGTGGACTAGCATGAAAATGAGAATCTCTATGGACTTCAGTCTTAAGAGTGCCCCCATATTTTCATGGGTTTTACCTTCTGAATTCCACCAGGTTCTCATGATGAAGGTTCAAAATACAAAAAAGTAAAAAAAAAAATGTTCTAGTATTGGCTCTTGTGGAGGACAGGGTGACGAGTGCGTGATCATTGTGGAATGCATTCAGAGCATTCATCATGAAGAAAGACATACTCTCTCTAAGAGAAAAAGTTTTACTAGCGCCTTCTCTCACTACAGAGAGGATATTCCTCCTATTCCAAGTGACTCTAGCCTTGCCTCACCTAAGGCAGGGTGGGGAAAGAAAGGGCGGAGAGAAGCTATACCACTGGAGAAATAGCTGTGAAAGTTACATCCCAGAGACAGAGGCCCAATAAAAGGCAGAGATTTACTTTAATCATAAAATTACATTAGGCTTTTCTTCCCCACATCGTTCTGCCATTTAAACAGGAATCCAGTGAAATAACAGTCGATTACAGCTAAACGAGATGTTCAAAGTCAAGAAGAGAGACAAAATAAGGACACTACTGAAATTTCAAGACTCCAGCACTTACTGCTGGAGAAAACATTAAATAAAGCCCAACTGCTAGCCAATCAACATGTCTTTATAATAAAGGTTTATTTTCATTCCTATGATGGCACAGTGTTCAGTTTTCAATAAAAAAAAATGAAAAGGAATGCCAAAAAGCTAGAAACATACACACACACACACACACACAAAGAAACTAAAGAAGCATCGGAATTAGACTCATCTATAAAACAAATGTCAGAATTATTCGACACGCAATGTTAAGTAAACATGAATAATATGTTAAGGGCTGTATTGGAAAAAGTAAGCAACACTCACGAACAGATGGGTAATGTAAGCAGAGAAGTGGAAATTCTAAAAAATAATCAAAAGGAAACTCTAGAAATCAAAAACACGGTAACAGAAATTAAGAACATCCTTCTGTGGGGGGCCCATCATAATACTAGACAGATGACAAAAAAAAAAGAGTAACGCCATTAACTTGATAAAGAACCTATAACTAATAAAACATGTACAACTAACATCATAGTTAATGGTGAGAAGGTGGGTATTTTCCTACAATGTCAGGACATGGCAAGAATGTCATTCTTACCATTCCCATTCAATATCATACCAGAAGTTCTAGCAATTAAGAGAATAACATAAAATAATACATATATATATATTAGAAAAGTAGAAATAATACTTTGTTTACAAATGATATTCGGTAGAAATTCTCAAAGAATAATGAAGAAAACTCCTAGAATTATTAATAATAAGCCAGTTTAACAAGGTCACAGAACACAAGGTCAGTATACAAAAGTCAAATGCTTTTCTACATACCAGTAATGAACATTTGGAATTTGAAATAAAAAAATTCAAAAATAGGCCGGGCGTGGTGGCTCACGCTTGTAATCCTAGCACTCTGGGAGGCCGAGGCAGGCGGATTGCTCAAGGTCAGGAGTTCAAAACCAGCCTGAGCGAGACCCTGTCTCTACTATAAAAATAGAAAGAAATTAATTGGCCAACTAATATATATATATAAAATTAGCCGGGCATGGTGGCACATGCCTGTAGTCCCAGCTACTCAGGAGGCTGAGGCAGTAGGATTGCTTGAGCCCAGGAGTTTGAGGTTGCTGACGCCACGGCACTCACTCTAGCCAGGGCAACAAGCGAGACTCTGTCTCAAAAACCAAAAAAAAAAAAAAAAAAAAAAAAAAAAAATTCAAAAATATGATTTATTAACACAATAACACCAAAAAAGAAAAGAAAACAAATACTTAAGAATATCTAATAAAATTTATATGGGTGTCATATGCATAAAAGTATAAAACTCTTTTGAAAGAAATCAAAAAAGATAAAAATATATGAAAAGATATTCCATGTTCATGAATTGTAAAACTTAGTATTGATATGCTGTCACTTCCTCCCAACTTGATCTATAGACTCAGCATAATTTCAACCAACATTTCAGCAACCTATATTGTAGATCTTGGCAAAACTGATTCTTAAGTTTATATGAGAAGGAAAGAGATCTAGAATTATCAAACAATACTGACAAAAATACACAGTACTGAAGAAAAATAAGAAAGTTGAAGCCCATTAGGTAAAAACTAAGAAATATCAATAAACTATAGGCTTTAGATACTAATAACATAGCAATATTGGTTCATTAATTGTAACAATTATACTGTACTAATGGAAGATGTTAATGGGGAAACGATATGAAGTGTATAGAAACTCTTTGTAGTGTTTTGCAACTTTTTAGAAAATGTGAAACTGTGCTAATAATGAAGTCTATTAATGATTTTAGAATGAAGATGAAATAAATAAATACTTTTTTAGACAAACAAAACCCTGAGAATTAATTATGAGAAAACCTGCATAAAAGGAATGTCAAAAGACGTTCTTCAGTCAAAAGAGGATACTAATGAGATACTAATTTTTAGACAAGTTGTGCTAGAAATAAGATAATGAACTTGACCAGTTGTACTTTTATTGTGTAAGTCATGGTTTGTAGTGGTTAAAATTAGTTGCACTAGAAATTTTCTGAGGGTTAAAAATCAAAGTTTAAATGGGAGTAATTTTAAAACGTCGCTGACGTAGGTTCCAAATCCCCTGTGTTAATCCTCGTGCTTTTCAAATTAACGACTTATGCAAGTTTTGCAAACTCATTGTGGATAATTGAATCCTATTTGCATAGATACCAAAGCAGGGTGTCCTTGACTCCTATATGACAGCTACTGACACTGATAGACAGGAAGAAGTAGATAATTTAGCAGAAATAAAAAGCTTCTTTTCTTAGGAGACACAGGGCATGCTATGCAAAATAAATTATTATTCCCACTTTATTTGGGGAATAATACTTAACATTTTAAAAATTGGCAGTTAGTTTTAAATTCAACAAAAATTTACATGCTTTAGAGCATGTTACTATCAAATACCTTGTGAATCGAAGTGAAAATATTTCGTTTATACATTTATATTCACTAGTGTCTGGAAAACAAAAGGGTAAAGTACCTTTTGCCAAAAGGAGGAATCCTTGCCACCTTTATAATAATACTGAAAAATCGTATTGACAGAGAACCTTTAACTTGTTCATTAAATCTGCCTCTATGCAGACAGACTGAAAAGTGGAGACTTCTCTTTAGAGAACATATTTACCTGAATCAGTCATAATGTTTTAGAAACTTTGCATTTTGTTTGGCAAACACACCACTTCATAGCCCTGAAAAATAAATGTTTTAAATGAATAGTCTTGTTTTTCCACTTGGAGCCTAATAAAAATATAATACTTTAAGCAAAGCAGTGAAATTAGGAGGAGGAACACAAGGATAACTGGGCTACCAAGCTATCCTTGTTCTCATCTTGCTAGACAGTTCAGAATATCCCTATAAGAACTACACCTTAATATAGAGTATTTATTTCATCCTCACAGTGTGTGAGCAGAATTAAAGAAGGTGATAATATATATGAATGTAAATTTTAAATGTGACAACCTCCCCAAGAGTGATAAGAATAGAGACTGTGTTTTATTCTTTAATGTTGTGTCCCCTACTCCTAGCATTGTCCTACATTTAATAATACCAAAAGAATATATATTTATTAAATGGATGAACTATTTAAAAATTACAAAATGTTATAATGTGCAATGCATAATTGTTATCAGTAGTTCAAATCCAAATTTCTTGTATTGCAAATATTTCACCAATTAATCTATGTTACCTCCAATATCTCTCTTGTCCATCTCTAGTTAACTCCAATATTAAATTTTCATTACCTACCTTCAAATACATCCTGGATATTCTCCTAGCATTACAGAGTCAAGATGTGCAAATTAAATTTCTACTTACATGTCTTAATTTTCCCTTTTGATAAAGAAACCTTAATTCCTTTGATTCTCCATCATTCTACGAGTTCTTTGGCTTCATTCTTATCTTTACCCGAACACTTCCTATTTTTAGTCAAGCCTGCTGATGATATTTCCATACTCTCACTTCTGATCTTCCCCATTCTTTCTGGAAATGCATAGGCAACTCATTGTAATCTTTTATCCTGGACTTCAGTTAGTTTGCTACCTGCTTTAGTTTTTCAGATCACTATGTGAACATTCTACCTGGTCTCTGTGCTTCCAATTCCTCAACCACTCTCTCCCCATTTAATCTTTCCTACACACTTTCTAAATAAAGGCACACCTCGTTCTATCACACTTCACTTTTTGTCCTTCATAAATATTGCGATTTTTACAAATTGAAGGTTGTGGCATCCCTGCGTCAAACAAGACTGTCGGCGCCATTTTCCCAACAGCATGTGTTTGCTTCGCATCTCTGTGTTACGTTTCAGTAATTCTCACAACATGTCAAACTTTTTCATTATTATTATATTTATTATGATGTTATGCGATCAGTAATCTTTGATGTTATTATTGTAATTGTTTGAGGACACCCAAGACCACTCATTTATGACAAACATAATCAATAAATGCTGTGTGCGTTACTGACTGCCCATACTGACTGAAGTGGAGCCTGAAGATGTGACTGAATTGCTGCAATATCATGACCAAACTTGAATGAATGAGTTGTTGCTTCTTATGGATAAGCAAAGAAAGTGGTTTCTTGAGATGGAATCTTCTCTTGGTAAAAATGCTATAAACATTGTTGAAATGACAACGACTTAGAATATTACATGAACTCTTGATAAAGCAGCAGCAGGGTATGAGAAGATTGACTTCAAATTTGAACAGAATTCTACTGTTGGCAAATTGCTATCAAAGAGCGTCTTATGCTACAGAGAAATCTTTCATGAAAGAGTCAATGTAGCAAACTTCATTGTCATTTTAAGAAATTACCAAAATCACTCCAATCTTTAGCAACCACCATCCTGATCAGTCAACAGTCATCAACATGAAGGAAAGACACTCCATCAGCAAAAAAAATATGAATTACTACTGCCTGAATCTTAGATGATTGTTAGCATTGTTTAGAAATAAAGTATTTTTTTTTAGTTAAGATGTGCACATAGTTTTTTTCTTAAGATAGAAGGCTCTTGCACACTAAGTATAGTGTGAGCATAATTTTTATATGCACTGGGAAACCAAAAAATTTGTGTAACTTGCTTTATTGTAGTGGGCTGGAACTGAACACACAATACATCTGAGGCATGCCTGTGTACCAAACTCCTATGGTTTCAATCGCTTTCCTGTTTACGAATCAATTCCTCTTAATTTGTTATTAACAAAAATTCAACTCCTTAGTTTAGGGTATGTAAAATTGTCAATAATCTAGACTTAACTTATTTTAGTCTTTTCTTCTTCCCCCCAGTTTTTATTATTATAATTATATTCCAGCCAAACTAAATAAAACCCCACCCCTATGCAAATATTCTTTATATATTGCAAATATTTTCTGTCTTTATGCTGTGCCTGAAATAACTCTGTTCATCCCTTCCTGTCTCATCCATACACATCCACTAAAACTCATCTCCAATGCTACCTTTGTGTGCATGCCAGAGGAGGAACTCAGGTACAGAGGTTCATGTTCATCATGCTCATCAGTTCATAGCCTGCTATTATTGCTGGCTCATATAAAAGCCCTGTTTTGTTTTATTCAGTTATTTATTGCATTTTATTCCCATCACTGTCCCCATGCAGGCTTTCAAGAACAGACATTTTAAGGGGTCTAATGTATATAATAACTCTTTTATTGGTATATGTTTTGGTCATGCTATCATTATAGAAAGGAATTGTGCTGTGGAATGAGTTGTCTTTTCTTTTTTCATTCAGTACCTATTATGGATTTTGGAGATATATCCATATTTCAGTGCGTATAACTAGTGTGTTGCTACCAAATGCTACAACTTATTCTTTCAATCCACTGTTTATACCAAAGCCTGAGTAGTCTTTAAAGATACAAATATGATCATGTCATTCAGCTGTTTATCATCTTTTGGTGATTTTTCGTTTCACTTAGGATATATTCCAAAATCCTTACCTTGTATAAAAGGCCTTGAAGGACCTGAGCAGTGTCTGGTTGGCAAGTCCAATCCTGTGCCTTTTCCCTTTGATCTTTGCATTCCAGCCACACAGCACTCAAATTCCCCAAACCTGTTATACTTCTACTTTTGTTCTTTGCACACAATGTTCTCTCTTCCTTTAGGTATCAGCCTAAATTTTACTTCCTCAGATAGATATTTCAGGCCAAATAAATCATAGGCTCAAGTTTTAAATATTCTTTCATGTCATATGTTTTATATTACAATTTACACCAGCAGTCCCAACCTTTTTGGCACCAGGGACTGGTTTCATGGAAGACAATATTTTCCATGGACTAGTCAGGGGAGGGTGGTGTGGGGATGATTCCAGCATATTACAATTATTGTACACTGTATTTCTTATATTATTGTGTTGTAATATATAATGAAATAATTATACAACTCACCATAATGCAAAATCAGTGGGAGCCCTGAGCTTGTCTTCCTGCAACTAATGCTGTTGTTGCTCTCACAGGAGGTGGAGCTCAATCAGTGATGTAAGTGACTGGGAGTTTTGCTATAAATACACCTGCCTTACCTCCTGCTGTGTGGCCAGGTCCATAACAGGTCATGGACCAACTGGTACTGATCTGCACCCCAGGGGTTAAGGACCACAGGTTTACACAATATTTATTTGTATTTATTGTTGTGTTCAATTCTTTAATATTTTTGTTACCCACTATAACATCAGTTCCATAAAGGCTTGGGCCATGCCTAATTGTTCCTCATTCAATCTTGTTTCTGCTCATGGGAAGCCACTGATAAAAAAAAAAAAAACTGTCCAATGAAAGAATGACATAGGAGAAGTGACTTACCAAAGGTCACAAAACTAACTGAAGTCAGTCAGGCCCAGGACAAGAAATCAGCACCTTTCTCCTTCGTGAACTTGGTGTTCTTCGAATGCAGTGCCATGTGGTATTCTTATGTCTATTCCAGCTCAATGCCTTGCACACAACGGGTGCTCAATAACTACTGTAGGAAAACACAAAAATAGCAAAGAAATGGAATTGTGGATTATGTCATTTTATTATTTACATTAAAGGACTACTGGCTGTTATGCTAAATTTGCAAATCTTGGGATTTGGTGGTAAAAATAGGTGTCATTGCTATTCTCTTGAGTTTATAAGTAGACATTGCATTTTATTACATTTTTACCAGGTTAAAAACTGCTACCTCTGTTGTCATAAGGTCGGGGCTACATACTGAAACTGCTATCAGTATATTCTGCCTTAGAAAATGTCTGTTAAAATGTGTAGGCACCTAAGTTTCCAACTGCAACTGAATTCAATCTATGAATGTTGAATTTGTGTTCATTTTAATAAGGAAAAAGACTAATGGCCTTCTCCTTAAAAGAGGATGGATGGATTCAAGTTTCTAAGGATATTTCCTTTACTTCAGGAGAACTAGAATAATAAACTGTCATTTTCCCCAACTTGGTCTCTGCCTGAGCAGGTTTTATCAATGGGCCTGTCACAATGCTGAAATTGGGAGCTCTTGCTATGATGTTGCATAAATCTAATTATCTTGAAACCTTGCAGTATCAGCAAGAAAATAAAAAAAGCTCTTGAAGAAGCTACCAAATTGCATTTTTTCCCTTATTTAATTTTTAGTGGTATCAGGGAAATTGCCATGTGCTCACCAAGTGGCATGAATTTATATTACTTATTGAATCCAGGCCTTGAAAACCAGAAATGATCTTTTTCCTTGCTATCCTTAAAAAGTTACATTACTTGGAAAGTAGTACTGTTTTAACTATTGGCAGTTTTAGTAAGTTAAGAAAAAATAGAGCTCTTTTTCAGCGTGAGAAAGGATATAGGACAAGAGACCTTTGTCCCATTAGTCTGTCTCAGCATCTGATATTCTCAGTCTGAGACTTACTTTTTTGGTTTCAGGTTCTGTATAAGATTCTCTCAGTCACAAAGTTCTATCTAATTTCAGATTTTACCCATTTATTATTTCATCTCCACACCATAAGTATGATACATCCAGAAAAGCTGTTAATACCCAATGATAGGAAAGAAAACCAAATCTTAACCAAGTTAAATTATTTGTCCAAATGACTCACAGCAAACACTCAGGCCTTCTGAGTTGGGATCTGGAGTCTTTCACCAATATCACATATGTGGTGCTAATGATATTTTATTATAAGTACTTTAACAGGGGCTATCACAAATAAATTTCCATTGTCTACTCTCTTGCTCTTTCCCTACAATCTTTTATCTGACAACTTCTTGTATATGTTGTTTCACTAAGTGTCCCTCCCACCAGGGTCTGGCTTTGCCCAATATGATTTATTTCTGTTGGTGCCATCATGACATCTTGGGGCCCTTGGAATGCCCATTGTTAAATTCTAAAGCTCTTGACAGCCTACCTGTTGTGATTCAGAAAACTAAAAAAGACAAGCCTTATGTAAGATAAGAACAAAACTAAGGAAGGAAAAAGAATATATTGGGCCTTTGCCTCTGATCTCTGGGTAAATTTAAAGAATAGTGCAGGGATAAAGTTGCAGTATGGGTAAGAACTAGGTCTTTAAAAAGGTGACAGAAAGAACTGAAAGGAAGAAGAAGAATTTCATTTGCATTGGTCAAAAATCTTTAGTCACAAGTGACAATATTCCAATACAGTAGTATAAGCTATAATAAAATCGAAAACTCACTAGATCATGTCATAAGATGGAAGACCAGAATAGGGAAGGGTGTATAGAAGCTGGTGTAGGGACAGCTGTAGCCAGGATGGTATGCACTTCTCATTTTTACTCTTTTCTGTGCAGTTTCTTTTTTCTCTGCTATTGCACAAGACTGATGTAGAAGACAGGTCTTTGAAAATGGACTTCAGTTCTGGACTCAAGTTCTCTTAATATATGATGAGAGATAGAAAAAAAAAATGTCCTTTTTCCTACTGGAGTTTGAAACTTTTAGGAGAGGACTCTAATAGACCCATTTTGGGTAATATGCCAACTCCTTGGGCCAATCAGCATGAATGGGTATGATGACTTTAACCCAGTTTATATTAATAGTCAGGAGGTAGGGTTGGTTGCCAGA
The DNA here is from genome assembly GCF_040939455.1 of Microcebus murinus. Lineage (NCBI taxonomy): Eukaryota > Metazoa > Chordata > Mammalia > Primates > Cheirogaleidae > Microcebus > Microcebus murinus. The sequence continues at coordinate 84,889,196 of NC_134107.1, forward strand.
GGAAAGAAGGATGGTACATGTATTGCCTTTCAGAACCAAACACAGATCATGGAGTACTTGGCATGCTATGCCAAAGATATGGAATTCATCTTGTATGTATGTTTTATCTATTAGAAAATTTAAAGTAGAAAAAACAATCTGTTTTGTCTTTTGAAAAGACAATTCTGGGAGCAATGTAAAGGATGAGATTTTAAAGACAGTAGATAAGTGTCTTAGGACACTATTAGTTAGGACTCCATTCTGTAAGTTTGAATAAGATGCAATGATGATCATAAGAAAGACATTAGCAACGGGTACACAGAGGAGGAGTCATGCTTGAGAAATGTTTTGAAGATAGAATCTATAGGTTTGTCAGGTGTTAGAATAGAGGGTGGAATGATATAAGAAAGCAAGTTAGATGATTGCATAAATTGAAGTATAGCTCACAATGTATGAGAAACATGAGGAAAAGCATATTTGGCAGCAATCTTCAATAAATTCATTGCAAAAATCTGTCCAATTTTCACTTCCGGGTTACTGGGCAGAGACTAAAAGCTTTCTCATGCACAGAGAAAGAATGATTTATTACTCTTATTTTCCTGTCTCTTTGGTGTAACTGAGCTTATTCAGAAGATAATATCTCGTCACAGAGTAGACTTTTCCTAAGTGTCTATAACCAGAGTATCAGTAAGGAGGGTGCTTCGATGGACAGACAGCTTTTTCTCTCTCTCCTCACTAAACCTCAAATCTGTATCCTCCGTGGTGTCTTTGTGTATAGAAATTGCTAGTTCTTTAAGTAATACACTCTTTTTTCTTTTTACTCATACATATGTATATGTTTAGATGTGTATGCATGCCAAAATGACTGCACACTACTTTTTAAATCTTCCACAAACGTTGAAGCAAAGAGTAGCATGAGTTTACATGAAAATATGTCTGTAAAGACCTCAGTAAAAAGCTTAGAAATTACTCACAATCAGACATCTGAGATTCTGAAATAGTCTCAAAGCCAATTAATATATTTCTACACGTATATGTTTTCTCATGAAATTCTCCTACTCATGCTATCCCAGAGTCTGTAATAATTGCTTAGATTCACTAACAGTATGATCATGCTCTCTTGACTTTGTTAAAAATTTCTCATTCTTAATTAGATTTCACTATCTTAACCTATAGAATACCTTATGTTTTCCCTCAGTGTTTATACTCATAGGCAATATGAAGAATTTTAGCATACGCTTCCTTAGCAACAATTTTGATAAGCTACCAATGTGATCTTTTAAGACTCCATAATTAAGTAGTCTCAATTATTTTTATCAGGGGATTTGTGTTTCTGAGTCTCTCTCTTCTAGACCTGGGATTGACAAACTATAGCCTATAGGCAAGTTGCTTTTTTTTTTTTTAAGTATGATTTTATTGAAACACAGCCATGGTCATTTGTCTGTGTCTATAGCCACTTTTGTGCTATAATAGCAGAGTTGAATAGTTTTGACAGAAACCAACTAGCCTGAAAAACCTAAAATATTTACTATCTCATCCTTTATAGAAAAGGTTTGCCGATCTCTGTTGTAAACTACGATTTGATAGTGGGAGATGCTGTTCATAACTAACATTCTCACTAAATGCATAGAAGAATGGAATGGTGAAATATTTCCTCTTAAAAATTATCCCTCCTTTGGGTATATGCCCAGAAGAGGATTGCCGGGTCATATGGTAATTTTATTCAATATGTCAAAGAGATATCTACACTACCATGTTCGTTACAGCATTATTCACAATAGCCAATATATGAAATCGATCTCAATGACCATCAACAGATGAATGGCCAAAGAAAATATGAGCTACGAGGTATGCCGGGAAAGTATCCAGCCATTGTCAATATAAGAAGAACAGCTACATGGCTGGATACTTTCTGGAGAGACCAGGATATACACAATGAAATACCATTCAGCCTTAAAAAAGAAGAAAATTCTGTCATTTGCAAAAGACGGTTGAACTCTGCTAAGTGAAATGAACCAGGCACATGATCTCGCTCATAGTGGAGTGTCAAACAACCAAACTCACAGAGTAGAATAATGGTTACCAGAGGCTAAGGGGTGGGGGGAATGGGAAGATGTTGGTCAAAAGGTACAAAGTTTCAGTTCTACAGGAACAATCAGTTTTGAGATTTCCTGAACATGGTGGCTACAGTTAATAATAGTGTATTGTATATTTTAAAATTGCTAAAAGAGTAAATTTCAAATGTTCTCACCACAAAGATAAGTATTTGAGGTGATGGATAGATTAACAAGCTTGATTTAATCATTCCTTATTGTAGACACATTATAATATCATTTTGTACCCCTTAACTGTATATAATTATAATTTCTCAGTTTAAAATAAAATAAGAATAAAGAAAGAAAATGGCATTAAAAATCTCCCTCTTTTTCTGTCAACTTCTTTCCCTTCATGTAATTCAAACTTTTCCATTATGTGTACAACTTTGGTTGAATTTGGGACATAATCTCCACAAACAATAGTAGTATAAGTTGACTAACAGCACCAGTGTACATGTGCTTTAGCGGTTGATTTCTGTAGTAAAATCGAGAAATAAATAGGTCAGAATAATTTTTTGCGACTTTTCTGCTGTACTTTTTTCTATACTGGGGAATTATTTTTCTTTCATATTATTTTTGAGAAAAGCTAACAAAATTCAAACATTTATGCCTGAGACATAACTCCTTATTGCTAATCTCTGTGCTTTCTAATCTCAATTAATTTCTAGGGTGATAGAGATTTCACAATTATGTCACCTAACAAGCTGAATCTTTATCATTTTTCTGTGTCTGGCTGCATATGAGTTGTAAAACCATGACTCTGGACTGAAAGCACATTTATTGATATGACTTATAAAATTTCTCAGACAATACTTACCTTTACATAATCTTGGTCTTTCCTTAAGCAAAAGGAGGTCTCTTTCTGAAGGAAATAAAATAAAATTTAAAAGATAAATGTAAACATAAAATAAATTCCCTTGTTAAAATAGGAGACAGAGTAACTAGTGGACAGAATCCCAAACATAGGGAAGTGGTTTCAAATAGTCTTCTAGGGTCAGTTTGAATCTCAGCTCTAGGACCTACCAGCTATGTGAGCTGTCTAAGATCCATTTCTTAACTATAATGTGGGGATAATAATAGTTCCTATTTCATCTGGTTTTAGAATGGATTATAAGAGTAATTGCACAGCGAAGCCCTTAGCATAGAGCCTGACATTTAACACATGTTCCATAAATGCTAGTCCTAACAATTGTAGTAATAATAACACCTTGCAAGATTTTCTCATCTACTCTCTGGGAAGAAATTATGTTCCAGGAGAATCTGGAGCAATGCCTATATAGAAACATTTATCCAATGGGAAGCCAAAGATTTAATATTCCATCAGGAATTAATATGTACAAAAAAGATACAATGAGACCTCTCTAAAGAGGGGTTTTGGGACAAACGTGGTGACTTAAGGGAAGGAGATAATCTCATAGGTGTTTGGAACCACACAGCTTTTAATTACATGCACTCTATTTAATAAGAAAAAAAATATGTATGTAATTAAGTGAGTGGAATTACTTACTGTACATAGGAAAAATGTTAAAAGTGGCCACTGCTTAAAAATAGATGGATTACTCATATTTTTATAAGAATAAAAATATGGTATTTGTTTATATGTTACTGGAAACATTTTCTTGGAAATAATTTCTAACAAAAAATATATTAAGAAAAGTATTTCATATTTTGAAGTATTTCCTTTTAACTGGCATTTCTCATTCATCAACAGTGACAAAATAAATATGCAGATCTTCTCGAATCATTAAACAGACACAGGGAAAAAAATAATCTTTAAAAAAACGTATTGTCCCTGATTCTATGGAGCTTAGTCTGGTGCTGAGGAAATATATCAGCTGAATAATTATGAAAACAAATAAACTGTTTAGGTATTTTAGGAGGCATGTTACGTGCTGTCATTGTATGTGAAAATGGGATTTGGCCTGGTCATTCATTCAGTAACTATTTTAGAGCTTTTGCTCATTGTCGGACATGGTTCTGGCTGCTGCGAATACCACAACCAACAGGACAGACACAGTTCGTACTCATGGAAATTACAAACTAGCAGCTGCTCAGAAAGGCTAGGAAACACGTTGGAGGTTATATATTTAGCAAGTAGAGGAGCCAAAATTCACACTCAGATCAGTCTGATGCCAAAGCCTGTGTCATTATCCACTGTCATCCTTGCTGTTTTCCCAATTTTATCTATCTGCAGTTTAGCAAGCATTTGTCTCATTTTGTCTGTTTGTTGTTTATCTGCCTAACAAATGAACATCCTTTGCATGTTGAAACATTCCTCACACTCTCTGTGAGTCTTAATGATCAGGCAGAGGCTGCCTCCCACCATGGACACTGAAAAGCTAGAAACTTGTTTTCTGGGTCAACCATGCAGAAATGGACTGAGCAAATGGCTTTACCAATCCAGCAAGCTTACTCTGCATTTTAACTAGGTTTAGGGGTCTTAAAGTAGAGAATAGCTATTAAAGAGGTGTCAGCGAACACACCTGGCATTCAAAGTTTGTAGTCATGGCTCTTAAGTCTCTGGCTTCTAATATTCAACAGTGCAACAGTGATGGTCTCAGTGTGCTGTCCTTTCCTTTTCTTTACTATTTTCTGAGCCTGGTTCTCCTGCCTTTCTAGTGCAGCTTAAAGCATCTATACTTATGTTCTTTTTCTTGCAACTAAGAACTCAGGTTGATTCAGTGTGGATCATTTCAACCCAAGCACTGAATTTGCCTGATCGATAGCTAATTAGATAATAATGGAATGAAGTTGCCATGTGTTTATACAATACTCTATAAAACTTCCTCCTTCATCTCATCCACTGTAAAGAAAGATGAGTTAACAATAATTAGAATATGGATAATATCTTGAAGACCTTGACTGGTGTGATAGCAAAAAGAATTCACTTACATTTTTTTTTTTTAGTCAAATTAGGCTTATTGAAAGCTATGAATTTATTCAGCCAAAATGGATATCTACAGTTAAATGCATCTGATAGTATCTGGAAATAATTTAATTTAGCAACATTTTCCTATTAGTCTATTCCTAGCAGTTGTCAACCTTTTATTCTCAATTTTTAATAATTTTCTTTTAGATTTCTGCATGAATATAATTATCAGTCTCAAATAGTAAATGAGTGAAAAGTTTGTCAAAATCTTTAACTTTATGATCACCAAATAAACAAGTGCTTGTGATTTTTTCACTTTTTAACAAGTTACTCTAGTATTATATACACACCAATCTAAAGGAATTGCCAATCCAGAAATCTTCAAAGCTGTAATTTCAACCAGGGAAGTTTTCTTACCACAACTGCAGTTGTACTGATGGACCAGTTTGCTTACAAATGTGTTTTCCTTGTAATGCATAAACGATTTCTGATTTTCTGAGCTTTCACTAACATGAATTTACTCAAAACTTTTGATACAGTTGAAGTTTATAAGAGCTTTATGTTTGCCACAAGAGTAGTTTTTTAAATGGAAGCATATTTGGCTAAATAGATATTTTCTGTGATATTTATCTGTGATAGAAATTATTTAAAAATCTGTTGAAACGGTGTGTTTAATTATAGAAATACATTAACAGTTCTGAAAGGAAGAATAATTCAGCTGTCTGCATTTTTCATTCTGTCAACCTTTCAAATATTTTAGGGACATTAGAGAGCTTGGCTACAGGACATTTTTCTATACAATTAATATTAAAAAGTGGTAACAACTACATATTAATCACCCAGAAGTTGAATTATATATCCAGTAATCTGGATATTTCATATTATCTTGATGTTTGAAGTTTGGTAGATGTTTTCTGAGCAATTATTTTTTCGATTTCAAAATTATGTTTGTCTTTGAGGACAGTATCACTATGAACTGATGCCTTTACTGCTTATTCAAATTTCACTGAGAATAAGCAAAAGCATTTTTTAGTCACTATCAAATAAAAGTAAAATACAGTATAAAAATAATAGGATACATCAAAGTGACTAAACCAAAAATATAATTAAATATCTATATAAAAGAATAAACTGATTTTCTGCAAGCTGAATTACCAATGGATATTTTATTTCAATTCATCGTTGCCTGATTTATTTCTGTACTGTCATTATTATATTGCTAAGAACTTCAATGTCTGTTTTTGTTTTTATTTCTTTTGTTTCACTGGAAATAATATATTCTTTTAGATAGATTTAATTTAACTTTAGTTATATTATTTGTTTACATTTTTATTCTAGAATAGTATATCAAAATGTAACATATTTTATTAATATTAACCCTTAATTCTGGGTGAATTTCTATGTTACAGTAAGGTTGCATAAGATAAAAGCTACTTATGCTAACTTTTTGTATATATATATATATATATATATACATATATATATATATATTTTATTTCAGGAATTTAAGAGAATACAAACATTTTGGTTACATTTTATCTTTGCCTCTCCCTAGCAAAGGTTAGAGGTATGCCCTTCCCCTGTACAATGCTCACCATGTCCCTCAGTTGTGAGTCAACCCTCCCAACCCCCTAATCCCTGGAGAACACCACCACCACCATGTGAGCACCATAGTGTTAATCAGTCAGTACCAATTTGATGGCAAGTACATGTGGAGCCCATTCTTCCTATCTTCTGTCACCTCACTTTGGATAATGGGCTCAAGCTCAATCCAGGCAAATATAAGCGGTGCTAGATCACTGTCGTTTCTTATAATTGAGTAATATTCCATTGTCTACATATAGCAAATTTTAATAATCCATACAAAAGACTTAGAAAACTCTTTCTAATCCAATGTTCAGGGAGGGGACAAAATTTTTCCAGATAAGTTGAACACCAAGCCAATATGGGTGATTAGAGTTTTTTTCTGTTGGCCTTTGCTAGAGTCTGCTGCAAATTCTTACGTTGAAACCTATTCCCTAATGTGAGGGTATTTAGAGGTGGGGCCCTTGGGATTATTAAATAAATAACCCCAAATAAATTTCTGTTGTTTACTAGCTACCAAGTTTATGACAGTTTTTTACAGCAACCCAAACAGACTGAGACGGCTTGTACTTCTCTCATTCTTTTTTATTAGATCTGTAAGTGAATGAAAGCCCTTTTGTTTTCCTATGTTAGTGGAAGAGCTTTAGTTTCATTCCCTTCCAGAATGGGAGGAGCTAGCGATACCCTGCAATCTTAATTCTTGGCCTTTTTCCCTATTGTATGACAGACACTACTACTGCTGTAATTTATTATTTGTATGTATCCTTATAGATTGCAAATATGTATACACACTTGACACTTTGTATGTCCAATACAGTCTTACAGACTATCAGATTTCATCTCCATTTATAGGTAAGTACACTAAGAACCAAAGAATTTCAAGCAACACAGAATGGCTCCATACATTGCCATTGTAATGTAGCAATGGAAGAGCTAGTTCTATAACCTCTGACTCCATGTTAAGTGATCTTTCTAGTATGTCACAACATCTCATTATCAGTAATGCTGACAATAAATACTTACTGAGCCAAACTTCTATCTTTCAGACTCATGATAGAACCCACATAAAAACTATGGTGATTTTTATTACAGTATGCCACCAAGTAATATGGATTTAAGTTTCATTGTGAAGTATCAAAATGTTGCTTTCGAGATACTTGGAGTGTGGTAAGTATAAGATAGAAACATTTTTGTTGTATCATAAGTCAAGAATCCAATTCACTTCTATATCAGAGAATTAAATCTCTGAGATATCTCAGCATAAATGAATGGAAACAGATCCTTTAGTATTATTTACTTACAGTCTCTCTCTGCATTTGCTTCATATGTGGTTTTTTTGTTTTGTTTTGTTTTGTTTGAGACAGAGTCTCACTTTGTTGCCCAGGCTAGAGTGAGTGCCACGGCATCAGCCTAGCTCACAGCAACCTGAAACTCCTGGGCTCAAGCGATCCTACTGCCTCAGCCTCCCAAGTAGCTGGGACTACACGCATGCGCCACCATGCCCGGCTAATATTTTTTTCTATATATATTAGTTGGCCAATTAATTTATTTCTATTTATACTATAGATGGGGTCTCACTCTTGCTCAGGCTGGTTTCGAACTCCTGACCTCGAGCTATCCACCCGCCTCTGCTTCCCAGAGTGCTAGGATTACAGGTGTGAGCCACCGCTCCTGGTCAGGCTTTGTATGTGTTTTAAGAGTAAATACAGGAATATGGAGTAACAATGCTATGTAGTTGCATTGCATTTTACAAGTTTTCAATGGCTTGGTCTGATAGAATTCTGTAAAATTGGTGGGTCAGATTTTATAACTCTCATTTTAGAAATGAAAAACTGACATTAACCGATATCCAAGTGCATAATGTTCGTAAGCAATAGATTTGCGATTAGGGCTCAGTTTTCCTGACAATCTGTCTACATTTCTACTATTCTATTGCCCTACTCTGCTCCAACTCTGCCAGTATGTAAGAGCCATCACAATGCTCCTGACAGATGGTATTTTGTGGTAGTGGAATGGCAACAACGGAATTTTAAAATTTCTATTCAAGAGAGGATATGCTTTCTGTATACTTTCAGAAGGCTTCCCTCCATTCTCCACCAGATATTACACAATCAAGCAATCAAAATATTTTATAATAAAATCTGAAATTCTAATTTCAACATAATACACAATAGAAATGCTTTCAAGGAGATAAATTGTTCATAAAATTAGGAGAAGTTTTATTCTTTAAGGCACTGAGTGCAGTTTTGTGTCACTACCAGATTTAACCCCTGGCTTGCATTAATATCATCATTGGACTATTCCCATTATTATAGTGAAAGTGTGATTGTCACAGTCATCCCAATTTAGGGCAAGAAGACAGAACACTTATCTTGAAATAAAAATATTCAAGTAAGGGAAAAATGCTGACACTGGCTATGTGTGTGCCCAAAAATAGTTTGTTCTTGAGTGCATTGCCTAGATGAGTTGACAGCAAGTGATTCCAGAGTCACTTTTCTGTGAGGCAGCCATGTGGTAAACAGAACAATTTTGTGTTCCTAAATGAAGAAAGATGCATAAGAAAGGAATGGAATGATAAACTGTGAAGGAGAGCTCAGATTATTGTGTAACAGCACACTAATGAGAATGAATAGACATTGTGCATTTCTATAGAGTCTTCAGACACAAATGACTTCTCCAAATTATATTTGCATTCTAAAAAAGAATTCATGTTGAATTGCATGTTATATAAATGTCAATTGTGTGTTAGATCATAAGCAAAATATTACTTAAAACAAGACAGATGATTTGGGATGTGTGATCATACCTAAAACTCTAAACGCTGAATGAGTGTGGTACACTGTGTACCTAACCAAATGCTACATAATCATGGACATCATTTGACTTAATTAGCTCTCTTTTATCTGAAATATTTTACATATGCATGGGCATTTCTCCATATCTTTAAAGTTATAAAGACAAAATGCTCTTAATAGCTTTATTGGGAATCTGAATTTTTATAAAAGAATACTAATCTAAAGAAAATAACTTCTGGTTTAGGAAATCAGTATATTCAGCACTAGGGAAACCCCTGTAATCATGTTCAGTAGGAGGAGTTGGACATTTCAAATGTTGCACTTCAATGACACTTCACTGTCCCCAGTGACTGTGTCCATGCTTCTCAGCTGGATTTTCATGGCCCTCCTTACTACAAACTATCTTTCTTATCGAATTTCCCATGAGTTGTCAACTCATAGCCCCTGTTTTCTGTTCATTGTGAGTTTTTCTTTTCCGAGTCTTTATTCATACTCTTCCCTCTGCGTGAATGCCCTGTCCCCATTCTGGATGCCCAGACTTAATTTTTCCTTTTAGTTTCAACTCAAATGCTCTTTCTTAAATTATTTCCTACTTCCAAATAAGCCTGGGGTCACCCATTAACCCTAATTACAGACATCTGCAGGAGGTTCCAACTAACAAGAGCCTTTTGTGAACAATTTCCCATGTCTTACTGCGAAGCAGAATAGGCAATGCCACTAGGAATTGGTGACTATGAGGCAGACATTTTACTAATAAATGGTCATTTTATCAGGCTGAAAACAACTATTCTCACAGTGCTTCTTTATTAGCTAATTTTTGAGAGCTCAAATAGCATTGAGGTACACATTTAAACAGGTAGGTTCTATGTTTATATATATAGCAAAGCAATTAATAAAGACACAGGTTTACATTCTATTTGTAAAAAAATGTTTATTAGTTTAATGATGATTAAATCCTTAAGGTTTTTTTTTTTTCTGTAAAATATTTGGCATTCTTGTGGTTGCCATGTTGAAGACCTTTGTCAGATTTCAACCTTCCTCAATCAGATGATCCTGAGAACATATTGTTCAGCTGCCATAGACATTCATTTTAATAGTTTCTCTTATTTTGAATTCCAGAGATTATAAATAAGCCTTAAAATGTAACTTCTTTAAAATTAAAGGAGATGTTTGATTTTTTTTGTTTGAGGATCCTGGGCATATATCCATTTATTCAACAAATATTGATTGAATACTTTCTCTTTTCCTTAACAGTATTGTGGAACTCATGAGGAGTCTACTTTACCTGGGGAAATATACATTTTAAAGAATATATTTTTAAATAAATATCCGACATTACCTCATGTAAGGTGATTTTAACCTTGTTAACACAAACAAGATTTTCCAAGGCTTGCGCTAACATTTGGCCCTAAAGAGCTTATCTTTTATTTACTGAAACTTGCTGAAACCCATGAAATAGGAGAGAGTTAAAAGAAATATTCCAAGAAGCGAGGCCTGCTGCAGACTGTGGGTCTCAGACAGCCCCACCCCCACACCCAGACTTTCTGGCTGAGCGGACCATTCCAGCCCCGCCCTGAGAGCAGAGAACAGAACTTTGACCCCTGCTAACAGCCTGAGGGCAGGCTTACCCAACCCAGCTCCGCCCAGAACCAGAGCTGATAACAGGACTCAAAATCAACACCATAGCCTGTTCCTCCAAGCAAACGCCACCTACTGACAGGGACGGCATCTTGCACAGCCTTTCCACGGCACCCACTGACTCAATATACAGGGAGTGGTCCAATTTCACCCACAGGCACCACCTAACGCCTCAGAAACTAAACAAGGTGTGTGAATACCCAAACAATAACCTAAGGAAAGAAACAACAACTGATCGACATGGGAAGAAATCAGCGAAAGAACTCAGGAAATATGAAGAACCAAACGGAAAACACACCCCCAAGGAGGAGCACCAGCCCCCTAGAAATGGACACCGACCAAAATCAGGCAACCGATATGACAGAAAAGGAATTTCGTATGTGGATCATAAGAACACTCACCCAGCTGCAACAACAACTCAATAACCAACACCAAGAAAACACAAAAAACCTCCAAGAAATGGAACAAAGGTTCAACAAAGAGATTGACACAGTGAAGAAAACTTTAACCGAAGTCCTGGAGATGAAGAATCAACTCAGAGAACTACAAAATACTGTGGAAAGTCTCAAGAACAGGGTAGATCAAGCAGAAGAAAGAATCTCAGAGCTTGAAGATAACACCTTCCAATTAAATAAATCAGTCACAGAAATACAGCAGAGAAACAAGAGAAAAGATCAAAGTCTACAAGAGCTGTGGGATTATGTGAAAAAACCTAACGTGAGGGTCATAGGTTTAGCCGAAGGGGAGGAAGACAACACTCATGGGCTGGACAAGCTTTTTGAAGATATAATAGAGGAAAATTTCCCAGGCCTTGCTCAAAATCTCGATATACAAGTTCAAGAAGCCCAGAGGACCCCTGGGAGATTCAATGCAAACAGGAAGACGTCACGTCATACAGTCATCAGACTGACCAAAGTATCAACTAAAGAGGCCCTTCTAAGAGCTGTAAGACAAAAGAAGCAAGTGACATACAAGGGAAAGCCAATTCGAATAACATCAGACTTCTCTAATGAGACTTTACAAGCAAGGAGAGACTGGGGCCCCATTCTGACTCTTTTGAAACAAAACAATGCCCAGCCTAGAATATTATTCCCTGCAAAACTAAGCTTCATATATGAAGGAGAAATAAAAACATTCGCAGACAAGCAAAGGCTCAGAGAATTCACCAAGACAAGACCAGCCCTACAAGAAGTACTTAAAACAGCGTTATGCACGGAACATCATAATAATAATCCACGGATATAAAAACAACCAAAACCCAAAGATATTAAAGGCCAGATATTACAATGGCTCAAGACAGAAATCATAGCAACAACATCCAACCCAACAGAATGATCAGTAATCTACCTTACCTATCAGTTCTCTCAATAAATGTGAATGGCTTAAACTCTCCACTCAAGAGACATAGGCTGGCTGAATGGATAAGAAAATACAGGCCAAGTATATGCTGTCTTCAGGAAACACATTTAACCTGCAAGGATGCACATAGACTAAAAATAAAAGGGTGGAGATCAATATTCCAAGCAAATAGAAGCCAAAAGAAGGCTGGTGTGGCAGTTCTAATTTCAGACGATTTAGTTTTTAAACCAACAAAAGTAGTAAAAGACAAAGAGGGTCATTATATAATGGTGAAGGGCACAGTCCAACAAGAAGAGATAACAATTTTAAATATATATGCACCCAACTTAGGTGCACCCAGATTCATAAAGCAAACCTTACTGGAGCTAAGCAAATGGATTAATAGCAACTCCATAATCGCCGGGGATTTCAACACCCCACTGACGGCACGAGACAGATCCTCCAAACAGAAAATTAATAAAGAAATAATGGACTTAAACAAAACTCTAGAACAATTGGGTCTGACAGACATCTACAGAACATTCTACCCAAAATCCACTGAATATACGTTCTTCTCATCAGCTCACGGGACATTCTCTAAGATTGACCATATCCTAGGACACAAAGAAAATCTCAAGAAATTTAAAAAAATAGAAATCATACCATGTACCTTCTCAGATCACAGTGGAATAAAACTAGAAATCAACCCTAACAGAAACTCACATTTCTACACAAAAACGTGGAAATTAAACAACCTCCTACTAAATGATTACTTCGTAAATGAAGAAATCAAGACGGAAATAAAAAACTTCTATGAAGAAAACGACAATGGAGAGACAAGTTATCAACTCCTCTGGGACACAGCTAAAGCAGTTCTGAGAGGAAAGTTTATCTCCATAAATGCCTATAACCAAAAGGCAAGAAGATCACAAATAGACAATCTAATGAAACGACTCAAAGAGCTGGAAAAAGAAGAACAGACCAACCCCAAACCCAGCAGAAGAAGTGAAATCAACAAGATCAAATCAGAACTAAACGAAATTGAAAACAGGAAAGCTATTCAGGAGATTAATAAAACAAAAAGTTGGTTCTTTGAAAAAATAAACAAGATTGACACGCCGTTGGCTAAGCTAACGAAAAGCAGAAAAGAGAAATCTCTAATAAGCTCCATCAGGAATAAAAAAGGAGATATCACAACTGATCCCAAAGAGATACAAGATACAATTTATGAATACTACAAAAATCTTTATGCACACAAACTGGAAAATGTGGAGGAAATGGACAAATTTCTAGAAACACACAGCCTCCCTAGGCTCAACCAGGAAGAAATAGATTCCCTGAACAGACCAATCTCAACAGCTGAAATAGAAACAGCAATTAAAAATCTCCCTAAAAAGAAAAGTCCCGGTCCAGATGGCTTCACACCTGAATTTTACCATACTTACAAAGAAGAACTAGTACCTATCTTGCAGAAACTATTCCACAACATCGAGAAGAACGGAAACCTCCCCGACACCTTTTATGAAGCGAATATTACCCTGATACCAAAACCAGGAAAGGATGCAACAAAAAAAGAAAACTACAGACCAATATCCCTAATGAATATAGATGCAAAAATTTTCAACAAAATCTTAGCTAACCGAATCCAGACACTTATCAAAAAAATAATCCACCACGACCAAGTGGGCTTCATCCCAGGGATGCAGGGATGGTTCAACATACGTAAATCTATAAATGCAATTCACCACATCAACAGAAGCAAAAACAAAGACCACATGATCCTTTCAATAGATGCAGAAAAAGCTTTTGACAAAATTCAACACCCTTTCATGATACGAACACTTAAGAAAATAGGCATAGAAGGGACATACCTAAAAATGATACAAGCCATATATGACAGACCCATAGCCAACATCATACTGAATGGGGAAAGATTGAAATCATTCCCACTTAGAACTGGAACCAGACAAGGCTGCCCACTATCTCCACTTCTGTTCAACATAGTGCTGGAAGTCTTGGCTACAGCAATCAGACAAGAAAATGGAATCAAAGGTATCCAAATAGGGGCAGAAGAGATCAAACTTTCACTGTTTGCTGATGATATGATATTGTATCTAGAAAACCCCAAGGATTCAACCAAGAAACTCCTGGAACTGATCAATGAATTTAGTAAAGTCTCAGGATACAAAATTAATACACAGAAATCAGAGGCATTCATATACGCCAACAACAATCTAATTGAGAACCAAATCAAAGACTCAATTCCCTTCACAATAGCAACAAAGAAATTAAAGTACCTAGGAATATATTTAACCAAAGAGGTAAAAGACCTCTACAGGGAGAACTATGAAACACTGAGGAAGGAAATAGCAGAGGATGTAAACAGATGGAAATCCATACCATGCTCGTGGATCGGCAGACTCAATATCATCAAAATGTCTATACTACCCAAACTGATCTACAGATTCAATGCAATACCTATTAAAATCCCATCAGCATTCTTCACAGATATAGAAAAAATAATTTTACGCTTCGTATGGAACCAAAGAAGACCCCGAATATCAAGAGCAATTCTAGGCAACAAAAACAAAATGGGAGGCATTAATATGCCAGATATCAAACTATACTACAAAGCTGTAGTAATTAAAACAATATGGTATTGGCACAAAAACAGGAATATTGACCAGTGGAACAGATGTGAGAATCCTGATATAAAACCATCCTCATATAGCCATCTCATCTTTGACAAAGCAGACAAAAACATACGCTGGGGAAAAGAATCCCTCTTCAATAAATGGTGCTGGGAAAACTGGATAGCCACCTGTAGAAGGCTAAAACAGGACCCACACCTTTCACCTCTCACAAAAACCAACTCACGCTGGATAACAGACTTAAACCTAAGATATGAAACTATTAGAACTCTAGAAGAAAAAGTTGGAAACACTCTCCTAGACATCGGCCTGGGCAAAGAGTTTATGAAGAAGTCCCCAAAGGCAATCACAGCAGCAACAAAAATAAATAAATGGGACATGATCAAACTACAAAGCTTCTGCACAGCCAAAGAAATAGTCATGAAAGTAAACAGACAGCCTACAGAATGGGAGAAAATTTTTGCATCCTATGCATCCGATAAGGGACTGATAACTAGAATATACTTAGAACTCACGAAAATTAGGAAGAAAAAATCAAATAACCCCATTAAAAAGTGGGCAAAGGACTTGAACAGAAATTTTTCTAAAGAAGACAGAAGAAAGGCCAACAAACATATGAAGAAATGCTCAACATCTCTAATCATCAGGGAAATGCAAATCAAAACCACAATGAGATATCACTTAACCCCAGTGAGAATGGCCTTTATCAAAAAATCTCCAAACAATAAATGCTGGCGTGGTTGCGGAGAGAGAGGAACACTCCTACACTGCTGGTGGGACTGCAAACTAGTTCAACCTCTGTGGAAAGCAATATGGAGATACCTTAAAGCGATCCAAGTGAATCTACCATTTGATCCAGCAATCCCATTGCTGGGCATCTACCCAAATGATCCAGTGACACTCTACAAAAAAGACACCTGCACTCGAATGTTTATAGCAGCACAATTCATAATTGCAAGGCTGTGGAAACAGCCCAAGTGCCCATCAATCAAAGAATGGATTAATAAAATGTGGTATATGTACACCATGGAGTACTATTCAGCTCTAAGAAACAATGGTGATATAGCACACCTTATATTTTCCTGGTTAGAGCTGGAACCCATACTACTAAGTGAAGTATCCCAAGAATGGAAAAACAAGCACCAGATATATTCTCCAGCAAACTGGTATTAACTGAGTAGCACCTAAGTAGACACATAGGTGCTACAGTAATAGGGTGTTGGGCGGGTGGGAGGGGGGAGGGGGGCGGGTATATGCATGCATGGTGAGTGGGATGTGCGCCATCTGGGGGATGGTCGTGGTGGAGACTCGGACTTTTGGGGGGAGGGGGGGAAATGGGCATTTGTTGAAGCCTTAGAATCTGTACCCCCATAATATGCCAAAATAAAAAAAAAAAAAATACAGTGAAAAAAAAAAAAAAAAAAAAAAAAAAAAAAAAAAAAGAAATATTCCAGTTATCATTATTGTTTTCTTTATCAGTGAACATTTAGTGAGATTGCTTCTACGTTTTAGGACTTTGTTGACCTCTGAGAAACAAATTAAAGTAATAGAAGGTGCTATCCTCAAAAGCTTACAGCCAGTTGGAGAAATATAATATCTAAGGTCCACATAATGCTTTGCTGATTTTCCATACATCTTACTCATTTATTATCAGTACTATTATATAGATAAGCAAATTGAGCTTCAGGAGTCAAGTTGCTGGCCCAAAGTTACGCAGTCATGCAATGGCAAAACCTAAAATTAGACTGAGGTCTTGTGACTATGAGTCAGAGTCACAACCTCACAACCGGTTATGGATTATACTTTCCATTAATAAGCAGCAAAAACCCTAAGGAGATTAAAACCTATCTTCTCTCTGATTCCTGAATTTAGAAACTATTACTGCAAGAGTGACCACTTCATTCTTTTTTCTACTTTTATTTTTTTAGACTAATCAAGTGCAGTAGTGAGGAAGAGATAAAGTAATAGAACAAGGAGTTCAATCTGTAGCTGACTGTAAACAATCAAGTGAGATAACTCACTACCTTCAGACCAGCCGATAACTTATTCTTGATAAACAATTACTGTCTTCAAGTTTACTCTTTATTTATCTTTTCAATTTGATCTATTGAGTATTTCATAGCTTTTCGGGTGGAAAGAAACAGAATCAAGGTGGTGCCATTCCAAGAACTCTGCAAAACAGCAAGACACTATGGGAAAGCCCAGAATCAATTATGAAAGGAAGTCCAAAATCAGACAGGTACCCAGGTTCTTTTTTTTACTAATTAATGCATATTATCTTCTGTTATCTGAAATGGCTATGATTGAGTGTCAGCCAAACTTGCTGATAGACACAAAAATTTCAGCTTATTTCAATGGGTTTAAGTCCACTCAGGATCTTGCAGCCCCAGGAATGCCCTTGATCTCTCAATGACAGTGACTGGTGGTTCCACTAAGAATGTGAAAAATGCTAGTTTTGAGAACTTATGATTGATAGGAAGACAAGTAAAAGTGATTTGAGGCAGGCAAACTTTATACTATACCACAAAATGTATCCTCACCCCCCTACACACTAATGGTAACTCTATAGTAATGGAGGTGTTACTTATTTAATAATTTAATTGTAGTCATCATTTCATAATTTGTACATATATAAAAACATCACATTGTGCATTTTAAATATATACAACTTTTATTTGTCTCTTATACCTCAATAAAGCTGGAAAGAAAAGAAAAAAAAAAAGAAATAAACTTGAGTACATGGGGTTAACTACCCTAAATTTTGAGAGTAACAGATTTCAGCTCACTGTAAGAAATTTTTCTAACAATTGTAACTGACCATGAATAGAACAAGCTGACTGAAGTAGTGAGGTTCTCATGATTGGTTAAAAGCTATGTGAGAACGTTTTCAGTTGTGGCAGAGAGGGTATTGGTGTATGGTAGAGTATTGAAATAGATGATCTTGAATTTTCCCTCCATCCCACTTTTCTAACACTATTTCTAAGTTGGCTCTTGGCTTTTTCCTCTTCCTTAAAAAGGCTGGTGATTTTGAAAAGTGGGCTATGAAGTATGCATAAGAAAAGAAATACAGGCCGGGCGCTGTGGCTCACGCCTGTAATCCTAGCTCTTGGGAGGCCGAGGCGGGCGGATTGCTCAAGGTCAGGAGTTCAAAACCAGCCTGAGCAAGAGCGAGACCCCGTCTCTACTATAAATAGAAAGAAATTAATTGGCCAACTGATATATATATAAAAAAAAAATTAGCCGGGCATGGTGGCGCATGCCTGTAGTCCCAGCTACCCGGGAGGCTGAGGCAGAAGGATCACTCGAGCCCAGGAGTTTGAGGTTGCTGTGAGCTAGGCTGACGCCACGGCACTCACTCTAGCCTGGGCAACAAAGCGAGACTCTGTCTCAAAAAAAAAAAAAAAAAAAAAAAAGAAATACACACAAAAGAAATATACACAAAAGACAGAAGGAGGAGGAGGAGGAAGAGGGAAGGGAGCCATAGAAGAGAAAAGCAGTATGGGGAAAGATGAAAAATTAGGAAAGAGGATGCATAGTGGGAAGTCTGATATGTTTTGTTTTTCTAAACAGGAATGAGCCCATGCACAGTGACTAACGTCTGCTAAGTATCTCATAGATTATCTGTAAGCAGCACACAAGCACCCTGGTTAGGCAGACTTCCATGATGCAAGGTATTGGGTAGGTCTTCCATGATGCCAGCGTGACCCCTGACATTCAGCTTGACCCCTTTCCCATTTAATTCTGCCTCTATGGCCTAAACAGAGCACCAGGAGGAAGCCATGCCCCAGGAAATGCAGCATGTTTGTGAATAAAGCTGCATGCTTCTGTCTACAGCCTGTGGCTTTTTCCTTACCCAACCCATTTTCAACTCTCCATGCTTTCTGCATGATTTCTCATCCTCCTGTTTTCTTTTGTCCTTGTCCTTTTTAATGAAATGATTTCCTCCTAATTCTGACTTTACTTCTTTTGAGGGCAATTCTGTGTCTCTATTTTAGCATTGACCATAGAGGGGACTCTCTTAACTTACACCCCCTCTATATTTGAATCGGCCCTTTCAACCTTATTCTCAAGCAAGACACGGTCTGCTGACCCATCCTTATTACTCTCCAAAATTCAAACTGTTTCTCTTCCTCACAGGCTTAGAGAAATTGGCTGACCCCTGCCTAGGGTTATTCAATTCTGATGTGGATACATGCCAGACGCTCCCAAAGCTTTCTTGAGACAGCAAAGGTAAAGAAACTCCATCATTACAAAATTAAACAGTGAAACAAACTTCTATTCAGCTTGCAGGATACTATGTTGACTTAGGAGGCAGTGAGTTTGCAGGAACTATGAAAGAATACAATAACATCCACAGTTGCTAGTAGACTTTCCAGTCACATCATTTTATTCATCTTCCATTCCAATTCTTTAAAAATAGTGCAGGTTAAATGCCATGCTGTGGGAATGGGCTCTAGAATGAATCCTGTGCTTACACAGAATGTAGGAAGGATCCCTTTTATATCACGGCCAAAATGGGAATTGCTCCAGCAATTTTCCTCAAGTTATTATGTTTCCGCTTGTGGCTTTTCTTTTTAACCTTTCTTCATTGGGCAATAATAGCTGAGCCTCTCTCTTCAGAGGTCATCAAATATGAAACATTGCTCTGATGTGTTGCTGGAAACCGGAGACAAACTGTGAGCAGTTTTAATATTTCTCACACTATTTCTGAATTTTGGCATTTCATTTACAAGACATAAAATTAACAAATATGTCAAGATTAGTAAAATATTACAGTTTATATCTTTAAAACCAAAGTTGGGAATTTTGTTTCTGTTTATGAGGCAGCAGTGTGTACCAAAGAAATATTCTGGAAGAAAGTAAGTGTAAACCCCAGAAAGAAAACTGAAACAAAACAAAGCAGCTGTTTTGCACCCCACAGAGAATAGCCAAAACAGCCAAGAATTACAGAGACCAGACCTAAGAGAAAAAGAAATTGCCTAAAAGTGAACCCCACATTTGCTTGTATAATTTCCCCTCATTCATTTTACTGATTCTCAGTGATGATGATGGAGACCGAAGAAAAAATAGTAGCCCAAATTTGTGGCAATCTCATTGGATAGAGAGAACAAAATCAGATTCCAGCAAACCAAGGCAACCACAACCTAAAAGAAAAAGATCCAGGACTTACCACCAAGGAATAGGCATCAAATACTGCATGCAGCTTTCCCTGGAGCATTTGCTGACTTCTAAGGTGCACAGGCTCGGGGTGAGGCTCTGAGAAGTAAGGCAGAGGATTCATCCATTTCACAGTGCTGGGGAAGCAATTTTAGAGGTACCATACTACAAAAAAGGAGGCGCTTAGGAAAATACCTCAGTCAAAGACCTCAAAGAGCCACCCTTAACAATTAGAGTAAAACCATAGAATAAAAACATAAATTAATTAATTAAAAAAAGGCAGCAATTAGAGTAATACCATAGAGAATAAGGGCCATGTTTAAAAGTAAAAAGCAAAGTAGAACTAGAACAGGACTCATAAAACCTGAACTCTAGACTGGATTATATGAAGATGATCTGGCTATACTCTAGCAGATTGCCAGAATTTCATTAAATTATCTTCAGGGGAATATAATATAATTCACTTATATCTATACATAAATTAACAAAGTCCAGCACACAAAATGCCATGGCAGAAAATAGGACAAAATGACCAAAAAAGAAGGAAAAAATAAGAAAATTAAAAGAAAAAAGGCAATAGTAAAACACCTACAATAGATTCAGTTACTGTAATTTTTGGATACAAAACTTCAATATCAGTATGGTTAATATGCCTGAAAAATAGAAGAAAAGGTGGAGAATTTAACTGGAGAACTGAAAGCTATAGAATTTTAAAATTTTCACAAATTTTTAAAATATATAGTACTTAAAACTAAGAAAGTACTAAAAATTTCAGTAGAAATTTAGATACCATAGAACCAAGGATTAGTGAACTAGAAGATAGTTTAGGAAGAAATACCCAAATTGAATCCCAAAGAATACAGAAAATGAAAAAAACATAGTATCTTGAATGATAAATACAACATAAATGATAAATTCTGAAATTTGTATAATGAGAGCCTGAGAACAAAGGCAAGAGAGAAGAGTCATAATATTCAATAGAATAAAGGGCAATCATTTTGAGATGGCTTAATAAAAAGAGCATCAAACAGCTTTCAAATTACCCCCAAGTAGGAATAAAAGAACACACACAAACTCTCTTTCTACACACACACACACACACACACACACACACACACACACACACACACATACTGTTGGTGTGGATAAAAAGTTGAAAGCAAAGGAAAATTTGAAATGCAGTTATATAGAAGTTGTATGTTTCCTTCAAGGTGAAATAATAAGACTACCAATAAACTTTTCATCAGAAACAGTGCCAACTAGAAGACAAAAGATGACAATACTGAGAAAAAAAAATAGTTCCCACTTCAGAATTTTATTCATGATAAAATTTCCTTCAAAAATAAAGAATAAAAGGTATTTATAAATAAACAAAAACCAAAGAGATTCATCCTAAGAAGACATCATTAAGAGAAATATGGAAATTTTAAATTTCAGCATATTATGGGGGTACGAATGTTTATGTTACGTATATTACCCTTACCTCATCCAAGTCAGAGCTTCAGGTGTAGATGTGGAAACAACCCAAGTGCCCATAAATGCATGAGTGGATTAATAAACAACTGTTTTAAGTTATTTTAAGTGTATATGAAACAATTTTTAAAAAGACTGTTTCCTGGGCCAGAAAGAAAATCCCCATGTATTTCATAGGATTGAAACCATTCAGAGTATATTTTTTCCCTGTAGTGAAATTATGCAACAAGGCAATACAAAAAGATTACTTGAAAAGGCTGAAATATTTATGAATTAAGCAATAAGCTTCTAAATAACCAAATGAGTCAAGGAGGATATTAAGTTATATACCTCAGAGAATGCAATTAAATCTGTGCTTAGCAAGAATGTATAGGCTTAAATGCTTCAAATTGATAGGAACACTTTAAAATTAATAACCTATGTGTTCATCTAATGAAGCTGGAAAAAAATAGCAAATTAATGTAAACAAATCAATACAGAGGAATTAAGAGCAGATGTCAGTGATATAGATAATAAGGAGTCAGTAGAAAAAATAAACAAAATTGTAATTTTTTTTTTTTATTAAAGACTAAAGTGGTAGATATGGAAATGTGTATTATGAACTCCCCTTCAAAGAACTTTCTGTCCAGCTGCAGGGAGTAGTGAGCACACAGATGTCAACAACTCCAGAGCCTGCCCCCAGCTGTATAAAAAGCTGTTTGTTCACAATGGTGACTTTCCAAAGACAGCTTGTATCTGGTAGAAACAGACCTATAAAATTCCTGCAATTTCAACCTGATAAGGGTTAACTCTTGGGGAATTCTTTTTATTGTGAACCCTGGTATGTTGGGCAAGCTTTGGTCAAGAAACCATCATAATTTGATGCCTAATAAACCAAGATCATTGGAACTGAGAGTGGTTCAACAAAGCAGGTAAGAAGACGGAGTGTTCTTGAAACTGGGTTTTGAAGTTGAGTCGTTTTTCACCTCTCTGGCAACACAGAGCTCAACACTGAAGGTAAGTGGAGCATAAATGGTCCTAGCATAAGGTCCTAGCATGGAGGCCCAGTTGTTAAAACTTTCACTGGCAGATAATTAAGAGGGTGTACTAGAGGAAGGGACTATGTTGGTTAATCCTTTGGTGTTTGAGATGTACAGAAGAAATGTCGTATGAATAACATGGTTGCGTGACTACTGTTAGATGCTGTTGATGTCCCACAGAAAGGTACTGAAGAGCCGAGGGGAGCATTAGACAATCAGAAGTCAGATACGAAAGCATCTTCTGCAATGAGAGGTAGAGAAAACCAAGGACCAAGCCAAAGACCTAGTAGTCAAAGAGGGCAACTTCAAACACAGTTAATGTTCACCAAGGCTATTGTGTTATGCCAAGGTCAGAGTTCTGATAGGAAAACCCTGGGATTTTGACACATTGGATGGCGAGACCTGGGTGTGTACCATGAAACTTTTTTACTTGCCAGAATCCTCTCACCCTACTGGGACCTATAAAAATAGCACATCCATTAAGGGCTAGAATGCCCTAGTCCTCACTTCTTATGTTAAATAATTATTCAGAGGTATGTACCCACTCAGGATCTGCTCCTATTTGTCATTATAGCCACTACTCCTGCAACTATGGTTAAGCTGTAGCATAACCTACTTGGTTTTATATCTTGAAAGAGCTGCAAGAAACAGATGTCATATACCAGCACGTCCTGGGCGAGCATGCATGGGGCTGAATCTCAGGGTGCATAATCAAGGGGAATAAATACAAAATAGGATAGATAAGAGTTTATTAACTTGTAAATGCTCTCCTGTGATGAAAAATTCAATATCCAGTCAATAATCCCAGGACATAGGGCAAACTTGCTACTAGGATATTTCCTAGAAGTGGGTAAAAAACAATGGCCTATACTGAGTGAAGGTTAAAAGGCTAGAAATGCCAAAGCAGGAAAGAGAAGAAGGGATCAGAATTCTCTTGGAAGTGGACACACAGGAATTGGAGAGGACATGTATGCTCAGAAGGTTTGGCAGGTTATTATGCACATGGGAAGGCCCAGAGGATGTGCCATTTACAAGGGCTATGAAGAATGATCTAGTGAGAGGGGCACCTGCAATACTAAAACTTTCAGTGTTGTATTTACTCTCTACACCATGGCTATCAATTGGAGAAACTATTATAAAATATGGCTTTCTGATGGCAATGGGAATAATAAAATCTACCCACACTTAAAAAAATAGAGGCCAGGTGGTGGAGTTGACCACTCAGAGGCCAGTGGCTATGTTTTATTTGTCCTTCCCAGTGCCTTGTCTAGTGCCTGATATGTAGTAACATGCTTGACACAGGTATGGATGAATCAATGTTTGTATTAATAGAAGTACACAGCGCACATTAAAAATAAGAATCAACAAAAGCTAGTTAAAGCTGTTAGTTGAATCCTGCCAGGAAGCATAGTTGAGAGAAGAGATGAGAGCAATATTTGCTTTAGGAATGCAGGATTGGCTTATTGTCTTTTGCAGAAATTATTTGCTTTCATAATTAATTTAACCTAGGCTAACATTAAAATTAGTTATTATTCCTAAGGGCACACCAAGTGCCAGTAAATGATGCCAAGGACAATTTTCTCAGAGCAGAAAATAAAGTAATGCTGCAGTTGATGATTCATATGCAGATACTACAGAGTTAGCTGCCATGGCAATGTTGATCAATAATAAAAAGAAGAGTTGAGTTCTACTTCTCTGTACAAATGACAGCTGCCCATAAATTCTTGCCAAATCAGTGCTCACAGAACACGCATACAGCCCTAGTCTAATTTCTAAGTGCAGAGATCTGAAACGTGACCACCTGCCCTCTGCCATGCACTGGAATTTTTCAGGACAGGTAGATTTGTCTCAGTCTATATATGGCCACAACATCGAGTTTTATTTACAAATTTCTAAAACAGTCATCTCAGAATGGGAGGGTTTTAATAAGTCTTCTCATATGATCCTGTCATTTTATAGTCCAGTAAAGTTGATCTAGAGATGACCTGGAACTTAATCCAATAGTCCACAGTCATGTAGCATCCAGAGCCCTCAGGCATTTTTTCTTTTCACTGCTTGATCACGCTTTGACTGCTTTTGCCAGATAGGGTCCCTGTGGGTCCGATTTAGTGAAGTGCCAGTAGCCACAGTGTTATAAAGGCTGATCACAGACTCCAGAAAGTAGCCCAGCTCAAGTATGTTTGTGCTCCTCAATTCAGCCAGATTTTCTGTAAAGTTGGGCATCATCAATGGGCTATTTTCATTTTTTATTTCTGAAATGTTTTTCTTTTCTTGCTGAAATTAGAAACAGATGCTCATTTAAAGGGCTTTGTTAGAAATATGCAATCTATTGAGGTTTTAGGGAGAGCAAATGCATTCTTTTCATGTGCTTCCATGGATACATTTTGGGAAGCAATGAAAATAATTCTCAAATTTTATATAATATGTTTTAATATAAAGAAAGCAAGATAAGTTCAATTAAAATTATAAGAATAGTAATAAAACTTCGATACTGAAAAATAGTTTCTTGTCAATGAATATTTAAAAACTCATTTCATCCTTGGAAATATTTTTATCTATAAATTAATCCAAAGGGATATTTTAATTATAATAGTAATCAATTTATTTTAAAACTAATGTAAATATCAAAGTAAATTTTATTAGTGTTTGTGAGATAACCATTATACCTAGGAGCAAACAATTTGACAATTTTATTCCTAAACTGAAAAACTTGAAGAAATTTATTTCTATTACCTTGTATTACCTCCTAGCATTTTCTCTGATCTGGCCTTGAGGTATAGTAACTACCCTCTCCCTATTATTGAAAATTCTGACATGGTACTGATTCATTAAGAAATAAATTACTTTACTCTTTTTTTCTGCTTGACACTGTAGTCAAATTACTGTGGTAAGCGTCTAGATTCATTTTGTTAAACACAATTTAGGAGAAGCCATTGTTTTGGGCTAGCCTTCTATACCTGGCCCCAGCAGATCAGAATGGAATCACTTGTGCTAAGTACCACATAATCAAACTGACCTTTCAAACAGTTCAGTTTTTAAAAAATAAATAAATAAATAAATAAAACACAAAAACCAACCAAACAAAAAAACCAGGAGATTCCAGTCCCCTCTAAGCACCTTAATAAGGAAATCTCCTGTTTTAATATCACAAAAAAGGTAACTTTGAAACAACCAGTTTTTTTGTTCTGTGTTTCTGCTTTTTCTGGCCCTTTTCTCCCTATAAAATCAGCCTTCTTTGTTCAGCTAATCAGAACACTCATTCTATTAAAATATTTTATAGAATGAAGTGTTGCCAATTCTAGAATTACAAATGAAAGCCAATTAGGTCTTTAAACTAAATTTGTTATAATTTTGTCTTTTAACAACTTCTAGGGAGACTCTAATAATAAGAGCCAGAGACTATCTTAGAGATGATCTATTCCAATAATTTCCAATTCTTACATTTCTCAGCATTTGTCTTTAAAAAGTAAAGACTACAATGGTTGCATGCATTGAGGAACTACATGATCTTGTCCTCCAAATCTCTTAGGACTCATCTTCAAGTAGCTTCCTGGGAAAGCCGCCCAACCAACGAGAGTCCATGATATTTCTTGTGAAAAATATATAAAAACAAGTTCACAAATGTTGAATTCATTGGCTATTGAGAACTCATCAAACTGGGTATTGTGGATTCTTTAAAAAAAAAAGCCAGAAGTTGTGAGTACTTTAGTAGATTTTATATATTTTTCAAATGGTTCCTTCACTCAGACACCACTGTGAGTATACCATCCCTTTTTTCTTCAGTGAACCATTGCTGCTAAAATTATCACTGTTGAAGTCCTGTACTTGTTTACTATTTAGTCCATGCAGTTCTCTTCCTCATTATAATGTAATTATTTCACACTGGTGCCATGTTTCAATAGTGATGCAGGATTGAGTCTGCACAGCATTATCATAAAGGGAACATCCCCCCTTCTTTAACATCAAGTTAAATGTAAGAGTGTTAATGAGGATTGCCATGAAAGTGAGTAAGGTACCCGATTCAGTCTTTAATACAATCCTTATCACTCTAGATCTTCTTGCATGTTAAAGAATATAGGACCATTAGGGAGAAGCATAGGGTCAATGTCATGGTAACTGCAATCAATTATTTTTAATTCTAATTAACTTTTATTAATGAAAATGTTCACATCTACTTAACCACATTCACAGAAGTTCTCATCATGACATTCATCTTCTTTAGAAAAGATTTCATTAAATCCCTAAACTAAATCAGATCTACCTATCATATGTTCATATAAGACCCTATAATTTTTCTTAGCAATTATCACATTTTATAATTACTTAATGGTATGATTGCATGATTAATGTCTGTCTTCTATATTAGATTCTAAGTTGCATTGTGGTAATTATTGAGTTTATTTTGAGCACTATGGAAATCCTTAGCGCTTACAGTGCTTGGTGCATGGTAGACAATCAATAGGTATTTGTAGAATGAATATATAAAGAATAAGTTACCTTTCTTATATCAGTTCCTGCTAATTGACAACAAAACTCACACTCAAGAAGACAAAGCAAGGATTCAGAGTTCTCAGAGTTCTCCAGAGAGTCACTGCCATTTATAGTGGTCAGACAGATTAAAACTTGTTTGCTATCCTTGACCTTACTACTTATCCAAAACATCATTTCTTAAACTTCCCTCATGGAAATACTTACCGTGTTTCCCGAAAATAAGAGCTACCCATAAAATAAGCCCTAGCAGGATTTCTAAGCATTTGTGTAATATAAGCCCTACTCCAAAAAATAAGACCTAGTGATGGGCATGGCTACTACGCAGCGTATCTGCACATCCCATGCATTTCCTTGAAGAGTGGTAAAGAAGACGAGCAGCCCTTCTCATCTGCCCCATCAGAGCTCTATTGCTCAACATGAGAGATTGGGGCCAATGGATCTAAAGGAAATAGAGTGCAAGAAATTCAGGATAGAATTTGGGGTTTGGAGAGTTATGATGACGTTCCAAAATAAGACGACTTAACTATATTTGAATAAATGTAGATTGTTCTACCATACTTAAAAAAGATAACACATCCCCTGAAAATAAACCCTAGGGTATCTTCTTGAGGAAAAATAAATATAAGACCCAGTCTTATTTTCAGAGAAACACAGTACTCCCTTTGAAGGCTTCATAGAAAAATACATTCCCAGGTTCCTCCCATAGAGATTCTGATTTAGTGAGTTTGGAGTGAAAACTGAAGATTTTTTTAAATAAGATTTCCAGCTAATTTGTAACATCAGTGGAATTAAAAAAACACTAACATAAACATGCTTTACAAATTTGTTAATCATGATAATAAGATTCAACTTTGAGAATTTGATTTAAAAAACACACACCTAACCATACCCCATGACTTCTAACTCATTATTTCCAGAGAAATTGGACGTCTGGATGTTTAGAAAATACCATGTGATTCTGTTGGTAACTGTGAGAGACTAAACTACTTATTATTTAACTGTATGTAATTTCTATTTTATGAGCTTAGATGTAGCTTTTAAAAAAGTGGAACAAATTTACTTTTTTGAGATAAGAAGAAATGAGTTCTGGATGAATATGATGGGTTGAATAACTGCATTATCTCAATCCCCATCTTTAAACCCCATTAAAATATTATAAAGTTGGTCGAAAACTTACAAGGGTAAGAAGAACAAGGAAAGAGATGACAGGTGAATACAGAAGCTACTACAACACAACTGAAAAAGTAGATACATCAAACAAACAACAAGCCACCACCAACAACAATAGAAGAGGAATATTTGCAAGTCTGTCTATGAAATCACTAGGCCTTCAAAACTTCTGGCTCACTGCCCCTTCCCATCGGAACAGAAGACAGCAAGTTTACAGCTTGGAGAGTTTCAGAACAGTAAGTGCAGCTGAATTCAGGAAAAAGCACTTTACCAAAACAGGTATACTTAGAGGAATTTCACAGGCAAGAATGGAAGAAAGGTAAAGTAGAAATAATTAAGATCAGTCATACTATCAATGAGCCACTGTACTAGCTAGTTGAAAACTTACGCCCATTCAACAACCTGCACATGGATATTTACAGTAGCTTTACTCAAAAATGCCTCAAACTGGAACCAATCAAGAGGATTGTTAGTAGCTAAATGTATAAATAAACTATCTTACATCTAGACAATGGAATAGTATGCAGTGCTAAAAAGAAATCAGCTATTAAGCCCTGAAAAGACATGGAAGAAAGTTAAATGCATATTACTAAGTGAAAACCAATCTGAAAAGGCTACATTTCTATGACTCCAACTATTTAACATTCTAAAAGCAAAATTACGAGTCAATAAGAAGATTAGTGTTTTGTGGGTATTGGGGGAAAAAGGGATGAATAATCAGAGCACAGAGGATTCTTAAGGCAGAGAAAATACTCTCTATGATACCATAATAATGGATACATGTCATTACATATTTGTTCAAACCCATGGAATGTAAAACACCAAGAGTGAACCTTAATGTAAACTATGGACTCTGGGAGACAGTGATTTGTCTATGTAGGTTTGTCAATTGTAACATATGTACCACTTTGGTGGGGATCTTGATTATGGAGAAGGCTGTGATGTGTAGGGACAAGTGATGTATGGGAACTTTTTGTACTTTCTGCTCAATTTTGCTATGAAATTAAAACTTCTCTAAAAAAAATAAAGTCTAAAATATATACATATACACACACACAAACTATGCCCACTGCTTATCCAATATTGAAGCAACCAAGTGGGAATCCATACATGTGCACCATACCCAAATACCATTTTAGATCTTCAAACTTAAATATGAATGGGCATCCCAATAGTCACCAGATATTCAAGAACATCTTCTGATATGAAAATTACATGTGCAAACAAAGCCATAATACACCACAGTGATTAAGGTAGCAGAATAAACTATTTAGACATGATAGGTTTTAGCCTCAGAAAGATAAAAACATTTCTGAAATAAGTGATAATAAAAGGTGTTTTAAAATATTAAAAAGTGATTTATTTGAAAGTAAACGTGATAGAAGGAATTTTAATAGAATGTTTGAAACCGAAAATTAAGGAAATCTACCAAAAATAGAACAACTACAAAAAGATGGGAAATAGCAGAAAAAAGATAAAAACAGGAGGAGCCCACAAAGTGTAAAACCCACAGACTTCTCAGCACAGAGCACTGTCGCAGTTGCTATGATGGGCAAGGCCATGGTCTCCCGCAGGGCTCGCATGTCCTGGGGGAGCTGGGTTCTGCCCACCTATCTAATCCACCGGTGGGCAATCCTAGAAATGCTGCTGCACGGGGAGCCCACCTTCAGTGGCAGGTTGGGTAAGAAACAGGCTTCTCAGCACAAAGCCCTCTGGCGGTTGCTATAGGGGGGGATTCCTGGTCACCCTGCACCACCCTGGTGTCCTGGGGGCACCAGGTCTTGTCTGCCTATCCAAGCCACTAGCAGGCCATCCCGCCTAGCGCTCCCCAGCACGGAGACACAGGCTCCCCAGCACAGAGCCCTCTCCCGTTGCTATGGGGGTGGAGATGGGGGCTGCGGCTACAAGCTGGCTTGAGCCATAATTACTTTCTGTGATGCCAGGAATGGAGGAGGTGCAGAGGAGGAGGCATCTAGGCATAGAGAGAGCTGCCTCTCTTGTCTCTCGTGCCACTCTCAGAGGAGGGTGTGTGTGAGAGAGAGAAAGAGTTTTGTGTTCCCCTGCTCGCTAGAGTCACCCAAGTGGGAGAGGGGAGCCGCCCTCTTAACCTTTCACTGGGCTCTCTGGATTTGGTCTGAGCCACCATCCTCTCTTCTCTCTCTTCCTCTTTCTCAGCTTTCCAGACCTTCTCCGTGGGGTCCCCAGAGGCCTCTGCTGCCACTCCCTGCAAACACCTGAGCTGCAATTGTTCTCCACTGTCCTCAGTCCAACCTTCTACCCTTGAGCAGGGACAGTCAGACAAGCTCTGTCTCTAGTCGGCCATCTTGGCTCAGTTCTACCATTGTTTACTGAGAGTATAGCCTGCCCGTGTTTCTTTCTACTTTTAGTCTCTTCTTAGTCTCTTTCCTCTTAAGGAAATCTACCAAAAATAGAACAACTACAAAAAGATGGGAAATAGCAGAAAAAAGATAAAAACAGGAGGAGCCCACAAAGTGTAAAACCCACAGACTTCTCAGCACAGAGCACTGTCGCAGTTGCTATGATGGGCAAGGCCATGGTCTCCCGCAGGGAGACTTCTTCTTCTAAGAAGAAGTCCATTCTTCTGTTTTGATTTTTGATCTCGTACTTGAGGACCAGAATAATTGCAAGATTATTGCTCAAGCTCTAGATTTCCTAATTATTTTCAAGATTGCAAATGAGGGAAGAGGTGCAAAAGAGGATGCTTCTTTCTTCTTATATCTTCCCCTTTATTAGGAAATCAAAATCTTCCCAGATGTTTCCTTACAACTTTCCTTTTCCACTCCATTAGCTAGGACTGGGTCAGAATCAACCCACAGTTGCAAAGGAAGCTTGCAACATGATTTTCTGGCTTCCTCGACCTTGGTCAGGAATAGTTAAGGGAGAAGAAAGCTAGGAACAACTTCTTTATCGCACCACACACATTAGCAATGGAATACGTAAATATAGTAGAATAAAGACATTTTCAGACTGTGCAAGAACTTCAAAACTGCATGAATGCTCCACACTTTCTGAGGAAGAATTTGAAGGGCATGTTCCATCAAAATAAAGGCATAAAGCAAAGAGGAAGACGGATTATAGGATACCCAACATACAAAGTAGTTAACTGCAAAATCTGAGGAAATAGTCACGGAAGGATTGCACTTACTTCAGACTATCTGAAAGCCAGGTTAAATATTGAAAATTATTTTCAATATTGCATATTTTCAAATGTTGAAAATTATTTCAGAAAATCCTGAAAATGATACATTTAGTTCATAAAACTAAGTGTTTTATTCCCAAAGACAAGGGACCATTTTGGAGACAAATAATATTTCAATACATTCTTTAAGACTTTATGTGACACCAGATGTTGTACCAGGTATGGTGGAGAATACAGATGCCAAACGTGACTGGATTCTGCTGTCAACAGCTTTATAGCTTAGGAGGAACAATATTTATAAATGACCAGAACAAGAGGTAGAGCAGAATATGTAAATTAGGAGTGACACAGGAAAAAAGTGACTTTGTTATTGTGCAGAAATCAGACAAAGCTTTGCATAAGAGAAAACAGACTGATCTTCTTTTCTTTCTTATCACCTTAAAACTTAGGTCTTAATAGACTCAAACAAGAGACTCTTTTTCACCCTCATAAGAAAGCAAAAAAGTGCATTGAAGATGTGGTCTCTGAGAATTGTTTTTTCCTTAGAGAAATTATAACTTTTAAATAAGGAGAGACCACTCTAGTGGGCATTGCATTGGTTCAGTATCACTCAGGTTCGCACAAGCATATTGATAAGCCAAGAAAACCAAGAGTGCAGACAAATGGCTTATATGCTTCTCCAAGCAGAGAAAGCTAACCTGCAATCATGAACCTCAAAATTAAGACCAGAGACTGTTCAGAGGAGTGGTAAGGTAGAGTTTTCTCAGAAAGTTCTGGGTGGATATATATATATTTTAACCCCTGAGGGCCTATTTATTCCATTGTCTCTACCCCTTCCTCTGCAAATATTGGTGCTGAAGTAATTTTACAAGACTTGGTCCTCTCTAATTTTTGGTTCATCCAAATATAAGATATTATTTGCTTAGTAGAACTCTTGTGAGGATTATATGTGATGCTACATATGAAGATTATATGTCATCCATGAGCTGATGTAACATTTTCCTTGTTATAGTCTATATTTCACAACTCTGCTGGTTATTATTATTTATCTTGCCTTTTCCACCAATGATTTATATCTATTTGAATTGTATCTCCGATAATGTTAAACTGACTGTGGCCTTTGTTTTAGATTTTTTTTTTCCTGACATACGTACATTGCTGAGCATGTTGTCTCTACTTAGTAGTTGCTGAAATTTAACCTTAAATATTTCAGATCCATATCTTGCCCCTACCCCAAGATATGTAACCCTAACAATATTTGTGCCCACAGAATTTGGGGAAAAAAAATAAATAAATAAATTTAAAAAAAAATTTCAGATCCCTTAGGAGGGGATTCTTACATAGGATCCATGGCTTTGAAGAATTATCTCCCAAACAGATTTTTAGAGATTATACCAATTAGCTATTGTTTTGTACAAACTGACACAAAATATGGTCGATTAAAATAGTAAACATTTATCATTGCCATTCATCCACAGGTCAGCTGGGTGGCTCTAATTATTTTTGCCAACCTCTCTTTCTCCCATGCCTTAGCTGTCAACTGACTATTAGTTTGTCTGGGGTGGCCTCGGCCCTTCTCGAAATCATGCCTCATGTTCCAGCAGGCCAGCCAGGCTTCTTTTCATGGTGTGGCAGGATTTCAAGAGGGAAATCTGAAATGAACAAGGTTTCCTGAGACCTGGGCTAGCTCAGAACTTTCATACTTTTACTTCTGCCATATTCTGTTAGCCAGAGAAATATACAGGTCTGACTGAGAGTCAAGCTTCACCTCTGATGAGTAGAGTTGCAAAGGCACATTGCAGAAGGCATGGATAAAAGAAGGGGAATAATTGGGGCTATTTTCTTTGCCAATCTTTTAACCCAGCTCTGACAATTTTTCTCTTGTAATTCATTGCTTTGCTTGTTTATGTTTTAAGATTTAATTGACATATAAAACAAACTGCTTAGAAAGTGTATAATTTTAGAAATTTGCACATATTTAT
The DNA here is from genome assembly GCF_040939455.1 of Microcebus murinus. Taxonomy (NCBI): domain Eukaryota; kingdom Metazoa; phylum Chordata; class Mammalia; order Primates; family Cheirogaleidae; genus Microcebus; species Microcebus murinus. Next base: position 84,922,598 of record NC_134107.1, read on the forward strand.
ACACTCATGAAGCAAACACCGCAATCAAAATATTGAATATATCCATCACCCTCTATAGTTCCCTTATGTCCCTTATAACCTCTCCCTCTTGCTCACCTCCACCACCCATACCCATTCTCAGGTAACCACTGCTCCACTCCCATTACGAATAAGTTTGAATTTTCTAGACTTTATGTAAATGTAATCATACAATATGTACTCATTTTCTCTTGCTTATTTCACTCAGCACAATCATTTTGAGACTCATCTGTAGGGAAGAAAAAAATTATTTTTCTTACCCATTCTAGGTTCATGGCTGAGGTCCCTATATAACAAAAGATGGGATTAATAAGAGAAAAGCATAAACATTTACCTAATACATTTTACAGGACCTGGGAGCCATTGTAAGGAAATGAAAACCCAAAGAAACAGTTAAACTTGAGTATGCAGTTGACCCTTGAATAACACAGGTTTGAACTGTGTGGGTTCGCTTATATATGGATTTTTTTTTTCAATTAATGTATTGGAAAGCTTTTCCAAGATTTGGGACAATTTGAAAAATCTTCCAGATTAACTCTGTAGTATAGACATATCAAAAAAATTAAGGAAAAGTTATGTATGCCATAAACACATAAACGTATGTAGATACTAGTCTATTTTATCATTTACTACTGTAAAATATAAGCAAATCTATTATAAGAAGTTAAAATTTATCAAAACGCATGCACAAAACATGTACAGACCATATATGTCACCATTCACAGTTGAGAGAAATGTGAGAAAACATAAAGATGTAGTATTAAATCACAACTCCACAAATTAACTGCAGTACATACTGTATTATTATAATAATTTCATAGCCACTTCCTGTTGATATTGCAGTGAACTTGATTGTTGCAAGTATCTGTCTAAAAGGCCATGTGACACGAATCATCTCCATGTGAGCAGTTTCTCTCTCCAGTAAATTGCATATTGCAGTAAAAAGTGATCTTTCCCGGTTCTCGTGTATATTTCATCGTGTTTAGTGCAATACTGTAAACTTTGAATAACGCCATGGGACTCATAGGAAGTGCCACTAGTGGTGCTAGAAGTACTCCCAGGAAGCAGAGAAAAGTCATGATAATTCCAGAAAAGTTGAATTGCTTGATATGTACTGTAGATTGAGGTCTGCAGCTGCAGTTGTCTACCATTTAAGACAAACACTTCATCTTGTAAACAGACAACATAAACTTATGGTATTAATAAATTCTGTATAGTACTAGAAGTGCATTTTCTCTTCATCCTGGTTTTCTTAATAACGTTTTCTTTTATCCAGCTTACTTCATTGTAAGAATGCAGTATATAATGCATATATTGTACAAAATATGTGTTAATTGTCTCTATTATCAGTAAGACTTCTGGTCAACAATAGGCGATTAGTAGTTAAATTTGGGGAGAGTCCAAAGTTATATGTGAATTTTTTAATTGTGTAAGGGGTCAACACTCCTAACCTCTACATTGTTAAGAGCCAGCAGTATTTTATCACAGGTCTGATGAAGAATGGATAGTCATGGAGAAATAAAATAGGACAAAGCGGGCATGATACAATAGTAATAAACTGAGGGAAACTTAGCAAGGCCTGTTTGTTCAGAGTCTTCTCTGTGACCCTTCATCTTCACAGATAAGGAGGTTCCTTTCCTCCTGGTATAGAGGGGCACCTCTCACTTCAGGGTCCTATGACCTGCTTCAAGGAAGAAGAAATGCAGGGTGCTGAAGGGGAAGGTCAGAGTAACATTTTTGCTTACCTTTTCTTCAATATGCCAAGATACCATATTTGGTGTAGTGTGCCTTGAATCTCATCACATGTTTCGTGTATCATTAGTTCATCCATGTTTATTTCTGAGCAGCTCATTATACTATAATTTGTTTATCCATTTACCTATTGATGGAAATTTGGATTGTTTCCAGTATTGTTGATTACATGTAATGTTGTATGAACAACCTTTGCTATGGATGCATGTTTTCACTTAGCTTGTGTAAATACCTATGAGCCAAATGAATGGCTCCACATCCTTCACTACCTATGGTTTAGTCAGTCTTGTCAATTATGAACATTCTACTAGATGAGTAGAGATATCTCATTGCAGATTTACTTTGCATTTCCCTAATAATTAATAATTTGAGCATCTTTTTATGTGCTTAGTTGGCATCCATACATGTTTTTTTGAGGAGTCAGTTCAAAATTTTTGTTCATAATTTGGTTTTTGTTCGTTTCTTAGTTTTAAAGTTCTTTAAACTTTATTCTGCACACAAATCCTTTACCAACTGTATGAATTTCAAACATTTTCCCCTGGTTTGTGACTGTTCTTTTCACTTTCTTAGCAATGTTTTTTTGATGAGCAAACATACTTAACTTTGATGACATATGATTTAACAATTTTTTCTGTGTATAAGTGTTTTATATAATAAATATTTGCCTAACTCAAGACAAAAAAGAATGTCTACTGTTTTCTTCTATACATTTTAAAAAGTTTCAAGTTTATATTTAGGTCTATGACTCAAATTGAGTTAATTTTTTGTTTCTGTTTTTTTTTTCTTTTTTGCATGTGAATATCCAGTTGCTTCATTACCATTTTTTATAAAGACTATTCTTTCTCTATTGAATTTTCCTTGTGCTTTTGTTGAAAATCAATTTCTGGATTCTTTAATCTGTTCCAACGTTCTGTCTATCTTGACACCAATATCACAATGTCTTGATTACTGTAGCTTAGATAATATGCATTGAAGTTAGCTTGTGTAAGTCATTCAACTATGTTCTTTTTCAAAATTATTTGAACTATTCTAGGTCCTTTGAATTGCCATATGGATATTAGAATTAGATTGCCAATTTCTACAAAATAACCTGTTAGGTTTTAACTGAAATTGGATTGACTATGGATCAATTTGTGAAGAATTGCTATCTTCACAATATTGAGTCTTCTGATCTAAGGACATAGACTGTCTCTCCATTTATTCATATCTTATTTAATTTCCCTCATCAATGCTTTGTTGGGTTCACATCTTTCATCACATTACCCATAAATACTTTATACATTTTTTTATAATTTATATATATATATTTGCATTATTACAAATCTTACTTTTATTTCTGCTGGTTCATTGCTAACATTTAGAAATGCAATTTATTTATTGTATATTGATTGTGCATCTTGCAAACTTGCTAAGCTCACTTATTATTTCTAATAGTTTCATTTTTAGATGTCAATTGATTCTCTACATAGATAATCGTGCTGTCAAATACAGTGTTTGACTGTTTGCTTTCCAATCTGAATATTTTTATGTGTTTTTCTTGCCTTACTGCACTGACTAGAACCTTCAGTACAATGTTGAAAAGAGGGAATGAGATTGTCTTGTTCCTTGGGTCAAGTAAAAAGCATTCAATCCCTTAACATCAAATATGATGTTATATGTAGGATTTTTGTAGATGTTCTTTGTCAAGTTCCTATCTTTTCCTGATATGCTGAGTTTATCAAGAATAGTGATTCAATTTCATCATGTGTCTTTTTCTTCATCTACTGAGATTATGGCATTCTTCTTTTTTAATATGTTAATATAGTAAATTATATTAATAAATTTCAAATGTTAAACCAATTTTCCATTTCCTGGGATATTATTAATTTGGAAGTGATGCACTATCCTTTTTCTGTATTTTTGGATTTCATTTATTCACATTTGGTTAAAAATTATTGTACCTCGTTTCATCAGAAATATTTGTCTCTGGCTTTCTTTTTTTGTAATGCTTTTTCTGGTTTTGGTGTCAGGATAATGCTGGCGGTATCATTAACTAATTAGGAAAATATTCCATACATTTTATCAATTTTTGGAAGAATTTGTATACAATTGGCATTACCTCTAATCAATTGCTGAGAGGGAGGTATTGATATAGACTTATGACTATGTCTCCTTCATCCTGTCTATATTTGCTTCATGTGTTTTGAAGCTCTGTTAGTACATGCGTCTTTCTGGATGGTGGAAACAGACAATAGTCTCGTTTTTGTATGAGCTCCAAGAATTGTTCTCTTTAATACTTCCAGATGGTTTGTTCATTCCTCAGCTTCAGGTAGATTTCTCCCTCCAACACATGTGCAGATCAGTTCTCTACTGACAAACTTGAGATAGATCCTCTACATGTTGCTAGAGCTTTCTTTCTGTGCAGCTCTCTCCTCTCTGGTACTCTGTTCTGTGAACCCTAGCTGCTTTCACCTTGGAACTCTCATACACCTGAGAGTTCCAAATCTGCGAAAATGTCAGATTCTGCTGTCTTTCTTCTGGCTCACCTAGGTCTGGAAGCTGTAGCTAATTATTTATCTTCCTCTCTAAAACAAACCATGCTAATTTGCACTAAAGGCCTGCAATTCCAGGGGAAATTATTCTTACCATCTTTATTGAAGAAAACGTGATATCATAACTCTATTTTAAATCAAATGTTCAAAAATATAAGGATATAAAAATAATGATAGATGGTATAGGAAACGCGGGCAACGCTTAAAGTAATTCAGCACTCCAGTGTCAGGGAAATAGTTTCTGCAGTCATTTTAAAACCCAACTACTACAATTTTAAATCTTGTCACATGTTACAAAGAGAGGCAAGTATAAATAATTATTTTGTGAAAGATTGTTATAGATGCATGCGCTTTAAATAGAACAAGGCTAATAAGAACATTTTGTTCTTGTTACTGCTTCTCAAAAAGTTTGGTGGTTCAGTTTAATTCAGATAAACTTTCCACATACTTGGCACCTTGTCCAACCTCATAGCAAAGACGTTCAAATGCTTTGGCATCCTCCTATTCTTCCCTCTCTCCTCCTGACCTTTTGTCTCCTCATTTCCATCTAACCATTCCCAGACCTCACGCTTATCTTCCAACATCTAATAGGCCTTTATTAAGAACTGAACATGTGAGGACCAGATTTCTAGGCTAGACTTTTCTCTCTGTAGACCTTTCAATTAAAATTTCACAATGTTCTGGTTTCACTAAGTCAGTAAAGCCCCCCCCTATGTTTCCATTCTTAATATATCTCTACTTGCATCCATCACCTCTTTCATAACATTAGAGACCCCATGGATAATTTAAAACTTTGGAAACAACATCATTTTTTAAAAAAACTCTGACTAAGATGATTACAAAATAAGAGATTTCTGTAAAAAATGTGGATGGGAAAATGTAGACATTTGTCCAAAATTCAATCAATGGTCTCCTTCAGATTGAATTTCAAGCTATGAATGTCAAAAGAAGAGTTCTGCTTGACTACTTGCAAAGACCAGTACAATTCTTTTATAAAAATAAATTGTCATGAATATAAGTTTTTATATCCTGAAAAAAATAGGAATAAGTTATATATTCAGAAATAAGTTCTCTATATTCAGTTCTTACTCACGATGCCTGTGAACCACCATCACAGGGAAGAAATTTTTCTTAAGATCTAAAATTAAAATGCAGACAAGTAACGAGGGTGGCATTAGAGGCCATCCTGCTGCTGTTTGAATTCTCTTGTACACACTGATTACATATTGATATTAATTCTATTCAGTGTTTCTCATCTAAAAGAAATATCTGCTCCAAATATTTAAACTCAACTTTCGCAGAAGCAATGAACTACGTTAAGCATAATCATGAGCAAAGGCAAACAACAATCATAATTTTTAACTTTTAACTATGAAAATGAGATATGAAAAGAATAATTGTATTCACCATCACTTGGCAGAGTCTGGAAAATGTTATTTTATCCTGGAGAGAATGCAGGCAAGCTCTAAAGAGTTGATATGGTAAAAAAAAAAGATACTAATAGAGTTTCTGGGGAGAAAAAATACCTTGGCTATGAGTAAAAAGAATCTTGCTGGAAAAAAAAAAAAGAGCGAAAAAAAAATACTTAGGACCCTGATTCTCCTAATGTTAGAGCTTTTTTAGGACATTTTATGATATTTTTCTACAAGTACAGGGCTGTGGCTATTTAGCTTGATTTCTATTATGCCTTTCTTGGCATCATGTAGTATAACTAGCACATCTTATAGGACACTGGTGAAAGACAAAAGAGACGACACAAAAATCGTATGACATTCCTCAAACTGATTTATGTGAAAAAGAAAGGCTGTCATAGACTATTCAAATCCCTAGATGGATATGTCAAAATAAGAGCCTGAGAGGAAGAGATGATTTCAAGGATGTTCCACACAGGACAACATGGTGCATTGTTACATTGTTATATAAATACTAACAGTGCCAGAATACTAATCCCTTAATGGGGGAGGAAATGTTCTAAATTCACTTACCTCTTGCGCCACTCTCCTACATGGTCCAGTAGCCACAGCCCATTGGCACCCTGGAGATGGCATTCTGAAAGGAAGGCAGGATCTCAAGAACTCTCCTCATGGTGTTCCCTTGCCCTTGAAGATCAGTGTCTTGTGCTGGTACATTCCTTGGTGAGTCAGTAGATGGCAGTATGTCTGAATCTAGTGTGTATGGTAGGGGAAAGCTTTTTAGCATTTTCCAAGAAAATGAAGGTTTTGAAGGCTGTGAGGCAGCATGGGGCCTAGCGCATGGGCCAGGAGACTTGATCTTTATTTCTGGCTCTACTCCTGAATAAATTTATTTGAATAAATGGAGACCAGCCACTTAACTTTTGTGTTCCTTGCTTTCTTGAACTTGAAATTAGACAAAATACTTTGCCTCTTTCCATCTCCCTCACAAGGACACTGAGTTTCAATCAGACTTCAGACTCATTTCCGTTCTTTGAAGAAAAGACCCTTTATGAATTTGCTATGCTATTTATAATGTCAGTGGCAAAACTGATCTGGGTTGTTCTTCTGGGACTTGAAGTCAATAAACACAGAGGCCATTGGCAAGAAAGGGATCTTCTATATTTCCGTGCCATAAAATGTTGGTGTGTTTTGGTTTTAAGTAGCAGCATTGGATCTCAGGATGCAAAATAATTCTTGTTACAAAATAATTCTTGTTAAAATAACTTCCTCAATGCCATGGAACTTGACAATTATGGAAGGAAGCCAATAGACCCCTGGCAGCTTCTCAATTTAAATATCAACTGTTCACTGCAAGTGCAGATTCAGTCAGATACAATAATTTTCACTTTTGCCTGCTATTGAACATGAAAATTTTCACTCAGGATTTCACTCCAAAGCTGGCACTCTGATAAATGTGAAATGAAATTGTACGTAGAAAATATCGCTGAATGATTGAAATAGGATTCTTTCTCCCAATGTAACCCTGCTGTGTGCGCGGGTGTACCACTTCCTCTTGAAGTTGGAATCCTCACCGAAAACATACCTTCAGATGCATGGCACCAGAATGGGCCATGACAAGAGCATGATGAGACAAAGCAAACTATGGCATCTCCCCTGTCAACCTGGCTGTGGCCTTGTTCACAGCTAAGCTTCCTTATGGGAGTCTTGCTACTCTGAGGCTGGCAGCATGGATCAAAAAGGGATAAGATCAATAATACTATTTCTGGGGACAGGTGGATTCTGATAGGGAGGGGTAGCATGTGTCTAATACAGACACACTATCTCATCGAGTCTTCTGGAAGCAAGAAATTATATTGTGTGGGATAGCCAGAAACCTACCTGGCATATAAAAAGAAAAATCATGAAACGAAATGGATGTCATGTTTGAACACACATTCCATATCGACATTTCTAGATAGCAGCCATCTCGTATATAGACAAATATTTGTGGTGAATTCTTGGTGTATAATCAATTGGAAAAGCTGTGCTAATATCAAAATCCATTGTCAAAATGTTAGTAAACAACTAGGCTTTTTGGAAATCTCTTGTGCAATAAACACAGATTTAAGACAAGTGATTTTTGTGGTGTGTCATCTTATTCGTAAGACATGCCTCTCAAATTGAATGGTGATTGGCTTGTTGGTTTAAATGTCAGGAGGTTAAAATTTTAATTTAAATATGCATAAGCATTAAAATATGTTCAAGAGAATGTCACATCAACCTCAACCTCAAAGTACCAATTATGTTGTTTGGGTTCCACATTTGACACTGTTCTGACTAAACTGATATCCCCAGCTCAGAATTTCTAAAAATGACTCAGATCTCAGTTTCATAATACATTCTATTTAAAGTGGAAACATTAAGAAGGGCTGAATTTAAGGAATATTATTTCATAGTTTCAAGGACATAAAAGTCAAAGCATACTGCCTGAAGCTAATGAACAATTATAAAGATGTATAAGCTAGCACATTATCTATTAGCATTAAGATAGAAGAAATATACTTGGACAATTCTGTAACCACTCAATAAGAGGAGTTCAAAACAAAGAAGTTTTTAAGGCTGGAATTTAATGAGAAACATTAATTTGTATATTGGATGAGAAAAAGTAACTGGTTTTTAATCCTTAGCCAATGTGCTTCATTTTACCCTAAAGCCACTGATAGAAGAAGATAAATGATGTAGGAGAAACAAGGAGAATAACTAATAACTAAAATTTTATGCATATTTATATAGAGAACTTAAGTGAGAAAGAACTGTATTGCAGCACTTTCAATTTAAATAAGGTAAAACTTGATGTATCTTAGCAGGCAGCCAAACAGAATTCTCTGAGAAGCCTACTTACAAAGTAACAATAAAATGATAATTGATTGTTGTTGATTAACTTGAAGCACTTTCTGATTCAGAAAAAAATAAAATTGGAAGTTATATTATGCATAATATGTTTTTGACATTATGTATTATTTTTAATATTGGTTATTCATATCCAATTTGTGGCAATCCTCTGAGTCTTATCATTGATAAGTGAGAGTACTTCTTCCCAGATAATTATTTTTAAACAATTTACTGTTTTCAAATAATTTTGATACAATGATGTTCAGAGATGGTTGCTCTGACAATATCAGTTTAGCAGCTACCTAAAGGCATGTAATATAAGAATGTGCTTTAGCATTTTAGCTGTGTACATCTATAAAATAACGTTAATATAAATGTAGTAAAAATAAGGTGTGACAGGAAGCTGAGGAAGAGAAAGGCCGTTGGAAGACCCATGAAAATGGAAATTGGCTTTCTTAACCAGAGAGGAAAAGTGATAACATGAAGGAAAGAAGCAAGGTGGCAATAGGTATCAGAAAGTACCTCAGTTATGTGGATGATAGCTCCTGGATTGTCCTGATTTTGTGAAACAAGTGGAATATTAATAAAAATAGGCTGGCTTTCTACACACTGATAAAATCTCAAAAGTCTAGAAAAAAAATCACTGTCTTACGCAAAAGAAGGATTTCAACAATTTGGTTAAAAAAGATGATGGTAACTGTCAGTAGGGTTCGTTGTACTCTGATTGACAGTTCAGCTTAAATTGGATTAATAAGATTGAGGTATTATTGGCTAATGTCAACAAATAGTTCAGTTTAATTAGAAACTAGAATTCTAATGATTGGAATTTCTCCTTCCTCTGTCCCCTGTCCCCTGGGTTAGCTCAACCCTTGGAATGGTGCCCCTTATGGATGTACAATGGTGGCAGCAGTAGTGGCCCTGCCATTCTCCTACCACCGACTTCAGAGTCTAGCATGCCTGCAAATTGTTCTGGGGATTGCACTTCTGGGACTGGACTAAATTACTGGCCAATGCCTGTAATAATCCTGATGGCCAGGAAAATGTGCCTGTTGGCTGAAGCTTGTATCCATCCATTAATAAGTGAATTCATCTAATAAATAAATCAATATGTTGACAGTCTTCTTTGACTCCAATCACTGTGGCCAAGGGAATGAACTGTGCCAGTAAAACCCTAGGCAATACTATCAAAATTGCATAACCAATAATGGGAAACTGGTAATTTCCCCAAAGAAGATGCAATATTATTATTTGAAGGAAGGAAAACAACGGATGCTGGGAAGCAAACAACTCCAGAGGAATTCCCAGCTGTTTTCATGATTCAGTAAATGCATAGAGTAGATAAACTTCAAGGAGGTTAAACACAGAAAGAGAATACATTTCAGTAGTTCCAATGCTAGCTCAGATAAGGGGTTATATGTGAAAAGGGTTATATAAATTGACCAACAAGATGAACTAGTTTTATAAATCAAAGTCATATCAGGATTTTTTTGAGTCTGTTTACTGTTAGTGCACTCTTTTATGTATTATGCAGTACTTATGTTTCCTTAAGCCTCCATAGATAACAGTGAGGCAGTCTTGTGTTTCAAGTATATCCACACATGTTCAGTAATATCTGGAGAATTCTGCTCATCCTTTAAGAGTTGGCCAAGTGTCCCTTTTTATGTGAGGACTTAGCTGAAACCCGTCATGTCAGTCACAAGTACACTTTATGTATATACTGATTTGTGCACTTTTCATAGTCTGTTGTAATGATTTGTTTGGGTTTCTGTCTTCCTTACTCAGTTTTCAGCTGTTAGATGACACGATTTATTCAATTTATCTGTAAAGCATGGAACAATTGTGTATGGTGCTCAACTAATGCTTGGTTAAAAAATAAATACATGATTTAAGTTTTGACTTCTTCATTTACCCATTTATTTTCTCGAATCTCAGCCATTTTATATAGGAAAAAATGAAGATGGAGGGCATAATACATATCATCTATGACAATAATAAATAATTTGCATTTATTTACTATCTATGAGGTATCAGTAATATGTTTTATATCTGTTATCTCATTTAGTCCTCGCACCAAACTTGCTTGGTAGATGGTATTTTCTCCTTTACACAGCTATGAGCCCAAGGCTCAGTAACTTGCCACACACTGCAATTTAATAATTGTGAAACTTAGATTTAGCTCATATGCTGCCTGACTTAAATTTCCATACATTTTCTATAGCTCCTAAAATTTCCACTGTTTTGAAGTTGTATAAGGAGGGTGGAAAAATCCACAATCAAAAAAGCTTTCACTCGGACCCCAGAAAAAAAAAGGGGGGGGGAAACTTACCTAAATACAAACTCAATTGTGAAACTGGAAACTCCTTTAATATATAAAGGGAGATTCAAAAACCCAGCTAACACAAAGAGGGTATTTGTAGCTTGTTATTATAGAGTTATGTTTTTCTTTGTGATTTTGCCTATGTGAGCTGTTAATTACTCATGTTGACATTCATTGTGCTGTTGATCAGGAGAACTGGCCTGTTACTTCAAGTATAAAAATAGAAATGAGTCTATAAAAATTTCCAGAGACTAAACAATAAGGAGAATTGTACATGATTTTTCTTTTCTCAGATACTTTTCCCAGTACTGCCTACCATACATAAGTCTAATATGTGTATATAGAATATGTTCTCTCTATATATACGTATATATACGACTTGTATATAATATGTAGTGTTTCATGAAAATGAAAACTCCTCAACAGGTCAAAATATGCAACTGAAAGAGTGTGAAAACTGAAGCTGCTGAGTTTCTTCCTTAAAAATCACGTTGGGATTGATTTCTTGGGATTTATTTCAAAAGTGACATTTTGAGAAGAAAACCAAAGGTTTTATGGATATTTTGTAGGATTGCACTTGTGCAAAATCTGCAGTCAGAAAGGTCATATCTAAGCTAGGTATAAATGACGGCTTTGTGAAAGCGGTTATCCCCTATCTGGTCCTTTAGGAACTTGTGAATGGTATCCCATATGCTTTTGAGGGGTCCTCAGAGTGAGCTCTCACTGATCTTTGCACCCTCTCTGCTCTCGCTCAAGACTTTCCTCTAGATTTGCTTTTCAGTGATCTCTTCCCTCTCAAGATCATATAGCCCAGCTCTCAATTTGATTTTGGGTGTCAACATGTCTGATCATATATTAATTAGTCCCTGATTCACAATTAACCTTATAAGATCCAAAATTTATAGTTTTGGGGTATTTCTTTCTTAAAAAACACGATAAAATTTATTTATACACCTCATTCATTTATTGATTTTTTTTTTATTGTACTCTGACAAATCAGCTTTCTTTTTTGTTGTTTAATATTCTAATTTAGCACAACAGAAACGGAAGAGAGAGAGACAGCCTTAGGAACTGGAAGGTTGTTCCTATAATGGGTTTGAGAACTTCTACCTCATTACATTTCTTTTGGTAGAAGAAAAAGTAGACATGAGTGACAGGCAGCTGGACAGGCCCCCTCACTGCGACAGAGATTCTACTTCTGTGGAATGAGTGGGTTTGCGTATATGAGTGTAGCGGCTTTTGGTTTTTTGTCAACACCATGGGTAAGCCTTCTCTTCAGCTTCTGCACTGGTTTCACTGCCCCTCCATTGGTGTATTACTTCCAGTGTGAAATCTTGTATCACTGATCCAGGTTGAAGTGTACTGGGTAATATAACAACTGAATATCAGTATAGGGGGTTGAAGGAGCTGGGAAGAACATAATTGAGTAATGAGAAGGAAGGCAAAGCAAGGAGGAAGAGTAGCTTAAGCTAAGTTTTAGGGAATATGGAAGGATGTGACCAAAAGAGTGACCTTGATCCCACTTTACTTTTCCATACCTTTAGAATTTTTAGTTTTTTTCACTGCCTTACCCACCAATTAGATAATCATACACAGCCAGTCTTGTGAGCTCCCCACTGATGCCATAGCTGACAGCTCACATTTTTGTGACAATATTTTATGATGTCGGAAACTGGCTAAAGGACAAAGAAAATTAAACATCTTGTCTATCAGGGAACTAAAAATTGCACAGTGTAGAAGGACAAGGTGAGGACCAGGTATTTTGGAGCAGGATGGAGCTAACTAGAGAGGGAGATATCACATGAGAAAAGGGGGTTGAACTCAAGGAAGAGCTAGGTCAGTGATTTCTGGGGAAGGAAGGAGAAGAAAGGAATTCACCCAGACCTTAAGAGTTAGGTTGGATACAAATAGGAGGAGAGTGCCACTGGTACTGCTGAAAAATTATATTGGAGCCATTAGAAAACTCCTGTAGGCTCCCCATCACATACATTAGGTATGGAGAAGGAAAGAGGCAGAAAGGCTCATTGTTTTTCACTCTGTATGTACAAGAGAATGACTGGAGGGGAAACTGATGCTACAAAATATATTTACACTTCCTCAAATAGCAGATCTTTCCCTGAAAAAGGGGTAAGTTTCCACTTAGCAGGAAGATATTGCTGAAGCTCACTCTTGGCCTCACCCCCTGGGCATCTCCCTTGAGGAGGCTGCATACCTACCAGCAGACAAGGCATTCATAGGAAGTGCGTTCCATACAAATACTCCATTCCTAATCTGCTCATATGTCCCAGCACTTCCCCTCGTACTGGGTCAGGGAGGAGCGGCTGAGGGTCTGGGGCATATTTTAGACCTCAGTATCCTGGGGTCCTAGAATGAAAGAACAAGTAAGAAGAGCAGGACAGGGAGAATGAGTGTTTGAAAAAGGAATACAGAATCATTCCAACATCTGGTGCAGCAGTGAGACACTGTGAAAGATAGTGTTGGGAACAGCCTTTGTTGAGAATGGTTCAAATACAGAAAATAGAATAAATGCTGGCTCTCAAAGTGAGCTTCCCCATCCGCACCGGATGTTTGTGAATATCTCAAAGACACTATTCATTTCCTCTTGGCAGCAGCCTATGAAAAAGAGGGAGGAAAAAAAAAAAACAACCACAACTTTACAAAGGCTTTTTTCTATTGCAATCATAAAAAGTTATTTTCAAAATAAATTGTAAAGAATGATGCTTGTTAAATATCTCTCCTATTATTTTCAGGGACCTACAATTCAAGGAGAAATGTTGCAACTTTGTAAGTGAGAAGCACAATTCACAAACTTTAAAACCATAAAAGGCTTAATATTGTTAGCTCCAAAAACTACCAGTTTTCTCTAGTATTATTGAATTAGATTACATTAACTAAAAAAATATTATTCATGTAGAACCAATATGATTGATCTTATTTTGCTGTAGATTTACAGTTCTGCTGTCTACTTAGGAAAACTTTCTTTTACCAAAAATTGCCTTCAATGATTGCGGTCTTTTATTAGTCTTTTTAATACCCTTTATTGTACCTCTTTGTCAGAGAATGCAAATGCATGGATCCAAAGACACATCAGGGATTAAGACTACATTAAGTCTATCATTAATGTTATCCCAAGACAATTTTATGCCCAGAGAAAAGCTAATACTAAAAGTATCAAGCATTTAAAAAATGCAGCATGGCTTTATTGTTGAGTTTCCTGATTCAATAATATTACTTAAATAAGTCAACGGTTAACCAGCCAGATTTTTCTCATTCAACCAAATCTTATTTTGAGCTATCATGGAAAATACTAAGAAGTTCCTCTAACCGGTATTTGCTCCAGAAAGGAGGAAATTTGATACCAGTGCCTGTCATACATAAATGAGCAAATATGTCTAAAATCCTTATCACCTCATTTCAATACTTCTTATAAACTACTGCTATGTAAATCGCTCAAAAACACAGTTCTGATACTGTCACTCACCTCAGTTCAGCAAGAGCATTTAGTGGAAGATTCTCAGCTAACAGGAAACCTCTCTGGGAGACCTTGAAGCAGCCTTTTTTCAACCTTGCACTAAAATAGCTAAAATGGCTCAGAAAAATAGAATAGCTACAATATATTGAAGATCAAGACCAGGTCAAAAGATTGTCATATTTTAAAAGAAATTTCTATTTATTCTAAAGATAATGCAGTTGGACTGAAGAAAAAAGTTGGTGATATACCATGCTTTACTCTAAAAAATGCATCAGCAAGCACCGGACATCTGGAAGAAGACAGAGGGACAGTCTATTCCTCTCTGTCTGCACAGGAAATGCAAGAGGCCTGGGAGGCATTTAGCTCACTGCTAGGTTGTCAGAAACATGGTGAGCCCAGTATGAAGTCTCATTCAGCCACATGTGAGTGGGTACAAAGCTCACCCTAGACCTCAGTCTTTTCCACTCTCTCCTCCAGTCCTTGTTGAGATCTGCTGTATACGAGACAGCACAATATGCTGGAAAAAAGCCCAGGTCCTGTACCCTGATTCTTACTAGCATCATAACCTTGGGTCTCTGTACCTCACCCAGTCCCTGCATCTGAAATAGGAATAATGAGAATGAAACTTCACAAATATGTTGAACTAAATGAGTTAATTTTATTATTAAGATATGTTTCAGCTCAACACAAAATATAGCCAGAAAGGATTTTCTCAGTGCTTTGAAGAGAGATTTTCTAAGAACATGCTTAATCTTAAAATAAATCCCTTTACCCCTCCCTGTTCAGAGCAGTTTAAATAACACCAAGTCTGCTGTCTCAGAGGGGAGGGACAAACCAATTCTACACAACTGTGGCAGGGATTTGGGCAGAGGACGTGCTGAAGGAGAGTTGATATCGGTAAGTCTTGCTGTCTCAGACATCTATGTGGGGCAGAAGAAAATCCAAACAGCTAGAAGGACAGAAACACGGCTCATGACGAGAGCATTTTAAAGTCTGCATCTGAACAACTGCAGAGAGACCAAAAAATGCCTCTTTTTTATATTCGCTGCAATACAGGAAGTCACCAGGTCACAGAGGGATGTGGGACATGGGACTCAGCATGAGGTTCAGAATGAGGAAATGATGAGCACAGTGACACCGGGAAGGGCAGGGCCAGAATATTTTATCATATTATAAAGTGATATTAGGTCATTGAGATAAAATATAGCCTTTAGAAGAATGTAAGTTTTCTGTGAGTTATAAATGGATTAACAAAAGAAAGAATTTTTGCCTCTCCAAATTATTTACCTTGTCTGAAGGCTGACATTCATTTGGCAAAAGGAATTAGGTCCCACAATAATAACCTTACTAATTAAGTTTAAAACATAAATAATCTCACTGTTATATGTTTACATCACTCCTTCTCTAGATCTCTGATTTTATGTTCAAAATGATAAATTAATTTTAAGGTACTTTGAAGAAGAGCATTCTGTATTCATAAAACTAGCATAGTTCATACTAATTTTTAAAATTTTAAATATTTGGTCATTAATTATGATTATAGGATTTATATAGCAAGAGAGAAAATAAATTAATCTGAATAAACATAGTTGAAACCTTAAGCTATAGATTTTAATTAGGATCTTAAAATTATTAAACTAATATTATTTTCAAAAGTGCCACAATCATTCTAGACAGGTTCACCAATCAGTACCTTCATTCTCTTAATTCTCTCCTTTCCTCCCTGCCCTTCTCTTCTTAAGTCTCCATCAAGTTTTCTATCTCTCCTTCATTTCTCCGAGTCCTCTTATGAATTGATGGTCAATCTTTTGCTCACTGATCTTCTTACTTCCACATTTATTTTTTGAAATCTCTCTACTGTCAAGTTTTTTAACTACCATCTATATAGTTAATGTCTTGTTCAGTTCAGGCTGCTGTAACAAAGTACAATGGACTGGGCGGCTTATAAACAACAGAAATTTATTTATCACAGTTCTGGAGGTGAAAGTCTGAGATCAGGGTGCCAGCATGACAGAGTTCTGGCAAAAGCCCTCTTCTGGGATGGAGACTGCTGACGTCTTGTATATCCTCACATGGTGAAAAAAGATCAAAAGAATTACCTGGAGTCTTTTTAATAAGGACACTAATACTATTCATTAGGGTTTCACCCTGATGACCTAATTATCTCCCAAAGGCCCCACCTCCTAATATGATGACATTGGAGGTTAGGATTTCAACACATGAATTTGGGGCAAGGGGAGGAATACAAACATTCAGTCTATAATCCTTAGATTACCAAATCTGACCTTGGGCTTTTCCTAAATTTCATGACTCCTATATCCACTGGGTATGTCTATCTGAAGGTGCATGGGTAGCTCAAATGAGCATTTCTAACAATGAACAAGATCCCACTTTTTAGTAAGGCTTTCTCATCCTTTCCTATTTCTGAACCCAGTTCATGGAACCACCATTTAGCTTCTGAAATTAAAGTTAATCATCCAGCATTTACTCCCCATTATTTGCTAGCACATTTGTCCTGGATTTGACTCCCTTTTCATAATTCTGCATGTGCCTGTCTCCTAACCCTGGGTCTTTTCCTTTTCAATTTGAGCGATACATGTGTTAATTTGGATTAACACACAACTCTTTCCATGTCTGTAGGTTCTGTTCAATTTTTCAAAACAACTAGTTGCCAAGATTTGGTCTTCTAATGCCCCTCTGCAAGGAGATTAACTAAGAGGCCAATGATTTTAAACACACTCCTCAAGTTTCTTCAATACCCTTGGTCCCCACGGACTTAGACTTGAGCCATGTCTGTTTGGATCTTCAACTCAAAATCAAGCCTGGACACTAAACCTAGCCTTTTTAAGAAAATTATATAAATATACTCATTTGATTCATATGAAAGCATAACTTCTCAAATGGATCTTTAAGGTGCACAGTATTAATTTTACATATCACTCATTTTCCATTTTCTAATAGACTATACAAACTAATATTTCTTAGGTCAATTCAGCTGTCTCATTCCCAGTATAACCTTGCCTTTTATTTCCCACAGAAACAAAAGCCTTCACATACCAATTGTCTTGATTTCCCTTCCTTCCTTCTCCAAACCTGTATCTTTACTCATCTTCAGGTAAATGGATAATGTGTTCTGAGTGGGATTTTTCTGTTGCCTTAAAATTTTCACTAAGGCCCAAGAATAAAAACAGAAATCTCTAAGCACCTCACCTTCCTATCTCAGGGATCCATTAACTGTCAGACTGACCATTTTGCACAGAGCTTCCTGAAGGCTACCATGAGAGAATCCATCCTACCTACATTGCTTCACCAAATCTAGCTGATAAAATAAGAGAACTAATAAGGGAGACATATGGTCTCTTCATAGAATACAGTGTTATTTAAAAGAAGCTACTTCCTCCTGCCTCTTCCCTGTGGGGGTATAAAGAGTCCTCTGCCTCTCACCAAATAAAGAAAGAACAACTCCTGGATATGGCAAATATAATTTACATACCCCCTAGGAAAAATCTGAACGCACAGTAGGTATTCAAGAATACATGGTTAAATTATGCAAATAAGATGTTATTTTTTCAGAATCACTTAGTGTTGCTCTATGCACCCTTTCTTGAAGGTTGGGAAATTGTCCTTGAAAAGTTGCTAGTTTACAGACCAACAAAGCCATGAGATATTTTTTAAAATGTGACTGTCACAAGATAATGAATAATGCTATTGGCATTCATCTGGCTGACCCACTGACTCATTATTTGAGCTGAAGGAAAACAGTTCATTTCTTTACTGCAAAATTATCTTCAGTGCCAGAGAGCCAAATGAGATGTAGTGAGATAGATATACACCAAGCCTCAGCGTCAAAGAGTTCCCTCATTCAATTGTACAATTATCTGCCTAATTGAAAACTGAATTTAAATATTTTCCTGGGGGAAAAAATGCCAGTTTGATGCTCTGTTAAAAAAAAAAAAAAAAAGTCTTTGCAGATGTAAAATGAGAAAATTTTATTGCAGGGTGCAATGATTTAGCATGCATTAAAATTAAGTATCTAAAATATCTACAGGGCCTGAAAAGGTATATGGAAATGAGCTGTTTTCCAAGTTAATGCCACAGGAAATGACAGCTAAGCTGATCTCTTTTTCACACCATTTTAATGATGCATTTCTCTTAGGGTTTGAAAAAACTTTCAGATCTATCTGCTTTCAATTCTAGGGTGTAGATGATTCAAAGTAAAATTAGTCTTGGGTTCTAATATGTTAATTTGGAAATAACGGGTAGTTTCATTTATAGGAGCTCAATTTCCATAAGTGATATGTAGGCAAGTAGGCGAACTTATTAAATGAGCAATGTTTATCTCTGTACCCTCCAGCCTTTCCATGTTTTAAGCCTTCTTGATAATTTCTACAACTTTCATATCTTTTCCTTCTTTCTAAAGATACTCTCTGATCCTGCATTTATACTAATCTGTACATGTAAAATGTAAATTTCTTTTTCCTGTAAGCCCTTTTTGATTGTATAGCAATAGCTCACTGGAACACAGGACAATAATATAGTTATCAGAATATTGGTTTGTGGTGAATATCATGAGAAAAAATATATGGAAATGCTACATGTGCAAGGATTGAAAAATATACATTATCACAGATAATATAGCAAAGATGCAATTTTATATGCAAAATTAAGTTTATAGATATTCTAAACCATATTTTGTCTATGAGAAAATTGATTACAAATGAGTTAAAGGCACTGGTTATATGTCACCAGGTTAAATTTCACAGTAATCATTGCTTTATAAATTTATAAATTCCTAAAAATGTTCAATACAGGAAGGTCTCAAACAATTTACTGAAGTCAATGTGTAATCAGCAATATGAAGTCACTGAAAATGCTATCACATTACTTGTATTTCATTGCACATTGAATGTTAAATTGTAAGACTACATTTTTCATTCTTCATGTATCAAAGTTATAAACATAATATGTAAAGCACAATTTAATAGCTATAATTTCAAAAGCTATAGCTTCATATCAATAAACATGAATTGAAAAGAAAAATATTTAATTTATGATTTAATCAATCTGCAGAGTAATTCTATTTAGAATAAAAACCAACTATCTTAGTTGAAAAAAGCTTTGCTATAATAGAGAGGGTAACAAATTATGCACGAATGGTGTCATTTTTAAAAATAATTCTATACACCTTTAACTGGACTGTTTCAGAAACCAATACTGCTGAAGCTAACTCATATGAAATCCTCTTTTCTAATTAATTACCCTGAACTTTTGCCATCTCCAGTGCATGTCATCAATGTTCCATTGCCTAGATCCCAGAAAGAGATATGAAGGCACAATAATCACAGGGTCCATACTGATTAAAAAGGGGTTTTGGCATTGGGCGCATACCCAGATGATTCAGTTATTTGCACTGGGCTAATGTCCAGACAAGAAGTTTCCTGAGGCCAGAGATATCCTCTTTTAATGATTCTGGGGGCTCTGTTGTTAATACAGGTATGTACAATATTCCAGAGGTATTATTGCCCAGTGGAAGTGGATAGCAGACTACCTTTTGTATTAATCCCAGATCAATCCTTTAATAGTTTTATCTTTAGCAAGAAATTTCAGCAAAAATTTAATGATTTAACAGAGTTTTTAAAAGAATTAAATGAAAAAATAATATAAAAACTTATAGGACTTCAGAAAATAAATTCACAATAAATGGTAAATGCTATTAGTTATTTTTCACGATAACTTGTCTAATTTTTCAAATCTGTTTTTCAATAGGGTTAATAACATTAATTTCAAGTTGAATAATATATGATGGAAACAATTTATACATTTTAGTAAAAATAAATCTTGTAGAAAATATAGAAAAATATATAATGAATAGTATTATACTCACTAATCATCTTTTTAAAAAATATTAATACTTGTCTATATTAACTTCAGAGCTTGTGGTGTTCAAAAAAATAAAGAAACAATATAGATATTGGCAGCTATTAGTAGAGAATGTCCAGTTCATTTTCTTCCCTCCCAACTCAAAGGGAATCTCATCAGTACACATGGACTATTTCTCTTATGTTTTCAGACTTTTAAAGATATATTAGCATCAATATGCTTCAAAAGTTTATATTTGGATTTGTACATTTAGCTACATATAGACTGACTCTTCATTGTATAACTGCTTTAAGCTTTCCATGTACATATCAAGCTTAAGAAATCTGCTCTCTTATTAATGAGCATTTACATAATTTCAATTATTTTGCTATTATAAACACAGTTCTTTTTGTCTCATTCTTTTCATTTTTAAAGTGGAGATAGTAATAGTGACTCCCTTACAGGAATTTTTTGGAGAAAAATCTGGTTAACAAATATAACAATTGTCCTTGGTGCAAAATAAATACTGTATGTGTCTACTATTAACATAGTGTTGCAGGATCCTTTTTGCACTGACCTCTTTGATTCTGTGTATGAGCTTTAAGAATGAGATCCAGAAGTGGAAATGTATACCTCTTCAACTTTACTCTAGATTTCCCTTCTGCTCTCCAAAGTAACTGTACTATTTTACGTTCTCAGGGATTATAGTGTGATATCTCCAGACATGGATTCTGGAGCCACGTTCTCTGGGATGTAGCTGTATGACTTTGGCAAGATACTTCCCTGTGACCTGGTTTACTCATCCATCAAGTCAACATAACAATACTACCTATTTTACTATATTGCAGCAGAGATTAAATAGGTTAAGTATAAAGAACATTGGAAGAGTGCCTGAAACACATGCAGTGTATAATAAATATTATCTACCATCACCAGCAGCATAGGACAGTATATGTTTATCTACTAATAGCTGAATTTGTCTGATTTGTTCGTTTGTTTCCCACCTCACATGTGATCATTTGAATACTTGATTTTGAATACTGCTCCTGAAACCAATCCCAGGCCCATTCCTTCCGCATCCAGCAGGCCAAAGGCTTCATCCTGGTTCTCCTCATAGTCCTACTCCATGCAGATACCTTTCTTCTTTTTGAATAAAGCCATATCCTTTCAGTTTCTTTCTTATATCTCATATGAAATATTGATATTTTCATAGTCATCTCATTGCTCTGTGTTGGGACCAGAGGACTTGACTCCAACAAAAGATTTACATATTTTGATTAGGATGCAAAACACTTTTTTACGAGTAAAATGATTTCTACTCATCATAGGCAACATGGAAATGGATGATAGGCATGAATACAAAAATAAAAGCCATCCATATTCTAACAGTCAGAAAACATTTCTTAACACAAATTTATATTTTTAGAAATAAACTTTAAATAAAATGATGTAGATCTTAGCAGCACTGCATATCAAAATAAAGGAATCTTGGGAAAGCATATTATCAGAAGAAAGTTTCTATTCTTAAACAATTTAATTATATGATAAAATAGTATTTTAAATATTGAATTAGAAATCAAATCTAAATTTTGAAAGATAGCTTCAAAACCAATGTAAGAAAAGGAATTGTAAGGATATAAAGAGTAAAATATTTAATTATCTTATTAGAAAAATTAATAAATGTTTGTATTGTTAAGTTTAGTCATAAGTCATTTCCTTGGAAAGAAGAATTCAAAAACCAATTGTTAATCTAAAGATAAAATAAGAGAGAAATTGTGTAAAACATAGCATGAGTAAAGAGATATATAGATATTTTTATTTTATAGTGCTAATAAAATTGAATCTGGAGGAAATAAATTCTCTAGAAAAATATACATTTAACAAAATTACCCCAAGATGAAGTAAGAAGAGCATTGGAAAATGTTTGAGATAATTGTCAAAAACTAACAAAATAATGTCCTCCAAAAATTTCATAGTTAACTTTATTCTAACTTTCCAACAAACACTTCTGTGGCTATTTATCTCATTCAGAACTTAAACAAAAGAAAGAAAAAATTTCCTAATAATTTTTAAATATGTTGCATAACCCTGATATAATAAAAATATTTCATATATATTGTATAAGCATATATAAATAATACATTTTACTTAGAAATCAATATGCAAACATCTCAAATAAAATTTTAGCAAATAAAATATAGTGCATTATCAATAAAATAATGTCATAATCAAGTAGGAAATGAAATAATGCTTAAGTATTCAGAAATTTTAATTCTTTATGTTAATAAATCAAATAGAAAAATCCAATGCTCATCTCATAGATGACAGAAGTATATATGGTAAGTTCTGATACTTTTTAAATACTTTTTTAAAGTAAAGGAATTTAATTATAGCTTTTTATATGATAAAAAGTAATTATTCAGTCTTTTATGTACTTATATATATGCATGTATATGTATTTTTGTTGAAATTAAACTTACACCCCACTCTACTACCAAAAATTATTTAGATCATGATAGAATCAATTTATAAGTTATTTTGGGAAACACTTGTAATTAGGCAATGCTATTGTATTCCTAAGATTGTTTTTTTTAGAATGCTAGTTCTTTGGAATATTAATAGGTATCCCTTGAATACAAGATTCCATAGTCAAAAAAGTTTGGGGTACACTGGGTTAAATAGTTCATTATATTCTTTTGATGCAAGACTATTTGAGAAGGAGATAAATTGTGTATTATTTGTAAAATGTATTTGGCCATTAACTACTCCTAGCTCATGGATACACTTTCCTTTAATATTTCTTCAGAACTTAGTGGTGAAATTTATAAGCAATATGCATAGCTAAGAGGAACCAAATCCTATCTCTTACTCTATTTGTTTTAAGATTGTTTGCCAATAAAATCGAATTTTATTGTGTATGAAAGGATGTTATACTGAAATTGCTTGTATTATTTTCCTAAGCTGAATATTGTAATTGCGTTTATTTAATAGTCTTTGGTTTTAAAAGTTCCCTTAAATTTTCACTTATAGTGAAATGTGAACAATGTTGGTTTTATGTATAATATAACATTCCTTCATTGAACAAATTTCCATGGATCACTTACTAAGGACCAGATTTCTTCTAGAAATGTAGTATCCAAAATTGAATAAAATCAGCAGATCAAGACCTTCTTTACAATCGTTGTGTACGATATAATCCAAGACTGCAATAGTTGAATTTGCCAAAACACATTCCCCCTCAGTAAGCTTTTTGAGTGGGCAATTTCAAAATACATCCATTGCCTTATTTATAAAGTTATATGCATTTACTGCTGTGTAAATATATTGAGTTCATTATAAAGCTTAACTTTTTGAAAACTGGGAATTATACAATATTGGGAACCATTTTGACACATGGTCCTATACCTACATTAATTTTTGTGACTGCAAATGCTGGAGGCAATATTTGCATACTCAAAGCAAAATTAGATTTATGGCAACTCTAAAGTCACTTTGATACATTGTCATTAACATTTATTGAGTATTGATGGAAAAATAGCTTATACTGAATAGAAACTTTCAATTTGAAGATCTCAGATATAGTCCACCTGCATAGACCACTAAAAGCAACTTACCTCCATACTTTAGCAAAGAAATGAATACTTCTTTTTCAAGTGTCTTTCATGTGGGAAATCTTAGCCACAAAGAATATACTTAGCAATATTATAACCATAGACCTCTGCTTGTCACCCGTTTTGCAAATGGGTAATAAAATAACCTAATATGATTTTCCTGCAGGGCTTGGTTATATGACTTGTACTAATCTTCTATTAAATTACTTTGCCATTTCATATCATGGAGTGGAAAAATAAAAGTATTGTCAAACCAATATTAAAAAAATAGTTATTTTTGTAATTAAGACACACAGACCACTAGACATAAAGGTTCAGTTTGGGGAATCCTAACTCAAAACCAATTAGTAGAGAAAACCTTTCAGTTATACCTCCTATTTGGAAATGTACAATAGGGAAGGCTGCCAATTTTATACAAAATGTAATAAAATTGCATTGAATCAGACACAAATCATTCCCATTTATGGGAAAATATGGAGGCTTTTTCCCTTAGCAGTTGATAACCCTGAGGCAAAACACACAGTGAGCATCCAATTGTCCATGGAAGTGAGCTAAAACTACGAAGGCTTCAATATGCAGCACTACACAGCCTGGCTCAAATTGCCACTGCAATGTCTAAGCTATTTCTATCCACTGGAAATAGTGTATTAAAATATTTCCATGCCTTTAAGTAAATGAAATGTTGGTTTCTGCAAAGCCTGTAATGAAGCTACTGTGGATTTTTTCTTTCCATCCCTCCCAACCCCCTTAAAAATGTAGTTACTAATGATGGCGAATACATTGTCTTCAGAGGCAACAAAACAATGACCTCAAAGAATTCTTACTTTGTGATAATATTTCATTCTCAATGCATATTTAAAGCCAGACATAGAAGCAAAGGCCATCAAGAGTGCCTTCTTTGAAAAGCATTTGTGGAGTTGAAAATTTTTATGTAGCCATTTTCTAACTTAACATTACATCTTATATGCGGAGTTTAACATGGTTGAACAATTTGGTTTCTTGGAAACTCTAAAAATAAATTAGGATTCAGCAGTAGCAAGTCAGGTTTCAGTTGCTCTAAGCATTTTGCTATTACTTATTATAATTGACTGTGGATGATCAAGTGGAGAGCAAGTACAGCAATATTATAAAGCAACATGCATAATGAGTGGCTGAACGTAGTAAAATGTTTGTTTTAGGCACTAAACTTAAAAATTTTGCAGTAGTTCAATTTGAAATGGAAAAAATGGGCTTAATAAATTAGTACAATAAAATATGAATCTATCTGCATAAAGAAGAGAGGTTAAGAAGACAAAGAAGAGTGTTTTTGCATTTCAATATGAATGCATTGCTGTATGCAGTCTCTCTTTGCTTAAAATCAAGGTGACAATATGTTCTGCAACTATTTTAAATGGAAAGCATTTTCTTTACCGAGATATATCACGTTCATTCACATAAATATTTAATTAGCCGTGAGGGAAAAGCTATTGGAACATTTCTTTCATTTGCAGTGAGTTTAGTGAGAGTTTCAGTCTTCATCGAATGTGGCAATTTCCTGGGGTTTACTGCTGCAAACTCGTCCATTTTCCGTTCTCCATCAGAAACTGAAAGAACTAAAAATTTGTCCTCTGTAAGCCATCAGAAGAAAATGAAGCATATAAGTGACAAATCAGGTTGAAAAGATGGAAAAATGGACTTACCTTTTGTTTATCTGCCACTGTCATTTTAGATTTCTTTCTTTCATTATTTTATACAAAGGTCTTTTAGAGGACGATCCTTTAAAAATCCCAAAATGTCCTATTCTTTTCCTCTTCAATGATCCTTTTATTTGTCCATATTGAAGTGACATGAGGTTATTAAACATTTCTTCAGAAAAAGAACAATACTGTTACAGAGGCTGGATGTTTGCGATCTTTTCTTCTTCCTTCTCTAATTCCATTTTAATAGTTACTATACTTGAGAATAATGAAATTCGACTTTACTTTTTGCTCTTTCTCCAATTCCATTTCATAGGTGAACCACATGGGTCTGCCATGATGATCACCTTTCCAACACATTGATTCTGAGGCTGTTTCATTTGTTGTGGTTCCCTGTGGAGATCTGATTAGGTCAACTATGACTGCATTCATTTCTCTGAATTGGCTAGATTGTTTCAAATTCTTTCATCTTCAAAGTAGACTAGGTCTGGAACAATAAAATCAGTACAGACTACCTTACTTGAATTTGAATGAACTTTCTTTTCATTTAGTCAGGCAAATGATATTCTGACAATCCAATATAAATTTCTACACATTTAGAAAATGTCCTAGAGAAAGTTTTGTAACTATCTGTCTATCTATCTCCCTAATTCTACTGCTCCTTTACACAATTCAGTAGCTGTGGGTCATCTCTCCTTTCTCCCCAGTATGTTACCCCATGATCCAACAATTTAAAATGCCATGAAGATCTGGTCTTTATCTGAAAATCTGTGTAGCCTCTGTTATCTATCCTATTATCCTCATTCTTTCTCTACATCCGATTTTATACAGCCTCTTAGCAGGTAATAAGCTAATAATGGTTGTAATGCCAAGAGGGCCGTATGTTGCAAAGTTCTGTCCAGTTGTGATTAAATTTCCCATGATTTCTGAATCATTGACTTCTACCTTTTCCTAAACTTCTTCACAACTGGCTTCTCAAAAGTCTAAATGCCTCTATGACTAAATTTTATGTGTCAACTTGACTGAGTTAAGGGATACCAACGTAGCTGATAAAACATTATTTGGGGTATGTCTGTGAGGGTATTTCTGGAAGAGATTAGTGTTTGAATCAGTAGACCATGTAAAGGAGGTCTGTTCTCAGTAACATGGGCAGGCATCAGCCAATCATGAAGGGCCCAGATAGAACAAAAAGGCAGAGAAAAGGCAAAATCATGCCTTTTCTGGACCTGGAACATTCTTCTTCTGCTTTTGGACATCAGAGATCCAAGTTTGGGGGTCTTAGAACTCTGGGACTTCCACCATTGGCTCCAGACTAAATTATGCCACCAGCCTTCTGGGTTCTCTAGCCTACAGAGGACATATCATAGGACATCCCAGTCTCCATAATCTCATGGCCAATTTCCATAGTAAATCTCTTATCAATCTCTCTCTCTTTTATATATGTACATGTATACACATCCTGTTTCTTATTGGTTCCATTTCTCTTGAGAACCATAACTAATACACTAACTAATACTCTTTCTTTTTGGGCAGTTCTTTTAAAATATTTGAGTAATAAAAAATTAATTTGATTCATATTAATATTCAATTCCTAGGTGTTTAGCATGCACATCTTAAAAATGATGTCAATATATCTGAAATTAGTGAATTGACTATTAAGAGTATTAAATTTGTCCCATTATTTTGCTGTATCATCCTCAGCGTATCATAAGCTCTTTGAGTAAAGGGTCTGTGTCTTCTATTTATTTGTCAAATTAAGGGACCTTGCAAGCATTATAACAAATAACAAAATAAGAAAAAAGTTGCAGACAAATGTTGAATCTTTTTCTCATTATGGCAAGTGTGTACGTATGTGTGAGATGGTGTGTGTGTGTGTACAGGAAAATCTTCATAAACATTGTAAATCTTGGTTATAATTGTTATGTAAAGAATATTTAATACTCCTTTATGAAGACTGCACAATTTCTGATTAGCAAGTACAATTGATTTCACTCATTGCAATAATTAAATTGAAATTCAAGTTTACTGAAAGATCACTCATCAATCTCTTATTATGTGCCAGACACTGGATTAGCCACAGTACTTGGTAGGAGGTTGTCATATAACAAACATCTCCTCATTTAAGAGTTTACTAATTGTTCTTATGTATTAATCAGATATTAGCATAAGTTTGGTCTTGTATTATAAGACTTATGTTGTGCTACAGATCAAAAATGAGAAGATTAGAGCCTGCATTTTCTTGCCTCTTTGTGCCAGCAAACTGCAATGCCATTGCCTTCATTGGCTCTTTCATCCCACAGGCAGTTCCTGACATGTAATACTAACTTCCCTTTAGTATGTTTTTCTAATGAAGGATAATGAGATTCTGTAATGCAGCAAGTATAATTTATGAATCGGCATCAAATAAAGCTTTGCAAGCAAACTAAAGACCAATCTCACCAAGTTAGCTATTCATAGCCTGCCCTTGGAATTAAATCAAAAGCACTGAATAGACTAACATCCAAAGATTGTGAGCCAACTGTCTTTTACAGCTGACAAGATGCTTGGCCTTACCCTGCAAATTAAAAATTATTTTGTCATTTATCATTTTCAGGGGTCTTGAAAGAATGTGCAAAAGAGCAGTTGGGGCTCAGAAAACAATACTCCAAAATAAAAGCCTCAAAAGCAACAGTTTTTCTCTGAACTTCTTCTGCTCCCCTGTCTTTTAGTCCCATTCTCCCCCAGGGCTAGCCATAGAAACTAGAATCCTTCTTCCCCAAGGCACGACATAAAAACCAGAATCTCTTTTCCTCAAAGCAACCATGAAACCCAAAAATATTGCTCTAACTTCACCTTTACCTTTCTGTGTAAAAAGTGACCCTAAGGAAATGATCTGACCTACCTTGGTTGACTATAGGTCAAAAAACTGACCCTCATTCCAAAGAGGATCCTACTCCATACTCAGAAAGAAGGAATGCATGCTCAGAGAGGCCAGTAAGAATCTAGACAGACAGGCCTTGCTGGGTTTCCCTACTCAGCCTATGAACTTTAGATCATACTCTCTTGTCTATTCATACTTTTACACAGATGTCCGTACTTTGTTGGACTTAAGCATAAAAATGAATAATTTCCCCTGTATCTCTGGGTCTTCATTCTGAGGGCTCCCATGTATACAGGTTAAATAAATCTGTATGCTTTTTCTCCTATTAATCTGCCTTTTGTGAGTTATAGGCTAAGTCCTTAGTTCCTATAGACCCAAAAAAGAACACTCATGGTCCTTATAGGAGAGTATTTTTAGATAACAATAATTACTTATATCGTCACATGCTTGTGTGATTTTTTTTAAATGTGTAATTCAGATATATAAATAATTAAAATAACCACTAAGTCATTGACATAAAAATAGCCTTGAATTTTGCATGAAGGTCTATGAACATTAACAATTCTCTTATTCTAAAATCTATTATATATTTTCATCTCTATGTCCCAAACTGAACTCATCATCATCCTCTTCCCAAAGACCTATCATTTATTCGGGATTTTGTTTTCCTAGTTTCCTCTCCTATACCCCTCAGTTCAAACTTCCCATATTAAGGAGTCAATAAGCTAAGTTAATTCTACTTCCTAAGTATATTACTCACTTGTTCTCTTTTCTCTATTTATCATGTACTGTTTTATTTATTCCATTCTACCTCTTAACTGGACCAAGGGAGGAGGCCATGTACAGAGACAAGGGGACAATGTCAGTATTGCTGGAATAAAAGATATGTTGGAGGATAGGTGAAAGTTAAAGATGGAAACTGAGATCTACTAAGAGCCTTGCATGGTAAGACCATGAAATTTATCTTGAAATGAATGGGGAATTACTGAAGGATATGAAGAAGAAAATGCAATGACCAGAAAATAAAAATACTCCGGTGGTAGAGGAATGGATGGTTTAGAAGGCATGGTAGACAGAATCATAACCAAAATGTCAATGTCCTAATTAATCCCTGGAACCTGTAAATGTGTTACCTTACATGGCAAAGGTTAAGGAGCTTGAGATGGGGAAATTATCCTGGATTATGCAAGAGGGCGCAATATAATTACAAGGACCCTTATAATGGAAAGAATGAGACAGGAGTCAGAGAAGGAAATGCAATGATGACAACTGCGAAAGAAAAAGAAGGAGAGAAGAGGGAGGAAAGAATAGAGAAAAACAGAGACAGAGGCAGGAAGGAGGGTTGTTTGAAGATGCTATCCTACTGGTTTTGAAGATGGAGGAAGAGGCCATGAGGCAAAGAACGCAGGTGGCCTCTAGAAGCTGTTAAAGGTAAGGAAATGGACTTTTCTTAGAGCCTTCAGAAGGAATGGAGCCCTACTGACACCTTGATTTTAGCCCAGTAAGACCATTTTGGACTTTTGTCCTCCAAACTATAAGGCAATACATTTGTATTGTTTGAAGCCTCTAAATTTGGAATAATTTGTTACAGCTGCCATAGAGAAGGCAAAAGAGAGAAGTTAAGAAGGTAGTTTCTTAGTGTTAGCATGACAGTGCATTCCTAATAATTGCAGCTGTTCAGAAAACCCAGGTTTAGAAGGCAAAGAGAAGGTTAAGCATAATCTTTGAACCATAATACCTTAGGAAAAAAGAAAATACCTGACATATTTGAAATAATTATGTAATACTCTGTGATATAAGTTCTATGCATAAAACTCTGTCCTTTGTAAGATATTTTTTTCTTCTTTTATGAGAGTAATGTAAACATGGTGAAAAGGCAATTTAATGCTATTAGCATAAAACTTAATGCATTTGAAATTTAATAATATCCTTTTCAGAACACAAAATGTTGCTATTTGTTAAATCCAATATCACTCATATTTGTATGCTCTTGAATGATAATACAACTGAAATCACTTTTGCTTTTATTCTAGTCCCCAAATATGTGGTGAGAGTAACAAAATGCGGTGAGTATATTAATTCTGTGTATCACACCATCACTTTATGTCTCAATGGCTAGGTATGCCAAACTAAAAAATAAACGAAGTAGAGTTGTATGTGTATGTGTGTTGGAAGAAGGATAGATTTCTTTTGTTTTATTTAACATTGAAATAAAAATATTTTATAATATATTAGGCACCTAAAACCATTTTTTAAGGTGAATTATTTTACAGCTTTAGGCCCATAAATACTAAACAATCTGCCTTGATCACATATCAAAAAGGAATGAATCCAGGACTTAGGGCCTCATGTGTAGACATCAACGCCTGGTCCCTATTCTTAATCTCTACACCGTTCAATTTAAAATCATATCATGTATTGTTGGATTTTCTATTTTTTTTGCATTGGTGAACATCTACCCAAGTGGGTAATATAAGTTTACTCGTTATCTTAATGGCTGCCTAGTATTCAATGCAGTATTGTTAAACTTTGGCTTGCTTGCAAGTTTTTTCTCATGAACAGTGCTGCAATAATCATCCTTCTAGACAAATCTTTATATTCGTCTTTATTTATTTACATTGAATTCCTTGAAATTGAATTTGTACATAAATTGTGTTTAAGATTTTTCATTAAGCAGTACTAAATTGACTTCCAGAAAGGAATCACTTATCATATGTGTGTTTAAAATGTTCCTTCAGCAATGAGTCTACAATATAGGATGGTTTTATAATTACTGGTAATATGGATTTTCACTGATACAGTCACATGCAAGAGCCTTGCATGGTAAGACCATGAAAGATCTGTCTTTCCTACGATCATATGGATACATTTATGACATGGCTAAATGTGTTGGTAGATATGTTCTGTGGACACTGAATTTGAAATGAACCAGTGGCATCTGATATTTCAACTAAATTTAGAGAAACAAAGAAGAGAAACTTCTGCTAATCCCAAGGTAATTATTAAAATCCCTAACATGTTAAGGTCAGAGCCTACCCAATTTAACTAGGTGTTAACATGCTCTAAAAATAGTCTAATTAGAACTACTGTTGGGTTAATTTTCCATGCCTCTGGGAGATGAATCTGCTTTGATTTCAGTCAAATTTCCCTCTTCTTGTCAGAAAATTATTCAAAATATCATTTCTTTTTTCTTCCTTTTTGCTCTTTCTTCCTTTAAGGTTTACATAAGTTCTAGAGGTTGGAAATGACAGCATTTGCAAAAAGACACATATGCCTGACTTAATAATGCAAGTATTATCTATAATCCTTTCAGCTTTGTTCTTCACTGCTACAGCTTCTGCTTTGCCATTATTTTATTTTTAAGAGATTTGGAGTGATTGCTTTTAGTCATTAAAACAGGCTTAACTGCCTGTTAATTATTATACAATCATCTTATTTATGATAGACTTAACTGAAATCCTCCTTGTATTAGCTATAAAAAAAGGGGGCTCAGGAAATGCAAGACAGAATCCTAATGATTCCGTAACAATAATCAACTTAGTGTACACACATACATGCACCACTTATTTATTACTCATTCATTCATTCATTTTTTACATAATAAAGACATTGATCATCTGTAATATGCAAGATACTATGGGGGATAAAAACTGATAACCTAGAGTCCTTGTTTTCACTTAATCCAATAGAGGAAATAAGAAAATTGTTCTAACAGCAGAATGCAAGGTGAAATAAAAATAGTTATTGTAAGATTGTCTATGTCCTTTTCTGAGAAAACTTCTGCAGTTTTAAATAATGAAAAATACTAAAGACAAAGGGACTGTGATCAAAGCTATGGAAGCAGGAATGGGCAAGAGGTGTTCAAGGAACAGGGAGTGATCACTTCTGCTTCACAAAGGTGCACAGTAGCCAAAAAGGAGCTGTTGAAAAAAGATAGAAAATGAACCCCTGGGTGAGACATTTGGAGTTTATCCAGCTGGCAAAGGGAAACGTTTGAAGATTTTTAAAATGGGGATAAAATGACCAAGATCTGTTTTCTTCAAATATGAAATCAGAGTGATGGATAGAATTAAAAAGGGGAGACCTATTTGGAAAACAGTTGCCATTGTTATAAACTATTTACTCATTTAACAGATAGTTAGTTGCTACTATATTCCAGACAGATTATTAGACACAAAGCTGTATAGAGAATTGAGGCAAAAGTTGCAATCAACAAAGCTGAATCTAGTGGAAAGACCATTAACAAAACTGGCCATTGAAATGCAATGTGTAAAAGTGAAGATGGAGGTACAGTTGGGCTACTGGGAATACACAGGGAAACACAGTTATCTTAGATAGCTCAGGGAGAGGAAACAATTAAAAGCTTCCAAGGCAAGGGCCTTAAGGAAACTGGTTTTAAAAATTAATAGAAGATAACTTATTTGAAAAGTTGAATATGTGTAGATGGAAGAATATTTTATATGACAGCATAAGGAATGACATTTTGATCTACCTTCACATAGACCCTTGGCTGTAGTGGTCACAGGCATGTGTCACAGGATGGAGTGACAGCAGGAAAGGTGCAGAAAAGAGTGATGTCATCAAAATGTCACATACCAAGTGATGAAGTTGACATATTTTTCTGAAGACGTTAGGCAACCATCGAAGGCTTTTAGGCAAGAAAATGACATGATCATAAAATTGTTCAGAAAGGTCACTCCAACACAGAGCGTATGATGGACAATGGTGGAGTCACTGCTGAAATGAGAAAGATGAGCTCATTGTTACTCCCACAGTCTCTGTGAGAAATGAGGTGGGCCCACAGCAAAGCAAGGAGATAGAAGGAAATATAAAACAATCTACAATTTCAACAGCTCTTGGGAATTTGTTGGATTTAAAGTGGTGCTGAGAAAATAGGAAGACTCAGAAGTAAATACAATATTTTGCATAACAGAAGTAAGTCATTTCCAAGTAGTGCCTGATGCGTGCTTAAATAAGCCATCGGCATGGAGAATGGGTCTGTTTTAGGCAGCAGTTTAGGGACCCTAAAACCAACATTCAGATATCAACATTAAATTTTAACAGTGCATAATTTTGCGACTGTGAAATTATCAATAATTGGTCTGTATTATTAATGGCTGAGTTTTTTTGCTTGAAAATAGGATATTTAGGACACCCTCAGCCTCAGCAGAAACTCAGGAAATGCTGAGTGATGACTTTGATAATGATGAGAATTTGCTAGCTGGGCTGAGGGTGCAGGCCAGCAACTCATTGTCAAATTTCTTACCTCCTTTTACTTTGTCTACAATAAAGTGGATTTTATTTGTCATTTTTTTCAATATAGAGCATATGCAATGAAGAGAAAATGCTAACCCAGTCAGAAAGTTAAGTAGTTTGATCCAACAAAAAATAAAAATATTCTGACCTTGTGATCGGATTATTATTCCAGTGTGTGAAATTCTTCCTCTTATTGAGCAGCACAGACTGGATGCAGGTGGCGCTAACTGGCAAAAATTTTGAAAACACGTTGTTGATTATTCTGCCAG
This sequence comes from Microcebus murinus, assembly GCF_040939455.1. Classification (NCBI taxonomy): domain Eukaryota; kingdom Metazoa; phylum Chordata; class Mammalia; order Primates; family Cheirogaleidae; genus Microcebus; species Microcebus murinus. The sequence goes on from NC_134107.1 coordinate 84,956,505, forward strand.
TTTACTGATTACTTTGGGTTTATTCATTTGTTCTCTATTAAGTTTGGGGAATATTGTATAATTGTTACAAATTCAGCCTCATTATCATTGTCCTGGTATTCTTTAGAGTCTGATGACAAACTCCATTAGTCCTTTTACTTCCTCTCCAAGTTCTTGGTTAGAACGTGAAAAAGTGTGATAAATCCAGGGCTTTGCACTCAGTACATGGTTGATGTTGAAAAAGTAAACAATGGATACATAAATGAGAGATCCTGATATTCTGACGATAGGTAAACCAATAAAAATGCAATTACCTTTTCGCTATCAGGGAAAAATGTGAAAACATTTTATTGAGGAAAACTTTGAGAAATAAAAGTGTGGGAAGCAGAGTGTTATGAGATCTCACATATCCATCATGCAGCTTTACTAATTACCAACTCATAGCCAATCCTATTTCATCCCTACTCCTGCCAGCTTCTGGATTCTTCCTCAATGGTGTACCTGAAGTAAAGATTGCTATTTTCTGAACATTGCTTATCAACAATGAAACTGTAGTATAACATCAAAAACTATATAATGACTGTTAAGTCACTCCAGTGAATTTACTTTAACACATTAAGTTTTGCATTTCATGGTTTCTATTTTTTCCCTCCCTCATTTAGCTCTTGTTTCAACATCTCCGTCTTTCTTTCTAAATATGTAATTTCTCTCTATATATATCCTGCAGCTGCTATGTCATTAATGGCAGTTAAAGTTGTTCATTTATCCACAGTGGCTCTTGCTCTCTTCTCTGTTTTTCTCTGGAACACTTCTACAGTTACCAAGATACCATTCACCTTTGGAATTAATTGCTTGTATTAACCTTGTCAGATGTTATTTCTTCAAACTAGTCAATGAGAGTTTTGTCACTGAATGAGTGGCATAGCCATGGTCTTTGGTCTCTCTTTGTTTTTATTACAAAAAAAAATTATTTACAGAAAAAAAATTCCTTTTCCATAAGAATTAGAGGTCTGGATATTTTTCCCGATAATATTAATAAATCAATAGCATTGATATGGCTTCAGGTATGTTTACTACAATTTCATAAAAATGAATGGTTTTTAAAGTTGTGGTTATTTAACTATAATACAAAATCAACTCTCACATATTCTTATGTCAGCAAATGTGTCCTAGAAATGTTTTGAGATTATAAGAAACAAGAATATCTATTATAATTCAGAATGTTGCAGATATTTATTGATCATATCTTTTGTTACAAATGTGTTAAGATTTGGGACAACAGAAGTATTCTATAATTTTATAATTAAATTTCAGGGCCTGCACACCTGGGCTGTGACCCTCACAAATGTTTCCTAATATTTTACTTCTCCCCTTATGTGAGACTAGAAGTCTAGATGTGACTGGAGTTTAATGATTGCTTTCTCCCAGATTGAGTATGAATCTAGTGGTCTCTTACCTTGGAGAGAAGGCCTTTGTCATGGAGAATGCGCTGGGAGTATTTCAAAATGGTTAGTTTTCTCCTTCTCTTGCCAAAAACACAAGGGGATTTTTCTTGCATTGTCAGTACACCTGCCAGTTTATGGTCCCAGTGGGTTCTGCTTCAAAAAAAACAGATATCAGCTGTGATTCTCTGTATTTGTCTGTGCAGATTTGGGAGTTTGTCTTGTGACCTCAATTCTTTGATAGATGGAAGCAAACTTGTGGATTTTCAGTTTTTTTCTGCTGTGTTCTTGTTGTAGGGATAAGAGTAATGACTCCAAGTTCTTCACATAGACAGAGCTGAAACCAGAATTCCATAACCATCATTTTAAACATTTACTGTGAAAAGTTTCAAACATACACAAAATTTCTAAAGAGTAATATACAGAACACTGGTGTGTCCATCACACAATTCGTCACAAATAGCAACATTTGTCAATTTTGTTTCATCTGTGTTGCCCATGTTTTTATTTTGGCTGAGAATTTTAAAACAAACACCAAACATCAAAACTCCTAAGCCCTAATTTATCCTGTTTCGATACTGACAGTGACTATTAGAAGGTATTAAAGAATTATTATTAATTTTGTGGGGCCTCATATTACTACAGTTATATTTTTGAAACATCGTCTTCTATTAGAGATAAATGCTGAAACATTTAAGGGTATTTGGGTTATTTGTAATTTTTAATTGTTAATAGTTATGCAGAATTCAGAGGAATTTTTAAAAAATAATTGATTCTTAGCTTTCTGCATATTTATCCCACCATTGAAATAGAAAATGCAGTATATGAAGCATTTTTTCATTTATGACTGCTTAATAAAATTAACCTTTACACTTTCCTATTCTAATGAAAACTGTTTTATTTTCTCCCTAAGATAATTTCTTTTATAAAATTATGCCAGACATCACCCAAATAATAGCATGCTATTCATAGTTTCACATTAGGCTCCAAGAACCAGGGGGGGAGAAAAGGTGACTTTTAACAAGATGCTACAAAGTCATCTAAATGTTTGGAAACCACTTATCTTGACATTTATGTACCAAATTAACTCAAGGCAATGAAATAGTTGATAAGTGAAATTTACTTTTTATGTTTATAGTCATAGTAATAAAGGAGGAAAGAATTAGGACATCATTATTTTGCAACCTCTAAGGAATAAATTCATCAATGACTGAGAGGACGTCCCAAAAAGAGACAACCAGACATTATGAAAGTATACAATACTATCAGCGAAGTAGTTTTGTGCCTTCAAATATATAGATATAAATAAAGATATATCATTTCCTTGTATTTACTGCAAATGAGTGGTTAAATTCAGAGGCTCTTGAATTATGGCAATTTACTTTGTTAATTGTATGTTCTTATCCTCTTCATATACTGACATAAAACTTTACAGTTTTTTAAAAGTTGTATTATGAATGATTTTACCTGAGCTGGATGGATCATATATGAATCTAAACTTACAAATACTTTTTAATACTATATTCACAATCACATTCTGGTAATATTTCAGTTGGCTGCCTCACACACTAAAATAAATACATACATACCTCATGCACAAATATACATCTGGTATTCAATTTCTACATATTTTTTCACTTATGTTAATATTACCATCATACAGATAAGGAAACTGAACACTAAAAAAGATAGGTAACTGTCCCAGATTATATAAATATTAAAACTTAGTACTATCTGACTCCCATGCCCCTATTTTTAGTCATAAAAATTAATATATACCACCAGTGCTTAAGTTAATATATTTTCATGGCAAGTTACATATGACAACAATCTTGGACATCAAACATAATATTTTCCTCCCCTCAGTACGCTGTGTTATAAGGTTCTCTGATTCTTCAAAATGATACCTATATATCTACCATATGGCCCAGCCATTCCACTTCTACCTATTTATCACAGAGAAATGAAAACATGTCTCCACACCACATGTGAACAACCTGGAATCTGTATTAGTTCCCTACTATTGTGGTAATAAATTACCACAAACTATTGATTTAAGTCAACACAAATTTATTCTCTTCCAGTGTGTGGGTCAGAGTCTAAACTCAAGGTTTTTGTTGGACTGCATGTCTTCCTTTTCCATGCCTTTTTCAAAGCCACCAGGTTCCTTGGCTCATAATCCTTCTCTGTCATCACTCAAACTTTTCGTTTTCATAATCTTATCCCCTATTAGACTATACCAACATTATTCATAAAAGCCAAACTATTTTAAAAATCGAAATATCAATCAAGAGTGAATGGATAAACAAATTATGGTATGTCCATAATGTGTAATACTACTCCACAATAGATACAACCTCAGTAAGAATAAATCTTGAATATATAATACTAAATTGGACATGCCAAATATAAAGAAACTACATACTGTATGTATAAAATTCTAGAAAAGTCGAACTATGGTGAAAATAAGCAAATCAGTGTTGGCCCAAGGCCAATTTAGTGGGGTGACGCAAATAGACAGGAAGGATATTTTTAGCATGAGGCAAATATTGTATATCTTGATTATGGTGGTGCTTATACAACATTATAAAATTGTCACTAGTCATCAGCAATATATTTAAAATGGAAGGGTTTAATTTTATGTAAAAATTATATCTCAATAAATTTGTAAAATGTTGATAGAATATACAGGTTTTTTAATGATTTCTTGTTTATGTCACATCATTAATTTTCTAGTGATTGGGTTTGTCAATGATACAATTCTGTCCACTTATATACAAGAATAGGCAGTTCCACATTTTCTATGATACAATACAACTATCAGTTAGAGATCATCAAAAATACAAATACATTATTAGAAATTAAGGTGAGACACTTTTCCTTAAAAGAATAATACATGAATTTGAGTCCAGGTGCAATGGCTCATGCCTATAATTCCAGCACTTTGGGAGGCCTAGGTGAGAGTATTGCCTTAGGCCAGGAGTTCAAAATCAGTCTGGGAAACATAGTGAGACTCTATCACTACAAAAAAACATTAAAAAAAAGTTAGCCAGATGTGATGGCATGTGCCTCTAGTCCTCACTACTCAGGAAGCTGAGGCAGAAGGATCCCTTGAGCCCAGGAGTTCAAGGCTGCAGTTAGCTATTATTGTGCCATTGTACTTCAGGTTGGGTGACAGAGCGAGACACTGTCTCTAATAGTAAAAAGAACAAAAAACAACTCGAGTTTGAGCTATCAAATGCAGAAAATGTCACTGATAAAATTTCAAAACTCCTCAGATCATTTTCTTTTCTTAAATTCCTGGCTGAAGCAATGAGTACAAAGTGATCCCAGGAGAGGTATGCAAAGGGTTTTAAGTCAGAACTAAATCACCATTTTCTCTAAAGCTCTTCCTGAGGATGGTATAAGCACAGAGAGGCTAACTGTGAAGTAAACTGTGGTGCTGATCCCTCAATAAAAGAAATGTCAGCAATTATTCCCCTCATTCTTTATTACATTTTATTTGTAAAATGCTCCAAGGACATTGTTTTGATCTGAGGGAGCTAAGTTTGTAAAATGCTATATGCCAATACATCAAAGGGATTTTTTTTCTTAATTATGATTACTATGATAACCATAAATTTAACATATATGTTGTCCTTTGCATAAGTTAATAGAAAGTTCAATTTCCCTCCATTCTTCCAAATAAGCCACAGAGCTACTTGAATGTACTTCATCCATCTGCAGAATTATCTGAACAACTAGAAACAATTAATTTGTAAGTTATTTATAAGCACTCACTGAAGCACCTATACTGCTGATTTATGTGGCAGCTAAAGGTCTATGAAGAAGGCAATGCTCACTAATCACAGGCACCTGGGACATTATTGCCACAAAGTAAGTGACATCCTGAGTGTCTTAAAATTGTTATAGAAGGTTTTACATTCATTAGAGGGAGAGCACAGTCTGTCTTAGAACCCTGAGCACCGATGGATCAAAGCATCTCTTTTATCCAGGGATAAAGTATGGCATAAATCTGGGGTCTCCAAACCCCATGCTGCAGAGTGGTTTCAGTCCATGGCTTATTAGGAATGTGGCCACACAGCAGGAGGTGAGCTGCAGGCAACTGATAGAAGTTTCATCTATATTTATAGCCCTTCCCCATTGCTGGAATCACCACCTGAGCTCCACCTCCTGTCAGATCACCGCCATTAGCTTCTCATGGGAGTGCAAACCTTACTGTCAACTGCACATGCCAGAAATCTAGATTGCACACTACTTATGAGAATCTAAAGCCTGATGATCTGAGGCAGTGATGCTAGCGCTGGGGAGCAGCTGCAAATACAGATTATTATTAGCAGAGAGGTTTGACTGCACAGAGACCATAATAAATCAATTGTTTGCAGACTCGTGTCAAGTGACAATTAAGCTGCATCTGGTGGTAGGCTTTATAGTGGCAAGTGAGTTGATGTACTGCAATTGTATAGCTGCATCTGGTGGCAAGCTTTAAGCCAGAATCCAACACTTATTTTAGTTTGTGCATGGCCCACCCATTATTTTGTTTGCCACTTTCATCTGCATCTCTTTCTTGCACTGCACACTTGTCTCAGTCATAGTTTTGGTAAGCCCACAAGCTAACCCTACCAAAAATGAGTAAAAAAAATGAGTAAAAAAGTTGGAGAGCTTCTTTGAAAAGGGGGAGAGACCCAGTGATGAGACAGCACAAGACTCTAAGTCTGCTAACAAAATGAAAATTGCATTTAAAAGAAAATACCAAGAATCCTACTTAAATTATGAGTTCATTGCAACAGGAGATTCACATTCTCCAAGCCTGCTTTGTGTAATATGTGGTGACCGGCTAGCCAACAAAGCCATGAAACCTTCAAAACTGCTTCACCACATGGAGATCAAGCACCTGCATTAAAAGAAAAGTCTTTGGAGTTCTTCAAAAGAGAAAAAAGTGAACATGAAGAACATAAGCAATTATTGAAGGCCACCACTTCATCAAATGTGTCTGCACTGAGAACATGATTCTTCATGGCGAGCCACATTAAAGCTAAGAAGCCCTTTACTATTGGGAAAGAGTTGATCTGATCCTGCCTGCTGCTAAGGACATTTGCTGTGAACTTTTAGGAGAAGCTGCAGTTCAAAATGTGGCATGTGTTCCTGTTACTAGCACCAGAACTAGACAAATTGGTGAAATAGCAGAGGATACTGAGGCACGTTTGTTAGAGAGGATTAATGAATCACTATAGTATGCAATCTGGGTTGACGAGTCTACCAATGTTGACAACAAGGCATCAATGCTTGTTTCTGTGCAATATATTTTTCAGGAGGTTGTGCGTGAGGATGTGTTATGTGCACTTTCATTGCCAACCAACAGGACAGCCGTGGAACTATTCAAGTCTTTCAATGATTATATATTAGGAAAACTGAATTGGTCATTTTGTCTCAGTATATGCATGGGTGGAGTGGCTGCCATGACTGGACAGCTTTTTGGTTTTACTACTCGGGTCAAGGAGGTCACTTCTGAATGTGAGTCTATACATTGTGTCATCCATAGAGAAATGCTGGCTATCTGAAAAATGTCACCTGAACTAAGCAACATTTTGCAGGATGTGATTAAAATTATTAACCACATTGAAATACATGCCTTTAACTTGTGTCTGTTCATGCAGCTCTATGAATAGATGGATGCAGAGCACATATGTCTTCTCTTATACATAAGTGAGATGGCTTTCCAAAGGTAGATCACTGGCCAGAGTTTTTGAGTTATGAGAGCCACTCCACAGATTTCTTTTAGAAAAAGTCACTACTGGCTTTTCACTGACACAGAATGGGCTGCAAAACTTGCTTACTTATATGACATACTCAACATGCTCTTAGAACTCAATCTGTCACTTCAGGGGAGAATGAGAACTGTGTTCAAGTTTGCAGATAAAGTGGCTGCATTCAAAGCCAAACTGGAATTATGGGGGCAACGAGTGAACATTAGGACTTTTGACATGTTTCAAACATTAGCAGAGATTTTGAAAGAGACTGAGCCAGGACCTCTTTCTCCCACCTGGTGCATGATCACCTATCTCAGCTTTCAAAAGAGCTTGAGCATTACTTCTCAACCACAAAAGACCCCTGAACAGGGAAGGAATGGATTTGCAACTCATTTGTGAATAAGCCAGGTGAACTGACTTTGTCCATGCTAAAAGAGAATCAGCTACTTGAGTTTGCAAATGACGGTGGCCTTAAAAGTGTGTGTTTGAGACAACTTCAAATCTCCATACAGTATGTATTAAAGTCAAAGTGGAATATCCTGAGATTGCCACAAAAGCACTGAAATGCCTGCTTCCATTTCCAACATCCTAGCTTTGTGAAGCAGGATTCTCTGCAGGAACAACAACCGAAACAAGATTATGGAGTAGACCAGACATAAGCAACACACTTTGGATGCCACCGTCTCCCATCAGCCCCAGATGGGACCGTCCTGTTGCAGGAAAACAAACTCAGGGGTCCCAATGATTCTGCATTATAGTGAGTTGTAGAATTATTTAATTATATATTACAATGTAATAATAATAGAGATGAAGTGCACAATAAATGTAATGGGCTGGAGTCATCCCTAAATCAACCCCCTCCCCCAGTCCATGGAAAAATTCTCTTTCATGAAATTGGTCCCTGGAGCCAAAAAGTTTGGGGATCACTGGCATAAATAGTAATATCAATTAAATTATTGTGTGACTTACCAAAGTATTATCTTCAACTCATTCTTTAACCCCCCCTTTTTTTTCTAATCAATGAGTACATCCTGAAATTCTACCTGATGCATATCTTTCAACTCTATTCTTCTTCTCTTCTGTTGTGTCTGTCTGAACTGTTATCATGACCACCCCTAACTTCCCTGCCCTTAATCTGGTCCTGCTCTACATATTCAACTGAAGCCAAATGTGATCATAGCATCGACATTTAATCCACTCCCCTCTGTCTTGATGCTTTCTGATTAAGGTTTCAATACGTTGACCAGATACATAAAGACTCAGATAATCTGGCCTCTACTTCCCTTTTTAGTCTCGTTTGCCATCAATGCTCCTCTTGTCTCTACTGCTGTAGCACATTAATGGTGTTACCAATCAGAAGCAGGAAAGCACTTTTCCTGAACATATCATTCTATTTTATACCTCTAATACTTGCTGATTTTCACCCTTTGCAGTGTCTTCCTGATTAACTCTGAGAATACTTCTATATCCACTTTAGTGGACATCCCTTGATGTTTTCTTTGTCCCAATATATAACAATGATTTTCTCTCTTCTTTATGTTGTTCCTGTAATACTGAAAATAATTCTTATTTTCTATTAATTAACTACAAATGATTTATTTTTCTGCTGTTTTATACTTCTATATTGTAATTTTTCTGCAGTAGGAAGACATTGAAATGGACAACTGTAGAGAAAATTCTATAGTATTGAAAAGTTAGACTAGATGGTTTCTAATGTCCTTTCCAATTGAAGAATTCTTGTATCACTTTCTTCTTCATAATATTCTTCCAGATCTCTAATCTGACAAATCCAGTCCCTTTCTTCTTAGGAAGGTTTTGTGCATTATAAAATACAACTACTTATTCATAAGCGAGAGAAATAAACATTCTTTTCTATTTTTAATGGCATGTAAATACTGTATAATGTTCTTCTTTCCCAATACTTTTAGATCTCTTAGGACATTCACGATACAAAGACAAATATTAATTTAAGTTCACTCAATTTCCTTTTATTTGCTCTTATGCTTATTTATTTAAAAATTCAAAAATTGTAACAAAACATAAAAGACTCACTCTGATGTAAATCTAATGTTGCCACCCTTCAGTTTTGCAATATTACTTGAATCAATTACCTTTTGTGAAAGGTGCATTTTCAATGGGGTTTACTGAAGTATTAAAAATAAATTCCCTTCCCTCAATCACTCTCTGTAAAGGTTAAATATAACACGCTTACTGTGTGGTACATGGATCTTAGTAATACATTTTGGGAACACTGATTCATTCCATTTTCTGTGTAGATAACAGACTGAGTATTTTGGCCCCTGTAAAAACCATCAAAAAGACATTATGCTAAAAAAAGATTTCCATACCTCTTCTATTTGGTGAGATAAATGTTTAGGGTTTTGTTTAAATGGACTGATTTTTCATGACTCTACCACTCATCAGATCGACATTTTATGCTATTCACATTGATATTTATGACTCTTTCCTAACTAAATCCATGGTGTATAACTGAAGTTTATAGGTACTGTCAAATGTAGATGAAATGCTTAAAAACAGAATCTTACCCTTAGAAATATATAACTAGCAGCTTTATCAAGATGTTCTGAAATCAAATTGAAATATATAAACAGACTGTTGTATTTTAAAATATCTAGGTGTTCACTGTGGTGACCAGTTCCATTGTAATGATTAAATGGTGAATTCAGATATATGGTCTAGCTAAGACTACCTCCTCCACTTGTACCTTTACGCCTTTATCTGAGAACTTCTATCAATGCTTTTCTTTCTCTTGTACCTTTTGGGGTTTTTTTCTCTCATATCTTTTTATTTCTCCTTCACTACCAGATTTTTTCCTCTCCTATATATATGCTTTTCTGTCTTAAAAAAGTCTTTCTTTAGCCTAGTTAACTAACCATTCTCTTTCGTTTCTTTTATTGCCAAAGGTTGTGAAAATAATCATTTCCTCTCCTCTATTTCCCAACTTAACCTCTTGTAAAGTGTCTTCATACTCAACTTCTAGGAAGACTTTTCTTATCACTAACTGTCCTTGAATACTCTGTTGGATTTTCTATGTTGAAACTATACATCCCTTTCTCTTCCTGGAAATTCTTCCTCCTTTAAATTGAATGCAGCTGTTCTCTTTGGTTTTCTTTCTGTGTGATATAAATGTTGAGTAGGCACAGGATTGTGACTACCTAGATCAAATTCTTACTCCTAGCACAAGTTACTTCCCCTACACATGCCTAGGTTTCCACATTTAGGATAAGGAAATCTTTAGAACAGGGCATCTTTCAGTCATTGTCACTAAAATGAAGCAATTTGCCTTGAACTAATGGCTCCTCTTAAATCAAGCCAAATCCAAAAACAATTCTCAAGCAATAAAGTTAAATATATAGCTATTTTTGAAAATCAATATTATACCATGAGCAATGTGCTTCATTTATCTCACAGGGTTTTTAATGAACAAATCAAATAATGTATGTGAAACTAAATTATAAGAAATAGGTTCAAATAAAAAAAATAAATGGGCATATTTTTATTCAATGCTTAACAAATACTTGAGCACCTATTAAGTACCTGAAAATGTACGAAGTACCTGGATAGACAATAGTGAGTAAAACATGTCATACAATAGACATTAAGCTTAGATACTTTTATTCTGAATAGACATTAAGCTTAGACACTTTTATTCTGAAATTTAGACATTAGGCTTAGATACTTTTATTCTGAAAGTTAACAGGTGCCATTAGAATTTAAACATTCAAAACTTTCACTTGAAGATTGTAAATATGTCATTTATTAAGCTTTACAATTTCCAGTGGCAATGCAGAAATTCTTTCAAATACTTAACATCAATAGTTATAAAGTCTGAAATTTACCTTCATTAATGTTTGTTATCATTTTATGCATTCGTCCCACAGTCTCTGAAATTACTTTATCAGTATGTGAAGACTTTTATAATGTAGGTTGAACCTACAAATGTATGGTTCCACTTTAGAGCACCAAATATTGACTTGAAGTCATACTGAAGACCAAAAAATCTTTTGTCATACACTTTTCATGAGAACAACCTCTGGAGAGGGGAAGATGCACATTACTAGCATTTGGTATAGGAAATTCTAATGTTTTTACTATTCATACTGCTGCTGAAAGTGTGTACAAATGTAAAAACAGTAAGCTTAGGTTGAAAGGAGGGGAGCCATGGGTTTCTAGCCTCAGGAAGATAACAGGAGAAAAGAAAACCAATTCTCCTGTTATGTGAGTTAATCTGTAATGCATTTATTGTGCATAGTAATTTTGCTAACAATGTAATCTATATTTTAATATACTAAATGTGCTCTGGGAAATACATTGCAATGAATGCTATTGCTTTTTATAACATTGCCTCATTCATTTTATATAAAGACATATCCTCTTATCTCTTGCTTTAATATCAGCTCAAAATATTTATTAATCTGCTTTAAATTGCCTGCTGGCTGGCTGGCATATTGGGATATTCTATGTGGTTTATGATATAATTTCCCTTTTCCTCTGTATTTTCTACTCATTACCCAGAGAACTCATTACATTTTTGCTAGAATTTCATTACAATCTCTGATAAATAGGAGGGCATCAAACAAACTTCCCCTTGTGTTGATATGAAAGTTTTATATTTTATTTTATTTTGTTGTATTTATTGTATTATTAATATACCATTTTAGCAATGAATGTTTCTGTTCTTTTCTGAGACTGTTTAATTCAGTATTTCCACTCTTAAGGGGACAAATCTCTCACATACAATCTTTCTGCTTTTTTTTTTTTTCTGATTCTTCCTTCATCAGTCTCCTGCTCTTCTTTTCTATCTTCCCCTAGATGGATGGGTTCAGGGGTGCACACAAACAGAATGAATAAAAGAGTAATCCAGGTAACAACATGTAATTAGAATTGTAAGGCAGATGAATTCCATTTCCCCTCTCTCTTTCATGCATCAAGATTTTGATTTATTTTCTAAATACAGAATATCACATAAGATTACTACGTTTATTTTCCATTTCAAAACAGACACAAGAAAACACTTAATAGATTTTAGATAAAGATGTACCCTTTTTATTTTCTTTTATTTCATCTTATTGTGGGGGTACAAATGTTTGAGTTACGCATATTGCCTTTGCCCCACCCGAGTCAGAGCTTCAAGCATACCCTTGATTCCTCCTGTAAAAGAGAAGTTTGATCTCCTTATGCCTACCTAACACAAAAACCTCAGCCTCGAAAACACTGGCCGAAGCATAGTCTTCAAACTTTTAAGTTAAGAACAATCACCTGGATTTCTTGTGAAAGCTACAAATTCTTCAGATACCTACAAAGGCACTCATTGCACGAACCTGAGTGGTCTCAGGAACCTGCATTTTTTAAAGTAATTCCATGCAAGATTGATGCACATAATTCAAGGCCCATGGTTTGAGAAATTTTAGCCTGCATTTTGGTTTCCTGCAAACAATTCAAAACAAAAAGAGCTCCAAATTGTCAACATTCACATAATAATGTTAAGATCTAAATTTTCAAGGTTATTAAATTATCGGAGCAGGCAGTGGCAAGTTTTTCATCATGTCTTTTGTGGAGCCAAGAGTTGACTCAACACCCTAGGGGTGTGTATGGAGTAAATATTTCATGGGCATTCTGTCACTATCTACCAATTCATGGCAAGTAGGACAAATACAGTAAAGACCTCGAACATGTTAGGGTATGAGAAACAGCGGGAGCCAGATCGTCACATATTAGTATACAATATTTGGTGAGTATTTTAGCAACAAATTAAAAACCAGGCAGCAAATCTTCCTTAATACAGTAGGCAATGGGGCACTCTTTTTTATTATTTTAGCGTATTATTATGGGGGTACAAGTGTTAAGGTTACATATATTGCCCATGACCCTCCCACAGTCAGAGCCTCAAGTGTGACCATCCCCCAAACGTTGCACATCTCACTCATTGTGTTTGTATACACCCGTCCCCTCCTCCCCCCTCCCACCTGCCCGACACCCTATAAATGTTATTCTGTGGAGAAAAATCTAACCCGCCATTCTGCTTCTGTAAACTCCGCTCACTCAACCCTACTCCCTTCCCCCGCTGGCGCCCCTCTGCTCGCTCAACCCTACTCCCTCCCCCGCTGGTGCCACTCTGTAACTTCCCGAAAACTGCTTGCCGTTAGTCCTTGGAATTTATTGACCAAGATTAGAAGTTCCCGATATTAACCCATCTGGTACATGTTTGTGCAAGGTCAAAGCCCATGGAATTTCCCCCCACCCTGTGATCCCTAGCCACCTGTGTGTGGTTTCTGCCTATAAAAATCCTAAGGAAAAATAGGTCGGTGCGGCAGCTTCCCTAGCTTGGTGGTGCTGCTCGCCCCTGCGCTGCGCTGGAAATAAATCCTCTTGCTCTTGCATCAAGTCTCTGGACTCTGAGTCTTTTTGGGTGGTCGTCTCTCCCCCACACGGGCTGTACATTTCTGCGGCCCAACAATTCCTATATGTCCACTGAGGTGTTGATCCGTTAATACCAATTTGCTGGTGAGTACATGTGCTGCTGATTTTTCCATTCTTGAGATACTTCACTTAGTAGAATGGGTTCCAGCTCTATCTAGTAATATACAAGTTCGTGCACGGGATTTCCCCAGATTTCATACAAGCGTCCAAAGTAAGGGAAGTCTGTGACTAGAATAAAGCCAATAACCAATGTTCCGAACTAGTCGGGTGACCACATTTTTTTGAAATGCTTTCTCAAACTTTGGCTAAAAGATCTAAATTATCTGTCTGAAGTACACAAGGTATCATTTCTTTTTCTCTTTTATGACAGAACTGTTGAGACCCAAAGTACCACATTTCCTCACTCCTTCACTCTCCTTTCCCTGAGGAGGCACATAAGAGGACAAGAAAGAAAAAGGAGAAACACAGACGTGGTCAAATATCAGCTACTGACTGAGATTGGTGCAATATGGTTAGGAATTCTAACAAGCAGAGTGAGATAAACCTCGAGAGAATATGAAATTTTCAAAAAGACATTTATGAAGTTTATTATTATGTGCAAGGTGACTTTCAGTGAAGCCATAACCCTGGTATTTGAGGCAGATGGTCAATATGCACACTTACAACGAGAAAGAGCATACTGTTTCCATTTTCCTTAAAATTATTATTTAGGCCATAAAAACCCCACTTTTTAAAAAATGGACAGCTACTTGTCTAGCACCATTCCTATTGCTGAGGATACAAAGATGATCAAATGTAGCTCACAAATAAAACATCTATGTAAATGTGCCATGGGGCCTGTTTTATGCCAAAAATAATGATGATAAAATAACAAAAACAAATTATTAAAAAGGATTTGGATTTTAGGACATCTAAGAAGATTATAGGAAAATTTCTTGATGGAATATGTGAATCCAATTCTGCTAGTCCAAAGAATGAATTTGTATCATAAGGAGAAAATTCAGAGGTAATTTGTGTGAACTAATGTTTCAAAATTATGGAATGTAAGAAAAACATTAGCATTTTGGAACTAAGGAAGTATATTCCTGGCATTCAAATCAGTGAAATAAAGTTATTGTATATCTGAGAGAATAGGAACCTTGAAAAAGAGTGGTTTGTTTCCTTAGAAAGAGAATGAGTGATCACCGATACTTATCATAGGTTTATATATATATATATATATTTTTTTTAATTGATAGAGTTCTTGTACTCAGGGATTGGGAAATGCTACCTGTGTAGTATATATGGATTTCAACAGGATATCAATCTCTGAAAATATTTGTCAGGTAAATTAATAATTGACCAAAAACCCCTTGTATCTCAGAGGTATTATGTAAGTGTTCCTCTGCAGAAAAATTACTGTTAGCAAACCGGACATTTCATCCTGTCTTCTGTTCACAAATCTAGGCCATTCTTTAATAGGGTATAGCTCAAGAGGAATGTGCACTGCGGAGAGAAATTTCAGTTTAAGGACGAACTAGAAACTTCCTCAAAAGATCGTTCATGCGATTTTCAGGCAGAATGTTGAGATGAGTAACGGACACACATAGCTGGGATTAGAGGTGCAGAATGAATAATTAGATACTGAGTCTGAAAGATTAAATATAAACATAGAAAGAATATAGATTTTTACTAGCCAAAGACACTGAAAGAATAGAATAAGTTACATCTCAGTGTGATATTGTTTAGCATCTATGTTGGTGGTGACGGCTTTGGCAGGTGGTTTTTAACATGCAAACATGTTGGACCAGCACCAGTTGCTAACAGGGGTCAAATCTGAACATACCACCTCCTCCTCCTGCAGAGGCTTTCTAGATCCTTGGCAATCATTCAGGGACTCTAAAGGTAACAATCATAATAGCATCAAGACATTCTCTGTCTGTGTTACTGTGCTGATGTTCATTGATAGAGCAAAAACAATGGTGGGTGACAATGTTGGCAAATTAAACACAAATCAAGATAGTGGTGACAAATTGTATTTGTAGTCATGGTATCCCTTAGTGTAATACAACACACACAGATGCCAGTTTTATTTATGAATGTCCTTGATAAAGCAATAAAAATTATTAATTTCACTAAATCTTGACTTTTGGATACATGTCATTTTAATATTCTGTGTAAAAATTGGGAATTTTTCATAAGCTCTTCTGCATGCTGAAGTATGTTTGTCTCTAGGTAATGACCTCGTATGATTGTTTCAGTTGTTAGCTGAACTAGTCTCTTTATTTATGAAATGGTCCTTTACTCGAAATTTTAACAGACTCCCAAACTATGGTTACTTAAAATTGGATATTTTGCTGATATTTTCAAAGAAAAATATGTAGCAAATCTGTCACTTTAGGGAAAACCACTAACAGTACTTTCTGCCAAGGATAAAATTTGAGATTTCAAGCGAAAATTAGATTTTTGAAAAACTTGTATTTCCACCATGCATTTGAGACCTTCCCAGTACTTAAAGATGTTTTTGTTTGTATTTATAGTAAAATTAATAAATGTCGTTTTTTTTGTATTACATAATGAAATGTTACCGATATTTCCAAATAACTTTCCAAATCAGCATGGTTAAAAGACCATTCAGAGTGCACAATAAAACATAATTTGTAGCTGAGCATATGATAGATATAAAATTCCCTTTTTTTGGCATGTAAAACGAAATGTATATCCACACATATATGCATTATTATGCAATGTGCAAATCACGATAAACTATAATATCACATGATCATACAATTATCCAACAGTTCCCAATGTCCCCATAATCCTCACAGTCCCTGTATGTCACATCTGTTCACATAATTATGTATGTGAGGTTTGTTAACCATATTTTATCAATGTGGTCATTCTGCATGTCTTCTTATAGCTTGCTCCTTACTGTGGGCCTGTCTCCTGCCTTCCTTAGCTGTCCAAATAATTACAGTCCAAAATAAACTGGAGGGGAGAAATGTACTCTTCTTAGAAGTTTCCTACATACTTATCACTCGGCAGACATCTATCTTAGCTGCTGCTTGTTTTTCAACAAGGTATTCCCTTCACATTTGAATCTGGACCATTCAATGTCTACACATATAAAATACACAGATCATTAATAAAATAAGCCACCTATTTGCATTTATGATGTTCCAATATATGTTCAAAATCCCTAAACCCTGCTTAAAAGTCCTACAAAGAAGTGACCTAAAACTCAAGTGTTGGCCAATGCGTCTTGATATAGTCATCATTGTTGTTTATTTATCACAATTCATTTATTGAATTTTTAATGTCCCAATCCTTCACCTCACTTTGAAGATAGAGATCTGATATCTGATCCAAATCACACTTAATTAAAAAAAATCCTAAAATTTTAAAAACATTGGGTGCTTTTTCATGTCTCTATTCAGGTAAAAGTCTTATGTATTCATTTAAGCAATTTTGAAAGGTATTTAGGCAAGATATGACTAAGTATATACTTTTGGTTTATTTTAAAAATGAATTATTCTAGCAATCAATCATATTCAACTTAAATCTAAGAAAATTCTTAGAGAACTGTACTTCTCATTTTGTATTATTCTGCTAGAGTTCAATTGGTCAGCACTCTCACTTAATTAATAAGCCTTAATATACTTGTAGGTAGTTAATAAGCCACCCTAGGCCTTTCTTTTCTTTTTCTTTTGATAAACAACTCTTACTCCATTAATATGTTCCCACGTGGGCTTAATTGTATCCATTAAATTTTTTTGCTGCTTGTTGTTAGATCCTCTTAGGTTTTGTTCTGTTTTGGTTTTGAATGCCACTTTAAAATATAAGACAGAGTATGGATTATGCTCTATTTGAGCCGTGCCATTCATATGCCTGGCTGAACGCCAGCCAACCCATTAGAAGAAGCTTAGTAGCATTTTTCTGCCATAGAATTATTGGTTTCCACTTGTACCATATTCAAAAAATTCCCTTTCCTAGAGGGCTCTGAGAATAAGGTAAATCAAATCCACATATGACATCTGAAATACGTTTAAGAAAAAAAATGAGAATTAGGTCATGAGAAAATCATTATTCTAATATTTACTTATTTTTAATTTGCTCTCTTTGGTAGCATGTTTCAAAAGAGTAATAAAGATAGATATTCTTTAACCCTGAGAGAGGTTGATTGTATATTTTTCTTATGAAACAATAATCATGCCCTCTAACACCACTTCTCATCCCATCCTGTAAATCAGTTACTTTTATTCTGATGGATTGTTATCAAAGACCCATTTATTAAATGTCTACTATGTGTAAAGCATTTAGTTGGAAGCATGACCTTAAAAGCTCACAATTTTTTGTGAGAGATAAGGGACACCAACCGGATTGAATATAAGTCAGACACATAGAAGCATAAACAATATTACGAAAACACTGGCGTGGGGATAATTCATTCTATTTAGGAAATTAGGAAACGATTACAGAAGAAATGACAGTTGAGTTGGGCCTTGAAGAATGAGATGAACCGAGACATAAAAAGCAACAGGAGCAAACAGATGGAGGAATGAAATCATGTGATATAGTGGGGACGGGGAGAATAATTTAGGGATAGAATGTAGAACAAATAGAAGTAGCAGAGGAAAAACAGAATATAGGACCAGAAAATATTATACATCTAATGTTTGGGATAATCTGTAATGATCTGGATGTACCTGAAACAAAAGAAGTATTTTTTTAAAAAATTGTGTAGGATCTTGAAGAGTTTCTAAGTCAAATTACAAAACTTTGAATAAAGTGATAAGATTTGAAAGTAAATAAAAAGTATTGTAAGAATGAGAGTAGCATCATTAGATGTGTGTTATGTAAAGCTTCAGTGAAGGATGGGAAAAAAGGAGAGAGGAAGCAGGATAAAGGATTGCCGATATATTAGAGAAGTCTAGATGAGATATGACAAGCATACAAAATAGGAAAGTAGCAAAGGGCATAGATATTACACAACAGATGTGATAGATAGCTTGTAGGAGAACAAATATGAATTGATGATCACAGCAGATACTCTAAGTGATCCATCCATCTCCCCTCAGCACTTAGCATTTCACTGCACTCTGGCCCAACTCCGGACTGCCAGCACCTCTGATTCTTTGTCTCTGAGTACTTTCTCATCACCGCAGACTGTTCTGCCTTCTCGATTGGTGGGCCAGAGTGCTAGCGATCACATGGCCCTCAGGACCACCCATCTCTCACCCAGTGGATGATGGGAATATTTGGGTCATTACTCCATCTCCCTTTTTCCTTGGGTGAGAAAAATTCTCAAGTGCATAGAGTAAGTACACCTCTGTTTTTCTGAATTCTTCAGTTAGATTAAGTTCTAAGTGCCCACAGCAATAAAACTCTCTTTTTTTTTTTTTTTTTTACTGGCTTTCTTCTTTTCATTGTATTATTTATTTATCTTCTCTCAATGGTGTTTCCTGGGATCACTTCCTTGCACCTTACACTCCTTTTACCCTAATTATATTTTCTGAATCTGCTTTTAGGAAAACACACATTAAGATCATTTATATTGGAAGTATTCCTACAGATTCTCAGAGTGAGGTACTAATAATGAACCTGTATTTAGTAATGTATCACCAGTGATCCTATTGTAGTAGCTGGAGATAGTCCCAGGTGTGCTTTAACAATTACTAATGCTCTCACCTGGGGAGAATTAGGGCAAAATCAGTGTGAAATAGGACCAGTATATTAGCTTTTTATTGCTACCATAACAAATCACCACAAACTTGGTGGTCTAAAAAACACAAATTTATTACTTTAGAGTTCAATAGATGAGAAATTCAACACAGGTCTCACTAGGCTGATATCAGGTGTTGGTAGGTCTGTAGTTTTTTTTTTTTTTTTTTTTTTTAGGCTCTAGGGAAGCATTTATTTCTTTGCCATTTTAACCTTTTACAGGCCATCTGGATTCCTTGGCTGGTGGCTTCCCGCCATTTTCAAAATCAGTGAAGTTGCCTGTCTCTGACCATTTTCCCATGGTCACATTTCTTTCTGACCACAACTGGGAAAGATTCTCTGCTTTTAAAGACTCACGTAATTACAGTGGGCCCACCCCAACAATCTAAAATAATCTTTCCACCTCGAGGTAATTCTATATGCAAATTATCATTTGCCATGTAAACTAACATATTCACAGGTTCTGGGGATTAATATATGGACACCTTCAGGGGCCATTATTCTGACCAATCCAACTGGCTTATGGAAAATATTAAGCATTTAAGAGATACAAAGGTTATGGTACTTACAAAGACTGTGTGGTTTGTGAATTTGGGTTCCACTGCCATCAAAGCATTGAAAGAAAGATGACAGGCTCTGGTCAGATAATAAAGAACTCAGGATAGGATGTGAAAAACAGAAGATCTCTATGGCAACATTTAAAGAGATTCTGTCTCCTGTAGGCAGAAATGAAACTGAGCTAAAAATTAGACTTGAATCTGATTATGATAGATGCATACTTGAATTCACAGCCCCAACAAGTCTTAGGTTAAAAACACAGATATGATAGAGAAAGAGTAGGACACTAAAATATGGGAGAGAAACATAAAAGTAGGTGTTCTTTAAATTTTTGAATATCTAAATTCCACTAAAATTTCTGGGTCTTCAGAAAGGACTGGCCTTGTGGCTGTTAGAAGGCCTCAGGTACTTGTTGGCTGTCGGCCAGAGACATCAGTTCTTTGCCACATGGGCCTCTCAATAGGAAAACTCACAATGTGGAAGCTTACTTGCCCTACATAAACTTTGAAACAATAAATGTTGTTTCAAGCTGCTGAGTTTTGGGGGTAATTTGTTATATAATCTTAGGTAACTAATATAATGCTCAAAAGAAAGCACACATTATAGAGGGAGCAATGAAGAAACAAATGGTTATAATAATATTTCCAGTGACAGTTAGGCTCCTTTGTCCTTGGCTACCCTGTCACTTTCAAACTTGTTCAACGAATGGATGAATGGGCTAGTTAGGTGGCAGGAATAAAGACTGTACATTGGAAAAACAACATGGGCTTCCTTTCATATGATTAATGTAGCTGCTGTTAATGAAAAATACACATGCTGTTGGTGTCAGAGACTGACATTAAACCCTCAATATGGCATATTCCATTGAGGACAGTAACCAACTACTTATTGGCAAGTTGGTCACATTGGATCACTTCCACCTAAAAGTCGGAAGTGCTTTGTCTTTACTGAGATGGATATACTTTCTTGGTATGGGTTTGTCTTCTCTGTCTTAGCTAGCATCACTATGCCAGGTTCAGAAAGTGTCTGTTTCATGGTCTTCTGGGTTTTCATAACCCCGTCTTGGACTAATGGACCCATTTGGCAGTGAAGAAAGTATAAAAATACATGGTCATGTGATTATTATTCTTATATTGTATCATCTAGAAACTATTTCTTGATAGAATATTAGAATGATGTAATAAAAGATACATATGAATTAAGCTTTTGGGGATGAATCCTGTATAATTAGAGTGATTTCCAATAAGGTACAGTATATATTTTAAATCAATAGCTATTATATGATGCTGATCCTCAAATGGTAGAATGTCTCTGAAATATTGCCCCTTTCACCATCACTGACTGCTTTTGACCCACTTGGGTAATTTTTACTTCCTTTCCTCCAAATGTTGAGCTTTGCTTAAATAGCTTTCTAGTTTTGGGGGAAGGATGCTTCTACCAAATGACACGATAAGGCTCCATTAATTCTAGAGTTCTGTCTGTCATGGACCATTTTGTCTACTCCTATGCTGGTGGACTAGCAGGCAAAGAAAGGAGTTAGTATTCTAGCAGAAGTAATTACCTGATTATATTGAAGAAATAGAGTTGATGTAATATTATTGGTGTATGGAGCAGTGGGCCTGAAACTCAGGGATCTACTGAGATTCCTCTTGGTTCTCCCATATATGGCAATAAACATAGGTGAGTGATTATAGCAAGCATGGTTGGAAAGGCCATAGTAGCCTGGATGAAGATCTGAATTCTCCTACCCAATATAAATACCTGGCCCCTAGATCAGGAAAATTGTTAGCTATGGGCAAGGACAATCTAGAATAGGCAGTAGAAGAGGGAGATATAGAATATCAATTATAGTCTTGGGACAAATTACTAAAGCAGAGGCTATAATATTACATGCAAGAAAACAAAGAGAACTTTAGATAAATGTAAGTAATATCTAAGCAATATTCCCAGTTGCGTCACATACAGACATCTTAGAGATTCAAATTGTGGCAGAAACAAAGCTATGTGTTCTTTATAAAATATCATTTTCTTTTTCTTTTCTCTGAGCTCATTTGTCAAACTTCCTGGCAGTTAGGTTGAGTGACTGGATTACAGACAATGGGATGTGAGTGAAAGTGGTGTAGCCCTGGTACTTAAGAGTATCCCATGCATTCATTCAATCTCTTCTCCTTGCCATTATGACCCTGAAAGCCACAGCTTCTGATATTATAGCCCCTAAAATGGAGGAAGGTTTCTTGAATGACATCAGATTATTGACTTAACAATAAATTGTTACTGTGTTAAGCTAATAAAATGTCAGGGTTAATTTGTTACTGCAGCATAGTATAGACTAACCTGACTAATGCTCATTAAAAAAAGAAGACAAGCCTCAATAGATGTGTTGAATTGAAAGAACACAGCAAAAAGAAGTAAATGAGGCAATAGAAAATTGACCTAAGGAATTCTATCAGAATAAAATGCAAAAAGACAAAGATGTGATGTAAAGGAAAACAGTTAAGATGTAGAGAAAATTGATCCAGAGTTTCTAGCCATTTCTGAGTGTTCAGGAGAGAGAATGGAGATAAGAAGCACAAGGCTTCAAAATCAAAAGGTAGCACGAAATGACAAATGGATATTGTATCTATCAAGAGACAAATAATGAGGTAAAAGGGGAAATAAACCAGCTGTCTGGACTGGAGATAAAAATTCATTTGGATTTCAGAATTGAGTTGTTCATTTTAAGAACATGTCAAAAAATGACAAAGATGCAAAGGAAGTGGGTCTATCAAAAGAGAATAATGGACTAAACCCAGAGAGAAGCAGCGATGAGAAACTATGTGGTCACTGAGAAATGAAAAGAGCATCCAGATTTCTGTGTGATTTCCACTGCATATTAGGTCTAGCTATACTGTGTCTCTTACCCTTATATCCTAAGAGATTTCCCTTTATCCCTCAATTTGTCTATTTAGAATTCTCTATGTCTTACGAAAATAGAGCACTGTCTAGAATGAGCATACACAACAATTCTCAATTTAATCCATGTCTCATTCTTTGTTCTTATACCCTGTAACTTTCTTTAATACAGCCCTCTTTTTCCATCCCTAATAATGCACATTTTCCTAAAATACTATGTCATTTCCCATATACTTGTTTTTAATGTATGCTACAGTATTTCTTTGGCCTGAAATGCTTTATTTTCCTTTCTTCACCTGGAAAATTCATATTTATTCTTTAAAACTTAGATCAATGATATTCAGCTTCTGTGTAACTTTTGCCAATAACTTGAAGCAGAATTAATAGTTCCTTCCTTGTATTGCATAGTCAACATACCTATAAAACCACTGGGTGGCGATGCACCAATTTTGTTATCTGTTTTGTATATCAGACTTTTGAGTTCTTGAATACAGATTCTTTGCCTTGTTTATTGATGTATACTCAATGCCCACTGCAATGCGTGGCAAACAATGTATGTTCAATAAATGAACAACCAAAGAAATTTTCAGATAAAATTAAATGGCTAGATAAACCATTCACTTTTAGTTACTTACTCTTTAATGCACTAATCATAAAATATGGAATCTGGGATTCATCATCATTTAATTTCATGAGACAATTGAAATTGTAAAATGATTTTAAATTTATTTAATTTTCATCCATTTATTTATTTGATTTTATAATCTCAGGAAAGAATTTGGGGTCAGAAGAGCTGAGAATATTAATTCAACAACCACCAAGGCATATGACAGCCCTCAAGGCAGTTCAAGAACTCCTAGTCTCACCAACTGCTTCTAGAAGAATCTGCCAAGTAGTCAGGCACTGTGGAGAAAGCAATTGCTTCCCATATGACATCTGCGATTTCAGGTGATCCATACTGTTTCCTTGTGCCAGATTAGGGACAAAGATATTGATTTATTGTTTTATGCAGTGTTTGAACAACAAAAAAATTATTTAAATTCTTTAAATTTTTCCCCCTCAAAACAACAGGCTTGCCTTCATGCAAACAATAAACAAGACAAAATTATAGATGGTATACATATCTATTTTTGAGGAGAACAAGGGCACTGCCTAGTTTCACATTTCGTAGCAAATTTAACCTGTAGTAGAGATATAGCCACAGTTAGCCACTTATGAAAATGTAAGCTAATCACAAATACACACACATCCGCATGCACACACACACAACCTTTCTGGCTTGAATTTTGTGTTATCTTACTGAAACAAAATATTTTTTAAGATTTCATGATAGTAGCATTTATTTGTTCTAGAAATTATAGGCTGATTACAAACTAGTATAGAATTCTTATTCCTTTTGCTATAAGTAATATGCAATATTTCGTTCATAGTATTTTATATTTTGTAATAGTATTTCTAGAGTATTGCTGCAAATCTAAACATACAGGCCTAAATTGCATTCCCGACCCATTCAGCTTGCTATTTTGAGTTGAGCTGTCCAAATAGACTGTTTAGCTCAGTTGTAAAGAAAAGAGAGCAGAATGATGATAATAACTGTAACTCTGCAGCTTGCTTCACCTCTAAAACTAAAATTGCTTTGCATGCTTCTTTCCTCACTCATCAAGCCAGGGATAATGGCTCATGTTTTTTCAAAAAAGATGATTTTTAAAATATTAAAATTTATCAGTGTAAAATTTACATACAATAAAATTCACACATTCTCAGCACATAGTTATTGATTTTGGAAAATTTATACATTTGTGTAACCACCAACACAATCAAATTATAGAATAGTTTAGTTTCATTAGCTCCAAAACTCATCCATGTTCCTTTGTAGTCAAACCTTAATTCCACCGTAGCCTATGGAATGCACTGATCTGTTTTCCACGCCTTGACTTTTGCCTTTTCTAGAATGTAATATAAATTAAATTATTTTAGTATGTAGGTTTTCTATTCAGCCTTCTTGTACTTAGTATAACGAATATGAGATTCATTCATGCTATAGAGTGTATCAGAAGTTTGTTTCTTTCCGTGGCTGATCATTATCCTATTGTATAGATGCATCGCGATTTGCTTATCCTTTCACTATTTAGGATGTTTAGGATGTTTCCAGTGTTTCTTTATTATGAATAAAGCCACTATAAAGATTTACATATAAGATATTGTGTGTTGTGCACTGTCTGGGGGAAGGGCACGCTTGTAGCAGGGCAAAGGAAATATACGTAACCCGAGTGCTTGTACCCCCGTAATATTCTGAAATTTTAAAAAAAAAAAAGCTATTGTCTGAATAGAAGAGTTCCTTTCTTTTTGGAAAGTACTTAGGGGCAAGATTTCTCTGTTGTATTTTAAGTATATGTTTAACTTTATGAAAAACTGCCAAATGGTCTTTGTAGGCGTGTGCCACCAGGGCCTCTTTGCCTGGGCCCAGGGATTCTCATGAGTGCCCAGTTGGAGGTTCATGATGAAGAGCTTGTGAATGTGAGTGAAATGCCTGTGTGTCTGTGGCTCCCGGGGCTGCATGTCCTCATGCTAGCCTGCACTTGGCCTTTAGAGACTTGTTAAACATGGAGCTGAATTCTCACTGGTTTGGAAGCCATCTGGCATACCGTATCTTCCTCCCGTGTTTTGGCAGGTGATCCTGGGTTTATGTTCTGTCTCTTCCAGGGAACTCCTGCCTTCCTTCAGATTTCAGTCTATTTGATTGCCACAAAACACCAGATTTCTGAGGGGTTCCAGAAATCTTGTGATTTTGTTGTTTGTATTTTCTTATTGTTACAACAGAAGCGATGCCTCTTCCAGTTTCCTCCATCCAAGGTGGGAGTTTAGCCATACTGAGGTATTTAAGGCAACCAAATTATATTTTTTTGATGCTCTCTAGCGTATTTGGCTTTAAATAAACAATCTTAAGGTAAGTGAGCCCTCCACTGAAGGTAAGCCTTGGCAGAAGTGTCTTGAAAATGTTTAATGCAAATTTACCTCTTTATCTTAGTTATTGTGGAACCCTGATGAGATATCCTCTAGAATTAACTTTGAATTTTACAAAATAAAATAAAATAAAAATTGCTACTATGATTATTGTATAGTCACATCATGAAGACAGAATTGCATATTAAAATGGATACATGTTTATATTAATTACATTAATTAGTCACTAGGTTTCTTTCAGATCAGAAAGGTAGAGAGGAAAAATCATCCTCTTTTTGGACTTGTTGACTTCTTATCATGTTATCAGTTGTGCATGATTATTTGCTTTTCCTTTTCTTTGTATATTGTTTGCCACATTAAATATGCATGCTCTGCTGGTGAACTTCATTATACCCCTTAAGACCCAAACTAAAAGTTTTCTATTCTGCTCCTTCTCTCAATTGAAGTAGCCATGGCCTTGCTCTTGATTGCAATCCACTCTGTACAGATATATTGTAGTGCAGTGGCAGATATCATCTGTTATCTATGCTTTATTCTCTCTTCCTTTCTTTTTTGGTCACAGAACCCCAATTTTACTCAGGGTTTAACTTTCTGCAAATGCTCCCAGCCACCTCTTGAATAAAGCTCAGTCTCTCACACTGGGAATATGAGAAACTCCACAATCTATTTCCATCTCGGCCCTCTAGTCTCATTGCTTGTCATTCCCTGACTTAAACACCCAATGGCTAGTGGCATCCTTTGAAAACCCTACTATTCCTCTTTTCAATGCCTTGCTTCATAATACCTGCATTTTCTGCAAAGTCCATTTCTTACCCCTATCCAGCATATTTTAAATTTTAGACCTGAAGACATCTCCTCCAAAAAGCCTTGCCTGATTCTCTATGGTTTGTTTTGTTCACCTTGAATATGCCCCCTTAAAATCCCTATCATAACATAAATTATGAAGTAATCATCTGTTCATTTTTTCCTACCTCTTCTTTTGTGTTATGAGCTTCTTGAATGCAAGTAATGTCTTATTCAGCATTATTTTCTTTGCACAATGCCTGACACATTCAATAAATGTTTCTGTTTGATGTTTCACTTAGAGGACAGTACTTTCCTTGAGTCAAAATTCAATGAATTAAGAGATTAAAAAAAGAAGCGACAGAATGGGAGAAAATATTTACAAAACACATGTTTGATAAAGGGCTATTATCTAACATGTACAAAGAACTCTTAAAACTGAAAAATAAGGAAGAAAAACAATAAATGGGCAAAAGATCTGAAGAGACACCTATCAAATAACAGATGATAAGAAAGCAGATAAAAAGGTCAACATTTTATGCCATTAGGCAATTGAAAATTCAAACAACAATGAGACATTACTATACACCTATTAGACTGACTTAAATCCAAAACTCTGACAACACCAAATTCAGGCAAAGATGTAGAACAAAAGGAACTCTCATTCATTACTGGTGGAATATTATTTGGTGCTAAAGAGAAAGGAGCTCTCAAGCCATGAAAGGATATGGAGGAAACCTAAATGCGTATTACAAAGTGAAAGAAGCCCATCTGAAGAGTCTATATACCATGTGATATTTACTATGTGATATTCTGGGAAAGGCAAAGCTACAAAAAGAGTAAATAATCTTGGGACATATGTAGGACAAATATTATGAGTACCATTTTACAGATGGATAGACTGAGGCTCAGAAAAGTTGGAGTTGGAAGCAATAGGACTTAAAATAGGTGCCTAGTCTCCAGGCACTCCGACTGACTCATTCCTGGCCCATCATCAATATGATACATGCATATCTATGCGTCTCTTTATCTCTGTCTTTATCTCCAGCTCTGACACTTTTTTGCAAAACAGTCACTATAAAATAAAGTTAAAATTTTAGGAAAATTTATATTTCAGTATTTTAAAAAGTAGTCATAGGCTTTAATACTTTTGCAATTTTGGGTATAGTATGTAATTTTTGGGTATAGTATATAATTTTTCGTCCCATTTACATTGTTATTCCAATGTATAATGAGTTCATCTTTTCAAGATCCCTTTCTTTATTCTTCCCTTTTAAAAAATACAATACAGGTGATTTTAAAATATGGCAGATTTGAGACAAAGTTGTAAGTAATAATAGTTAATATTAATGGGTTTGATTTAATATAAAAATGATTTTCAATTTCACTCACAGAACAAGACCCAACTTCTTTCTATTTTCTTTATTTATCTAAACCACTGCATTGAATATTCAAGTATGCATGGCTTAGACATACTCAGATATTTGATTACATCTTTCTTCATCCACATCAATTTCCTTTATGTATACATAAATTTTCATTCAGTTAAGCGTACTACCCAGTAATCAAAAGGAACAGATAATTGAGTTACTATGCTTATTGTTTTAGGGAAATACTTTGTAAAAACTAAGATAATATTAGACCTTGAAATTTAAACAAAATTTGGTAATGAAGAAAAACAAGAAATTCGGATTTATATGGACTCTTTTGAGAGCTGATATAGGACTACTTTGCCATGTAGAGAATGGCAAAGCATCTGACTCAGGCAGATTTCTGTGCTCTTAACATGGGGTTTCACTAGCATTGGAAATACCTTACATGTACAGTAGCAGTGTTGAAAATTCTGTAAACAAATATAGATCTGATGGCTCAAACAGTTTTGTTTTTTTTCAAAATGTATACTCCAGAGAAACTTGAAATCAAACTCACTTGATAAATGTATCTTCACAATGTATTTGTAAGGGCAGCTGTTTTAATGCAAACCACTTATGTATACAAACCATTCATATTTGTAATGTAGGCTTTAATTATAGGTTGAGCCAAACTGTAAGATCTATGCAGAATATAAAATTACACTAATGTGATCACAATTTTTATGTTGATTGCTAAAATTATTTCACACCAGAGATTTGTTCCATTTAACAGGACTGAAATTAGAGCATATCAATTAAGCATATTACCCAGTAATTAAATGGAACAGATAATTGAGTTACTATGCTTATTGCTTTAGGGAAATACTTTGTAAGAACTAAGATAATACTCTACCTTGAAAGTATAGCATCGCACAGCATGCACCTTTGCTGGGATGGTCCGAAAATTATATCTCCTATTACTTGTAGTTTTGCATGTCTTCATATTTGTCCATGATGGCTCTCTTGTGTATTCCATTATGAGTTAACTTAACTGATACATAGCTTTACAACTATCACCAAAAAAGTGAAAATCTAAAGCTTCACTTAGATAATTCTCAAATCCCTTTACTTCTCTTTGCATTGATGCTCCTCTCTGGGACCAGTGACATTGGTCCAGAGGAAAGCAGGAATCCTGGACACTCCAGACTTAGCTCAAATATCAGTCCTAAACTCATTGGCAAATCATAATCTCTGGGCCTGAAATCTTTCTATTATCTCTCATTTTATTTATTCATTCTTCCCATACGTATTTAGTGAGCACCTAATATGTATAAGGCACTGATGTGAGTATTGGGGGTAAAGCATTAATCAAAACCCATTGAGTCTCTGCCTTCATGGGGCTTATCTATTACTTGAAGAAAGACAGAAATGAATATATTAATTAAAATTATGACATGAGATAATAAGTGCTATAAAAAATGCAAAGGGTAAGAGGGATAGTGACAGGGAATTATGTTTTATATAGGTTGCTCAGGGAGGGCATTCTCTGATTGGGTCACATTGGTTAGAGAGAAAAGTATGAGAGAACATTATATAGTTCTCTAATAAATGTATTTGTTATCACTGAAATGTACACTTAAAAATGGTAAGATGGTAAATTACATATGTATATTTCACCTCAATAAAAAAATAAAAGATTGCACCAGGCAGAGGGGAAAAAATGAGCAAAGGTCATAGAAAGAAAGACTGTTCTTGGTAGGCAAAAGGAACAGCAAGAAGGCCCATGGACCTGGAGTAGAGGAAATGATGGGGAGAGTAGCAGGAAGATAACCGCAGAGAATAGGTGAGAAGGTAGACTGTTGTGGACTTGTAGATGATAGTCAAAATATTGGGAATTTGACTAAAAATTTGGAAATTCATAAATTTGGAGCATCTTTATTATAGACAGGGAAAATGTCTTTATCGCCAGTTGTATCTTCTCTAACTATTCCTGTTTGCTCAAGATAAAGGGGTTTATGACTGATGCAGCAATAAACGTTCGGAAAGGCTTAGTGGTTAAGGATTCAGTCACACAGACTGCTGTTAATATAGGTACACTGAGACAGAAAAACACTATTCGTCAAAAGAATATATAAAACAAGAAAACACATGGCTGAAGGGCATGGGGATTTTTTTTAAAAATGTCAGGATTAGTACAATCATTAAGAGCTAGAGAATTGGAAGAAGTGGGGCAGCAATTGTTACTCAAGTAAGTATATGGAGGCACAATTCTGGAAAAGGACAACTGCAGAAAATAGGTCAAAGCAAGGTAGTTTTATTGATTCACCTTTCTGCTTACCAACCTCAGAAGAAGACTATGTTAAACAGAATAAGTTCCATTATACATTGCCATTGTAAAAATAGAAATTCAGTCTAGTTAAAAGATATCAGAGTTGGAGAGTTTTATTTGATCCTGGAGATCATCTAGCCCACTGATTCTTGACCTTGACGATATATTATATTCATCTAGGAAGATTTTTTAAAATATTGATGCCCAAGTCCAATCCCACATCTATTATATTGGAATCTCTGGAATGCAGAGCCCTGATACTATATTTGATTAACCTCCTGATTGACCCTATTGTGAAGACAGATTTTTAGAACCACACTCCCATTTGTTGCCTATCTCTTCTAGTTCCATATCTCAGAGGTTCTCATGGAAGTGACTGTTGGAATCACTTAATAAACTTAAAAGAATGGTCTTTGGTGACCACCCTAGGCTTACGTAAATCAGTATCTCTTATTTGGGATCCAGGTTTGTGCATGTCTAAAACATTTTCTGGGTGATTCTCATATAACTGTCTATGGAGTAGCTGTTACTCTATTCTGGTCTGAATAACTGGATCAGGGAGCATTTAGACTTTGCAGGAACATTTTCAGAGGTATTTCAGTCACTATTTCATAGGGTAGCCTATTTTAATTGATTATTTTTAGTTCTTCCTACACTGAATCATCATTTACCTCATTGCAGGTTCTATTCTTTAGTCATTTTTCTCTCCTGGGGATTAGATAGAACAGACTCTTTTCCTCATGACAGTCCTCAGACATTTGAGACTCTCCCCAACCTCCTTTACTCCAAATGCAATGCTCTTAATTACCATTGTTATTCTTCCTAAGGAATTGTTTTCATACCTCTTGCCTGCCTGTCCTTTAACTCATTGGCAGTTATCAATGTCTGCTGCTGCCAATATTATTCTGTTAAGGCAACTGAAGCATGCACTGGTTTATTTTCACAATCACATCAGACTGTCTTCTTATAATTTGAATTCAACTTAAACTGTCATCCATGTTTTTCCTCACATGATGTGTTGTTAATCCAAGTTTTTCCTACACTGTCTTATATATGTCAGACTTCTTTCTTATTTAAGGTAGGCAGGTTTAAATGTTACAACACTATGATAAATATTTCAAACCCACATTTGTATCCAATGGGAAAAATACCCCAAGGGGTCCTTACATTGGAGATATAAAAAGGACAAAGACATATATTTTAAATAATTTAACATCATATCTAAAACCCTCTGAACTTGGGAGCTGGTGAGACAATATCTGGAGATTAACAGTTCTGCTTCTGCCTAGTGTATAGAAATTTTCAAACAGTACCACTCTCAACCTCACAAAGAGTTCTGGTTAAACTACAGAATCACAAAGCTAATGTGAGCTAGCATGACTGTATGGAACTCCTGACAAAACTGAAGTTCATACTTACTTCTGGGCTCTTTTCAGTTATCTGGGAAATGACACTAGATACATATGAGTAGATTAAAAGCAGAGAGAACTTACCTTGGGGTGCAGAACTAGAGGACAGTGTGAGAGCTTTGTAATATACCACATTGGCCAGCATAAATTACATTTTCCTGAATTATTGTTACTGTTCCCAGTTAAAGTGGGCTGCAAGAGGTATTACTGGGAGATTTGGAGAGTAGAAAAGAATCAGCAGTCACTTTGCGTAACTCACCCACATTGTTGTTAATAGGCTGATTTAACTTTGCAACAGGAGAATTGTTTACTCTTCCCTAAGATCCTTCAGAATTATGACTCCTGCGCCAGGTGTGTGGTTCACCCTGTGAAGACAAGCTCAGCTTCTGTAGGTCACCCAAATAGTCAAATTCAAAAGCAACAAAAACTGACAGGGTTTTAGTTTCTTGTGTTGAGACTTGGCCTGTGCTTGGTATTTCAGCATGGTCTTTATCTCCCTAGTTTTTATCCATCTTCCCTTCCCAACTGCCTACCTTAGGGATTTCAAGATCCAACATTAGATGCAAAGACAATAGCCCCCCAAATCAATTAAGGTCAAGTTCCTGTAATAAATCAGTGTACATGCATTATGGGTTTTATTTTTCTGATTGAACCCTTATAGATTCAGGGTGGGTCAGTCTGGAAAGGTACAAAGCCCCACCCCTTGAACATTCTATTCACTCGTATGGAACCAGGGAAGGGGCAGCAAATCATGTCACCTCCAAGGAATAAATAGCTATTGTTGCTGAGAAAAGAGTAGGGCAAAGAATACCCCTGAACTCTGAAAAATTCAATTAGAGCTCTCCTATTGGGGAGAAACAAGAAGCTCTCTCAGACAAGTTCCACCAGAGACACAAAACAAGATTTGCCTGTCTTGGGGAAAAGTGGGAGGAATCCTAAAATATCCACCCATACCCAAGACCTAGCCTGGGGCTCATATAAGACTGAGGTTGGACAATAACAGAGAAATCGCCACCCCTCACCACCAACCTACTAAGCCTGTATGGGTAAGTGGAATCTACTACCCTTGGAGGGGCAGAGCATAAAGAACTATGTGGCACAGGTGTTTAGAGTTGGATAAAAGCTGCAGGTCAAGTACAAACAAAAACAAAATCCATCAGCATCCCAGCTCCCAGTAGGACAAAGCCTTTAGTGCAATTTCAAACCTACATTTCATTGACGGTAACCATGGCAACCACAAACAAACTCAGCTCAAATCCTGACATGATTGACTCAACACTCCCTACTAACTGCATATAGAATAGTATTTGCAGGTGTTAACACTGTTTACTTCAGTCTCTACCTTTCCACACATGATATAAGGTGTTTAATAAAAAAAAAAAACAATTAGAAGATTCAAATAAAAGAAGAAGACAGAATCAAATTTTTATAGATAAAGGATTCAAAAGAACTCAGGAAACATGGTGTCTCTAGCAAAATAGGACATTAAGCTTTCTATGGTTAATAAATTAAATGACTGAGTTAAAAGGATAACATGCATGGAACATTTCAGTATAGTGATATAAACAGTAAGAAGTAATCAAACTGCAATATAATAAATTAAAAAAAGAAGGAAACAAAGATGAAAAAGTTATTTGACAGGCTCATTAGTAGAGTTAACAGAGCTGAAGGAGAAATTAGTGAGCTTAGGGAAATGCTTTTTAGTATTTAACCAGGTTGAAATACTAAGAGAAAAGTTTATTAAAATTGAATAGATATCTATGTAGCAATACTGTGAAGACAGCCAGAGAAAAGACACTACCATATAGCAGAGTACAGAATTATAGTAGACTATTGGTCATGAACTATGCAAGAAAGTAGAAAACTGAGTAAGACCTCTAAATTTTTGAAAGAAGAAAGCAAACTACAAACAAACAAATAAAACCTGCTATCCCAGGATTCTATACCAGTAAAACTACATTTGAAAAAATTAAGGTAGAAATGAAAACTTTTTCAGACAAACAATACCTGAGACAATTCATTGTGCTATAAGACACATTCAAGGAATTTCTTCAGATAGAAGGAATCTGTGGTAAGTGGCATATATGTAGTGGACACCATGGTGCAATTAGTAAAATAAAAAATATTAGAAAGTATGATATAACAATAAGGAACAAGTGGAAGTAAAATGGAATCCTTACAATAAAAACTCAACCACAAATCACACAAGGAAAAAAACAACAAAAAATTAGCAGAAGAAACAAGTATAAAACAACCAGGATATATGATAGATTTTAATAAAAATAACATCAATTTATTATATTAAATATAATGGTATAAAATACCATCAAAATGGTGATTGTTTTTCAGGATAAAAAAGAAAGAAAGAATTACAGGATGACTATAAAAAGTGCTATTTGAACAACTTAAATATAAAGATAAGTGAAAAGTAACATAATGAGTAAGATACACATACAAAATAATAGTAATGAACCAAGTAGACTTTGGAAGAAGGAATATTGCCAAGGTGAAAATTTGCATTACACAATAATAAAGAAATAAATTCACTAATAATTATGTAATAACTCTAAATGTCTATGTACCTAGCAATTGCACTCAAAAGTACATGAAGCAAAACTATTAGAATGTACAGGGAAAAATATGCAAACCCTCAATTACAGTTGGATATGTCAACATTAATCTTTCAGTAATTAATAAAACAGAGAAAGAGAAAAATCACTGAGGACATAGATGATTGAACAATACTATCAATTACTTTGATCTAATTGACATTTATAGAATAGTCCACCCCCAAACATCAGAAAACATGCTTTCCAAGTGCACGCGGATTATTCATTTAGATGGACCATAGGAATGAAAATCATGTAAAATACTTTCTCTGAGAAGAATGGAATTAAGCTAGAAGCTAACACCAAAGCAGATATATGGAAAATTATCAAATAGTTAGAAATTAAACAATATACTTTTATATAACCTGTGAGTCATAGAGAAAACAAAACAAAAAAAGAAAATATTTTAAATTCAGTGAAATTGAAAATAAAATATATAAAAATTTGTGGCACATACTCAAAGCAGTGCCTAATTGGAGATGTAGCATAAATATTGTATTAGAAAACAATAAATATCTCTATCAATGATCTAATCTTTCATCTTATGAAAGTAGAAATGAAATGCAAACTAAATGCAAAGCAAGCATAAGGAAAAAATAACAAAGATAAGCAAAAGAATCAATGGAATACGAAATAAAAAAAAAATTCAGCTAATCAATGAAAGAAAAGTAGGTTCTAATAGGAGCAATAATGTTTATATACTTGTAGCCAAACTGGAAAAAAGAGAAGGCTAAACAAACATTATCAGGAATGAAAGTATGATATCACTACTGACATTAAAATTATACTAAGGAAAAATTGTAAAGAATTACACTTTAAGAAATCTGACAACTTTGATAAAATGGATAAATTACTTAGAAAGCACAAATGACCAAAGCCTATTCAAGAAAAAAATAGATAATGTGAAGAGCTCTTTATCAATTAAATAAACTAAATTTGCAGCTAAAAATCATTTCAAGAAAGAAAATACAGGACTGGTGGCTTCACTATGATGTTTTTCACACAGTTATAGAAAAATTAGTAAAAATTATATGTAAACTCTTCTAGAAAATAAGAGATAAACTATTTTCAACTTGTTTTATAAGATAAGCAAAATTAGAAAGACATATAACTAAAAAAGAAAACTATAGAAAAACACCCTTTATGAAATAGCCATAAAATTTCTCAACAAAATATTGGCAAATAGAATCCAACATTGTTCAAAATTGATAATACATGATAAACAAGTACTTTGGGAATGCAAAGTTGTTGCCAAAGTAATAAAAAAAAATCCATCAATATAGTTCACCATAGCAACAGCTAAAAAAAAACAAAAAAAAAGAAATGTATCTTAAGAGATGGAAAAAAAAAATCTCTATTAAGACTCAGTGAAGCATTAGAGAGAAACATATACTTCTGACCACAATGACTATCAAGTTCAAAAGAAGTGTCAGAGTTCTAGAAGTCTGTTTCTGAAATTATTTTTATAAGGATGACTATTTCCACGGTTATAGGTAGACCATGCCCATCATGTTGCACAACTAAGTGGCACCACTCACATGATAGTCTGTGATTGGTGCTTATGGAGTTGAACAGCCACAAGTGGTGGCCCAGGGAATGTCATGGGAAAAGTGAGAATTTGCTCCAAGAGATAAGGTGAATAAAACTTCATGACCGTCATATAGGGATGATGAAGAATATATTCAATTATATCCTAGAAAGACATTTTTAAAAATAAAGATTATATCTTCTAATTGAAAGGTACCTTAAGATCCACAAGAAAGGAATATATTGATAATATTTTTTAATTTTAGGAATAGAGAGCTATATAGTCATGCAGATAGAAAAATGGAATGATGTATAAGAAAGAACAATCAGTTGACTTGGACATCGACATAGTAATATTTAATGCCAGAAGAAAATGCAGATTTCCGAAATACGAAAACTATATCTTATACATATGCAAAGGAACTTCAAGTTTAGTCAAAAGAAAACTATTCTAGGTGTTGATGGCAAAGAGCCTAAATTCTGTAAAATAATTTAAAGGGGTTTATTCTGAGTCAAGTATGCACGAACATGGTACAGAGAACCATGCCCAAGACACCTTGAGCAAGTGGTATTGCTGTGGTTGGGTTACAATTTGATTTTATACATTTTAGGGAGACAGATATTATACATAAAGTCATAAATCAATACATGGAAGGTGTATATTGGTTTGTCCGGAAAAGCCAGAACATCTTGAAGGGGGGCATTACGGATTATAAGTGGGTTTAAAGATTCTTTGATTTGTTAAATGAAGTTTTCCCTATAGGCTTGGAATATTTTAAGTTAAGACAAGGAAGTTGGTTAATCAGAAACAAACCACCAGACTGATATCAGACATATACCCAGACTCAAGTAATGTTAAGTAAATTGATGACCTATATAAGCTTTGTCTTATATAGCCTTAGGCCTGTGAATGAGTTACAAAGGATATCTAGAAGAAGGGAGGGGGCATGAAGAGGCATGTCTGACCTCCCTTCTCATGGCCAGCAACTCAGCTTTAGGATACTTCTGGGGTCCCCTTGGCCAAGAGGGGGTCCATTCAGTCAACTGGGGGGCTCTTTGAAGAAATGCCAGATTCCAGGGCTGAAGAAGGAAAAGTTCAAGATGAGCCTGGATGATCTCATGCCAGAAAGTAAGGCAGTGCTCAAAGAATCCAGGGGTTAGGGCAAAAAGACACTGGAGCCATCCTGAAAGAACTTCCACTGGAAAAATCTGGGCAATAAAATAAGTAATAAGAGTAGTAGATTATAAACTGTTGAATAAAATAAAAATCAATGAGCCCATAGTGATGTAATCAGCTTTGCAAAAGACCCCTTTCCTAAGTTATTTTTTGTTCTCTCAGACTTTACCAGTCAACCTTAACAACCAGACTTAACTAGCCTCTCCTTAGGACTCACCATCCATCACTAACAGCTGATTCTTAAATCAGACCACCTGAAGACCCTATGACTTCAAACCCCACACCACCTGACCTGCATTCCACAGCCCACTATGAAAGCCCTTAAGTCGGGCAGGGAGACGGATTTCAGGTTATTTCTTCCAGCAGACATCTTTCGCATTAAAATTCCCTTCTTCCTTGGTCAACTTCATCTCAATTATTGGCTTTTTGTGTGGTGAATGACAGAACCTAGGCTGAACCCCTTTGTGGGTTTGGTAATACTGATATAAAAAAAAAATAAATGAATAAAGAAATTAATGGAGGAAAAGCAAAACACTCTTCTTTATAATAGAATGCCAGCACATAAATATAGGAAAAATAGTGGAATTTCAAATTCATCAATTGATGCTAAAATTTGTGGCTGGAAATTTAATGAGAATAAGATATTTACCTTATATCAAAGCATCTTTCCACATATTGTGAGTATGGAGACATCACTGTAACTAGGTGGTCAAAGCTAACATAGCCAATATTGGGATGAGATGTCATGTGCCTCCCAATGTGATACATTGTGAAGGGTAGCATGTCTCTTCAGTACTACTCATGCCACAATTTGAATCTAATTATGAGGAAAACTCAGACAATTCTAAACAGAAATATTCTTCCAAAAAGAAAAAACAACAAAAAACAAAAACAAAAGCACTATATTATTTAAAACAGTTAAGGTCAAGGAACTAAACAAAGCTGAGTAATTGTTCCAGATGTAGAAAGAACTAAGAGACAATTAGATCCACAGGTCATGGATTGCATCCTGGACCAGGAAAAAAAAAAATCAATCTATAAACATTATTGTGATAATCAAAATTCTCTGTTCTCAGCATTCTGTCTGACACCTGAAAGAAGGGGAGTATCTCTTTCTCAGCATAAGAGGAGGAGGAAGACTAAGAGGGTTTAAAAAAAAAAACATAAAAAATGCTAAAGAAAGTGAATGTGTTAATGTGAAAAGAACAAGAATTAGGCTGCCTAATTTTGAATGTTTCAACTTTAAATTTTAGCAATATATCTCAAGAATCAATCAGCTTTCCTTGCTTCCTCTCTCCCTCCCTATCTTCTTTCCTCCCTTGCTTCCTTTCATAAACATTTATTATACTCCTACAATTTTGTAGGCACTGGGTATACAAAATCTTGAAACTTCATTAATTCCTCATCTATAAAACTGCATTAAATGAATATGTCTTCATGTTTTACGCAGGTAAAATTAGAGGGGAAAATATGTGTGTTCTGATAATTATGTTCCCTGTATTTAGGGACTTATCAGTCAATGACATGGCCATGATTATTCAACAAATGTTAATTCTCTCCCTAGGCCTTCCAATGCAGTATATTATGTGGGGTTTACTTTGATAAGTACAATTCTCTAGGCAATTATTCTTTGCACTGGGTCATTCATAGTTCAAACAGTTTTTACAACAGCCTAGAAATATCAAAGCTCTGAAACAAGTGACCCTATTTCAGTTTAAACCTTAAAATATAAATTGTTTAAAGGCACAAGTATCATCTTCTGCAAATAACAGAGCTCCAAATGCTTGATCAACAAACAACTCTACTATTTTGTTCCTATTTATTTTTATGCATTCACTATATACTGTGGTGTCAGTCATCTTAGGTTTGGCAATGATTCTCAGAAAGATTTCGGTATCTTAAATTTGCAGAACATAGATATTTAAAGGCATCTAGCTACCCATACTAAAATACAAGCAACCAAGCATGACTAACAGAACACTTTCATTAAACCTGCTGCCAACAAATCTTTCCCCACCAAAAATTTCCTTACTCTTCTCTACATAATGGATTTTAATCCCTACACGAAATCAGAAATATTTCATACTAATGTTTTCCAGAAGGCAGTCAAAAGCAATCTGAAAGAAATGCCTAAATAGATTTGACTATGAAATTTAGGCTTATTCCAGGCATGAGAGCCTGGACTTAAAATGAGACTGATCAATATGCTTATTACACCGAAAAGAAAAAAGTCAACTGATTATATGCAGTTTGGATTCTTACATACTCTCTTCCATGGAAACCAATTCTTTATGTTGTGGGGAAAAAATGAGTTTAAAGAGATCACTATCAAGATTTACTTCATTCAAATGTTGTTTCCCTCAAATATGTCATCCCATTTTCTTTGTACTCAGGTAGTCATTATTAACCAAACTCTTAATGTGGAATGTAAGTCTGATAATCTGAGTTTTCTTAACTTCATATTCGTGTTCGTGTTAGCTCCCTAGGGCTGCCATAATAAAGTACTATAAAACGAGTGGCTTAAAATAACAGAAATTTACTCTCCTACAGTTCGGAGGCTAGAAATCTAGAATCAAGGTGTAAGAAATACTGTATTTCTTATGAGAGTCTAAGCAAAATCCTTCTTTGTCTCTCCCTAGTTTCTGGGAGTAGCAGCAATTCTTGCCATTCTTTGGCTTGCAGGGGTGTGACTCCAGTATCTTCACTCCCTTCACATGGTGTTCTACCTGTGTGTCTGTTTCTGTTTTCCTTATTTTCTCTTGTTCAATATGAGGGCAGCAGTCACATTGCATTAGGACCCACCCTAATCCAGTATAGCCTCATCTTCACAGGATTATATGTGCAAAGACCCTATTTCTAAATAAGGTCACATTTACAGGTGCCAGGGTTTACAACTTCAACACATCTTTTTGGTGGGTACAAGTCAACGTACAGCAATATTGTCAACCTAATTTTTTTTTTTTTTTAATGAAAGCCCAATGTTGAAAATCAGGTAATTACAATGGGTTAAGTCTCCAGGAAAGATAAGGTGCAACTCCAAAATTTTGTGCAAATGGCATTTCATAAAGTAATTCCAACTGCTTTCCTGTGTATTTTAACATATACATGATATTTGATCATGTGCCATCCATCAGAACACTCTTAGCTTCGCCAAGGCTGTTCAGTTTACTATTTTGGTTTACTATATTCACTTTACTATTTACTAGAGAACTCAGAACTACAAAGCCGTTCACTAGGTCTCTGTTCAAAAAAGAGCTGCTGGTAGCTGCTTCCTGGTTTTGTTGATGTTGATTCCACTTAGGAAGTATTCTTCTTTTTTCTTTTTCTCAGGAGTTTGAATGTAAGAATTTTACTCTGATGAAAATTCCCTTTGAGATGTGATAAACTAGAAATATTTCTAGGGCTATATTACAACATGAGCCTGTACTGGAGTTGTTTTTCTCTAGCTCCTTTTAACCAGTGTGTAAGTAATAGGGAAGATACTAAACTCTCGAAGACTTGCTTCCTTTCTGTGAGATAATAATTAATGTCTTTTAATCTATCATTCCTTTATCAAGTGTTGCTCTTGCCTATTTTCCTAATTTAATTTTCTTGGTAATAGTTATTGGAGAACTTTTATTAAAATATGTATAAGTATCTCATCAAAGTACGGATAATTCACATGATGGCCTTAGGATGTTTTAGTGAGCTTCATTTTTTAATATTATTTTTCAATATTTCTTCTATTTAACATGAAAGTGTTAAGTGTTTAAATGGTGCTTAGACTTATTACTCTATCGGGTGTGGGTATGCACAAATCATCATATATGCACGATAATAGGTGTGTCTGAATTTTTAGAAGAGACATTAGAAGATACAATTTTATTTTAGCAGAGCACAAAAACAAAAGATTCAGGTAGATTTATTAATGGCTCAGAGTGTTCAGGCAAGATCTGATCAGAAATCTTTAGACTGAGAAAAATGTTCTCACTCATTGTTAGACTAGGCTACACAAGGAGAATTTTCTTTGCACGCTGACCTTACACAATTTTTAATACACTGTATATAACAGAACCATCAGTCAATTGTACTGTGGAGAGTTGAAATTTGAATGACTTGGAAAGCTTTTATGAACTCACCTAATCCAAACACTAGTTTATGTTTTGTTGTGTCCCAGCTTTTCATGATGAAGATGAAACCTAGAATAGAGCCATGCCACAGAGCAAGTTAGTGCAGAGACAAGAATGGAAATCAGATATTTTGATGCCCATTTCAGGCACTTCTGGACTCTGTCATCCTCTTTGAATTGTATAATGTCTTAAATAATACTATTTGTCTATGCCTTCTGCATCTGCTTAGATGTCTCTCTGGTAACATTTGGCCAAACAGAATTATTTTAATGCATTTTGGTTTTTCATTTTGAAATGTACTCATAAATTGCTGGCTTCTTTTTTTCTTTTATTTTTTTGGAATGTGAGGTTTTATTACATGCTAGCTAATCTCCAAAGAATGTATCTTTGATGGCAAAACAGCAAATTCCATTATTCTAGAAATGATGATTCTTTTGGTTTGCATTATACCCATGAAAACTTTCCCTCATAGCCATGCCTTGAATTAAAAACATTGTTCTTATTGAAACACAAATTTAAAACATGATAAAAATATTAAAGGAGCTAACTCCATGCTGGAGAACTACTTATTTGTGGCATTAAATTACCTTTCTGGATTTACTTGTTTTGCAGGTGCAGAGAAAGGAAAATATCCATATAAATAAATTTTCAGATGAAGGAGATCTGTCTCTTAAGTATTTGTTTCAATTTTTACACTTAACACGACCAGTGTTACCAGTATTAGGATTTTTTTTTAATTTCAGGATATTATGAGGGTACAAACATTTTGGTTACATGTTATGACTTTGCCACAACCAAGCCATGATTTGACACATACACTTTCCCCCTTATAACAATCACCACGTCTATTAGTTGTGAGTTTACTCACCCCCAACTCCCCAACCCCCAATGAATATTACTACTGTATGGGCACCTTAGTGTTGATCAGTCAGTGCCAATTTGATGGTGAGTACATGTGGTGCCTATTCTTCCATTCCTGTGATACCTCACTTCAGAAGATGGGCTCAAGCTCTATCCACAAAAATATAAAAGGTGCTAGATCACCATCCTTTTTGGTAATTGGGTAGTATTACATTGTATACGTATACCATATTTTATTAATCCACTCATGAATTGACAGTCACTTGGGTTGTTTCCACATCCTTGCAATAGTGAATTGTGCTGCCATAAACATTCAAGTGCAGATGTCTTTATTATAGAATGTCTTTTTTTCCCTCTGGGTAGACGCCTAATAGTGCTATTGCTAGATCAAATGGTATTCTATTTTTAGCTCTTTGAGATATCTCCAAATTCTTTTTCACAGAGGTTGTACTAATTTGCAGTCCCACCAGCAGTGTAAGAGTGTTCCTAGGTCTCCACATCCTCACCAGCATTTGTTGTTTGGGGATTTTTTGATAGAAGCCAATCTTACTGGGGCTAGATGATATCTCATTGTGGTTTTGATTTGCATTTCCCTAATAATTAAAGATGTTGAGTGTTTTTTATATGTTTGCTGGCCTTTATTCTGTTTTCTTTTGAAAAGTTTCTGTTCATGTCTTTTGCCCATTTCTTGATGGGGTTGTTTGATTTTTTTCTTGTTGATTTTTTTTGAGGTCTAGATAGATTCTTGTTGTCAGCCCTTTATCAGAAGTGTTGAAGGCAAATATTTTCTCCCACTTGGTAGCTGTCTATTCACTTTAATGATAGGTTTTTTTGGCTGTGCAAAAGCTATTTATTTTTATTGCTGCTGTGATTGCTTTGGGGGTCTTCCTCAAAAATTTTTTGCCTGGGACAATGTCTGAAAGTCTTCCCTATGTTTTCTTCTAGGATTCTTAAGGTTTCATGCCTTAGGTTTAAGTCTGTTATCCATCATGAATTGATTATTGTGAGGGGTGAGAGGTGGAGATACAGTTTTAATGTTCTGCATGTAGTTATCCAGTTTTCCCAGCACCATTTATTGAAAAGTGATTCTTTTCCCCAGTGTATATTTTTGTCTGCTTTGTCAAAGATTAGCTGATAATATGCAGATGGTTTCATCTCTGGAATCTCAGTCCTGTTCCAAAGGTCTATATCTCTGTTGTTGTGCATGTACCATGATGTTTTAGTTACTATAGCCTTGTTGTACAGCTTAAAGTCTGGTAGACTGATACCTCCCAGTTTTTTCTTTTTGCTTAAGATTGCTTTGACTATATAAGGTCTTTTCTGGTTCTGTACAAAGCATAGAATTGTTTTTTCTAGATTTATAAAGAATGATGATGGTACTTTGATAGGGATTGCATTAATTATGTAGGAAGGCTTTTGTTATATTCCATGGATTTGGATAACTTGTGTCCCCATTCTCATTTAGTTTGAAGAATCTTTTGATTTCCCTATATATTTCCTCCTTGACCCAATAGTTATTCAACAATAGATTGTTTAATTTCTATGAGTTTGTGAAGTGGTGAATATTTCTGTTGCAATTGAACTTCAATTTTATACCACTGTGATCTGAGAAGATACACGCTATAATTTATATATATTTTTAAATTTGTTGAGGTCTAATTTGTGGCCTAGCATGTAATCAATTTTGGAGAAAGTTCCATGAGCTGATGAGAAGAATGTATATTCGGGTTTATTTGGGTTGAATGTTCCATAGGTGTCTGTTAGACCCTTTTGTTCTAGAGTCTGTTTAAGCCCATGATTTCTTTGCTTATTTTATGTTTAGAATATCTGTCCAGTTCAGTCGGTGGGGTGGTGAAATTCTCAGCTGCTCTGGTGTCATTGTTTATTATGCTATGTAGATCGGCCCAGGTTTGTTTTATGTATCCAGTAGCTCCTGAATTCGGTGCATAAATATAAGAATTGTTAAGTCTTCTTGTTGGATCTTCCCTTTTACCATTATATAGTGGGCATCTTTGTCCTTTCTTACTTTTGCTATTTTAAAGCTTAAGCTATCTGACATAAACATAGCTACCCCTACTTTCTGTCAATTGGTGCAATTGCTTAGGACTCTGGCCAGGATTTTCCTCCCTAGTACACAAGCCCCAAAGCTGGCATTGGCCTGGTTGCCAAGGGTGAGCCCTAGTGTTATGTTCTTATCAGATGATCAAAACCCACCGACTGGACCTAATCCACAGTCTGCTCCGTTTTGCTCAGTTCCAAGGTCCCACAGATTCACACCAGTTGCACAGAGAATGTGACTTTTCTCCCTTCTCCCTGGCTCCAAGG
This sequence comes from Microcebus murinus, assembly GCF_040939455.1. Taxonomy (NCBI): domain Eukaryota; kingdom Metazoa; phylum Chordata; class Mammalia; order Primates; family Cheirogaleidae; genus Microcebus; species Microcebus murinus. The sequence continues at coordinate 85,000,712 of NC_134107.1, forward strand.
GTGGAGTCTGCCCTGCCTGGCTGAGGGAGGGGCATTGCCTGAGACTGCTGCATGTCCCACCCTAAAAAATATTTTCTGTTTTCTTCTCTTCTCCAAGGGTGGGATCTGCCCTGTAGGAGGGAATTTCAAGCCACCAGGATAGGGGAGCAGTGGTGCCTGAGATCCTGTGTGTCTCAGCCCAGGAAACAGCTTCTCTCCTTATTACGCATCTCCAAGCATGGCGTTTGTGCAGTTGGCACCAAACACAAATGGCCAGGCAGGGGGTGGAGGGTTGCCCAAGCCAGCTGTGGGTCTCAGCCCAGAAAGCGGCTTCTCTCCTTACTCTGCACCTCTAAGGGTGGGGTTTGTCCTGCGTCCGTGAAAAGTCAAGTGGCAGGGTTGTGGGAGGAACATTCAGAAAACGGCTTTTCTCCTTATTCACTCCTCCAAGGGTAGGGGCATTGCCAGAGCCCGTTGTCTGAGCTTGCCCTGCTGGGCTTGAGAAGGGGAGGTGCTCAGATCTGCAACACACCACAGTATTTCTAGGCTATGGACCCCCCAAATGGCGGCTGCCCATCCACAGTGAGCTTGCACTGGAGGTGACTGCACAAGTGGCAGTGGTTGCTGGGTTTGGCTGACTTCAGGAGCTTCCCTGCTTAGGAGGATATAGAGGTGGGTGGAGGAAGAATCGTCCTCTTGTGGGTCAGATCACACTGCCCTCACTGGCTGATGGGTGCAGCCTTCCCATGCTCGATTCCCTATTGTCTGTCTCTCCCTCTCCAGACTTTGTGGTCGATTCTCCAATTCACTTTTTATGTTTTTCCAGCACTGCTTGTCCCGCATTGCTTCTCTGCAGATTCATGATGCTGTTCTTGTGGGAGAGTGATCCACTCGTGTGTAGCTGTCCGCATTCTCCACATGCTACTTTGGGAGCAGAGAGCCAGGAGGTCACCACTGATCTTCCATTTTCCTGACCCCCCCAGTATTAGGATTTAATAAGGTACACAGACATAACAGATGCTTCTATATGTTTAACAAGAATGTGTGATGCTGTTCGATCAAATCCAGATGTGTTCATATAGCTTGCAGTGAAATTTGAAGTTGCCAACTCTATACAGCCTTTTAGACCAAAGAAGTAAAGATAGTGTTCAAATGTCCTTTTCCAAAAATCTACCAGATTCCTAGACAATTACAAATATTCATAGGAACCAAAATGAATCATAAAGTGATAAAAATTTCTGTGAGTAATTTGGGGAATATAGACAAAGAGTTAATGTGTCTTATACAGTTATTTAAGGACCTAAATACACACACACACACACACACACACACACACACACACACACACTTCTTAGAAAGGGCACAATACAGTGAGGTAAAGAGATTACATTTTCTAGAGGTGAAACTATGTACAAAGAGGAAGACAGTGTTCATAGAATTGAATGATTAGAGGTGGTGCCTATGTAAAGACTTAGAGTAGAGATTGGCAACCTTTTTCTGGATAGGTGCAGAAAACAAATATTTTAAACTTTGCAATCTCTTTAAAAAATGATTCACTCACCAGTATAGTGTGGAAACAGCCACAGATAATACATAAACAAATGAGCATGACAGTATTTCAATAACATTTTATTTAAGGAAAATCACTCAGTGAGCCATATTCAGCCCAGGGGCTATAGTTTGCTGACCCAGCCCTCATACGGAAAATATTAATAGTAGAAAGCCCACAGAACCAGAACTCCAAGTCAGAAAATACATTTCAGTAGTATTTTACTCTTCTGTTGTTTTTTTGTCTTTATTTTTTGTTTCCTTGTGTGTGTTCTTTGGCCAGGCATCATGTTTTCTTTCTGAACCTCTCTTCTTAACTCATGGCGATGTAATCAGTAGGGGACAGGATTGCTGTAAAGATAACGGGAGAGAACATCCTGGTAATAAGACACATAATTTTAAAAATTCTATCCCATCACACACCCCACTGGGATGACAGTAAATGAAAAGGAAAAGTATAAATTCACAAGTTCAAATGGTAAAAGAGATGATGCCATAGACAAGACACAGCAACAAAAGTTTGAATTTAGAAAGCTGACATAGATATGAAACAGTTGACTGAGTTAAGAAAGCTGAAAATTAACATCTGCAGGAGGAAAACTAACAAGAATTAAGTTAACTTGTCCTTTCCCAAAACTTCAGAAAGATTTGGGGATGAATGATAGTATATTCCAAGGTGAGAATGCGGGATGATGCTAAACACACAAAAAAATTGTAATGTGAGGTATTTAAACTGCCAGATCCCACAACCAGCCAGAAGAGCATCCTTTTTCTATCTATCCTTTATGCTACCAGAGGAGGGATTCTTTTTATATATATCGATGCAATAGGTTTCGAGCTTAAGGATACTAGGCAGACTGAAGATGGGTATTTGGTCTTGCTAAATATAAAAAGGCTTAAGAATACATGTATTCTGAATAGTGATCACCTCACAGACTTATTCCTGAAATTCACCAGAATGCTGATAACATTCAAGTTTATGTAAGTTTCTTATAGAAACTGACCCATCTAAGAGAAAAAAGTTTTCACACATTGATGTAAGTTCATATACTCACCTTATCTCCATTGCAACAAACACAAACTACCTATGAAGCTACCACTCATCTTTTTAGTGTCTCACATTAAAAATGAATAGTTAAAATTACCAAATATTTGAAAATCAACTCTAACATGAATGACTAAGACCAAAATAAATAGACTAATGAAATTTAAAGAAATAGAGACCATGTAAAGTCTAGGTTGGGGGGGAAGCTTTGTTAAGTAACCAACTTAGAGACTTATTAGACTTATTACCCCTAGAGGAACTCCAGTTTTAAAGTAGAAATTAGAGATTTTGTTGTTGTTGTTTGGTGATCTAGCCAGACAGGTAATAAAGGTAAGTAGACTGTTTTGCAGACCATGGTAACCTTGAAGGTTGATATGATTGTAATCACACTTCTATACATACTTCTCTTGATGCCATTTCTTGTATTAATAGACAAAGGATCCAAATAGGGCTGAATGATTAATGTTCTTTTTAACACAGAGAATGAAGCAGAACTTTCTCAGGAGCTACAGAGGAATTAAAATTATCTGAATAGCAATTTATTCACTTACTCATTCAACAAAAATATATTGGGTATCAACTATGTGTCAAGTACACTGCTAGCCACTAGCAAGACAATATATAATACATACAATTTTTATAAATCTTATGCAAACCTGGAATTTTATTGCTAGGATGAATAATATTGACATAAGTTGAAATATAGAAGAATATAAAAGACACATACTTGAAAACCAACTAATGGATGAAAAAAAAATAAATGACACATAGTAACTGTGTGTAACATAAGTGTTATATTTAAATATTTACATTATGCATGCAACTTCCCTTCCATCCTCATTAGAGTCAATCAGTAGAGCTGAAGACAGAAACCTCATCTTCTCTGCCTTGGGGACACATAGGCCTTTTTCCAGGAGAGGATGATCCCACCATCTCCAATTGTGACCCTCTTGTGGCCCTCAGTACTTTTCTCCATAAGAAACTTCCACCTCATAGGGAATGCAGACATTCAACAATTATTATGTGGATTATGTAAACCAAATGAAACATTTTCAAAAACTTCTAAAAATATCTTTACAGTAGATAAAAATAAAATGCTATAATAGTGTTTTCAGCCCTGCCTACAGCCAGAAAGATTTCACTGATAGTTTTTGTAGCCCTTCCTTACACACTGATGACTCTACATCTGAGTCATCCTTTAAATCTGTTTGCTCTTCTCTATTTCTGTTGCTTCAATCCCATTTCATACTGCCCTCTCACATGAATTACCACAATAGCCTCCTAACTAACTTTCCACTTCTAGTCTTTCGGTGCCGCTTTCATTGACTAAGATGAATTGCCTGACAACTAGAGAAAATACCAAGAATGATAAATTTTGATCATGTCATTTCACTACTAAAAAATGTTGACTATTGAAAGAAATATATATTCTCAGGCTTCCTTCAAACTCTAGCATCATGATATCAGCTCTGTCCAGTCCCTCACTACTCCTCCCTTCACCATATCCTCTGTTGCAACTACTATAAACTACTCAGTGTTTATCAAACACACTGAACTCTCCTTACCACTCTTAATAGCCATCTCTTTACTTAGGATTTTCCTAACCTTACTGTGGCTGATTGTATTCCCCAAAGATGGCCTCGACATCCCTTGTGCTTTTCTGCAATGTGTCCTTTAAACTTCTCCATCAAGCAGTGAAGTCTGTTTTAGCACCCCCTTCATTATGGCTAAAATTTTTATAGCTTTAAATGACAGAAGTGACTCTGTGATAATTCCAGGCATAGCCCTTACTTGGTGTGACAACATCTACTTTCTGCCTTTTGTTAGCCAGCCCCTGTGTAAGAAATGTAGTTGCCTTGGGATCCCCATGCTAGAAAAAGGAACTGGAAGATGAAGAGCTATGTGGAGGGAAGGGGTTGGAAGAGGGGAGAGAGAGAGAGAGAGAGAGAGAGACAGAGAGAGAGAGAGAGAAAGAGGTACACCATGGACCAATGAAGTACCAGACATGTGAGTGAAGAGGTCATTGTAGAAGTAGATGGATCCTCATAGCCCAGGTATCCCAGCTGATGACCTGATGATGGATCAGAGACAACCACTGAGTTGAGCCCTTTTGAACTCTTGACCCACAGATTATGAGAAAATGGTTGATTTAAGCTACAAAGTTTTAGGGTACTTTGCCATGCAGTAATAGATAATAATTTAAAAAAAAATATCAAACTTTACTTTTTACCAAACATGTTTTTACCTAAGGCATCAATAATGACCTAACCTAAAAATCAAATATCTTCCTGTTCCCCACTCACTAAACTTCTGTGCAGCCTTTTTCACTGTCCAATTTCCTTTTTGTAAATATTATCCTGGGAGAGTTTGTATCTCTAGTCTATTGGTTCTCATCCTCTGTTGCCATGCCTCTCAACACTGCTTGATTTCTCAATATTGATTTACTAGCAGAATTCTCTTTTGATAGTCCACTGATCTTGTCATTATGCAGCCATGGCACAAACCTCATGAGATCAACTCATAAAATGATGCAGTCAAAAAATACATTGTTACATTTAAAATTAGAGAGTTCTCCCCTCATTTTTATTTAAAAAATATCATGAATATTACCATTTGTCTTGAACCAATTTTTCTCATTGATATCCTTGTTTTTGAAAAAGTACATAATTTACATAACAAGTATAAATATTTTCTCCCATTCCACTCAAACTATTTTTATCTTAATTGGGAAAGTATAATCCATAAATGCTTTTTCCCTCCTGATTTAGCATTGACACCAAAGAAAAAATAGAAAAGAAAAAGTTGCACATCTTTTCTATGTATCCTGATATTCATTTCTAAATTCTAAGGGATTTCTTATATGTTGACATTATCAGATTTTATATCTCTAATTTTATACATGGATAGTTTATTTCATATTATATTTGAAAAAGTCTCTTAGGCAATTTGTTTAACTTTCTGTAGAAATAATAGATGCTCTCCCTTTTATGACTCTATATGTTCTCTCTCAACTGTTAGCATAGCTTTTATTAAGGGATTATTAAAAGTAGGCACTTTGGAAGCAAGATTGCCTGAACTCACATCTTTTCTTTGCCACTTGATTGCTTGATGACTTTGGTAAAGTTGCTTAATCTTTTCCTTATAGACCACAAGCTCAACATTATGGAAAAATAAGTTTATTCATCTGATACAAAACTGATATTCCATAAATATCTGTGAAATGAATGAAGTTATTAATACTTTAACACTCTTCCTGAATGCTATTACCTTCATAAAAATTCCCCTCATATCTCTAGAAACTACTCCATTTCGTGTGTGTGTGTGTGTGTGTGTGTGTGTGTGTGTATGAAAGAGAGAGAGAATTGTGAAACACTTTAGCTTAATATCCATGAAATTAGAATAAGGGAGTGACTGCTAAAAGCAATGTCCAAGTAGTTTTTAAAATTGAAGAAAGTTATTATCTCACAGATCCAGGAAGCTTATTGAAGCCCAAACACTAGAAATATCAAGTCAGAGAACAAAAACAATTATTACAGCAGAATTTTCATAAGAAACAATGAAAAAAAGAGACTAGACAAAATTGTTTAAAGTATTAAAAAAAAACCCCTGCCAACCTAGACACATATATTCAGCAAACATATATTTCAGAAATAAAGGTAATAATTGTTAAAGAATGTCTTCTGGCAAAAAGAATATAATAGCAGATAGAACATATTTCTACACATATAAATGAGGAGCAAAGGAAATAGTAAATACATGGGTAAATATACAAGATTTTTTCTTAATAAGTCCATTTAAAATATATTTAGTGTTATGAAAATATACAAATAAAATATATAACAACAGTACAAAGTTCATGAGTAGACAAAACAAAATATACTTAGTAAGGTTCTTACATTGTATGTAAAGTGTCATAATATCTCTTGAAATTAAAATCTGATGTTAGGGTATAAAAAACCCTAAAGCAACCACTAAAATAATAAATAAGTATGGCTTATAAGCAAAAAATATATGGATATGCAATTAATACTCAATTAGTCTAGCAGAACACAAAACTGAGTAAGTGAGAATAAAACAAAAATGATAGGGCAAATAGAAGATAAATACAAAGATAATGATCTTGAAGCCACACATATCAAGAGTAGCATTAGATGTGATTGGTCAAAATCCCCCAATTAAAAGATAAAGTTAGAAGTTTTCAGATGAGGTTAAAACAAACAAAATAGACTCAGCCATCTGCTGATTACAGGAATCATACTTCAAATATAAAGACATAAATAGCTTCAAGGTAAAATAATGGAAAAAGTATACTACACTAGCACTAATTCAAAATATTCTAGAAGGGCTCCATTAACATCAGATAAGTAGATTTTAAAGCAATGAATATTGCCAGAAATAAAGATAGTCATTTTTGAATGATAAAGGCATCAATTTACAAGAACAACATAACAATTCTGATTGTGTGCCTTATGACTGTATTTTAAAATTTATAAAGCAAAAACTGATATAAGTAATAGATCAGGTGAGCAAATCTCAAATAATAGTGAAAAATCCAGTATCTATTTTTTATCTAATTGATAGGAGCAGTGGACAGAAAATCAATATAGTATGTATGTATGTCTGAACAACACCATCAACCAAGTTGACCTAACTGATGATATTATTGAACCTACCACTCAAGAACAGAAAATATATTCTTTTCAAGGGTACAGGGCACATTTACAAAGATATATAATTAATTCTCTGTGCCATAAAATAAATCACAATATAGTTAAAGTGATTCAATGGATGCAAAATATTTCTCTGTCTATAATCAAATTAGAAATCCATAATATAAAGATATTAGGAAATATCCCAAATAATTAGAAATTAGCACACTTCTAAATATTCCATGCATCAAAGAAGAAATATAAAGGGAAATGTGAAAGTAATTTTAGAAGTGAAAATAAAAATAAAAAATAATTGAAATTTCAGTGATTCTAAAGTAGTAGTTGCTAAAGAAAAATTTATATATAATATTCATAGGCCTTTGTTATTCTCTTTTGCATTATGATATAGTATTGCATGTTATAACTACATATATTTGTCTTATTTATATAGTATAGTGGAAGCTCTTTGAGGATAAGGACTATGTTTTCATTCTTACATTCTTCACAGAATATAATAACAGTATTCATATTAGATTCTGAATGAACATTTATTATATAAATTAATGAAATTTTGATTCATGTTCCATTCATGTTTGATCCATTGTTCTTTATGTTATATAATTGCTTCTAATAAATATATTCAGAGATATTTACAGTTTTCACCTCATTATATAAGCACTTTTTAAAAGTTATTTTATTGGTTCTCTTTGTTTCCTTTTTATTTTATATTATCTTTATTCATTTAAGTATATTGACTATTTGAAATAAGAGCTATTAACAACTATTTTTCTTATACATGTCCCCAAATTTAATATGATATATCATCTCTTACTAGACTATGACTAATGAATAAAATCAATTTAATCCAAGCAAGCAACTTAAACTGATTATATTTCTGTAGTGCTAAATTCATATATACTGCTAAGTAAATGCCAAGTGTAATGGCATGTACGTCCTTTAAGAATTTCCTTAGTTGCATTAAATATAAATTCTATGTTTTCATCTTAGTTTTGTATTTAGCAGCAAATTTTTCATGTGGTCTCAGAGTTCTACATATTCACTCTTTGCTTGGATGCAGTTGCAGACTCTGTTCTCTGCAACTGTTACTCATTAACTAAAATGTGCAGTGGAACATTCTTTCCTTTTCCCCAAATAGTGGTGTTTTGATCATGGCATTCCCTAGAGCATTAGCTAAATGCATATGTATGGACCATATACATTTTCATGAATATAGTCAAATTGATTTAAAAAAATATTCATATAAATTTATTAGCTTGCTCAGAAAGCATTAATTTACCAAATATATGTTAAGTGTATATTGAACTAGAATATACAATAATAATCAGATATAAGGATAAACTATTTCAATGCTTATAAGACATATAATTATTACACATTTATTTTTATAAGTTTGGCATGGTCTATCTGTCCATCTATCTATCTAGCTACTAAGCTAGCTAGCTGATAACTATCAGCTATCTTCCTATCATCTATCTAACTATCTATGAATGTTAAGACATTCCTCAAGAATATACAATTAGGAGGTGGCTGAGCTAGATAAAACACAGGAATTCAGCCTTGTTTGCTGTGATCTTTTCATGACTCTAGCCTTCTCTGAATCTTGAGTCCTGGTAGAAACAGGCTGATTATACTTAGACATTTCATTATTGCTTGTGATATTGCTGAATCAGTAAAACCACTTGAATAGTTATCTCATAACCTTAGAATCTTGGACAAGCTGGACTAATTAGCCCAATCTGTCATTGCTGCACTTTCTTCTCTTTAAAGAACGACATCTATCAGAATTCCAAGCAAAAGCCCTATCAACATTCTTCCTAAATATGAACTTCTGCAATAGCAAGGATAGAATGAATGTATTAAGTGAGCTTCATTCAGTTCTTACTGAATGTTATCACTACACCCATGGTAATAACCCTTGGTCAAACCCTGAGAATTAAACTACTGTATTTTTCACATAATTACTGAGTAGTTATGTTATCCTACATATTTGGAAGTAGTAGGTCAAGATGAAGAGGTTGCCAGAATGTTGAGAATAAACATGAAGACTCTTAACATACACCTGGTGCCTGATTTGGGGCTGGTCATGGACCACATGGCTGGTCATGTGGTGGATATATGACCAGCTACTTTTAAAGAGTTTTCCTGGGCAAGGACATCTTTCACATGTCCCTGCAAATTCACAGCTGAAGAGCAAGAGGTCTTCATGCAGTCCATTCAGAGGGAGGACAAGAAAGCTTCTGAGTGACCTCTCTAGCCTTCATCTATGTATATCCTTTTCCTTCTGTTCTTGCCCTATCATCTTTGCTGTAATAAATCTTAGCCATGAGTATAACTTTGTGTTGAGCTGTGTGAGTCCTTCCCGAAAGTCATCAAAGTAGTGGTTGAAACTGGCAAGGCAGCAATAAAGTTATTTATCATGTGTACATTTTTTAATGTTTTCTTTTCATTTCCTATAAGTGGATAATTTTAACATTTCAAGACATTAGAAAACTAAGCATATTCAAGGTCCATTTCTTTTTGCGCCGTTATTAAGATGCCAACTTTTATAGTGATTAGTACTGTACATCTCTTTAAAAATTGGTTTACTCTTTCCTTAAATTATTCTCTTGTATCCTATAACAACACTTGTTGGTAAGGAGTGAAAACATGCTTAACAAAGCTACTTAGAGTCTATTGATATATATTGATATCTATGAGAAAACATTCATTAAAATATTAATGGGCTAATATCGTATTTTGTATCCTTTCCCAAGGTATATGTAGGAGGAACAGGATGGACCTGGTCAGTCCCTCAATGCAGAGATACTTTCTAGGTGTGTCATTTTGACAAGTACTATAGTAAAAATATCACTACATCATAAAATTATTTTGAAGATTAAACTGGACCATGTGTAAAACACTTTCCAAAATACATCACACATGTGGGCCATCAAGTCAAAATACCCCCTAACATTTACAAATTAAAAAGTCTAATAATTTGTTTTCTGATGCTATAAAAATTTTTAAATTTTAACTTTTTTCTAAATGTTTACTGTCAGTATATAAAAATACAGCTTGGTTTTTGCATGTTAACCTTGCACCCAATGACCTTGCTACATCAATTTATTAGGTCTAGTAGATGTTTATAGATGGCTTAGAATTATTATTTTTTTACATAAAAAACCTTTAATACAATGTAGAATAAAAGTGGTAAGAATCACAACCCTTGATTTGTTTCTGATCTTACTGGGAAAGAGTTCAATATTTCACCATTAAGTAGAATGTTAACTATAGGATTTTCATAGGTTCCCTTTGTCAGCTGAAGAAGTTTCTCTCTATTTCTAGTCTGTGCAAAGTTCTCAGAAATGCACATTGAATTTTGTCAATTGCTTTATATGCCTCTATCGGATGACCATATAGTTTTTCTTCTTTATTCTGTTAATAGGGTAAATTACATTGATTGATTTTTGAGTGTTAAGACAGCTTTTTATTCTTTAGATAAAGCCTGCTCGGCATGATGTATTATCTTTTTCATACATTGCTACTGCAATTTATATGAAACTGCTTTTCTTTAGGCTAGAACTACTTCACAAGTATATTTATTTGCTAAAGATTATATGTTGATTTCAAAGCTTAGAGTGGTAAATCATTATCCCTCATGTCATCTCTTAGTATTATAGCTTCTTTTCTTGTCTTTTTCTGCTTAAAGCCCACTGATTCTTTGTTATGAACACAGATTGATTTCTGCCAGGTAGTTTAAGAACTTACATTCTTTTTGCGTACGTAGAATGCTTTGGTAGCAATTAAAACATCTTACTGGCTCCTTCATTAATTAAAGACTAGAATAAATTTTTGACATATGTACATTTTATAGATTCCTGAGTCATGCCTTTAATCTTTTAGAAGCTATACTTTAATATAGGCGTGTTAAAAACATCCTTAGGAGAGTGAAACTATTATGAAGCTATAATGATGGGCACGTGTCATGATGCATTTGTCCAAATTCATGGAATATGCAGATCCAAGAATGATCCCTAATGTGAACCATTGAGTCTAGCTAATAGGCTGTGTCAATGTAGACACATTGATTGTAACAAATATTTTGCTTTGGTGAGAGGATCTTGGTGGGAGGAAAATCTATAAGGACGGCAGTTATGTGGGAAATCTCTGTTATCTCTTGCTTAATTTTGTTGTGAACCTAAAACTCCTCTAAAAATACAGTATATGAAAAGTAAAAACAAAACAGAACACCTTTAGGTGTGCTTTAAGTTTTTGTTTTTTTAATTCCCTTACAGGTCTTATTTTGGTGCCTTGAAAATAATATATTAATATGTTCAATATATGTTTGATGAAAATCTCATCCAATTTTGGTTAATAATGGACCCAAAGAAATATTACTGTTTTTAATAACCAGAATAAAATCTTACATATTTAGTGAAAACAAGTATTTTAGTGAGCTTTTAAAAAAATTTTTGGTAGTTAAGCATTTTTGTCTTGCCATGTAAACTGACTAAAATGTGTAAATGAAGTGTATATGTCTATTTATACTGTCAGAGGACAAGAAATATTTTGTATTATTAATGAAAAATTTGAAGCACACAAATAGCTATAATCACAATGAAAATAGGAAATACCACTCTTAAATGTTCACACTACTAGATGACATTAGTTATTTTTATAAACTCAAAATCTGTTATTTGCCTGCAATTTCTTTATGCCAACACAAACAATTTCAAAATAAAGTTTTCTACGTATGATATGAATACATTGCTTTTTTCTATACTAAAAAATTATCTAAACCTTGAAAATGTGGAAAAATGACAACATAGTATTATGTTGAAATCATTGGGTTAGATACAAAACCAGTTAATTTCCAAAAAGAAAATACAATTTTGGAGCTATGTATCACACCAGTGAGAAATTATTTGCATCCTTCTTTAAAAAAAATTGGTAACTTAAATTATAACTTTCTAACATTTTAAAATTAAGTTTAAAATCTAATTCCCCCTCTTAAGTCTGGGACTTTGGACGAATGGTGATTTTAACCATGTTGTTAAAATCTAACTTTCTAAATTTTTTAAATTAAGTTTAAAATTTAATTTCCCGTCTCATGTCTAAGACCTTGGGTAAACTGTTTAACCAAGCACATTCCCCTAAATAATGCTTTGCTTTCATGTAGCATTGACAAAGTATTTTGTCATTTTTTTCATTTTCAAGGTTTAGATATTTTTTCTAACATAGATAAAGGCAATGTATACATATTATACTTACATAGACCTACACCCTGAAAATGCATTTAATTGAAATTTTATGGAATGTTCAGAAGAGAAAAACATATTTAGACTTGGCCTTCAGGGATAGTATCATGGGAATTGGCAAGGATGGGAGGTAGTTGAAGAAGAGATCGAAACAAAGGAAAGGTCTGAATTGAAGGCACAAAAGCCAGCAAGTTATGTTTAACAGTTGCAAGGAGTCCGGTTTGTTTACAGCACAGGAAACATGGAAGAGCATTGCAAGCTATAAAGGCTTTTGAGAAAGACAGTTAGAGACAGGATTGTGCCAGGCTAAGAGATTTTAAACTTTCCTTGGTAGTTAATGCTGATCTCTAAAGGTTGTAGAGCCTGTAGAAGTCAGATTAAATCTGCTCTTTAAGAAGAAGGAACTAGAGATGGTGTCTTTTCTAGGATGTCTATTTTAGGAATTGAAAGGCAAAATATGCAAACAGACAATGGCCAGACCTTATATAAAAATAGAACTCTAACCAAGAATTTGCAGCAACCAGCCCAGTGAACAACCAATTATCTGTAGTGACCAGCCCAGGAAACCAGCTTAGGTCAGACTTGGAGTGTAATGGATCCAGGAAGCCAAACAATAACCCTTGTAAAAATTGGCCCCAAATGGCCAGGCCTTGATTAATAACTGACAGCTTTACTCATTTTTGTCCCTACTTCCAACTTAAGACCAACAAGAGAAAGCCAACTATGCACCTCCAATCAATCCCTTAGGATGTCCCACTTCTAGTCAGCCCACCTACACCTTCCCCAGGCTGTATAGCCCACTTACAACAGCCTACACTCAGGGCATGCTTGAAGCCTTCCTTTTTTTTTTTTTTTACTTTCTTTCTTTCTTTCTTTTTTTTTTTTTTACTAAAGCTTCTCTACTACCCTGCCTGCCTTGGAGTCTTTGCCAAAATACAAGCGATGATGGATGTTTTTTTTTTTTGTTATTAGAAACTCTGAATAAATAGCTTTTGCTTGTTCTCATTCAGGTGGTATTTGTTTATTTCCATAAAATATATTACCATTAAAATTCAAGATTCTTTTAAAAATAACAGCTTTATTGAGATAGCATGCATCTATTCACCTCGTATGAATGAGATCTCTCCGTGTGCCAGGCACTGTGTCTGGCAGTGAAGATCCAATAATAAGTAGGCATACTCTTGCCCTCAGAAAGCCTTCACATTATGCAGGATAGAAACAAGTAAACATGTACTGTACACTGTCAAAGACAAAACTGAGCCCAAGTCAAAATTCACACAGGTTGTTTATTCATAAACTTACAACAAGAGAATCCATCTGCTGTCACTTTCATTTCAGCAGAGGTTCAAGGGCGTTAGGAGAGTAAGTTTTACATAGTGAAAAATAAAAAAAATACCAAAACAGCCTGGGGAGCAAGCATTCTATTAAGGTAGGATGTGGAAGCAGAAGAGATTTATTCATATGTATTTGACAGTCCTTGCTTGGTTGACTGGAAGCGGGTAAGCCAGCATTTAGGGACCTTTTCAAAATAAGAAATATTATTCAATGTTAGGGATTGAAGGTTTTCTGTGGCTGGCTGCAACAAGTCTAGTTGATGGGGTGTTTTTGTGCAGTTAGTCTGTCATGCTAGTCCTTAATAGGTTGGGGGTGGAGGGTGCTATGACAGGGACTTTCTCACCACTGTATGTTAGTGCTAAGTTCCTAATAGTTTTATGAGGAGAAATCTGAATTTACAGATGAGATAAGTTTGGTATTTCTGGATTGAATTTACAAAGGAATAAAACTGAAAAAGTGGCCACCCCCTGGATATCTAAAAAACAGAATAATTTTTTTGCATTAAATACAGTTTATGTGTGTGTATGTATGTGTACATGACATATTTTTAAGAACACAGCTAATACATTAAGGCAGGTCTGCAAAATGAGTTTCTATAACCTGAAATTTTGTTTTACTTATATTGGCTAATGCTAAACAATTGAATGTTCGTATCATTATCAACAGCATGCATATTTCTGTTCTCCATAGTCACTATTATTGACACATCCTTTTACACCAGTGTATTTCACATACCCATGTCGCCTTTCCAGGTAACCTTTTTACTTTGATTTTACAAGGGTTGGGGAAATGTAACTAAAACAAAATCTTCTCCCAAGCCAGAAATTCTCTCCACAAAAGGCAGTAGAGAAAGAGAACCCTTTTATTGCTGAACAAGCATTCAACCAGAAGGTGACGCACATCACAGGAAATCAGCTAGGAGATTGCAAAGACAGAAAGGAATCTCTACCCTTTATATAGCCAAGTAGATACAACCCATTACATAAATGTTTTCAAAATGAAGAATAACTAATCCTCAAGTAAGAGGACTTGACAGCACATTTTGTCCCATTGTTCATCCTAACTGTACCTTGTAAGTAGGGTGACCGTCTAAATTAACTTATTGGCTTTATCCAGAGAAAAATCAAAAACGTCATACTTTCATGACAGAAGACAGCTTTACAAACTGGATCAAGGTGCCCACAAAAGTTGGGCTCCTACCCTTCCACAGGAACGGAGAGATAGGGACACTTTTTCTTCCTCCCTCGATGATTGCATTTTAAAAAGAAGGCTCATATTCCTGCGTCCTAAAGTTCACAAAAGGTTTAGTTTTCAAAATAATTTGTATGCATTCCAAAGAGAAGATAGAATACTTATAGTAAGTTTTCTAAAGTAAATGCTCTAAGATAAATGAGGAGCGAGAAATCTCTTCTTTTACATTCAACAGCAAGAATGAAGTCTATTATTTTTAATTTTTACTTATTTTTATACAACGTCCACCTAAATGTGCCCCCCTCCTAAATAGTTTAAGAAGACATTTTAAAAACGGTGGCCTTTAACAATAACAATTGTTGGCATTTGTGTAGTGATTCTAAGACTTCAGTTTTAAGGAATAAGGAAAGCTTTTAAAATGCAGGTTTTGGGGTCCCTAGTTATAGGTACTTATTATAAAGACTTGGTATTCGGTTAAATTATTTTTCTTCTAATCAAACTCTTCCCAGGCTAATCTGAGGCTGCTTATCCCATACCACTCCTTAAGACAGACCACCTAAGGGTATACAACCTCAGTGTAATGATAACCTTGTATAATGGCTTTTGGATTTTTTTAATGGCCTTTGGGTCACCCTTCGACTACTTGTTTATTCAATACAAGTAACAATTTCTAATTATTCTTGGAGCCACCTTTTCCATTTTGGGAAACAAAAGGCATTCCCTGTCCCATAACTGAGTGATTGTTGTGACATCAGTAATTTGAGAGCATCTCCATACACTAGACCCGTACAAAATACACCACAATGATGCGGCCCAAATATATTTTGAATCAGACATTATGTTAAAATTTCATCACTATTATATTTAATGTATAAGCCAAAAGGGAAACTAAAACTAATGAAAATTGACTGTTAACTTTTGAAATATATTTGTGACATATTGCTGTGTTCAACATGTATGCAAGTCCCTGACTTATTTAGTAATCAGTCTTTCAGTTAATTTTCTCTTTATAGCACTAGACCAGACCCCTAAGGCATGGCTAACTATCTTCAGCTTAAGTGCTTCAGGCAATAAGTAGCAAAATCACTAACACAATTATAATGATTAAAGTGTTCATTTAAAAATGGTGATAACTACTTATAATCAGCATAAATGACAATAGCTTTTTAGTTATTTAAATTGTACAGCTGTAGCTTTAGAATTATCATAAACCTGTATTGAGTAATTTGTTAAAATATTTAATGAGATAACAAGTTTAACTAAGCATTATAAATATTTAAGGGAAAGAGATAATACCTTAAGTCATTCTTTCAGAAAAAAAGTAATATTTTCTTTAGAAACATGCTTTTTTCACGTGGTACTGTATTATTAACATCTTGGGGGAAATGCTCTCAATCATTCACTTATTTGTTTCTACCCATTGTGATGATTTATTATGGAACTTAATGGAATAGGAAAAAACTTCTGCAAGGCATGTTTAGTCTATAGAAAAATAATAATTATTATTGACTTTATCAGGACAAAAGCCTGTAATTTAAAGAAAGATGATGCAATTCGTGTAGGTTATCATATTTTTTTGGCCAGCTAAAGTCATTGCCTCTGTTTTATATTCCTAACATCATTCCCCTACTTCCACCATCCCACTAGCAGAAAAAAAAGAGAAGAAACATCCTGTTTTACTTCATTCATGCCTACTTCCTTCAAGCTCTTCAAACTCTTTAGCCAGGTAGCAAATAGTCACTTCTTTCCCCCTAAAAAGGCCAACAACCAGTTGCCGTAGCCCATGCCTATAATCCCAGCCACTTGGGAGGCTGAGGCAGAAGGATCCTTTGAGCCCAGGAATCAGAGGCTGCAGTGTACTAGGATTGCCCTTGTGAATAGACCCTGCACTACAATCTGAGCAACACGGTAAGACCTCCCTGGTCTCTCAAAAAAAGAAAAAAATACCAGAAAACAAACAAACGAAAAACCAAAACCCAATATTTGACCTTTATAACTACTTTCTATCTATCCTAACGTAGACAGTTCAATTCTCTGTTTACTAAAATATCGTTTTCTTTTACTGACACCTTGTCTTTGCTTTTGATTGTCTTGACACGTCTTCCTGGAAGGAGCTCCTGCACTCTTCATCTAGCTCCTCTCTTGCTGCACAGCACCAACCTATTTTTCAAGACCTAGGCCCATGCGATCTATTCCCAGATGCGTTTACATCCACAGCCAGAAAGGATCATGTCTAAACTACCATTACTCCAAGTTTATATCATCTTTTCAAATATCCTTCAAAATATAATTTGCTGCCTACAAAATATAATATAATGCCTATTATGTGCCAGGAAACAGTTAGGCACTCAGGAACCCTGATGAGCAAGGTCAGATCTCATGGAACACAAAGTTTCTACTATTAAAAGTAGTGTTCATAGACTATCATCAATTAGAGGTACCTGTGGTTTTTCTCCCCTCCGACTGTTATGTTAACTCTCTGAAAGTGGGGATGGCGTCTTATATATCTTTGCATCTTTAAAGCACTTAGGACAACACCTGGAATGTAGTAGATAGATGATCAATAAAATGATCTTACTGTGTGGAGAAACATGCTCTATTTCATGTAAGTACTTTTGAAAGTGCAGGTTGGCCCCATCTTATGCTCTTTCTCTTATACGGCTCCTTTTCTATCTTTAGCCTGAACTCATCCTCTATTATCGGGCATTTGTGAGTTATTGTAAAATAACTTGGAGATTTTAAAGAGCGGGAGGGGAGATTCAAAAGGTTGAGGGGAAGCTGGAATTTCGCTAGTTAAGAGGAAGAGATTCCTCACTGCAGCTGAAATAAATTATTTGAAATACAATTCTGAAAACTCCATTATCATATTGACAACTATTTATAGACAATAATTTTTAGGATAAAACCTCATGCAATTAACATACCTCATCAAGACTGGCATAAAATGATACCTGTTGAATTTTTCAATTTCATTTCCTCCATTCCATTTACCTGGCTAATTCCTGCTTAACTTCAGTAGTTCTGTTTTCTGCCACAAATCACACTTCAGTTTTCCTTTCCTTTTGGGAACTATATCTACCAAAAGTTTAGTTCCCAAAAGATATAGTTCCCAAAAGTTTCCTTATAGTTCCCAAAAGAAAACTTTTGGGAACTATATCTCTTCCATTCCTAGCCCTGTAGTTTGTGAGAAATTGTACTTGACTGGCTGAAATCAATTAGCATAGCTAATCTCCTGTTTCCATGAACAGACACTCTTCATTTCCCCCTACACCCTACTCCCAGATCTAGGCAACCACTAATCTATTTTCTGTCTCTATAGTTTGCCTATTCAGTACATTTTATATAGCTGAAACCATCAGTAAGTGTTTTTTTCATGACTGCCTTCTTTCACTTAGTATAATGATTTCAAGTTGCAGCCATATTATCATGTCTATTAGTACGTCATTCCTTCGTATGCCTGGACAAAATACCATTGCATGGATAGATCATATTTTATTCATCCATAGACATTTGGGTTGCTTCCATTATTTGACTATCATGAATAATTATACAATGAACAACAAGATCAAGTTTTTGTGTGGACATATGGTTTCAGTTCTCTTGGGTATGTAGCTAGAAGTAGAATTGCTAGATTGTATGGTAACTCTGGTTAACATTTTGGGGAAACTACCAAACTGTTTTCTAAAGTGTCTGCATCATTTAGTGTCCTACAAATAACATATAAGGGTTTCAAGTTCTCTACATTTCTCTGACTTCTTGCTAATAATTGCTATCATCTTTTTTATGATAGTTTGATAATTTTCTATTTTATACCTAGTGGGTATAAACTAGTATTTTAACATGGTTTTGATTGAGATTTCTCGGAAGGCTAATGACATTGAGCATCTTTTCATCTGGTTATTAGCCACTGTGTAACTTTTTGGAGAATATTGCCCTCATAAAATGAGTTGGATAGTGTCTATTCAAGTCCTTTGCCCATTTTCTTTAAAATAATAGACTTTGTTATTCAGAGAAGTTTTAGGTTCATAGCAAAATTGAGCAGAAGTTACGGAGATTTTTTATGTACTCCCCAGCCCCCACACATGCAGTCTCCCCCACTTCCAACAGCCCCCACCAGAGTGGTACATTTGTTATAACTGATGAACCTACATTGATACATCATATTATCCAGAATCCACAATTAGCATTAGGGTTCACTCTTGGTGTTGTATATTCTATGGGCTTGGACAAATGTATACTGATATATATTCATCATTATAGTATCATACTGAGTAAGTTCACTGACCTAAAAAAGTTTTGAGTTCTGCCTATTTATCCTCCCTCCCCTAACTCTCAGCCACCACTGATCTTTTTCCTGTATCCATAGTTTTGATTTTTTGAGAGATTCATATAGTTGGTATTATAAAGTATGAATAATTTATAGATTGGCTTCTTTAACTTAGAAAGTAATATTCATTTAAGATTTTTCCATGTCCTTTCATGGCTTGATAGCTAATTTCTTGTTAGCACTAAATCACATTATCTTCTCTTTTATTCTTTACTTTTCCCATTCCAATTACTTTTCCTTTCTCAACCTGGATGCCTTTTATTTCACTTTCTTGCCTAATTATCCTGGTTAGAATCTCCAGTACAAGATTAAACAATAGGTGAGAGTACAAATATCCTTTCCCTTTTTCTGTTCTTAGGCTGAAAGCATTTAGTCTTTCACCATTAAGAATGATACTAGCTGTGAGGGTTATTTAGATGTCCTTTATAAAGTAGAGGAAGTAGACTCCATTTCTAATATTTTGAGGGGTTTTTTTAATCATGAAAGCATATTAAATTTACTCAAATGTTTGTTCTGTGTTTATTGAGATGGCCATTTGAATTTTGTCCTTTATTAATATGGTGGACTATATCAGTTAATTTTCTATTTTAAGCCAATTTTACATTCTTGGGATAAATCCCATTTGATTGTATTACATAGTCCCTTTTATATATTGCTAAATTTTGCTTCATACTCTTTTGTTGAGGATGTTTATGTGTATATTCATGATAGGTAATTGGTCTATAGCTTTCTTTTCTTGTGATACATTTGTTTGATTTTGATTTCAGAATAATCTTGGCCTGCTAATGAATTAGAAGGTGTTCCTTCCTATTCTATGTTTTGGATGAGACCATGAGATTAAAAAATAAAGTTAATTGGTATTAATTTTTGCTTAACTGTATGATAGAAATCACCAATTAAGTAAGATGGGCTTGGTTTTTTCTTGGAGTGTGAAGTTTTAAAATGACAAATTCCATTAGTTTAGTTGTTGTAGCTCTATTTGGATTTTCTGTTTCCTTTGAGTCAGTTTCAGTAGTTTGTGCCTTTTCTAGAACTTATCTATTTCATCTAAATGATTTAATTGGTTGGAATACATTAATAGTTGCTTATAGTATTTCTTTTTAGTTCTTTCAGTTTTTCATAAGATCTACAGTGTTCCTTCTTTCAGTGCTAGTAGTTTGAATATCTTTCCTTTTTTTGTCAGTCAGTCTAGCCAGAGGATTGTAAATTTTGTTGATCTTTCAAAGAATAAAATTTTGACTTCATTAATTTTCTCCATTTTTTATTGTCTATTTTATTAATTTCAACTCAATATTCCTAATTTCCTTTCTTTTGCTTACTTTACATTTTGTTCTTTTTTACAGTCTTAAGATGGAAGTTAAGTTTCATATTTGATATATATATATTTTAAGTTTAGGCATTTAAAACTTTATATTTCCCTCTAAGTACTATTTTAGTTACGTCCTATAAGGTCTGGTATGTTATAGTTTTAATTTTCATTTATCTAAAAGTATTGTTTAATCTCTCGAGATTTTTTTGACCCAACTATTACTTAATAGTGTATTTTTTAATTTGTACATATATGTAAAATTTCTGATATTGATTTCTAATTTTATTCCATTGTGGTCAGAGACCATACTTTGTATGATGCCAATGTTTGTAAATTTATTGAGACTTGTTTTATAGCCCTATAATAATCAGTGTGTTTTATGTTCAGTTAAGAAGACTGTGTACTCAGCTATTGGTGGTACAGCATTTTATAGCTGTCCTTTAGACCTAGTTGGTTCAAAAAAATAGTGTTATTCAAGTCTTCCATTTCCTTGTTTATAATCTTTTCAGTTCTATACATTGCTGAAAATGGAGTAATAAAGTCTCCAATTGTAATTGTTGAATTGTGTGTTTTTCTCTTAAATTTTATCAGTTTTTGCTTTGTTTTTTAGGCTTTGCTATTAGGTGAATATGTGTTTATAGTTGTTATAACTTGATAGTGGATTGGCCATTGCATCATTGTAAAACTTCTCTTTTTACCTAGAGTTTTTTTTTTTTTTTGCTTTATAGTCATTTTTTCCTAATATTAATTCAGCCTTTCCAGCTTTCCTGTACTTGACATTTGCATGGTATATCTTTTCTCTCTCCTTTTAATTTCAATCTATGTATGTTTTTTAATTTAAAGTATGTCTTCTATAGACAGCTTATAATTGGATATTATTTTTTATCCTGACAATCTTTCTCTTCAATTGCACTGTTTAATCCATTCATATCAGAAATTATTATTGATATATGTGGATTTACACCTGCCATTTTGCCTTTTGTTTTCTGAAAATTTCATGTCTTTATTCATTCTTTACTGTTTTATTTCAATTAGGTAAATATTTCCTATTATAAAATTTTAATTTCTTAATGATTTTTACTTTTTTAGTTATTTTCTTAGTGGTTTCTCCAAGGCCTACTATATACAACTAACACACTTCAGATTTATACTTGCTAATTTCAGCAAGATATAAAAATGTTGTTTCTATAGAGTTCTAGTCCCTCATCTTCCATTTTGTGCTGTAGTTCCAACAATAAATAGATACATATTGTGATATAAACGTGCTTTATAAATCACATAAGGGCAGAAAGAAGGAATAAATATTTATATTATTTTTATAATGACATAATTACCTTTACCAAAGTTTTTTCTTTCATGTGGATTCAAATTACATTCTGGTGTCACTTGCTTTCTCTACGAAGGACTACTTTTTGTATTTCTTATGAGGTAACTATTAGCAATTCACTCAAGTTTTATTCATGATTTGTTTATAACTTTCACATGTCATGTTTTGTTTTCCTCACTGGGGAAGGGGTCCAGAGAGCTCCTCACATTATTCTCCAGGTATACATTTTGAATATCTGTAGTTATTTATATTTCCTTGAATTCAAATATAAGATGTTTGAATCAAGGGATAATATTATGACTTATAGCAATAACCACAGCAAGGGAGAGGACTCAATAATTATGAATGTAGGAATTTACATAAGATGGTTTGTATAGCAGTCCTGCTCTCTTCCTACGAGAGGGGAAAAAATAGTAGTGTCCCTAAAAAACAAATTCTCCATAAAATCAAGGGTAAGGTCCCTTGGCTCTTGTGCACTGGAATAAAAATAAGTCTCTCCGGTAGAGTAGATAAGACAAATATCTCTGGTTTACGCTCCTTGAAATGTCCCAACCGTTCTGTTCTGAGCTTTTATCCCCTTTGAAATGAAAGTATGTATCTCTGGGAAAATAAATCTTTCTGGAGTTTCTCCTTCTCTATTCAGTCATCTTTATTTTTTAATTTCAAAATATTTATTAAGGGAGAATACATGTTTGTATTACACGGATATCTTGTATAATGCTTGAGTCAGGGCTTTTGGTATGCCCATCACCAGAAAAGTGTTCATTGTACCTGATAGGTAAGGTTTTATGTCATACTGACTCTCCCACACTCCCCCCTCCTTGGTTTCTCATGTACTTTATGTCATTTTGTGCTGTATGTACCTATCTATTAGCTCCCACTTATTAGTGAGATCATATGGTGTTTGGTTTTCCATTCATTAGGATAATGGTCTCCAGTCCTACCCATGTTGATGTAAATGGCATTATTTTATTTCTTTTTATGGCTGAGTAGTTCTTCATGGTGTGTGTGTATATGTGTGTGTGTGTATACACCATATTTTCTTTATCCACTCATGAATTGAAAGACACTTAGGTTGATTCTGCATCTTTGCAATTGTTAATTGTGCTGTGATAAACATTCAAATGCAAGTAGGTATCTTTTTGATAAAATTACTTCCTTTCCTGCGGGTATATACCCAGGAGTGGGATTGTTGGATTGAATGGTGGGTCTACATTTATTTCTTTGAGGAATCTCCATACTGCTTTCCATAGAGGTTGTATTAATTTGCAGTCCCACCAACAGTGTATAAGTATTCCTTCTCTCTGCATCCATGCCAGCATCTATTATTTTTTGACTTTTTATTAAATAATAATGGCCATTCTGATAGGGGTAAGGTGATAGCTCATTTTAGTTTTAATTTACATTTCCCTGATGATGAGTGGCATTGAGTATATTTTTCATGTTTGTTAGCCATTTGTCTATCTTCTTTTGAAAAACTTTTGTTTCAGTCAGTTGCCCACATTTTGATTAGGTTGTTTGTTTCTTTCTTGCTGATTTGAGTTCTTTGTAGATTCTAGATATCAGTCTTTTGTTGGATGTATAGTTTGTGAATATTTTCTCCCATTTTGTAGGTTGTCTATTCACTCATGCTTTTCCTCTTAAAAGACATGCCATGGACCAGAAGGTGCTCAGAGTCTGAGCTCCCCATCCACTGGCCCTCCCTTTGCTGCTCCAGTAGAGCAGAGAACACCCTGAAGTGGAGGGACATTAAACCTGCTTGAGCACTCCATGGGCAACTCAAGATCAGTCGCCTTTTAACATCCATGTTTGTCCTTCAACCCAGGTTCCAGTTGTCATTGCTCAGAAATCCTCATCATGCAGAAACTTGAAACTACTCATATTGTTTCTAGCAGCCAATAATACATGGTTAATTTACTGATTGTTGGTGTTCTTTAAGGCTAGAAATACACATTTTCCTCTTCTTACTTTTTAATTGTACTATCTAGTTCTCAGCTGCCAGAAACCATGATTTAGGATAATATTAGCATTGTCACTACAGCTAGAATGTCACTCTATGACAAACATTGCCTTTGGCAATTCATAACCTCTTTGGGCCTCAGTGTCTTAATCTTGGGAATTAAATTGTTGTCTAAATGATCAAGATCCCCTGTAGCTAAAATTCCATGAATTGTTAAATATAGAGGCAGGCTCATTTAAAGCAAAACAAAATATTAAATAAAACAAAATGAGAAGTTTATTTACCACTCCTAGTGTTATTACTGTGGAGAACAAAAATGTGTTTCAACTTTCAAATGCTCAACTCAATCTTTTGTCATGAATTCCATAACTTTTGTTTTGTTTAATAATTAAATTCAGTGTGGTGAGAATGTGAGTAACAATAAAGCCTCTCAACAAATTTTGGAATATATTCCAATCCAAGAGTGGTTAATCAAGTTATCTCACACAAAAATTTGGGAAAGGGCTTTTGATTACACAGTAGTCAATCTCTTCTGCTTGTGTCTTAGTCTGTTTTGTGTTATAGTAATAGAACACCAAAGCCTAGGTAACTTATAATGAACAAAAATTCATTGACTTATGGTTTTAGAAGCTGGGAACATCAAGAATAGCAAGGGCCTTATTTCTGTATCATAATATGGTGAAAGGTTATCACATGGTGGTAAAGCAAAGAGAGGGAGGGAGAGAGAGAGAGTGTGAGAGCATGTGCAACAGGGGCCCAAACTTGTCCTTGCGTAAAGAACCCACTCCTGTGAAAATGGCATTAATCCATTCATGAGGGTAGAGCTCTCATGATCAAATCACCTCTTAAAAGTCCCATTTCTGAACACTGCCACATTTGGGATCAAGTTTCCAACATATGAACTTTGCGGGGCACATTCAAACCATAGCAGCTTGCCTACTCTGAGAGGTTGAGGAATGGCCATCTTTTCCATGTGGCTGTTAGAAACATTTAATAGTAAATACAAACAAATAAATCAGCAAACAACAAAAAACAGAATTTCAGAAGAAAGAAAAAAAGAGATTATCTGGTCCTGCAGAGATGAGAATAGCTTTCTTGGTTTATCAAAAAATTTTAGGATGCCTTATAAGTCACAATTACCTTTCTTGCCTTCAGTCATACAAACAGCTGCTTAATTCATTTCTTCATTGTATAATCTCACTTGAATAGTTTTCTGTTACATCTAGTTCTGCTATCATGCAACATATGCATTCCCAATATCCACTACACTATGAAAAAATCATACAATAAAACACAGAGTTGATGATAAATGTAAAGTTAGGGGTAAAACCCTCAAAAATTTCATCAGTGGCACAATGAAGAGGTAGAAACATAATAAAATGGTAGCCCAGATTTATACATGTTAAATGCTTAAGAAAAACCATAAATGCTACAATAAATACTGTGCTTTGTCTTGGGAGGAGCTGACATTTGTTTGTGTAAGTGAGCATAGGATGGATTTAAGCTTCAGTTACCTTAAAGTGGCAGAAAAAAGTTTACCAAATTTGTAATCTTTTGCAGCCTTAAAACCAAGGGTGTGCTTTTTCTTGCCTTTGAGATATAAGTCCTTTAAGGCATGTGTTTATATTAATAGTAGATACCTGTTTTGTCAAAATTGAAAATCTGGTATGATGTATAACCTTCTTTAATTAACTTCTGTATCACTGCTGGAAATTTCTTTGCTGCCTTCTAATCTATACTCATGGCTTTGCTTGACTGCTGAAGGCTTTGAAAATTTGATGATGTTTGAAAATCACCAAACTAACCACTACTAGCACTAAATGGAGCTGCTTCTGCAGGATTTGGCAATTTCTGTTTAAAGTCTTAGTTTACAGATAGTGCTTTATATTTAATTGTGAGAAAGTGTGTTCTGATTTTTTACTGTTTGATCTTCCATGCATAAGCTAACAATCTTTCTATTACTTCTGTTTCTTTGGGCCTTGTTTTCATTGACCTTGAAGTGCTTGAAGTTGTCCTAATCATAGATGTTTCTTTTGTTTTCAGAGCATTGTCTCTGATGACTCCCGATATAGATTCCTTTATGCCTGTTGTTTTGGAGCAATCACATGCTCTCCAATTTCTTTCAAAATATTTTATTATTTTACACTTCTTCTCAATATTTAAAGTTCTTTTTTAATGCACTGTTTGCTATTTTCAACAAGGACACTTAGCTATGATTGGGATCTTAAATGAGCATCACAAAGGCAAAATCATTGCCTAAATCAATGCCATGGAGCTTTTTCCTTATGTTTTATTCTAGTAGCTTTAAGTGTCAGGTCTTATGTTTAATTCTAGTACATTTTTAGTTAATTTTTGTATATGGTGTGAGGTAGAGACTAATCATTCTGCTGCATATGGATACCTAGTTGTCCCAGCACTCTTTATTTCCCCATTGCATATTCTTGGCACCTTTGACAAAAATCAATTGACTGTAATTACATGGATTTATTTCTGGGCTCTCTATTCTGTTGCATTGATCTATATATCTGTTTTTAATGTCAATACCATACTATGTGGGTTACTATAAGTCAGATATTTTGATATTTCTTGTATTATTCTTTTTCTTTAAGATTCCTATGGTTATTTGGAGTCTTTTATGGTTCTGTAAAAATTTTAGAATATTTTTCTATTTTCTGTGAAAAATATTATTGAAATGTTGACAGGGACTACATTGAATCTATAGATCACTTTGGGTAGTGTGAACATTTTAATAATATTAAGTTTTCTAGTCCATGAACATGTAATATCTTTCCATTTATTTGGAATAATTTACTATGCAGCTATAGGTAATGAATACAGTGACATTTCACTTAGTTAAATATAACTTATTAAGAATTTTTAGCTTTCTTGATATTTTATAAGGCAATTTCTAAGAATTTGAGTCATCTACCTCTCAGCCATTGTGGTTTTTTTGTTTGTTTGTTTGTTTTTAATTTGTCTTATGGGAAGCCTTTATTTTCTTTTCATAATTTACCTGAAATATCTAATTTATGTCTCTCAAGACATATCATTAATAGAAGGGAAAATGCACAGAATAAAGAAAGTGTGCAAAATCATAAAAATACTGGTATGCGTTATAATAAAATGTCAAGAGACAATTAGTTCTAGCCCATACTGAGGATGTTTCATTATATCAACAAAATCTGATTTTTAAAATGAAAGGAATCTCTGTGATGTATTTTAATAGGATGTAGTGGAAATATATAATCTTAAGGAATCAGGGAGAGAATACAAGACTTTAACAGGTCTGTCTTTAAGATTGGCCCTTAGCAGGCTTGTGGGAGATAGCCTCATATTCCTTAAAACATTTCACCTGGTAGGAGAACTTTTGTATGTTTGAGACCTTTGGCCAATGCTGTAATATTATAGTTTGATCAAATAAAGTATCCTAACAATGCAATTTATGCTGAATACCTATTTTTGCTTTGGGAGTGATAAAGTCTGAGTAGCTGAGGTCTGTCCCACAGGCCTTATATGCCTACATGATTGCCCCCAAAAAACACCCTGGACACTAAGGCTCGGATGAGCATTCCTGGGTGGCACAATGTTTTATGTGTTGTTACACAACATTGCTGGAAGAATAAACATGTCCTTTGCCTCCCCTGGGAGGGAACATGTGAAAGCTTGTTCCTGGTTTCTCTTGAACTTTTTCTTGCATGCCTATTTTTTTCCTTGATTTTAATCTGAATCTGCACAGTTAGGTAATAATATTTTACTGGGAGTATAACAGATTTTCTGAGTTCTCTGAGCTCTTCTAGCAACTCACCAAGTCTGAGGATTGTCTTGTGGACCTCTGGCACAGAGCAGAGTAAGAATCATAGATATATTTAGGGCTTCAGTTCCACTTGAAATACATGCTAAGGTACTCATATCATCAATATGACTATATCATCAATACCACCCTTGAGACTTTTGAGTCATCAGAATGCCAGAATAGCTGTGATCATCATGGGATCATCAAATATGATCTGGCTTTTTCAAAGTATTAATGTCAGAACCTACAAATGAGTAACCTTGATATCAAATTCTAGAAACATTCTATAACATATTTTGGATCACTCAGTGAGCCCTTCGAGAGCAGGAATTCTAGAGTAGATATGTTACAACTGGGGAACAAAATACACAAAACGTAATAATTCGTAATACATACCATGTACTCAAGAATTGTTTGTCAAACTGAATGAGTTACAAGAAACTAAAAGATAAAAAATATCATAAGTAGGAATCAGTATAGATGAAGAATAAAGACATACAACCAATTCCATTGGCTTTTTTAATCAAGTGGCATTTAAAAAGATTGGCCAGGCACAGGAAGGTCATATATAAAAGCTTATCTGTATTATAGCAATGTGTTAAAATCACTGATGATTTATTTGTTTACCACTTGCCAAAATGTAGGCCAGATGTCAGAAAAATCAAGTATTGTCTGAGTTGCATGAGTGTAGATTCAAATGATTGAATGATGGTTCCCAAGAGAGATCACAGGGGATTCTGTCCTAAGCCTTGTCCTCTCTAACATTTTCATCAGTGACTTGGATAAAGACAAAAAAAGTGTGCTTATAAAATTTTCCGATAACAAAAAGCTGAGAGAAATAGCTAATGTGCTGCATAACAATCAATATTTGAAAAGATCTTGACAGCAATTTGTGTGAAAAAGACTTTAGGATTTTAGTTGACTGCCAACTGAAAATAAATCAGCTATGGCTGCCAAGAAAGTTAAATGTGTCTTGTATATAAATGCAGTACCCTGTGTGTGTGCGTGTTTCACTCACAATTGTTAGAAATTACCTCTTATAAAATCAGTGGAGCTAATAGAATTCACCCATAGAGGTTGTCCTAACCCAAGATTCTTGGTTTTTCTTTCACAAGTCAGCTATTATGTTTATGATTAACCATGCTGTTGTGTGTCCTAGTGTGACCAAGAAAGCAGTCATCTTAAATGGCTTTATTAAAATAGGAAAGTAAATTAGGTATTAGGGCTCATCTCAGGAAATACATATTAAATTGTTTTAAGTGACCCACCCTAGCAAGACTTTTGTGTTAGTGGTTGCTTTGAGATCACAGGGGAGAAGGAATGAATGACTCTCCACAGAGCCATCAGTAAGAGGAAATGGGAAAGCAGGAAGGTTATCTAAAATGTCTAAGCTCTGCCTTCCCCTGCCCACCAAAAAAACCTCTATGTGAGAAGGAAAAAAGAAAAACTCACATATCACCTCAAAGACTACAAAATTAGCAAACAAATGGGTTTAAGTGGAATAGGGAAAGATAAAGTCTTAAAACACTGGGGCAATAGAGGACATGCTAGCATGTGAAAGTGGTTGTCTGTGACACCACTCACCTGTGAGGCTCTCTAAGGCTCAGGAGGCTTAGACTGGGGTCCCCTTCCCACGTGGGTCTCCACTGGAGCTGTGCTCTCTGCAAAGCACGATGTCCTTCAGTGAATCAAGGGTACCACACGCCTCATAGCTTGACTCCTTCCTATGCTGCAAGGGAATCTGCAAGGTAAGCATGTAAGAATGTAATTACTTTTGCTGATAAGGGCCTGGGAAGGGGATCACAGGTGAATAGCATGATAAGCTGCTGCAGTAGGCTAGGAGACGTGCTGGATGTGAATACTTCAGCAAAAGCAGGAGATGATTATTTTTTACCCAATTAAAAGTTAGCAGAATATTTATTGCAGCCATGTTTGTCTCTTAAGAGAATAAATGGGTAAGGAAAATTTTTACAAAATAGTCAGGAACTAGCTCCTAAGAAAGAGAAACATTAGTGAATTGGGCCAATTAAGTATCCATCACTGTTCTAAAATGGAGTAGCAAAGGTAGACCCTAAATGCTGCTTGGAAAGGAAAGTCCAGTTTATATCCTGTAAATTAATAATTGTTATATAGAAAGTATATATAATGTATACAAATTATTATATAAGTGTAATAAATTATACATAAAATATAACAATTCTCTATTCATAGCTTCTTGAGATGGGGCTCTAATGGCTGTTTCCAGCTGTGTTGAATGAGAGTTAAAAGCTTTAGATCGTTTATTTATCCATACCAAATTATTTGAGTATCTAATACATACTTGGGATTAGAATCTTATATGAAACTATTAACCTCTTGCAGTTTAGAGTATAGTGGGAAGAGAAAATGAAGCATATCTTCAATGAAGAAACATTCACTACCAATAGATTGTAACTGACAACACCCCAATGTTCCTCAGTGCTTGCTCATGAGGAAGAGAAAAGGTTTATGTTAGACAGAGAGAGAGAGACAGAGAGAGAGAGAGAGAGAGATTGGCTTTCCAATTACTTTTCAAAGTTGAATTAGATTATAATAGCATCAATTAGCATTAAACAAGGTAACCATAATAAGCAGAATTCTCATACTACATTATAGCTGATTTTCCTTATAGAAGGTAGGAGGAATGGGATTTAGAATGGGGAAGGCAATTGTATGAATAGCTTAGTTGAAAAAAAAAAAAAACAAAACAGAAAAGATTAACAGAATTAAATGCGGTCTGCCAGGATTCATTTCAACATTAACTTCGGCCGGTTCCATGGAAACAGACTCTGAGCTGGCAATCTCCAGGCAGGAGGTTTATCTGAGTACACTGACAAACGGTGCCTGTAGGAAGCTGAGGGAAGAACTGGGTGAAGGGAGAATTTGAACTGCAGTCTGGTTTCCACGGAGGCCCTGGCTGATTCCACATGGGCCTGGGGGGCCCCAGTAATCTTTAGAGTTGTATCAAGTTGGAGAAAAAGGCCCAAGCTTTGCCCCTGGCCCCACTAAGCAGTTGTTGGATATGGGCTGCTCCTGGGAAAATGGTCTAACATTGGAGGAGGGAGCTTCTACCATCTAAGAGCAATTGCGCAGGGAGGGACACATCTGTAAGCAATCAGCAGCCAGCCCGCTGGGAGGATAAGTGTCAGCGATAAGGAAAGGGGCACCAGGCCTGCCTGTGTGACCGCAGGATCCGCTACACACATCTGTATGAAACCCATTCACGAGGTTATCCTTCAACGACCCCCAGAATTTGCCTGTTTAGAGAGAGTACTCATCAGCTTTAAAGAGGTGTCTCTCCTCAACCCAGCCTCTCAAAATTCAGCTGGGAAACTCAAGTATAGACTTGGTAATCGGAAAGCATTTGGAGGCAGTTTAGAAGATGAATTGCTAGTGAAAAGTGGTAGAGATTCTGAGAGGAAGAATATTGGTCACAGAAAACAGAGTAGCAGAGCCAACACCCGTAAAGTTAGTGAGCCGGAGGGGATTGAAGGGAGAAAGCTGCGTGCATTTTTTGTTCCTGGACTAACTTTCAGAGGTGCAGTAGACAAATTACAGAAGATAGAATTAAAATTGATTCAGCCCATGGGGTCTGCCTCTATTCCGCCTAAATAATACTAAAGAGCCAAGAGCAGAGAAAATGAGAATTCATAATTTCACAGCTTAAATGAAAGCTATGAAAGTCATCAGAATGATAAACCTGCAAGGAGAGAGAGAAAGAGAGGGGGTGTGTGTGTGTGTGTGTGTGTGTGTGTGTGTGTGTGTGTGTGTGTGTGTGTTTTAAATCCTGGGTGCAACTCCACAAAGAAAGCACAAATTTCTTAGAGGCTAAGGAATAGAAGAGCAAAGGAGGCCTGCAGGGACAGTAGCATTTCCTAGAGAAATGGCAGATACTTCTTAAAATGAGATATCACCTAAAATGTTCCCTGGGAGAAGAATTAACTCTTGAAGCCCCTAATTAAATAAAAGAATGATCTTTTAAATTTATAAATGCATATGAATTGTTGTGAAATATGCTTATTAAGATGTGTTTCAATTGTGGAATCACTGCTGACTTTTGACTGCTTTATTATAATTACATAATAAAATTATGTAATTAAACATACCAAAGCTCATGCTTAATGCCAAGATTTATTCTCACAAGTGGGGTTTTGTGGGGGTAACTGCATCTTATAAAACTTGCAGGAGCAGAGAAAATGTCAATGGATGCTTATTGAAGGGAAAATGTTTTAATTTTGTGGGCTCTAGTGTCTGAATGCCTCATTCAGACACCAAATCTACTACTTACTGGGTGAGTTCAAACAAGTTAGTTGAACTGTGGACTCAGTTTCTGATTCTGTAAAATGGGTATATTATTTGTAATTACGTCCCTTGATTTTTATGATTATTCAGCACACGAATGCATGATTAGAGTTTTATTATAGTGTCTGTGGCATTTTAATTATTCCATGAATGTTTATTATTGTTGTTGTTATTAATATTTGTGGTGAGCAGAAACATAATAAACTTAAGAATAGAAATGTCTTAAGATGATAGTTAAGTGTGGACATGGAGTTAGATCATGTTAACTTAGTAAAACTGAGTTACCTGAAGTGTAAGAAAGTTAAAAAGCTTGACATATTAATATTTCTTCCTAATAAGTTAGCCTCTATTATTATTTTTAGAAAGCCCATCAGTAATACAGTTTACATTCAGTAGTTTAATGATGTCAGGGGCTGGAACCTTCATGGTTCTTCACATTTCATGATAATAAGAACAAACATGTATTAATAGCCCACTGTCTGGTACTGTGCTAAGTACCTTGCGTGTGTAGACCCAATTAAACTTCCCCCAAATCTTTTAAGTCAGGTACATATGCATCTCATCTCAAGAAGAAGAAAATATGATAAGAGAGTTTCTAGTAACTTCCATATTGTTAAATTGTCGAGTCAAGATATAATCCTAGGTACTTTGGCTTCAGAGCTTGTGACTTCAACAGAATACTGTACTATAGTGTATCTGTTTATATATGTGCACTGGGGAGACTCTTTTGAAAACATTGGTGAGCCTGTTATTTATTGTCAATTCAAGAAAAGAAAATCCTGTGATTGCAGTGGTGCTCCACGCTTACTACAGCCTGTACTGTTTACGCTGTTACAGTATTTATAATCCACCTTTTGGTAATGTTCATAAACAGTGAAAATAAAATAGGGTTTTGGGTTTTCTTCACTCCAGGTTCCTAAATGGCTTGCTTGGCCAATGGAAAGAACAGGAACTGTGAATATGTGCATGCATGTCACCTTAACAATGGTTGGTGGCTTACCACATGGTTTCAAAATCAATACCTTAAAGCAATACAAGTAGATCTACCATTTGATCCAGCAATCCCATTACTGGGCATCTACCCAAAAGAACAAAAGACATTCTATAAAAAAGACATCTGCACTAGAATGTTTATAGCACCACAATTCACAATTGCAAAGATGTGGAAACAACCCAAGTGCCCATCAATACATGAGCGGATTAATAAAATGTGGTATATGTATATCATGGAGTTCTATTTGGCCACAAAAGACAATGGTGATATAACACCTCTTATATTATCCTGGATAGAGCTGGAACCCATTCTACTAAGTGAAGTATCATGAGAATGGAAAAATAAGCACCACATGTACTCACCATCACATTGGTTTAACTGATCAACACTTAAGTACACACACAGTAATAACACTCATTGGGTGTCGGGCAGATGGGAGGGGGGTGGAGGGGATGGGTATATTCATACCTAATGGGTATGGTGCACACCATCTGGGGGATGGACACGTTTACAGCTCTGACTTGGGTGGGGCAAGGGCAATATATGTAACCTAAACATTTGTACCCCTGTAAAATGCTGAAATAAAATAAATAAATAAATCAACATGTGAGACATAAGGGTGCCACAATCAAAACAGCCTATATATGAGTGTGATGCACACCGTTTGGGGGATGGACAGGCTTGAAGCTCTGACTCTGGGGATAATGGGGGCGAGGTAACACATGAAACCTAAACATTTGTACCCCCATAATATGCTGAAATTAAAAAAAATCTAAAACAGCCTAATGGACTAACTACCAAAAATATGGAATCAACAGTCCCAGGTGGATAACATTGGTGTTCAACCAAGAAGATTGACTTCATTTACCTTGTAGTCATGCACAGTCGAGGTCAATGAAATCCTATTTTCAGATATAAGATTTTTTTTAGGTGTCGGAAGGGTGGGAGGAGGGAGGAGGGGTATATACAACCACAATGAGTAAGATGTGCAACGTTTGGGGGATGGACACGCTTGAAGCTCTTACTAGAGCAGGGAGGGGGGCATGGGCAATATAGGTAACCTAAACACTTGTACCCCAATAATATGCTAAAAAAAAGATTTTTTTTCTAACACTGAACAGAAGTTACTTTTTAACATTATATATCAAATTGGTAGTATGTCCATAACAAAACATTACCAAATGAGTGACTTAAACAACAGAATTTTTTTTCTCACAATTTTAGAGGCAAAAAGTCCCAGATCAAGGTGTCAGCAGGGTTGGTTTCTTCTGAGGCCTCTCTTGGCTCGTAGATGGCTGTTTTCTCCCTGTGTTTTCACATGGTCTTTGCTCAGTACATGTCTGTGTCCAAATTTCCTATTATTATGGAGACACCAGTCACATATTAAATCAGGGCCCATCCAATGACCTCATTTTAACTTTATCTCTTTAAAGACTCTATCTCTAAGTACACTTGGATTCTCAGGTTCTGAGGGTTAGGACTTCGATATGTGAACTTTTAGGGGAACACAATTCAAATCATAACACAATAGTAGTGGAATAAAAAACACTCTCCCATATAAGAATGATATTTTTCTACTGTCACCCAAACCTACATTTTATTCCAGCCCAGTAGAAGCTTCAAATTAAAACAGATAATTTTACACTTACTCATCAGAGTCTACTAATGAGCTAGCTACACAAAAGTGAGGTGGAATGTCTTCCCCATGAAGCCTTTTGTTCCTTGATGGGGGATGGCAAAGAGGAAACCTTCCCAAAGTTATTCTTCATTCTGCATACTTATTAGAATCAAAGAAGAATGTTCAGAGTATAGACAGATTAATAGAATGTCTGACCTTGATGTCATTTTATTAAAATATACTAAACCATTTGTTTTTCATCTATCAGTAGCCATGGTTACAATTTTCATATTTTCTGAAATTCATTGGTCAGAGTAATTATGAACCCAAGTATTCTCCATCTTAACAATTGGAAAGAAAAATTACCAGACACTAAACTTTTCAACGTCAGGGTCCTCATAATTTTACAAATTAATTGAAGGTAAAGATTAAACCCAAATGGTGATATGAAACTCAAAATGTAATTCCAATAATTCCAATTTTAGCAATTTCCTGTTAGCTATATAATGACAGAAACATTATTACACATCTTCATGTATCTGAAACATTGATCTCCACTGTTTAAGCGCAGTATTGCTTTATTTATGCTCTCAAATATAACTGAGAAGTAAAGAACTGATGAAATAATTTCCATGTTCTTCCCCATGGCAGTGATGAGAATATTATTTAAATAATAGTATAAGGAGTAATTCTGAGCCAGAGTTAGAACTCCAGTGTATTTGGTGAAAAACCTTGACAGGATTGAGAAAACATTTTAAAATATTATTATTTAATAGAAATTTCACAATATCATGGCTCCCAATAAACAAACTATAATACAATAGTATTAACATGCTCTCATGCATTAAGGATAGATTTTTTTAAATCAAATATCTAGTCAGTTCACATTTCCCAGATTGCAATATATATGATATATAATCATATATTTTATATAGAATAAATAACATATAAGCATATATTTTATATAGAATATATGACACATGCTCATATATTTTATATAGAATATATATGATATATTTGCATATCATATAAACATATGATATTATATTTGAAAATTCAAATATAATCCATAAATTGCAACCATTTGAAATGCAACATAAGTCTTTTGTTTTTTTAACTACTAATTACTCTTCCTTATCTTCTTTTTCTTCTGTCAATTTTGTTCTTGTTGTGGTTGAGGAAACTAAGTCATCTGTCATAGAAAGCTCTCAACACAGAAACTGCTTTTTGCTTATTGGCATTAATGACAGGAAAAAAATTCCTATTGTTATGAATATCTTTCCCAGAATAATAACAGCAGAAGGAAGGAGACTAGAATGGTTCTATGATGCTTTTATGTAGAACACTTAAAGGGAAGACCCTGTTACTGAGGCCAGAGACATATGTTAAATCTTGACTCTGAGAATTTACAATGTGACATTGGACAAGTTTGGGATATTTCCGAGTCTCAATTTCCAGGTCTGTAAAATCATGCCTAAGTACATCATAGTTAGGTTACTTAAAATGTAAGAATTTTTTTTAAGTTGTGTATGCAGTCAGTCAAATGTGTCTTTTTTCCTTATAGAAAAAAAGACACATTTTCTATAAGGCACTAACAATGACAACTAATGTTGCAACAAGTATATCAAACAAGATAGCTTCAAAGAAGAATGGAGATGAAATGTTTAGTGATGTTGAAGGCTTGTGTGAAATAGTAAAAGGAACAGTCTGTGACAGAGAAACAAGCAAGCAAACAAAGAAATGATATGGTAGAGCTTTGGTTGGGGTCAATTGACCCAAGGTAAAATTTCATCTTCACTGTTTTCTTTCTATTTAGCTTTTGGAAGTTACATTGGCTGATCCTTAATTCCCTTTATCTTTTAAATGATTAGAATAATGTCTATGTAATAGATATGTTGTAAAGAGAAAAACAGAAAATTCAATAAGTTGCTTAGTAAATATCATGACTACCAAAAATTGGCAAATATTATTGTAGGGAAGAAGCTATGCTAAGGATGTATAAATAAAATAGCCATGAACTTATCTCAGATTTCACATTTATCTGTGTATGTGAGAGATTGGAGTGATTGTTTATAGTCACAGTAAATCCAACATTTGAAATAATTCATTTTAATGATCCTGAAATATTTTCTTCAGAAATATTTTATTGCGAACTGAGTTAGAAATATTTTGTGTTTTTTTTTTTTTATGAAACATAGGGAAGACACAGTGAGAAAGGCATAAAAAAGAAGCATACAGGCGCTCAAACTCTACTGCTAATGGTTTATTTCCTTGGCTGGAGATGGATACATGGTTGTTGTATTATCTTCCATGACTGTTTCTATATCTAAAATACTTCATTACATCAATAATTTTCAATATTATAATTTAGTCCCAGTTAGCTAGCACTCAAAAATGACAAGTCCTTAACAAATTTGTTGGATGATTTAGTTTCAAGTTTCGGCTAATGTAATGATGCACGGGGGTGTGCAGAACGTGTGAAAGGTAAGTGATATTATGGCTCTTGATTACAAACATCTTCACTTCCCGTTTCTCTGCTCTTTATCTGTTTAATATCCTCTTTCCCATATACCCAAACACTTCTCTTCCTTTAAGGATATTAAGTTTCCTTTTCAGTTATTAATGTTATATGGCTTGAAATCATTTAGGGAGTGAGGTTGACAATATACTACGGTTCCTGGACTGTAGTAACATTGGCTGGAGTTAGCCAGGGAGGATTTCTTAGATGATTGGAAGCTGGATCCCCCTTTTGCATTAAAATCCAAAGACATTCGTCTTTGTCATGCCTGCATTGAAAAGAAAAATTGCCCACGAAGAGTTGTAATTGATAGTTTTGCAGTGTCCAATTATGATTTTAATGAACGATAGTAGACATGTGTTTTATAGATGGTTATCTTATCTCATTGAAATTTTTCATAATTATTAATACAAACTCTGGTATGACTTACTGAAGGTATATGGATTTCAGAAAAAAAAAAAAGAAATGCTCTTGAGTTTTTTTGTTTTGTTTGTTTTTTACTAGCCTTTATGTGTATTATATTTTTAGGGATCATAGTTCAGGCATAATCTGGCTGGCATTGTTTAATCTAAGTTATGTGCTTATTCATTTGGAGGAACTTTTATGTTGTAAAATGATTTGGAGAGCATTTTTATGAGAAATGAAATTTATTTGAGATCAGATTATTTGATATTTTCTTAGAACATTTACTATTCTACATTTTTGCCACTTGGAATATACTCCAGGTTCTTCTGGTACCAGAACTTCTTTTTGGTTTGGTTCCCTATCATGCAGCCCATGTGCACAGAATGATGTCCAAATTTAAGTCCCCTGCAGAGCTATACATGAACTGAGGAGTGAGCCATCTGTGCATCCCTTACAGCTGACCGTGGTGATTGGTTTAGCGATGGGCACAGGACCTAAGTCAAGCCCCTCAGAACCAACAAGCTGGATGTGGAGCTGTGAGAATGCAGTTCTGGAGCAGCAACGTCTGCATGTGACAAAGAGAAGAGAGCATCTTTGATAACAAAACAAAACAAAACAAAAAAAATGGAGAGAAGATGATAGTAGAGCAAAGAACAACTGAATTCTTTTGACATTGTTTGAGGACCTGATCCACCAAAGCTGAAGCTAGCATCTTCTTTTTTGTCCTCACATCAAGTTTGGTTTTAGTGTTCTGGATTCCCCAGTAACTGTGTCCTAACTGATATAATTTCATCAGTAATATTTGAACTGAAGGTGTTATAAGAATTAACTGCATTATTTTAAAAAAAACCTGAATGTTGTGGGTTTTTTCATGTGAAGCTAGCGTTTTAAAATTCTATAGGTTTTGAACTCAACATCATAGATTTTATCTGACATTTGATGTAACCCAAAGTCGAGTAATCACATTTTTTTGCCACATATTCACAAGCATGAAGCCAGAGTTTTAAAAAATTCAGTCTGGTTAACTCTCTACTACCTACCCAACTTGAGCTACTTTGCTCCTTTCCCTCCATGTATATTCCATGAAAATATTCAATCTTATAGATTTCTGAGTTTCTTTAGTTAACAAGATAGCACCAGTATTCTGCTCAACATTTTGTAAGTCACCAGAGTTTAGAAATGGCATATTCCCAGTATCAGGCATACACTGAAGAGTCTTTCATGTTATGGACAATTTCCTTTTTCAATCCCTGGGGGCCACCAGGGTCAGAATCAATGACACTCTTATTCTCAGGTCGTTGGCAGAAGAACTAATTCCGTGACGACGGCTCTCTCTCTGTCACTGACCTCTAAACCTCTGCATTTCTGATGAATGGCACACTAAGAAACAAGGCTTGACATGTTTGCTTGTTTGTTTGAAATCAGTAGAGAGGAAAAAAGTAAAAAAGCACTTTAGAGATGCATGGGGTTTTCACTTGGATTTATTGTAGAAATATGTATTTATTTTCTAATAAATAATTCACTTCCTGAATTGGTTTTTAGGCAGAGGGATCCACGTGTGTTTCCAGAGGTATAAGCAAGAGTGATGATTGAGAGTTTAATATAGACATAATCTCCAGCTCATGCTGATTAGTTCTCCATGGATTTTTGCCATGGATTAATGTACAGCTGTGCAATTTGTGCAGTAATCCTCAACTATGCAATTTGGTGGCAGGCTTTATTTTAGAGCTATTGTTCCTGAAAATAATAAGAACATAACATGTATCAGTCCTCAGTTTATATTTTCCTATTGATAGATAAACAAAGGGAAGGCGATTGCCTAAAGTTACAAGAAAGCCAACAAAGATGAAATCTGGCAGTAACATGAATTATGTGTGAGTTTGTTGAGTTATAGCCCAATAAGGTCAGGGTGTCTCAGGGAAGCTATGAGATGTGAGTTGTACTGAAAATACTGGGTTGGAGTGCATGAGAACTATGCATTCCTATTAGAAGTAGAGGTGGCACAGACAATGTAAACATGGTATGTTTGGAAGCAGTAAATAAAGCCTCGTGGAACAAAGTATTCATGGTTGGAAAAAGTAAGACATAACAGTAGACATGAAACA
Source organism: Microcebus murinus (assembly GCF_040939455.1). Taxonomy (NCBI): domain Eukaryota; kingdom Metazoa; phylum Chordata; class Mammalia; order Primates; family Cheirogaleidae; genus Microcebus; species Microcebus murinus. Next base: position 85,040,393 of record NC_134107.1, read on the forward strand.
CAAGCACAATATGAAGGATATGTACTGACAGTCAAATGGATTTAAACTTATCCTGTGAACCATAAAGAGTTTTTATTGTTTGGGGGACTTTGCAGGTAGCTAATAAGAAAAAAATAATCAGGTTGGCATGCATTGCTTTGCTTCTGGAAAACCAAGTTAGTGAATATTTTGGAAAACTCTTTTCATGAGAACAGCTGATTTCAAGTTGACAAAGTGAAGTAGAAAGCAGTCAAAGTGTCATTCTTCCTGACAGTGTGGAAATAATAGGATTAAATGCAATTACTGTTTTCAAATCATAGGCTGTGACTGAATGAAGGCGCTATGGTTATCTTATTTTCTTAATTAATAGAACAATGGAAGACAAAGTCATACCAATGTGGCTTGTAGGGGAGACCTGGAACTGGTAAGATAACATTACACAGTGTTGTTAGGATGCCTTAAGGTTATGAAAAATCACAGCTTCATATATTAAAGCACAGCATAGAGATGCCAAGAAATAGCTACAGTAAATAAAAAATATGCCGTTCAGCAGACAGAATGAAAGGAAGTGAGCAAAGCTCTCTTTAAGACATGCAACAAGAATCAAAAGTTCCAAAATACCAGGCTTAGGATAAAGCCATCACGCAGACTAAGACCACTGTAGGCCTGAGAAATGAAGAGATATTACTCAAGCAAAAGGCAACACTGTTGGGAAGGAAGAGGGGACAGTTTTCTATGCTCAAGTACAACATGAGAGAAGCTATAAAATTGATAGATACCTTGGTGCCTTCAGAAACTGAAAAGCTTGCTACTGTGTCTGCAGTGGGACTAGAAGATGTGGCTCTAAAAATGAGTAGCCACGTGGCAAGGCTTGAAGGCTTTACAAGCCTTGGTAAGCATTTCTCCTTCTGATAGACAGATATTTTAAACGTTAATCACAAACAAATTGTCTTTCCAAGTATTGCAAAGAAGGGATTGCTAAAAATTATTTTATTGAGTAATTTGTCCTATCTGATTACATTTTCTATTATCCTTGCTTTGCCATATTTAACCTAAGGCTTAAGCCAATGTATACAGTTTATCATAATGGAAAACCTTGATTCTGAAAGCATGTTTAATTATGCTTCATTTAATTAAAAACATTATTGACTTCCTGCTATATGAAAAATTCCGTGCATGTTATTGGAGACACACAGATAAAAGATAATTAGCCAGAGAAGTTGCAAATTCTGGAAGGTGAGGTCAGTTCCTAAACAAGTCATCTAATGGGGCCACTGAGTTAGTGAAGGGTGGAGAGAGAAGAAGTAATCATAGTGTTTAGAATTCTTGGGGGCTCAATTTTAAATACTGGTGTAATTATGAGGAAGGATCACTCTTAATTTTAATTGAATAGACTGATGAAAAGTCCTATATAAGCATTGATAATAAATTCATGGGCTGGGACAAAGCAAAATGCAGGTGAAAGTCATAGAGGTCAATGTAGTGGAAAAAATATGGACACCAAACTCAATCAGAACTGGGTTGAACTATTTAGAGATGTGCCAGACAGTCTTAGACACCCCAGTGAATGGAACACGGTCCTTACCTTTATGGATCTTGCAGTCTAGTAAAGTACTGAGACAATGAAAAAATAATTATAACCTCAGGTGGTGATAAGATTTATGAAGGAAAAAAAGGCAGTGTTAGGAAAGGGAGAGTACTGGGGATGTTTTAGATGGCATTTCAGGGAAGGGACCTCGACGGAGATGACATTTGAACAAAGATGGCGAAGAAGTAAGGGAGCCCTGCAGGTATCTGGTGGGAGAGAGTCGCCTAGGCAGAGAGGGAAGAGCAAGTGCATTAGTGCTGAACGCGACTGGATTTTCAAGTTCCTTAAGAAGGCCAGGACTCCACATAAGGTGCTTAATAAAGTTAAGGTAAAATAACCCCATTAGTATACCTATCTACATGTTTAAAAACAGCTTTTGTCCTGGAATTAAAATGCCCAAAAGAAAAAGATGCTAGACATTAAAGGCAAAGAAGATTTTACAGAAGAGTGAGTCCAGCAACCTAAATTTGCTGGTGGAAAAGCCAGGTGCCGAGAAGCAAAATTATTGGCAGAGTGGGACTGAAAGTAGAGATTTGATTCCTTTAATCCAGACATTTTATCTCTCCTCATGGTCTCTGCTGCCACATAAGAAAGAAAAGTTCTCAAGAGTTGTCTTGATAGAGCATCCAGCTTAGTACTAAATACTATAAGCTGCACAATTAATGAATCTTGTTCAAAAGTACATGATAATTCAGAACCTGTCATTTTCTCCATGAAATACCATATATATTTTGAGGGTAGAGAAGCTCATTTTTATGTAGCACAACTTCTTTAAACTTAAGACCCTAATATGAGTATGATACAAACATTCTTTTTAATATAGGAAAAATTAGATCTCATTTTTGGAAGGAACTTGGACTACTTCCAAAAAAAAAAAAAAAAAATCCAAAAACCAACCAAACAAAAAAAAAAACCATTGCTCAATGTGTTCCCATTAACTCTCCAGGAACATTTAAGATGACTAAGGCTGACCTTTTGCTTATTTTTGAGTTTTTGAAATATGAATCATTTTGCCACTTTCTTTTCCTTTAGTCTTTATTTGGATTTTGTGAAGTTGCTACAAGGCATCTTTCCTCAGCAGGGCTCTTTGAATCATTTACCTCTGTTAGCAGTCCATTATTATTGCCTTGCTCCCCAACTACTGCATCTGGGCTGAGACATTGGTACTGACCTGGCATTGTGATTCATGTAAAACTCTTAAACTGCCATTCTTCATGCTCTGCTCTTCCTGAAGAAGTAATGCATGTCTCTGTCAACATAAAATTAACAGTGATCTTGGCATTGATGATGAGTATTTGTCTGCAGGTAATCAATATATTTTTATGACTACCTCCTTTTACAAACAGGTTTTCAAAGTCAAAGTTTGTAAATATTTTTGAAGGAAAAAAAGTGATAAGTTACGGTAGCTTATTTGGTTATCCTACAAAAAAGCAATTTAACTCATAAAGTAGTTCTACTCTAATACTGATAGCAGTATCCTAAAAGTTTAGTCCTGGAGGAAGAGAGAGGCATTTTATGTAGAAAGAAAAAAAAACCACATGATTAAAAAGAGGTATTGTGAAAAATGAGTTTGTGTTCTTCTTCATTCCTCATTTTAGTGATGGCAGTATAATTTTCAAACCAGTGAAATTTATTATTTCATTGCTTTGGAAAGCACTTTGGAAGCACTTCATCCAGAGATCAAAGGTTTCAGTGACTCTGAAAGATTAAAGAAGTGCCCCAAATCTTTTACACTCCTTGCATTAATAGGTGAGGCCTAATTCTTCCCCCTTTGAGCATGGATGGTGACTACTTGCCCAACAGAATAATGTTGAAGTGATTATTCTGTTGATGTCATACTGGTTTCCAGACCTAGGTTTAAGACATTTAGGCAGCTTCCTCTGCCTGTCTCTTGAATACTTACTCTTAGAACCTAGATGCTATGCTATATTTTCCCCTTTACGGGAAAAGTTATTCTCAGATGGGGCCATAATTTAGAGAGTACAAAATATTCAGACTGTCCTCATATTTAGGTTGGGCCTCTATGTTGTGTAGGTTAAATGAAGAGTATGCATCTTGTATTGTGTTAGTCACTAGAAAAGAGGAACCATATAAAGTGTATTGTGTTGTATTTTAAAATAATACATTGTTTATACCTATGACTATGTTGTATATTTCTTCAAGATGGGAGTAAAGTCTACTTCATCCACATATCTTCTACCACACCTAGTTCAGTGTGTTTTATACTTTGTAGGTGTTTGATTAGTATTTTTTGTCAAACACATTTACCATTTGTTTGGATGTCAAAATGTCCCCAAATGTTATGAGATATTAATATAATATAGTCAAATTGAAGTTTCATGGAATGTTGAAAATACTGATTGATTTTAATTTGTTATAACTATATTACATTAATTGACTAGCCTCAACCTAATAGTATTGTATTATTCTTTTAATTTGTTTATTGGGTCACTTTGCTCAAATTTTAGTTAAGAAGTTTGCATTTATGTTCATAATATTGGCCTATGACTTTTTAATCATAATATTTAGCCAGGTTTTGCTTTCAAGGCTAGGCTATCCTTTAGAACAAATATATGGAACATATTTTTCTTTTTCAGATATATAGAAAAAGAAGGGTTCTATTTTTTTAGAATTTCTAACATAATAAATATATATTAGCTATCACCATTAAAGCCATCTACCTTTTACATTGTAGGAAATATTTAAATAATGAATTTAATTTCTCAAGTAGTAATAGGACTATTTATTATGAAAATTGTAAAAAGAAACATTTATAGATAATATTGTATACATAGAATAAAATAGAATAGAATCTATAGATCGATATTAAAAGTAATAATTTGGTTTAGAAGCTTGCTGCATACAAGTTCAATACAAAGACATTACACAAGGAAAAAGAGAGAAAATGAAAATGTAACAATAAATGATACCATTTTAAATAGAGTCACAAATACAAAATACCTAGTAATAAATTTAATATATATTTTATGATCAGTATACAGAAACTTATATTTTTAAAAACATTTAGAGATGATCTTAATAATTAGATGTATAATGTCAAGTATTTTAAATGATCGATATTGTAAAGATGCCAATTCTCCTAATTGGCATCTCCTAATCTCCTCAATTCTCCTAAAATTGGTGTATAGATTTAATGCAATTCCAATGAAAACTCTAATGGCTTTATTCATGTGTTTCACCATAAGCTAATTCTTAAGTTTATAACAATTTGCAACAAAGGTTCAAGAATAGCTATCCTAAGGACAAACAAATAAACAACAGTATTCTGTTCTACATAGATACTGTAGAAAAAGATCTGATCTTAAAGGGATACTTAATTTCTGACAAAGGTAGAACTAAGGATTTGATATCCATATTTTTAAAAATATGAAACATGGCCCCTACTTTATACTATGCACAAAAGTTAGTTCCAAAGATTTTTAAATGTGAAGGGAAAAAAGCAAAGCTTTCAGAAACTGATGTGAGACTACAGACATGAACATGAGTTAGGTAGGGAAATTTTTACAAAGAAAACACATAAAGCACTATCTCTAAGTGTTGTTTGTTGAATTAGACTATGTTAAAATTAAATATTCTATGTAAATACAAAATAAGAGTGAAAGGCAATCTATCGAGTAGACAAGATAATTCTAACACATATAACAAACAAAGGGCTTGCATCTGGAATGTAGACAACTTCCAAAAATCAATAAGGAAAATACAGAAAACCCAATAACATGATATTGGAACAGATCTACTGTAAAACAACATAAATACATGGCAAATAACTATGTAAAGTGATGCTCAATCTCATTGGTAAATAGAAAAATGTGACTTAAAACCATAATATGATACTACTAAAAACCCAATAAATGATTAAACCTAACAGACAATGTAAAAATTGGCAGGATGTGGAGTAGCCAGAATCATCATGCTCTGCTGCTCCAAGATGGAATTGGCACAGTGACTTTCAAAAACTCTTTAACCAGTAGTTACTAAAGCTAAAGATATATTAGCTTCATTATGATTTAGCAATTCTACTTCCGAGTATATATTTGAAAATAAATGATTGATGATAGATAGAGAGATATAGAGACAGAGAGTTATATACTAAAAGAATTTTCATAGCACCATTATTTGTAATGACTCATGTTGAAAACAACCCAAATATCCATGTCCAACAACGTTGTGTATTCATAACATATAAAATTATGTAGTAATGTAAAATAATAAACTATGAATGAATACAACAACATTAATAAGGCTACACATACAGTGCTGAGTAAAAGAAGCCAGATACAAAGAGTTTATACTTTTTTATTCCATTTGCAAGACAAAAATAGGAAAAATAATGTATAATAATAGAAATCAAATACCAGTTACATTATAAGGTAATGGTAAAAACAAGAAAGGAATTTTACACACACCTTTAAAGAGCAGATAACTTCAGTGCTATTCACATTTATCCAATGCATAAAAAAAGAAGGATAACTTTTATAGGCAAAATAACACTGATAGAAAAATCCCAGAAAGTTTTCACAAAAAAAGAATATCTGTCTCACTTGTGAATATCAAAGCCAAGTCTAAAATAAAATATTAGCATCAAAACCCAGAAGCACATTAAAATAATAAAACACATGATTAAATGGAATTTTCCCCAGAAAGGGAGAGTTCAAAATTAGAACTCTTTCAACATCAAAATGATAGTTGTTGAAGGTAAATCGGCGAAAATACAAAGGCTATTCTTAAGAAGATATAATATGTTGTATATTTTGTCCTAAGTTAATTAATATATTTATAAAAATCTCAATAAAAAATTTCCAACAAGCTTTATTTAACTAGGCAAGCTAAATTTTAAAATAATGTTTAAAAAAATCAAGTAAGGATGTCTGGAAGACTCTGACAAAGACCAATGCTGGTGAGGCAGAAGTAGAGGAATCATCCCTAGAAGGTATTCTTATGATTTACTGTGAAGTCTGAAAAGTAATGAGTCATTGCCACAGATATAGACAAAAATAATAGATAACAATAAAAAGTGTAGAAATATAAACAAATTTCTAAGAAAAAATCTTTATTATATGTTACAGATGCATCTCTCATCAGGGTAAAAAGATAGGCATTCCAATAAATTGCATCTGTAAACAATTTGCTACCTGAAAAAATAATACACTTAGATTAATTCTTCACACTCTACACCAGGAAATATTTGAAACTAATAAAATATTGCCATAAAATCATAAAACAATAAAAGTTATAGAAGAAAACACAGATTTAACTCCTGAATTACAAAGACTTTTTTAGCTATAAAAAGCAGAAACATAAAGAGAAAAATAAACCTAGGTCAAAACATTTTGTAGGATAAAAACTTATATACCAAATAGAGTTTCAACTAAAACAATTGAGAAACATGTATATTTACCATGACAAATGGTGATCTTTTAAATATATACAGTCATGGGAGCTCTGATACATACTCAACAGGAAAATGGGCAAAGAACCTGAACAGTATGTTCACAGTACAGGAAATAGAAGTGCAAAGATGATCAGCGATGGTCATAGTAAGAAAATGAATATTAAAACTCTAGGAAGATATCATTAATCACCTAATCGATGGACAAGCACAGAGCAGCTTAATATTGCACTGTCATTGTGAACATGTGAAAATAGACATCATGTTTCCTACAATGTAGTAAGAAAATAAGTTTGTTTTAGGGAAGTTGAGAATTATCTTTTAAAATCACAAATACATATATATATATACCCTTTGACCCAACAATTATTGTCTACTTTTATTATTGCCCAATTATTATCCACTTCTAGTCATTCCCAAAGTTATACTAGCATGTATGTGAAAGGATTATTCATTGCTCTATTACTAAACAGGTATACAATCCCTTATACCAAACCTCTGGAATAAATGTGCTATGAAATACAGATTTTGTGTTTATTTTTGGAGGATACAACATGCATATATCATCCGCTATGTAACACCTTCCCTAGGATTGGGGGCAGCACATATCTGTGTGATTTGGTGTCAGCACATACCCATATCTAAATTATTACTACTTCTGCAGTGAAATGTGTGTGTATTCACAATAAGTAGAATAAATAAAGAATACAGCAGTATTATGGTTTATGTATTTTCAATGGTAGTCACTAATTTTTGAAATAATGGAATAAACATAGACCAGTAGTTTGCAAACTAGAGCATACATTAGGATCACCGAAAGCTTTATGAACAGACAAATTTGTGGGTCTCAACCTCAGGTGATTCAGTAGATCTGGTGTAGGATCCCGTCATTTGCATTTTTATGAAGTTATGGTGATGCTGATGCTGTTGGTTCTAGAGATCACATTTTGAAAACATCGATTTAGACCATAAACACTCTGTGTTTCTTTCTATCAATAATATTCAACAAAACCTCAAACGAAATTTAAAGTCTGCATATATATATATATATATATATATATATATATATATATATACTGAATTTTTACCACACTAGCATGCTTTGGAAAAGAGGACATATCAGTGTGATCATTGTAATCACAGTGAAGTTGGATGGTGGAGGGTGGATCTGTAGCGAGTTTCTCAAATGACAAAATCACACCATAGTCTTATTAAACTGCATTATGGGTGGCTTGGTTAAAAACTTCTTCTGGTGTCATCTGTCTCATTATGATGGGTTTCCAAGAAATTTTGCTTTAATTATGTAAGCCACTGTAATCTCTTCCTCACTAATAAACGCATGCTATTTAAGGACAGAACTTAACTGATCAGACATTACCTCCCCATATTCTCTGAAAATTTTTAACAATTTCCACATCATTTAGGTAATATACAAGGGCTTTTTATATCTAACTTTTCTACACTCTTGGCTGATTAACTTTAGTCTAAGTGATGAGGTTTGATATCATGTCTCATAATTATGCAAAAGGATCATTTAAAGTCTCCATCAGCAGGGCTTTTCAAATCTCACTGCTAGTTTGATGGCTGTGCCAAGCATTTGTTAATAGTGATTTACCAACATAATTTTAAGCATTAGTGACAGTGTCATTGGTGTCCTACAAACTGAATACTTTCTGGAAATCTTGGATTCTTCAGCCTCTGTTAATTACTGCAGGCTTACACCTTAAAATGTGTTTATACACTTTCCCTTCATGAGTGTAATGATCATGTTACAGATGTCACATTGAAGAAAAATATTAATGAATAACAACATTTTAAAGTTATGTTTTTCTTGTCATACTGATCTGCAATTGGTTCACAAGGCTGGCACAAATATTGTTTTTGAAGCAGTAAAAAAATATATCTCTGGTTATCTTTCTCTTATACCCAATGAGAATTAACATGATTTTCCATTTGTATTATCTGTTGATTTTTTCTCTTCAGTATTTAGGTGTTTCTTAGAATTTAGCACCCGTGATGTGGTTTTTATCAATATCATGCATTTTCTCAGAATGGCATTTTTCAATAGGTAATATCTTTAAAAATTTGTCAAAGTAGCATTTTCACCATAGATATTTCAGATATATTTTACCATGGTGCTTCTTAACACTTTGGAGCTGACCTCCTCCACTCTCACCTCCAATAGTCTCCTCATGGTCTCTTCTAGCTGGTTTCATGACCAACAAATTCATTGGTAGTAGAGTTTTACTTCTTGTTGATGTATCAGTATAATCAATACCTGGCCATGTCCTCTATTTTTTATACCTTGTGGTGTGTTTTCCTGTTTCCTTATTTCTTGCTCATCACTATCACAGAATGAAAACAAACATGCTGACCAACATGTCCCTGTCACAGGGTACTGTTTTCTGATGCTCTGATTTTCACTGGTACCAGAGTAGTAGCCTTAAATATAAAAATATTTTCAGACTTTAATTAAAACTAAGGTCAAAACATATAATGTAAAAAAACAAAACAAAACAAAACAAAAAAACCCCACCTACTACCAAATACAGTAACACACTAACAGAAGTGCGATAGTATAACAGCAAACAGCAGAGATACAGTATGTGACTTTTGGGAGTACAGAGACACAAAGGGTTCCTCATATCAGTGCAGATTAGATTGTTTCATCAAATGAGTTTTGGCATCAAAATTATTTAAAGAATGTTTTCAAAGATTATCAGATTTTGAAATTTTAAATACGAGAATATGAACCTACATAAACAAAAGATTAGATAGAACTTAAATATCCATCAGTAGGGGCTTGATTAAATAAAGTGGGGAACATGCTTGATAATGTAATACTATGTATCTCTCAAAAAGAATGAGGAAGCCCTTTATATTTTTATGTACAAATAACCACGAGATTCATTAAGTGTGATAAGCAACATGCTAGTCTATAGTTATAGTCTGTTTCTATTCCTATAGAAAATACAAATGGAAAGATAAAACATAAAGTGGTGTATGAGACAGAGAGAGAGTGGGAGAGCAGCTACATGCCTTAGGGCATGTTCAATAGCAGAGTAAGGTGACTATAGTTAACAATGTATCGTGCATTTCAAAATAGCTAGAAGAGAGGAATTGAAATGTTCCCAACAGAAAACAACAATAAATACTTGAGGTGATGGATACTCTAAATACCACGACTTTATCACTAAACATTCTATGCGTGTTACAAAATACAAGTACTTCGAAAAATGTACAAAGATTGGCCAAGTGTGGTGGCTTATCCCTGTAATCCTAGCACTCTTGGAGGCCAAGGTGAGAGGATCCCTTGAGTCCAGGAGTTCAAGTCTGCAGTGAACTATGATTGGGCCACTGCACTACTGCCTGGGTGACAGAGTGAGACCCTTGTATCAAAATAAATAAATGTACAAATATTGTATATCAATAAAAATTTTTACAAAGGAAGATATAGACAGATACAGACAGATTTTTCAGTGCTAAGTATTGCAAATATTTTCCCAATTTATCTTTGTTTATAGTGGTTTTAATGTGCAGATATTTTAGATATTTTAAAGTTGTCAAATTTACAATCTTTTAGTTTCTAGTTTGTGTCATATTTAGAAAGACTTTCTGAAATACTGATTCATCTTTGCATTCCTGGCTAAACTACATTTGATTGTGAGAAAAAAAAATGGGTTACCACTTTGGAAGCTAGAGTCTTCTTATTTCTTTTAAGTTTGAGTACCGTGTGTGGTTGTGGATGCTTATGTTTGTCCTATTCCTGCCCAAAAGTGGATTCAAGCAAAAAGTATGGCTTCTCTTCTTGATGAGGATCTTGAGGTCTCTTTTCTATTAAAGCCTATCTCTGGGCAAATGATATACAAAATGTGTTAAGGTGTTTTCTTAAGATGCTAAAGTTAAAAGAACAATAAATGGTAATATATTCATAATTTTTGCAACTTAGATCTTTGACAAATGTCATATTCCTAGCCAAAGCAATATGTGGAATAGTTGAGGAAGTATATGGCATCCATCCATCTTTTCTTGTATCTCTCATGCTGATAATGGAACCAGTAGAGTTTTGTTTGATTTTGAACTTCAACTAAGTAAAGTATGCTCTGCTGATTCAAAGATTCTCTTATATCTGAGATCTTGAGAGAAAATATACTACATAAATCAAGGCAGTATTGTTATGAAGTCGATTTCCAAGGGACATTTGCACAATAAAAGTTTATCAAGTAAATCTTTAAATAGGTTTTCAGGACACAGAATGCTTTTGAGCTTTTCCAATTAATTAAATATACTTAATATTTTCCAGTAGAGAAGTTTAAATCAGTTAAAGCTACCTTCAGAAATATTATGATAAAATATTATATTAATTTATTTGGGATATTAAAAATTTATAGATAGTATATAATTTAAACCAAATCATCTTCTACAGAATATTAACCACTGTAACTTGTAAAGACTGCATTTTTACAATACTCCCAGGACAAACTCTGAAAAACAGACCAGAAATCCCACAGTGTGGCTATACCAGGTTGTATATAAATCAAATCAAGCCCTTGAGGCAGGAAGCAGATCATCCAATCTCACTCCAGTGAATTTAAGAGATATCTTGTTCAATTCAAGTTTTCCTTCACTGTTTGCCTGCTTAGATCTGAGAAAGCCAAACTGGCAACTAAGAAATGTGTACTTGGAACAAAGTTTCTGAAATGGATAATGTAAAATGTCAAAAAGATATAATATGTAGGGATGGAATGTATTTTGGATACCCATCTCAGATTGACTGTCAAAGGCATTCCTTTCAAGTCTCACCTATTTACAACACGCTTAGGAGCTATATGAATAGACATACACACACACACTATATATATATATGTTGCTCTAGCATAAGCCATAGCTTTGGAGAAAAGGCAATGTAAGTACATTCAGAGGTCTCCACAATTACATATAATAAGCAACCTCAGATTATAAATCAATAGTACGGGTACTATATTGAGATGGTAAGATGAATCCAGGTGGTGTGAAGCTGAAAATTTATGTAACTCAACATTACAAATGCAAAATCAGTAGTGAGAGTGAATGTTTATAGAATGAAAACAAATAACAAATAATGTTTAAAACCTGAAAAACTTCATAAACATAGAAAACCCCCAAAATTGGCAATATTATTCTTAAGTGGAACACTTCTGTAATACTTTTAATTCTTCGCTTTTAACTCTCTACTCTTTGATTACTTCTTCCCAGGAAGACAATTTTGTAAATCACTTTCTCTAGAGAAAGTAGAAAGCTAATTCCATCTTTCTTTTAGCATGGTTGATTGAAATTTGCTTTTATTACTAATTGTAGAGATTAGAGGTGCAAAAGCCCTTTTCAAAACCTAGGGAGGCAGTCATAAAAATGTGATTTTCTTAATTCTGCATAAGTAAGCTATTTTAACTATATTTGGTTTAGACCACTGTCTATTTCTACTCTGCTATGGTCTAAATGTTTGTGTTTCCCCTTAAATTCATATATTGAAACCTAATCATCAATGTAATGGCCTAAGGAGGTGAGTTGTTCAGGGAGTGATTAAATCTTGAGTTCAGAGCACTCTCAAATGGATTTAGTGTCCATTAGTGCCAAGGAGGCCCCAGAGGCCTGCCTTTCTCCTTTCCACAATGTCAGGACAAAGAGACAGCACCATCTATGAACCAGGAAGCAGGCCCTCACCAGACACCAAATCTGCCAGTGCCTTGATCTTGGACTTCCCAGCCTCCAGAACTATGAGAAATAGATTTCTTTTGTTATAAGCCACCCAGTTTATGTATTTTGTTATGGCAGCGAAAATGGACTAAGCACACTCCAACTTCTCCTCTATCACTTGAGCTCATGTCACGTGGGATCCATATGAGCATAAGATATTTTGGAATCTGGCTAAGGGGTAATTGAGTGATACACTTAGTCTGGGTTTAGTGGGTTTTCAGTTCTATTTTTGCTTGGATTATGGCAGATCATCACAGTGTAGGAATGGCTTCCAGCAATACACCTAAAAGTATACTGATGGTTAGTCACTGCATAAAAACAATCAAAATGCCCTCATTACATACAAATAATATATGAAAAAGCTATATAGAAGGTTTTCTAAATTTGACAAAAGTACTAAAATTTACATGACATTATTATTATATTAAGGAATTTTAAAGCTGTACCTGAAATTGTAATGAAGAAAAATTCAGAACGGAGACGTATAGAAACCAATTTCAGTGAAAATATCTCACTTTATTAAAAACAACAACAATATATTTGACCCTATGACCATATTCCTGGGGTTTTCCTGAAGCTTCAAGTTCCATTGACTTTATGGTAAACCTGCTTCTGTCCATACATTAAGGAAAAGTAGGGCTTTAGACAGAGACAGATTCGGTTTAAAACCTCGTCTCTATTACTTATGAATTTGGTGAATGAGGACTACTTTCTCAACCTTAGTTTCCCATTCATTAAATACTTTACTAGAGGAGCTTGAAGGATCCATTTATTCAACAACCATTGACTGAGTGTCTAAATAGCAGGTGTTGAGAATGCGTCAGGCATGTGCCATGAACTGAAAAGAAGATTCATGGGTCTGACAAATAGTTGAGCAAAACAGAAAGGGTTAGCCAGTGAGCTCTGAGAGAAAGGACTTCACATGTGGTAAGTAGTCTTCAATTTATTGTTATTGCAAATAACTTATTTTAGGATTTTAAATTGGGGAGTGGCATGTGTGATTATTTCATGTTTGTGGAGATTTATAATAATGACAGCAATAATTATTTTTGGACCATCTACTATGTTCCAGGCAAGATAGTAATCATTATACGCATGCTTTTTTATGTAGCTCTCCTAGAATCCTATTGAGATAGTATCATTATCTCCAATTTGCATTTTGGAAACCAAGACTTACAAAAATAATTAACTTACTGGAAGCCAGGAAGTTAGATTTTGACAAAGTAGGTTCAAACCCAGGTCTGTATTTCTTCAAAGTCTCCTCTGCAAACTGTCCTTAACCTGTTTCTACATGACGGGAGTCTGATCACTTCAGTCTCACTGAGATTAAAGAAGCACTTGCACCATTTGGAAGAGTATTATTGGAAACCTCTTGTCTGTGCTCCAAATTTTTCTGTGGGGAAAAATAAACTAGCCTTTCGAATTGAGAGCATTTTCAAATGTTTTGGCAGTTGGCTTAGTAAAGAAAAGGTATTCTTTTGCGGTTTAAATTAGAGTGTGGCTTTTTGCAAAAGCAATGGTATTTTAAAATGGCTTATTCAAAGGGAGTATTTTCAGAAAATGGCAAAATAGTATTAGACACCTTGTGTCACAAAGATCAACTACAATCTTATACACTCCTAAAATATTATCTAGTACAGATATTTATGTATCACATTAGACTTTAGGATATGGGTAAGTAGTAAAGAAAAGAATACATTTAAGCCATTACTATGTGCCAGGTATTGTTTAGAATTTTCATATACATAATACCTTTTAGTTTTCCTTAATTCCTTCTTTTTTCTCTCCTCCAACATCCACTCTGGGTCAGAAATCCTTGGCATAAATATAAGTGCTAAATCAGATCAAATGAATAAGAATATCTACTAGGAGAATTTGGTTCATCTCCTAAAGTCCTTTTAGCTATTAAAAATATATAGGCTCCTCCATCATCTTAAAGACCATTTTAAGCCCAAATTTCTTATTAGGATCTCCTTTATCTAAATTGACTGGGTAGCTTCCTCGAGGTATGAGATATATGCCTAATCTTCTCCGTAGGCTTCTGTTTAGAAAATGTAGTTAAGGAGTGAATGATAGTGCTTGGCAGATCCCCTAAAATAACTCAGGTTTAATACCGCCAAATACTTTACTTCTAGGGGCACACAGGGCCAACCTAGCGATTCCAAAAGGTAGAGCTCAGAGATAGGCCATGTCAAGATACTTTTTCTCTGAAAGAGAGCAGATAGTGGCTGAAACTTTGTAGGTCCACATTCTAAGATGCTACAGATGGACCCATGCCAGAGGGAGTCACCAGTATCAAAGCTACAGTAAGCAAATAGTAACAGAAAGGAAGAGCTTCTCTTGCCATTGTTTCTACTGTCTGCAATCTGCTTCCCTTTCTACCTTTTTTTCTCCACCTAGGAAAAAAGGCAAAAAGAGCTGAATGAAAATTCTTTCCATTCTTGTGTTAGCCAGGAACATTATTGTATTCTGATTGATTTCACTTTTACATCTCATCAGTAGGGTTTAATTCCCTGCAGACAAAACCCACCTATTTTCTTCATTTAGAAATTTCTTCTTTAACTTTATCCTTTATGATTTAACCAAATATTTGCATTTGGCCAGTCAAGTATTAGAAGGTTAGCATCAGTAAGGCAATACTTGGAGGATACATCCCCATAAACTATTGGGAATTTTCATTTCACTTATCAGTCAAGGTAGACCAGTGGTACCAGTGTTTGACTTTTTTCATACCTTTATGGAAATAATTAACTTATAAAATGGAACATTTAATTAGAAGTCAATAATACTAAAGTATATAGAAGGATTTCTGTTATCAATTTGAAAGATTTGAATTACTGTTAAACACTGAAGATGTCAGGCTTGGTTTTGCCCTAGACAGAGAATTTCCTGGAACAACTGGTAGTTACTTTAAATTGCTATGCATTTCAAACAGAAGATCATCCAATTATTTTAGCAGCTTCAAAGATAGAAATACATTTTGCATGCAGGAAATACAGTAGATTACTATGTGACTCATCTGAGGATAACCTGCTCATTTCCCATTATACTTCAATATAAGTTAATTTTAAAGAACATTTTAAGCAATGTTTTTACTATAAACCTCTTGCAACTGATTAAAATATGTAACAAATGCTTCTGCAGATTGAAATTAGAGAAACAAAAATATTTTTGAAATTGTGCAAAGGTGTTCATCAGGAAGTTGACAATTTCAATTGTTGATAGTTACTGATGGAATATGGTTGAAATCTTATACCAAACTAAAAGCTACTAATTGGGCAATAGTTATGTTTCTGTAACTGAAGGAAGGCTATACCTAAAAAATTATACCCTAAGCCGATCTGATATGGTAGCTACTAACCACATGTGACTATTGAGCTCTTAAAATGTGACTAGTCTAAATTTAGATGAGCTATAAATGTGAAATACACACTGGTTTTGAAGTCTCATTGTGAAAATAATGTAAAAATCACAATAACAACTTCTATACTGAATACAGGTCAAAATGATAATATTTTGGGCATACGGAGTTAAGGAAACCATGTTATTAAAATTATTTTCAGTTATTTATTTTTTTAATGTAAATACTAGAAAATTTTAAATTATATACATTGCTTGTGTTTGTGACTCTCATTATATTTCTGTTGGACAGCATTACTTCAAGTAGACTGGCAGATGAAAGTACATGGTTAAAGAGTAAATTAAAATCCATTTGACCATGTTTAGCAGTTAATATTAACCTTCAGAACACACCTTAGAAACTCTTTCAAAATTTTACCCACTATTTTTGTCTTTTAAATAATCCATCCTTATTAACATATGCATAGTAGACCACACACACACACACACACACACACACACACACACACACTTTACAGGAGGAAGAATAAAATAACTAGAAGCAGTCTAGTACGCTAAAAAGAAAACGGAAATAAGACTCAGAATGGTGTTTAAAATGTCTACAGACAACTATCTCTAATGACAATAAGTCACTTATTTGACCTGATCCTCAGTTTTCCCATCTGTAAGTCGAATGTGTTAGAGTAGCGGTGGTCCCCAACTTTTTTGGCACCAGGGACCGGTTTCGTCAAGACAATTTTTCCACAGATGGGGGTTCTGAGGATGGTTTTGGGATGATTCAAGCACATTGCATTTACTGTGCAGTCAAACCTCTGGGCTAATGATAATCTTTAGTTGCAGCTGCTCCCCAGCTCCACCTCAGATCATCAGGCATTAGATTCTCATAAGAAGTGAGCAACCTAGATCCCTCGCATGCGTAGTTTACAGTAGGGTTCAGTGCTCTTATGAAAATCTAACGCCACCACTGATCTGACCAAAGGTGGATCTTATCCTGTGATGCAAGCCATGGGGAGTGGCTGTAAATACCGATGAAGCTTCACTGTCTGGCAGCCCAGTTCCTAGCAGGCCACCAACCAGTACTGATCTGCAGCCTGCGGGTTGGGGACTGCAATGTTAGAGAATCTCAAAGACCGTTTCCTGCTCCAACATTCTTAAAATGGAGAAAAAAGATACAGGAGTGAAGTGAAAATTGATTAGGAAACTGAACATTTTTTTAGAAAATGGAGAGAAGCCACTCTTGGTGCCCAGAGCAAGGCAACCCTTGAAGAATACAGAGACAGGCATCGCAGGAAGATGTATATTCCTATTGGCTTCTACCCACTGCTTATATTACTACATTTCATCTTCACAGGAAGAAAAAATATCCTTCCTTCTCAGGCTATATTCTTGTTAAGAAGATTTGTTTTCCTCACAACCACCTCAAATCATATTCATGGGCTTCCCACATTCTGTCCCTCTGCTTACATAGATTCTCGGGCACTCGTTCTACCCAACCTCATTTGTTGTCTCTTTCTATCAGGTAGAAAGTTCTTCTATGAGTGAGCTTGCACCCTCCTTCTTTCTGGCTTAGTTTTCTTTATGTGAGCCCCTATCTTCAAATCAAAATTCTAAACCACATTTTTTTTAAAAGTTGTTGGCGGAATTTATTCCTTTATAGCTATAGGGCTAAGAGCTTCCCTCAGCTCCCGAATGCCACCCACAGCTCCATAGGCAGTTGACAGTACGGCAACTTGCTTCTTCAAGGTTAGAGAACGAGAAAGAGAAGGCATCTGCTAGGAAGATGGAGTCTTACACAGCATAACGTACGTGATCCAGGAGTGACCTCCCGTCACTTTTGCCATATTCTCATATTCTTTGGGTTAAAAGCCACATTTCTCTAACTGCTGACTTCTCATTTCCAAAGCTCTTGCCTTGATCTCCTGTCCCCAAACAATCTTCCCACCTTGGCCTCCCAAAGTGCTGGGATTATAGGCCACTGTGCCCAGCCTCACTTCCAAAGCTCTTTACGCTATCCCATCTGGACCTCGCAGGTTCTGGATCTCCTTGCAAAGGAGAGAACATTTAGGTTGGAGGTGGGATGGAAGAGTTGCAGGATGAGAGATTTTCCACTGAAGAAAGGCAAGACGAGAGAGAGGCTAAAGTAGGGAATATGGGAGAGAAAGGGTAAAGTCTCCTTGTTCCATAGCACATCACCAGTGCCTCCTTCCTTCATTTATTGATTTCAGTTAATTACTTTTATTGAGTATTCTACTTGGTACATAGAGCTATGTATATCCAGACAAATCATATTATCTGCCCTTGGAAATCTGTATAAGCTTAATATTTTAAAATGTTAATATATCAGGTTTCCCCTTCCCTCTTCCAAATTGTCACATTGGTAGGAAGTTCCTCCCAGTAGCCCCATAAGAAAGTAGTAGAACTTTCTTACAAAATGGCATTTTTTATGTCGACCAATTTTTCTCTCTTTATAACCCAACTACACCCTAAACTAGTTGAAATCTATAGCCTAAAGATATAAACAGAATGATGTGGTTTCATGATCATTCTGTTTAGATGAAGTACAAAATGTATTTAAAGTGTAAAGGTGCTCAGGATGCCATCACTTAAAGTGACTGGTTGTTACTTATGCATAAATCCCTTGAGTAGTGAATGCAAGGCCATTCTCAATAAGACCCAGAGTCACAGACAATCCATAAAAGAAACAGTCCTAGAATCTCCTCTCTAGGGCAACCTGAGGTAACAGACAATCACAGTTACCTTGTGCTTTTGCTGTCACAACCAGGAGACATGAGGGTCTTGACCCCCCCCACACACACTTGACATCTCACAGAATAATACTCTGACCCTTAATCTCCCTTGGGCTAGAGATCCCTTCCTCACTTCCTCACTGGGACTCAGAGGCAAAAAGGGCTTGCTTTTATTTTACTCCTAGATGTTGTTTCCATTTTCCATGTTGAAGTGGTTTCAATTACCTTTAACCATAGCAAAAGAAATAGACCCAACAAGAAATGTATGGTCAGTACTGCCGAAGAACACTTCCACTTTAAAATATTACATTTAAAAGTCAGAATCAAGAGAGGTCAGATTCTCTGTTTTATTAATATTTTGTAGATCCTATACATCTGGTTATCCTCATGACTTGTGCAAGTTAGGTCAGTTAGTCTGAACTCCTTTAATTTCCATTTTGGCATCTTTTGGTGAAGGCACAACAAATTTAAACAGCGTCCCTGTGTCCAGCTTACTTTCAGGTAAACCATCACAGAACAGCTTGTACAATTTTACTGGGAAATTAACCCAAGGACTATAAATTCAATTCTTTGTTGCTCTTCCTGGTTCATTTTTGCTGCTTCTTTATTTGCTATCGCAGGTGTTTCCAGCACAAATTAAATTGAGAAAACAGGTAATGATTTTGGCACTTTGTTTGGAAAAATCAGTTCAGATCTCTACGGTCACAGCTAAAAAGCAGTCGGAATGTCAGTCTACTTTTCCCTGATGAATTTGTAGGTGGTAACCGAGGCACTGAGCCTGCCCTGTGTGTGGTGGTGGGGGAAGTCATTGAAAAGCATCTTTAGTCATAAAACTCCTTGCAAAAAAATTATTTTTGCTTTTCCTTAGACTCTGTTTTTAAGTATGTAAAGAGGCTGTAATTAGAACATGCTGTTAGGATGGGATCAGTTACTTAGCTAGAGCTCACCACTAGTGAGGGATTACTATGGGCTAGGAATAGAACGATGAAAACTCATGGTGGGGAGAAAAGTCTATTGTACAAAGGACAGAGATATTTTTTTTTCAGGCTTTGAAATTGAGTGTGGTGTTCTAAGAAATTCACAGAACCAAGCATCCTGCTAAGTGCCTATTCTTTTGCTAATGCCTTACTCTTTTGCTAATGCCTACTCTTTTGCTAAATGCCTAGAGAGAGCAGAGTTGCCCTTGAGCCCTGAGGTAGATGGCAGTGCTGTCCCAGGCAGGGAGCATGGCAGGAAGGACTAAAGGGGGAGGGTGCCCATGGCATCAGCCTCCACAGGAGAAGAAAGACAATGTCGACTTCAGGGTGTGGGCAACACAAGTAATTTCCATGTGCATTTACTAGGTCCTGCAGTAAAATTTTGCATAAGGACTGGGCACATAGAGGGATCCATGACATTTATTATCTATGTATTTCTTCGGTGACATTTGTTGAGAACATGCTTCCTTTTGTTTTCAAATCAAAGCAGAAGAGTGAGAAGCTTCAAGAGCAAAGGTGTGATAATTTCTTCCAAAATGCTTCTGGGAGGAGAGTTATTCATTGCTAATAGGTACGTCCATTCCTCCCCTGTGACAGTCCCCTGTGCTGATGCTTGACAGGCTACAAAGAAAGTCTGATTCTCTCCCACTCCAGTGCGCCATTTCTGGAGAGGAAACCACTAAGGAGAGGAAGGAGCAGAGTTAGCCACCGGACTATAGCTGATTGAATAGCAAATTTGTTATCCTAATACCCAGAATCATTTTTTATTTCTTCATATTACAGAGGCTTGAAACCAAGGGAAATTATTCTAGATAGCAACATAAAATTTATAGTACCGTACAACAATTGATCAGCATATGCTTGTGTATTATTACTTTGGCATTTATAACAAAAAACCTTCTCCACTTACTCTTTTGTGTTGAGGGACAATGCTATTACATTCAAATATTTAATTGTGTCTGTTTCTTTTAGGCTGAGCTGGATCTTGGATAAATGTGTTTTAGCAAGAATATTACATATTCCGCTTGTGCTATGCAGACGCAATGGGCCTACTGCTGAGTGATATATTTGTATCTTAGATAAAATAATCATTGCTTTCTCACAAGCAAAAAAATTACTTTGCTTACATGGGGAGATAGAGAAAAACAAAACTAACAAAGAATGCTTAGTGGAGATTAAAAGACTGTTTAAAGCAAAGAGCATGTGCTTTTCAATTTCTATAGTGAGAGAGTGGGAAAGAATTATTGCTAGGAGAAAAATAGCACACCTGAATATGGAGCATATTTGAGAATAAGAACAATACTGTGTGCATGAGCATAAGCATGAAGTGCTGGGCATAGCACTGGGCTGATCTAGAGCAGCTTACAAACTTAGCAAGGCACAAGTGCTTATTATTCAATGATTTTCAGGCTTTCACACAATTATAGTAACTTCGACTGTTTACACAGTCATATGATTTTAATTGAAAAAGACCTTCAGATGCTCAGAGATATATAGAGATGACAGAGTAATGCCATTCTTATGCAACCCAGTATTCCTGCAAATCCTTAATTCTGCCTCCTGTGAGGTTAATACGAACAAGAAGGATGGCTGTCCACATGCATGCCAGCTTAGGTTATCCATTTGATTGGCTTATGACTTGCAGCTGGTTATAACTAAAGCAAGGACAGATGACTAATTCAAACTCCTACTCCGGAAATCAACAGAACACATCCTATCTCAATCATGCCTACATGGTAGCAGTTCTCCCTCTAAACTTTCTTTTCCCTGTATATAACTTTAAATATCAATTATTTTTTCATTTGTCTCATTTGGGAGGTTAATGAGAATTACATAAACTAATAATGACTTTTCCTTAAGTAGTAAACACACTATTAATAGACCAGAGAAATAACATAAGTCATGCAAATAAGGAAATAAAAAGATGAATCTCCAAAATAAAATGTTAGTAATAGTTGTAGTTAGTAATAGTTCCAGTTGCTGGTAATTAAATATTGTGAATTAAAAGTACATTTCTTTGTTACCAAAGAATATGCTTTCAATGTATTTTTTCTTTTATGGTGTGAAGACCATATCATTTTATTATATTTTCAAAAGCCTTTATTTTTCATGGTATATAAACAATCTACAAAGAATCTGCATCAATATGGCTTATCCTAATCAGATTCATCCTTCACAACTGACAAATTTTAAATCCAAAATGAAACTGTTTAATATTTAGGAACCCAACTATCTATCTATCTATACCCTGTTTTTTATTTTCAGCCCTGTTTTCCTTGAGTAGTAATTATTGAAATCACTATTATTGATAATGGCAACATATATGACTACTTTCTTCTGAATACACACAGTGAATGAGAAGAGGGCTCAGCCACAGAGCAGTGTAAAAGACAAATACAACATGTTCACAACGTTTAATCTGTGTACAGTTGAAGTCCCAGAGGGAAAAATGAAGAAAGATAATGGATCAAAAGTAATATTTTAAAAATACGATATGAAAATTTAAAAGATGAACACAGATATTGCAGAGTGTGAGCTAACTGCCAATAAAATAAATATGAATAAAATGACACCACCACACGGCACATCACAATAAAACTTCTGAAAAACAAAGACAAAGGAATAAGACCATCAGTAGCCTCAGGAAAAAGAGACACATTGCACTTAAAGTGTAAGAGTGAGTGTGACTCATGAGTTCTGAATGGAATCTCTCAAAGAGAGAAAGTAAAGGAATGGCATCTGGACAGAGCTGCAAGGAAACAACTACCATGCAAGAATGTTACACCCAGTCAATATATTCCTTAAAAGTAAGATGAAATAAAGATTTTCAGAAAAAGACTAAAAAAGTTTATCCCAGGAGACTTCCACTAAATAAGAAAAATAAGGAATTTCTCCAGACAGGAAGAATATTACCAAGCTGAAAACATTAAAAATATAACTAGAAAAAGCTAAAATCTATTCAATCTTAAATTGCATGGAGGATTAAAATGGAGGACAATAACCCTTCACCCCCCAAAAGAGAGGAAAAGTGATAAATGTGACATATATATAAATAATTAGTTATTTGTAGCACAAAAATAAATGATAAAATTATTCAATGCATCCAAAAGAAAGCAGCAATAAAAGAAGTTGCAACAGAACACAAATGGACCAATTTAAAACATAATTATTCAATGGTAGATTAAAACTATATCAGTAGTTATACTAAATATAAATTGACTAAACACTCCATGTAAACGATTACGTTATCAGATTGTATTTAATAAAAAATATGTTACTTAAAAAAGGCACACATTAAAAGTAATTAAGATCGAATATTGATAATAATAAATAGTAATTAGTAATAAATAATATAAATGAATTAATATTTTAATATTATTAAAAATAATAAGGATGCACAAGGTTTGAAAAAGCAGGTATAAAAAATGATATACTATGTAAACACAAACCAAAGCTGGGGTAGCCATACTAAATTCAGAAGCATTAGACTTTTAAATAAGAATTATTGCTGAAGATAATGAAAGATAATACTTTCCAAAATGATATCAGGAATAATCTAATAAGAATGTATCAAAAGTCTATGACTATATTCTCCAATAACAATTTTCAAAATTAGAGGTGAAAATTATCAGAAGTAAGGAAACATAAGTAATTATAGGTGGCAGCCCCATAAGTTATTAATAACTCCAGTCTTCAAAGCTAACATCTTCAAATTTCTCTCTGTCCATTATTTTTTTTCTCTGTGTGTAAGCAACTTCCCTCCCTATCATAAGGCATTGTATAATTGCATTTTGGATTTAACCAGGTAATCTAGGATGACCTCTCCATCTTAAGTTCCTTAAATTAATCACATCTGCAAAAAAACTCAACAACCTTTTTTTGCCATATAAGGTTGCATTCAGAGGTTCCAGGGATTAGGGTGTGGTTATATATTTTTTTAATTTCAATAGATTTAGAGGGGTATAAGTGGTTATTCAATACATGGATGAATTGTATAGTGGTGTAGTCAGGGCTTGTAGTGTACTCATCGCCTGAATAGGATACATTGTACCTGATAAATAATTTTACACTCAAAACCATACAAATATGTGGAAATTAAACAACCTGCTGTCGAATGATCTTTGGGTCAACAACGAAATCAAAATGGAAATTAAAAAGAATGTTTTTAATTGAATGACGGTGGTGATAAAAGCTACCAAAATCTCTGGGATACAGTAAAAGCAGCTCAGGCGGAAGTTCTTAGCATGAAATGCCTACATCAAAAAGACAGAAAGATCCCATATTACCAGACTAATGTCACATCTCAGGGAACTAGAAAAACAAGAAAAAAAAAAAAAACCCAAAGCTAGCAGAAGACAAGAAATAACAAAGAGCAGAGCAGGACTAAACAAAATTGAAACAAACAAACATGTTTGTTTCATGCTTCGGATATATAAAAGATCCTTCACATATATAAAGGCTTAATGAAACAGAAAGTCAGTTTTTTGAAAAGAGAAACAAAATCAACAGACCACTAGCTAGATTAACCAAGAAAAAAAAGAGAGGATTCAAATAAGCTCAACAAGAAATGAAAATAGAGACATTGAACTGATAAAACAGAAATGCAAAAGATCATCCAAGACTGCCATGAATACCTCTATGCACACAAAGTAGAAAATCTAGAGAAAATGGATACATTTTTGGAAATGCATAACCTTGTGAGCTTGACTGAGGAAGAAACAGAAATGTTGAACAGGGTAATATCAAGTAGCAAGATTGAATCAGTGATTAAAACAAAACAAAACAAAACTCTTTCAACAAGGAAAAAAAAAAAAAAAAAGCCTGGACCAGATGAATTCATAGCCAAATTCTACCAGAAGAACTGGTACCTATCTCACTGAAACTGTTCCATAACATTGAGAAGGAGGGAATCCTACCTAATTGATTCTGCAAAGCCAGTATCACCCTGATAACAAAGCCAGGAAAGGACACAACAAACAATGGAAAACTACAGACCAACATCCTTCATGAACATAGATGCAAACATACTCAACAAAATACTAGCGAATAGAATCCAACATCACATAGAGAAATAATTCACCACCATCAGGTTTGGATATCTCTTGAAGAGCCATTGCACATCCCAATTCACCACAATTGCATGGAAGATTAAAACGAAAGACAATAGCCAAAAACCATTATCCCTTTCCACCTAGACCCACCCAGTTATTATGAGTGAAAAATCTCAGTAATCTGACTGTTTCAGCATGACACAGTGCATAAACATTTCACTTACAACCAGTGATGACGGGGTCCTTCATGCCATCTGACCACAAAAGAATCTAACTCCAGATCCCTGTTTTTAGAGCCATTTCCTATGATGAACCGGTTTAGGTTACTGAGTCACCTTTGCCTTAGATTGAGTTCTTTAGAAACACAACCTGAAATGAAGATTCATGCGCAAGTTATCTGTTAAGAAGATGTTCTTGGGAAAAACCGGAATGAGAAAAGTAGGAGAGTAAAGCGGAAGAGGCCAAGCAAAGGGGCAATTTCAGGCAAAGTACTGGAGGAGGTAACTTCAGTTTTATCTTCCAAAAAAGAAAAAATGAAAAAACTCAGGGGTGTAAGTTACTCTTTAGAGTTGGTCCTGACCAAAGCTACAGGGACTAGTTTCCATCATTTTGTACCTATTAGTCATTGACTGTTCTGGGGAGATATGACTCCCAGGCATAACTCCCAGGCAGTAATAGCTAAGGGGAAAAGGCTCTCTGGAAACTTGAGAAGAGTTCTCCAGAGATGAGTTCCAAGGGCAAATGCACTTGTGACATAGATAATGAAATGTGCGCCACTGCCGCCCCCATTCACATTCTCCACCAAAATCCCTTTGCCCTGAGTGCTTATCACTCTCACTCTCTGCCTTGCTCACCGTTCCTCACACATATTTGCCTTCTCATTGTTTTTCAAACACACTGTCCTCATTGCCTTTGCTGTTCCTTCTGCTTAGAATGCTTGTCCCCTGGATATCAACATGACACCCTCTCTGTTCAAAATCACCCCCAGGGGAGAGGCTTTCCCTGGCCACCATTTCTAAAATTATATATCACCATTAACCACCTCCACAACTACCTTTTACTTTGGTTCCCTTTTCCTGCTCTATTTCCCTCCATGACTTTTATTATTTAGAATGTCTCGAGTCTTTGTCACCTGGCTTCCAAATCCCAGCATCAATACTGTGTATGCAAATTATTTGCATTCTCTTTGTTTTTTCAGTATCTTTATCTGTAAAATATAAATAATGATATTACCCATTCCAGAGTTTTTGTATTAGATGAGAAGATACATATAAAATTCTTAGAAAAATGCCCAGCCACACATTAAATGCCCAAGAAGCACAAGCTAATGTTTGTTTACTTCTTTCTCATGTGCTAGAGGACCAACTCCATTAGGAGAGAAACTTTCATCTATATTAACTGCTATACCTTCAGTAAATAGACTGTTGTCTAGTATATAGTATTCAATAATAATGGTTAATTAATTTATTTGTTAACACACATGCTGTTTCTTTCTAACAAACAATTTTTTCACTCTATTAAAGTTTCTTTCTGCTTTCTTCACAATCGGTAGTGATGCCTATGGTTGAATTGATTTCTAAGACAACCAGAAGCAACAGATCATCCCTGCCATGAAAACTCAATTTTCTGAAAAAATGCACTGGCCCTGCACTTTGCCACCTACAAGGATGGCAGTGATTAATTAAATCGAAAGCAACATATAGCATATGACTATCTGCACATGGCAATTACTCATTCTTTTCCACAATTGTTCAAAATGATTATTTTGGCAATGTTGCTTATGCTTTCACACAGTTTCCTTGTGATAACTTGTTTCATTCTCCATGTTTCACAAATTGACATCAGCAACTCACTGAGTGAATGAGTAAGTGACTTTAACATGTCCTTCCTTCCACCACCCTCTCACAGCCACTATCTTGGTCATTTGATTCAGGAGAACATAATTCTGTCACTTTCAATTCTATTGAAAAATCATAGCAATGGCCGAAGCTCCACCCACAAGTATAATTAATCATCCAAAGTGTGTGAATTACTGAAGAGATATTGTTTAGTCCCTGATATTTCTAAGTCATACATGGAACTCTTTAAGTCATAATTAAATTTGATCGCCCAAAATATGTTGGCCACAGTATACATTAGATTCTTTTTTTTCTTTCTCTCTTAACTAGTTTCAAATCTTTGTTTTCCATTCTTAATACTAAAAGAAAATATCCAGAGCTCCACGCAAATATTATGTCTATTAAAAGCAAAACACACACACATACACACACACACACACACACAATAAAAAAACAATAAAAAATGTTCCCCATAGGTCATCAACCTGAAAGCCCACCTTAATTCTCTTGGTTGCTATAAGTATTGAGTCTATATACTAAAAGCTTCAGATAAAGTAAATGATGAACTTAGGTGGCTTTCCCTGGCAAATTGTGAGTATAGTTTGTATTTATGTTGCTTTGGAATTTATTGCATTTTTTGAGTGGAGGGGATGGAGCCAAAGGAAAAGAAAGATTATGTGCATTAAAGCAAAAAAAAATTGATTGAAAATATATTACAAAGACACTTTAGAAGGATTTGTCTCCACTCCGAGAGGAAGAATTAAAAACTCCAATTAAGAATTTTGCTTGTTCTTCCTGAAAATGTACTCTAAGAACTGCCTGTTTAAAATTGTCTGGGGGAACATGTCACTGTTTTTTATGAAATTTTGTTGTTATTTATTATAAGCACATGTCACCAGTTGAAAAAAGATTGGGAGTTAACATGTTACACAAAATAGAATATTTTACATGCTAGAAGACTTCTGTTACCAATTTTGCCCTTTATTCACTGATAAAACTAATTTCTGTTGTATAGTTAACTTTTGTTGTAAATATTCTCCTCTTTTCAATCTTAGGTATAATTTTCTGTATTCTGTCAAAATCTGCATTCTTACAACATTTTAGCCTTTACTGTTGACCCCAATTGCCATGCTTTAACTTATTATTTTCAGGTTTTTCTTAAAGACTCTTGATTATATGCAGTAGGGAAGTTTTTCAGCCCATTTTCCACTGTGCAACATGTATGCAACTGGATGCTCCCATGTGTGACTCACTCTCATGGACAGGTCCAGGGTTATGTGAAATTCCCAAATCACACACTGCAAATTTATCTCACTCTTTCAATTTAAAATAAAAAGGGAAGTAGGACAACTTAACATTATAAATATATTAGTTTAATCCAATTCATAAATGTAATTCTAATAAAAATACCAACATGTTTTTTTCTGAAAATAGATGGATACTAAGGCTTATATGAAAAAAAAATAAATATAAATGGTTAGCTAAGAAATCTCTAAAATAAAATATGTGGGAATACTATACCTACCGGGCATTTAAACATGCTATAATTCCTCTAATTAAACAGTATGTTACTGGTGCCTGAATGGACAGACATGTTACTGGCGTAACGGTTCTTGCTAACATCACAGAAAGGAATTTCAGAAAGTGCACACAACCGAGTGACAGTAGCAAGTTTATTGAGTGAAAGCGAACAAGCTTGAAAAAAGTCGTGAAAGTACCCTCTCAATAAAGGGAGTGGTCAGGCTCAAAAAGGGAAATTGCCCTGAACCCCAAACAGTTGTTTTATTTGTTGAATTCAAAGAAGGCTGGGTGGTCAGTGGTCATTCTTTCCAACCTCAGTTCTTCCTCATAGTTCCCCTGTTTTTCCCACAAAAGGGGCAAAAGCACAATGTTAATTTATTATAATTGTGATATAATGAGGAAAAGGTCACTTTGTACTTGTGCTATGCTGGGAAATTAATGGCTCCTTTCTTCTCTTCAAATCTGATTGTTCAAGGGCTGCTCTTTTGAGCCAGCTAACTCTTCCATTCTCTCCTCGCTTGCTTGTACCTAACTGAATACCTCCTATAAGACATAGACCAATTGAATAGAGTAAAAACTCCAGAAATAGACTCAAGCACATGTGAAAATTTTTGTACTTGATAAAAATGGCATCACCAATCGTTGGAGCAATTAGTGGACTTTTTAGATAAATGGTGCTAGGACAATATGATAGCCATTTGGAAAAAGATAGAAGTGGTTCCATCCCTCATACCATAGAGAGAAATAAACTTTAATTCAATCATAAGTCTAATGTAAAAAAATTTAAATCACATATGCACAATCAGAAAATTAAATAAATTCCTCTGAGAAAAGACTTTCTAATGATTACTCAAATCAAGACATAGTAAAAGAAAATACTGATAAATTAGATATGTAATGTTTAGAAAATTACTTTTGCATGAAATAAATTTTATCAAATTTAAAGTATACATTACATGTGAAAATGGGAGTGGAGTGTGGGGAAAATAAAGTGACTGTTAATGTGGTATCATACTCTTTTCTGGGATGATGAAAATGTTCTATAATTGATAATGATATTTGTGCAACTCTGTGAATCTATTGAAAAACATTAAATTTATACATTCATTTGTGTGGGTGACTTGTATGTGAATTATATTTTAATAAAGCTGTTATTTTTCAAGGAAAGTAGTAGCTTTTTAGGAGATAAAACTGGTATCTACTTATTTAATCAAGTGATCTAAGTTAATACCACTGATAATTAGTCAAAATGATACCCTGTATATCCTGATGTACTAAACTGAAAAGGACATAATATCACCTATGTTATATCCCTGCCAATAAATGCAAAACTGAGTCAAGTTATACAGCCCAATTCAACAATAGTTTAAAAGCAAAACAAAAAACTGGTCTGCACTAGTAAAAAAAAAAAAAAAAAAAATCAATATTAAAAGATGGAGGCTGGCTCAGGAACTATTTCCAGTTAAGGGAGACTAAAGTGATAATAATAAAATATATTTTACAATCTTGGAATGAATCATGGATCAATATTAAATTACTCAAAGTTGAAAATGGTCTTTGGGGCAATTTCCTTATTTTTGAGAGATATATACTAAAATGTTTCCATGTAAAGGGTCAAAAGTCAAGATGTTTGCAACTTATTCTTATATGGTTTATTAAGAATTCTGTTTAAAAATATATAAAATATATATATATAAAACATATATACATATAGACACAAATGCCTATATATATATACATATATATATATATATATATATATAGAGAGAGAGAGAGAGAGAGAGAGAACAGGCTAATGGAGCAATATGTAAACAAATTATAAATCTAGGTGGAACTCATAGGGGAATATATTGCACTATATATACATTTTTGTGAGTTTGGTTTTTCAGTGCTATGCTTTTTTTTTCCTTTTTTTATTACTTCATATTTTGGGGGTACAGATATTGTTAGGGTTACATATCATGCCCCTGCCCCCCCACCCCGCTATGCCAGAGCTTCTAGCGTGTCCAGCCTCCAGATAGTTCGCACCGAACCCACCGTGTAAGTACATACCCTCCTCCCCCCTCTCCCCTTCCACCTGCCCACTTCCCATTACAGATTATTTTTCAGACATTTTGGTTACAAGGTATATCTTTACCTCTCCCTAAAAAGGGATAGAGGTAATCCCTTCTCCCCCACAATGTTGCCACTTCCTTAAGATGTGGGATTCTTTTTTGTTTTGTTTTGTTTTGTTTTTATTTTGGCATATTATGGGGGTACAGATTTTAAGGTTTCAATAAATGCCCATTTCCCCCCGTCCCCCCACAAGTCTGAGTCTCCATCATGACCATCCCCCAGATGGTGCACATCTCACTCATTATATATGTATATACCCGCCCCCCTCCCCGCTCCCACCTGCCCAATATCCTATTACTGTAGTACCTATGTGACCACTTAGGTGCTGGTCAGTAAATACCAATTTGCTGGTGAGTATATGTGGTGCTTGTTTTTCCATTCTTGGGAAACTTCACTTAATAGTATGGGTTCCAGCTCTAACCAGGAAAATATAAGATGTGCTAGATCACCATTGTTTCTTAGAGCTGAATAGTACTCCATGGTATACATATACCACATTTTATTAATCCATTCTTGGATTGATGGGCACTTGGGCTGTTTCCACAGCCTTGCAATTATGAATTGTGCTGCTATAAACATTCAAGTGCAGGTGTCTTTTTTGTAGAGTGTCATTGGATCTTTTGGGTAGATGCCCAGCAATGGGATTGCTGGATCAAATGGTAGATTCACTTGTATCACTTTAAGGTATCTCCATATTGCTTTCCACAGAGGTTGAACTAGTTTGCAGTCCCACCAGCAGTGTAGGAGTATTCCTCTCTCTCTCTGCATCCATGCCAGCATTTATTGTTTGGAGACTTTTTGATAAAGGTCATTCTCACGGGAGTTAAATGATATCTCATTGTGGTTTTGATTTGCATTTCCCTGATGATTAGAGATGTTGAGCATTTTTTCATATGTTTGTTGGCCGTTCTTCTGACTTCTTTAGAAAAGTTTCTGTTCAAGTCCTTTGCCCACTTTTTAATGGGGTTATTTGATTTTTTTCTTCCTGATTTTCGTGAGTTCTAAGTATATTCTAGTTATCAGTCCCTTATCAGATGCATAGGATGCAAAAATTTTCTCCCATTCTGTAGGTTGTCTGTTTACTTTCATGACTATTTCTTTGGCTGTGCAGAAGCTTTGTAGTTTGATCATGTCCCATTTATTTATTTTTGTTGCTGCTGTGATTGCCTTTGGGGACTTCTTCATAAACTCTTTGCCCAGGCCGATGTCTAGGAGAGTGTTTCCAACTTTTTCCTCTAGAGTTCTAATAGTTTCATACCTTAGGTTTAAGTCTGTTATCCAGCGTGAGTTGGTTTTTGTGAGAGGTGAAAGGTGTGGGTCCTGTTTTAGCCTTCTACAGGTGGCTATCCAGTTTTCCCAGCACCATTTATTGAAAAGGGATTCTTTTCCCCAGCGTATGTTTTTGTCTGCTTTGTCAAAGATTAGATGGCTATATGAGGATGGTTTTATATCAGGATTATTACATCTGTTCCACTGGTCCATATTCCTATTTTTGTGCCAATACCATATTGATTTAATTACTACAGCTTTGTAGTATAGTTTGATATCTGGCATATTAATGCCTCCCATTTTGTTTTTGTTGTCTAGAATTGCTTTTGATATTCGGGGTCTTCTTTGGTTCCATACGAAGTGTAAAATTATTTTTTCTATATCTGTGAAGAATGCTGATGGGATTTTAATAGGTATTGCATTGAATCTGTAGATCAGTTTGGGCAGTATAGACATTTTGATGATGTTAAGTCTGCCGATCCACGAGCATGGTATGGATTTCCATCTGTTTACATCCTCTGCTATTTCCTTCCTCAGTGTTTCATAGTTCTCCCTGTAGAGGTCTTTTACGTCCTTGGTTAAGTATAATCCTAGGTACTTTAATTTCTTTGTTGCTATTGTGAAGGGAATTGAGTCTTTGATTTGGTTCTCAATTAGATTGTTGTTGGCATATATGAATGCCTCTGATTTCTGTGTATTGATTTTGTATCCTGAGACTTTGCTAAATTCATTGATGAGTTCCAGGAGTTTCTTGGTTGAATCTTTGGGATTTTCTAGATATAATATCATATCATCAGCAAACAGTGAAAGTTTGAGCTCTTCTGCCCCTATTTGGATACATTTGATTCCATTTTCCTGTCTGATTGCTGTAGCCAAGACTTTCAGTACTATGTTGAACAGAAGTGGAGATAGTGGGCAGCCTTGTCTGGTTCCAGTTCTAAGTGGGAATGATTTCAATTTTTCCCCATTCAGTATGATGTTGGCTATGGGTCTGTCATATATGGCTTGTATCATTTTTAGGCAAGTCCCTTCTATGCCTATTTTCTTAAGTGTTCGTATCATGAAAGGGTGTTGAATTTTGTCAAAAGCTTTTTCTGCATCTATTGAAAGAATCATGTGGTCTTTGTTTTTGCTTCTGTTTATGTGGTGAATTGCATTTATAGATTTACGTATATTGAACCATCCCTGCATCCCTGGGATGAAGCCCACTTGGTCGTGATGGATTATTTTTTTGATAAGTGTCTGGATTCGGTTAGCTCATGTTTTGTTGAAAATTTTTGCATCTATATTCATTAGGGATATTGGTTTGTAGTTTTCTTTTTTTGTTGCATCCTTTCCTGGTTTTGGTATCAGAGTAAT
The DNA here is from genome assembly GCF_040939455.1 of Microcebus murinus. Classification (NCBI taxonomy): domain Eukaryota; kingdom Metazoa; phylum Chordata; class Mammalia; order Primates; family Cheirogaleidae; genus Microcebus; species Microcebus murinus. The sequence continues at coordinate 85,073,340 of NC_134107.1, forward strand.
ATTCACTTCATAAAAGGTGTCGGGGAGGTTTCCGTTCTTCTCGATGTTGTGGAATAGTTTCTGCAATATAGGTACTAGTTTTTCTTTGTAAGTGTGGTAAAATTCGGGTGTGAAGCCATCTGGACCGGGACTTTTCTTTTTGGGGAGATTTTTAATTGCTGTTTCTATTTCAGCTGTTGAGATTTGTCTGTTCAGGGAATCTATTTCTTCCTGGTTGAGCCTAGGGAGGCTGTGTGTTTCTAGAAATTTGTCCATTTCCTCCACATTTTCCAGTTTGTGTTCATAAAGATTTTTGTAGTATTCATAAATTGTATCTTGTGTCTCTTTGGGATCCATTGTGATATCTCCTTTTTTATTCCTGATGGAGCTTATTAGAGATTTCTCTTTTCTGCTTTTCGTTAGCTTAGCCAATGGTGTGTCAATTTTGTTTATTTTTTCAAAGAACCAACTTTTTGTTTTATTAATCTCCTGAATAGCTTCCCTGTTTTCAATTTCATTTAGTTCTGATTTGATCTTGTTGATTTCACTTCTTCTGCTGGGTTTAGGGTTGGTCTGTTCTTCTTTTTCCAGCTCTTTGAGTCGTTTCGTTAGATTGTCTATTTGTGATCTTTTTGTCTTTTGGTTATAGGCATTTATGGAGATAAACTTTCCTCTCAGAACTGCTTTAGCTGTGTCCCAGAGGAGTTGATAACTTGTCTCTCCATTGTCATTTTCTTCATAGAATTTTTTTATTTCCATCTTGATTTCTTCATTTATGAAGTAATCATTTACTAGGAGGTTGTTTAATTTCCATATTTTTGTGTAGAAATATGAGTTTCTGATAGGGTTGATTTCTAGTTTTATTCCACTGTGATCTGAGAAGGTACATGGTATGATTTCTATTTTTTTTAATTTCTTGAGATTTACTTTGTGTCCTAGGATATGGTCAATCTTAGAGAATGTCCCATGAGCTGATGAGAAGAACATATATTCAGTGGATTTTGGGTAGAATGTCCTGTAGATGTCAATCAGACCCAATTGTTCCAGGGTTTTGTTTAAGTCCATTATTTCTTTATTAATTTTCTGTTTGGAGGATCTGTCTCGTGCCGTCAGTGGGGTGTTGAAATCTCTGGTGATTATGGAGTTTCTATTAATCCATTTGCTTAGCTCCAGTAAGGTTTGCTTTATGAATCTGGGTGCACCTAAGTTGGGTGCATATATATTTAAAACTGTTATCTCTTCTTGTTGAAGTGTGCCCTTCACCATTATATAATGACCCTCTTTGTCTTTCACTACTTTTGTTGGTTTAAAAACTAAATCATCTGAAATTAGAACTGCCACGCCAGCCTTAAGATGTGGGATTCTTAAACTACTTTCAACACATACCGCTCTGACCAGGACACAGCTGAATACCAGAGTACTGTGTTAGAGAACTTCTTATCTAGGGAAAAGAAACTGGCAACCAACCAAAATTTCCCTGTGCGAGGTTACTCATGATATAGGTATAATAATTGCAAATATTGGCCATGAATTGTTTTTAAAGGTAGATGATTCTAGAAGTTAGGTTTTTAAATATTGTTTAATGAACACATATTTAAGATGAGAAGAAAAAGTGCTATGACAAATGTAATGGATTTAAATTTTCTGCATTCTGAAGAAAATGAAGATATTTTCCGCATGTTTTTTCTTGAGGTAACTTTAAATTTGTTTATTAAGTTCTAGCCAGTAATTTCCTAAACTTCAAACTTAATTGGCTGATAGAATGGTTCCACAAAATTACTTCTTGGGACAAGATCATTTTTCTCTTCAGTAAAGTGACACCAGCCAAAGCATTAGTCACTAATAAAAGCACCTAAGTGATCTTTCCATCTGAGTTCTCACTTAGACCTGCACACTCAGCAGTGCTCTCACTGCTTTTGTAAGTGAGTGGATCATACGTTGCATACATACATACACTGTTAAGAGCAAGAAAATGTATCCAGACAGAGATGATTCTTACTTGCTTATCTTTATTCAGGGACGTAAAATATTCCTTTATGGACCTTTTCAGACCTGAAATTTCAGCATAATGAGAAGGAATCTAATAGCTAGACAGATGTATTGACTCCAAGGATGCTGTTAAGAGTTAGGTTGGAGACTCGGGAGGGCTTGGCAGATGCTGTGCTTTTCACATTTTCATATGCATATAAATCACTCAGAGGACTTGCTAAAAAATGCAATCTATTAAAACTGCAGGTTCTGATTCAGTCCTTAAGGGAAGAGGCTGAAATTCTGCATTTCTAGTGTGTTCTCAGGTGATGTCCACACTGCTGGTCCATGGACCATGCTCTTGCAGGACAGTTCTCTGGGTGACCAATCCAGTTCTCCCCCTTGTTGATTGTAAGTCACCAAAATAACTGTAGAAGGTGCTGGGAACTCAACAAGCTGAAGTAGGGCCGGACATGCTGGAACATCCCAGGTTCTGTTTTAGTCCTTCCCTAGAAACAGTATGTCTTTCAACAATTTAACCCAGCCTGTCATGTAGCACCTCCAGGGTATAAAACCCAGGGTGGATTGTTTTGCAGGGTCCCGTACTTGCAGTACAAGTGGAATACACCCAGACAAAACTCCATTGGCCTTGGACAGCCTTCCTCGGCCTTGGGGACCTGGCTCGACATGAATCCTAGTTTCCATTGTCTGTTGCTGCCTATATGTAGGTAATAAATCCACTTCATATAATTTGTGTGTGTGAGTGTTCTATCTCACTAGACTCAGTCACATCGCTAACCACAGAGAAACTGCTTCATAACTCTGACTTACAAAGTACGAGAGAGAAGATTGTAATTCTCTGAGAGCTTTTCTTCGGCGCCATACTTTTTTTTATATAGACATTCATATGTACATGTATACATCTTATAAGTGCATAAAAGATTGTACAGGCTGGGCACCAGATTTTCACCTAAGTGTAATCATGGAAAAATACACTTGCCTCCTATCTTAAAGAATATTTTTAAGAGGAGTTACTTTTTAGAACCATGTACCACATATAAACAGATAGGAGACGTTTTTCAGAGAGAGAAGCACTGGATTGTCCCAGAAGCGTAGGCAGTCCCTAGCATTGGCATGTGACAAGTTCCGGGGGTTCCATTTTTTTTCCAAAAATGAATGAAATAAAATAATTAAATATTTTGAGATTGTAGAATAAAAAGAGCACTTCGTATCTTTGCTCTCTGTGGGGCGCGGTGTTAACGCCATTGCAAGATGGCGCCGACTTCCTGGTCACACCCATACCACAAGACTGATAAACAGGGTGAACCGCGCATGTGTAGGGGCTTTTTCCTGTCTCTCAGCAAGTATGTTAATGAAGGCTCTTGCGTGAGCCAATCAGATTCTGCCTAATGTACTTAGTGCCTATATAAGCCCGCTCCGAGAGCTCCTCGGGGGTCTTCCGCACATAATCGGCTAAGCAATCCCCATTAAAGCGTTGTCAGAAGAACTCCGGTTGCCGCGTCTTCCTTGCTGGCGAGGCGGGCGCGACAGCTCTCACTGTTTCGAAGGTTTGGGAAAACACCATGTCTCCTTCACGCCCTTCTTCAGCCCTTTCCACCAAATGATTCTATCTGCATAGCCACAGATACTGCTTTCACCTGGGTAATGAACAGCATGCACTATTGGCTTGCAGCAATTTGATTTGTTGTTATACTAGACAGCAAATCAAATTTATCAGTTCAGGAACTTCTGACTTGCATTCTTTTAAGATAGTTTATGCGTTTCTAAGTCTTACATATTGTTTCTACTGCATCTCCATAAAAGTAACTTCAGGATTATATTTAATTTAATTATACATTTTATTGTTTTTATTTTATAGATTATAGGAAAAACTCACTTGTATTTATTTATAAAACCATTCTTAAAAAGCATGCGTTCTTATAAAAGCGCCAAATTACTAGTACCTCACCTTTCACATTCCCCTTTGCTATGCTCTTGGTAGTCTTTACATGAGTAAAGGATTTAAAAAAGTGTATACTAAGTACCCTAAAATCACTAGCATTTGTGGTTTTTTTTTCTGCCATAAATGAGACTTAGAAACTACCTTACTCAAGTGGGTCACTTTCATTGAAGGTCTCTCCTTCAATGAAAACATTTCCAAAAATAATATAGGCATGTTCACATTTTTTTACTATATTAATATGATTTTAAATGAAAGGATTAAAATTATAGTTACTGGTGATTGACACCATAATAATAAAACACCATATATTTAAAACTTAGATTTAATAAAGTTTTGAAGCAATTGTAAGTTTTGGAATAGAATTTTTAATTTTTAATAAGAAATTCTCACCAATAATATCAATTTAAAGTTTCTAAATTATACCAAGACAACCCCTTAAAGTTAAGGGGTTAACAAATGACAAAAAGGGGTATAGATACTGTGGGTATATAATAATGTGGATATTAATAATGCTATTGCTATATCCTTAAACATAAAACAGGACATTTTATTCTTATCAGATGAAATAGTTAATGAATTAATAATGAAATTATTAATGTTAATTTATATTTCAATAATAAGTGAAAAAATCAATTGAAATATTCTCTCCATGAATGCTTCTATATTTTGGACACTTAAGGTGTATGTTTAGGATTACCATTTTGTTTAATTCCTAACTACCGAAAATATTTTTTATTATTTTAATTCCTAACTACGGAATTTTTTTTTAATTTCAATAATCATCACAGTCTTTCCCAAATAACTGGGTTCTTGAAAATACTTAGCTCATTTGTTGCTTATGAAGAAATACATGTATAAGTACTTCATTTATGGCTACATATTACCTCTTGGGTCATGGTATGTCGAAGTGACTTCAAAACTTTGTGAAAGAGATAAGCATACAAAAGGTTAGTGTATTTTCTATTAATTCTTTGTGACATGGCATAAAAAATTTATTTTCTCTTATTTAAGTGAGACAGATTACAATAGATTCAGCATTAAACTAGCAAGAGTAAATATGTGTGATGACAGCTCTGCTATTAAATAATGACTGCATTGAGAAATTCATGGACTGACTCAGATTTTATGTTCGAAAGAGAACTTCAAGATCTTTGATTCTGAGTTTCTTCTCTTATCTAAGCCCCATATTGGTGAATTGGCTTTCCCAAATTACAGAGTTAGCTCCTGCAAGATCTTAGCCTACACTTCTGCTGACTTCTAGTTTTGAGTATTTTATATTAAATGTTAATAAATTCTACAGCTCATTTTCTTTTTAATTTTACTGTTCAAACTGAACCAACTCCTTACCACTTAGGTGATTATAATATGCCTGTGAGATGACTTTTTAAAAATATACCAAAGTTGAGCACTCAAATATATATTTTTCATCTTATGTCCATTTTGCAATGAAATTAGGTACAGTAACAGAGAAAAACAGCAGTCCGTTTTTAATTTAAGTTTTAAGTCCTAAAATTTACCCTTTCAAATAGAATGGTTTTTACAGGTCAAATTATAATATTCTTTTTTAAATAGACCTAAATTTAGTGGCATTTCAGAGGCTCAGAAAATTCCTGTGGCCTGAACTTGTTAGTGAAATAAGAAAAACATTCAACACCCTTGAAATACATGAGGGAAAAATTTTAATCATCATCTTATCAAAGAATATATTAATGAAAAATATAGCTATCATTTAAGGTTTCACAAATTTGCCTTAAATGTCATTGAAGGACCCTTATTTTCACCTAAACTGTTGATCCAATTGCATCACATTTGCAGAATTAGATAAAAAGGCATGCAGGACTATACACCTGATTACAGATTATAGATCTATGCTTTCTCTTCAAAGTAGGCACTCCAGTCTCTCTGGGTCAGGGTTCTATTTTTTTTTTTTTTTTTTTTTTTTTTTTACCACTTTCAAGACCATTACACTATGATTTAACTCACAGGAACAGAATATCATTTTGAGTTGATTGATCGTGATCCACAATGTGACAGATGACGGCCATCACTTCACAAACCAAGGAGATAGGTAGAATGGAGCTAGTTCATGCATCCTTCCCACACTACTACAAGTACCTCACAGGTGGGTAATTCAGGCCTTAGGATACTCCAAGCCATCAAATCATTTTAGAAAGAATCCTTATCTACCACTTCCAATAATACATCACTACATTTACGCAATAATTTAACACGGCCCATGCGTATTTATGTCAATTTACTAAGATAATAATGAAGCATCAGCTTGGCCACAGTGGACTGTGAGTCATTGCTGTGTTGCATACGGTCCATCCTGTCATTTCTGAGACAAGTAGTTTAACCTCTTTGAGACTCAACAACCTTGTGCTCTGTGAAAAAGAGATAATAGAAATCACAGCAAAAATGTAGGATTTAGATAGAAAACATAGTGGGAAGAGGCACTCTTGGAGGGCTCAAAGGTATGGAAAGCAATGTTTGGGCCTAGATAGGAAAATCTGTAGGCAGAAGAATTAGTCAACATGGCTAATGAAAGACAAAAATGTACATTTGAAAAAATTCCCTAATGATTGGGAGAAAGTTGTAGTGACTAAAGTAGAGGCTAGACAGAAAATATCTACTGTTCCACCTGGGGCATTTTGTTTCCATTTCCAGTAACTGGAAACAAGAGCAGTGACAGTAGAGAAGAGGGAATAGATGAATTTGGAGGCAGGCAGGAGACACTTTACTAATTTTTCCCAAGCGCCAGCTCATACTGTAGAATCGTGAATAGACTGAGGATTGTCATGCTATTCTGGAAAAACAAACCAGTGGCTAGAAATCTCTAAGACTATTTCTACATGGGAAGTTTAACACTTATACCAAAAGCAATCAAACATACCACAAAATAAGGAAAATATTATTTAATCTCAATGACCAAATACAGAGTCCTGAAGGAGATCCACACATGTGTAAATATCTATTATATCATTAAAGGAGACAGGAGTAAAGGGGTAAAGGAGTAAAAAATGACTTAGAGGTAATTGGCCATGTATTTGGAAAAATTTAAAACTAAATGCATACCTCACATGATATAAAAATACATATTCTAGAATAAATTAAGAGTTAACATGAAAAAATATAAATTATAATATAGTATAGATTATTTTCATAATTTTTGTAGGATGGACCTTTTAAAGTACAAATCTCAAAAGTCATAAGGAAAAGACTGAGTAATTTGTTCTCATAAAATTGAAAAGAAAGTTTACAAAACAAAAGATTATATATAGTGAAAATTGATCCAGCGATCCCACTACTGCTTTTTATCCAAAAGAAAGAAAATCATTATATCCAAGAGATACCTGCACTCATATGTTTACTGAAGCACTTCTCACAATAGAAAAGATATAGAATCACTCAAAGTGTCCATCAGTGGATGAATGGACAAATAAAATGTGGTGTGTGTGTATACACACACACACACACACACACACACACACACAGACACACACACACACACACAATGGAATACTATTTGGCCATAAAAAAGAATTAAATTCTGTCATTTGTAGCAACATGGATGTAACTGGAGGTCATTATGTTAGTTGAAATAAGGCAGACACAAAAAGACAAATATCACATTTTATCATTTGCATATTAGGGCTAAAAATGCTGATCTCATGGAGGTAGAGAGAAGAATGATAATTACCAGAGGCCAGAAGGATGTGTGTGTGGGAGTGGAGGGAATTAAGAGAGGTTGGTGGCTGGGCGTGGTGGCTCACGCCTGTAATCCCAGCACTCTGGGAGGCCAAGGCGGGCAGATTGCTCGAGGTCAGGAGTTTGAAACCAGCCTGAGTGAGATCCTGTCTCTACCAAAAATAGAAAGAAATTAATTGACCAACTAAAAAAATATATACAAAAAATTAGCCGGGCATGGTGGCGCATGCCTGTAGTCCCAGCTACTTGGGAGGCTGAGGCAGTAGGATTGCTGAGCCCAGGAGATAGAGGTTGCTGTGAGCCAGGCTGATGCCACGGCACTCACTCTATCTAGCCCGGGCAAGAAAGTGAGACTCTGTTTCAAAAAAAAAGAGAGGTTGGTTAATGGAAACAGACATACAGTTAGATAGAAGGAATAAGTTCCAATGTTCAATAGCAAAGTAGGGTGACTCTACTATAAACAACACATTTTATATTTCAAAATAGCTAGAAAAGAGAATTTGAAATGTTCCCAAGACATAGCAATGATAAACACTACAGGAGATGGATATAGTAAGTACCCCGACTTCATCATTATACATTCTATACATGTAATGAAATACTACAAGTACTTCAAAAAATGTACAAATATTATATATCAATTAAAAAATATCTGGGTGAAAATATTGACAAATGACATTATTAAAAATGATTGACAATTTTCATAAAGAGTTCTTACAGTTAAATGAACATTAAATAATTATTAGTAAAAGAATATATGAAAATTATGTACATAATAACTTTGAATATTTAACATCTCAGGTAGTATGTTAGTTGCTTTACATAAGTTATAAAGTATATACATCATATGCTTTATATAATATATGTAAATATATATTATAAATATGCTTTATGAACTCACTATATATACACACACATACACACACAGAGTAATATTATTTAACATTTACTAAGTATTTACTGTATGCCAGGCTTTGTGCTAAGTGCTCATTACTAACATAATTTAATCCTCACAATAACCCTGTGATGTTGGTACTCACTATTCCTTTTTTATAGGTTAATAAAATGAATCTCAAAATAATTAAATACCTCACCTAAGGGTTCACATCTGTGAAATAGCAAAGATGTCTCACCTCAGAGCCTGTACTTTGAAGCACTATATTATGTGAAATTGTAAGTTCTTGTATAATTATTTATAATAATGAACATTTTGGACATAGGTGTCAACTAAATTATGATGCATCCATAATTTGAAAGAATATGCAGAGGTTAAACATAATGAGGTAGATAGATATCTATTAATAAGGAACACAACTTCTGAATATATTCTTAACTGGGAAGAAGAGTTACAGAACACTACAGGTAAATGCAGATGCTTGCATATTGACTTAAAAGCATGGAAAATGTACTGAAAATATACATACAAATAGGATACTTTTCCCTGGGGTCTGGAATGAAATAACAAGGGGAAGAAATCAAGAAGAACTCTCCAATAGGTTTTTTATCAATATATATGGTTATGTTTGAGTCTTTTGCAAAAATAATGTCATCTTATATTACCACTTTTAAAATTAAAAAACTGCATTTGCTGTGAGAATCATGAAAGGATTGTTTTGACTATGATTTCCTAGAAATTATTGGTATATATGTGGTACTTGCACAATCTTTGATATATATATATTAATAATATGTCATTCCTAAAGGAAATGTCAAAATATTCTGTCAATTAGAGCATACTATACAATGTTAGTTTTCATTAGGAGATATACACACATACACAAAATACTTAGGTTTGATTGTGTTCTGATTGATGGAATTATTTGAACATTGACTGGTTAACCTAATGACCAATTCTCTTTATTCAAAATATTAGAAGTTAATTATCTCTAAAAGCATGTATTATTTTGTGCACCAGCATCTTAATATCAATGTGTTTAGTAACGTCTCATTGTAATATAACTTTAGAGTCTATATTATGTTTAACTTTGTTGACTCTAGTAAAAAGACCAAGCCCTAATTCCTTCCCCCCACCCCCAACACACACGTAATTCTCTCTCCTAGTTTTCCCTCAAAGTAGAAGTCTCCCTGAGATTTTTTCTGTGCAAGTCCACTCTCTAACCCTCAGGTCAGAAAATGAGGCTCATATTTCTTTCTCTGCAATTCTTTCATGCACCAGGTTTATGGCTTCCACCTTGAGATGCCATTACCAGTGAAGCTGAGTTATTATATACCAAATTGAAATGAACCAGGAAATGTGTTTCTCACAATATTTCACAATTCCTAATGCAGGTACAAGCCCTGATAGAATCCCCAAAATTGCCATCAAAGTTCAAATTGAATGTGAACCATGGAATGCATCAGTTCACATTAGAAAGATCTATCACTGCTCTGCATTTGGCATAGGGTTAATCTAAAACTGAGGTCTTAATCGGTTGAGTTGCAGTTTGGATATCCATAAAGAATGCAGATTTGAATTTATCCGTGATCGACTTTTTCTGTCTTTCAGTATTACAGTGTAGAGTAACTTTTCTTGCTCAATTGAAACAAATACAGAAAGGCAGACATATTTTTCACCATGCCCTGTTTTTGTTTTTTTAACATTTTATTGAAGTACAGAGGCAGATACACAGAAAAGTGCACATATAATATACAACTCAATAATTTTCATAAACTAAATACTATTCAGATGAAGAAATAGACAATTACTAGTATCCCAGTTCGGTGTCATTCCTGTTCATGCAGGCATTGCAAGGAAGCTGCCACCAAAGCTTCCATATGATAGCAGTGATTCTCAGGAGGATAATAACCTTATAGCCTGAAAGCTATTAGGGCAACTCTTGTTACGAGCTCTGCCAATGGCCACACATATGCTTATACATGTTTGTAGCTGCCCAAGTAAATAATGGTGTGACATAATAAGAAATATAGACTTCATTTCTACACGTGGCTCCTGACACGGAGATCCTAAATCCCTTGGAATTTTCTGGAGCCTCTTTTGTTCTAATGAGGCAACTCATGGTGGACTCCTGGATAGCTTCAGGATGGGGGCTGGATGCCAGAAAGACCAAGTCATGATTAGAAACTTGGAACTTTCAGCCCCATCCCCTGACTTCAGGGGAGGGAGAAAGGCTGGAGAGTGGGCTATTAATAGTAATCGATCATGCCTATGTGATGAAGCCTCCATAAAAATCCCTAGACTAGAGCATTTGGAGAATTTCTGGGCTGCTGAAGATAGCCATGTACCGAGAGGGCTGTGTACCTCAGCCTATGGGGACTGAGGCTCCTGTGCTCTGGTCCCTTCAGATCTCACCCTATGTACCTCTACATGTAGCTGTTCATCTGTGTTCTTTGTAATGTTCTTTATAATAGATTGGTAAATGTCATTAAAGGTTTGCCTGAGTTTTGTGAGTTGTTATAGCAAATCACTGAACATGAGGATTGGTTGTGGGAAACCCTGATTTATAGCTAGCTGGTGGGTCAGAAGTACATGTGACAACCTGGGACTTGAGATTGGTGCTTGAAGTAAGGGCGTGGTCCTGTGGGATCAAGCATGTAACCCGTGGATATGCATTAACTCTAGGTATTTGGCGTCAGAATTAAATTGCACGATATCCAGTTGGTATCTGGAGAGTTGAAGAATTGGTTGGTATGGTAACCCACCTCCTACATTTCATGTCAGAAGTATTCTGTGGGTAAAAAGATGCTTTCCTTTAAAAGGCTTCTCCTTCTCCTCTGTGTATCAAATTTCACCTGAGTACCTCCTATTGCAGAATTAAAATAGAAAGCTGTTAGCAAGGGCGTCTGGTAAATGGTATTTCTAGGCTTTATATCCTTACACTCAAACAACTGGCTTAAAAGAGTAGGTAAGATATTAATTATCACCAAATTCAACTGGCACTCTAAGAGTCTTCTAAAACCTAGAGGGATCATCCTTTATGGCACAAACGTGACTTAATGTTTCAATGACACTGATAGGGGACCAAGAATTTGAGAAAAAAACACACAAAAACTTGGGTGCTTCATGTTCATTATAGGGACTCAAAAAGACTCACCCTTTCTCATTTGCATTTTAGATTTTTTTAAATTGTACTTATTTTTAAATTATGGATTGATATTCACAAATGTTGAAAGAATAGCATGATAAAATTCCATTGTGTCATCTCCCAATTTTAATCTTCTTTCAACCGTACAATCCACCTCCATCATCATCTTTTATAAGGGTTATTGATACAAGTTAAAAAATATATCTATTTCAATCCATAAATATTTATTATGGGAATCTGAAATGGTATACTTTTTGAATGCAAATACAATACTAATATTTATCAGGCCTAAAATGAATATAAAATAATACTTTAATAACACCAAATATTTTGGCACTGTTGAAATGTCTCTATTTCATAACTTTTCAAAAATCAAGGTCTGGATAAAGGATATGCATTGCAATTAGTTGATAACTTGATTCTCTTTTAATCTATATAGATTCTCTTTCTCTCTCTCTCTTTCTTTCTCTCCCTCTCTCTCTCTCTCTCTTTCCTCTCTTTCTCTCTCTCCCTGCCCCCCACCTGTATTTCTCTCTAGTAATTTATTTATTGAAGGTTTAGGTAGTTTCCTGTAGTTTGAATTTGCCTGATTGGATCCCTGGGGTGTTATTTAACACATTTTTCTGTGCCATGTTACTGTTAGATTTAGAATCTTGATCAAATCTGGCATGTGGTGCTGCTGTGCACTTCCACCAGGAGACACATATAGTCCAGTTCTCTCTCCTTTGTGTTTTCATCTGTTATCAAGTCTTTATTTCCCTTGGATTTATGAACGGTAACATTCTTGCTCTACTATTCTTCATTTATCACCTGAAGTACTTCCTTAAAGAGAACTTTTACCTCTCAATTATTTGGTTACCCTTAAGCATAGTTCATAATGGAAAAGCTGGATAGACTCTTGATGCTTTTTCTTTATGTATCAGTTTTCAAAAAGTCCCCTGGAACTTCAAATGTGGCCAATGTATGCTCAATCCCAACACCACCATTTGGGATTTGTGTAATACTGGAAAAATCACTTTTCTCCTGAATATATGAATCTGTTAGAGATTTTGGACAATTAGATACAATTCACATAAAATGCTTAAATGACATTTTTGAATACAGTAAGAACTCAATCTATTATCATCATCATTACATTTGTTTAAATCTCCAAGGTCCAGTCTTCACATATAAATAATGAAATTAGGTACTTTGTAAGAAGCTATGTTGCCTGAGGATGTAGGAGAAAACAATGAATCTTATTTCTTAAGGCAAATACGGTTTGGGAAGTGCAGTCTGATTGAGTTAATACTTACTTAGCAGCCAACTGGAAGAAAATATTCTAATAATCTGAAGCCATTCTAGAGCTACAATGTCACATACAGAAAAGAATAAGAGGTGATTGAATACCTAAACAGAAATAATAGAGTTTATTCATGCAATTGTTTGTTTTATAAAAATTGTTGGGAGTTAAAACATTGGGCGGACTGATCTAAGAACAATATATGTGTGTGTACATATATATGCATGTATATGTATGTATATTTATGTCTGTGTGTGTGTGTATTCTTAGAGTTACTGAAGGGAAAAAAATAGTTTATTTAGGGAATGTATCCTGAAATACTAGACTATTTCTATTTATTAATTATGGAAAAAATATTCATACTGAAAGCCCCTCTGCCATGTTTACATGCCCTCTTCTGGGTGAACAGATCTCAAAAATACTAGTTTTTCAGAGAAGAGCAGTGAAAAGGGGTTTGAGATAGCAGGTAATAGAGCTAAGAAGGGTAAAATTGGCCTGAGCCATTTGAAAAAATCTAACTTCATTCTAAAAAAAAAAAATCATTATTTTCTGCAGGAATTTCATTTAAGCTTGTAAGAAAATAAGAATAAGAGTGCTTATACAGATGGCTAACTCAGCAGGTGAGAGCTTGATTAATCTAAGGTCAAGACCTCATGTCTCTTATGCGCTCATTATTTTCACATGTTTTCATGTCTAGAGTGTACATATTTAACCCAGGTCAGTCATTTTATAGATGCTTGTCCAGATTCACTCATTAGGGGTAAATTCTTGAACTTCTAACTCCACATTAGAAGAAAAAATTAATGATCTTAATAATTTTAATAATACCCATTATTATTATATTATTATATTGGATATTATACAATACCCAATATTATTATATTGGATTTGTACTTTTTATTAACAAATTAAAGCCAACATTAATGTTACTTTACCCATTATTATCCATTGTCTCTGTGTTGATGAATTCCATTGATCCATCCATTTATATCTGGGATTTCTGATGCTTTTCTTTACTGACAAGTCAATCCCTTCAACTTATTGAAACAACGGAAAATTCATAAGGCATGCAATCAATATGAGTTGATTTTCGGCTGTCCACCGTCTGATAACTCTTACCACACGTGTGTTCCTTTGAGCTCTCAGACTCTCAATGAGGGAAAAGCTCATCTCTTCTTAGATAATGATTAGATTTTGGGTTCCCTTGCAGCGAGATTGATAGCATGTGATCTAGCTCCTTCAATCAGTTTCCCTTACTTTGGATTTTAAATTGAGATTTAGTAAATTTAGGGCAGAGACCATGAAACATCAATTCCAGTGATTGTGGCAACATCATGAAGTCGCCAGGAATAGAAGCAGCGACAGCACAAGCAGCGCAGTGCATAGGCAAGGTCCAGTGTTTGATGCTGGCAGTGGCAGGAGGCAAACAGGCATATGTGTTGTGTAACAGCAGCAGGAGCAGCAAGACTTTTCTCACAGAGCTGCTATTTGATGTGGCAGTGGGTTTGTTGCTAGCTGCTACCTAGCTGTCTCTCTTCTTGGCCATTTTTTCCAACTCGATTCTCCAGGCTTCCTAACTATTTTACGTACTACTTACTACCTTCTATATAAATGTTCTACTTACATTAGCCAGATTGCTTCTGCTGCACAGAGCAAAAAACCTTAACTGGCATGAGAAGTGATCACAATCTCAAGAAAATGCAGACAATCTGAGATGGATATTCTAGACAGGGCTGAAGTGAAAAAAAACTCCACTAGGGTTTGGGGAAAGAATTCTGGCCATGACTACCATGTCATAGAGAAACAAACAATTGTATCCCTTGCGATCAGAACTCTAATCACTTGAACACATGCTATAATAACTTACAAGGAAACTTGCAAGTTTTTTACTTGCAAGATTTTTACTACCCAAATTAAAAACTTGGTATAACACACCAACACTCAGGTGTCAGTGAAAACGTTTAAATTGCATGGATATCAGTATGAAAGGATGTAGAGTATGATGTAGTCTTATCTCAGTGATTTTTCTCAGTAGGTTTTTGTCTTTTGCTTGCATTTTAAAAACGTATTGTATATTTTTGCTATAATTTTTCCCACATGAGTTAAGTTTAAAAGGTCTTCTAAAAAAGTAGAAATGCCTGTGAAAAAAACAGGTGAGCCAAAGAGGCACCAAAGAGTCATATGTTAGAGATAAAATGGAGCTAATAAAGTGTTTTAAGAGAGGTGACTACATAAAAGACACAATTATGGCCATGCATATATTCCCAAAAACTATGCATATGAATTATTTCTATGCATGAGAAAATAAAGAACATTTATGAAAACATTGTTGGTTCTGGAAATTTTCAACATGTTAACCATGTATAGCATAATAATTTTGAAATAAAAATGAGAGAATCAACTTGCCCAATGCATTGTGAATTACAATCAGTGTGGGCTGCCCGTTAATACCATGTTGATATCGCAGAAAGTGTCAAACATATTTAAAGATCTGAATAAGGTCACAATAGAGAACTCAGATGATTTAGTAAAGGAGCTGAGAAACAGAATAGGTTCAAAATAGAGGAAGATATTTAAAAATCTTGCAAGACTGCACAATTTAAAGATCATGGGTCAAAGAGTGTCTGCTAATATGAGGCTGCAGTAGTACTCTAGGAATTCCAAAATTCTTTTGTTTCTGACTTAAAGCCTTTGTGTAAATGATTGACACACAGACACACACATATAAAAACATAGATCTTGGTAAGGTGCCTGAATTTAGTGAGATGGCCAAGGATACACTGATAGACTGTTTTACACATAGAAAATCACTTACTATGGAGAAAGACATTCTGCTTGAGAGAGAAAGAAAAAGAAAAGGGAAGTCATAGATACCATATGTCATATCTTTACAAGAACCTACATGATGCTCATCAATTAAGTACTGTTGAAAGTGAGCTGGATGATAACAGAGCACTTGCCAATGTTTACTTTTCAAAAAGCAGTTATAAATGTAGGTAGCTGCATAATCAATCTTAAGCATAGAAGCAGATGATCATTTTTAGTTTGTTCATTTTTTTATTCCAGATAATCCATTTTTGTAAGGTCAAGTGCCAACCGTGCATTTGGATTCGACCTTATACATACCTTGTTGAGTTTTAACCTCTCCTTCACCTGTGTGTTCAAGACTCCAGAGAACAGCATCATAAACTCTTCTTTCATCTACTTTCTCCCATCCCAAAGTTTATCAACTTTATCATAGATTATAGATTTGTATGACAAATGGCCTAAATTTTTGTGATTCTTCGATTAGTTAACTGAAGCTAGATCCGATGGCACCTCACACTCACTAAAGGACATTGAGGGGACAGACACTTCTTTATTTACAGTAGAAATGAAATCCAAAGCCTTGGAAATTAGGCACATGCAACACATGTTTCATGTTTGCAAAAAGATGTCACGGACTCCAGCCACTTCAGTAGGTAAACAATCCCAAATAGATGAGAAGAAAAGTTGTTTTCTATCTTTTTCATTTTCTTTCAGTTTTATTTCTCCTACTATTTTTGGTGGATAAAAAATATCAAGACATGATGTGGTAATCATTTCTCAATGTATGTGAAGATCAAAATGTGTATTATATATATAATTTTAATTTGCCAATTGTATATCAATAAAGCTGGGAAAATATTTAATACAAAAAATGAAAGGAAAAAAGTATCTGAGATATTTAAAAATATATGCCTATGAATGTATATGTATATATCTATGCACACATGTAGATGTCAGAAGGAGTAATATACATGTTTCCAGAGATCCTGATGTTCTATCTGGATGCAGTAATGAAACAAACGTTGAGTGGGAAGGTGAGAATGCATTTCAGTTTCATAAGAAATGGCATATTATATTAGTCTGGAGTTGCATTATTTTGTTTTGAGTTTGAAGTAAAACTATATGAAAGTTTTGTATGCTGGAGAGCCCAAAATAACAAATGCTTGGCAGACAAATAGGTATACAGCAGCGGGCATTTATCATGTCCTCTGTGACAAACATCCAGTCCCCTTTTCATGGATGGACAATTTCTTACCTAGTGAATACGAGTGGAGGGAGAATTTGCCTTCTGGCATGGAAGCTGAAAATGCCAGATACTTGTTTTCTCAGGGCATGGCATGAAATATTGTCTTTGTCAAATCGACTCACCAACTCTGGACTTGAAATGGGACACAAGGACAAAGAACTTACACTGCCAGCGTGCAGCATTAGTAGCGGCAGCAAAGTACAGCAGCTGGCGTTTAGCATCACTAGCAGACGCACTGTAACCAGAGCAGTCATGTTGTGTGGCAATCACAGCAGTCTCTTCATTGGAATAAGGTTACTGATTTTGACTGTGTCCCCACCAAATGTCCACCATCTCTTCTGCTTGCCCAATTTTTCAGGCCTTGTTCTCTAGTCTTCCTGGAATTTCTGTGAGCTATGCAATACTCTTTGATGCATTTATTGTTCTGTTTAAAATTCTGGAGTTAATCTCTGTAGCTAACTACTAAGAACAATGACTGATTCTGGGTCTGACAAAGTGGCCTGAGATATATGAATGGAAAATAAATGTGCATTATCAAAAAACTGTTTAAAATAGGAGTGTAAATATCTACTCTGTAGGTATACATGCTATCTCGAAAGTAACATTCCAAGCAAACAAGTCATGATTCTGTTAGGAAATAGAAGCCATGCTTAATTAATATTTTGAAATGAATTTAAGTAAGGAAGTAAGGAACTATAGTTGATGAAGGAAAGGGAACCAACAAGAAATGATGAGGCCCTAGAGATTATTATAGTAATGGTAAAAAAACTCTATAAAGGTGAAGAGAGGAAACAGCTAACAGAGCCATAGGAGAGCTAACACTAGAAAAGAGGGTAATCTGATGTAAGCTATAGTTACAAAAATACAAAACCATACCCAAAACTATAGGACCAAGACAGGTGGTGGGGGAAGCATGGAAGAATATTTGAACTTTCATCCCCCCAGGCAACTGATATGCTGGTGGTGCCTCCTGTTGGCCAAACACAGAAGCCAAGTGCAAGAAGACTCTCACTGTCATTAAGAAACACAAGAACAGAGGAAGAATCTGGGGGTAAATCAAAGTATACCCCTGAATAATAATCAACTTATTTATAAAATAAATTTGAAATATATGCTTTTCATTAAATAACTACATTGATTTCTTTCCAAGCAAATGTATATTAATTAGGGGAAAAAAGTCAATATTGTCCAAGGGCCAGTTAATCCAAAAAATATTTTTCTAAAGCATATAAGGAGACTACTGAAATTGATAAACAAATTCAGCAAAGTCTCAGGTTGCAAAATCAATGAACATAAATCAGCAGCATTCCTCTAAGCCAGCAACAGTCAAACTGAGAACTAAATCAAAGAATCAATACCTTTCACAATAGCAACAACAAAAAAAAAACATACCTAGGAATATATTTAACTAGGGAGGTGAAAGACCTCTATAGGAAAGACTATGAAACACTGAGGAAGGAAATAGCAGAGGATGTAAACAGGTAGAAAACCATACCATGTCCACGGGTCAGCAGAATCAACATTGTTAAAATGTCTATACTACACACAAAGTGATTAATAGATACAATCCAATCCTTATTAAAATACCAACATCATTTTTCACAGATCTGGGAAAAATAATTCTATGCTTCATATGGAACCAGAGAAGACCCTATATAGCAAAGAAATCTTAAGCAAAAAGAACAAATTGGGAGGCATCAATTTACCAGACTTTAAGCTATACTACAAGACTATAGAAACTAAAACAGCATGGTGCTGGCACAAGATCACAGACATTCACCAGTGGAACAGAACTGAGAACCCAGATTTAAAACTATCTTCATATAGCTATCTAATCTTTAACAAAGATGAAAAAACATAAACTGGGGAAAAGAATCCTTATTCAATAAATGATACTGGGAAAATCTGATACTCACATGTAGAAGACTGAAACAGGATCCATATCTCTCAGCTCTCACAAAAAATCAACTCACGGTGGATAACAGACTTAAACCTAAGGCATAAAACTATAACAATTCTAAAAGAAAATGTTGGAAAAAACTCTAACAGATATTGGCCTAAGGAAAGAATTTATGAAGAAAACCCCAAAGGCACAACAAAAACAAAAATAAATAAATGGGACATGATCAAATTAAAAAGCTTCTGCACAGCCAAGGAAACTATCAGGAGAGCAAACACACAGTCTACAGAATGGGAGAAAATATTCATATGCTACACATCTGATAAAGGGCTGATAACCAGAATCTATATAGAACTCAGGAAAATCAGCAAGAAAAAATCAAACAACCCAGTGGACAACAGACATGAATAGAAACTTTTCAAAAGAAGACAAATGGCCAACAAACATATGAAAAAATGCTCAACATCTCTAATCATCAGGGAAATGCAAATCAAAACCACAATGAGTTATCACTTGACCCCAATGAGAATGGATTTTATCAAAAAGTCCCCAAACAGCAAATGTTGATGTGGATTTAGAGAGATGAGAACACTCTTACACTGCTGGTGGGACTGCAAAGTAGTACAACCTCTGTGGAAAGTAATATGAAAATACCTTAAAGAGCTATCGTAGAACTTCTGTTTGATCCTGGAATCCCATTACTGGGCATTTACCCAAAGGACAAAAGACATTCTATAAAAAAGACATCTGCACTAGAATATTTATAGCAGCACAATTCACAATTGCAAAGATATGGAAACAACCCAAGTGCTCATCAATACATGAGTGGAATAAGAAAATGTGGTATATGTATACCATGGAGTTCTACTCAGCCCACAAAAAACAATGGTGATATAGCACCTCCTGTATTATCCTGGATAGAGCTGGAGCCCATTCTACTAAGTGAAGTGTCCCAAGAATGGAAAAACAAGCACCACATGTACACACCATCAAATTGGCATTAACTGATCAAAACTTATGTGCATATATATATAGTAGTAACATTTTCTTGGTGTCTGGCGGGTGGGTGGGGAGGAGAGGATAGGTATATTCACATCTAATGGTGCAGTGCACACCATCTGAAGGATAGACACGCTTGAAGCTCTGACTCGGGTGGGGCAAAGGCAATATACTTAACATAAGCATTTGTACCCCCATAATATGCTGAAATAATCATAAATAAATAAATAAAATTAAAGTAAAAAATTGAAAAAAAATAAAGCATGCAAGGAATTTTAAAAGGTTTTGTAATTAAAATATATGAGTCCTATTTAAAATTGCATTTGTCCAGGAAAGAGCACTTACAAAATGGCAGCATGAAGAGTTCTGTAAAACTCTCTCCTCCGCAAAACAACCAATAACTGGTAATAATTATCAAGTAAACAACCATTTAAAGTTTCCGATATTTGTCCTAAGAGCACAATGAGAAACATTTATTGAAGAAAATTCACTAAAGTTTGCTTAAAAACAGGGATAAACTCTGGTATTTTAGCCATAACCCACTCTATCCCCTCTCCCAACTCAGTATGATGGAAGCTCTACTCCATGCAGAAAATAGGAAACAAAAAACAAAAAAAGGAATTTCCTTTCTCTCGGTTCCCAATAGGGAGCTATGGATTCTTCCCCAAGAGTGACAGACTACCAGAATTTTCCATCCCACTCAGCTTTGTGGTGGAGTTCTACCCCAGGCAAGAGCAACTGAGAGATATGGAGCACGCTTTTTCCACCAAGCCTGCATTTATAAAGTGGAAGCTCTGTGACAGGTACAGCAGGGCAAGCATATTGAGCACTCATTGCCTTCACCCCAACTTGCTCATAGAGCAGAGTTTTCATGACAAGAAAGGCAAGTCAAGAAGCCTAGGGCTATTGTTCCTGCCCAGTGCCCCACACATAGACCAGGCTATCACTCCAAGGGCAACAGACAACTGTCTCCACTCCCAGCTCAGAACACTGGTGCAGAATTTAGGCCCAACGGAGAGGAAAGCCTTAAAAAAGCTAACTCTGTATCTCTCCATAAGAAGACTGACTCTATTTGAAGAAGAGCATAGAAAACTTGAGGCCTAAGGGCACGTCTGGAAACAATGGAGATTTTAGTATGTGCAATTAATAGGAAACTGCCAGCTCTATGAGAAATCATGGACCAGGTAGAAATTTAACAGAGAAAACTAGAGAGGTAGCTAAGATGGGACCTCCTGGAGTTAGAGCCAGCTTCAAGCAATAGCTTTGAAGACTATATAGAAAAGGAGGCCCAGTTTAATTCTATAGGACCATTGAACAGAATAGAGAGCCCAGAAGTAAAACCATAGAGCTACAATAACCAATCTTTGACAAAGCATACAAAAAACAGACAGCAGGGAAAAGACGCCCTATTCAATAAATGGTGCTGGGAAAACTGGATAGCCACATGCAGAAGAATGAAACAGGACCCCTATCTCTCACCATATACAAAAATTAATTCGAGATGGATTAAAGACTTAAATGTAAGACATGACCATAAAAATTCTATAAGAAAACATCAGGAAAACTCTTCAAGGTAAAGTCCTGGGTAAAGAATTTATGACTAAGACCCCAAAGGCAAATAAGCAGCAACAAAAATAGATAAATGTGTCTTAATTAAATCCTTGACTTTTTAAGGAGGGGAAACTGACAAGGAGCTACATGCACTGGGGCAGGTCATGGTGAAGTGGTGAGTCTTGGCATCATGGAGTCTGTGCAGGGGTCGATCTCAGGAATCTCAATTCCATTGTCTTGCAGACATTTCGCCATTTCTGGGAAACAACTCAAAATGTCAACCAAGGTAAAAGTTAGAGGGTCATCAAGCGCTACTGGCCTAAGAATATAAACAATGAGAGGGAGACGATATAATTTAAAAAAATAGGTTTCATTAAAATTTGTTTGTAGAGCCTGTTACACTTTCTACCCTTATTCAAAATGAAGAATTTCTAGCATTTTAAAGTGTTAACTGCATAGATAGTTTAAATATTTTTAAAACTAATATTTGGAGTTATATGTCTTAAAAAAGTCCCCCAGTAAATAAAAGAATCTTTATAGCTCACATTTGCAGCCAGGACAGTTGCTGTGTGAGAGAAATATAAACTTATTCAACATACAAGCCAAATGCAATAAATAATTTTGACCCATATTTTTGGACCTTGAGTGCATGAATACTTCTGAAGTCCTGATACAAATAAAAATACTCAGAAAACCTGAGCAAAATATGTGTAAGGCATCATATTTATTTCCTAAAAAAATATATATCCTAATAACATATATTTAGAATATATGATAAAGGATTGTGGTAACTTGAAATTAAGCCAAGTCCTATTTTGTCTCATGTTTGACTTCTTTTGCCTTACTGGAACATAATGGTAGACTTTATTCCAAGAAGTGGCCAAAGTATGAGAAATTTTCAAATCCATTATATTGTTTTTTCTAGCAAGCAACTCATGAGGTAAATACCCTAGTACCCACCATCAAAACACGTACACAAGAACCATAGATTTAGTATCACTTTAAGCTGTCATTTAGCAACACCCATCTTATATGGCATCCTCAAACTTACAGAATCTTGAAATAGATAAGCAGCCCAAAATTCTAATAAACAACCTTCTTGCCCCAGGAAATTAGGCAAAGAATGCATTCCCTAAAGTGTGAGTGAGCTCATCCCAAATGTACCTGATCCAGCAGATGGACTGGGGTATTCTAGAAAACTGGCAAGCTGGTAGTACAACAGAGACAGGAAATCCCATAGCTCTTCAGACCCCATTAGCTTCTCTGGAGTCTCTTTGTCTCCCATGATCCACAGGGACAATATCCCCCTTTCAAAAGTAGCAAGCTTTGACTGTACACCCTGAAAGGCAATGTCATTTCAGATTTCAATATTGGTGTCTGAAAATCTCATGAAAGCAAACAAAACTCTTTGTCTAAGTAATTGGATTAGATGCAGCATATGGCCATGGATAATTATTTGCTTCTTACCAGAAAACAGTAGTTAATAGAGTCTACAAAAAATGTGGTCATAATTTTCCAATGTTATATAGAAAGCAATAAAGTGTGGCATAAGTCGAGTTTAAAGGATTTCCAGTTGACTATTCAGAAGCACAAAGTAAAAACACCCATAGACCAGAATAGAGCACACATTTCAGTGATGCTTGGAAAGAGACAGCAAGAAAATGGTATCACAATGAACAATAAAACTAGCGTAACGTTGGCTTCTTAGGTCCAGAAACAGATAAGACCAAGTCATAGTGGTTCAAGAATCCAGCTTCATCTATGTCTCATATATTTAAATTTTCCAAGATGGTATTTCAGAATTTCACTTGGGTTCCAGATACTGTCACCAAGCCAAAGTAATATTTCCTGCACCACCAGTTTTTGATAGAACATATGGTAGATATCAGTGACTGTTAAATACCTGGTCAGTCATACATAGTTACTGGAATAGTGATAGCTAAGAAAGTTGGCACCCTAACTTGATGATTAAATTTAAATTTAAATTTAATCATCAATTTAATTTGATGATTTAAATCTTGATTTAATCAAGATTTAAAACTCCCTCCCTGAGTAAGCAAAGCTTTGACTGCTACCACAAACAGTTATACTAAGTATTCTTTCTTAAATGCATGTTAGAAGATTTTACTACAAGTTTGATTTTTATCTAATGAACTCAAGCTTTTTGCCAGTATGAGACATTTCAGCAAGACACCTTAATACATAATGTATGCCCACGTCAGTCTCTCACAGATTTGTAGGTGATAGGAATATTCAGATTTGATTAAGCTGTGTGATAGCAAATTTTTGTTCTAGATATCTGAAATTCTGTTTCTTATAGGAAATTCATTATACTTAAGAAGAAAACGAGACAGTATTTTAATTAAGAGCTCAGAGAAGAGCTAATTTATAGCTAATGCTTAATATATTTCATAGAGATTTCTTGGTTACATATATACTTTTCAAAAATACCCCCAAAGCAATGTTTTCCAAAAAATGCCTACTGAATGAAGGTGAAGCACAAGAGTTTATATCAAAAAAGTAAAGACATACTTTTCAAAATCCATTTCAGCACAAAATGATGGAGACTCTTTAGGTATCTGCTCCTAGTTTGAATACCAATTTTGATTTTTCATTACAATTTTTGTTGAAGCTTTTTAGTTGTATAATGATGGAAGAATAATGACTCTTTAAAACCTGATTCCAAAACACCTTCATTTTTCCAACCCATGAGAGCAATGGGTGAAAGAGAGTCAAGAAGGTACATGGGAAACAACAGAAGAATGTACGTTATTAACAGTAAATTTTTTTTCTAGGCATGAAGCATATAGATCAGGAAGGAGTCTGTCACCAGATTTTGATTACTTCATACTTCTGTATCTTATTCATCTTTATGTCAACAGTATCCTAACACAGCATGTACCGCCTGAGTAGTTACCCAAAACATACTTCCAAGACTTTTTTGCACTGCAGATGTCTATTAGAAGATTATTGTATAGAAGTTTAGGAGACCGACTTCACTGTTGACATCTGGAATTTGTAGTTGTTCTCAAACTTGGATTCACACAGATGCCTGGAGCCCATGCCCAGAGACAGATTAAATCTTGGGTGAAAGCCTGGGTATCACTCTTTTTTAAAAGACTTCCAGGTGATTCTAATGTGCAGGATTGTGATTCACTACCACTGTCCAAGAGCAATGCTTCTCAAACTGTAAATGGTATGCAGATCAGCTGGTAATCTTGTTAAAATGTAGATTCTGATCCACAGTGGCTGGAGCAGGACCTGACATTCTTCATTTATAACAAGCACAAAATGATGATGTTGCTGAGAGTAGAATGGTAAAGCATTCTAGTTGCCTACGATATGAGACATTCAATGCTAACTCAAAAATTTGCTTGGCAGGCCGGGCGCGGTGGCTCACGCCTGTAATCCTAGCTCTCTGGGAGGCCGAGGCGGGCGGATTGCTCAAGGTCAGGAGTTCGAAACCAGCCTGAGCAAGAGCGAGACCCCGTCTCTACTATAAATAGAAAGAAATTAATTGGCCAACTAATATATACAAAAAATTAGCCGGGCATGGTGGCGAATGCCTGTAGTCCCAGCTACTCGGGAGGCTGAGGCAGGAGGATTGCTTGAGCCAGGAGTTTGAGGTTGCTGTGAGCTAGGCTGACGCCACGGCACTCACTCTAGCCTGGGCAACAAAGCGAGACTCTGTCTCAAAAAAAAAAAAAAATTTGCTTGGCAAACTGGCACAGTTGGTAATCCTAATGATGGGTCTATGGACTACATTTTATATAGTAGGGTCCTAGAGCAGAGGTTCCCGAACTATAGCACGATTCAAAATCACCCCATACTGCTTATTAAAACTCAGATGGAGGCTACCTACTCCCAGAATTTCTTCTCCTTCTGTATGTCTGGGTTAGGTTCTGGGATTTTACATGTATGAAAAGTACCTATCAGGGGTCCTCAAACTTTTTAAACAGGGGGCCAGTTCACTGTCCCTCAGACCGCTGGAGGGCCATTGGAGAGTATGGCGCACATTCCACACATGTGCACTGTGGGCCCAGGACGAGTCGGCTGCTAAGCAGGACAGGCAGCGGCAGCAAAAACACCCGGAGGGCTGGATAAACATCCTCGGCAGGCCCCATGTGGCCCTCTGGCCGTAGTTTGAGGACCCCTGAGTCCTAGATGGTACTGATGCTGCTAGTCTTGGAACTGCTTTTTTTAAATCACTAGTCTAAACCAGGGGTTCTCAAACTTGCCTGCAAATTGATTTCACCTGGAGAGTTTTTAAACTACTGACACCTGGGCTTCATTCTCAGTGATTGTTATGGGATCTAGCCTAGGATTTTACCAAGCACCCCAACTGATTTTAATGTGCAGTCAAGGCTGAGAGTCGTGGTAAATATGTATATTATAATTATCTGTAGTTCAAATATAGATTCATTTTTGTGTATTTGATATTCATGTTTATTCATGTCACTCTCTGTTCTATCAACACAGAATATCATGAGTGACTGAGCAAAGGCATTAAAAGTCTGAATCCACATAGTGCTATTTCTTTTTCCTGGATGTGCTTATTAGCAAAGGCCCAAAGGAAGGAGGACTTGCACAGGATTTGGATAGAGACAGGCTGTGCCTCTGTCTCTATCTTTCCTCTGTCTCTGTCTCTAGATACTTTGATTTTCTCAAATCTCTGATGGCCAGTAGAGGTGGACTGCCCTCTTGGAACAAGGTCTATACTCTTGGGCTCACTCTTTCCCACTTCGTCCTCCCTTTCCCCTTTGTTTGATGTACCTTTTCCTCTCTGTAGCCTTTTTTCTTTCTTTTCTTTTTAAATTGGACTTACAACAACTACTACTACTGCCACCTCTACCTCAAAATTACGGACGTTGCATGCCTGTTTTCCCATCTTGTTTCTTATTCACCAGGAGAAACAACATTCACCTTTTCCAATGTTTCTTATAATATTTACTCTTAAAATTTTCAGTAACAACTCACATTTACTGTTTGAATATTTTATGGTTTTGACATTATCTATTACATTTTTATATAACAGATGAGAATTTAACTTCTTACATACTATTACTACTGCCCACAAAGAAATCATTACTTTCCCTACCATCTCCTCAATGTATTTATATGAATAAATACATTGGCTTTTTTGATGAAGCCAATATTTAGCATGTGTTATTATGAGTATATAAATAGTACTCACAGTTGAATCACAGATTCTATCTAATTACACTTTTTTCGTTGTAAAATTTTTGTTTTCCCTAGTTCTCATAGTTGTCTCCCTTTTTTCTTGTTTGTTTGCTTAATTTTCTACATAACCATAACTACCCCATCCCCTAACTCTCCCGCACAGCACATAAGCATAAATGTCGGCTCATTATATTTGTACAGAACAGGTATTTTACAAGTTTCATTTTTCTTGTTTTATTCATTAGTTGTCTATTAATATATCTGTTTATGATTCTTTTGGCTTTTGTTCCAGTCTCAACTGGATTTCTGTTAGCCCACCTACCAACAGCAAACTTCTTTTTCTGGGTTGTCTCTTTATCACTAATTTTGGGATGATTTTTCTCCTCTTCATTGCATTGGATCCACTATTTCCAACAACCCCCAGCTCCTTCATTCTTGGTTTACTGTAACACTTTGGTAAAGCACACACTTGAGAGGTACACACTTAAGAGAAAGTGTCTAAAAGATAAAATCATTTTGGACCTCACTTGGGTGAAAACCTTTAGGTTTACTGGTTTAGAGGGAATAGGATTCTGGATTGAAAACAATTTTCTTTCAAATTTTTAAAGGAATATCTCTACCCAATTCTACCTCTTAGAATTGCTTTCAAGAATTTTATTACCATGTTGAGTCTTGTGCTTTGTATTAAGACCTATTTTTTTTTTCTCTTTTTGGAGCTTTTAAGATATATTCATTTACCTAGTATTTTAAAATTTCTTCATGGGGTACTTTGGTGTTGCTCATTTTTGTATAATAATATACTGGGACCTCAGTAGAGTGTTTTAATCTGGAAACTGGAGCCTTTAAATTCTGGAAAGTTTTCTTATACTTAATTCTTCTTTCTTTCCTTTTTTTTTCTGGGGGTGCATGTCTCCCTATGTTGTCCAGGCTGGCTTCAAATCCTCCTGCCTCAGGCTCCTAAGTAGCTGGGTCTATAGGCATGCACCACTGTGTCAACCTTCTTTTTAAACTTTTTCCTTTTACTTGAAATCTTCCATCCTATAGACTGAGTCTCTTTCTTATATTTTTTATTCATTTCTCCAACAACTTTTTTTAAAATTGTACTTTTATGGAGTTACTCAAATACATTTTCTATTCCTTAATTTCTATTTCTACTAACATACATCCAAAGATCATTTTTTCACATTCTTTGAATAATCCATCTTATAGACTCCTGTTGTTGTTTCACAGATATAATATTTTTCAGTTTCTCTGAGGAATTTGATTATAATTCTTCAGCATTTTCCTTATAAATTTCATGACATCCTGGTTGACAGTCTCTATCTTCCCATTATTTTAAATCTTATCCCTTTCATGTTTGAGAGTTTTTTTCTTTAAATATCTGCTTATATTCTTATTTAAAAGTAAGGCATTAAACAAGTTGATTGGATTGGCTTGTGGACAGCTGTCTAAAAAAAATAAAAATAAATAAAAAGTTGATTGGGAGACTTTGTGTGGTAAAGGGAGAAAGATAAAAATGTTGAAAGTTGGGATCCATTGTATGGTAATTAGATGGGACCTAGCAATTTTGCTGGAAGACCTCCAAAGATTGTTGACCTCAGGATTGATAGGTCTTATATATAAGCCAATCCATATTCTCCAGAGAGGAAGGAATCACCTATTCTCCTGGGCTAGGGAATGTACTTACCTACTGACTATATATGATTCATTCAGGGTGAGGAAGTGTAAGATGCACAATGCATTGTGCATATATTTTTACTTCATCTCCCTCTTCTCAGTTATATGACAATTATTCTCACTTATGTCTGATATCTCTGTGTCCAGAGCTCCTTTGATTCAACCTCTTTAAAAATTAATCCTCCACTTTCTGCTGGATTGGAGGGAAAATATCTGACAGTTGAAAAATCTTTTATAAGATACAAACCTGGAATAGAAAAAAAAACAAAAAACCAATCAGTTAATCCTCTTTTATCCTGCTCATGTTTCCCTTCAGAGACATCTGCTGCCTCTAATTTCTAACCTTTTCTAGGGTTCTGAGGCATGGATCACCTTCTTGGCTTTTACTCAGACTAAAGTTTCAATTTCTTCAGCCTATTAACTTGGGTGTCACTTCCTATTTGTTTGCCATCTTCCAAAATGGTATAAATATTTTTTCTTCTATTTTATTTCACATAATCTTTATTCTTTTGGCTTTATGCTATTTTAGAACTATCTTATTATATTAATGTAGGTTTTGGAAGGACTTGATGCACAGTATGTCTTAATCTACCCCATTTAACATGAACCCCTCTAATTTGCCTTGTGCAAGTGGTGAAAATAAAAGGTTTATTTATAGTCTTTTCCTGCTTGGAAAGAAGTATCATCCTCACCTCTTTGACCAGCCTCCTTTAGCAAGAAAAGGTGAGGCAAGAAGGAAACAAGGCCATTTCAGCTTACCTGACCTGAGCAAAAGGTGTTCTTCTTCGCACACACTGTCTAGTTCAGCAAGCTTCCATGTTAAAATGTAAGGCCAAAGTTCCAGCTAGTAATCTTCTTTGTCTTTCATTCTCCTCTGGGTATATAATTTCTCTGGAATATTGCAAAGATTGATAAATTAAAAGGTAAAATAATTGTTAACAGCATTGGTGTGGTCCTGAATTTCCCGTCAAAATACTAAAGCATATCTATGTACACATACATATTCCAACATATACAGTTTCTAACTTGCAATTTCAATGTAATGCATAGTATTCAATAAATTATTATTAATAATACATGAGAAATTCAATGTTTTATTGTGATATAAAAGAGGCTTTGTGTTAGATTATTTTGCCCAACTATAGGCTGATGTAAGTGTTCTGAGCACATTTAAGGTAAGCTAGTCTAAGTTATGATGTTTGGAAAATTAGGTGTATTAAATGCATTTTCTACTTACAATATTTTCATTTTATGATGAGTTTATCTGGACATAACTCCATTTAAGTCAAGAAGCATCCATATGTATATTGGGTACACATATCATTTTCAAAATGTAAATTTAAGAAGAGTACACTCCCAAATACTGATAGTGCTTAACTGAACTATAGGAATTTCAATATATTCTTCATTTATACTTTCCAAGTTATCTGCCAAATAATATGTATTGCATGTTTAATAAGGAAAAAAGTTATAAAGAAATTATAACTCAGGGCCTCCACTTTTAGTCAATGTAAATGTTGACTATTTTATGGGACATTAAAGAAAGTTAGAAAATAATTGTGGGATAATCTTAAACTGAGGATAAACTTCCTGTCATGTTTTATGATCAATTTTTAAATTTTAAGCTGGTGCCTGGAAAAACCTGGTTTAAATCACCTCTCTGCTAAGCTAGAAGTCACCCTGGACTTCTCTTTCAGCTTCCCAGAAACTCCAGGGTGCCTTAGGGACAGAAAACCTGTGGCAATGTTGCTTTCTAGGATGGTCTCACTGCCCTGATTTCATGCAATCATCAGAGCTTCACTTGTCTGGATGTTTTAACACAGAGAAAACATCTTCTTTTGAGGCTGCAGTGTAGATTTTCCAAATGTGTCTTGTCAACCCTGAAACCCAAGAAAATGAGGACTAGAGAGGTTTGTCATGTACATTGTTCAATATACCCGCTCTGTCAAATTATTTTTTAATACTTCACTCAGCCCAGAAAAATGAGTTAACAGTTTTCTGCAGCACACTAATTTCCAGAATGCATGTGTGAGGTCATTGAGCCGTTGTATTCCTCATCCAAAATTAAAGGAATTGTATTAATCTTTTCACTGTCTCCCCTCACATACAGCAGAATGACTGATTGCTTGGCATATGCTAGCATACCACATTGTGCCAAACAGATGGAGACCATTCAGGCAGAAGCTGGGGTGGGCAAAGATGTACTCCACAGTTTTGTGCTTTTGAAGAAAAACAATTGGGCGGGCTTCCTTTGCTTCCTTTTCTGATATTTGGATTCTGAACTAGGTGGTGAAAAAAATAACCCCGAATTAATTGCTATCACTTCTATTGATCTGGATTCTATTAAATGAGAACACATTTGCAATTAATCCAAAGAAGCAGACCAACCCTCCAAATGAGTCAGTTAATGTTGGGCATTATGAAATATATTAAAATACTTTATTCTTTTATTTCAGAAATAGAAAATTATTAGTGACATTGTAAACTTAGTTCTCTTCCTCTTAATTTGCTTCCCACATCTCTGGTCCATGGATTAATTTTAGTAAATATTTATAACATGCTTATTATAGAAGATATTAATTTAAGGACTGGAAATAGAATGAAAAATAAAATGTAGAACTCTTGGTCCTTATGTCACTTGCATACTAGTAGATAAAAAATAAAACTGGAAATAACCAAAATAAATTTAAAAATAATATGTCAGGCTGGGCACTGTGGCTCATGCCTGTAATCATAGCACTCTGGGAGGCTGAGGCAGGAGGTTTGCTCAAGGTCAGGATTTTGAAACCAGCCTGAGCAAGAATGAGACTGAGACCCCGTCTCTACAATAAATAAAAAGAAATTAATTGGCCAACTAAAAATATATAGAAAAAATTGGCCGGGCGTGGTGGCTCACGCCTGTAATCCTAGCACTCTGGGAGGTCGAGGTGGGCGGATTGCTCAAGGTCAGGAGTTCGAAACCACCCTGAGCAAGAGCGAGACCCCGTCTCTACTATAAATAGAAACAAATTAATTGGCCAACTAATATATATAGAAAAAATTAGCCAGGCATGGTGGTGCATGCCTGTAGTCCCAGCTACTCGGGAGGCTGAGGCAGGAGGATTGCTTGAGCCCAGGAGTTTGAGGTTGCTGTGAGCTAGGCTGACGCCACGCACTCACTCTAGCCTGGGCAACAAAGCGAGACTCTGTCTCAAAAAAAAAATATATATATATATAGAAAAAATTAGCTGAGCATGGTGGCACATGCCTGTAGTCCCAGCTGCTCAGGAGGCTGAGGCAGAAGGATTGCTTGAGCCCAGGAGTTTGAGGTTGCTGTGAGCTAGGCTGACGCCATAGCACTCTACCCCAGGCAACAGAGTGAGACACTTGTCTAAAAAAAAAAATGATTTCAGATGGTAAGTGCTATGGAGAATAACAACACAGTAGGAAAGGGGGAAGAGACTACCTATGGAGCAGGTTTATTGTTTTACATAAAAAAAAAAATTATAGAAGATATCTCCAGCCAAGTGACATTTGGAAGTGAGAAAGACCTCTGGACAGATGAAGAAAAATAATGTCAATGTCCCAAGGTGGATTCATGAAGCAACACAAGAGATACCTAAGGAACAACAAAGAGCCATTGCAGCTGAAATAAGATGAGAAAGCAAGAAAGTGGTAAGAAAGCATAAAGGAAGTTAGGTATCAGATCATGTCGGCACTTTTGGGAATTTGTAAGGACATTGATTCCATTCCATGTGAGCCAGGAGACTACTTAGAGCACTCACAGCAGAGAAGGGATGTGATTTGACTTATGTTTCAAAGAGGTCACTCCAGATGTTTGGGTTGTATGGGAAGACCACAGCTGACTCAGACCTTTTGGAAGACCATAGTAATAACTAAGACATTAGATGATAGTGGCTTGGCACAAGATGATGACAGAGAATGATGATAAGCAGTTTTATTCTGGATATAAGTTGAAAAAACTATCATAGGGTTTGGTGATATATTGATCATAGGGTAGAAGATACAAAAAAGGCTTAAAAGAATTTTCCTTCAAATCATAGTAGAGGTTGGCATTTCCAGAATAGTAGAATGCAGACCTCTGAAAGTTCTCTCTTCCATAGAAGTAAGGAGAGTACTGTCAAAAATTGTCAGGATATTTTGAAGAGTTCTTTGTATATTAGGACATTAGTCTTTTATCTGTGACACATGCTGCAAATATTTCTCCTAGTTTGTCAGTTATCTTTTGACTATGTTATGGTAGTTTTCATCATCCAAACTTGTAAAAATTTTTATATAGTTATATTTATTAGCTTTCTATTGCATAATAGTTTTAGGTTTTTTTAGTCATAGCTAGAAAGCCCACACTATTATTAAAGAAAAATTCACCTTGGGGGGGGTATTTGTATGATTTCATGGTTTTATTTTTAAATTTAGATCCCTTATCCATTTAGATTTCATTCTTGGTTTGAGATATAAATCTAATTTTATCTTTATTCAAGTGACTACTCAGCACTACCTATTAAAAAGTTTATCCCAGTGACTTGAGATGCCTGCTTTATCATATACTAAATTTCTGTATGTCCATATTTTCTTAGCATTCTGTTCTATTCCATCGGTTCATGGTCTACACATAAGCCAGTCTCACAGTGTTGTTGTTTTTTTTTTTAAAGAACTCTTCAAAATTGCAAAAACAAGGACCAAAAATTCAACAGAAAAATGGGAAAACAACAATTTACAAGAAATATAAAAATGGCCCTTAAACATATGAAAATTGTTCAAAATTTCCCATAATTAGAGAAATACAAACTAAAACAACATTGAGATGCCATTTCTCTCCTACTAGTTTGGCTAAAATGAAAAAGTATGACAGAGTTATTTGATTGGCAAGACTTTGGGGAAATAGTCATTCTCATATATTGCTGGTGAGAATGCAAACTGGCTCAAGTCTTTTCTAGGGGAATTTGGCAAAATCTAATGAAACTATATATGTACTTGCTTTTGACCTAGAAATTGCACATCTAGGATTTTACCCCGAACACACACTTTTAACAATGCACAAAATCATTCATTATAGCACTGTTTATAATTGCAAAATATTAAAAACCAACCTAAATGCCCATACATAGGAGAATGATTCAACAAATCATGGTATATTAACTCAATGAAGTACTATGGTTGTAATAAAAAGAAAATGAAGAAAAAAAAAAAGTCAGGATAAAATTTTTCAGAACTCTGCAAATTAGCCAAAGGCTTGCAGCAATCTATGAAGTATTTATTTAAGAAAGATAGTCAAATCTTGGTAAAAACTGTAAACTTTGTCATATTGTTCCCATCTCCTATTTCCAATTCCAAGTTAGACTTGAAAACTAACAATCTACAATCACAGTGAAAACTAGCAGGCCAGTAGACACCTGAGATAGAAGAACAGAGTTGGAGATCCAGCAAAGTTCTATTCCCAGAGAATTGTCATGAATTGACCATTTTGGTGATTTCTTGGAAGAGCCCAAGTGCATCACAGTCGTGATTCATGACTTAATTCATGCATATGCTCTGATTTATGGCTTGCCCACTGTGAAAGAAAAGAAAAGAAAGAAAGGAAGGAAGGAAGGAAGGAAGGAAGGAAGGAAGGAAGGAAGGAAGGAAGGAAGGAAGGAAGGAAGGAAGGAAACAAGGAAACAAGGAAAGAGGGAAAGAAGGAAAGAGCCTTTTCTCTGGGGGATATTTGTGGAAAATATATAAAGGCAATTGGCTAACTGCAAATGCCTGAGGCTGTGGATTATTGTGGGGCAAACAATAAGCTAACCAAAAAGCTTAAAAGAAAAATCTAGAAAATGAGATGTCTGTATGTTTATAGGAACTCTGAATAGTTCTGACATTTTCCTGAAATAAAGAAGGTGATGCATATATGTAGGGGTATGCATATGCTCAGGAAAGATATTATAAAGTCCTAAGCCTTCACCTCTAATAGACAATGGGATTCTAAGCAAGAGAAAAGTAAAAGTTAAGGCAGAGTTGTTAACTGAGTATTAAATGAACATCTCAAAATTCACGTAGAGTCCCTCAGGAAAGCCTGGGGAAATGAACGGTCCCAGTCATTTAAAAAAATCCAGTTATAAGATGATCACTAAAATACAGAGCAGAGACTTTAGTGGACACATGAGACAAAGAATATAGACTTTACAGAATTCGTTTAAAAAATCACTAAAACAAAGGAAAAACAACAACACTGAACCAAATTGATAAAGAAAATAAATAACAAATCTTAGAAGACAGAAGATTAATTTTCAGAACTATCGGGTTACTATTGGGTTTTTTTAGCATATTATGGGGGTACAAGTGTTAAGGTTACTTATAAGGTTACCTACTTATGGGTTACTTGCCCATCCCCCCTCTCCCCCCTCGAGGAAGAGCTTCAAGCACGTCCATCCCCCAAACGTTGCACTTCTTACTCTTACTCGTTGTGGTTGTATATACCCGTCCCTTCCTCCCCTCCATGCTCCCGACACCCAATAAATGTTACTCCTATATGTCTACTTAGGTGTTGATCCCTTAATACCAAGTTGCTGGTGAGTACATGTGGTGCTGGTTTTTCCATTCTTGAGATACGTCATTTAGTAGAATGGGTTCCAGCTGTATCCAGGATTATACAAGAGGTGCTATATCACCGTTGTTTCTTAAAGCTGAGTAGTACTCCATGGTATACATATACCACATTTTATTAATCCACTCATGAATTGATGGGCACTTGGGTTGTTTACACAGCTTTGCAACTGTGAATTGTGCTGCTATAAACATTTGAGTGCAGGTGTTTTTTTCATAAAGTGACTTTTGATCTTTTGGGTAGATGCCCAGTAGTGGAATTGGTGGATCAAATGGTAGATCTACTCTTATCGCTTTGAGGTATCTCCATATTGCTTTCCACAGAGGTTAAACTAGTTTGCAGTCCCAGCAGTGTAGGAGTGTTCCTCTCTCTCTGCATCCATGCCAGCATTTGTTGTTTGGGGACTCTTTGATAAAGGCCATTCTCACTGGAGTTAAGTGATATCTCATTGTGGTTTTGATTTGCATTTCCCTGATGATTAGAGATGTTGAACATTTTTTCATATGTTTGTTGGCCATTTTTCTGTCTTCTTTTGGGAAGTTTCTGTTCATGTCCTTTGCCCATTTTTTGATAGGGTTGTTTGATTTTTTCTTGCTGATTTTCCTGACTTCTAAATAGATTCTAGTTATCAGCCCTTTATCAGATGTGTAGCTCGCAAACATTTTCTCCCATTCTGTGGGTTGTCTGTTTGCTCTCGTGACAGTTTCTTTGGCTGTGGAGAAGCTTTTTAATATCATTAGGTCCCATTTGTTTATTTTTGTTGCTGTTGTGATTGCCTTTGGGGTCTTCTTCATAAATTCTTTGCCTAGGCCAATGTCCTTGCAGGTTAGATGTGTTTCCTGAAGGCATCAGATACTTGGTTTGTGGGGGTTTTTTTGTTTTTTTTTTTTATCCATTCGGCCAGCCTATGTCTCTTGAGTGAGGAGTTCAAGCCATTCACATTTATTGAGATAACTGATAGGTGGGAAAGATTTCTGTTTTTTAAAATATCAAGTATTCAATAAACTATTAGAATCAAGAAGCAAAGAAACAGGGTAGTAAAACATATACAATGGGCTGGGGAGAGGGAGAGCAGTCTATAAACTCTCCCTGAGGAAGTCCAGACATTGGATTTACTAGACAAAAACTTTGAATCAGCTATTATAAATACATTAAGTAATTAAAATAAACCATATCTAAAGCAGTAAAGGAGAGTATGAAATGATATCCTACCAATAGCAAATATCAATAAAGTAATTGAAATTATGGGAAAAAACCACAAATTTAAATTCTAGAGTTGAAAAGTACAACTTAGTAAATTTACTAGAGGGACATCAAAGGTGTAAGGGGGAAGAAGAAAGACTCAGCACACATGAAAATAGGTCCATTGGGAAACAAATCACAAAACAGTAGCTACAAATCCTACTGTATCAGTAATTACATTAAATGAAAATGGATTAAACACCCCAATTAAACATTTCAGATTAGAAGAACAGAATATAACTAAAACAAGTAAAGAGATTAAATTAGCAAAAAATAAAATAAAATTTCCCACAAGGAAATGTCTATACCCAAAAGGCTTAAATGGTGAATGTTATCAAACTTTTAAATAAGAGTTAACACCAACTAGTCTTTCACAAGCACTTCCAAAGAACAGAAGAGAGAAACATATCCCAACTCGTTCCATGAATTTAGTATTGCTCTGATACTAAAAGCACATAAAAACATCATGAGAAAAGAAATTCATACAACAAATATATATCCCTATGGACATAGACACAAAATTCTTTCACAATACATTAGCAAGCCAAACATAGCAAAATATAATTGATTATAGACTATCACCAAGTGAGATTTATTCCATGAATGTAAGATTGATTTGGCATATGAAATCAATCAATGTAATATACCATATTGATAGAATAAAAACCCAAAACCACATGATCATCTCTATAGATGCAGATAAAGCGTTAAAAAATAACATCTTTCCATTATAAAAACATCTAACAAACAAGAAGTAGAAAGGGACTTTCTCAATCTGATAAAATATGTTTAATACAATTCACATCTAACATTGTATTTAATGATTAAAAAGTGAACACTTTCCCTCTAAAATTATGAACAAAGATGTCCATTCATGCCATTTATCTTCAACATTGTACTGACTTTTCCACTAGGACAATTAGACAAAAACAATAAAGAAAAAGAGTCTAGATTTGGAAGAATGAAGTAAAACTCTTCCATTTTCAGATGATATAATCTTTTGTGTATAGGAAATCCTAAGAATTTCACACACACGTACACACAAACACACACAAAAGTCTGTTAGCACTTATGAACAAGTTCAGTCTGGTTGTAAGATTGAAGATTAATTTTCAAAGTCAATTATATTTTATATACTTGCAATACACAATCTGAAATTAAGAAAACAAATTCATTTAAAACATAACAAAAAGTATAAAATAATGATGATTAACAAAACTAAACAATATCCTTAAAAATGAATGAAGAAGATCTAAACAATGGAAAGATATCACATCTTCATAGATTGGAAGATCTAATGTTGTAAAGATTGAAAATACTCCCAAATTTATCTTTACATTCAATGTAATCCATATCAAAATAACAGAGGCTTTTGCAGAAATTGACAATTTGATCTTAAAATTTATATGGAAATACAGAGGATCTAGAAGTGAACATGGTCTTGAAAAAGATGTGGTCTTGTAAAAGTTCCTTAACTTTGTTAAGGGACCTATAATGTATAATTTCAAAACTTACTAAAAAGATATGCTCATCAAGACTGTGTGGTACTAGCATAAGAACAGCCATATAGTTCAGTGGCATAAATTGGGAGTCTACAAATAAACCCTCATATTTATATGGTCAATTGATTTTTGACAAAGGTGCCAAGACAACTCAATGGGGAAAAAAATCTGTTCAATAAATAGCGGTGGGGCAACTATATATGCAAAGAATGAATTTGGACCTTTCCTCATGCCATAAACAAAATTGCACAAAAATGTATCAAAGACCTAAAAGTAGGAGTTGAAACTATAAAACTCTTAGAAACCTTTGTGACCTTGTCCTCGGCAATGGCAACTCAGACACCACACCAAAAACACTAGCGACAACCTGAATAAGTTGGACCTCATCAAAGTTTTTAAAAAACTGTGTCTTAAATAACACTAATGTAAAGTGAAAAGACAACCCAAAGAATGTGAAAAAATACTTGTAACTTATATATATAATATATCTAGTCTAGTATTTTAAACATACAAAGAACTCATAATACTAAAAAGATAAACCAATAAAAATAGGCAAAGGGTTTGACTAGACATTTCTTCAAAGAAGATATGCAAATGGACAGTAATCACATAAAAATATTCTTAACACCATTAATTGTTGTAGAAATGCAAATCAAAACCCCAATGTGATTCCACTTCACTCCTATTTAGATAGCTATAATTTTAAAAAATGGAAAGTAAATATTATAAGTGTTACCAGGGATATTGGGAAATTAGAACCCTCATACATTTTTGGCATGAATGAACAACTATGCAAATGCTTTGGGAAACAGTTTAGTATTTCCTCAAAAAGTTAAACACGAAGTTACTATGTGGTCTAGCAATTTTACTCTTAAATACAGTCATGGGCCAGCTATATAATGATGTTTTGGTCAATAAAAGACCACATATATGACAGGGGTCCCCTATGATTATAGTGCCATATTTTTACTTCACCTTTTCTATGTTTAGGTATGTTTACATACACAAATACTTATAATTGTGTTATAATTGCCTACAGTATTCAGCACAATAACATGCTGGACAGGTTTGTAGCCTAAGAACAACAGACTATACCATACAGCTTAGGTGTGCAGTAGGTTAAACCTAGGTGGCTTGTGTAAGTACATCCTATGATATTTGCACAAGGGCAAAATCACCTAATGATTTATTTCTCAGAATGTTTTCCTATCATTACCTGATGCATGACTGTAAGTACATATTTAAGAGAAATGAAAATAGATGACACAAAAACTTATACAAAAATTTTTATAGCAGCATTACTCATAGTAGCCAAAAAATGTAGAAACAACCCAAATGTCTATAAACTCATCAGTTAACAAAATGTGATATATCTATACATGGGAATATTATTCCATCATAAAAAAGAATGAATTACTAATACATGTGAGAATATGAATGAATTTTGAAAACATGCTGAGTGAAAGAAGTCAGATATAAAAGGCCACAATATATATATGATTTCATTTATATAAAATATTCTTCCTCAGAAATCCTTTTGTAAAATTTATTATTTATTTTTATTTTTCATTATTATAGGTACATAATAGTTGTATATGTTTATAGGGTACATTCGATGTTTTGATATAGGCAGAAATTGTGAATTAAGTCAGGGTTATTGGGGTATCCATTATCTCAGGCATTTATCGTTTCTTGTGTTAGGAACATTCCAAAGGATCAGGGCAAGGCAGTCCTATTTGGTCCAATGTTATTGCTGCCCTCCTAGCTACATCTATTTCAACAACAGCGGCCTCCCTATATAAGGGCAGTTAACTGAGGGCTGGGTACCAAACCAGGTGTGACCTGTTGAACTGGTTTATTGGTAGTCAGATTCCTGGAGATTTAAATAAGATTATTGAGATTATAAGGCATTTGGCAGTTTAATCAGTCAGGGTTTCATCCGGGAATACCTTCTGTTTCCTCATATTAGGATAATTTAAAAAGGGCTTAATAAGGTCACAGAGGTGTGGACAAAGAAAAAAAAAAAACAGGTTGGAGTGGATAAGGGATGGACATTTCTGGAAAAGGAGAGGAAGGCTGACTGGTCCCAGAAGGCTTAGGTCACTGAGAATACTGCAGAATGACTATTGCATAAGGCATCAGTGAGAAAACATAAGGAGGTGAGACTTAAAAAGTTAGGAAGAAGCAAAATACAAACACTTTTTTTAAAGCATGATAATGTGAAACATAAATGGAGCGAAAGCTCTCTTCAGTGATGCCAAAGATTTGAGGACTCGAGTTGGATAATCTCTGCAAGGGTTTTAGTTCCATTTTCCTGTAGAATGAGGTACATACTATTGAGTCAGTGAATTTAATAAATGCCCACATATTCCTCTAAAAGAAGCTAAACCTTCCTTGTCCTCTGAGATAAAGTACCAGAAAATTCTAACCAGGAGGTGTGTTTTCCTTTTCTGAACAGTCGTTCTTTTTCCTTTCATCCTCTCTTTTGAATCTCTTCTGGGCTAAATGATGTTATTGAATCTGTCCAAGGAGCCTACAATGCCTCTAATCTATGTCCCTAATTCTGTATAGGAGACTCAAATGCATTCACATCCACCCAGAAAACGCCTGAGCAATAGCCACTCCCAGTAGAATTTACTCCCAACAAAAACTCTTAGCAACTTAGTTTTATTGATAGAACTAGCTTTCAGTGAAAGCAAACTTTTCTTTTACAAATCAACTTTTCTGAATGTGAGCTAGACAGACCTTCTGGGAAGACAGAGTACGTGCGGTTTTACCTATTCCCTCTTGTAATATAGAAAAAGAGGCAGCCTTGCGAGACAGAAACTTTTAGACAATAGCTGTTATAGTTCAGACAAATACCAGAAAAAACTTAGAAGCATCCTCCATTTCTGGGCAGGCTGAGTGGAAAACCTAGACTTCTACTCTCATCAGGCTATAATGAGCGGCCCCAAATACCCCACAAAGGTGGTATCAGAGACAGTTGAACAGGCAGCTGGAACTTTCATCTGGAAATGGGTTGTGACAGCAGTTTGGTCAGCAATTTGGTTTCGGTCAATCACATCAGAGCATGGGCCCTAACTAAGGGTATCTTCCTGAGTGATCCAGACTGTCCAATGAGCAGCAGTGATTTATTTCTACAGTTCATGGCTCCAAAGAGAGGAATCTTTAATGTGCTAGGCTGTAGTCTTCCAAGTGAGCTCATATGACTAGGTCATTGGCAACAAGCTACAGATAAATAAAATATGTCACACCTGGTCCTTAGCAATATTGTCCAAGGCAAGGGTCATGAATCTCAGGTTAGCCCATTGTACTGACTGGCCCTGACTACAATGTTCCTCCCAAAATTTCTGTTGCCACACATAAGCTCCTTGAATTACTCTACCTGCTTCTTTCTGGTAGTTCTTTCTCTGGCTTTGGTCTTTTTCGCACATGCACACTCAGCTTAGGTCATCCTTTGCATAGCTCCAGAGCTCTCTCCTTCTAGCACTTTGAACTCTTTCCTCCACTCAGTGAG
Source organism: Microcebus murinus (assembly GCF_040939455.1). Lineage (NCBI taxonomy): Eukaryota > Metazoa > Chordata > Mammalia > Primates > Cheirogaleidae > Microcebus > Microcebus murinus. The sequence continues at coordinate 85,114,489 of NC_134107.1, forward strand.
ATCGCTGAGCTCTGTTTAGATTCCCGACTCCTCTGTGTTAAGGCCTGTCTCTAGTAAGCTGGAGAAGTCATAGGGCACATCTAGTTTGTTCCTCTTCTCAGTGATCACTGTGCTGTGCTGCTGGTTACTCATGTCTGAAACTGTCATTTTATACATTTTATCCAGTTCCTAGTTTTTCACGATGGGAGAGTAAATCTGCTTCCTTTACTTCTTCATGACCCAAAGTGGAAACTCCCTACTCTCTTTTGTAGTCAAAGCAATATGAATGGGCTTTTTCTTAGAAGAGCCTTACTCTTCTTAGAGAGCCTTACTCTCATGGCTCTGAGAAAAATCAGAGCCAGAGTGGTTGGGGGTTGATAAAAAAGATAACTCAGGAGATGTCCAGAAATAAAAATTGTGCAAGGGCTTACTGTGTTATTCATCCTATTTTTATAAGGAATCCTAATTGCCACGTGAAAATACTGTCTGTAAAACTTTGGTCTTAATTCTTAAAATGGTAACCCAAAAAGACACACCCAAGCTTTTGTGGAGGGGATGCAGAGTCTCTCCAATGGCTTTGCAGGACGCACCTGTGATTATGATTTTATTGACCTCCTCGCCATCCTGCTTCATACCACTTTCCTTGGCAAGCACTCTCCTTACCGTGAGCCTGATGAATTGCAATCTGAGCAGGGAGCAGTCTTAGCATCACAGCACCAGTCTGATGAGCCACAAGATGAAGATAAATGACTAGGGAATATATCCAATTTATTCACTAGATTTTCCCATATAATTTCCAGCCAAGAGTCCTTACAGGGCAATGGCAAAGCCAAAACAGACACCCAGTAACTCCGTAACCTTCTTTTCCCAACTACTGTGTCTTCCATCTTGGCGTACATATCTTTTCAAATAGTCACACATATCTAAGGGCAGATCTTGTCCCTACCTGGGTTTTAACGTTCATTTGTTTGACAGCTCTTTTTCCTTTTTAGAATTCACTCTGTTCCCAATGATTAGTCCTGAAACATATGTTTTGCTGTATTTTAGAATAGCGAGGTACTTTGGCCAATTATTTCTTTGTTGTTGTTGTTTTCTTATGCATTCTATAAATTTCACTCACCTTTTGACCAGTTTTTCCATTCTCAGTAGTATAATGGAGGTCTGTAAGGAACCACTCTTTTATTTAAGTTGTAAGTGTGTGAAATGGGAAGAAAGAAAAGAAAGCTAATTAGGAGCCATTGAGGGCAGTTTTATTCTGGAGCAAGCCCCGTACTTGGGATTGTGTACAGGGTATCTCATTCAACAACCTTGTGATGTAGTATCACTATTCAGAATTAACCAATGAAGAAATGCAAACTCAGAAAGATAAAAATCTTTGCCTAGATTTTCCCAGATTCACAAGTCTTTCCCTTATATTCTTTTCTTTTGCAAATTTATTTTGCAAAATCAAGCAGAGAACTTGCTGTTCTCTTTTATTTTCACACATTTATTTAAACAGTAATATAAAAATTCATTCTTGTTATAATATTTATAAGCAATTAAGAAATATAAAAAGTAGCTAAATACCATTATTCTTATAAAAATTCCATTCTTCTCTGAGTAACCAATATTAACAATTTTGAGTTTCATATTACTTACATACAAATATATTTAAACACCCAAATTTACAATTTGGTAACTTTCATTATACAACATTATATTATTATGTTCTACAATTAGCTTGCTTTTTAAATTAAAACTAAATCTTTGATTTTTTTCTACATCAAACATAATGCTGACTTTAAAATTGCTGCATGGTATCCCATTGCATGCTGTAACTTAATTTTTTAAATCATACCTCTATTGTTGGAGATATAAAATATTTCTAATTTTAGATATTATGAATAAAACTTCAGCCAACATCCATACAGAAGCATCTTTTTTTTACATGTACAAATGTATTGCTCATTTTTCTTTCTATTTGGCCCTTTTCATATTTCAATTTAAAAGACTGTAGTTTAATTAGCAAATGCACCATCCAGTAGCTCTGCCAGGTTGATCTCACTCTTGCTAAGGCGTTTAAATGATCCCTCCTCATTCCAGCAGTTTTGTGCTGACTGATATTGCCAGCCAGACATCAAAATTCCTGATTCACAGCCATTCAGCTCTTAAGAATATTGGGTGTTCTAGTGCTCACATTGTCAGAGAAGGTTCATAGAATTACAGAAATAAGAGATTGAAATGACCTGTTGGGTCAACTGTTCTATACACCTGCCAGCACAAGATTGTTCCTTACAGTATACATTATTAGTGGGATGCACTGGAATATATTTTTTAGAATCAATCCTCCCACTTGAAGAAAGAAAGAAAGAAAGAAAGAAAGAAAGAAAGAAAGAAAGAAAGAAAGAAAGAAAGAAAGAAAGAAAGAAAGAAAGAAATCTTCAATGAGAATTGGAATCTATCCAAAGGAATGATTTCAGAGTCATGCAAAGGATGGGGACATAGCCTTATTCTAACAGGATCTTGTCTAACAATGTGATTTTGTCTAATTTAGAATGTTCTAAATCAGTGGAACCTTTACCATTCTCTCAAAACACTATTCCATTGTTTAAGAGTGATTACTAATAGGGAAAAATTGTATCTCCAAAGTAAATTTGCTAATATCCTCAAGTCTTAGCTGGAGAAGGTTTGATTGCAGAAGGAATAGGCCATATTCTGGTTTGAGAAATAATGACTTTAATGAAGAAGAATGCTGTCAAGATAGAGATGTGCCCCTCCCCACATTCAACTGTAAAATTTGGTGATATATACATTTTGTAAAAATTAAATGAGGCAATAAGTATTCAGGTCCTAGACAGTGCCCAGCACATACTCAACAAATGTGTATTTTTTTTTTCTCATATTATTGACATGGCAAATCCCTAATCTTTAGGAGAAAGGAAAACAATATTCAGCTATGTTTTCTGTACCCTACTTCTAACTATCCTCCGCTTCCTAATCATTAAAAATACCTGTGAATTAAAGTATTCTGGTGGATAATGTTAAAATTTTGACTCTTGACAAATGACAACTGAGAAACTCAGTTTTTTGTTTTTTGTTTTTTTTGCATGGGAAGAAAAACAGGAAGATTGAGTTAAAATATTTATTTCTGTGTGTGTTCTAGATGCAGATAAATTCACTTTGAGTGATTATTTACACACATGCCTTTCTCTATAAGCTTCAGACTTTTTGAGGGCAAGATTTTCATCTTACTCATATTAGCAATTTTGGGACTTACTATAATAATAGCTGGTAAAACAGAGGTAACAAATATGTGCTGAGTAAACAAATTAATGAACCACAATTTCTTGCTTCTATAAGCTGAATTGTTACTCTATTACCATTACCCCTATGGCATGTTCTAGATCTAGAAGATTCTCAATAGATCAATTAATATAATAAATCCCTCATTTTACAAGTAAAACAATAGAGACCTAGAAAGATAATTTATAAACTAGTTTTATTATTGTAAGCTTGTAAAAATTATTTAGGATGAAGTGTACAAAGTACAAATAAAAGCATTGTCATGATACACCCATTTAATAATTCATTGAATTTACCAAAAAATGCATGGTCATTATTGTGTCACTAAAACGCATTTCAAATTCTACTCACACTTAATCGGATATTAACATTTTATGTTTTTAGAACTGGATGATCAATCTCATGGACCTTCCATTTCTTTTTCCTTCATGTCTGAGATGTTCTGTTATTTTGGCCTTCAGTTTCATTCTCTGGTTTCATCACAAGATGGTGCCAGTGTGTCTCTGTCACCACAGAATACGAATTAACAGATAATCTGCATGTACTTGCATTGGAGGTCGGATACAGGTCAGGTAAATTCCAAGAATCCTCACATTTTCTTTTCTTTTTCTTTTTTTTTTTTTTTTTTTAAATTCTGGTATCCTCTCTCAAACTACTGGCATATCTATCTCTCGTGGTAGTCTTCTAAGTTCATGTATTTCTGTATCTAAAAGAGTTCCATGCTCATATATGACTTCAGCTAATTTCAACAAACTCCCATCATTGATAGGAAAACACACACAATCTACACACACATGTAGGGTTTTGGTCATTATTCTTGTTCTGGTCCATGTACAGAAACTATTCTACTCAGGATCTCTATATGTCATATTTAAATCTCAGTTCATAAACACATATCTTAATTTCCTCAGACTTGCAGAAGATTTGACTTCAATCATATTTTGTTTGTTGTCTTTTTCACCCACTTGAAATTTCTGGAATTTTAAACCATAGCAAATATCAGGGACAAGTAGTTGGTCACTAATCATGTTTTCTTTGAGAATTCTGTCTTTCCAGTTGACAACTCCAATTGCCTGCTGCTTCTGTCTTCCTTACCTGTGGGGATCGCAGTATTGTCGGGAAGCACTGGGCCTGCCTGGTCTTCTCCATGTAACACGTGGCCATCACTACTGAGGTGCTGCCACATCCTTGGGGACCTGCCAAATGTCACCCTACACATGTGTGCACATACACGCCTCTCTCGGCCTGGAGAAATCTCTTTTTATTCTAAAGAGATACCACATTTCCTCAAATTCTATTCGTTTCAATGAGTTTAGATACTTGGAAACAAAAGTCAACAAACCTCATCTGAGGAAAGACAGTACGCCATAGCTATCTACTTAAAGGGGAAGGTCATAGAAGAATCTAACAGAATATGCAATAAAGAAACATAAATATCTGTCTCAGAAAATTATCTTGATGAATATATACAGAAATTTATTCAATATCTACAGACAGCACACACCATACCTTTTTTACTCTGTGCAGTTTAGATGATTCAACCAACTGCAGATTGAAAATATTTAAAAATAAACACAATTTGACAATAAAAATAATACATATTTCAAACCATTGTAGTATATCCACCACTTACATAGTATGCATATTGTATTAGGTATTATATGTAATCTAAAGATGATTTAAAGTATACAGGAGGATATGTGTAGGTTATATGAAAATATTACATCATTTTATATAAGGCAATTAAGCTTCCATGGATTTTGGTATCTGCAAGGGTTCTGGAACCAATCCCCAATGGATACCCAGGAACAACTCTATTACTATATCCAGAGAGCTTTGCTAAGTTTTGCTAAAAAAAAAAAAAAAAAAAAAAAAAAAAAACTGGAGCAATGTCTACAAATGGGAGAGCTCACTAGCAAATTTCCCTGAATCAATGATTCAGTTAATTAGTTTATGGCTACTGAATAAATTAATTATATAATGTCTTAATCCCCAAAGGATTTAATGCAGCCCTAAATTATTATGCACAACTTCCCACTATTAATTCAACCTTTTTCATCAGTCTAGAATGAGTCTGCATCTTGAGTTAAGGTAGGGTTAGATGCATACAGAAGCTACAGGATTCCTTGATATCGCATATTCCAGTTTTCAGTTTTCTCTCCCATGTAGATATTATTTTAAACTCATTATCATTATTTGTTATTTACCTCATAATTTATTAGTATAATAAACCATTTTCCACTGAAGCATCTCCCAGATAATTCCATGCAAAAGTGCTGCTAACTAGTAACCTTGATTCACTCAAGAAGCAGTAGTAAATTAATATTTCGGGGAAAGCCTTTTCTTAACAGATTTTACCAATGCTTCCCCCAAACTCTGTGTGTATGTTTTAATGAATTTGATCCAAAATAAAAACAAAACAAAACAGAAAACAGAAACTACTCTTTGCCAGGTAACCTCAGGGTCCACCGACTTAATTAAATATTTAATCATTGAAATATTTTAAAATGTCAAAACCTCAGCAACCAAATCATTTTATGCCCCAGGGCATGCCACACTAGAAAAAAAAAATGGTCTGTGTAGCATGCCCTTAAGGTGAACACTGAAATGCTTAATGCATTCGTAGTCCCTGTAATGAAGCTACTTCCTAGAGCAAAAGGAAATATATATATATATTTTTTTTTTTCTTAGCCTGTAGTATCAGGATGATCATCATATCAGCTTCACTGACAGAGCTTTCTTCTTCCCTGTCTCTTACTCTTCAGCCTCTCAATACTGATGCATTGCTTTCTTTTTCCAGGGTTTCAAGTTCTAGCTAATGCATAACTTTCCAGCATGCTCTAGTTTCTTAAACTTACTATCCTATCTTAGTTTAAATAGTTTCCCCCAATCTCCTTTTCTTCACCCAGTGCTAAACAACTGAGTTTGTTTGACTCACATTTTTCTCTCTTGCCACTGCATTCTGTTTTATCTTTATACTTGTGTCATTAACTTTTATGCCCATTTTTTTAAAAAGATCTTTAGTAGCACATAGAGCTGAGGGGGGAAATGAGATGTCTTATCTTTTATTCAATCGTTCATTTGTTCCTTTATTCATGAAACATTTATTTAATACCAATTAGGAGCAAGACCCTGCATAGAAAGAGAGGCATGAAATTCATTCTTTGTGCTCCAAGAACTGATAGAAACTGAATAAATTAAATGTCAAATTTAGGAGGATATTAAAGGTCATCTAGGTCAGCAGATCCGTGGACAGGATGTATCACAGTCACCTCTAGTGTTTTAAAAAAGTGCAAAGTCATGAATCTCATACCTTAAACACTCAGTAAGTATTAAATTAATTTGGAAATTTATGTATTTGTTATGCATCTTAGGTGACTTTGGAATAACAATGAAGACTGATTTGAAACCATAAATGTAGTCCAACCTCTAATCTATTCATTAAATTCTTTGTTTTATACATTACAAAACAGAAAGAATTTAAGACATGTTGTCCCAACATTCCAAAGTGTATATACTTTAGAAAATATATATATATAAAACCTTAAGATTTAGTGAATCAAAATCTGAGATTCTGAGTTTCCAGCTCAGACTTGTAGGGGGAGGGGGAGAAAGGGCATTTATTGAAACCTTAAAATTTGTACCCCCATAATATGCCAAAATAAAAAAAAAAAAGGATGTAGAAAAGTCAGAAACAAACAAAAAAATCTGAGATTCTATCTTTGGGTACCTCTGACCCTTATAAATTCTTCCTGTATGAAAGAATTGGTCATGTAGCTTCTGCTAGTTGATCCTTTTAATTTCCCTTAATTCTGAACAGGATTAAGACTCTTGGTTGGGGGCACAAACTACACACACACACACACACACACACACACACACACACACACACACAAAGATTCTGGTATCTTTAGTCCTTTGTGGTTAAAATACAATGTTACATTAAACATGACATATAACATATCCATGCGGAAAGTAAATGGCTGTTCTTTGGATTTTATGATTTCTACTTAAAGATTTGTATTCAAGCTGAACTTTTCCTTTTTTAAAATCATAACCTCTTGCTCATATATACCTGCATATTTACTCTGCCTAATGGTTGTCCAGGAACTATTGTCACCTATACACAATCACTATAGGAATAAAATGTATTACTATTACCCAGGTATGCATCTAAATGCTTTCTATTATCAGATCTTATTCATTCACACATTATTCTTATTTTATCCACATAATCCAATCTGTCTTACTCAAAGCATATATATTCCTCATACTTTCACTCTACTCTCTTCCAATAATAGTATATTTTCTCATAATATTTCAAATATTTGTTTCATAGAATTTTAATGTGAATTAATATGAGTGAATAAGAAGATCAACACCAGAGAATAACCTCTGCCTTAGGACTCCTCCCTGTCCTGTGCAGCAATAGCCAATAATTCATTCAAGGTTGTTTTGAGTCTCCCTGAACTCCTATAGGTCACGAGTCCACTGGAATTCTGTGCTCGTGTCTCATAATCACAAGTCTATGATGAATTTTGTGGGGAGCTGAGAGCTGTGAAAGGCCATGCTTTCCATCTGAACCAGATCTTGCTTTAGATATACAAAGACGACAGCAATACATAACCTTTCTAATTACTTCCCTATATTAATCAAAACCTTGTGCTAAAGATGATAGCACACAAAGACAGGAAAAAGCACATGATCCATAGTTCAATTTCCTTTCCATTCTTCCTTATTCCTCAGTAAGCTGAAGATAGAATTTTTAGAACATGTAGCAGAAGTGATATAAAAAGCTTTGTACAGGGTTTTCACTATTCTGGTAAAAACAAAATGCATATGTTTGTGCGAGCTAAAAAATACTAGTGATTCTGCATCTAAATAAAATGTGTTTATAAATTTACTGTATTTAAAATTAGCATTACACAATATGAAGATAAACAATAAAATCCATGCTGTATATCTAAAATTTTAATTTTTGTTTACATAGAATGGCAATTATTTTGTCATAAAATTTTTAATGTTAGCTTTTAATTTTAAGATAATTGTGGACTCACATGTATTTGTAAGTAATAATGCAGAGATCCTGTGCACTCAGTTTCCCCAACAATAACATTTTACAAAATTATAGTACAATGTCACAACCAGGATATTGACATTGATGTAGTCAAGGCACAGAAGATATTTTTTTCCTGAAACTTTCTCAATTATGAATTCAGTTTATTTAATAGCTTTAGGGCTATTTGGATACTCCATTTTTTATCAAATAGGTTGTGGTAGTTTGTGTTTTTTGAGAAAGTGGTCCAGTTTGTTTAAGTTGTGTGAAAACTGATTGTATGGAATGAAGTTATCTTGCTACACCCAACCAAATTAGAGTCAAGAGACCAGAGGGGTCAGGAAAAAAAAAAAAAAAAAAACCTAAGGACACAATCGTCTACCAAGGGATTATATCATAAGCCAGCTACTGAAATGACCTGCTATAACCTTAAGATCAGTTTTACCTAGCAGCTGCTGAAATGAACTACTGTACCTCTATGACTGTTTTTGCCTATTCCCATCACTCACCAGTCAGAGCTTGCCAGCTCTCAAAAACTTCAGTACTGCTAATGGGTTTTCTTTCAAAACAATACATAACATTTCTCTTTCTAATAAAACCCCCAACCTTGTCTTTGTTCTCTGACATACCAATACCACCATCTGTGTAGATGCTACAAATTGCAATTCTGTTCTCCCAAATAAAATACATTGTTTAGAGAATTGTCGCTATATTTTATTTGACTTTGACAGTTGTCAAATTGATATGTTTAAAGTTGTCTGCAGCATTCCTGTATTGTGTTTTTGATGTCTTTGGAGTTTATAGTGATATCCTCTGCCTCATTCCCGATGTGGATAATTTGGATTATATTATGAGACTCAATCTTATTTTATCCTTCTGTTTCAGCTGGCTTCTGGCCTCTGTTGACATCCAAATGTGTTGTTCCTCATTACTGCTGAGTGGGGTGGGAGTTCTGGCTCCGTGCATGGTTTCCAGGAACATCATGGGAAGTGTTATTTATAAACAGAAGGGCTCAAGAGTCCCAGCTCCCTCTTGGCCTTCTCTGATGCCACTCCAGGGGGATAGTAGGGCTCCTTGTTACTAACTTGACAGAGTAGAATTCTAGGCTACCCACTGGGCCTTTGCTGGCATGGGTGGGGTTGAGGCCACAGTTATAATATTTCTGTAATGTTTGGCTGATGTAGAGCAGTTATTGTTAGTTAGGTTTTCTGTATTGCTATCCTTCCCTGTTCCTTGTCTTTTGGCTAGAAAAAGCAATTTGTTGTTGCTGTTGAATTTTTCTTTTTTCTTTTCCTTCTATTTCCATTGGTATTTCTGGGTGACTGGTTTCTTTAATTCCAAGTCTGGGATATACGAGGCAAAGAGAAAACCTAGAAAATTCAACATGATGTCTCAGGTCCTGAGATCCCTAGCCAGCCAGTCAGCTGTCTTCTCTTTGCCTTTCATAGTGTTTATATTGTTTTATATATGATGTACAGGATTTTCAGCTGTGCTTAGTGGGAGGGATAGTGAAAAGTACCTCTGCTCCATCTTCCCAGAAGAAGTCCATTACTACATTTTATAACTGATAAATATTATAAGGGAAAATTTTGTATATCATACCTTTAACAACACAGTCATGTGCTACATAACGTTTTTATCAAGAAAGGACCACATGTATGACAGTGGTCCGATAAGATTATAATGCCATAGTTTTACTATACTTTTTTTATGCTTAGATATTTTTAGATGCACAAATACTTACCGCTGTGTTACAACTGCCTACAGCATTCAATGCAGTACCATGCCGTACAGGTTTGTAGCCTAGGAGAAAGTGGTTTGTGTAAGTACACTCTATGATGTTCACACAATGTCAAAATCCTGTAACAACCCATTTCTCAGAAAGTATCCCTGTCCGGTCATTAAGTGATGTGTGACTGTACTTTATTCTTCCTTTGGAAACACGTTTTGCATTTTCACTTTGCATTGGCCCCTGAAAATTATTAATATGCGGCTGGTCCTGTGTGGTGTTTGGCATGGAGAGAGAGGATTTCAGTTTGTGTTGAATATTCCACTTAGAATTTGAAGTCGTGGGGTGTTTTTTCTTTAATATTAATCTGAGTATATCACTGCCCTTACTAAAATTGTCCAATGATTTTTAATCACAGCAGAGACAAAGTTTAAATTCTTTAACATAACCAATAAGTTTTTATAGGATCTGCACTCTGCTTTATTTTAGATCACTTTCCCATTACTCTCTCTGCTTCAATCGGTATTAACTTCTCTTAGTTCTTCCCGTGCTCCCTATTTCTCCTACCTATAGTCTTTGAGCAATCTCTTCTCACCTAGAAAAGCCTTTTTTCTTATTCACCTGGTTAATTCTTATTCATCCTTCATTTGTCAGCCTAAAAATCTTTTCTCAACAAAACCTTCCGTAGGGACCAAAATCAGAGTAGGGCTCCATTATTACCACTTATATCACTTGTCTTTCATAGCATGCTTGGACACATTCAATTAACCATTTCCTACCTGCTAGACTGTAAGTTTGGGGAGGGGCAGGGTCCCTCATTCTTTCTTTCTCTCTATCTCTTTTTCTCCCTCTCATATCTCTGTTACTTTCAATATCTAGTACTCTCTCTGGCATATAATGATCACTCATTAAACATTTATCAACCACATTAGAGATTTTTATGTGTACACAAAAATATTACCCTTGAATAGGTAAAAACCAAATCTCAAAATTTGCATAAATTCATTAATTTATTGAAAATATTGTTTAGGGTACAATGCGTCAGGTACAATGTAGCTTTGTGTTAAGAGTTATAATAGTGACAAAGAGAAACACTTTTTTCTATCTTTGCAATCTTAGGGAGAGAGATAAAAAATTATAAACCATATTTAAAAAGGTAAAATATAGTAAGTTCTAGAAAAGATATGAATAGGGTAGTAAGATAGAGGATAATTAGGAAAGTATGTGGTAAGAGGACTAGGAGAAAAATATTTAGCCAGAGCAAACAACAAATGCAAAAGTTCTATTATAGTTTTCTTTTGCTGTTTAGATAATTGTTGTTGTGTTTTGTTTTACTCAAGCAACTGAGTAGATAGTGGTGCCATCATCAAACTGGGAAAGACATAGTTTAATCAGCTTATTTTGGAGAGGCACAGAGAAAGAAAAAAGAATGAAAAATTATCTTCTAAATATCTTAAATTTGAGCTACCTATTAGATGTACAAAAATATAAGTTGGAAATGTTATGCATGAAACCGAAACTCAGTTTTTATAGAGTTCTATATACTCTCATGGTTCTTATGAGAGTCACAGTTAAAGATACTTAGAAGAATACCAGAGACACATTAAATCTTTGATATTAAAATGATTTAAATAGCTGAAAAAATGATTATTTCCAATAGTTGACTAGAACAGTTCTGGGATAAAAAGAGAACTTCAAACTGCAACTATAGAAACTACATTGCTTAGTCTCATTTTTACATTGTAAAAGACATTTACCTCTTGAAAACATTTGAATAACTATGACACAAATTCTATTTATGATAGTTTTCAAATAAATCTACAGCCTATATAAAAATACTGTTAATAGTTTCCCTAAGAAATTTGTTGGAGAACAAATTGCACATATAAGATATATTTTGTTTACATCCCCAAACACTTGACTATTACTCTGGTTTTATTTTGCATGTTTATTTTTTGAAATTTTCAATATTTATTGTACATATTTTACTAGATTTTAAAAGAGTATGTGCTACCATTACATAAATATGAGCACATTAATTTGTCTATATTTCCTCTATAGTACACAAAATTTAATTAGAATATTTAAGTTTTTGTTGAAGTTGTTCTGAACCAATTCAGAAAAAGAAGCCAAATGATATAAAAAATATTTTTTCCTCAGCTCATTTTATGTTTTGCATTAGTTTTTCCTTAATTTCACACACTGATGTACTTACAAATGATTTTGTGGACATTAATTCCACCATGAAAACTTTGTAAATATGCCATGCTACATACTTCCTTTTAGGATCTTGTTCTTTATAGAAAGTGTATTGCCTTAAGGTGCAAAAATATAGACCTAAATATAGGGTACATAATTTTTCCAACAAGTTAAACTATATCTAATTCTAATCAGTGTATTTGAAGGAAGGCTATATTTATGTCTTAGACTCTAGAAACACTTAATGTCTCAGCCTTGTTCAGCACCAATGAAAATGTTGAGGAACTCTTTTAGTGGCCCCTAAATTTTTCAAGATAAACTATGATTCTCACACAGATTAAGGAATCTCAGAAATTGCATTTAAGAAATCTCAGAAATCACATTTAAGAATGTATCCGTTAGTTATTGCAACCATGTCATATAACAAATGATGTAAAAATTTCATTGGCAAATTTCACTAACCTTATTTCTCACCCATGGGTGTCAGGGTCTTCTGGGGACACTTAGACAAGCCTAATCAGTTAAGTATATTTCAAGTCCTTGCTCACATCAATCCATTGGTCATTTCAACCACTAAGATGTTGCTATTGAAGACCTTGAGCATGTTGCTCAGGATGCTACTTCTTGAAGATTTCCCTGATGGACTCAACCCAGAGATTTCTCTCTGTTGATCTCCTATGGCAATTACTGGTGATGCTACTTAATAAAAAATGTTTCATGCGCTTTCCTATAGATTATATTATTGATGTTTATCCTATTTTCTATCTGTATCCTTAGTATGATATTCAATGGTATCTCATATTTTTCTCCTGTTGCTATACAAATTGTCTGACTCAAAATAAGATTATAGAGGCGAAAGATTATAGGAGCCAAGTACTCAAACACCTACAAAAGATTTATAAATATTTGCTGATGTGAATATATATCAAGACTATTTCTCTAACTGGATGTTAGGAAAACAAGGAACAGGGAGGCTCTTTCTTCCGAGTAAAGGAAACTATTTTCACTAAATTCTTTTCTGCATTCCAGGAAATGCCTGCCCTTCAAAAGCAGATAGAGAGTAATTTTCTTCTTTAAGTGTAATTTTCTCCTCTTAAATCTAATTCTTCCTTTCCCTTTAGGTGAAATTACTGATTATTCTTACCTCCATTGGACAATAGGTACATAAATATATGGAGAAAAAGAAATGGTTTGGAAAGGAACAGGTAAAAAGAGAAAGGACTAATATTATTTGAACCTAATTAATTTTCACTTTGATTCCTAACTCCGAATTCCAGTTCTATCCAATCTTAGGTTGAGAAATCTTGACAAACAAACAGTTGGTAACGCAGACAGTTTGGATTTCATGTGTGTCATTCTGCAAGTCATATTTCTCAATCATAAATTTGACCACATTAAACTCCCCTTTTTAATATTCTTGGATGATTTATTTACATTGTCCCCAGGGTAAATAATAACTATACACTTCACCAGCCTATCCAGTGTTTTCAACCAGATCTCACCTTCCTCAGTCCAGTCAGACAAAAATATTTTTAAATTCCCAAATTTGCCTTATTTACCCCTCACTCTCAATTTTTGTACATGATTATCCCTCTGCTTTATAAAATTTCCTTTTAAATCTTCTCCTGGGTGATGTATTCTCAGTCCTTTCTGGTCTAATTATCACCTAGAGTGATGGAAGACACTAGGAAGTCTTTCTGTTTACCACCAAAGTACTCCACCCCAGGCTTTAGTGGGCTGAATGATACTAACCTGTTTACCAACAAGTTCATCTCTCCAGAATTTAGACTTCATGAAGGTAGGAGTTGTATTCTATTTATTGTTCTATATCTAGGGCCTAGAACCGTGGGCAAAGAAGACCCAAGAAGTAAAATATATGCCAAAAGTGCATTCTGTTTAAGGAAAATTGCAATTCTGGGTTTTTGTGATTTATTGATACCAAAATTAGCTATGTCCCAAATAGCTAAAAAATAAAAATACTTTTTTAAAAAAAGTGCCTGAAATATTTAGTTTGAGACAGCAGAGCTGTCCTAAAGACTTATATAACCATTGCAAGACCCCCTCTTCTACCTCTGAAAACATTTTATGCAAGAAAAATTAGATAAGAAAATACATAATAGATAAACTGAAAGGAAAGTTCCAAAGTACAGAAAGAAAAAGGATGAACCTTACATATAAGGAATAAGATGGAAAGGAGTTGGGAGGAAGAGTTTGGATACAGTCACATACATTTGGCCCTACTGAGGGTCTTCTGAAAACATGAATTACAAACCTGTCTACCCAGCTCTGTGCAGAGCCAAGTAATACAGGAAACGCATAGACCAGATTAATCATTCTAACTGGGTTTAATGGAGGGAAGACTTTCCTCATTAAGTGTTATATTGCTCCCCAAAAGTATCATATTTGTTCAGGTGAACACTGAAGCTACAGCGTTCGGCCTCATACAACCATAGTCCCTTAATTCTGATATTCACAGGCATGGTCTTTATTCAGATGTCACTGGTTGGCTTATATAAGTTATTTTGGCATAGGGTATGTGTGTGCATATGTGGGTGTGTTGGGGGTGGGCGTGGGTGTGTGTGCATACTTAATCTGAAATACTAATTTAAAGAAACTATTTTGATGATCAAAGCTCAAGTAAGAATGTCGGTACAAATCAGAGAAATACCTTCAAATGTTCAATACTAAATCTAGATTTCTTTTTTTTTTTTATATTTGACATTAAAGACCTCTGTACATGCATCTATTAATACTTAATAGTGAGTTCTTCAGACAAATGGCTCAGTTCATTGCCTTTGACCTTGTCACTGAAATTGAAATAAATTATGCCCTTAGGTAATTAAAGTCATAAAACACTAATTGCATTTCTAAATTATAATCATATTGATCATAAATAGTTACAGAGTTGATATTTAACAGTAAACAGAACCATATATCAGCACATACATTCTATCACTGATTTAAAATTAGAATATCCAGAAAAGAGTTATAATAGGATAAGGACCATAACATAGTCACTCTCTCCAGCCTTACATTCCACTTCTTTGGTTTTTACTTACATAGTCTCTTGGCTTCACTCTTGGCTTTATTTATTCCCTGTGTGCCAATGAACTTAAGTTTTAAATCTCTTACGCTGCCCCCATCGGCGTTTTTCCTTCATTGGGAACATTCTAAATTCTCTTTTCTGGCTATTTGAAAATATAGAATAAATTATTAACTATAGTCACTCTATAGTGGTATAGAACATTAGAATTTATTTCTCTAATTAGTTGTAATTTTGTATCCAATAACCTACCTCTCCTAGTCCCCCCTTACCCATCGCTGCCTCTAGTTACCACCACTGTATTTTACTCTTATTTCAATGAAATCAACTTGTTTAGTTTCCACAAATGAATGACAACATTTGGTATTTATTTATTTATTTTTTCTTTGCTTAGCTTATTTCACTTAACATAATGTCCTCCAGGCTCATTAATGTTCCTGTAAATGGCAGAATTTCATTTTTTAAGGCTAGACAATATTCCATTTTATATATGTGTATATATAAAAATATATATATGTGTGTGTGTGTGTGTGTGTGTATACACCCCCCCCATACACACCACATTTTCTTTGCCCATTCATTTGTTGATGAACACTTAGGATAAGTCCATATCTTGGTTACCGTGAATACCGCTGAAACAAATATGGAAGTGCAGATACCTCTTCAACATACCGATCTCCTTTTGTTTGGATATATATTAATACCCAGTAGAGGGACTGGTGGATCATATTTTAGTTCTATTGTTAGTGTTTTGAGGAACTTTCATACTATTTTCTAGAATGGCTTTACTAATTTATAGTCCCACCAACACTGTAGGAAGAGTTCTTCCTTCCTATCCTAGCCAGCATTTGTCATTTTTAATCTTTTTTTATAATACCATTCTAACTGAAGTGAGATGATATCTCATAGTGGTTCTGATAATTAGTGATGCTGAGCACTTTTTATATACCTGTTGTACATCTGTATGTCTTCTTTTGAGAAATGTATATTATTCTTTTGAGATATGAATAGTTTTTCTGAGAAGAAAATAGAGGAAATAATTCAGGCCATTGGTCTCGGTAAAGACTTTATGGAGAAAACCTCAAGATCATAGGAGACAAAAGGAAAAATTGAAAAATGAGATTATAGGAAACTAAAAAGCTTCTGCACCTTAAAGGAAACAAAGCAACAGAGTGGAGAGACAACCTGTAGAATGGGAGAAAATATTTGCAAACTATTCATTTGAGAAAGGATTAATATCCAGACAATACAAAAAATTCAAACAACTCACCAGCAATAAAATAAATAATCTGATTTTTAAAATGTCCAATTTAGATGCCTTTAATTTTTTTTTTTTTTTTTTTGTCTAATTTCTATGGCTAGGACTTTCAGTACTATGTTGAATAAAAGTGGTGGAAATGGGCACCCTTGTATTTTTCCAGATCTTAAGAAAAAAATTTTCAGCTTTTTTTCATTCAGTATGATATTGGCTTGGGTTAGTCACATATGGTCTTTATTGATTGGCCTTTATTGTATCAATGTGCATTCATTCTATACCTAACTTGTTGAGAGTTTTTATTATGAAAGGATATTGAATTTTATCAAATGCTTTTTCCAGGTCTACTATTGAGATATTATATATATATATATCATATTATAGATTATATATTATATATCATGTAACATATAATATATAATTATATATTATATAATCTAATAATATATATATTATATATATATCAGAGACAGAGTATTTCTCTGTTACCCTGGCTAGAATGCAGTGATATCATTGTAGCTCACTGCAACCGCAAACTCCTGGGTTCAAACTATCTTCCTGCATCAGCTTCCCAAGTAGCTGAGACTAAGGGTTTGGGCCGCCACAGCTGGCTGATCGTACAGTTTTTGTCCTTCATTCTGTTGATGTGAGATGTGTCACATTTATTAATTTTCATATGTTGAGCCATCCTTACATCCCTGAGATAGATCTCACTTGATCATGGTGAATCATTTTTTAATGTGCTGATGAATTCAGCTTTCTAGTATTTTCTTGAAGATTTTTGCATCAATGTTCATCAGGGATATTGGCCTACAGTTTTAGTTTTGTGCGTTCATTCTTATATAGTGTTAGTCTCAGGCTAATGCTGGCCTCGGAGAATGAGTTTGGAAGAATAGCCTCTTCTTCAATTTTCTGGAAATGTTTGAGAAGAATTGGTGTTAGTTTTTATTTAAATGTGTGGTGGAATTTTGTAGTAAAGCCGTAGGTCTCTGGGCTTTAATGTGATGCGAGACTTTTATTAGAGATTCAATCTCTTTATTCGTAATTGCTTTGTTCAGGTTTTCTATTTATTTTTGGTTCAATTGTGGTGAGTTATATGTGTCCAGGAATTTATTCATTTTTGTCAGCTTTGTAATTTGTCAGTGTATATTTTTTCATAATAATCTCTAATGATCCTTTGTATTTCTGTAATATCAGTTGCAATGTCTCCTTTTCTGTTTCTAGTTTTCTTTATTTGGGTATTTTCTCTTTTTTCTTGGTTAGTCTAATTAATTGTTTGTCAATCTTTTTTATATTTTCAAAAAACCAACTTTTTGTTTTGTTTGGTCTTTTGTATTCTTTATTAGTAATAATTTTGTTTATCTCTAATCTGACATTTATCACTTTTTTTCTTCAATTAATTTGGCTCTGGTTTGTTCTTTCTTCCTTCCTTCTCAGAGATGCATCATTAGGTTGATTATTTTAAATCTTTCTACTTTATTGATATAGGTGTTTATTGCTTGAAAGTTTTCTCTTAATACTGCTTTTGCTGTATTCAAAATATTTTGGTATGTTTCTATTTTCATTTGTTTCAAGAATTTTTTTATATTTCCTTCTTTATTTCTTCATTGACCAGTGGTTGTTCAGGAGAATGTTGTTTAACTTTCATTTATTGTTACAATTTTGAAATTTCCTCTTGTTATTGATTACTACTTTTATGCCAGTGAGGTCAGAAATGGTACTTTATATGGCTGTGAATCTTTTAAATTTTTGAGAGTTATTTTTTGGCCTAACATGTGAGCAATCTTGGTAAGTGTTCCCTGTGGTGATGAAAACAATGTGCATTCTGTATATATTGGATGAAGTGTTATGTAAATATCATCTGTGTGGTCCATTTGGTCTAAAGTGCGTTTAAATCCAACATTTCTTCATTGATAATCTGTTTAAATAATCTGTTAAATGTTGACAGTGTGACGTTTAGGTCCAATCATTATTATATTGTGATCTTTCTCTCCATTTAGATCTGTTAATATTTGCTTTAAATGTTGAGGGGCACTGATGTTGGGTGCATATGTATTTAGAATTGTTATCTCCCTTTATTAAATTGATCCCATTATCATTATCTAATGGCCTTCTTTGTCTCTTTCTATAATTTTTATTTAAAGTCTGTTTTATTTGATATAAGTACAGCTACTCCCGGTTGCTTTTGGTTTCTTTTTGTGTGGAATACATTTTTCCAAACCTTCACTTTCAGTCTATATGTGTCCATAGAGGTGAAGTGAGTTTCTTGCAGGCAACATAAAGTTGGGCTATATTTTTTTAATTCATTCATGCCAGTCTATATCTGTTAAGTGGAGAATTTAATCTGTTTACATTCAAGTTCTTATTAATAGTTGAGGTCTTATTCCTGACATTTTGTTAATTGTTTTCTGGTTATTCTGTACTGCTTTCGTTGCTTTCTGGGTCTCTTATTGTTTGTTATTGTGGTTGGTTGGTTTTCTGAAGTGATAAGATGTGATTGTTTTCTCTTTCTACTTTGTGTATCTGCTCTACCAATTAGTTTTATACTTTTCAGAGTTCTGATGATTGAGTCTATCATCTTTTTGCTTTCAGATGTAGGATTTTCTTGAGCATTTCTTTTAAGGCAAATATATTAGTGATGAATTTGCTCAGCTTTTGCTTGTTTGGGAAAGATTATCTCTATTTCTGACAGATAACTTTGGTTGGTATAGTATTCATGTTAAAAAAATTACTTTTCTTTCAGTACTTTAAGTCTATCAACCCATTCAATCCCAGCCCAGTAATTTTCTGTAAAAAAAAAAAAAAAATCTGCTGTTAGTTTAATAGAGATTAACTTACATGGGACTTGACATATTTTCCTGTTTTTATTTCTCAAATTCTTTCTTTTTCTTTGACTTTGACAATTTGACTATAATGTGCCTCATGAAGAATCTTTTAGGTTGAATCTATTTGGGGATCTTTGAGCTTACTGGATCTATATGTACATCTCATTTCAGACTTGGGAATTTTTAAACTAGTATTTGATTAAGTTGTTCTTCTATGCCTTTTTGTTCTCTTCTCCTTTTCTAACTATCAAAATACAAATATAGTATCCCATAAATCTTGTAGGATTTCTTTACTCTTTTCAATTCTTATGCATTCTTTTTTGCTCTGACTTGGAATTTCAAGCAACCTATCTGCAAGTTCAGAGGTCCTTTCTTTTGTTTGCTACAGTCTGTTCTTAAAGTTCTCTGTTGTATTTATTATGATGTGCATTAAATTCTTCAGCTGCAGGATTTCTGGTTGTTTTTTTTTCATTTATATATATATATTAATTATATATTTTTAATTCAGGATATTATGAGGGTACAAACATTTTGGTTACATGTAATGCATTTATTTGCCTTGCCCAAGCCAGGGCTACAAGCATGTCCTTCCCCCATACAGTGCACTCCACTTCCATTAGTTGTTGGTTTACCCCCAACTCCCCACCCAATCTGATTGGCACCCAATAAGTAATACTACCATGTGAACTAACACCTTAGTGCTGATCAGTTAGTACCAATTTGATTGTGAGTACATGTGATGCTTGTTTTTCCATCCTTGTGATACCTCATTTCAAAGGATGGGCTCAATCTCTATCCAGGATAATATAAGAGGAGCTAGTTCACCATTGTTTTTTTTAGTTGAGTAGTATTTCATGTATACATATACCACAATTTATTAATCCAATTATATATTAATGGGCACTTGGGTTATTTCCACCTCTTTGTAATTGTGAACTGTGCTGCTGTAAACATTCGAGTGCAGATGTCTTTATTTTAGAATGTCTTCTTTTTCTCTGGGTTGATACCTAGTAGTGAGATTGCTGGATCAAATGGTATTTCTATTTTCAGTTCTTTGAGGTATTTCCAAATTACTTTCCACAGGTGTTGTACTAATTTGCAGTCCCAGCAGCAGTGTAAGAGTGTTCTAGTCACTCCACATCCATGCCAGCATTGGTTGTTTTAGGACTTTTTGATAAAGGATATTCTCACTGAAGTGAGGTGATATCTCATTGTAGTTTTGATTTGCATTTCCCTAATAATGAGAGATGTTGAGCACTTTTTTTTGTATGTTTTGTGGCCATTAGTCTGTCTTCTTTTGAAAAGTTTCTGTTCATGTCCTTTGCCCATTTATTGATGGGGTTGTTTGATTTTTTTCTTGTTAATTTTCTTAAGTTGTATATAGATTCTTGCCATCATCCTTTAATCAGATGTGTGGAAAGCAAATATTTTCTCCCATGTACTCACCATCAAATTGGTACTAACTGATCAAAACCAAGGTCCTCACATGGAAGTAATATTAATTGGGTGCTGGTCAGGTTGGTGGGGTTTGGTAGGGGGAGTAAACTCAGAACTAATGGAAGTAGAGCTCACTGTATGGAGAAAGGGCACGCTTGTAGTCCTGACATGGGTGAGGCAAAAACATTATACATAACAAAATGTCTGTACCCCCATAATATTCTGAAATACATAAATAAATAAATAAATTACCAGGTAAATTAAATTTAAAATGTATATAATAATAGAATATTTAAAATTAGCCACCCTGATCAATCAATCATCATATAGTTAAATCACTTTGTCGAATATTACAATAAAGTGGCAAAGAAAAAAAAGGCTATTAAATGGCCACAGCATTTAATAAAAATGATAAATGAAAGACTGTGACTTTGATCAAATAGATAGTACATAACTAAATAGATAAGAAATGTAAATATAGAGCTATGGAAAAAAAAGGAGAGTTATCTTTATTATGTTCACTAAATTATATCTGTTAGCTAGATTAGGAGTCTCTTTTATAGCTCATCTCACCTTTACAAGTTAGTGGATAAGAGGAAGTGCTAAGTACATACTTTAAATATGGGAATTTCTAAAATAATATATTAATTAATCCTGAGATATAAGTAATACTGAAAAGTAAAAACTATGGTATAATTCTGAATTTTTAAAATAAAGTTTTAAAGAGAAAGGTAAAAAAAGAAAAAGAATCCCAATCTGGTGAGCACAGAAAGGATGTGAAGTCATGAATATTGAATAATCTTGGGCTTGAAGAGTTTGTTTCCAGGTAAAGTTTGGGCTGTGACCTAGGGGTCATAGTAAAGAGTTTCTATGGCCTGCGTGGTCCTCCGAATGCCTGAAGGCCAGACCTCATTTGAAGATAATAAAGCTTGGCCTCCCTCATAACTCCAGCAGCATTCTCGATTCAAGTTATCTTTAGCTTAGGCCATTGTGCAATATATTTTCTTCCTAGGAAAGACTTAGGCCCTAACTTATTTTATATCCAGTTACAACAATAATTTGAACAACTAGGTATAAAGGCCAAGAGGCCCAAAATGGTAATATTATTCACAAGATATGTTTATCATTTCACCGGCAATTAAACAATTAAACATTAAAATAGCTGTCTTGGCAACTTATCCAAAATGATCAGAGTTGAAGATGCAATTTATGATAAACCGGGTCCTAATGGACCACTGGTGGCATGGTAATAATTTCATTTAACTGCTGTTTTTTCCTGACTTTTAAAACAAAAAATTAAAGCAAGCCTACATTCTGTAATGAAAAGGGCATCCCTTTGAAATGAATAATTTATTCAGATATACCCATGTAAAAAACCCACACACATTGTAATACATCAGTGTGAATAATTAGACCCTGATTCAGCAGAGATGGTCAACCACAGAGAAACCAGGTTTTAGATCAACTGAGTGCACAAATATCTTTAAGTGGCTCTGGTTTGAAATTATCATGAAGAATCATGGAAATATCTAATGTTGACAGTAGTCTTTTTGTTGCCCTATTCAAATATTTTTTACAATGCATACTGTAAGATACTGGGCTATTAGGCTAACGGCCATCTTCCAGCTTCTGTTTACTTCTTGCTTGCTGACCGCAGCTAACCACAGGGCATTATGGGTGCATTATGGTTGAAATAAGATGCAGAGGAAAAGCGCTGAGACTGAAGCCTCTGGGCTAGGACCCGGAACAGGTTAGAACCAATTCGGGGCAGGGTGAAATAAGAGGCTGGGGAAAGATGGCGGATAGGGGGCTCACCAATCACTGTAGAGGGCAGATGCATGATCAGCGCGTGAACAGCTTGTGTGTGTTGAGTACAAAAAGCTCACTCCCACACCGTGTGGGGTCCCTGCCAGAACTGGTGCTCTTGGGCATGGACCCTAGCCCGAGCTAGACAATAAAATTCCTTTGATAATTACAGCCTCAGTGACTCTGTCTCTCTGTCCCGGCTCTAACAATACAAGCATCAGAAACCTTATGTTCACTAACTTACTCTTCAGATACATCTCAAATTTCTCATGCTAACAGTCAGACCTCTCTGTGACCAAAACCTTTTTAAATGTGTGTATTGATGTCAGTCCACAATTCATTTATACATAAGAATAGCCATCATTAGTTCTAGGAAACTTACATTTAGTAGACTTTTAATTGCTAGCACACTTAGTATTATGTTCTGAAATCAATTCAGTATGATAATTAATAAGACATCTAGTATTTATCATCAATCACCCAGTTATAGATATTCCAGAAGAATACCCATCATTACTTATGTCAAGACTTGTTGACCATTCCTAGTTATTTTAGGATAATGTTACTGCACTCCCCTACAAACATCTCTTTGTAATTCCTTACGATTCTTTAATAGATAAGGACACATTTGGTGACTAAGAAGTAATAGTGTACATAATGAGGCCATTGTTATTTCAGGAAATGGCTTAAGGTGGCTTTTTTCAAATTCCCTTTTCTCCTTCATTTCTGCAGTAAACGATAATCCAGCCTATCTGGACTAAAAGCAAATTTGCTAGTCCTCCAAATTTATGTTATTTCTTGCTGTATTTAAAGAAAGTATAAAACAAATTAATGCTTTGTCTTTTGAGTTCTGTAATGGGAAATACAATGGTCCATGAGGAAATTGGTAAGTGGAAGAACCTTGAGATTCGGGGAGAGGATTTGCTAATGTAACACTCACTGTTTCTTCAATTTGCTGTAATGAGCAAGCTATACTTCAGCTGAATCCAAATTCAGTAGCTCTGGAATCTTTTCACGATGTATTAAATCATTTCCTGTCTGCCCAGAACATTGGATTGCTATTGGTAACTTTTCCTGTGTTTGTATCTTGTGATATCTCACAGGATATTAGTGGGAAGAAATATTTAGAGCAGTGTTCTCAATCTGAAATATACAAATAAACCACCTGGCAGTTTTGTTTTAAAAATGCCAACTCAGAATCAGCAGGTCTGGGTAGAGCCTGAGATTCTGCATTTCCACAGTTCCACTGCTGCTGCAGTAGAGACTGACTTTGACTTTCACAGATCTAGTGGGTGCTGCAAATGCTGCGAACTTGCCGCAACACCACCTTCCAAATGCGGGATGCGTGGAACTGGACCAGATTTTAAGGACAAACTGAAAACTGTCATCATCCAGGAATACTATCAGTGAGCGTTGTGTTGCTCTAGTGCAGGGGCCATAAGAGATTGGCAAATTTTTTATGTGGTTTATGTAGTGTTTTTCACTGGATCCAGTGGTTACTGCTAAACAATGACTTTTTTTATATATGTTTTCAAAGTCTATTGTGCTCAATTAGCATTCTTTTCAGGAAAGGCAGAATATAACCTTGACTATTTGTGGGAAGGTGGGGTAGCAGACTGTGACTTAGGGTGTGTGTGTGAGAGAGAGAGACAGAAAGACACAGAGACAGAGATAGAGACAGAGAGGAATAGTAGGGGATGTGGTGGGGAAGAAAGGACACTATAAGAGAAGTTAGAAAATATGATGAAAATTGCACAAACCTTTGTTTCTTTTCAGTGACTAGAAGCAATATAAGCAATCTATTCTGTGAATGAAGAATATATATAGGTGAAAAACTCACTAGAGAAGGTAAGAACATATCATTAATAAAACCCATGGGAGGAAGATTTTTTTTTCTTTTTCCCTTTATATCCTTCAATTTCTAGCAAGCAGTGTCCTAGACACTTTTTATGATTTGGGGTCGCCAGCACCCAGACATCAATACAACCAGAAATGGAAGGAGCAGGAGGCCATGTGATATGCAGACCTAAGAGAAGCTTAAACAGCCAAAACTATGGTCTTAGTGTTTACAGTGATTTTTGCACATTATTGTATGTGTTCCTCCATTTTATGCCATCTCACATTCCACTATACACAGAAAATAACACTATATGAACTATTCCTACAACATGCAGTATACCTGTCATTTAATGGCCTCTTCAAAGGGTAGTAGAAGAATCTCAGAAGATTATTTAGAGTCCCTTAAGACAAAATTAAGATACAACAAAACCAAAAAATCAAAAATCTTGTAGTGTGACCAGGCAGAGAAGATGGATATTTAGGGATCATTCAGTGTTTTGGTTGCCTCAAGCTAGTGAATGGTCATTGTGGAGGGTGCTGAGACATGAGTCTGATAAGTCATCAGAGGAGCACAATTTCAAGACTTTAAGGTGAAGGTAAGAAGGCTGTGCTGAGAAACAGGAGCTTTTAAAAATATAAGAATCTAGTCCTCTGCTTAGACTGAATTTGGGGAGTTACACTAGTCTGGATATGTATCCAAATCTACCTCTTTCCCATACTTGTTATTAGATATGTGATTTACTGTGTAATTAATCTTAGCTACAGATTTTTGTCTGTGAGGAGAGCTAAGAGTAGCAAGAATCACAGACATGTTATATGTAGGAAATTAGTACAGCGCTTTCCATGGGGAGAGTGCTCAGTAAAGATAATGGTGGTGGTGATGATAGTGATGATAATGATGATGGTTGTGATGATGACCATGATGGTGATGATGATGATGGTGGTAGTGGTGATGATGATGATTATACTGTCTCAATTCGGATGCCCCTGAAAGCAAAGACAGAGTCAGGAACCTGAGTGCAGGTAGCCTATTGGGACAGTGTTCTCCATACACACGAGGGTGGGATTGAGGAAAGGAGATGAAAGGAAGATAATCAAAGAATGTTGCATTCATGAATTCATTAGTGTTCCAAGCAACTGGGTTTCAGTCTTTCTGGGGAAACTCTGGAATAATGAAGAACCTACTTTACTAGAAGATGGGGAACTGGGGACATTCATCAACTGACTACTGCCATCCATTGGTTGAAATTTGCACCCAGGGGCAGGCCCTTGCTTCTCCCAAATTTCTTTCCCCACAGAAACACAATAAAGCAGGTGAACATCTCCATGCAATGAAGCAGAATGAATCTGAGGCACAGTGGCTTGATGTGTGACACTGACCACATGAGGTAAACTCTCCACCACAGCAGCACTAAAATCAGGGGGACTGAAGAAGTGTGGCATGTGAGGACAACAATTTTCTCAGATTCATAAAGCAAATTAACATCACATACTGCATTGCTTGTCAAACTCATGCTATATTCTTTATCCAGTAAATTTATTTTCTTTTGTTAATTAATATAATTCTATGTATAATTATAATCAGTATAATTCTATATATAATTCAATATAATTCTCCCCTCCCTCTTGAAATGGATGCAGTTGCTCACCCTTTGAACTTCTTGTGAGAATATGCTATAATTTTCTTTTGCAAACTTTTCTCTCGTGATATTTCTCATATTGTTCTGGCATTCTAGATACTTAAAGAATTGTATTAAGTTAATAAATTACATTTCTGTATGTTTGCTCTTTAACATGTATAACAGGTTTTCTAGACATTCAATTTAATTCAACAACCTCTGAAAGGCCAGTGGTTTACAGATAGTAAAATGGAGACTTGAAGTGAATAATTAGCATGCTGGTCATTGCACCAGTGGAAATTATTGAGATTAATAATAATTAATAAAAAATATTAACAGCAACCTTAAGATTGATTGAGTCTAAAGTCTAGTCTCTTATCTCCCCAGCAAATACTACAAATATATCAACCCCATAGGCTTGGCAGGGAACATTTAGTAAGTTAATCAAGTTAGGCAGGGACAGAAAAAAACAGGAGAGCAAAAGAATGCAGGAATGCAGCATCATAGACTCAGTTCCACATAATTAATTATTTCCATGCGGAAATTCAGGCAAGAGAGGCCTGAAATCTAAAATTTTATTTGAAATCTTACAATCTTTAAACTTATGATAAATAATTCAATGTTAACAGAAATCACATCTCTGAGGGTGAAGGAAAGTATGTATGTGCCCATGATGGCATCTGTGGGTCGCCAATTGTTGACTTGTGTTCTAGTCGGTATGCTCTCTGCTCCACTACTAGATTATATATCTGTGAGGTGAGAATGCTCCTCACTCACGTGGCTAAGGAGTTAATCTTTCTGAGACTCTGTTTTCTCATCTGCAAAATGCCTGTATTCATTTCCCAGGGCTGCCATAACAAGTTACCACAAACTGAGTGGCTTCATATGAACATTCATTCTCTCAGAGTTCTGCAGGTCAGAATCAAGGTGTCAGTAGTGCCATGTTCTCCTCACTTCTGGTTGCTCCAGGCAGTCTCTGGAGTTCCTTGCTGGCAGCTGCACTACTCCAATCTCTGCCTTTGTCGTCATATTGCTGCCTTCCCTCTGGATGTCTGTGTCTTCGCAGGTCCCACTGTCATTCTTTGTCCCTGAGCTTCTTTTCTTTTACAAGGACATCAGACATACTGTATTAAGAGCCCACCCTAATCAAATATGCCCTCATTTTAACTAATTACATCTGTAAGGATCTTATTTCCAATAAGGGTACATTTTGAGTTATGGGGGGTTAGGACTTCAATATATTTTTATGGGACACAATTCAACCTATAAGAATGCCTTGCTCACAGAGCTGCTGTAAAGCAGTTATTTTAAGAATTTATCTTATTTGAGATACATTATTCTTCCTCATTCACTGAAATCTTATTTTTCCTAGGTTCTGGAAAATTCTTTTTAACTTTTGTCTCTTTTCTATTCTTTCTGTACTATCTGGAATTTTGATCAGATATACCTTAGAATGTCTCATTTCATCCTTCATATCTCTGATTCTGTGTTTCAAATTATCCAGCTTCTTATCTCTGTTTGTTATATTCTGAATAAGTTACATCTGACCATTGAACAATATGGGTTTGAAATATGGGGGTCTATTTATACATGGATTTTTTAAAAAATAAAAATATTAGGAATTTTTTGATATTCTCAACAATTTGAAAACACTCGCAGATGAACCACATAGACTAGAAATATTGAAAAATTAAGAAAAAATTTAAGTATGTCTTGAATGCCTAATATATATGTGGATACTAGTTTATCAGTTACTACCATAAAATATACACACATTTGTTATAAAATTAATATTCACTATAATGTACACACATATTTACAGAGCATACATGGTGCCACTTGCAGTAGATAAAATATAAACAAACATAAAGATGCATCATTAAATCTTAACTGCATACAATTAACTGTGGTACATACTATAATACTATAATAATTTCATAGACACATCCTATTGCTATTACAGTGAGCTTGAGTGTTGTGATTATCTACTTAGAATGCTGTGTGATTCTAATCATCTCCATGTGAGCAGTTAGTCCCTCTAGTAAATTGTGTATTGCAGTAAGAAGTGATCTCTCACAATTCTCGTGGATTTTTCATCATATTTAGTGCAATATCATAATCCTTGAATAAAACCATGGGAACCATATGAAGTGCCAGTAGTGACAAAGTGCTCCCAAGAAGCAGAGAGGAGTCAAGATGCTATAAGAAAAAGTTGAGTTGTTTGATTATGTACTGTAGACTGAGGTTTGCAGCTGTGGTTGCCTGACATTTCAGGATAAATGAGGCTTGTGTGAGGACTACAGTAAAAAAAAAATATATATATATATATATATAGCCAACAGCATAGCTGCTGTAGTAGGCATGAACATTTTTGAGAAGTACCTTTTTATATGGTTTGAAAATGCAGCTTGTATGTGGGTACAGGATTGCTATGACAAACACATGCCCATAGATTATAATGATTCAAGAAAAAGTGAAGTCATTATATGACAACTTAAAGCAAAAGGATGTGAAAGATCTAAACCTGGAGAATTAAATACCAGCAAAGGATGGTTTGATAATTTTAGAAAGATGTTTGGCTGAAAAAAATGTCAAGATAAAGGGAGAAGCAGCTTCTGCCAACCAAGAGGCAGCAATCTCCCAGGTGCCATTAAGAATATCATTGAGGAAAAAGAATATCTGCCTGAACAGCTTCTTGATGCAGATGAAAGCAACTTATGATAGAAAAAATGCCACAAAGGGCATTTATTAGTAAGGAAAAGAGGAGAGTGTCAGGACTTAAGGCAGGAAGGAATAGGCTAACAATAGTTTTATGCAGATGCAGTTGGGTTTTATGATCAGCACTGCTTTGACAAGCAGAATCCTTTTTCTTGATTTGTTCCGTTGATGCTTTGCCCTTGAAATCAAGAAGTACCTTGCCAGTAAGGTGCTGTTTTTTTAACATTCTTTCAATATTGGACAATATCACACATGATACTCTTAGAAAAGGATTGTCAATGCTATGGAAGAGAACCCCATAGGGAGAACATCATGAATGTCTGGAAGTATTATACCATTGAAGATACCATCATAATTATAGAAAAATTCATGAAAGCCATCAAGCTCAAAACAATAACTTCTACTGGAGAAAACTGTGTCCAGATATTGAGAATGACTTCACAGCATTTACAACAGAGCCAATCAAGGAAATCATGGAAGATATTGTAGATAAGGCAAAAAGGTGAGGAGAGTGAAGGGATTTAAGACATAGATCTCAGAGAAATTAAAGAGCTAATAGATCCCACACTAGAGAAATTAACAGAAGATGAGTGCTTCTTAACCAGTGCCAGATGATGAGAAAGACAATAAAGAGGCAGCAGTTCCAGAAAACAATTGACAAGTGACAATCAGGCAGAAGGGTTCCAATTATTCAAGGCTGCATTTGACCTCTTTTATGACATGGACCCTTCTACAATATGGGCACTGAAACTAAAGCAAATGATGGATGAAGGATCTCTACCATATAGAAATAGAAAAATGAAAAAGCAAAATGCAGGCAGAAATTATGTATAATAGTATCACTGTAAAGTTATACTAAGTGTACTTGCCACTCTTGCCTCCTTTTCCACATCCTCTATGTTTTCTGCATCTGCTATCCCTGAGATAACACTACAAACTCCTTCTCTGGCTAGCTTTCTAGTGTTGTGTGAACTTTATCTGTCAGTATAGCTCATATTTTGAGTGGAAGATGTGTGGGCTGAACTTGAGGGAGCATTGCTTCTGCTTCTGATGCCAGACAACACACTGGATTCAAGTCTATGTCCATCCTCCTCAAGGATTTGCCCAAATCTAGTTCCAAGATCAGCCTTTCCACCTTGTGGAAATTGCATGGGTCAGTATTTTCTGTACTATTGGTAGCTGCATTTTACACAAGGAGACCCTACCCCTCCTGGCTGCCTGCCAGTCCAGGCAAGATCTTTGCTGCTCCCCGTCATGTCCCCTCCTCTACTGCAGCTGCTTTTTGAAGTCAGCCCCAATTCCAAGGCACTCCTCCCCCTGCTCCTGACCCCAACACCCTGATTTAGGGCCCAGATCCTGGTTCATATGGGACCAGCAATGTCTCAAAGAACATATCCTATTAAATTCTGGATGTTGTGGTATTTATTTCTGATATTAGGTTAGGACATTCAGTAGTCTAGCAGTGATATTCAATACAGGACCTACATCAAAGGCACATGGGGTTATTTTTACTTATTCATAATCTTGAGCTTCATTCTTGGAAGCTCGGGTGAGATTCTGACTTGATAATTTGGGGTTAGCCCGAGTACTAATATTTTCAAAAGGTTTGGCTAGCAGAAATAATATAGGCAAAGTAGTTATTCCAGAGCCTGAGTCTTGTTAAACATTCAGTACAAAATAGTTACTTTAGTGGCATATTAACATCACTCTGTTACTCAAGAAGCCACATTGACTCCCTATTGCTGTCACATCTATTTAAATCCTTTACTAAAGTTGACTATCATAAATCATCATATTGGGCTCAGTTTATCTCTTAAAACTTACTTCCCACTGATCCCAAACAAGCTCCTTTTGACTCAAGTAAAATTAGGTTTTTATTTTTTTTCCCCTCTCTCCTATAACTCTGGCCTCTAAGTTTTGTTCATATTATTCTCTCTCATTGGATTGCACTGGTCTCACATCTCTACTCTCTATAAATTAAAAAAAAACCCAAAAAACAAAAAACAACCACAGACTTTGAAGTAAAGCAATGAAAATTATACCTTGTACTTACAGGTTCTATTATTGAGAAATGCACATCCATTCTTAGCCTCAGTTTACTGATCTTTAAAATTGGAATACTAGTAACAATTTCCCAACCTTGTTGAGTACATCAAAGGACCTATCATCCAACGGAACACAGAAATGAGTCAATACATTGGTTACCTTCTCTCTCCTCCCATTACCAACCCAGAAACCATCTGTCCTACAGCTGCAGAGCGTGTCCTGCCAGCGTGGAGCATCCTTCCCTGCTAGCACCAGGCCATACATAACTATCTTCAGATGTTTCACCTCACTTTTATTTATGCCTCTTTTATTGTCATTATAATTATTATTTATTCTTATACTTTATGTCCCCTAAATTATCTTCAATTCCAAAGAGCATGGGTTCAGTGCTATGCTCTGTTTATATCCTCCATGAGCAAGTATTGTGGAAAGAACAGGCTGGCTTTCCACTGAATCCTGTAACTTGTATTTCCCAAATCTTTGAAACAATTTTCACCTGGTCTTCTTATTCATCAAATGGAATTAATGCTTATTTAACCTGTTTAACTTATGCACTTGTTGATGACAGGCCATGACACAAAGCATGTGAGCAATTTAGAAGCACTTTACAAAGAAGTATGTTTTGACCTAACCTTGCTTCTGGGCTGTAGTCATGACCACCACTGATGGGAGGTACTGTGGCACTGTCTTCATACCCACCATTGCAGTCTAGAAAGTAAGAATAATTGTGAGCTCCTTCATGTAGAAGAGAAATAGGAGGCTTAGCCTCACTTAATAACTTGTCCAACATCTACAGCTAGTAAATGGAAGTCAATCTCAGGACCATTAGATCCCAAAGTCCATGTTAATAAGCTGTACAAAAGAAAGGAAGGTTTTAGACAAAGAAAAATAAAATAAAATAAAATGTTACAGTTGATTACTTTTCTAAGTTCATCAAAATGTCCTAATATTCCAAAAATGTAAAGAAGAATACTAGTTGGATAAACTGAAAAGGTAAGTGACTGTCTTAAGAATTGGAAAAGACACAACCAAAACCCTAGCCCAGGGATTTTCTGCCTCCTATGTCAGAGATTTTTATAATACCTACTCTGTAATTTAAAACGGTATTTTTTCACAGTTAACATAGACAATTCTGACATGATTTTTAAATCCTTACGCTTCATTTAAAATACTACTTGCAGTTATACTGCTGTATTCATTTATTTTTAAGATGATTTTATCTGTATAATTCTATTTTCCAGGTGCATATCTTGGTTGATATACTGATCTCTATAAATTAACTCCACTCTGTCTACAAATCCCCATCCAACTAGGGTGGTTGGCAATTTCATTTCAGTGACTCTCAGAACCTTTTCCTCTTATCAGAGTTTTGACTAATTTATGGAGGCTTAAATATGTCTTGAAATCAAGAAAATCTTTTCCAGTCCAATCTATTATTGTAACTATTGATATTTTTTAGTTTTTAAAATTTAAAATTTCTATAGTATAATTTTCATCAAATAAAATGTATTCTTTTTATGAATACAATTTGATTATTAATGATGCATGTATGTTCTAGTATAATATCATCCTAGTCAAGATGCACAACATTTCTATCACCCCAGAAAGTTCTTTCATGTCCTTTGCACCCAATTTCCCTCCACCTTTCCCTTAGACAATTAGCGATCTGATTTCTATCACAATACATTAGTTTTTCCTACTCTAAAACTTTATAAAATTGGAATCATAGGTTATGTGTTTTCTTGTATATGGCTTCTTTCATTCATAGTAAATGAACTATGTTTTCATTTGTGTTATTAGTTATGATTTATTTAGTAGTATTCCAGTGTATCCATATTGGACAATTTGTTTATTCATGTACCTGTATCAGATATTTGGGTTGTTTCCAGTTTGGGGTATCTTCATTTTTGAGGACACAGTGGGCTATCTCTATATAGTGTCTCTCTGCTTAGTTTCTCAGGACATAGAAATCAATGTTTATGGTTATAAATCCCCCAGACATATGGCCCAGCTAAAGTTTCTGTGTCTTGGATGCCACTTTGTCATGTTTCAACTCAGTGGTGTGTGGCCCTGGCTTGTGAAGAAACCCTCATGTGAAATCTTGAAGGTATTAGGGAAAATTAATAAACAAATGGAAGAGAAGCAATGCAAATGGAATTTCTGCTTTTGTCCATGCAACAAGTCTACCTTGTGGCAAAAAGCCCAAGATGGTGTTGCAAATGGATTGAGGAAGTGGCAAAGTAAAAATGAAAAAACTCTGCGAGGCTCCTCGGTTTAATATCTACGTCATTGTCCCACCACACAGTGAACTCTGGTCTAACTAAAACACATTTAGCACTTAGCGTGGGGCACTGGCAGTAAAACTGGTGGCCCACATGTCAAAAGGTAAGTTTGCTTTTTATTGCACAGAGTTTTAAAACAATAGTAATCCAGCTTTCAATGTTTAATTATGTCATGTGTGTGCACACACATGCATGAATGTGCACACACATGCATGAATGTGCACTCAAGTGGACACACAGACAACAAACACACACTCAATCTGGACTTTTGAATAACTCTGGGTCCTTATTCTCTTCAGATAATAAGGTAATAATCCCAAGAGTATTTTTGGTAAAGAAATTGATAAATGTGAAGCACTATCTGCATTTGGTTATTAGTCCACCTTCCATCAAATAATACACAAAAAATAAATTGGGCACATTGAATTTATTTCTAAAATATCCAATTTGAATATGCACAAAGAGCAGTGACCTCTTTGGGCCTTCAGTGGCCCTTCTGTCTACTCTTTTGATGGGTCCTCCAATATTTTACCACCCACTTCCCTAATTAATTTGTTGTTGTTCTTAGCACTTAACGACATTCTGACACTCTGAATATCCCAGTTACATTTTGGGCTGCATGTTTGTCTTGCTCTCTTGATTGTGGATGGAGGCAGGTACCACACCATGTCTCTTTTGACTGAACCCATGGCACCTAGAACAGTGTCTGACATGGAGTAGTTACCCTTACCTATTTACTAAATGAATTAGTTTATAAAATACCTGAGGATTTTCACAAAAGACAAACTTCACTAGACAATCTGCATACCGTTAACCTTGATTTTTTTGGTGTGAAATATTTATATTAAAAATAATATTCTTTATTGTGTGCTGCTTATCATGTGCCAGACAATGTCCTATGAAGTTTCCACATTTCTACTCACTTAATGCTCAGAACAATGTAGGTATATATTATTAACAAAATTATTTTACAGACAGGGAAACCAATGCATACAAAAGTTCAATATCTTACCCCAGAAGGGAAGGTCTGAGTCCATAGGCTGAGCTTTTAGTGTCTATGATGTGATGTCCCCCAAAAGAGAGCCATCTAAAAGGAAGAACATTAGATAAGAAAAGATTTGATTTTGTCAAAACAATGTATCCAATTTTTTGGAAAAAAAACTATTTCACAGGGACATACATACCCTGGGACTCACCCCAGAGCTATGAGGAAGAGCAGGGGTAACTGTGGTTCAACTTCTCTTTTCAGAATCACACTTCCTAATGAATGCGAGACTCTTCATTGCGTGAGTTTAATTGTATACATACTTTCTCATTCCTACCTTATTCTCGAAGCCCCACTCTCTTCCCACCCTGACCGTTTACAAGTGCTGGTGAAGAAAATTTTCCAAGAATACACTCTTTGACGTAGTCTACAGTAAGCGATCTGCTTATTTCTCTGGGGGGGGGGGGGGGGGAAAGAATACATGCATACGTAAGTGCAGTGGCTATTTCTCAATATGGATACCAGACATCCTGAAAAGGAGATGAAACATACTTTCAGTTTCACTCCACACAACTACCGTAGGAGGAAAAAAGCCATGGCCAGTGAGTTTTTACTGTTGAATAAACAAGTTTCTGGGAAGAAATGGTTTTGGAAGGAGCTAGATCTCCTGGAAGCCATAATTAGGTTCTGTGGAGGTTTAGGTGAGCCAAACTGAGGGAGAGGGATGGGAGGGAGGAGGGAAGAGGCCCAGTAGACTTTCACAGACTTGAGAGCAGAAGGAAAGGGCGAACCAGAAAGGAACTGGGGCTTGTGCTCTTAACTGCTGTCATTTTGCAACCTTAACTGAAGTCTCCAACCTTGTGAATCTGACAGAGGTCTCAGAATCAGCACAGGATGAAGACCAGCAGCTGTTGTCCCCAAAGGAAGGGGGCAAACACAGTTTCATTATTTTATATTCAGAGTTGAATAAACACAGGGCACTAAAGGATGATCTCTGCTTCTCAGAGAAGCAAAGACTAACTTGGTAATAGCAATTCTGTCTTCAGGCCACTCCATGAGCATACATGGGTAACACTGGGGGTAAAAGTGGGATGGTGGCAGAATAAGGGAAGGGATAGCCCAGCTGTGTGGAGAGGGACGTTTGACTGATGAAAGCTCAAGGAGGCCGTTCCCTGTTGGTGGCATGAGAGGAAAATGAGGCTTTCATGACTTGAGATGTCCTTGTGCTCCAAACACACAAGGTCCTGCAGGAGAAGAGGAGGCAGTTTGTCCGCTCAGTGGGCACAAGTACCATAAATGGCTTGCTGGATGAATTATTAGAGAGAAGGGTGCTGAACCAGGAAGAGACAGAGAAAGTAAGAGATGAAAATACTACAGTTATGGACAAAGCCCGAGCTTTGATTGCCACTATCATTCGGGAAGGGCCCCAGATGACTGCCACCTTGCAGGGACCCTGAAGCTCTCCTCAGATAAGGGTCAAAAGCTCAGACTAGAGTTCACGCATTCCCTGTGTCGCTGTGCCCGACACTTGATTTCTTTATTAGTCACGTTACTTTGCAGACAACTTCCTTATCTCTGGCTTCAGGACCCCATTTCTGTACCAGGGCCTACTGCATGTCCCATGACTCTTCTTGTTCCTGTTCCTTCACCCTCAGTGGCCTTCCTGTGATTGAAGCTCACTTCTTGTTCTGAGTATGTGGGAGATCATTTGTTAAAGTCCATGAGATCCATCTCGGAAAATCTTCATACTCCATGTTCAAGTTCTCCTGGCAAGGCACATTATTGTTGTTATTATTTCTAATTTATTTAATTTTGTTTAGTCCAGAGTGTCCTTAGGCACTTATATTGTTGTCTGACAAGAAGATTTAAGGTCTGTAATCTAATACTTTTTATAACTGCTCTCCAAAATTTTGCTGTCTAGGAAAAATAAAATATTTTCAGTGATGGGTAAGCACTCCGAGAATAAGTTGAATGATTCTAGAAAAGTGAGGATTTCAAGTGGGCTCTTTCCTACAGTTGCCTCCTTGCATTTTCTTTTGAGGAGATCACCCATTAGCAGGGTACCAGTCTGTGTACCATCTGAGGCCTAACGTCCCAGCTCCAGTCCCCCTGGGGCCCCATGCAGGGCTGGGGCTTTTGAGCTGCCCTGAGCTTATGACCTTTCACATGGGAAAGATGGAGCTCTGGGGGACTCCCAGCCCCTCATCTCTGCTGCACCTCCCAAAGCTACTTCAGAGGGAGGTATTCTTTGAAAGCAAGAACATTTTTTTCTAAGAATGAGGAGAAGCCTATGCCTGTCTGAATTGACTTTGCTTATGTTTTCTGTGTTCATCTGTGTTTAGTGAATTTCTTTTTTTCTTTTTTTTTCCAATTCTTTTTTATTTTGAAATAATAAAAAGTTTAAAGTTTATTTTTATTATTTTGTTAATTTGAAATCAATTTACATCTCAACTGTTTTATCTAACATGTTGATTGTTTTCTGAGTGTTTTATCATTCATGGCCTTGAAAAGTTTCTTCTCTATGTTTTTATCTAAAATATTCGTAAAAGTGCTGATTCTCAGGTATGAAGGTAGATGCCTGTGTTACTCCACTGGAAATGTCCCCTGGCTTGGACTGTTCCATTAGGAGTGAACTCATTGAACGGTGTTAATGATTCCATCGGTATCATCCTCCCGAGAATGTGTTTCCTCCTCTGTGGCTTCATGTGCAGATGATGCTGTGAGGAACATACAGCAGTACACACACGGACGCCATTTTCCAGGTTGTTTCTTGTCTCTTGTGGCTCCTCAGCCAGTGCAGGACAACCTAGCTATGCTCTCATCCTCAGGCCCAGGAAGGAGCCTCAAGCTTTGTCCCCTTGAAACAGCCCGAAGGATCGAGGAAGCACAGTCAGCAGAGGTGCCATGCTCAGAACACAAGGACGGAGGGGGGTGAAAGATGCACTGGAGGCGATTCTGAAGTGCAGTGGCTTTTCCATAGAGCCATGTTCACTGACAGGTTCTGGACAATCACCCTGTCCTTCCCCTTACATAAAGGATTCCTATGTCCTAGAATCCCAAGTTTGTATAGAGAGTTCCAAGTTTGGTCTCATTCCTTGAGTAAATAAAAATACTCATAACAATGCCAACAATGGCAGCTATTGAATGCTTAGTATGACACAGACACTATTCTAAGCATTTTGCACATACTGATACCCTTTACCTAAAAATAACCCATTTCATAGATCAAGAAACTGAGGCATGGGATGGTGAAATATTTTGCCCAAAGTCAAAAAATCAGAAATTGGAGGAGTCAGTCTTAAAATCCAGTCATTCTTTCTTCAAAGTTTATGCATCTTTCAGAATCCTACCTGTCAAGAATAATTAAGTTAATAGCTCAGCTGGCATCTGAACATTTGCAAACTCCATTCCTACTCCTGTAGCAAGACTAAATCCCTTTATCTCTTTTTAATGTGTACTCATGGAATTTGATTTCTTGATAGGACTAGGAAGGGAAAACAGTTATAAACCCACAAGATTAATATGTAATGAGATAGAATGAGGCTGTTCATCCAATCTGTATTTCCTAAATATTTAACCAATAATGGAAAGGTTTAACCTAAACACATCTTGCTCACATTATCTGCAACACACAGTTTGACAGTCTTCCTGCAGGGCCAGAGCTGATGTTGATATCAGAGATATGAAGAAGCTGCTAGAAGATCTAGGGTACTGTGTGTATATGAAAGAAAATCTCATTGCTTCAGTAAGGACTACCATACTGTAGAGACAATGGCCTTGCCATTCAAATCATAAGTAATGTTAAAAAGCTTGGTTGTAGCCCAAGGTAACATAATCTCTTGATAGTCTAAAATCTAAACTTTCCTTTGGAAGATGCTTGATGTTACATATTCCCTTCTAACATAAGAATCTTTTAGCAAGAGGCTGGGTAACTTTTAATTGGAATGTGTTCTAATAACTCAATAATGCTACCATCCCTCTACTAGAAATCCATGGATGACCCCTATGACACTTTTCTTCACCTTTCTCCAATTTAATACTTAAATTTTGTTTTCCACTCCATTGATTTTCATGGATTTTTTTTTACAAAATTCCTTAAATGTTTCTTTATTGGATTTCCCAGGTGTCACAACAGTGAATCACATAGTCCAAAATTAGTGGTCTGGTAGTTTTCAGGACATGACTACAGAGCTGAAGCATTTGCTGCCCACCTAGAGCACTGGACCTCTGACAACACTTCCCTGGTGCTCATATCTCATGATATTCAAGAAGGCATTTGTGGGAAGAAATGCTCTGAGCAAGTCCCAGATATACTAGAAGTTGATAACATCTTTCGAATGTCGAATGCCTTGCACCATCCAAATCTGAGGGGACAAATCCAAGATCATCATCATCCGGGCCTGTCGTGGTGGTGAGTGCTGATTATCTGTGACTCACAACACATTCAAATACTGACCTCGTTATCTGTATGCATCCAGTATTTTTCAGTTTTGTGTTTGTTTCTTAATGTCAAAGAACACCTATTCTCACTAGTCAGAATTGTGACTTCTATGAATTGTGTGAGTAGTTGGCAGATATTTGTTCCATGTTCAAGCTGGAAGCTTTGAGGCCTGGATATTGTTAGAATTTGTTTGAGGTTTAGGAGAGATAAGGATAATTGAAAAGATAGTTCCTGAGATATACGTGTGTATGTTTATGTGAATTATAGAGATAAATAAATTAATACACATGATTGAACAGAGGTTTAGAGGACAAACTAGATCTCTTAGAAGTTGGTATAATTGGAAACAAAATCTTGTTTTTCCATAGGGTGGTGTGGTTAAAAGATTCAGTACAATCCTCTGGAAACTTATCCTTACTGACTCCAGAAGATTTTGAGGATGATGCCATTAGGAAAGCCCACACAGAGAAGGATTTTATTCCTTTCTGCTCTTCAACACCACATAATGGGTTTATGTAGAGGATATCATTGTGGGGGTTATCAATACAGGAACCCACACTCACCCTTTAGAGCACAGACACCTACATTGAAATTTCCATAAACTTCTGACGACCAACTCAAGCTGCTTTCCCAGTTATACATTCAATTGTCTTTATCCACAGAGACCAAATTTACATATGTTTTCATTGAATTAGGAATTAATGAACTTCTCTATATGGTGCAAAATATTTTCTTGGAATTGTGAGGAATACCAGAACATGAAAAGGAAGACTATCTACATTGAAGTGAATTA
Source organism: Microcebus murinus (assembly GCF_040939455.1). Classification (NCBI taxonomy): domain Eukaryota; kingdom Metazoa; phylum Chordata; class Mammalia; order Primates; family Cheirogaleidae; genus Microcebus; species Microcebus murinus. The sequence continues at coordinate 85,153,823 of NC_134107.1, forward strand.
AAATCTAACTCCTCAGAGAAAGGGTCTGCAAAGCTGGGATCACTCAGCAGACCAATTTGCAAAAGCATCAATTATTTCCAGATGACTCTCAGAGACTCCAATTTGGTTATGCTCAACTCCCACTGTCAACACTTGTTCCATGTTCCCTGTGTAAATCCCAGCCACATCATAGTGTTCTCCTGAAGGAAAATGACCATCTACTTCCTTAATTTCACAAAGCATTTGAGAGACACCTTTCTCCTCCCTCTCTTTTACCCACTTCCTTCAACTGCAATCAGCCCATGATACAGCTGTGGTTCTAAATAGAATTGTCATTTATTATCAATATACATTTTATTACCATTATATTAATAATTGCCTAGGAGAATACTGAGGACAGGGAGCACAGAAGCAGAAGGGCAGGCCAGGCATATTGGAGCCATAAGTTAAAGTGGGTTTTACCTAGAGATGTGGAGTGTATGAAGCAGAATACATCTGAGTGATTCTAAATCTAAGCCCTGGAGCAAGAATCTTGCTACTTATCTTTAGCACTTTGTAAACTAGTTCCAGTTATTTAGCCTCTCTGGGCTTTCTTTGAATTATTCACAAGTACATGTGAATATAAATATCATTGTTCTAAAAGATTGAATGAGGTAAAGTAGGGAAATATTGAGCATGCCTGGGTAAAGCACACATGAAATGAATGCTGTCATTAAAAAGCTTTCTATTTTGTAACTTAACTCAGTTACTTTGCTTACCAAGGTTTAAATGAAAGTCATTTGAATCTTTTCATTCTCTAGGTTTTGTAGATTCCTGAGGACTCACATTCGCTTGGGCACTTCTGGCCCAAAGGCCCTTACGTCTGCTGCAGTAGTTTACCTTCCAGATTTTCAGTAGTGAGAGCCCTGCTCAGGAGAGAGCCTGGTTCTACATTGTGTTGTCCATGTCCTGACTTTTCCAATGATCAAAACAGTGATCCAACACAGAAAACATATGTATTTTCATATTTAGCAGACTTTAATATTATACATAAGTGTTCTTTAAAATCCTTTGGTCCCAGCCTTCTACAGGACACTCACCTCTGTCTACGTAGTCCTTTGTGGGCCCCCGGCTTCTCAACGTCAATCTCACTGGTTTGTGTCTCCTTCTTTTCTGTCAATTTCCTCACCCCTCCTTTCCAGATGACACCCAGAAACTCCAATTTAGTTATCTTCAACCCCCACTACCAACCCTAGCTCCATGTTCCCAACTACTCCATAGTGCTTTCCTGACAAAAATGACCATCTATTCCTTTATTTTCACAAAGCATTTATAGAGACACCTTTCTCATCTTTCTCTTTTACCCACTTCATTTAAGTGGAGCCAGCCTTGTGAGATAGCTGTAGTTCTAAATAGAATTATAATTTATTATCAATATACACTTTATTATCATTATAAGTGGCTAAAAGGTTTGATTAAAGAATGTGCCCACGATTAAATACACAGCTATTGCTACTGCTTTTTTCATATAGATTTTTGTATAATTTTTATGTCTTCATTACTTTTGTGTGTTGACTATGTAAGAAATTAATATCCTTCTTCTTTAATATTTCTCTTCTCCATAAGAATTTTTTTGTCCTCCAATAGGATATACTCATTCTGTCATCACCCCTTCTTAGATTTGTACTTTTGTTCTGTTTGTACTATTTTTATATTTAGTGAACTTTTTCTTAGTATGAATATCTTATGGTCAATGAGTTAATTTTCATTAAAATTATTCATGAAGTAGATAAATTGAAAATTTTTAAATATAATTATCCTGTATAGAGTGGATATTATATATGCTCTATTATCCAGAAACTTGTAGTGCCTTATGTGTAATCCTCAGATATCTCTTGTGGCAAGAATCATTACCTTCCCCTTTATAATTGAGGCCCTTGTATTTCAGAGTGAATAATTAAGTAGAATCACAGGTGGTAAGTGGCACCCTTGGGATGTAAACTTTAATATTTCTTCCCGAAGACACAATCACTCCCTTTTACCCCATTCTGCCTTTCCCTAACTCTCCACTAAGTTTATAGCTTCTTGAACTCAGGGACTATGGCACCCTGATATCTTAACCCATACAGGACCCTTGTCGAGTTCTGGTAAAAATATTCTTACTGGACTTTGAATATATACACTGAAAATTGGCATGTAGTGTATAGAAAATACGGTAAATTCAATAGCATGCCTCAGCTGGTATGGAAATACTAGGGCTTCTTTTCTGTGTCCAGGCAAGAACCTGTCCTCAGATTTGAAATGTGCTTTATGTACATATGTTTCTTGTCAACACCCCACACGGGGCTCTCCTTTTATCATGAAATCCATCAAAAATTTGCAAGAATATGTCTGGTCCTGTGAACTAGAGAAAATTTTTCAAAAGGTAGGGCTCTAGATGCTTCTTCTAGTCTACTTCCTTAGATATTGGATATTCCAGTTGAAAATTTAGAAAGCAACTGTGGGTTATTGATCTTCCAATAATACTCTTCTTTTTAAAGGAGTTTTGAGGTTCTTTGGAGAGTTGACAAACCTCAAAGGCAAAGCCGATCTGTAATGACCTATAGCCCCTAGAAAATGATCGTTTACTTTAGCTTCCCTCCTTCCCTGAAGAGAAAATGAGTGGACCCTAATTTGACATAAGTGTGCCTCATGGCCATCAAGTCCAGCAACAGATTTAAAAAGTGGTGAGGAGATTTATTCAGTGTTAACATTTGCAATTGCTGTACTTTTTACAGGTGTAAGTACTTTTTATTTTTGTAATTTATTTTTTTATATTTGTTGCAGTATGTCTGGCTTAAATCAAGATCCTCCATTCAGATAAAATGCCTACAGACCTTTCTTTGTTAGGTCCCTTTTCATTTGAGCTGCCAGATGGTAGGGCACAGATGCCCACCACAGAAAGAGTGACTTTGATAAAATATTTCTACCTCTTCCCAGGATCTGAGGAAATTGAAATAATAAAGTTGTAGGCATGTCTGCAGGCAGATGTGTGTCTGTGTGTGGGGGGTGTGAGGGCTAGGAGTAGGAAGGAGGTTGGAGAAAGAGCACTCAAACTCCACCCTGATCAAGGTCTCCAGGTAGATAGGTTGAGCATCCATAATCCAAAAATTTGAAATATTAAATCCACCAAAATCCAAAACTTTTTGAGCACCAACATGATGCTAAAACTTGAAACATTTTGGAATTTAGATTTCTAAATTAAAAATGTTCAACCAGTAAGTATAATGCAGATATTCCAAAAACTGGAAAAATCTGAAATGCAAAACATTCTGGTCCCAAACATTCAGGTAGGGGACACTCAACCTGCAGTGGAATACACAGAGGGTTCTGCAGGATGCCTTTCTTCTGGACAGTACAGAGCACATTGCTCTTCTCTCGCAGTTCTGCAGTTAGACTGCTCTCTCTACGGTCGGCTCATACTGATCTAGAGATGGCCATAAGATTAGGAAAGCTCACTTTTGGATATTTCTCCCCTTCACCTCAGCAGGGGGATATTTAGACATAGCATGGGCTCTTTCCTTTTATGAGTGTGTATGTTCCCATTGCTGGTGTGACCTTATAACTTGTGCATCTTTTAGCAGAACTTTTTAAAATGTTTGTCTCATTTCTTTTTCCCATAGGAAGCCAGGAGTGCTGCCATTCTGTACCTGTTTTGGGAATCAGACATGTTGGAAATAAACATTCTTAAAATATTTTAATAAATCAGGAAAAGTAAAAGGTTGTCCTGGTTTTTGCTTATTTGTTTGTTTTTAGCATTATGGGAATAAAAGGAGTTGAGCTTGCAGTAGATAATGGATTTAGTCTTTAGATATGATCCATAAGAACTAAAATGGCTAAGAGAACCATTCTTTTCTTCAATAAACCATTTGCTGGTTCTTCTATTTTAGGTATACAGGTACACATCACAATAGGTACCTGACTTAAAAGAATTTTGAGCTCACCAGGAGAGATGTGGAGAAGATAGACAGTAATGACAGTTACTGCATAGTGTGATAATTGATTTTTCCCAAATGCTAGAATTTTTTAAGACAAATACATGACCAGAACCTATATGTTTCTACCCTTTGGTAAGGTATTTGAGAAATTCAAAGTAAATTTTGATTCTGCCCTCGAACCCTAGTAGTTCACAGTCCCATTAAGAAGGTAAAATAGGCAAGAAAGGCAAGAAATATGAAACAAATAGCAGACAGTGCATGACACTATTAACCAATGCTAAGGTTCTATGCAAAGTAACGGCCCAGTGTTGTGCAGGGAAAATTCAGGAAGGACTGGAAGAACCACCCCTTCACTTACTCATGTAAACCTTTTCTAATCCTAAACTCATTAACACTGAAGGTGAACTTCTAACCTTTGAAAAACCTTCAAAGATGAACATGGCATGGTCCCCTTTCCCCCACATTCATTTACAGTTCTTCTGATCATATCTCTTTTGCACAGTCATGCATTTATTCTAATGCATAATGATACTGATCCCATGATCAGTCTTTGCTCAGAGGATATAAAAAAGCAGAGATGAACAGCCTCTCTCAGTATATATTAAAAGTTAAGAATACTAAGGCCATCTTAGGCAGTTAAAGAGAAGCATTCTAGGGGAGTGGAGAGGATAGTTCTGTCAGAACTACGTCTAATTAAGGAGTAAGATGACAGGGAGATAGGGAGGGGAAGACACCATCAGGATCTATCACCACTTAAACAGAAAAAACCAAAATATTTGTTTAATTCTTTTCTGGCAATGAAAGGAGATTTGCTAGCTTTAACTCTTTCAGGATTTGAGTTTTAGGTGAGCAGAGAGGTAGAAATATGGAGAGATCAAAACTAGAAGAAAAGGATGGATAAAAGAAGGTGTGGGGGCCGTGGAGAAAGAAAGGAAAAAAGAGGGAAACCCCAGTCTGAGGTGCCAACCTACAGGACAATATTTTGTCATTTCCATTTTTTTTTTTTCTTCCCAAATAAAGAAACTAGAGTTCAGGACTAGTAAGTGGATATCCTGATCACAGGGGATTTCCCAACCAACAAGTTCTGGGCAGCAGTTTCACAATCTATGACGGGATGTCCCCGCCCCGTAAGATAAGGCAAGACTGGTTACTTTCAATTTTGAATCTGAGGCTTTTTTCCTCAGTTACTTTCAGTTTGAGTCTGAGGCTTTTTTCAGCGCTATACAAAGGAACTGAAGGCTGTTCCCCATGGCTGGTGAGTTGGGGTCCTTTTCTGACTAAAAGCTAGGGATTTAGGTATTAAAAAACATTTTATTTATTGCTGTGTGACAGGCAGAAATAACAAAAGGGAGGTGAGCCAATGGTGTGCAAGTCGAATCTTTCTCTTGTTGGTAGTGCAGCTTGAATCTCAGGACCTGGTGTTGGAGACGCTGAAGGACAGTATGGTCACCAGATGTCCTCGAGCCAGAAAGAATGTAATTAAATCCTTTCTTTCAGCTCCTGGAAATCAAAGGCAGGGAAAAGACAGTCAGAATAAGTCATTTGAGTGAGAGCCAACTCTAGAAATGTCTAAACATACTCTGCAATCCTTTCTGCTTCCTCTTGATTCCAAAGTTGTCATCCAGATCATAAACCTTCCTCCCAGAAGCAGATCTGAGAGCCTTTGGGTTCTGGTCCCTTTCCCATTCCTTATATTGAATGACACTCTTCGTCTGTTTAAAGTGATACCAATTTTCCACCTTTCTCTCTAGTTCTGGTACTAACCTCTCTAACACAATATTCCTTGGGTTGCAATCACACTTTTTTAACTGTGCAGGTCCCTGTGTAGGGCTTCGCTCTCCAATCCATCCTGCACACTCCTTCCAGATCACCTGTCTTATAGACAGAAGCTGGTAAGGTGTGAGAGATTCAGTACTTAGCTATTTAGGCAACTAGAATTCTAACACATCAGATAACTTCTTTGGATCTATTTTCACTTGAAAAGTAAGAGGTTGGACTATATGACAGATTTCTAAGCCTTATCACATATATTAATAATCTATAGTTGTATAAAAAATCAAATTACTGTCCCCTCCTTGACCCAGAATTGCTTAATCTTGAATAGACTGCAGACCTTTATAATCTTTTAAAGATCTGCAGATAATTCTTATGTTGCTGGCGTAAATTCATGGATTTTTCTTTAGATTAGAATTAGTAAGAAAGTTGATCAGTTAGTTAACTCTCAGTTCTCACATTAGGTATTTATTACTGTAATTTTCTTACTCGGGAACATAAAATGGCTCCCTATTGCTTTTTTAAAACTGTCTGAATTTTCCAGACAGGTTTTCTACTGTTCAACATATATTTGTCCATTTTTCCATTAATTCTTCTAAAGAATGATTTGTGCTTCATAAAAATGCAGATATTTGCTGTATTTACCTCATTGAAACTTTCTTGTTACTGTGTTTCTTTATTCTTTTGATTCTCCCTGTAATATAAACCTTTTCAGAGTTTATGTCTCACCTCACAGCATTTAACATAAGCTCCTAAAATTCAGGGATTGATTGTTTTCTTTCCTTATCCACTTCATGATACTAATAAAGCATTTGGCTGGGGACAGAAGTTAAACACATACTCATGGCTACCTGTTTGGCTAGACAGGCCCATTTTATTGGTTGTTGGATTGGAAGCAGAGGATCATTGGATAACAGATGTGAGAAATTGGAAGGTAGTAGACAAAATAAATAAATAAATAAGTAAAGTGGTTCAATAATTATAAACAATTGAGTAGTTAGCTATTGTTAACTAAAACATTGGAGGAATGGTATCTTAGAACATTACATCAGTTTTTCTGGGACCAAAACTGTGGTCTTGAGGAGTTTTGTCCTCTAAAGTATTCTCTGCATCTTTATTATCACTGAAACTCCAATCTAGTGATTATTACAGTGACAACAAATAATCCCTAACAACTTTTTTATGCACCTACCATATGACACCTATTTCATGTATTCTCTCTGAATATTGAAAACTACCCATTTAAGTTCATGCTATTATTGCTATTTTATAACTGAAGAAGGAACTTAGTCAAGGAGTCAAAGATTATATAATTTGCCTTGGGTCAAATATCTACCCTAGAGGGGTGGTTCCAGGTTAGCCTTACTCTCAAGATCCTTTTCATTACTCCAATTTTCTGCAAAAAGTCTTCATATAGCTGCCCTGTCTCTGATCACTCTGGATTCAGTCTAAACAGTAGTATTCTGCTTGCAGTACTGTTCTTTCTAAAGCTCCACTGTCCCAGCTTCCTATTTATGTCATACATAAGGGCTTTGTGACTGTTCACACTGTTCCCTGCCAGGAATCCACGCCCAGCTTCCCCAGGGGACAGGCTCAGACCAGTTATAGTCTCAGTTCCAAGTCTTCCCTCCTCAGGGCAGCTATACTCCTCCTGGCATGCTTCCTTGTGCATACACCCATTATTTAAGTTATGATAATGGTTTGTATTTTAACTATTTGTATATATAGCTTTCCACTTGACTGAAAGTTTTGATATCTAGGAATATCTTTCCAAAGTGGTATCCTCCCACAATAGCAGAGTATCTTTCCCAAACAGTTGCTCATTAAATATTACTGAATGAATTTGGGTGTGAACCTACCTTCCCTCTGCTTGAGAACTCCCAATGTGCACTTATGGCCTATTAAAGACAATCAATCTTATGTCAACGGAAAAGCAGCCAAACTCTGTAAAATAATTGAAAGAGGTTTATTCTGGGTCAAATTTGAGGATCATGATCTGGAGCCACTCCCAAGAAGCCTTGAGAAATTAGACTCTCTGTGGCCGAGTTACAGTTTGGTTTTATACATTTTAGGGAGACAGGGATTACAGGTAAAGTCATAAATCAATACATGGAAGGCTACATTGGTTTGGCCCAAAAAGGTGGGCCATCTCAAAGCAGGCGCTTACAGGTTATAGGTGGGTTTAAAGATTTTTTTGATTTGTTAAAGACATGAAGCTTCATCTAAATACTTGGACTATTAAGTTTGGGAAGTCTGATAATCAGAGACAAGCCACCAGAGTTATATTTGTTGTATAAATTGAGAACCTGCAGGTTTGTCTTACTTAGCTTTAGGCCTATTAATGAGTTACAAAGGACGTCTCCAAGAAGAGAGGGGGAAATGATGAGGCATATCTGACCTCCTTCGTCCTGGCAAGTGGTTTAGATTTAGGATATTCCCTTGGCCAGGAGGGGGTCCATTCAGTTAGCTAGTTGGGTAGAAGCCTTAAGATTTTATTTTATTTCATACTTACTTAGCTCATTATTAAGTATTCTTCAAGAGTTAGGCCATTCCTAAATTTTATCCATTGTTCTTTATCCATTGTATCCATGATCCGTTAATCATTTGACTGATGATTTGGTAGATAATTATTGATAGATAATTATTTGACTAATGGTTTGGTAAATAATTACTGAATGCTAGAAGTAGTGCAGGCCTAGTTCATGCCCCTTGGCCTCACAGAGCATAGAATCTAATGGTGGATGCTGATAAGTAGGCTGAGAATCACAATTACATGGAATAAAATGCTGGCCTAGGGAGAAACACGGTGCCCTAGCAGCACAAACTTCTGACACTCCATCTAGTCTGGGAGTGTCAGGGGGGATTCCCTGATGAAAGTGCCATCTAACCTGAGACTTGAGGATAAACACAGAGCAGTGGTAGGACAGGAGGGAATAAAGGTCGGGGGACTGGTTACATAGAAATCCCAAAGTAGGGGCTTTCCAGAAACTGAAAGAAGAGGAAGAGCATAATGATTAAAACGTAATGAGCAAGGTGAGGACAGTATCTGAAGATGAGGTTGAATGAGAAGCCCTAGGTCAGATTAAGCTGAGAGGTTCCCTGATCAAATCTGGATATCAGAACACTCCCTCTGCTTCCTAGTGAAGAAGAAATTAGAAGGGGGCAAGAGTGGATTTATAAGGTTCTTAGTATAATTAGAAAAGGGAAGATGTTGGCCTGAATAGAAGTAATGAACAAGCAGAATTGAGAGAACTGCTCAGATTTTGTAAATATTTAGGAAATAAAATCAATATGTTTTGAATTGAGATAGAAAATATGACATAAAGAATAAAGAAGAGGTTTAATGTCACTAGGTTTTGCTGCTTTCTTGTACTTGGAGGTTAGATATTATTTATTAGTATGTGGAGGAGTGAATGACTCCTCCTTTGAGGGATATAAAAAATGATCAGTTCTGCTTGAAAAGTTTTATTTCAATTAGTTTGTTGGATAGGGAGAAGAGATGTCTCATTGTTAGACGTAGGGATGTTAATACTGTGATTCATGTCTGGGCTAAATCTATAAATTTGAGAGTCATTTATATATTATTTAATCTTATAATTAATGCCATGAGAATGTATAGATTGTGAAAAGAAGATTTCATGCCAAATCTCTTTAGTTGGTTTTTCATCATAATTTATTTGTTTTTAATTGATAAATAAAGTTGTATATATTCATCATGCACAATATGATGTTTTAAAATATGTATACATTGTAGAATGCCTAATTAAACTATATAACATATGCATTATCTCATATTCGTATCTTTCTTGTTATGGTTAGAACACTTAAAATTTATCCTTTTAAACAATTTTCAATAATATGTCATTATTAACTATAATTACCCTGTTCAATGATTGATCTCTTGAACTTATCCTCCTATCTAATTGAAATTTTGGTGCCTTTGACCAACTTCTCCCCAACCTTTCTATCTGCCTCTCTTCCTGGCCCCTGGTAACCACTATTCTGCTCTCTTATGAGTTCAACTTTTTTAGATTCTACATATAATTGAGATCATGTGGTATCTGTCTTTTGGTGCCTTTCCAAGCTTATTTCACTTAACATAATGTCCTCCAGGTTTATCCATGGTGTCACAAATGACAGGATTCTTTTCTTTTTTAAAACTGAATAGTATTTCATTGTGTATATAAATCACATTTTCTTTATCCATTCATCCATCCACAGACACTTAGGTTAATTCCATATCTTGGCTGCTAAGAATATCATTGCAATGAAAATGGAAGTGCAGATATCTCTTTGGTGTACTGACTCAATTTCCTTTGGATATATACCCAATAGTGTGATTGATGGATCATTGATGGGTGCTGTTTGCAAATATTTAAACTTTCTAATGCTTGTGTGTATATTTTAAGACCAGTGTTTTTGCCACCTCTTGTAAAATACATTTCTGATCTTACCTGCTGGAATTTACTCATCTTTTCAGAGTTCCTAACGTATATTGTTTGTATTCTCTTAAGTGACTCTTCACCAAGTGTAATTCAATTTGATAATTTAAGAGTGGGGGCTCAGGATTCTGAACCCATGGATTTTAATCTGTAAGAGGCCAAATTTCTTATTCATTGTCTTGACCTATATTCTTTAAAAAAATGTCATTTTTTTGTCAAAATTACCTTACATCTAGATGGACTGGATAACTATCTTTATAGAGTTAATTGACAACTGATGAGCTATCCAGCCTTTCCATATACACCTTGTCCAATTAATATTTGTTGTATTACTGTGACATCTACATTTCCCTATAAAATATTCCAAGGAGGACCACATTAACCCAATGTCAAACTAATATACCACACTAGAAGATCAGTCATCAATTCTAAATTTTGATTGAAAACAAAATTTTAACAATTTACAGCTTTAGATGCATTTATCCATTTATTTATCAATTCCTATATTTAGCAAGCATATTAAATGTTTTAAAGCATTTTGAGTACAAAGATGTGACTATAGGATACATGTAAAAAAAAATACAAATTTGAATACATAGGGCTTTCACTAAGGAAACCAAATAGAGAGAAAAGGGAAGACGCTATAGGCTAGCAGGAGGAATTTACAGTCTAGATGAGAACATGGATTTTCACAGGAACACATATTTCAGGTAGTTCCTCATCATCATAGGCTGTAAGCAAGAGAAAGAGAAATATGAACACAATGTATGTCTGGGGAGTTAATACCAGGCCCAATGCCACAGGAGAAAGATGAGAAGCTATCAAAAACTGTAAGTGGGAATGAATTGTTAAACACGGCATGGTATGAATTTTGTCAGGTAAGAGAACCTTACAGGTACAACAGAAAAAGATGTGTAATTTGTTGGGGAGATGGTGACGTGTAGTATATTCTCAGGGGTCTTTCACATTAAAGAGAGCTATGTCAGTGTCAGCTAAACTCTATAGGTTGTGCCCACAGTTGAAGGAGACTTTTATTTCTGACAGAGGACAAACACAAAAACAAAAATCCACTTAAGATGTTGGAAGCCCTGGGCAAAGATGTCGCCAATGAATTTCTCGATAGCTTGATGGAAAAAAATGTGCTGAGAGTAAAGGCAGAAGACAAGCAAAATTTTTATGGTGCCAAAACACAAGACAAGGCCCGAGTTTTGATATCTTCTCTCCGAGACAACCAACAGGAGGCCGTTCGATTACTTCTGGAAAACTACCTTCACCTGGAAGGAAAGCCCACCAATGAAGAAGGTAAGAATGAATCTGTATAGTAAACATCTCAAATTTCCCAGATTCTGTTCAACTAACTCCAAGCCCAGGCAGCATCCTCTGCGATCCCCCTATCCTTCCTTTACTAAAGTGCCATTTTCACTAAACCTATCTTTGTCCTTTTAGAGGCCACCTTGTCTTTTGTGGAGTGGGATCCAGACTCCAGTTAGATAAAATGCTGAGTCCTTGTGTATAACCTGTTCATAGAAATAGTTAATAGTAGAGACTTTGTAGTAAGGGATACCTAAACTTAAAGCTGGATTTAAGTCACCTGTGAACTATGTGATTTTCCCAAGTTCCTTAACCTTCCTAGCTCCTTAGATATCGATTACAGTCTTACCATCTGTGAAATGAGGACAACCAAAGGACTTCCTCACAAAACTATGTAAGGCTAGTAACATAGTAATGCCAGGCATATGCTAACAACTTCCTAAGATATCAACTCTCATCCAGAAAGCTTTCATCGGAGCTCCAGACTTATTTAGCTTTACCTGCATATTCAATATTTCTGCTTGAATGTTCCACTGGCTTCATAAAACTAACATATGTTCCCCTGACCAAGTCTGTTCCACTTTTATCCCCTTTCCATCTCAGTAAACGGAACTACCATCTACCTAGTACCTCCCACTAGAGTGTAACTGGTTTTTCTAATAATGAATAACAGTAATTAGTAGAGAGCCTGGTACATAGCAGACATCTAATTAATATAGGACAAATAAACAAATGAAGGATATGCATACAATAAATATTAGTTATTGCACTTACTATGTGGGTGCTAAGATTTAGATTTTTCCAGTGCTTACCTAGTTCTGTGAGTTATAAAAATATAATCAGGAAAACCTCTATAAAATGTATACAATCTTCTAACTTTTCAAAACTTTTGACCCAGATTGAATTATGAATATTATTACAGCCTAAATTTTCTCAAATCAAAGTATTCCAGTGACAGACTGAATCAGCCATACAGTTTAAGCTGAAATCTTCAGCCCTCAAATACTAGTGTTTACCAATAATCATGGATGATATGCTTAAAAGGCAACATAAATCGTTGCAACCTTCCTGTATCAAATGATCTTTTTCAATAAGCCTTCTCTAATGAAAAGGAAAGTTCACATCATTAGGAAGCACATGCTAGTATGATAGTTGTACAAGATTATAACTTAGGCTGTATTCTTATTAATATTTTAAATTGGTCGTTTTATAGGTGTTTTGCTTTTTGTCAAACCTGGGATGACATAGGAACAATCTTGATTTTATAAAATCAGAGATGATGCAGTTAATGGGAATAAAACTTGAAGTAATAAGGGCTTCAAAATTATTTTAGCAGCCCCAGAAGTCACAATGAGCATTAAACTCTAAGCGGAAATAAGCTATCTGACCAGCAGAGGCTATGGCAGGAAGGAGGCTGATGTAGACTCTTTCAGGAGGGACACAGTGGCTCCCTGGGCTCTATCTGCACTCGAAGTCTCCAGAATGATCCCAGGAAACTTTAGGAGAACTGGCCCAATAGGCCAGGAAGCCGTGTGGGCTGGGCTATTAGAATAGGTAAAGGTCCTGGCTAGGTAAAGGGTATAATTGCGAGATTTTCCAGCATAGCATGGGACTATGGACTGAGGGATAGGAAGGATATGAGTATTTGTTTGTTTGTTTCACTTAACGATCTCTTTTTATACATACATACTGTGTGCCAAACACTGTTATTTAGTCTGAGAGATAACCACTTGAATCCCAAACTGCCAAGGGAAAAAAGTTTTGTTTTACCTTGTACTAGTCTTTTCCCTTCTGTGTCAATTTAAAGGGAAACCTGAGCATTTCACTGGGTAACAGATAAGACTCAGAAATTAAAATTTGTATCTAAACTTCTGATTTCTTCATTTCTTTCTGTTGAACTGCCAGGCTAATAAGAACTCTCTTTGAGCAGTGGACTGCATTATACTAGCTACTATTTTATAATGAAATAATCTGTTTTCATGCTAATGTTACTGTTGGATGTAAGGTAGAAAGTCTGTCTAATTCCTCATTTTACCTGAAAATACTGCTACATTAAAAAGTCCTCCAAACCTGTAAATAAACAAAAAACTGGAAACTATGGATGAGAAACCATATGCTATGATCAGGAAATATCCCAGGCCCCTGGATGCCTTCATGTTGGCAGAATTTAATCTAAGAAAAAAAATTACTCAGAAAGTCTGGTACCCTTACACACTCTTACAACTTGCTCTATCTCTAGAGTTAACACATTATCACACTTTTTAGAAGGATATTTATTTTAAAACATTATTAAAAAAAACTAATGAAAACAAATAATTGAAATAGGAAAAGACATTATAAAATATAAAAACTAAAAATTTCACACAGTATAATATTACTTTTCTCATGTAAATAAATTAACCATAGAATGTCTTGGTTGGCTTTTATAACTGAACAGAAGTAACAGTACTGTCCATTCCTTTCATGGCAATAAGCGTCATTGTTTAGACCTTGGCAAACTTCTAATTCTTGCTTCTGAATTCTTTATTTTTTCTCCTTCGAGGGAGGGCTCTGGAATTTCCTAGTCTCTTCCACAATCTCAGTCAAATGAGGTCAAGCAATGTCAGATAATATTACATTTCTCTAGGTATCCCCTAGAGAATCAGAATGACTCAGAAACAAACATCTCCAAAACAGATGTATTAGTTCCTTGCATTATAAAGCATTGCTTGAAAACCTTGCTGTTGGTCATTCAGCAATTTAGAGGCAAGAGATTCAGAGTTATGTCAGAATTTCTCAAAAAAAAATTGTCACACTGATCCTGGACACAGCACTTTTTGTTACTCAACAGCATTTTTCCTTTAAATAGCTGACATTACAAGGTGGTAAGGGATAATTGAAGCCCATTTCCTGTAGAAAAGTGAATAATTCAGGCTATAGCTCTGAAAAAATAATGGATGGCATAGCATTCAAGATTCTATTAAGTGTCTGTATCTCTATGTGTTGCATGGGTTAGAAGGGAACTGTCACTCCAAATCCAGTTGTTGTACTATCCAGTATTATGGCCAGTAGCCATATATGGCTATTAAGAACTTGAATTGTGGCTAGTAACACATGTGGAAGTGACAATATTTTGGATGTATTATGTTAAATAAAATATATTATTAAACTTAATACCACCTGTTTATTTTTACTTCTTTAATGTCAATATTATAAAATTTAATTATTGCATGTGGAACTCACATTATATTTCCAATAGATGGCACTCTGATAAATATTTACTCAATATACTCTTGCTCAGAAACAATGGAAAGTCCACATTGGATGGATGAGTTCCCTAGTTTATTACCATTGGAAAAGTCAAACTGCTTTGATTTGGGGAGCCAGATTTGGCCCCAAGTTATCAAGGTATTTTCCCCAGAATTATCAGAAACTATTATTGCATTTCTGAGTGAATCTGCTTTCTCTACCAGAGACTTCTCTCTTCTTTCCCAGTAACATGCATCTCCTTACATAAAAGGTTAGATACAACTATAACCCCTATCTACAAAACAGTCTTCTTCCCAGGAATTCTTTCTTTTTCAAACTTCTGAGTTGATAAATTGGGTCACCAAGGCAGAAATCACAATAAGTATGATGTTATATATCCTGCAGCTCCTCCGGAAATCAAGGCTGAGCCAGCTGAGTCAGCAGAACCTACAGATACCCTCAAGCTTTGCCCTCGTAAAGACTTCTTGAGACTGAGTAAAGAACGGGCTGATGAGGTGCTGTGCTGTATGCATGAAATAGCAAAGAGAGAAACAACTGCTTTCACTAAATGCATGATTTCTTAAAGCACTAAGTAACTGAGGGTGAAGATTATGGTAACATTTTTCATAGATGCTTCCAGCAAAGAAGAGATCATGGAGCTCTAGGCAGATTCCAATTCTCTTTAAACACTGTGATAAAATGCAGACACCTTTGGTTCTTCATTTCTTTGTTCATATATATCTTTACAACTTATGACAATTTTAACTGTAGCCATAGAATCAAAATATTTGTAAGATAACATGGCTGAATAGTAGCTGTTTGTATCTAGTTGAAAGGCCTAGACATGAAGCATGTTTTAAAAATATAATTAAAGCATGAAAATGATTAAATTGGTATGTTAAAAATAGTATCAAAATAATAATCCTGCCAAAGGCAAATTAATTTTTGGTGTATTCATTATTATTGGAGCCAATGACAAATGTTTCTTGTTTTTTATGAACTTTGATCTGAAAGTTGAATGCTAAGAAAGATTTGATCAGGTGGAGAAGAAAGGGGAGAGGGATGAGTAGGAATTATTCTACTAATAGTTTGTAAAGATTCTTGAGTTACTCTTCCAAATATATCCCTGTCCTTGCTCTGGGCTCCTGAGAGAGAGGACGGCAGGGTCTCCTGGTAGAGGTTGGGGGAGAGGGTAGCTGTACGAGGCTTTAATAAAGCAACACTGCTGGGTGTATGGGGTTTCAAAATAGAATAGGGCAGAATCCAACTCACTGCATATCCATCTCCTGCAGATCTACCGCATAAAGGAGAAAAAGGATCGCACTCGCCTGGCTCTCATCATATGCAACACAGAGTTTGACCATCTTGAGCGGAGAAATGGGGCTGACCATGACATTGTGGGGATGAAGGGACTGCTTGAGGGCCTGGGCTACAGTGTGGATGTAAAAGAGAAACTCACAGCCAGGGTAAGGGCCCCTCGCCCACCCCAAACTCACACGTATTCAACACTCACCCTTTCACTAACTAGGCAGCTTTAGAAAACCTCAAATGCTTTAACATCCTCAGGCTGTATTTGTAGGTGTGTTGGCAAAACGAAGGTATTATAATAGGTAAAATTTGTGTTTCTTTTGAACTCCAACCATCCCAATTCCATGAAACTGGACAAAATGTGATTGACGTGGGTTTTCACCATTCTTGTTGAATTCCAAAGTGAGGTGACTGTGAGTCAGCCCCAAGATTCCCCAGACAACCCGAGTGGTGACTGTCAAGCAGAAGTGCACTCATGAAACAAATACTGAGTCCTGAACTGGGTGTCAGGAGCTTTTCCTGCCACCTGGGATGGGCCTTTCAGTGAGACGGGAAGCTCCCAGCTCACACTGACCTAGGTTAGAGTGCAGAGGGACAGTCAAAATATAAGCAAAACAGACAATTTCAGAGATTGTGTGTGTGTATGTGTCTACATAAGCTTGATAAGAAAGTCAAAATAAGGGCCAGGCATGATGACTCACGCCTGTAATCCTAGCACTCTGGAAGGCCAAGGATGAAGGATTGCTTCAGCTCAGGAATTTGAGACAAGCCTGAGCATGAGTGAGACCTACCTGTCTCTACTAAAAATAGAAAAATGTAGCCGGGCATAGTGGCACATGTCTGTAGTCCCAGATACTCAGGAGGCTGAGGCAGGAGGATCTCTTGAGTCCAGGAGTTTGAGGTCACTGTGAGCTAGGCTGACGCCACAGCACTCTAGACTGGGCAACAGAGTGAGACTCTGCCTCAAAAAAAAAAAAAAAAAAAAAGGAAAGTCAAAATAACTGAAAAGAGAAGGAAAAGTGAGATAAAAGAGAATTGGTTTTGGGGGGCACCTTTGATGGGGTGGTCCAGAGAAGCCCCTGTGAGGAGATGGCGTGGAAGTTGAGTCGTGACTACCAGAAGCAGGTGGCTCTGGAAAGATGTGAGTGAAAGGCCTTCCAAGTAGGGGGAGCTACATGTGAAAAGGCTAAAATGAAAAGGAACCTGGCAGGTGAGAGGCACAAAAAGACCAGTGTGGCCAACCTGAGGATGGAGTAGGGTCAGGCCAGAGGTTTGATTTTATTCTAAGCACAATGGGATGGGTTTAAAAAGGAAAGTGGTGTGATGATGCTTTTATTACACATGATCCTTGTTAGGTAATGAGAGAAAAGATGGAGATGGACAGGAAAAGGTGACATATAACAAAAGACAGTATATTGAGAAGACAGTTTCTGGTATGTCAGCAGCAGGAGAAGGTTGGAACCCACTGTCCTATTAAGAAGGAAAAAGACAACAGTTGTCATCACTGAGTCAGGACTGTGTGAAGGCGCCATGACAGAATGTCACATGCGTTTCTTGTGCTGCTCGTGGTAAATCTAGGAGGTCAGATGGTTGTGGCACTTGCTCTACTGAAGTGAGACATTGGTCTTCTCCAGGATATGGAGTCTGTGCTGCGGGAATTTGCCGCCCGACCAGAGCACAAGTCCTCAGACAGCACCTTCGTGGTGCTCATGTCTCATGGCATCCTGGATGCAATCTGTGGAACGAAGCACAGTGAGGGAACATCGGATGTGCTGCCTTATGACACCGTCTTCCGGATACTCAACAACCGCAACTGCCCTATTCTAAAGGACAAACCCAAGGTCATCATTGTCCAGGCCTGCAGAGGTGGTGAGTTCTCAGATGGAAAATCCAAAAATTACAAAGGAGTTTGCAGAGACCTTTGATGCATGGCTTATATCTAAGGGAAACTATCTTAACCCACCCAGTGCAAATCTACTGCACTGAATGATGAGGAAACTCTGTCTAGGGGGCTGGTGTCATTATGATTGCCTGGTCAGCTGAGAAGTTTCTATACAATTTAGTCCAGGGGAAGTGGTGAAGGAGATCATCAGAATCCCTAAATCAAAGTTAAACAGAAATAATTTTACTTTTGAGAGTTAGGCCATCATGTGTTATAATAGCAGCACCTTTTTCCCCATGTAATTATTGAATGGGAATGAGTTTGGGGATCAGAGGACTTGGGGTCACTGCTATCAAATTTTTCTTTTCTTCTTTTTTTTAAATCCAAAAAGTCATGGCTACTAGGAGCTCTATTGATTTATTTGCTTGTTTATTTATTCATTTATTTTTGAGACAGAGTCTTGCTCTGTTGCCCCAAGTAGAGTACTGTGGCACCAGCCTAGCTCACAGCAACCTCAAAATTCTGGGCTCACGCGATCCTTCTGCCTCAGCCTCCTGAGTAGCTGGAACTACAGGTGCATGCCTTGATGCCTGGCTAATTTTTCTATTTTTAGTAGAGACGGTGTCTTGCTCTTGCTCAGGCTGGTCTGAAGCTCCAAAGCTCAAGCAATTCTCCCACCTCAGCCTCCCAGAGTGCTAGGATTATAGGCGTGAGCCACTATGCCTGGCCTGGGAGCTCTCTTTAAATAAAAAGTAGAAATAATTTAGCTAAAAGCTGGTAACTACAGGATGATGTCACTATTAATTGGTAAATTTTTCAATTGCATTAGAGAGAAGGGAAAGTGGTCTTGTATGTGTGTATGAAACTATTAATAGTCAGAATGAATATTCAAAAAGAACAAGGTGAGCAACTGTGATAGTCACTCTGAGAGAGGCTCAGCAGTGTGCAACAAGTTCGTGTCTCCACAGCAAACCGTGGGGAAGTGTGGGTCAGAGACTCTCCAGAAGCCTCGGCAGCCAGCTCCTCACAGTTACCTGAGAACCCTGTGGCAGACAGCTTCTCACAGTCCCCTGAGAACCTGGAGGAAGATGCTGTTTGCAAGACCCACGTGGAGAAGGACTTCATTGCTTTCTGCTCTTCCACCCCACGTATGTGACTTTTAGTGGCATCAGGGATTTGGGAGCCTGCGGCCACCTTTGAATGAATGTGGAAAATCAAGATAGGCCCTGTCTCTCAATGATCTGACAGATATTTTTGGGTTCTGACAATGTATTTTACAGTATCTTTTCTGTGCTGTAAGGATAGATTTTCTTCCCACTACACACACTTTTAAAAAGTGTACTTTTATTTTGAGTATTAACTTTGCAATCAAGGCATACCAAATATCAGAGCAGCTCAACACAAGGAATCCCATTCACCAAGCACCATTTAAACGTAAGTGATTGGTTCAGTTTTTTATTATATCCATTTAACATTTTTAGCAAGGATTTTGTGGATCCCAGAACTGGATGCCCATTCTCAAATTATCAGCTCCAAGCCCTTTCCCCCATATTTCCCATCTGGTTCTACATACAGTCATGCCATTCCATGCCCTAGTAGGAACGTGGATGCCGTTTGAAAGAAATAGAAAATGGTAGGGTGGGACTGATTAGGTCCAATACAGGGAACAGTGGTTCCATTTCACCTCTGGTAATCATGCTAAGGAGCCTTACATTTGACTATTTCTAATTTGCAAATTCTTAATTTATTTAGTCATTATAATTAAACTTCCTTATTGAGGTATAATTGACATACATAAAACTCAACGTATTTATACAACTTATTGATTTCGGGGATAAGTATACACCCTTTAAACCATCATCACAATATCTGTTGTAAACATATCCCTTCCTTCCAAAAGATTTCTCCAGCTCTCTGTTTATTAACATTATTGTGTGTGTGTGTGTTTGTGTGTGTCTGATAAGAACACTAAACATAAGATCTACCCTCTTAGTGAATATTGAATTATGTATTACAGTATTGTTAACTATTGGCCTTATGCTGTATATAGTAAATTTCACTGATGTATTCATCTTCTACAGCTGAAACTTTGGTTCTTTTATCCATTTTGTTGTTCATATTGTTAAAGACAAAATGGTGTCAACCACCTTGGATCCAGGTGGCCATTTTTGGTCGCTTACTCACTGTGTGAACACAGGGAAGTTCCTTCATCTTTCTGAGCTTCTATTCTTTCATCTGTAAAGTGGGATAATCACAGGTGTATCAAAGCTGAGTGAATGAACAAAAGGCGCATAGTACAATGTCAGCTCCAGGTATGCAAATGAAATCACTATGCAATCTCTTGAAATTCTGACATGCTGCCCTTTTAGTTCAACCTCTGCCAGCATTTTTGATTTTTTCTCTGTAGCAAACGAGCTAATGTCAGGTTATAAGTTCTTACCCTAAATATGTTATGATAATTTCTGAGCTATATTTTTCTCTTTACAAAGGTCCAAAAAGCAAAAACAAAAAACAGAAATTCGTGAAGACCATAATCCACACCACTTTCTATCGTTGTAGATAACATGTCCTGGAGAGACATCACAAAGGGCTCCCTCTTCATCACACAGCTCATCACATGCTTCCAGAAATACTCTTGGTGCTGTCACCTACAGGAAGTGTTTCGGAAGGTAAGCTTCTCTTTCTGCTCCTATTCATTTATTTGTTCAGCAAGAATCTATCATTATTCACATTTCAAGTGACTTTATCAGGCAAGAGAAAGTAGAGTGGTAGCTGGTATATGTCATTTAGGATTTGAAATCTGGTTTAGAAAAGATGTCAATATATCCCAGCAGGAGACCAAAGCAGAACAAAATGATATAAATTATAAATATGTATGTTATGGGCTATCAGTTCTTAAAATTCAAAACACAGAAAATATTTTGAATTAATTTTCATTGTCTAATATGTTAAATAAATATGTATTGGGTGGTCTGCTAAGGTAATGGGCTCTATCCTGGTGACAGAGGTGGGGGTTAATGGGGTACAAGTATTTAAGCCTACTGAGGACTCACACTTTTGTACTTTTGTGAGTAATATGAACATTAAAAATTGAGTCAAAAAACAAATGTGTGATCACAGCTTGCGATAGGATCCATAAATACATGTGCAAGAAAATTAAAATAATCCATTCTTTGAGTGGAATGGTCCAGAAAGGAAGACTTCGTACTCCTTCCCCAACTTGGTACATTCCTTAGTCCTCCTCCTTCTCCTTCTATATTTTTCTTCATAGCTCTTACCAGCACCCAGTCATTTTTATTTTATTTATGTGTCTGATTTTTTACCTGTATTTACTCACTAAATTGCAAGCTTTATGAAGGTAGGGATTTGCTCAACACCTCAACATGCCTGGCACAAAGCAGACATTCAGTTAATATCCATTGAAGAAATAGACACATGAATGAATGGATACATGCTTCCACAACCCTTTTTTTAGAGAAATAGGATTGATTTGATATTAAGAACCTGGGAGAGTGTAATTGTTTTTAAATTCAAAATCATAGAGAACAGTTATACTCTGTTGGGAAAAGAGAAATACTCCTTTGGTAGATTAGAGAAGATTCCTCGGTAGCATGAGTCAGGTTTCCTATGAATAGGGATCTAAAATGTTAAGTTCTTCAGATAAATAGGAATTAGATGTTATAGTTTCAAGTGTGTTTCTAGACAAAGACCAAAAACACTGGATTTAGGGTAAGTGGGATCTCATTGATCAGTCCATGCAAAAGACTTCAGAGATCAGCTTGGTGGTGGGTATATGAAAGTTTCAGTGTTCAGGCCTTAAAGATAAGATCCTAGGAATTAGGTCTCCTTAAGTTGAAGAGTCAGCCTTGGTGGGGGTTGAAAATGGAGGATTTTCTTTATGTAGTTCTCATGAACAGATCTAAGGGATATTTGATTGTCAGCTCTATAGGTCAGAAGTGAGAAATAGAGGAAATAGAAGTTAAAAGGACTTGGATTAGGCATGAGGTATTTATTTTGAGTTAAAAAATACAGTCTGGCATGGAGTGTCCATTCAAAGAGCCTAGTAGCCCTGGCCTAGAATTAGAATATCCATGGGCTTGTCCCATCAACCCCAGGGGTGCATCTTATTCCTGGCATTTCCTGGTTCATGAGGCAAGATGTTTTCTTTGTCTTCAAAAGAGTCATACGTCCTCTAGAGCTTCTTTTTCTTTTTAGGTACAACAATCATTTGAAACACCAAGTGTTCGAGCCCAGATGCCCACCATTGAACGACTATCCATGACAAGATGCTTCTACCTCTTTCCTGGAAATTGAACACTGTAAGTTTGGAGAGTTGCTGTGCATGGGTGAAATATATGGGAGAGTATTGCTGGTGGTGAGGTCCAATACCAATGGCAGCTGACTGCTTGGATGGTCAAATTAGTGTTATCCATTAGTTTAGTTTATTAATTTTTGGTATTTTTTATTCTACTTATATGAATTTGGATTTCCCCAAGTGTGTACTAAATTAATTAAGCAATTAATCAATCAAAGAGGTAAGGAAATCCAAGGCAGGCTATGATAAACAATGAAAGACTCATTGTAGTAGTTATTAAAATAGAAATGTACTCAGGCTTCCATTATTACTTATATTGATTTATCTCTCATTCTCAGGCTATGATAAACAACGAAAGACCCATTGTAGTAGTTATTAAAATAGAAATGTACTCAAGCTTCCATTATTATTTATATTGATTTATCTCTCATTCTTTCTCTTTCTCTGTCTCTCTCTCACTTTCTGTCTCTTTCTCTTTGTCTCTTTCTCTCTCTCTCTCTCTCTCTCTCTGTTTTTCACACACACACACGCACACACACACACACACACACACACACACACACACACACGAGTTACCAAAGTTTGCATCACACCCTGGGAAAAAAAGAGCAGAATAAACAGAGGTGTTGATTGTGGAGAAAGCAGGACTTTGGTTCTCTGAGTGCAGACGTCACATGACTAACATTGAGCTACCATTACCAGACCATATAAAAAATACCTTGGACTGCAACCTTTATATTGAGGTAGGCTCTGGTTCTCAGACTGTCCTCATACCGTTCTCACAGTGTAAGTAACAGAGTCTGCTTTTTAGACCCTCAATTACTGCTCAGAAAATCCTTCAGGCTCCCATGTTAACACTTAGCCATTTTTGGAATTGGTCAAAATATTTTAGAATGGGTACATTGAGATTAGACCCAAGGACTACTTTTTTCAATGGTAACTACTTTATATGATACTATATAATAAGCATATTATCAATTGACTTCTCAGAAACACATTTAAAATTGTATTTTATATCAAATAATAAAATGTATCTCAATACCTCAAATATTTACTCACACAAACTCTTACTCTTGGTTTCTGACAATTTAGTTGCAAAATTACATAGATATTTCACTGAACAGCTTCCAGTGTGTGCCTAATTCATCCCATAAGACCACATTTGGACATTGAAATATTTGTTTGACTAATATTTATCCACACTTGCCATATACTAGGTTCTGTTTTAGATGTTGGGAATATACCAGTGAACAAAATAAAAGGATTCCTTACCCTCAGAAACCTTATATGCAAGTGAATAGAGACAGACTCTGAATACATAAACAGGTAAATATATCATAGGTCAGAAAGTAATACAAATATGCAGAGTAGGGAGTGAGCCAGTGAACCTAACCACATGGTGTGGTTCTTATGCAGGAAAAGTGTCCCAGCACAGAATAAAGCAATTGCACAGGCCCTGGGGCAGAAATGTGCTAAACATGTTCAAAGAACTACAATGAG
This sequence comes from Microcebus murinus, assembly GCF_040939455.1. Taxonomy (NCBI): domain Eukaryota; kingdom Metazoa; phylum Chordata; class Mammalia; order Primates; family Cheirogaleidae; genus Microcebus; species Microcebus murinus. Next base: position 85,177,517 of record NC_134107.1, read on the forward strand.
ACATTGTGAGTGAATGAGAACTGCAGCAGGGAAAACGGCAGAGACAAATCTCAATGAAATGGGGACGCGGCTGATCCCATGGGCCTTGGTGATAACATGGCAAATCTTTTAAAATTTTCATCTGGAGTGAGTTGAGAAATGCTTTAAATGCCTTTGAAATGAGAAGTAACATACTCTAACTTGGGTTTCACAAAGATTACCCTGAGTATGTTTTGGTGAATAGCCTACATAGGTCATAAATGGAAGTCAACAAGAGCTCATGGGAGAGGATGAAAGAATAATCATGATAAGAGATGGATGAAGGCTGCAAGGAATATCTATCTTGACCTTCTATTTTTTCTCTTTCCTGCAGGAAACCACAGGCAGCCCAGCCCTCCTTTATAAACTTCAGGAAGCACCTTTGCCAGTACATTGTACAACACATGCATTTAACCTTTTATTTTCTGATAAGAAGTTTTCTGATAAGAAGTCTGCTCTTATTCTTATCTTTTTTCCTCTGACTACAGGGTGCCGTTTGCTCTGGCTATTTTAAAAGTTCCTCGTCATTGGATTTAAGGACGTTAATTATGATATGTCTTGTATAGTTTTCTTAGTTTTGCTTGTGCTTGGGGTTCATTGAGATTCTTGGATCTCTACATTTACAGTTTTCATCAATTTTTTTGAAAGCAAACCATTTTTTTAAGAGAAATGGCTTCTATTGCTATATCGTCAATATTTTCCTATGTAATGTTTAAATGACTTGTATTATTACATTTTTTCAACAAAGGCATGTTCCATTTGTGAACCTACATGAAGGTGTGTGCTTCTGATTTGTACACTTTTCTATACATGCGTTAAGCTGAGATAAAATTTCCAAAAATGATGTCAAGAGAAATTCTTGGGCAGCAAGATTACAGTTCATTTGTTTTCTTTTTTTTTTTTTTTTTTTTTTTTTTTTTTTTTTTTTTTTTTTTTTTTTTTTGAGACAGAGTCTCACTTTGTTGCCCAGGCTAGAGTGAGTGCCGTGGCGTCAGCCTAGCTCACAGCAACCTCAAACTCCTGGCTCAAGCAATCCTCCTGCCTCAGCCTCCCAAGTAGCTGGGACTACAGGCATTCGCCACCATGCCCGGCTAATTTTTTGTATATATATTAGTTGGCCAATTAATTTCCTTCTATTTTATAGTAGAGACGGGGTCTCGCTCTTGCTCAGGCTGGTTTCGAACTCCTGACCTCGAGCAATCCGCCCGCCTCGGCCTCCCAGAGAGCTAGGATTACAGGCGTGAGCCACCGCGCCCGGCTATTTGTTTTCTTTTTATTTTCCTGTATTAAACTAATGAATGTTATCAAAATAAATGAAGGATTTTTTTTTAAAGTACTTTTAATTTTAGTATTACTTTTAATTTCAGTATATTTTTTATTTCAGACATTGCTTTCAATTCTAGAAGTCTGAATTAGATCTTTCCAATATAGTCCACTTCCCTGCTTAACATGTTTGATTTATCTTCTGTAATTTATGGGATAAAATTTAATAACTATTTTGCTGGCTTTATCTATTAATTCTATCCTCTGTATTTTTTTCAGTGTCAGTGTCAATTGATTAATTCGTCTTCTCATATGTATTGTATTTTCATGTTTCTTTTCATACCTGACAATTTTGTATTGGATGCCAGCCACTGCTAATTTTACCATCTTGTCCTTACCTTGGGGACAGATATTTTTGTATTTCCACATATATCCTTGAGCAGTTAATTTATCTGGAAATAATTGATCCTTCTGGTTTCATTTTTAAGATTGTTTTAGGCAGGACCAGAGAAGCTATTAGTGTGCAGTTAATTTCACCTCACTTATGAAGCAATATCTTTCTTTATACGGTACCCATGTGCCCAGTGTTTCATAAATTATGTTTTCGCTCTGCCTGGTGGCACTATTCCTTGCTCATTGTGAGCTCCCCTTACTGTTCCTTCTAATTCTTTGGCTGTTTTTTTCCTGGTCTCTTGTGGTTGCCTCATAAGTATGCATGATAAGTACTTAGCTGAAGATTTAAGGGAACTTTATATTTCCAGGTATTCTCTCTCTCTCTCTCTCTCTCTCTCTCTCCCCCCCCCCCCTTCCTTTTTCTCTGGCACTTTCCCCTGCAAATTCTAGCCAGCTTTTCCTACCCATATTACTAGCATATTACCAGCTCCTTCTGCTAACCTCAGAGAAGCACTAGACTCAGTCCAGATTCTTCTTCATTGCACTGCAGCCTGGAATATCTCTCTAAGCAATAAACTGAAACAATTCTAGGGCTCACCTTGTTCTTTTCTCAACTGTCAGAGACAGATATCCTTCACTGTCTGGTGCAGTATCATAAAAATGGTAGTTTTGTATTTTTTCTGTGTTTTTGTTTGTTTGTTTGTTTTGGGATGTTTTGGGAAGAATGGTGGGTCATGTCCCTGTTATTCCACATTGGCTAGAAGTAGGAGTCTTTTGCTCTTTTCAATATTTAATTACATAGTATGCTGAGAGTCCTTCTATACCATGTCAATACATACAGCCTTTATCCTATAAAGATCCAGGACCCAGTCAAAAACCTTTAAAAGTATGTTCAGATGTATCTTTTAAGCAATAAAAAGTCTTTTGCAATTCACAAATAAGGATTTGAGAATGAGAAATGGAGGTTATAGAGCAAATTAGGGATTTGCTATTTGTTCATAAGGTACATAATTGCATAATATTATACATGCTAAATTTATATACATTTGAGGCAGTTTAATAAGAGTGAGAATGGAGAAACTGGAAATGATGAAAGTTGAAGCCAATTTTTAAAAGTTACCCAAAATTGCCTTGGCATGTTGACTATATTCATTTGAGTTTTACTGAATGCAAAGGCTTAGTCAAAAACTTGTATGGGAAAGATTTTGGAAGGTGATTCAGCCATCTTCCCTTACTCCCTCTATTCCTCAACAATTGCCTTATTTCTGTTCTATATTTTGAAATACGGAACATCTTAAGAATGCTAGAAAAATCTACCTAGGTTAGACTGTCATGTTCAAAGTTAGAATCATGTCTGTAGCATAAGACAGCTGGTACTCATCCTCAGTTTGGAGATGTATTCTCTCAAGTTAATTTGAAGAATAAGATGTTGTTTTTTTTTTTCAGAGTCAGGGTAGTTAGTGGTTAAGAGTGTGAATCTTGGAATGTTTCTGCTTAAATTCAAAACTGGACTCTTTCATACTAGCTATGTGAACTCAGACCTGCTACTTAATTCCTGTTTATTTCATTTTCCTTACTTGTTAATTGGAGATGATGTAACTACTATCTCATGGGATTATTGGAAAGATTAAATGATTTAAAGCATGTATAGCACTTAGAAAAATATTTACATAGTAAGCCTGCAAAAATATCTGGCTATTCTTATTTTGTTAGCTGCAAAGTAATTAATTTCTCCTAGATAAACCTGCTAATGCTTTAATGCTACCATGATTATTTTATTGTCATCTGCTATATACCTAATTAACTTACATTTATATAGAGAAAGATCATGGCCATAATAACTATTCAACAATAATCCCAGGAAGACTTCGTGATTAACACAGATGGAGCCAAGTTCTTTCCAAATAATATATGCTCTCATCTAAACCTTTATAACTTTAGGCAGTATTATCTGTGAAATAGTATTCACATAAAAGGCTATCTAATCGTCACAAATAATCATTTCATTAAGCACATTGTAAAAGAGCAAAATGCTTTATTTTCTTCTTAAATTTTACAGTAAATTTATTAAAAATAAGAAAGAAAATATTATATTTGAGTCTTCTTGTTTAGCACTATATGAAAAATGGTTTCTATGTAGCATCTTCAGGCTAAACTAAAATGCAAACATTTTAAGGTCTAGAAATGATCCATGGTTCAGTGATAATGATGATGAAAGACGTAGCAGTCTTTTGAATTCTGTCATAGTACTTTCTGAAATGTCTGTCTGTTGTTGAATTTAAAACCAGTAACTGGAAAGAAACATATTTCCTATGTGTTTAATATACATGAAGAAAAAAATTAAAATGCACCATGAGGCATTTATTGTTTTAGAAATCTGCTCCTCAAAATTAAAATTAATCATACAGAAACAAATAAAAATTTAACTATTTTAATGCATGTTCTTAGAGAAAGAAACTAGAACACCAACCTCCAAAACACAGTAATTCAAAGATTTTTTTTAGGTATTGTAAATTTTTACAAACATGCTGATAGCAATCATTTTAAATTATAGAGACGAAGGTTGACCCTATCTTTTTAAACAATTTGACACAGAGGCATTACTTGGATAACTTTATTTGAATGTACATTTTTACTCACTATTTATGAATCTTTCATAGCATGTCCTTTGGCATTTGGCATAATCCCTATTAGGACTTTTTATTATCATGCTCTTGAATTTTTTACCATTCAATAGAAATAAATGTATATTTTGATTGACACTTTGATTGTTTTAATATATGGTAATATTATAGGATTGAATGCATTTGGAGATCTCTTTCAGAAATTCTAATGGTAACTATGTAGATTCTCAGTCAGGGCATCTTGCTAGCTCCTAGATTTCCTAGCACACACAATCCTTTAATTACATACTGTGGTTTGATGTTAATATCTACTACTTATCTTAGTATGACAAAAACCTTTATAAGTGTAAAGCAAAGCCATAATCAACAAATGAAAATTCACTCAATTTCACTGAAGAAAATTAGAAAATTCTAAAGTTCATAAAATATCACAACATATTAAAAGAATAAAAACAAATAGCAATAACATATTTATACCAAATATTACACTGAAAAGGTGAATACTGTTTAAAAGTAAAGAACTTTAACAAAGCAATGAAAAAGAAAATTCCGATAGCGTTGAAATATCTTGAAAATGAACGTGTAATTACGGATAAATAAACATATTCAATTAATGTAAAGAGAAATTCAAATAAATTTTAGAATAGCAGTAACTCTAGAAGTAACACCAAAATTATTTTTACCATTTAAGTTCTTACCATATGCCAAGCATTGTGCTAAATTAAACTAGCAAGTATAGGAGGTGAGTTTTATTGTAGCACCTACTTTATAGATGAGGAAATAGGGACATAAAAAGACAATTAAATTGTCTAAAGTTACTTAGAGTTGATTCACAATTTTAGGGCTGAGCAATTCTAATAAACACGTTCTAAAACCACTTTGCTAAGGAAATATAATTTAGCACAATGATGAGAAGTCTTTTATAAAATGTTTTCTTGCACATTATCAAAGAATAAAGAATTGAAAGTGCCCATAATTGGCAAAAATATATTTTAAAATAGACTTTTATTTTACAGTCAGGTGGAACTGTAAAGTGGTAAAAACTTTGGGAGTGGTTTCAATGATCAAATAACTATATTATTTGTACTATAAATTATAATCAGAAATTTTCATAGATTAATCTAGAATTATATTTATTATAGTATTGCTGATTAAATAAAAACATTAAAAACCAAATAAACTTTGAAAATTGGAAATTTATTAAGTATAGTATTATGGGATAACCATACAATGAATGCTGTTAATGTATTCAAATTTATGTTTTAGAGAAAAAAATTTTACATCATGGAAAAGTTTTAGTATGTTTTTAACAGAACAGTAATTACAAAATGTAAGCTGAATTATACAACTATACACACATAATATATATGTATGATAAATAAACTGGAAGATACCTTCAAATTTAATTGTGGTTATCTCTGGCTATCTATGAAATGTGGCATTAAGAACAAGTTTGACTTTTATTCTGCCTTTTCTGTATCTGCCAAGTTTTCAAATAAAAAAAAATTGTTATTTTTAAAATTCCTAAAGAAGTTGTGTCAAATAAGATTCATTTAAATCATTAAACTAGTACATAAATTTTAAAATTACACATATTCATTTATATCAAGGTAATTATTAGAATAAAGAAACTTTTTTACCCTTTGTCATAACTTATTTAACCCTGTTTTTTTAAAATTCAACTTCCTCGAAACATTACAAAAGTTGTAATGACATCAGTGTTAATGAACCATGCTTCTAAGACATTGCATCTCACAGGTCTCAAAGAAAAGCAAGGCTTGCTGAGACTCATGTGTGTCTCCAGCTTAGTTTGTGAGAATAAACTTCTAGATGATGGAGATATCAGAATTTCCAAGCTTTGTTTGCTATGTTATCAATAAACAAAATGATTTGCACTAACTAAATCAGTTTCCTCAAGCTTCTAGTTGTTTGGCCTTTACCCCCAAACCTTCTCGTGTCCTTTTTTCTTTGAAGTATTCCCGAGGTGTAGTCAGTGGTTTACAACAAAAAGGTATAGGCTCAATTTAAACAATAAAATGTTTTTTTCCATTTGCTTTGAGGATTTATAGTAGATGTTCTAAGTCATCTAGGTGTGTCTGGGGGTATTTGCAGTTTGAGAACGTTTGAGAATCACTGCTTTTAAATGAGCAGTATAATGCTGACAAGGAGATGGTGTTAAGAGAAGTTCAAATTATTGACTCCTAAGTTCTCTTTTTCTGTCGTTCTGTTTCTAGTTCAGCGAATCAGAGGGGCAATCTAATACTATGTGCAAAGAGAGAAGACTTCTCTTGGCTCCAGAATAATCTCATATTTTGTGACACTTCCATAATCCTGCTGTATTGGAAGCAACATTCTAACGCTGCAGCTCTGAAACTGTAGAATTTGGCACAGTCATGAAACAGAGCCTACTGTATGTTTGGAGAGATGCGTAGTTGGGATCACAGATGAAAAATATTGTAGTTTTGAGGTGATTTCACAGAGATTTTGTGAATCTAAGCCTGTACTTTGAAGCTTGTCTTGCTTACCTCTGTTTCCTTCCTAGAGACATATTCTCATTGTTTCCTTTTTGCTTAGCCCTGAAGCAAAGAGATACTGTATTTGCTATGTGTTTAAAGGTTTTTAATGTATCTATTCTTTTGGGAAAAACAATCATTTAAGGGCACCATTTGCTATAATGCATTTGGATAGCATTATTTGGTATCTTAAAATACCTTCATACTAATTGGATGATTCTAACAAGTATGTGAAGTAAATAGTGCAGTAGTAGCTATCAGTTATAGGAAAGTTTTAAAAATCTAGGTGAGAATATACAGTTTATCAAAGGATGCGGTAAAAGGCTTCATCTAGGAGTAAGTCAGGTAGATAGCTGTTTTACGGTGTCATGTAAAGAATATTACCTTGATGTTTTGCTCCGTGTCTCTCTCTCTCTCTTACCAAGATGATATAGTTATCCCTATAAATATTATGCTGCATACTTACAATGGGTGGATTTTATGAGATATAAATTTCATCTCAATACACCTGTTTTTTAAAAAAAACAAACAACTGTTAATTGCCCTTGGGTATTTTTTTTAGGTGCATATGTGTTTGAGAAGGAAGAATACATTAGTTTAGAGAACAGAAATTGACAACTTATTTATGCTCTGATTCCAAAAAAAAGGAAAGAAATACTTAATGGCTAGAGATGTGTTGTAGCTCTATTTGTGTTGCTTCCTGCTTTTTACCCAGGGCAAACCTTTTGCTGAAAGGACATACTGCCTTGAAAATTAGGTTCTCACACTGCTACATGCCACTAAGAGTAAAAACTGTTGATTTATACCTATTTTGAGCAGCTGTAGCAGCTATTTTATTCAATACCAAGCCCCACAGTCAATCACACATACTGAAAGTGAAGCCTATATAACTCATTGAGATACAGTATGAGCCAACTCCTTGTAAGCTGCCAGAGCTTACAAACAACTAAATGGCTGTCATTTTTTAATAGCCCTATATCATAAATGTATATTTTACTTTCATATAGAGGCAATCTAGGTACTTTGCAATTTTAAAAAAAAATTATACTAGTGGAGAATGGAGGACCTTTTTGAAGTCTCCAATTTAAAGGTAGAAGCATACAGATTTTAGGAAGAAAGAGCATATTTAAGAAAACATTGGCAGGAATTCCATATTAGTAGAGGAAAAAGGATGAGAAGAAGGAGGTCATCTGATGGGCAGCCAATTGAATTGAAATTCTGTTTAATTCAATAACTACAGCCTATATTTTTTCTAAGTTAAAGATATATAAAATCATTAAAACAATTTTGTGCCAATTACCAAGGAAATTGTAGATTATTAGAGGATCTGACTCTACCAACTAATCCTCATTGATCTCTTATTCTATATTATTAGATATTGAGGATCTGTGCCCGGAGCGGGGGTGGAGGAGTTCTCAATTTCTTCCACATCTCCCTTCTCCCCTAAAACAAATGACTTGGGTAATTCAGCCCAACTGAAGAGGTGGATTTAGCATTATAGATGGCGATTGATTAATTATAATCTACCACAATTTCCTTTTAGTAACTCTTGAGAGAATCACAGAAACACAGACTCACAAAGTTGAACAGGGCTTTCTGTTCACCTAGTTCAAAATTCGCATTTACAAACCTGATGAAATGTGTCTTCTTTTGGGGTTTGGACTCCCTGCCCAAACCACTCCCTTCCCCGTCACTTTGAAGGGGAGAGTGTGAAAGGGTCATCCGGGTCCTTAGCCATTGTTTGCCTAATTCGGGGGCCAGATTTTACTAGGTGCTAAATTAGGACTAAATTAGAAGCTTCATATAGATTTATGGTGCTAAAACTGTACCTAGGGATGTGATGATTATACAATGGCTGGGTTGAGTTAGATGAAGCATCATGCACTTGGCAAAGCACATTCATCAAGGCCCTCATTCTGAGTTGCCCTTAACACTCTTACTCCCAGGGCAAGTACATGGGAGCAAGTAGAATTAGCTTTTAATTTCTTAAGGAAAATTACTTCCCAGTAATTTGAATATTAAATATTATAAATTGGGCAATTACATAGGTCTCTCACTTTATTTAAATTCAAAAATATCAGTCAGCCAATGTTGTACCATATTTGGTGCAAATATGTCAGAAATCTACTTAGGTCTCTGCCGTTTTGTAAAATCTTGGTGGGAGCTCAGTTAGTTAAAGTCTGTTGAAAAAGATGGACAATCCAAGATTTCTTAAATGGCTAAGGATGGAAGTCCTAAAGGGATATAGGTAGGACTCAGGGTAGAAAATCAATACAGGTTAGAGAGTATGTAGTTTAAGCCAATTCTTAAAGGATAGGCTATATTTGTATAGGAGGACAGAAGCTAGAGGATTGATTGGCTAGAAGATCTTTAATGTAAGAAAGGTCAATCTATGTTTGAGGTCCTGTAATCATTCACTTAAATTTTGTCTGAACCTCATTTCATATAGCATTTATTGATATCTATAATTTGCTATTTCAATATCTAGCATTACTCGTAGTTTTTCTTACAATCTTTAAGACTCTCTCAGTAAGAATATCCTTTTTCTATTGAAAAGATGATGTAATAGCAAATAAAAATTAAATAATAACAAACCCATAATACCACCATTTTAATATCACAGTTATACATTTAAAAATATTATCTTTCAATGTTTCTGTGTAGATTTTCCTGTGGTATTTTTCAGGGAATTTATATTTTTTCTCAATATTAAATGTCAAGAAAAATATTAGTTGAGAAGTCAGGAAAGTGATTGTTCTTTGAGAATTAAATCTTAAAAATCAACACAGAGACTATACTGGTTTGGAGGAAGCAAAGCTGAACTATAGACCCTCAGGTTAAGGTTGCCATTTCCGGGAGCAGGCAGGAAAGAGACGATCATGACGTCATTGGTTAGTCTTATCTGTCGCTGTTGTTGTGGATAAGAGCGTGTTTATGGTCCTACCTTCAGCTAACCATGAGTCATTCTTGCAAATACGGTGATTATTAAATAACAAGTTTAAGAAACAAAATAATACCTTAAAACAGCAATTTCAATACACGAAACTGTGTAATGCTACTAAACTTGCTAGATGATCCTGATGTTACATTATTCAAATGCTATCCAATAAGGATCATTGATACATTTTAGTACTTGAGTAGTCCCCTTATACTTCAGTTCCTTGTAAATATCCTGACACTTTAATTTCTTATGTATTGAACATTTTTAAAAGATATCCATAATAATTTGTAAAGAGTTGAAAGTATTTTCAGAATTACATGATTTCAGAAATTTCCAACAATTCTTGAGGATTCTAATTTCTTTTTACCAAATCTTGAAGGCTTGCATCTGGAGGGATGGAGAAGATTTGGAAACATTACATCTTTGAAGCTTAGCTCACAGGAAACATTGTAAATAACAAAATTTTAAAAGTTTATTCATGCCAGAGTTTCTAACAATATTTTCCTGTGCATCATGGTATTATTCTTGGCATGTAATATTTGTCTCTGACTCAATTTGAGTTCATTTTTGTAATTTAGCAAATTCCTAATCTGTTTCTACAAAAAAGCAAATATGAGGGTGGATTAAATTTTTGTTTCACTGCATTTTATATATTGTTCCACTGCCCACGTATTACCATAAACAACTCCTATTATATAAGCTTCCCTTTCTAAAAACAATGTGAAGATTTAAGGAATAATTCAATTTACCATGGGAAATATAAATTTTAATGCAAGTATTTTAGGGTTATTTATTCTCATTGTATGTTTTTCAATGGTCTATATGGAAATTTCAACATTCTCAATTCACACACTATAAGCAGTAGCTTCAAAAAATGGTCAAAAGAAAGAACTCTTAAGAATTCTAATAAGTAGGATGCCTTTTTATAAGAGTACAAAAATGATTTATCACTCAAATCAGGCTACATTTAATATCCTTGCTTATCTTTTGGAAATTGACACACCACTTTTTTTCATATTTTATTCTTCAAAACCCCCGAAGCAATCTGTTTTCAGATAAAGGTCAAGGAGGAAGAATGCTGCCATCAGCATCATTCTGATTTCAAACCTAAAATTACATCTGCCCTGGATTCTAGAACATTTTCACTAATAAAATGTTTCATCTAGTGAATTTTCTCTGATTCCATGGTTACATTTTCAATGAATACTGGGAAATTTAAGGAATTGTGAGTCTCAGGTGACAAAAAATGGTAATTAAATGTGTATGTTTATCTTAAAGAAAAGTTCCTTAAAAGATATCAGCTTTTTGACTATATTAAAAAGAGACAAAGAAAGAGAACTTTTACAAGAATTTAATAAAATATTATAAAAAATGATTCAGTAAAGTCAACATGATTCATTGATTTACCAATAAATGACATGACTATTTCCACATGATTGACATGTTGCTTTCCAGGTACTTAAAACTAATAACTTGAGTGAAAACTGCGCAAACAACTCTTTTCCATGTATGTTGTGTAAAGCAGAGCACATAAACCTCTATAAAATAAGGTAAGTATTTGTTAGAAATCCAGAGTAAGGAACCAGGTGCAGACATGGGTTAGGCAATTGCTCAGTCTGCCATGGAGGGGAGGTGGGGATCAAAGTCATGGTGCTATTTATCTCAAACATCCACATGTGATTCCTGACATAACAGGTAAATGCAAACTCACCTGCTTCCTGCTTAGAAAGATAAACACACCTAAAACAACAACCCTGCTCAGCAGAGCTGAACATATTTTTCTGAAGATGTTTGCAATGTGCAAGAACTGGCTGCAAGGTACAACTATGGACCCCAACCATCAAACTCTAAATTAGCCAGAGTGTCCTGAAGCCAGAAAGAACTGTCAGAGGATAATGTGAAATCAAAGAGTGGGTTTTATAGGGCTATTTACTATGAATAGTGATTTATTTTATTGCCTAATTTTAAAAGTAATCCCAAGAAGCAGCACAGAGCAATCATAAACAGAAGATGTTACAAATAAGCTAAAATGGTAGGTGCCTACAGAAAAGAAATTTTTTTTTCAATTGCTTTTCAGATGCTCCAAATTGTCCAAAAAACTAGATAAGGTGCTCCTTCTACTTGCCCAGGAGGAGAAGTCTTCAGCGTCCTCTGCAATTTTTTACTCTCATGACACTCAGCTCAAATATCCCCTTTACTTAGCAAAAACATGGTTCTGCTGTACCTCTACCTCTTCACACCCGTCCTTTATAATTTCGGAAGTGAGAATTAGCTTATTTAAGAACTACATCTTGCCTTCTATGAGATTGTAAAATTAAGGAAAGATGTTCCCATCTCCCTGCCAAAGCCATTATTTTTCACAGTGGTTAGAAGTTTAGGCTGGGGATCTTGACCGAATTACTCAATTTCTCTATTCCTGAGTTTCCACATTTATAAAATCAGGGTAGTACAACTTATTTATTTGGGTTTTATGATAATTTATTAAGATAAACTTTGCAAAGTATTAATAATATCTAGCCCATAGTAAATAACTCAATGCACATTTAACAGCTACTGTTGTAGTGTTGTTGCTGTTCTTATTGCCCTCAAATAATGGGTGCATGTTAACAGTGGTAGACTGGAGACAAGATCCCATGCTATAAATGCACCCAGGTCCTGTATTTAGATATTCATTTCTGTATTTCTATCAGTTAGTGTTCGACATAAGCCCTGGGTTCTCAATAGGTCTTTTTTTTAACAGAATAGAACTTTGCCGTTGAACCTAAAGATACAATTCAGATGGAAGGCATTTTAGGCCAGTCCAAAAGAGGAGGAAGTTGACAAGATTCAAAATTACAACAAATAAAGTGATATCCAAGATGTGTCTCTGGGAGTGGGCCATGAATTTTTCAGCAGCTCTGGCAAGTTGATGAGTGAGTCTGAGAGCTGCTATTCCACCATCTAGAGCCTGATTTTTTTTTCCGCCATGAGTAGCTCTCACCGATGGTGGAGGAAGTGGAATCAGAAGAGCGAGGACAATACTCAAGCAGCTTGAAGAGTTCCAAATTAAAGACAGTGAAATGTCCATGACTGAAGATGCTCAAGCTTGTTTTTCTCATATTTTGGGTCATTTTGGTTATCTCTTACTATCAGTGATAGAGGCTAAGATGTACATTTTCTCATCTTTGTGGCCAAGAATGAAGAAGTACCTCTTTTCTTGTGGATGAGAAATTGCTACTGATTCTAGAAGAAAGACTCCAGGCAAGTTAGTCGTCTTTTCTATGCTACAGGCAATAGCCAGGCAGGAAAATGTGCATTTGCTGAAATTATCTGCACTAGACACTAGGTGCTGGACTATCAAAAGGACATCAGACCAATCCACGCATCTGCTTGTGATTCCTGGCTTCTCCACTTCTACTGTGTAATAACTGGGAAAGTTACCTTTCTGGGCTACGATTTGCTTTTGTGTAAAATGAGAATAGCAATAGTATCTCTCCCACCAGATTGTTATGGAGATTAAGTGAGTAATTCTTGTAAAACATTAGAATAGTGGTTGGCCTGTATAAGCATTCATTAAGTAATAGCAAATAGAATTGGCTTTTAATCTCCTCAAGAAAATTATTTCTAGTAATTTGATTATTAAATAATATAAATTGAGCAATTACATAGGTCTCTCGCTTTATTTAAATTCAGAGCTACTAGTCGGCCAATCTTGTACCAAAATCCTAATTTAGCACCTAGTAAAATCTGGCCCTCTACCTTGATTTGCGCGTGAGTTTGAGGATCTGTTCCGGGAGCGGGGGTGGAGGAGTTCTCAATTTCTTCCACATCTCCCTTCTCCCCTAAAACAAATGACTTGGGTAATTCAGCCCAACTGAAGATGTGGATTTAGCATTATAGATGGCGACTGATTAATTATAATCTACCACAATTTCCTTTTAGTAACTCTTGAGAGAATCACAGAAACACAGACTCACAAAGTTGAACAGGGCTTTCCGTTCACCTAGTTCAAAATTCGCATTTACAAACCTGATGAAATGTGTCTTCTTTTGGAGTTTGGACTCCCTGCCCAAACCACTCTCTTCCCCGTCACTTTGAAAGGGAGAGTGTGAAAGGGTCATCCGGGTCCTTAGCCATTGTTTGCCTAATTCGGGGGCCAGATTTTACTAGGTGCTAAATTAGGACTTTGGTACAGCATGGGCTGACTGGTATTTTTGAATTTAAATAAAGTGAGAGACCTATGTAATTGCCCAATTTATAATATTTAACATTCAAATTACTGGGAAGTAATTTTCCTTAAGAAATTAAAAGCTAATTCTACTTGCTCCCATGTACTTGCCCTGGGAGTAAGAGTGTTAAGGGCAACTCAGAATGAGGGCCTTGATGAATGTGCTTTGCCAAGTGCATGATGCTTCATCTAACTCAACCCAGCCATTGTATAATCATCACATCCCTAGGTACAGTTTTAGCACCATAAATCTATATGAAGCTTCTTTTGGTTCCAAAAAAAAATACAATTAATGTAGACATGAATCTTTTATTGATCTTGAATTTTCTTGCATTTATAAATGTGTGACCTGGCCTTAAAGTTTCCTAGACCTTACAACATTCATATTGATATCTATACATAATTAGTTTGGTTTATGAATAATTGAGCCTCACATATGGCAATGTTGAGGGTTTTTTTTTTTTCATTCAGATTTAATATAATAACAAAGAAAAAAATAACTAGGCATATTGTGTATTTAATCCCCAAATAGATGACAAAAGTCCAATCCATGTAGAGTGACCACGCACACCAGCATTAGCAGAAAGCCTCTGGTACACACAAGACAGGCCTCTAGCCAGAGGAAATGTGGTGGCCCAGATAGTGCAAATGACAACTTTGGCCTGAGGTAAACAGGGAGCATAATGTTACACTTCAAAACACAGACAAGAGGTTATCAAGTGCTGTGGCATTTTTCTAAAGTGTACTCATGCAGTTTTAGGATACCATGACTTTTCAGAATAAGGATGCTATATTCTAATAACACTGTAGAAAAGAAAGAAAGGTTACAGCTTTACATGCCTAAGAAATGGGAATAAGGAATGTTATTATTGTCTTTCCGTAAATACTGAATATAGTATGTTTTTACATCGCCAAAAAAATAAAACAACACATGCGTGTGTGTGCATACAACATACTTTTTAACAGCAACTCAACATATGTCAGATATTATTTGAAAGCTTCCTTTAATCTGCAATAAAAAGTGATAACAGGGTTTTCAAGATTAATATGCTAAACAATTGAAATGATGAAGCAGAGCACACAAACCCCCTTTATGGTGGCTATTTGAGAGATAGAGTTCAAATGGATATTTCCTTTTTTATTTTTTTACTATATGTGTAAAAGGTTTATTTTTCTGGCATTAATTCTTCTTGTTTAAATACTGTTTAAGTAAATCAATTTGTAAGGCTAATGGCTACCATCTGAAGACCACTGTATTAATAGATATTAAGAACAGAGATGGTTCAAGATAAATAAGGATGTGTTGATATGTATATAGCCTTATGAAATACAGATAAGCAGATATTTACATTGCATTGCTACAAGCCTCAGGTGCAGAATAATGCTTTATATCCCCTAAACTACAAAAACATATACTCTTTTTGTACGGTGTATTTATTTTTTATTGAAAAATAAAATTGTATCTATTTATCATATACAAGTTGTTCTGAAATATGTATACATTGTAAAATGGCTAAATCAAGCTAATTAATATATGCATTACTTCACATACTTATCATTTTTTGTGGTTAGGACATTTAAAATCTACTCTCTTAGCAATTTTCAGGAATGCAATATATTGTTATTAACTACACCCATCATGTTGTACAATAGATAGATCTACTGAACTTATTCTTTCTGTCTAACTGAAGTTTTGTATCTTTTAACCAAGATCTCTCCAACACCACCGCCTGCTTCTCCCCAGCCCCTGGTAACCACCAGTCTACTCTCTACTTGAGTTCAACTTTTTAAATTCCCACATGTATATGAGATCATATGATGTTTGTCTTTCTGTGCCTGGCTTATTCACTTATTCAAGTTTTCTAGTGAAATAGCCGTGTCTTTCTTGGTGTCTGCAAGCAACACCACAAGCAATACTGCAGAGAACTGTTATGAATAAATGGGTTGTAAAGAAATAGTACACTTGACAAGAGCATCCTGACCTCACAATTCTCAAGATTTTATTTCTCAACCATAGCTGCCAACCACATTAGAATAATCAGAAAAGATTTTTTTAAAAATACCCACAACCCAACAGAATGTAATTTTCATCTTGTGAAATACTGGAAAACAAGATATTCAGAAAGTGAGAAGATCTGACTTCTTTTTTTTTTTCATGTTTTTTTATATTTGTATAGGATTTTCTTTTCTTTTCTTTTTTTTTTTAATTTCAGGGTATTATGAGGGTACAAACATTTTGGTTACATGTTATGACTTTGCTACACCTACGTGGCTCACCATGTCCATCATTATGAATTTACCCACCACCAATCCACCAACCCACAATGAATATTACTACCGTGGTATAAGCACCCTAGCGTTGATCAGTTAGTGCCAGTTTGATGGCGAGTACATGTGGTGCTTATTCTTCCATTCTTGTGATACCCTACTTCGGAGGATGGGCTCAAGCTCTATCCAGGAAAATAAAAGAGGTGCTAGATCACCGTCATTTTTGTAATTGAGTAGTATTCCACTGTATACATATACCATATTTTATTAATCCACTCATGAATTGACAGGCACTTGGGTTGTTTCCACATCCTTGCAGCAGTGAATTGTGCTGCCATAAACATTCAAGTGCAGAAGTCTTTATTATAAAATGTCTTTTGTTCCTTTGAGTAGACTAATAGTGATATTGCTGGATTGAATGGTATTTCTATTTTTAGCTCTTTGAGGTATCTCCAAATTCTTTTCCGCAGTGGTTGCACCAATTTGCAGTCCCACCAGCAGTGCAAGCGTGTTCCTATCTCTTCACATCCTTGCCAGCATTTGTTGTTTTAGAGTTTTTTGATAAAGGCCAATCTCACTGGATTTAGGTGATATCTCATTGTGGTTTTGATTCGCATTTCCCTAATTTTTAGAGATGTTGAGCATGTGTTTTTATGTTTTCTGGCCATTATTATGTTTTCTTTTGAAAAGCCTCTGTTCATGTCCTTTGGCTATTTATTGATGGGGATGCTTGATTATTTCTTGTTGATTCTTTCTTATTGATTTTTTTGAGTTCTAGATAAATTATTGTTATCAGTCCTTTATCGAATGTGTAGACAGCAAATATTTTCTCCCATTCTCTAGGCTGTCTATTCTCTCTAATGATAGTTTCTTGGCTGTGCAAAAATATTTTAATTTGATGATGTCCAATTTATTTATTTTTGTTGCTGTGATGATTGCTTTGGGGATTTTCTTCATAAATTCTTTGCCAAGGCTGATATCTGAAAAAAGTATTCCCTACATTATCTTCCAGGATTTTGAAGGTTTCATGTCTTACATTTAAGTCTGTTACCCATCTTGAATCTACTTTTTTAAGAGGTGAGAGGTGGGGACCCAGTTTCGATCTTCTGCATGTAGTTATATAGTTTTCCCAGCACCATTTATTGAAAAGAGATTCTTTTCCCCAGTGTATATTTTTGTCTGCTTTCTCAAAAATTAGATGATAATATGCAGATGGTTTCATCTCTGGATTCTCAGTCCTGTTACAAGCTCCATATCTCTGTTCTTATGCCAATTCATGATTTTTTAGTTACTATAGCCTTAAAAGTAGAGCTTGAAGTCTAGTAGACTGATATCTTTCAATTTGTTCTTTTTGCTTAAGATTGCTTTGGCTATACGAGGCCTTCTCTGGTTCCATACAAAGCGTAGAATTATTTTTTCCAGATCTGTAAAGAATGATGATGGTACTTTGATAGGGATTGAATTAATTCTGTAGATCACTTTGTGTAGTATGGACATTTTAACAATGTTGATTCTGCCAATGCATGAGCAAGATAGATTTTTCCGTCTGTTTACATCTTCTAAAATTCCTTTTCTTAGCGTTTCATAGTTTTCCCTGCATATGTCTCTCACCTCTTTTATTAAATATATTCCTAGGCTATTGTAAATGTACTGCATTTTTATGTGATTTTCGGCTTGACTGTTATTAGCATATATGAATGACTCTGATTTTTGTGTATTGATTTTGTACCCTGATATTATACTCAATAAATTTAGCAATTCCAGGAGTCTCTTGGTTGAATCCTTAGAGCTTCTAGATATAATATCATATCATTAGCAAAGAGTGATAATTTGACCTATTATCCCCCCATTTGGACACCCTTCATTCCATCTCTTGTCTAATTGCTCTAGCAAGGACTTTCAGCACTGTGTTGAATAGAAGTGGAGATAGTAGGCAACTTTGTCTGGTTCCCATTCTAAGTGGCTTCAATTTTTCCCCATTCAGTATGATATTGACTGTGGGTTTATCATATATGCCTTAATAATTTTGAAGTATGCCACATCTATGCCTATTTTGTTAAGAGTTTTTTATCATAAAAGTATGCTGGACTTTGTCAAATGCTTTTTCTGAACCTATTGAGAGAATCATATGGTCTTTGTCTGGCTTTTATTTATGAGGTGTATTGCACTTATAGATTTACATATGTTGAAACAGCCTTGCATCTCTGGGATAAAGCCCACCTGGTCATGGTGAGTTATTTTTTTGATATGCTGTTGGATTTGACTTGCTAAAATTTTGTTGAGGATTTTTGCAGGTAAATTCACGAGGGATATTGGTCTGTAGTTTTCTTTATTTGCTGCATCCTTTCTTGGCTTTGGTATCAAGATGATATTGACTTCATAGAATGAGTTGGGGAGGATACCGTCTTTCTCAATGTTGTGGAATAATTTCTATAATATAGATATGAGTTCTTCTTTGTATGTTTGGTAAAACTCGGAAGTGAACCCATCTGTTCCAGGACTTTTCCTTTTTGGAAGATTTTTAAATGCTGCCCCAATTTCTGTGCTTTTTATTGGTCTGTTTAGGAATTCTATTTCCTCTTGAGTGAATTTAGGGAGGTTGTATATTTCCAGGAATTTTATCATTCCCTCCACATTATGTAGTTTTTAGGCATATAGGTTTTTATAATATTCAAAGATATGTTTTATATTTCCATGGTGTCTGTTGTGACCTCTCCTTTTTCATTTCTAATTGAGTTTATTAGAGTACTTTTCCTTCTAGTTCTTGTCAATCAAGCAAGAGGGCTGTCAATTTTGTTTATCTTTTCAAAAAACAAACTTTTGGTTTTCTTGATCTGTGTAGTTCTTTTCTTCTCAATGTCATTTAGTTCTGCTCTGATCTTGGTTATTTCTTATCTTCTGCTAGGTTTGGACTTGATTTGTTCTTCCTTTTCCAGTACCTTGACATTATTTATTAGTTTGTTGTTTTTTGAGCTTTTTGTTTTTTGGATGTGAGCATTTAATGCTATCAATTTTCCTCTCAGAAATGCTTTTGCTATATCCCACATATTTTTATAACTTCTGTCCCCATTATCATTTTGTTTGAAGAATCTTTTGATTTCCCTAAGTATTTCCTCCTTGACCCAATAATTATTCAAACATAGATTGTTTAATTTCCATGACATTGTGAAGCGGTATTTCTGTTTGAATTGAACTCTAATTTTATATCACTGTGATATGCAAAGGTACATGGTATTATTTCTAATTTTTTTAAATTTTTTTAAGTCTGATTTGTGGCCTGGTATGTGATCAATTTTGGAGAAAGTTCCAGGAGCTGATGAGTAGAATGTATATTTGGCTTTATTTGGGTGGAATGTTCTGTAGATGTCTGTTAGACATTTTTTGTTTTGGAGCTCTATTTACATCCATTATTTCTTTGCTTATTTTCTGTTAGGAAGGTCTGTCTAGTTCAGTCAGTGGGGTGTAGAAATCACTGGCTACTATGGTGTCATTGTTTATCATGCTATTTAGATCAGACAGGGTATGCTTTATGTATCTGGGTGCTCCTGAGTTAGGTGAACAAATATAAAGAATTGTTAAGTCTTCTTGTTGAATCTTCCCTTTCACCATTATATAGTGGCCAACTTTGTCCTTTCTTACTTTTTCTATTTTAAATATTATGTTATCTGAAATAAGTATAGTTACCCCTGCTTTCTATTGGCTTCCATGTGCCTGGAGGATTGTTTTCTATCCCTTGACCTTGAGCCTGAAAGCATCTTTGTGAGTTAGATGTGTTTCCTATAGAAAACAGATAATGGGCTTATGGAGTTTTATCCACTATGCCAGTCTATGTCTCTTCAGAGGACAATTAAAGCCATTCACATTTATTGAGAGAGTTGATATTTGGGGTAGATTTCCATTCATATTGTTGGGTGAATTCCTATTGTTTTGTTTTACCCCTTGAGCCATCGTGGAATCAGGTTCTAGACTTTAACTTTTGAGTGATTTTACTTTGGAGAGTGCCTATTGCACTGTTCAGTGTGTAACTCAGATTTGAGTACTTTCTGTAGGGCAGGTCTAGTCTTCACAAATTCCATCAGTGATTGTTTGTCTGGGAAGATTTTTATTTCTTCCTCATAGATAAAGCTTAGTTTTGCTGGGCAGACAATTCTAGATTGGCCATTATTCTATTTTATAAGATTAAGGATAGGCACCCAGTCCCCACTGGCTTATAAAGTTTCATTTGAGAAGTCTACAGTTAGTCTGATAGGTTTTCCTTGGTAGGCTATCTCCTGTTTTCACCTCAATGCTCAAAGTATTGCTTCTTTCATGTTTACTTTGGTCAGCCTAATAATTACGTGGCACAGTGATTGCCTTTTCACTTTGAGTCTCCTAGGAGGTTGTGTGCTTCTTGTATCTGGAGATCTAGATTTCTGGCCAGACCAGGCATGTTTTCCTTCAGTAGTCTATGAAATAAGTTTTCCTGCCCTTGTGTATTTTCTTCTCTCTCTAGGAGGTCTATGATTCTCATATTTGGCTTCTTTACAAAATCCCACATCTCTTGTATGTTTTAGTCTTGTCTCTTGTTTCTCTGTTCTTTTTCTTCATCCAATTTGTTTATGACATAGACATTATCTTCAATCTCTGAGATTCTTTCCTCTGCATGATCCATTGTGTTCTTGAGGTTTTCCACTATGTTTTGTAGTTCCCTAAATGTGTCTTTCATTTCCAGAATTTCTGTTTGTTTTTTCATAATATTTCATTTTCTTTAGAGAATTTTTCATTCATTTCCTGTACTTTTTTTGTGTGTGTGTATGTGTGTGTGGTTTCTTTATGTTGGGTTTCTATTTTTCTATTCAATTCTATTTAATTTTCTTACAATCCATATTTGGAATTCTTCCTCTGTCAGTTTAATCATATCATGTAAGTTGGTATCTATTGATGGACATTGAATGTTTTCCTTTGGGAGTTACTTTTCACTCTGATCTTTCATGTTTCCTGTATTCTTTTGCTAATTCTTTCTCATCAGACTACTTTGTTGAAAATGGGAGGTGCTGGGGCTGATTTATGGCCATATCTCCAAGTTGCCAAAAGGACATTCCCTGACAGTGCTGTGGAGATGTGCTCTGGTCTTGTATTGCCTTAGAGGTGTTTTCGCCTTTTTTGTTATCTCTGACTTGCTGTGTTCACCTCTTGCCAAAGTTGATCAGTGAGTTTGGCCCCCAGCTTAAGCTCCCAGGTGGTGATTTCCCCTTTGTGTGACTCTGCTGCCCTTCATTAATTTGAGGTCAGAGGCACTGTTTTGAGTTATGGGGTTACACTTTCTGTTGTTGCTTGTAGTTTGTGTGGAGGAGTTGATCAATGTATTCCAATGCCTTTGTGTTGGCTGTGTTGTACCTGCAAGGGCAACAGGTACTTGCAAGCCTGAGAGTGTATACTTCTGTGTTGGCTTGATCTGCTGCTAGAGGAGAGCTGCTAATATGTTATTCAGGCTCTTTTGCCACACTTGCAAGGCAGCCCCAGGTCAGGTGTGTCAATTGGTGCAATTGCTGAGGACTCTGTTCAGGATTTTCCTTCTCAGTCCACAAGCCCCTAGGCTAGCAGTGGCCTGGGCACCAAGGGCGAGCCCTAGTGTTATGTTCTCATCAGATGATCAAAACCAACATGCTGGACTGAATCAACAGTCTGCCTCCTTTTGCTTACTTCTAAGGTCCCACAGATTCAGGCCAGGCAAACAGAGAAAGTGACTTTTTCTCTGTCCTCCCTGCCTCCAAGAGTGGAGTCTGTCCTGTGGGGCAGGAGGAGGGGCATTGGCTGAGACTACTGTGAGTCTCAGCCCAGTAAATGTCTTCTCTCCTCTCCCCTCTCCTCCAAGGGCAGTATCTGCCCAGCTGGAGAGAAAGTCATGCCACCAGGCTGGGGAGGTACACTGCCTGAGGCCACCATGCGTTTCAGCCCAGGAAGCAACTTCTCTCACTACTCCACCTCTCTGAATGTGGGGTGTGTCTTGTTGGCGGGAAATAAAGTAGCCAGACTGGGGAGGAGTGCCACCTGAGGCCACAGTGCTACTTGGCCCAGAAAGCTGCCCCTTTCATCACTCACACCTCCAGTAGAGGGGCCTGTCTTGCTAGCCTGAAAGAGAAGTGGCTGGGTCAGAGGGAGGGGCTCTGCTGAGGCCACAGTGGGTCTCAGCCCAGAAAGCAGCTTCTCTACTTACTATTCATCTCTAAGGGAGGAGTTTGTCCTGCCAGCATGAAAAGTCAAGCAGTCGGGTTGGGAGAGGAATGCTCAGAACGTGGCTTCTCTCCTTACGCCCTGCTTCCAAGGGTGGGGGCCTGCTCTGTCAGGCAGGGACAGGGCCTTGATTGAGACCATTGCCTGAACCTGGGAAAGGGATGGTGCCCAGAACTTCAATGCACCACAGCATTTCTAAGCTATGGACCCCCAACATGACTGGGGGCAACTGCTGGGGGGGGGGGGAGGGCAGCAGGTTTGGCAGGCTGTCTCAACTTCAATGAGGCTCCGGCTTTCCCCACTGCTTTCCTGACCCACAGTCTCAAGTCAGTCCAGTAGAGGGTCCTGCACTCTCCGTGCCAGCCTGTGAGTGCTGAATGGTTGAAGATTTCCAGGGAAAGAGCCTCCCTTTAGGCATTTACCTCCTTTGTTCTGGTCCCAGTAACCACCAGAGGCAAGATGCCTGTCTCCAAACTTCCTCCTGTGGACCTGGGAAGTGTCCACTCAAACCAGTGTTTTCCCTGCCCAGTGAAAACCTAGCACAGAGTACTGGAGAGTTCAAAATGTTTCCCACTATTGTCTCTCCATACAGTCTGTCATCCCCTACCACAACTTGGCACTGACTTCAGGTGCTTCCCTTCCTGAGTGGATGTGGAGTTCAGTGGAGGAAGAGTCATCCTCTTGTGGGTCAAATCACACTGCCTTGGCTGGCCTATGGGCCGTCCGTCCCAGGCTCTATTCTCTAATGTGTATTGAGCACTCTCCAGACCTTATGGTCCATTCTCCAATTCACATTTTTGTTTTCCAGTGCTGCTTGTCCGGTGCTGCTTCTCCGCAGATTCACAATGCTGTTCTTGTAGGAAAGTGATCCACTTGTGTGTAGGTGTCCAGGTTCTTCACCTCCAACTCTGGGAGCAGAGAGCCCGGAGGTCACCACTAATCCGCCATTTTCTAGCATCCGAAGATCTGACTTCTAAGTCTCAATATACCATTGTTACTTTGGGTAAGTCACATAGTATTTTGATCAAATATATTAACCCAGTTTGCAAAGCCTTATTAGTGTAAAGCCTTATTATTGTAATTAAAATTCATATAAAAAAAGTTGAATGGCCATCAAACCAGCTCCTTTGTTCTTCTAAAAAAAGGAAATCTGGATAATTTGTTAACATATATAAACTAAGCATGTACAAGCAGAGGATGTTTGTAGAATGAGAAGAGAAAAGATCAGAATTTAGGGAAACAATGATATTTAAAGGGAGACTATAGGAAAAACATATGTTTCAACAGAAAACTATACATTGTCTACAATAGCGCATCTACTTAATTCAAGTCTTTCATAGACCGAGATAGTTTACAACACTTTATAAATTGTAGGTCACTAATAGACATGCAAATTGTCTTGTCTAGTAAAGATTCAATAATCTTCACTTCCACTCTGAGTTAAAACCAGTTTTGCCTCTATTTACATATTTATTTCAACATCCCTGATCTATAAATATGCCTGTTTTTAAATTCTCTTTTGAACCAGTTATGCCATGTGTCTGGTAAACACACTAAATGAGTGGATTGTAAAATGTTTATTTTTATGTTTGTATGAGAGTTGTGATTTTATCCCCTTCTGACAATTATATTTTAACAACACTAAGGAAGGAAAGTCAACTAAAGAGAGGGCAGTTGAATGATCATTTGGATAAGCAAAAGAACACAAGGAGAACAATATGTTCCTGAGACCAATGGTAAAAAATGGTTTTAGAGATAGGGAGCAGTTACATAGCTCAGGGGTGTTTGATAATTTGAAAGAGGTTAAAAAAGTCTACTACATTTGGCAACTAAATAACCATTGGTATCTTTACAAGAGTATTTCATAAAGTGCTATGAAGTATAATGCAGAGTTCTGAGGAATGAACAAGAGGTGAGAAAGGAATATGTCAAAGGAAGACAGCTTTTTTCCCTAAGTTTTTTTTTCTTTTAAAAATTATTTTTATGTATCTTTAAAATGATAAATTTGCGCTATCAAAAAATAAATAATATAAAAATGTAAAACAAAAATGACTGCAAACCTCACCTGAAAGTGCAAAATGCACTGGCACTTATTGAATATTTTTCCATATATTTCTCTAAATGCACACAATTTAAAATAATGTAACCATCATATATATCTATGTACTATTAGGTATGTAACTTAATTTAGTAAATCTCACTAGTTAAACTTTTTCTTTTTCCCTTTCCTTTTTTTCTTTTTGGTAGCTTAGTTGATAAAATTTCTTTCTGGCAAAGAAAAGTTGCAACACAGGTAATTTCAATTGATTTGCATGTTTCTTTAATTCTTATACCACTCACATCTGTATGACATTTTACAATTCACAAAGTATTTTCCCCTAATTTATTTTATTTAATCTTTAAAGTCTATGAGGTAAGCTGAGAAGGCATTTTTGTCTTAGTTTACAATGAGGAATATGAGGGCTAATATTGTTAAATATCTTTCCCAAAGTCACAAAACTAAGTGTTATTCAAATCATTTGTTCAATAACAATATGCCAGAGATCATGAAGACAAAATAAATAAGAAGTGATGTCTGTTGTTCTTTCTGCCATTCAAAATTTATTTAAAGAGAAAGGCATGTAAACAAATACAAGCAAATCATTCAGAGGTCCTGTTGGAGCAGCCAAAACAAAGCAGGAGAGAACAAGCACTTTTTTGCTTGATGTTAGGATATGCAGTACATATCAAAATAGAATAGTGGTGTCATTAACTGAAAGGAAATAAAGATAATCCAGTTTAAAGGAGATCTGGTAATATGTAGGTTAATGCCTTTTGTAGGCACCCCTTTTGGAGATATGTGCTTATACAAAGAAATAAACTTGATTCCAAGATGTTAGTGAATTTTAATGAATAAACAGAGCAAAATGAACATGTAAGTTTGTGGAGATCTTTTCAAGGTAAAACCCTGTCATGTAGACACAATGAAGATGAGTTAGAGAGTTTTGCCAAAACACTATAAAGTATATATGTCATCTTCTTCAATTTCAAAGATTCATGCTGTCTTGTTCTTACACAGCAAAAAAATGGCTATTGTTAAAGAAAAACTCTTTGAAGCTAAAATTATCAGTAAGCTCAGAGCAATTCCAGATATCTTGTAAAATGGCAGAAAGAGCAAGATGCATCAAAATCTGACCTGGCTCAAAGATTAGAAAAATTAATATTTAAGCAGGCCAATCATGTCTGCTGTCTTTGCTTTGGAAGCCAAGAGGCAATGACCGGCAACAGAACCCAAGGTGGAAGTCATAGAAAAGGAAGAGAACATCAGAGAAATAAAAAGGTTCTGGTCTGAACTGAGAGTCTCTAATTGCATACTATAGAACAGAATTGATTTCGAAGAGGTTCTACTGTCCTACTTGAACATAAGCATTTTTGTTTTCTTTCAAATAACAATATGGACCTTTAGTTTCCAGTCTAGCATGTAAGGAATTTGGAAGTCTTTATTCTAACAATAGGTAAAAAACTGAACAAACTGATACATCAACAACTCTTCTCAGATCTGTCAGAGAAGTGAGGTCATAGGGCAAACTACTGACCCCCAAAATTGGAGAGACAGACAGATGGATGAAGAAAATCACAACTTACCAGAGCAGAAACACACAAGCAAGTGAATCTTATAAATATTATATAAAATGTAGTTGGAAATATAAAATGTGATAATTATACAGGGACTTTTAGTCTTAATTTCTTTGGTTTAGAAACAAATGCATGAATCATTATTGAGTTACTGTCATGTATCTGTAGCAGACACAACTTTCTTATTTACACAAATATTTTTGGTTTCTTGTAAATTAATATTTTTTTACATTAAACACGATTCCACAAAATTAGGTGAAAATTAAACTTACTGTTTGGACTGTACCCCTCCATTCCAGCCTTTAGGGTATGATCAAGTTCTGTGGCCTTATTTGGAGCCAGGGTGTTGGGGATATCCTGGCAATTGTTCTCTGTTAGCATTGATTGTTGCCAGTAATCCCTTCACCCCAACCTGCCCAGCATCAGATCAGAGCTGCCACTCTGATCTGACTTCTGCTACTGTGTCCCATAGAGACACGGGATCTCTGATGAGACAGGGAGTTCCAGGCAGCAACTACATGTCCCAGCAACCAGAACATTTTCTTTGTGGTCTTCCACATCCTGCAGCCTCTAGAAGGAGCAGTCTTCAACTCTCTGATTGATGCTCACTGTTCTCCTGATCTATTTATATTCTCTCAGCCATGGGGGATATTTTAATGTCTAAAAACTCTCTCTCTCTCTCTTTATATATTTTCTCTAGCTTTTGGAAGCCAAAGATAAGAAATCTTGCCACAAACCTTAGCAACTAGAAAGCAAGGTGCCTGCCTATTTTATTGAATGGGAGGAATGGGACAAAAACAATGAAAAAGAAAATAGGTTCAATGTTATCTTGGAACACTTTCGAATACAGAATTTTATTTTGGGACTGTATTAGTTTTAATCTATCTGCAATGCGTTAATCAGTCCCCCAACTGCTCCCGAAATCAAGTCAATCAACTCATTTGACTTTTCGGACTTGAATGTAGTTCAACCAGCCAAAGCTGATATTAATGTAAAAACAGGCTTTATATTAGACTGGGTTCAGATAGTATATTTTATCTATGTGTGAGCATCCATATTCATAGGCCTTCTTCTGTATGATAAATTTCTTAAGTACTCAATTAAATTTTTTTTAAATTTTTCAGTGAGCATACCCTTCAACTACCAGTTTAGGAAAACAAAATTGGTCTCTGTCTTCCAAACTTCCTTGACCCTGTGTCTGTTCTTTATATGCCTATCACATTCTATTTTGCTCACTTAATTAGGTGATTACATGCCTTATTGACATTTATTTTAGGTTAGGCTCTGGAGGCAGGATTTCAATCCCAGCTCAAACCTTTTCAGCTCTGTGACATTGAAAAAGTTCCATATACTTTCTAAACCTTGGTTTCTTTATTTGAAACAGAGAGAGACTTACTTTGCAATATAGAATAGTGCATTCTATGAACTATGATAATGTATACAAGTCTATTAGCAATTTGCCTGGAACAGAAAATACACTTAATAAATATTATATAGTAACTATGTTCACCCAAACACTAGGTAAGCATTTGTTTAATGATTGGATGAATGAAGTATTTTTCTCTCTCTATATATATATACACATACCTAGAAATATATATTTACATATAGCTATTTTAGCTCACTTTTGACTAAAAAATATAGCTGAACTTTCAGATTAAGCAGTGGGTAATAAAATATTAGTGATTTAAGATATCTTTAAAGGTTTTTTTAATTGATATTAACTAAATGTCTTGATTTTATTTTATTCAAAATTCTATCTTGGACCTTCAATCTACAATGCAGTCAGATTAAAATACATCATAAAGAGTCTAAATTTTTAAAATTCTAAAATAGATAATTGCTCAATATATCTTATAGAGCAATTTGTGACATAGTTTAATTTATAAAAAAATGAAAAACCTAAAGATACTAACTATAATACATGTATCAACTTTCCCTTATTTATCTCTAATATTACAATATCATTTGTCTTAAAAGTGGTAATTCTTAGCCCAATAGATTATTCCAAATCTATACATTTTCAATTTGGCTTGTGTTTTGTTTGTTCCTCTACCTTTCCCATCACCCCCATTGTAGGAAGGACAATTTTCTCTAGAATTTTATTCATATTGTCTCTTTCTTATATATAATAATAATTATATTCCAGGCATTTCCATATTTTATGATTCATTTTTTTCATTAATAACATGGTGCCTATAGTCTATACATATCTGTAGACTAACATAGTTTGGGTTATGTGGAAATAACACTCTGATATGTAAACTGAATTGTAGGAAGTTTATGCAGGAATATTCTTTGGAAATAAGAGATGTAAGGGACAAGGAAAACAGGGCTGAGCTAAGGAAGAAGGTGAAACTCAATGCAGTAAATCCTAAGGTAATGTGGGTAGGAAAAGCAAACTTAACCAAAAATATGTTGATTCCAGTCATGATGACTCCGTGTCCCTTCCAGGGTAGAAGGGATCTATGTAGCCAACATTCATGTTCTCCTCTGGAGATAGTGCTGTATTAGAGCTCAGCAATGGTCTCTGTCCCTGACAGATTGGACATTAGACAGTGGCAGTAGATATATCACCCTTTATGAATATTTCATAAGCATTTTCTTGTTAACACATTTAATAGACATGCTCAGAAAATCCAGGAATCTGGCCCTGAATGAACTGATACAGAGACAAATTGTTCTGTTAAGAAAGGACAGGAAGAATATTAAACGCCCAAAGAAAAAAATCAAGTCTAAAAGATTGATTAGTTAAGAAACATCCAGTGGTAATGTTTGGAACATAATGCTTTGTGATGTGTGAAATAAACTTTTCTTCTATGTGTCCTAAAAGGAAAAAAAAAAGTATTTGTTGTTTCTTCCACACTAATATTCATGGTGTATATATTTTGGGGGAGGGGGTCATGCCAAGGAGGGCTTTTTCCTGTTTCAATGATGGCTTTAAGTAAAAAAAAAAGATATTGCTCACAGTAGAGAGTAGATTTCCCTAACATACGTAAAACAGTGAAAGGCATTGTTTCATAAGCACATTGTGGACCAGTATTTAATAATTAATCTTTATGTTTTAAGAAAAAAAGAATTAACCTCTTTTTTGGTCATTTTATATGCAGCACATAGCAGAATACCTCAGAAATATAAGGTTTCCAATTTTATTTTAACAAATAAATAAATATATCTGTACTTTTTATACTAATTACACATATAGGTATATTTTATGTCTTCTGTACAAATTAGGGAATATAAAATATTTTATCCATTTATTCATTTATTTCTCACTAATGTATGTATCTGTTCAACAAATGTTTATTGAGCCTACATTCTGTTTTAGGAGTCATACTAGTAATCAATTCAGGGATGGATGGAGATTGTCTTCCTTGTGCTTTTAGTCTAACAGTGAGATATACCATTAAGCAACAATTAAAATACAGAGTGATAAATGCTATGATAGAGGACATGAAGGTGATGGCACCCAAATGTCCTATAGGAGAATTAGGAGTATCAAAATGCTTCTACTAGGAAATAATAAGCTAGTATTAAGACTGAAATGATAATAAGAAGCTATCCAACCTAAAAGGGAGCAGAGAAGTACATCATATGGCCATTCCATGCAGAGGTGTGGTGGGTGTATATGGGAAAGAAAGGACAATGAAGGGATAGAGGGGTTTGGTTGTGACTGGATCATAGGGTATGAGGTAGAACCTGGGTAGAAACCAGGTAAATCTAGGCTTGATTATGACAGACCTGATCAAGTCCGGAAGTATAGATTTTACCCTAAAGACAGTGCAAAAATTCTAGAGTATGTCAGCAGAAAAAATATCATAGCACCAGGGAGTCTGGTAAGGACATGTGATAAATTATCCTTGTGAGAAATAATACAGACTGAATGGAAAATTCATGGAAAATGGAAAACCGAAAAATTCACCAATATGTAGCAATTAAATGGAACATTCTTGAACAATTAATGTATTAGACAAGAAATCAAAGGGAAATACAAAAGCACATTGAGACAAATAAAAGTGGAAGCATAACATACCAAAAGTTATGGTATGAAGCAAAAGCAGTTATAAGAAGAAAACTTATAGCAATAAATGCCTACATTATATATAAAAAAAAACTCAAATAAACAACCTAACTTTACACCTCAAGGAACTACACAAAGAACAATCTAAGCCTAAGCAGGCAAAAGAAATTAAATAACATGGATCACGGCGAAATAAATGAAATAGAAATGGGAAAAAACAATAGAAAAGATTAATAAAATTAAGAGCTGTTTTTTTAAAAAGATAAACAAATTTGACAAACTTTTAGTTAGACTAAGAAAAAAGAGAGAAGGCACAAATAAATAAAGTCAGAAATGGATAATAAACTTGGCCAGGAGAGGAAGCTATTAATATTAACATTGAATGTAAAAACAAAAAGCAGTTTAATCCTAGATAGGTA
The DNA here is from genome assembly GCF_040939455.1 of Microcebus murinus. Classification (NCBI taxonomy): domain Eukaryota; kingdom Metazoa; phylum Chordata; class Mammalia; order Primates; family Cheirogaleidae; genus Microcebus; species Microcebus murinus. The sequence continues at coordinate 85,208,012 of NC_134107.1, forward strand.
AGCAGAACTGTGTGTCTCCCCGCTTCCTGCTTCCTTGCTATGCCCAGCCACCAAGCTGAGGGCTTTTTCTTTAGGATTTGATGGTTTCACTGATGAATTCTACCAAACATTTAATGAAGAATTAACATTAATCTTCTTCAAAATCTTAAAAAAAAAAAAATAGAAGAAGAACAGAGTCACTATAAGAAAAGAAAATGACAGACCAGTATTCCTGATGAACATAGATGCAACATTTTCCAACAGAATATTAGCAAACTAAATTCAACAACATAGTAAAAGGCTCATACACGGTAATCAAATGTTTATGCATTTTTGTGTGCCAGAGATTTATTTTTGGAATGCAAAGACAGTTCAATATATACAAATCAATAATAATGTGTTGTGATACAACACATTAACCAAATGAAGAACAAAAATCATATAATTGTTTCAGTAGAAGTAGAAAAACCATTTGACAAAATTCAACATATTTTCATGATAAAAATTCTCAACAAATTGATATAGGAGAAGCATATCTCAACACAGCAAACTCATAGCTCATATCATACTCAATGGTGAAAGTTGAAAGCTTATCTTCTAAGATTAGGAACAAGATAAGAATGTTCACACTTGCTACTTCTATTCAAATAATTCTGGAAGTCCTACCCAGAAGAATAGGTAAGAAAAAGAAATAAAAGTCATTCAAAATGGAAAAGAAGAAGTAAAATTGTTTCTGTTTGTATATAACATGATTTTATGTAGAGAAAATCAACATGATGTTTATAGTTAATAACACTATATTATGTATTTGAAATTTGCTAAGAGAGTAGATATTAAATGTTCTCATCCCTAAACACATATATACTCAGTAAAGTATGTGAGGTGGTAGATATGTTAATTACTTGATTCTGGTAATCTTTTCATGATGTATACTTACATGAAAATATTACATTGTACACCTTAAATATATACAATTTTTACTTGTCAGTTATACTGGATGAAGCTGGAAAATTTTAAAAAAGAAAGTGGAAATAATGGACAGTTATATGAAATGTAGGATTTAAAGATTGACTTGACATGGAAAAAGAGAGAGAAGTCAAGGAGGTTTCCTTGTTTCTGGCTTTGACGATGAACTGGTACCATTGACTGCAAAGAGAAATTAAGATGCATTGCAGATTAGCTACACAGGAATGGACTGACATCACGTTTTAACTCATTTTTGTAATATATATCCTGGTGAGGTTGAATGAGGGGTTAGATTTATGGTTTTAGAACTCAGGAAATAGAGATTTGGGAGTCATAGCCATATATACATGGACACCGATTCCTTAGAATAAATCCAGATAAGTGAGCCAAGAAGTGAGGAATTGAGAATGCCAAATGTAAAGTGAATTGCACAAAAAACCTGCCTTTGGGGAATCCATTAACGAAGGCCTCAGAATCCCAAGAATATGGAAGAGAAACATCTGCAATGGTATTTTCTTGAGAGAAATTAAATAAACAAAAACAAAGTTTTGTTTATGAATAATTGGTGATCTGGCAAGAGCATTTTCATGAAGTAGTTGTGACAGGAGTCAGACTACAGTAGCTTTAGAAATGCGTGAGAAATTAGAAAATGAAGGATATAAATTGCAACAAGCTATTGAATGGTGCTATTGGCAAGAGCTTTACATTTTTAAGTAGAAGAAATGTGACCACAGTCAGATGACATCAGCAGAAGAAGAGAAGCTTCAGTTACACAAGATACCTACAGAAGGGTTATACAAAGGCCATCTGGCTGTAATCAAGCAGAAAATAAGATAAATGTGGAAGGATGACATGCTATTAAAAAACTCCTGTTGCTTTTTATAGTCCCCATGAACAAAGCACATTGCACTCATCTTCACTAATGCTTATTGCCCTGTTATTTATAATTGTAGGAGTATGGCTCCTTTCCCCTTATTTTTGACTAGCCTTCACACTTCATTTGGGAGTAAAATCTAATTTTACAAAACAATGAGGAAATAAAACCTTTACCAAATGACTATTTCCACCATGGCACCTCATTCATTAAACACTCATGTGTTGAGTGTCTACTCAATAAATGCCAGCCACTGGTAATATAGAAGGGAATGAAATATTTTTTAAAAAGCAAAACAAACAAGCAAACAAAAAAGTCCTGCCTCATGGAGTTAACATACCCCTCACTTATGAAATTTTATTTTACCTTAAATTTTATGTTTTCATATATAAATATTCTATTAAATTCCAGATTATGTGATGAGACATACCATTTGTTATTCTTTTCCCTATCATTTAATATCTCATACCGTTCTCTTAATACATAGAATTAATATTGAAATAGCCTAATTATTACTACATTTACTCCTGCAAAAAGATTGAGGATTAAATAATTAAAGATATTTACTAATATAAGATAATAAATTGCTTTTGAATTTGAGGTAGCTATATCATCTGGCTATATTTTATATAAGTAGGGCTGGGCCAACTTGTGATAATAAAGAGAAAATCTCAAAGATTCTCTAGGTAAACGAAAAGCCAGTAATCTTTACCAAGTTTCCATCTTTGCTGCAACCATTTTGACTTATCTTTGCTATTCTTAGAAATTTCAAGGGAAGCATTTACCATGTAACTTATCAGATAAGTTTACTTTCATTAGTATCATTTCTTCTCATATGATGCTCCATGAAATTAGATGGATTTGATTTTCAGATGTATCTGAAAATCAGATACTGTGATTTGATTTTCAGATGTATATTTTAAAATCAAACTTTAAGTGAAAATTGGTTTTTGTTTGTTTGTTTTGGGGACAGGAAAACTTAATACACAAATAACCTTTACATGATTCCAACAAACTTGCCTAGAGGAGTCACTGAAATGCAAGATCTTACTGTTAAGTTTATAGTGGCTGTACTGCAAAGCATAGAAAGTTTAGCAATAGTATTATGTATTTGAAAGTTTAATTTTAGTTTAGCATTCTGCAAATTTGAAGTGTAAAGGAGAAAGGAATAATGACAAAATCATGAGGCTCTCAACACTTCAGGCAATTTGGAAAATCTCCAATTAGCAACAATTGCAGAATCAGCACTTAGTACATACTTGAAATAAATGCCTCTTTAGAGAAACTACAATTTAAATATTTCTCATACAAATATAGAAAACAACACGGTCTCAAAAGAAAAGAAAAGAAAAACATACTGACAAGCAACTGAGTTAATTGTTAAAATTGTTTTACCTATTTTTACCTTTAAAAAAGTATGCCCTATTTTTTTTTAATTACCATCTCTAGAGATTTTTAAAAAAGACACACACAAAACTATATTTTTTGCACTTGGATTGAAGCCTTGCTTACATAACTTTGAAGATAGCAACTAACATTTCATGTCTTATAATAGTGAGGAAAGAGTAAAATAAATCCACATTAAATTAACAAAAATTATTAACAATGTATTTGTGTTACCATACTATATACCAAAATTTTTAAGAAAAGGGACACAATACTTCTAGTTTATTATTTTGATTGTTGGAAGGATACGGAAATAAGTAATTTTTAAATAGTAGTTATTTTTTAGTTGTTAGCATTTTATTCCTTTTATCCCTTATTGATTCAATAATTCATCATATATAAAGAAGATCCAATTTATTTTTACTTTTCATTTTAATACAATTATAGATTCATATTCAAAAATATGTACAGGAAATTAATGTTACTGAAAATGACAGAGTAGGGAACTTCAAAATTCTGTCCCTTGAACAAGGCAAGGAATAAACTGGCAGAGACTCTCAGAATCAACTTTTTTGGAATTCTAGAAACGAATCGAAATCCTCCTGCAACTAGAGAAATGCTGCATTGAGAAGAAAACAGCTGAATCTCAGCAAGAGAGCTCTGTAGAATTTTATTAATAACCTACCTCAGCCCCATTCCTGCTCCCCTCCATGGTGGTGGCCTTGAAGACACCAGCCTGCATTCCTGGTACAGGTATGTAGGACCAGAAGGTGCAGAGTAGATCTTACTTTCGAAGAATTGTGATTGTTTATTTTGACCTGTTCTTGGCTCCTTGAAACCTGGCTCAAGGAGCTTGTCTTTATTTTGCCTAACTCAGAATTCTCTCAGGGGTGAAGAGGCTACCTTGTGGTATTTACTAAAAACTTTTAAGATGAATGCATTGGTTTCTGCTGCCGGGGGTAAGTGACCACAGTTGGTGCAAGCAATAGACTAATTAAAAAATTAAACAGAGAATTATCATATGACCCCAACATTTTCTACTTCTAGGCACTTCCAAGAGAATTGAATAAGTGTGTTCAATTTGAAAACATAAATTTAAATGAAACAAACATTTGCACATGGATGCTCACAGTAGCATTGCTCACAATAGCCAGAGAGTGAAACAATCCCAATGGCCATTAATTGATCGACAGATAAACAAATCGTGTTATGTCCATACAATGGAATATTATTTGGTCATTAAAAAAAGGGATGAAGTACTGATACATGCGACAAAATGGATCAACCTTGGAAATCTTACACTAAATGAAAGAAGCTAGACACAAAAGGCCACATATTGTGTGGTTCCATTTACAAGAAATGTCCAGAATAGGAAAATCCCTATAGACCAAAAGATTATTGGTCAGGAACTAGGGGGAGGGAAAAATAGTTTGTAACTGCTTAATGGGAAAAGGGCTTCCTTTTCATGTGATGAAAATATTCTGAAATCGGATAATGGTAATGATTGTCCAATATTGCAAATAAACTATTAATAAAAGCCACCGAATTGTGCACTTTAAAATTGATAAAGCATGAATTTTTTGTTATGTAAATTTTAAAACACATGCACACAGACACACTAAGTGGCACTGGGCCATGAGTGGAAGTGCAGGCTGTTCAGGCCATGACTTCCCTGCTCTATTCTAGGCTTAGTGGGGACACTGGGACTGAGCCCCTCCCAGTTCCCCTATAAAGTTCTTTCCTGTAACTTGCCTGCTGCTCTTGATACAGTATGTAATTGAGCACTGATACCTAATACCTTGGTAAACCATCGAGAAATGGGATTTGTTAGTGGTATTAGAATAGAGTTTGACTAATGAAAGACAATTGACTCCTGTTGGGGCATGTTCTTGGGCAGAAAACAAACATCTTCAGAAGCTGGGACGATTAGGCCCCATGTGCCTCTAGTTTTTGATATTTCCCTCACTTTCAACCCCTTTCTCACCCAAGATGTGGCTATATCAGCTCTTACCTGGATCTCTGAGTTTTATATACTATACTACATATAAATATTGTATGGTATATAAGATTCAAGTATATTTCATATAAATATATTATTTATAACTATATATTATAGAACTAAAGCATATGTAATATATTATGCATAATATATAATTATATGCAATATAATACATAATTATATAGGGTATATTATATATAATATATATCACATAAATATGATATACCTGAATCTTTTAGTCTTAATTATTTTAACTTTTTAATCAATTAGTACACTTCTCTTTTTTCTATGATAGCTTGATCCCTCAACTGGACATCCATCTGTCTAACCAGATGTAGGTACGAATATAAACACAAAAAGCCTAGTAATGTTCCAGGACCAAACACAGATACTTTCAAACCATTGATAACTGTGATGAAAAGCAAGAATTATTATAATTATAGATCATATTGTTTAAAACAGTATGAGAGACTAAATTGCTTTGCTTAATATACACTATAGTCAGGAAATCTTTCTTTATATACATATTAATATAAAAAATAAATATGTATATTACATTCTTGTATATAACAAAGATTACTTATATTGCTTTTTTGCTCCTTTATATTTTCCTTTGATACCATAAAAGTTAAAAATTATTTAAATACCATTATTTAACGTTTTTTGCTATGTGTATAGGGTGCTATACAATTTTTTTTCTTCTTCATATAATTTGCACTCCTTTAAATTTTAAAAGTTACTTTTCCCCCCATTTGCTTTCTTTTAAAACACCAGCAGGTAGCAATCCATGGACTTAGAGGAAGTGACATAGACTTACCTGTGTGATCAGGGAAGCTTATACTAGAAAGAGGTGTTTAAACTGTAAGCTGAGGAGAAAGAGATAGCTAGGAAAAGAGGAAAATGTTGTTTACTAGAACCAAGGGCTTCTTCTCCCTGAATTTCTACCCTGGCCTAAAAGGAAGTCCCTGTTCCACTAACCAGGAAGACACAACACTAGAAGGGGGCTTCTTCCCTTTCTTCTGTCCTTCAGTTGCCCTTCACAATGGGAGACAAAGTAATTTATCTAATTTGTAAGATTAGAACATACCGTATATAATCATTTTGGCCTCTTCCTCACCTCTGTTTTGGAGTGGCGTGTGCTTAGAAAGTACACGAGTTCCCTTGTCCTCTTCTGGGCTCTGGGGTTAAGTTCCATAATCCCCAGTGGATTCTTGAAGCCATGGTAGTGCCAAACCCTAAATGTACAATGGTTTTTTCTATACATACATATGTATGATAAAGTTTAATTTAATAATTAGGCACAGTAAGAGATTAACAGTAATAGTTAATAATAAAGTAGAACAATTATAATGATATAAAATGTATGTGAATTTAGTCTCGCTCTTAAAGTACTGTAATAGTTTCAGACTGTGGTTGACTATGGGTAAATGAAACTATAAAGGGCAAAACCACAGGTAAGGGCTGGGAGCGGTGGTGCATGCCTGTAATCCTAGCACCCTGGGAGGCTGAGGCAGGAGGATTGCTTGAGCTCAGGAGTTCGAGACCAGCCTGAGCAAGAGCAAGACCCCATCTCTACTAAAAAAAAAAAAAAAAAAAAAAAAAGATAGAAAGAAATTAGCTGGACAACTAAAAATATACAGAAAAACATAGCCACACATGGTGGTGGGTGCCTGTAGTCCCAGCTACTTGGGAGGCTGAGGCAGAAGGATCACTTAATCTCGGGAGTTTGAGGTTGCTGTGAGCTAGGCTGATGCCACAGCACTCTAGCCTGGGCAACAGAGAGACACTCAGTCTCCAAAATAAAAAAATAAAAGAAACTGCAGATAAGTGAGAACTACTGCATTTATTCTCTTCTCCCTCATGAAATAATTTTGCCACATTAAGGTCTATGAATGCAGCAGGGAGGAGGGTGCCATCGTGGGAGGGTGTCTCACTTTAAGGAAAAAGGTATTTAAAATCCTATTAGGTCACTGATTTAATCAGTATTAAAGCACTATTTTTATTTCTATCTATCTGAATAGTGTGTGAACTTTGCAGTTGATTCAAAATTCAATGGGAGAGGAACATAATTACTAGCCACAAATCCAACAGTAGACAACGTGCCTTACCTAAATTTATCCCTTAGGTAGATCTATACTTTGATAGTAGATAAATAGAAATTAAAAACCTTAAATATGCATCATCTCACTTTGTTAGGTTGGAAATTGACAAAAGAAAATGTAGCTAAAGGATATAAATAACACCCACTTTATGCACAGGGCATCTTTTGTCTTGAGGGTAATGAATTATGGTCTTAGGTCATAGGTGGATCTTCTATTTCTGAAGCTAGGTGTGTTAGAATAAAGTTGAGATAATTATTACAGGTTCTACTGTACTCTAAAAGAAAGTAAAATTTGAAAATATTTCTGAGTCTTTCATAAGGTTTTATAGCTATCATGTCTAACATAACAGGTTTTAAACACCTTCAAAGATAGGCATAGCTCATATCAAGTCATTGTATAAGACAAGAGTCTGAAAATTTTCTGCATGTCATCGGCATCTCTCCCTGCCAGTGCAGAATTGATCTGAAGGATCATCTAATGATTTGAATGGAAAAGAATGTTTCAAGTTCTGCTTTTGGAACTTCATTCTGGGGGGTGTATCTCATTATCAAAAGATTTTTTGTGTGGGTTCAAATAGGCTTGAAGAGACATGGAATAAATCCTTCAGATCACAACTTTTTTATTATTCTAGATGTTCTGATCAATATTTAACACTCTCAAAAGCATCATGGTAAATATGCATCTAATGATGTGCATCTAATACTTTGGCATGAAGATAAAACACTTTGAACTTGAATCAAAAAAGATGTTTAAATTCTTATCTATAAATGATTTGATTTCTTTTCCACCTAACCTAATCTTAGTATATTGAGCATGATGGATCCACATACTTTTTGAGAACATACACCATAGCTGGGAACTTTTCCCATTCCACAGATATTTCTGAATACCATTTTTGTTTCATATACTCTGGTAGGTGCTGTGCCTATGAAAATAAAATAGGCATGGCCCATATCCCAGTGGAGCTTATAGTTTTAGGGAAGAACAGACATTAATCAAAAAACTACATAGGTAAATATATAATTACAAATTGTGAAAAGTGCACTGAACGAGAAAATATTTCACTTTCATGGAAGTAAATAACAGGGCATTCAGTTTAGATTGGGGGTCAGAGAAGTCTGTGAGAAAGTATCTTTTAAGATGTTGGATAAAGGAGGCATATGAGTTAGGCCAATGGACAGGGAAATGAAGATTACTGCATTTCAAGCAGAGAAAACTACCTGTGAGCATGTGGAGGCCCTAAGGTGAGAAATCGCTAGGCTGAATGTGGTTCAGAGAACATACATGGTGTAAAATGAAGTTAAAGAGGTCAGCAGGGCTTGTTAAGGACTTTATATTCTAGTCTAAGATTACTCAGGCTGTTGTTGGAAGAATGAATTAGAGGCAAGGATGGGGATGGGGAAATGCAAAAGAGATGGGGGTGTCTGATATTAATGACTTTAGCAGACTTTCTCCTTTCTGTCAGTTGCTATTCTTTGAAGATATCACTTGTTGCCAAATGGAGAAAAAAATGACATAATTTGGTTTCCTGCTTTCTCATGCTCAGGGGACATCTTCTCTTCTATCATTTTCTTCAGATAGGGAAATTGTCTGTGGAATAATAAGAAACATACATTTTGGTCTCTGACCTCCGTCCCTGGCACAGAGTTCCTAAGTTCTCTGCCCTCATTCCCAAGTTAGAGATCCTAATTGCCTTCTTGATAGAGATTGTTAGGTGCATCTTTTGTTCTATTAATAGTATTTGGTGTTTGATCCTGGTTCCTGACACAGAGCTCCTAAATACCTTGGAATTTCCTGAATGATAGGAATGTCTTTTGTCCCAATGAGGTGACTTGGTGGGCTTTTGGATGGGGGCTTGTCAACAGAAAGACCAAACCATGATTATTACATAAGCTTGGAGCTTTTATCCCCACCCTTGTTCTCCAGAGAGCAGAGAGGGGCTGGAAACGGAGTTAATAATCAATCATGTCTACGTAATGAAACTTCCATAAAAATCCTTGGACTACAGGTTCAGGAGCCTCCAAGTTGGTGAACACATCTGAGTTCTGGGTGGATGGCACACCCTAACTCCACAGGGACAAAAGTTCCTGTGTTCGAGACCCTTCTAGATCTCACCCTGTGTATCTCTTCGTCATGCTGTTTACCCGTGTACTTTATTATACCCATTGTTAGTAAACTGGTAAACCTAGGTAAAGTGTTTCTCTGAGTTCTGTCAGCCACTCTAGCAAATTAATTGAATCCAAGAATGGAGTAGTGTGGGCGCTGATTTACAGGCAGTTGGTCAGAAGTATCCATGACAACCTACTACTTGTGATTGGTCTCTGCAGCAGGGGGGCAGTCTTTTGGGAATGAGCCCTTAAACTGTAGAATCTGGCACTATCCAGAGGGATAGTGTCAGAATTAAACTGAATTCTAGGACACCTAGCTGGTGTTCACCGGAGAATCTCTTGGAGTGTGGGGAAAGAACCCCACACATGGTGGTGTGGTAAGTGCGTGGAATGACTGGTTGAGTGTGTAAGAGTAGAACACTTTGGTTTTTCCTCTATCTCAGAAGGTCAATACTTTCCCTTTCTAATTCTGAAATAATCAGAAAACGGGGTGTTATTTTCCTGAGATTGGCATGTCAGACCAAAGTCACACCATTTCAGTGAAGGATTAAACAGTTTTGAGAATCAGAGTTATGAAAGTATATAAAAAAGCAAGAGAAGACTCAGACTTGTCGGGGGAGGGGAGGAAATGGGCATTTATTGAAACCTTCAAATCTGTACCCCTATAATATGCTGAAATAAAAAAAAGCAAGAGAGAAGAGAGGTGGGCCTTAGTGCTCTTATACCGACCGCTGTGTATGTGTGTGTCTGCGTGTGCAAGCACATGTGCACACTGGTTTAAGAATAGCCTGTGTGTTCTATGTACATTTCAGTTACTTATATAATTTATCTTTATTTCCAAAACCCAAGTCCTCTTCTGAAGGCCAGCCTTTAACAAAAGCATTTCTCCTACTTGCCTTTCTCCAGAAACTTAAACTCCCATAAGCGTTCCAGTCTCTCTTTTCCTTCTTGAACCTTTCAAAGTCTGGTTCCTTAGACTTGGGTTGGATGGCAGTGGAGGCTTTCTTCTGCCCAGACTTGGTAACTCTGATAAAAGCCTGAGGTTCTATTCCCTTGCGTGGGAGAGTTTTCCTTCTTCTCTCCACCAGTAAAGACTAAAGGTGAATTTCTTCCCAAATTAAGGGCAAACACACCAGCTCCAAGTACATTATATTTCCTCAAAAGGACACATATTTTAGTCTCATTAAGGAATGTAAGTTTATGCTATTAATTAGACTTTGACCTGACTTGAAATATAATAGCCTTGGTATTATGACGCTGAGAAGTATCTCCCTCCTTCCCAAGTCTTCTTTAAACACTTCGGTACGGCGCTCATGGGCCACGAACCCTTGCCCACAGCCGGCACTCATATGCCGCATGATAGTTTGTGCTGTGCTTTGACGAGGAATCCGTTTTGCTCTTGTGTGATGAGGAAAGCTTTAAAGCACCGAAAGCTTGTTTTACTTTACAGGCAGCTTTACTTGTAATGTAAATCAGAACAAGTAACCTATACACGTATGTTTTCATTACATTATTTTAAATGTTCACGATTTTATTTTGATAAATGAAAAATTAGAAAATTCATATCACGGCTGTCGGCTAAAGTAGCTGTGCACGTTCATCTGTGGCTATCGACTACAGTTGAGGCTGGTCCCGAAGTGGTTAAAGACAAAAAGGCTGCTGCATTAGCTGAGAATGTGTAATGTAAGAAATACCTTGATTTAGTTAGAAGCACTAACTGGTGAGCTATCCCAGAGGTCAAGTACACTTCGGTACGGCGCTCATCGGCCACAAACCCTTTCCCACAGCCGGCACTCATATTCCGCATGATAGTTTGTGCTGTGCTAAAAAGACCTCAGACTAAATTAAAATGGTCAAATCACATGGCTTACGAAATTGATTAAAACACCGACCAAGAAATAAACAGAATGAAATAGGATAAGATAATACACTTAGATGAGTGCAAGCAGGAGGAAAGGACCACACTCCTTGAGTCCTGGGGTTCACAATGTTCACAAATCCTGCTTCTCTCTTCCTGCATCAGCCTTCACAGCCGATGGTTCAGTGATGAGGACCAGAGTTAAGGTCTGAGCAAAGGAGGGGCAGGGAAGATATCCTGAGCCAAGGACGAAAATCTGTTCTTTCAGACAGATGCAGGGGAAGTGTGCTTGCTGCAAGAGTAGCTGTCAATTCACTTGTTTAACAGCCTTTGATTTTATTTGCATTTCTTGGGTAGAGCAGATGTAGGACCAGAATGGGACCATACTGGGTGTCAACAAGTGGTAGCCAATTGAGTTGTGATAAAATTCTCAGTCTAGAGGTGGCATCATTATGATGTCTTTTCATCGTTTGCATCTATAAGCAGCATATTTTTATCCCATCACATTTTATCTTTATTCTATCTTCGGCTGTCTTACAGGTTGCCAACTTACTATCTACACTTACCAAATTACATGAATTCATAATTTACTTCTTATTCATTATATATACAGAACCTATCCTATGAGCTTTGCCTATATCACATATGCTTACTTTCTAGCATATTATTATCTATGTCTGGCTCTTCTTACCAATTTCATCCATCCTGTTTTCTTGTCTTCTACAGCAGAATTGAATATTCTCAGCACTACAGCAAATGCCCATTGCAGAATATTGTTAGCTGATCCATCTAATTTGATCAGTGTCATATCACAAAATTTATTCTTTCTATTCCCCAATATTTCCCCCTACAAAGAAAGGAGAATTTGCATTTTTTAAAGGAATTAAGAGAAGTTTGTCATTGGCTAAGTAAGAGATAACAATGCCTTGGCCTGGGCTGACAATACAGGATGTGGATAAATGCATGAAATTGAGAAAAAATTAACACACCTAGCCATACAAACCTTTATGTAGGGTTTGCAGGAGAGAAAGATATCAAGGATAACTCCCAGGTTTCTAGTGCTATATAGCTATCACTTACTAAGAAAGTGTGGGAAGAATGAAAGAGGAGTAATTTGGGAGTGGAGAAGCATAATAAATGCAAATTCAATTTTGGAGTTATGCCCCCCAAAAGAAATCCAGCTGGCAATTAGTTAAATATTAATGTGAAACTTAGAAGACAAATCTATCAAATATTTGCAAAGTTGGGAATATATCAACATATATAGATAAATTGCATTAAATACCATAAAATTGCATGGTTTAATCTAGAAAGAGAATGCAGAAGGGATAAGTGAAGTCCATGAATCAATATATTTGAGTATATAGATATAGGTATTTATAGTATAGTATATGCAGGCCACTATTTTGGTTTTCTATTATGTCAACTTAACTAAGCTGGAAGTAGCTTTCTCAGATTCACCTTGCCTGCAGTTCCAGGTTTAGCTTGGGCCACAAGAGAGATGTTTTCATGAGATTTGGAAGATGGTAGTGAAGCGGCAGCCATGTTCTTTTTAGACATGGAGGGCTGGAGAAGGACATGAGCCACTTTGCAGCTCAGGTGCGTTGCTCCTCACCTGACTGGCCTAGGGAAACAGCCAGGCCCAAAGCTGCTCCTGGCCCAGCAGAGTTTGTCCTTCAGCTTCTTTGATTCCTGAGTCAGATGAATATTTAAAACTCCAGTTATGAGTTGAGCATTAGCTTCTCTTGAGGGACACATCCATCTCCAAAGTTGGAGGCGTGGAAACAATGAGAGACTGGCAAGAGTTTGGTCCATTTTCTTGGTTTCTAGCTGATTCTCACAGGTTTCAGCTTGTCTTGCTTCCTTCACATCAAGTGCCTCTTCACTTACCTTTAGCTTACCGTGTGACTGTCAGGCTCCGGCCATAGACACAGAAACATCAGCCTCACTTGGCCATTTAACCAGCTTCCAGGTGGTTCTCTTTTTCTGATAAAATCCTGCAGGTATGAACAACCTGATTTTGGTTTTGTGGTAATGCTACCGTGGCACTAAGCAGAATGATTTGACAAGCTACACGGGACACAGCAGTGCACTCTACAAGTTATTAAACTATTATTTATCACCTTCAGTTTCACCTTTCCTACGCTCCAGTCTTGGATGTTGGGGCTGGAATTCTGCAAATCCTATTTTTTCCTTGGTCAACTAATTTCATGTTAGATTTTGCCAATAAAGGCTGAAATAAGTACAGTAGCAAGTCACGTGAGGATGGCAATGAGAAGGGGCATCATTTTAGGGAGACAGGGCAACAAATTCTGACATGAGAATGTGCTTATCAGGTAAGAGGAACAGACTGATGGGATTTGATGGAATTTGAAGCCAGAGAGGTAGCCCAGGAATCAGTTCCTCTAAGTCTAAGGCAACCTTATGTAGAACCTGTGGGCAAGCGGAGACCCCGGCTAATATTTAACTGGCATACAGTCACCAATGAGCATATGGAAGGATGCTTAACCAATTTACAAAGCAAAGAAATATGATTTAAAGTGATTTTGGTTTTGGCTTGACAAATTAACAAGATTGATTATACATCACATTGGTAAAAATGTAAGAGAATAAGCCTTATCATATTCTGCTCACGGGGAATGCCCATTTGGACAATTTGCTGAACAATACCTTACATAGAAAATTTAAATTATAATGCTTTTGACAGTGTCATGTCAGATCTGAGAGTTTATTCCAATAATATTTTCAGACACAAATTTGAAGATATATGTACAGGGAATTTTTATTATATTAAATAACAATTCTTAAGAAAATAAAGTTGGAAATTACCTAAATTAGTAAAATCAATCTGGTATGTTCTTTTCAAGGAATACTAAGCAACAATTATTATAATAATATGGAAGCAATGTACAGCAGAGACAGTCAATTGAGATCCAATATTGTTCTTTCCTGTTCCTAACAGAATTGACAATTTTTAGCTAGGCATGTGGCAACATGCAGTAAACATTTTATTTCTCACCCTCATTATACCTGAGAGTTGTGCTGTGACTAAATTCTGGCTAACTGGCTTATAAGCATTAATGGTTCCCTAAAATGGTGGGAGATGTGCTTTTTTCCTCTCTTCTTTCTTCTTGCTGGCTAGTGTGCTTTTAATGATGGTAATGGCTGGAGCTCCAGCAGCCATCTGGGACCAAGAGGTAACCTTTGAAAGGAAGATACTCACACACTCACAGAATGACAGCCTTGGGTGCAGACATCAGGAAACCCCCAACTCTGCCATAGACCATCTTTCCCAAAGCTTTTGAATTTACACTGTTTATATCACTGATTCTTTACATATCTTTTATTCACTTTAATCCTAAGGGGATTATTTTTAAGAAAAATTATAACGCAGGTCATAACACAGTTTGTACAGTATGTTTCTAAATATATCTGCAAGTTTGTATATGGGGAGAAAGAGAGAGACAGCAAGATGGAAATTAGAGAACATAAATCATCTTGAGGAACCTGGGTGATTTTCACTTCCCTCTTTATAACTTTCAGTTCTAATTGGATATTTTTACATAACTGCTAATGCTCTCAAGATTAAAACAAAATAAAGAGGTTTTAGTTTTTGCATAAGTAGGCCTTCATCTAGATTGAAAGTTTATATACATATGCAGACATATATTGGTAATTTAAAAAACAAGCATTTTGATAGTTTTTAAAAGTTACTACCTAGGTATACATTTAGACTGGCTTTTATATGTATATATAACTGAAATTATAAGTGAACTCAGGTATAAAACATTTTAAGAGATTTTAAGGTTTTATAAAACATTTTAATAGATTTTAAGGTTCATAAAAAACACTACTTGTAATTCACTGAAAACTACTATTACAAATATTCTATGAACAAGTTTCATTACTAAAACAGACAACAAAATTGTGGGGTCATTATTCTTTATTTTCCTCAAGTGAGTTCATACTATTTGGTTTTGTGATTTATTTTCCTTCATTCATCAAGCATTAAATAATTTATAACTATTTGTTAAAAAAATAAATCAAGATAGATGAGAATCTCATCTATAAATATAAATATGGGATTTCTAAGTCAAATTTTAGCACAATTATTTCAAGTATAGACTAAATAAATAATCTACATGAAAATGATGTCATACTAAGAATGTAATCACTGCTTTATATTAGACCGTTTATTAATATAAACATATCAATAGTCTAAATATAAAGATTATACTTTCCATTTCTTCTATTATGTTTTACATGGGGGCTTTAAATAACATTCATCCCTGAGAGGAAGACAAACCATTTGAAAAATAGCAATGTAAATATATATTGTATTATTATTATTAAAAAAATAGCTTAAATCAACAGGAAATATATTTAATGATGAAATACTAGAGGCATTTATATTAAAATAATAAATTAGAGTGACCATTATCATTCTTTTAATTGGCTATTTTATCTAGAGATATGATAAATATAAAACATCATGAATATAAAACAAATACTGTGAATATTGGTGAGGAAGAAACAAATCTATAATTTGCAGATATTAAATTTTACATATAAAATTTTTAAGAGATAAAACAAGTCAAAGTTCTCCAGATCACTGAATGTTCAATAAAGCTGCTAAACACAAGTTTTATACATATTTAAGAATTAAGGGAACCTGTCATTTTAATTTTCTGTACTCTTACAGCAATAATCAGAAACTATAGAGGAAAAATATTCTCAAATCAAATAGTAACAAATATATGTCTAGGAATACCCTTATCCAAAAAGTTGAGGAAGTTATGAAAAAGAATCTTCGTTTAAAGATATAAAATAATATATGACTTAATGAATTGATAAAACATGGTTCTAGATGATCAAATGTACTTATTTAATTCCTATTAAGGTCATACTTTAATTATCAGAACACTTATAAAATCATTCTATTAATACAATTCACCTGAAAGCATGTACTGTATGAGAGAAAACAAGGAAAGAGTGAACAAGAGAGGACTAATGAAGATTATCAAGCGATAGTTAACAATGCGATACAGCATAAGCCATTTTGGATAAAGCAATGTATGTAAGTAACAGTAATAATTTCTACCACAAACAGTTGCCCAGTATGTGACAGGCTGTGAAAAAGGGAGGCACTACATGCACATAATATTGCACCTGCTCAATATGAGTCAGGTTTAGTGTACACACTTCATACCTGGAAACTAGTATCAGAGAAGTTAACTAATTTAATGAAAGCATCATAATTAGTAATTTTTAAAGGTAGGGTTTAACAGGAGTCATTACATAATGAAGATGCTATTCAGAGAAAATGATTACCTGATTTTTCATTGTTTAGGTCAGATTTCCAGTAATTTTTTGTTTTCTACCATGGAGGAATATCAGATTCCCTGTTGTATGCTTATGTCAATTTTTTGTGAAGCTACTTTGAGTGGGTTTCAACCCGTTGTAGCAAAAAAATTTTTTAAAGTAGATACAAGAGTTTAGTATCTTTCTTATATATTCTCCAAAAACAGCCCATACCACATCCCAAATTAATGTTAAAGGCAATGTGACAATCAGTAAGAAAAAGAAGTATCATTCAAATGGTATATCTTTGAAAATTGATAATCCATTGAAAAAAATCAGTAATATCCTCATTTCACAGTTCATGACAAATTTATATCCTTTAGAGAAAGGTAAATCCATACAATGTATAGAAGGATAAGGTATTTTAAAACACCTTAAAAATAATTGTAAGAAATTAAAGGTGGTAATATAATATTTAAACTTAAAAAATTAGAAGCAAACATAGAAGGAAACGTAAACAGATTTCATTACTGAAAATCTGAACATTCTACATGTCACAGAATATCATACACAAAATTTAGTATCGAACGACTAAAAAATGTCATACGGTCATGACCAAATATGATTTTTATATATAAAAATTTATACAATTGGTTAGGAAAACATATAAAACTTGAAATATAATAGAAAAATAATAATTCACACAAAAAAACTAGCTAAAAAAGATGTTAGAAAGTTCAATCAATTATGCCAATGACATTGACTACTTTTACCAATTAAATTAGTAACAGTTTTAAAAGGAGACATTCTCTACCTATCAGTCATTATTTTAAATTTCTTATATGCATATAATTTGGCATAGAATATTGACAATAATTTATCAAAAGATGTAAAGCATTTATACTTGCATCTAGTAATTTCCCTTTTAGGAACACATTCTAAGAAAATACACCTAAGCCTAGACAAAAGACAAAGCATAAATATATCCATCATCACATGGTACACAGGAAAAAAGCATTGAAAATAACATTTAAAAGTAGAGTAAAAGTCAAATAGTATGTACTATATATGCCTGTTATTATAAAATAACAAATTATATTTAGGACATTTTTATTACTAGTAGTAATGGTTATCATAAAATAATAAAAGATATAGACAAAATTGCATATACAAAATGAATAAGCTATATAAAAATGAGTTTTTTACAAATAGAGTTTCAAAAGAGTTAACAATAACTATTCACTAAAAGTTCTTTCTTTCTATGCCTTTTATACTTAAATTATTTTTCTTCAATGAGCATGACTTACTTTTAGGAAAAAATGAGCAAACAAGCATATTTTTAAAAGAATTTATTAAGCATTACTTCAGTAACAATATGGGAGTTATTTTAGTCTGGTGTTTGTGGAGGATGGGCAGTTGAGAAGTTTGGTATAAAAATGCTCTTGATCAAAAATTAACTTTTTAAAAATAGTAGATTCATAGAGACCATGATGCCTCCATTATCCTAGAAAAAGTAGAGATAAGAGAATATGAATAATTGGGCTATTAGAGGTAAGATATAAATAGAACTAATCTCTATTGTGAGAAATACCTTTATACAAGGGCTATGGACCTGTCATCCCCAAATGGGAAGATCTGTATTAAGGCTTCATTGCCTCAGCATAGATTCAGCAGGTGGTTAGCTGACATTGTGGTATAGGCAAGCCTCATCATAAACAGGGAAGGATGTGACTCAGCCAAACTGACTTTTTGGTGAGGAGGAAAAATACCTGATATACATAACATTTCCAATTATTTTATATTGTGCATGCACCAGAAGCAAATATTCTCCACTCACTGAGAAGGTCCTTGAAGGAAATTAGAACTAAAGCTTTCTTCAACTGGCTGCCACTGAACTTGCCATTTTTTATACACCCATTATACTCTGGCTGAAGTCAAATTAGACCAGGGTTACACTAAGGGCCACTAAGAAAAGGCAGTAACATGAGCCTCAGTAACTAATGGGCAGCCAGCACTCCATCATCATCCTCCATTCTATCCATACTCTCTGTATAGTCTCTGAGCAGGGAATACCCACACCCACTTCTAGGATAGATGCATTTACCTGTAGTCCTTCTAGTGAGTTTTAATTCCCAGGGAAGAGGTAGAAATATCGTGTCATGGATACTCTTTCAATGGTGGGCATCTGGGTTAGTATATTTGGCGTCTCAAATGAATGTTGAACCTAAAGTAGTAAAGAAAGCCTTTAGAGATTTTCTAAAAGGAAAATCTGGACTATTTTCTCAGGGGGGAGAAAATTCATAGTGTGTACTAAGGCTGTAGCTACGTAGCATAAACAGAAGATATTTTTAGTTTTTCATTGGGTATAGTGCATATACAAATGAGTTAGCACCCTAAAAAGAATTCACTGGGTGAGCAAAGCTATTGGAATCAGGTTCTTTGGAAAATCCACACAGGTTCTATGTAGTATTTCTGAACAGTTTCCCTTAAAATACACTTGGAGTATAGGAAGGTACATCAAAATGACTTAAGAGCCTGAGGATTCCCTACAGAAGTTTGCTAATGGCTCTACAAAGCTTTCTGGAGCATAAAATTGAAAAGAAAAGGATATCACTACCTTTCGAAAAATTTCCTCTAAATGATTGCACCAAGAATACTCTTTGAAGTAGTAGATAAGTTGGGAAATGAAGAGTGATCCATTTAGGTCAAGCCTCCAAGAAATATTATCTGCAAATAAGAGGTATCAAAATATTAACACATGTGGCCTTTGTGTAAGTGTGGAGGATTCCCAGAGCCATATTGTTGGGACAAATTCTGGTCTTAGGGCTTTTGGGGAAGAGCCAAAACCCAAAGCTGAAGAAAGATAGTAACTCAGGTTTCCATTACAGGCCCAGAGAAAATCATCAGGGACCCTCAATCATAAATTCCCTTGACAGTTTTAGTGGGCAAGACTAAAGTTATGGCTTCTAGGATCTCAAGTGGTAGGAAAGAGAAAAGTCCTTCACCACTAATTACATAATAGGAAAAAAAAAAAAAAGAAAGAAAGAAAGAATCTGCCTCATGACATTCCTTTATTCTACGCCTCCTCTTATGCAAACTTGTTTCATACCAAAATTTTCATTTACTGTTATGTTATATAAAATATTTTTGAATGACTACTTCTCTTTACCATGTCAATGTGATCAAGTCTGTTCCATCATTAAAAAAAAAAATGAGTAATGTTATTCTCATTCTCACTTTATCTGTAGCTGGGTTTGTAATTCTCCTTTCTTTTCACACTCAGAATGTTCAAATTTGTCTGTTCTCACTATCCCACTTCCTTCTATCCTGCTCACTCCTGTCTGGTTTCTTCCTCCTATCTCTGACACCAACTTTACCAAATGGTTCTCCCCAAGGTTGCCATGTCCTCCAAGTCACTACAACTCATGATCATTCATCAGGCCTCACCTTCATGTGGTCTCTCATTCCCATCAGAAATTGCTTGAAAGTCCAACAGACTCTTTGTTGGTAATTCTGATAACACATACTCCCAGTTCTCTTTCTTATTCTCTGACCCTTCTGTGTGTGTCATATCTGGTAGCTAATGTTTCTATGCCTGACGTTGAACTCTGCAGTTCCTCCAACTTTGGCTTTAGCACACTTTCTCACACTAATCTTAATTCCTAGGTGGTTGCATACATTTTTAGCATATTAAATACCATTCTTGGTCAGAATCTCCCAAAATTCTATCTTTAATGCAGATCTTTCCTCTGAAAAATACAACTGTGCAACTCTCTACTCTTCATTTCATCTTGAAATGCACCAACGGCATCTCAAACCTGCCCATGGGACACCCATTTTAATGACTATAGAACAATCCCCTACTTGTACACTAAAGTCACCTTTGTCATCCCTTCTGGTTCACCCACCATATCTACCAAACCACCAGGTCATATTAATTTTATATACTAATTATTTCTTGGATTCAACAACTAACCTCATCCCAAGACTATCTTTATCACCTACGGCTTATATTGCAAAGGTACCCTAACCTGTCTGCCTATATCTGCTTTTGGCATACTATAATCCATTCCTTAGAGTGATCATTTAGAAATGAAAATATTGTCATTTCATTGTTTAAATCTTACCAGAATTGCCTAGTACTATTAGTATGAAGGACCAGAAGAGGCTTCAGAAGTTTTGGCCCCTGCCTGGCCCTCTATCCCCCTCGTGGGATCCTTCCTGGCTCTGTGCTCCAGCCACCTGGCCCTCTCTTCTATACTCCTTTCTGCCTTCAGGTCCTGCATGCACACTGCTTTTCCTGCCTAGAATGTTCCTCTCCTTCCCTTGACATGGTTAACTCCTTTGTTTTTGAAGTGTGAGTACAAATTTTTCTTTAAAAAAGCTTTTATCACAATTGACAATTGTTATTTATTTCTGTTATATCATGCCTGTGTTTTTCCACCCAGTTAACTTCTGCCTTACTGGCCTGACTATAAACTCCATAAGGTTCAGTAACCATGTCTGCTTTAATTGTGCACAATATGCCCTGAAGCTAGCCCTGCACCTAGCATACAATTACGTATACTAAAAAAAAAAAAAAAAAAAGTGAAAGCAAGAATTTTGCATAGACTATATTTCCTCAACTAAATTAAATAATCAAATCAGGCCTTATATGCCTTTTTAACACCCATTCATAGCTAAAAGTATAGAGCTGTTCTTTCAAATAAAATTTTATTAAAACTCCAATAGATAAAATGAATAGAAGTAGAGTTATACCAGTTGTGGGGTGGGAATTGCCTGCATAGCCTGATTCCTCTTCCCTAGGCTAGACTCGGAGAGTCCTCTGGTCCCTAGAACTCACAGGCAGCCATGTCCCAGCCAGCAGCACTGCCATCACCACGGAGCTTTTCAGAAAGGCAGAATCTCAGGACCCCCCCTCCCAGACTACTGAATAAGAAGTCTATATTTTAACACCCCCTCCCCGCCACAGTGATTTCTATACACATTAACCTTTGTATTTACTATACAAGAACACTTACAACTGGGAATTGTATAAACCAGGTTTTAAAAATTTCCCTTGTTATCTAAACCATTGATAGAACAATATTGTGGATGACTGTTAAAGAGATTTTTTTACCAGATTGACCATGAATGAATAAGAATATTCTCTATTTCTACCTGCTACTATGAGTTTCTGGCCAAAGAAGGCCGGAATCATTGCATGCACTATGCTGAAGGTAGGCATTTAAATGTTAACAAATTTCCCAATACTAGATTCAAAAAACAGACCGAAAGGCTCTAGGTTACATGGAGCAAGCATGACAGTTTCACTGGTCGGCTTGTTTCATTGCTAGTAGGTAGGTGATCTGGGGGCCGAATAGTGAAAAAATAATGCATTTCTGTGCTATGTTTTAAAAACAAAACAAAACAAAAAATTCTTCATTTTTTGTAGTTAGACAAATTCCTGCTCACTTTGAAAGCCTCTCCCAAATCAAGATTTATAGTTTTCTAATCATGAAAATCTCACTATTTTAAATCTGCCCTCCACCTAAAATATACCACTAGGGAAGAAACGCTCCTATCAGTGACATGACCATAGCCAAGCCTGTTATCCAGAGACTAATAGATGATTTAGACATTTTCCTCTCTGAAGTCACTTACGTGGTGTTGAAGATTTGAAAGCAATGAAGTCCTTCTCCACGTGGGCCTTTGTAATGGCATCGTTCCAGACGCAGCGCTGCTGCAGGAGCCGGCCGTGCGTGTCTGCAGGGGTTTCTCCCGAGTCTGCGGCCACCCAAACCATCCCGATACCTCCTGGGAGAGACGTGTGTGACATTCGATGCATGATGTGATATTTACACACACGGGCACACATGCACACATACATACAGCATGTGTCTTTTACCATTACAGCTTTACTTTATAGTACTGCGGTCCCCAACCTGTGGGTGACCAACCAGTACCAGTCAGTAGCCTATTAGGAACGGGTGGCAGAGCAGGAGGCGAGGGGCGGGCCAGGGCGCGAAGTTGCATCTGTATTTACAGCCGCTCCCCATTGCTGCCATCACCCCCCGAGCTCTGCCCCACCCCCACCCACCTCCCCGTCTGTGGAAAAACTGTCTTCTGAGAAACCCATCCTTGGTGCCAAAAAAAAAAACGGTTGGGGACTGCTGTAGTACATTTAATGGCATCCATTAAAAATGCAAGTATCTTACTATTAGAAAAACTGCCTCACTGACAGGGAACAATACAGAGAGCACCTAAGTTTAGAATAACCATGTTGCCAACATAGCCCCAATTGTTTGGGACATTTCTCATTATTCTAGGCTACTTTTCATTTTTTAAAAGAAATGATGTAGATAATACATTTTTTTTTTTTCTGGGCTGGACCTAAAAGTGATACTGAAATGTTGTTTCCCTCAGCCATCCCTGGGAAAATGAAGGCTAAACAACAGGCCAGCAGCAGAATAAGTGCATGAGGGTGTATTTCTATTCCCAAGCTTTCTGTTCACCCACTTTATAATGATGTTGGCCTGTTTTGGATGAACTTTGGAGGCAAAAGGGACAAGCCTGGGACAAATGTAGATGGAACCCCATTTCCTTTGGATCCCCAAATCGAGATTTATAACTTTGTAATGCGAGACTCACTGCCTCGGCAGGCCTGCATGATGATGATCTTGGGTTTGTCTTTCAGACTCCGGCAGTTGCGATTGTTGAAGATCGTGAAGATGGTGTCATCCGGAAGAACATCTGGCTCATGGACTCTGTGCTTTGTCCCACAGATCCCGTCCAGGATGCCGTGGGACATAAATACCAGGAATGTGCTGTCTGAGGACTGGTGCTCTTGGCGGGCAGCAAACTCCTTCAGTTCTGTTTCCATTTGCTGAAAGAGATTAATCTAGAGTCACTATCGAGGGTCTCGCCATGCATAGTTTGTGCTCAAATAGCAGACGGAGTTCACAAAAATGAACCGGCACTGAGGAATCAGGTGATTTGGACTGAATAGAATTATAAGAGAAAAAAGTGTTGTGACATAAAACCAGAACATTTAGATGTATAGAACATGAAAGTTAGTAGGATTTTTATATAGCATCTAGCCCAGTGGTTTTCAACAGAGCCTCAGATTTCTGAAGATGCAGAGAGATGGAATAAAATGAAGGGTGAGTGAGATGGCAAGATGCCAATCAGACCAAGTTGCTTTAATCTGTTTTACAATGGGGTTCCTGTACAATTTTTTTAAAAAGAGAGAGAGAGAGAAAGAATGAGAGACAGAGAAGGGAGAGAGAGAGAGAGAGAGAAACAGATACTTTTCTATTTACAAAAATTAGAAACACCAAATTCCTTCACCTGAACAGCAGAAAGTTAGGTTTAAAATGGTTTTTCTAAAGTCACCTAGAGCAGAGCTAAAATTGAAATTTTTTCTTTATATGTATATGTGTGATTTTTTTTTTTACCATATATCTGCCTTTGCACTTAGACACATGATATTGACATTATAAAGGTCTCACAAGCTCATTCCGTAGGTATCAGGCAATTTTAGTGTCCAGAGCCTTCGTCTCACCCAGACCATCAAGTAATAGACATTTCCAGATTGAGAACTTTAGAAAGGCCCTACATTGTTAATAAAATACAGCTAGATAGAATTTCTCTAAATCTTGGCTATGAGACTTTGCATTGAAGAAGGCTGAAATACAAGAGATTCTACTCTGGAGTAAATTTAAGTCCTGTAATATCATATATTTTGTTCTTGCTGCTGCCAGGGAAGATGTTGAAAACTGTTTAAAAGGTAAACAAGTTTGCCTCTCTCTGGGGCCATTACCTGAGCTGTCAGATTCTCTTTTACAATCACTGAGTAGCCAAGGTTTCCAAGCAGGTCTTGCATCCCCAAAAGGTCAATTTCAGAACCATACCGATTAGGGAGATGCGTGAATTCTTTGTTGCAGATGATGAGGGCCAGGCGTGTTCGGCCTTCCTTCTCCATCACTGGATAGATCTGTAATTAACAGACACAGAATGATTTGCCCTAGGCTCCTCCCTTATGCCTCCAAAGTTCACACAAAACAGGTCGGCATAATTACAAAGTGGGTGAACAGAAAGCTTGGGAATAGAAATACACCTTCATGAGGAAAGAAACAAAATCCTAGACTGAAATATGGACCAAGTCTTAGTGTTCACTATGGGAACTTGGCTTTGGTCAGGCGGTGGAGAGGAGTTTAGTGTGTGTTCCAGGATTGAAGAAACAGGAAAGGTAATGTAAAGACCACTTGATTAGATAACATCTTATGCCCTTTGTCCTGATCTTAATGCATTTGTGACAAGAACTAAAATGTCCTAGTAAGTCCCCAATGTCTTGTCTAAATGGCCAATCTTGTATCCCCCCTATGCCAAAGCATATCACCTCATCTGCCTTTTTTGTCTTCAGTTTATGAAAATGGTCACGAGGGCAAAGCTTCAACTTGTTGTGTTGGACACACTGGGTTTCCTGAGGAGCTGAAAGAGAAAAAAAAAAAAGGCAGTAATATCTGCTGGTTTGCAAGCATGCAAATCTTTTGGCAGGGCTATTATTTCTGAGGAATGCATAGTGCCATTCCATTGAAAAGTTTAATTAAATTAGAAAATTGTTTCATATCAGAAAAATGGATAGCCCCGTTTTTCTTTCTGCTTCTTACTGATCCTACCATAAATTTCTGCTTTTGTTAGTGCTCACAGCATTGACTAATCATTCAGATCCAACATATTAGAGTAACATAAACACAGAACCTCAGATTTGGAAGGAAGCCTAATGTTCCTCTAGCCTAGTCAAATCACTACTCAGATATTTGAACACCACTTACAATATCTCTGTTATTACCATCCTCTCCATTTATTGGGAACTTACACATTCGAAGGCATTCTTGGACAATTCTGTGTACCATAAAGTATGTACATTCTAGGCATTGGTACGTATTTCCTGCATCAAGACCATACAGAAAACATCTAATACCTTTCCTGATAAAAGCCCCCATGAATTCTTCCATGACTTCATTATGACTTTCCCTATGTTTCTATTCTTATATGTAAATACCCCCATGTAAACAATTATTGTGTTGTATATTAATTATGTTTATTTTACAGGAAGCTGAATTAGAATGGGGAAGATGTCTTTCATCTTTGTATTCCCACTATCTAGAATGGCATCTGGCAAGATGAACTTCTTTTTCTTATAATATTTTTTGCATAAGAAGTATTTAATATTTTTGATAACAAAATCCCTCAATTTATCCACATCTCCTCTACTCACCTGTCCTACTCTCCCTCCTACTAATATACAAAGAAAGATGTGTCCTTCCTTCTGTCCATCTAAGTGAAATGCTTCTACTTATGCTCTGAATCCCATTCCCTATCACCTACAGGATTTTACTCAGGAATTTATTCGTCTCCATGTTCAACATGGTGAATTTTCCCCTCTCTCACTACCATGTTATCCCCATTGGCATATCGGCCTTCCTTAATATCAATCATGCTTTAAAAATCCCTCCCTGTGGTCCTGTTTCCTCTCTAGCTCCTATCACATTTCTCTGCTTCACTTCTCTATGCAATTCCTTAAAATCATTGTCTATTTTCACTATTTCCATCTTGTTTTCCTTGCATGCAATCCAATCTGGCTGTTATTCTCACCACTTAAATAAAATATGCGTTACCAAGGCTACCACTGACCATCTGTTGCTTTCTTGGCATTTCACACGGTTGCACACATCCTCCCTCTTGAAGACATTTTCTAGGTTTCTGGGATGTTGCATTTTCCAGCCATCCTTCCTAAATACCTCTGTCTTCATTGCTGCTTCTTCTTCTCCTGCCAACTCTCCAAAAATTGGGTTGTTCTGTACACAGTGTACTGCATACTCTGTTATTCTCTATTAGCACTTTTGCCTAGGTGGCATCTTCTAGCATCATCATCTTAAATACTATCTACATGCTAATGAATCCCCAGATTTATTCCCAGCCCTGATTATGAGCTCTTCAGTTGAATATCCACCTGCCTATTCAGTGTCTACCCTTGAAGGTGACACACTTCAAACTAAATGTACAAAGCAGGATTCCTGATATTTGTCCACTCCTAGAAATCTGTTTCTCCTGCACACCAGTTTTCTCCAACTTAGTAGATGGTACCATTCACCCACTTTCCAAGTCAGAAACCTAGTGTCATCCTTGATTCCTTTCTCTTTTTCATATCCAATGTTCAATCCATTAATTAGTTTCCACTGATTCTGCCTCCAAAATAGATCCCGAATTTAACCACTTATCATCAACTCTATTGCCATAACCCCAGTTTAAAAGCTGTTTTCTCCTAACTGAAATATTTAAACAGCTTTCAACTGGCCTTTCTGATTCTATGCTTATCCTATCACTCCTCTTCTTAAAAACTTCTAAAGTAGTATAAAAGAAGGCAAAATTCATCATTTATAAATTATTGCTCCAGACATCAGGTCATGTCCTTGTAGTTGCAATTTACTTGGTTCTATTGGCACATAATGATTTCAACATTGACAGGGAGATAGAAGCGAGAATTGAGAGTATGGTGGGATAAAAGTAAATGCAAGGAGGGAGAAAAACAAGAAAGAAAGAGGAAAAAACAGAGAAAGGAGAAATAGATGTCAATGGCAAAGAAAATAGGAAAGATGGTAAGAAAAGGGAAGAAAGGGAAAGAAAGAATGAGGCAGAGAAAGAAAAGTGGGAGATTAAAAGTTACCTTTCGCATGAACAGTTACTGAAAAGATTCTCAGCTGGAACCACTTCATTTACATTTTGGTAAATGGGAGTGCCCAATTCATAACCAGAGAGGGTAATTTCTTATTTTTCGCATTGCTTTTGTTTGTGTAATGTCAATTTATTTTAGAGCTAAGATCGAAAACTTAGCTTGCACGAAAGTATTCTTTAATATTTATAGCACCAGCTTTAAGCACTTGTTTTAGTGACGGATCTTGACGTAGATGGCTGGGCTGAGCAGAGGCTGTGTGAAATGCCTGGAATTTGTAAGGATTGCCAGTGATAATAACACAGTTGCCTTAAAAAAAAAAATCAAAGGCTCTCTATCACAATTGCAATCCAAATTCTTTTCCACTGACTAAAAGGTCCTAAGTAGCCTGAGTCTGACTCTTAAACAGCTCCTGCAATGACACTGCTTCTAATTTCCCACTCTCCAGTCAGATTGGCCTTGACCCTTTAAACAGAAT
This sequence comes from Microcebus murinus, assembly GCF_040939455.1. Taxonomy (NCBI): domain Eukaryota; kingdom Metazoa; phylum Chordata; class Mammalia; order Primates; family Cheirogaleidae; genus Microcebus; species Microcebus murinus. Next base: position 85,235,780 of record NC_134107.1, read on the forward strand.
AAGACCAACCATTTCCGTCTGAGAGTCCTTGCTCTCATTTCCCCTTTCTGTGCAACTCTTTTGCCTTAGAGTTTGGCACAACTCCTTCCCCATAGTTGGAGTATGCCCTGAAAGAGCACCTCCATGGAGAGGGCATAGCTAAGCAACCTGACTCACATGCCTCCCCTTGATCAATCCCTCCCCACCCCAACCTTACCCAACGTTCCTTTCTATGTCTAATCCTCTTTTCTCTTATATATCCTCTGAAATTATAGCATTTACTTTTTACATGTTTATTATATATATAATAAACATGTATATATATATATATATATATATATATATATATATATCCTCTCACTAACTACACTGTGAACTCCATGAGAGCAAGATCTTTATCAATCTTGCTTATTGCTATAAACCCAGTAACTAAAACAACATACAGTAGGTTTCCAATTAGTATATGCTGAATGGATATAACCATGAAAAAAGATTATAAGGTTCTCATGCCTTGTAATGTTTTTTCAAAGCTTGAAAATACGGCACTTAGAAGACAATGTTACCACTAGCCCCCTTTCTAGACCGACTACAGTTGTTTAATGTAGCCCAATAATTCATCAGTTTCCTTGGTGACCACATAGTAAGTGTGACTCAGGCTGAGTTGTTTGGGTTTTTTCTTTCTTTTTTTTTTTCTTCTTTTTTCTTTTGCGTGTGCTTTGCTTAACCACATCCTTATTCTGTTTTGTGCAGTTGGTAGTTTCTTATATCTTTGTCTTTTATAAATTATTTTAAAGATATCAATAATCCCATTTAAAAATATGAGTCTGAGAAAAGTGAGGGTATTTACATCGGAGCACATAGTCCGTGGCAGTGATGGTCTCAACATATATAGATTTCCTGGCCTTCAGTCCAGTTCTTTTTCTACTACTCCACAGCATAGGACCTTTTTAAAATCTGCCTTAGCTCAAATAATGTCATTATGTCATTATTATGTGTCCATAAATAGAAATTACCTGTCAGTGCTAGAATTGATGCCTGAGCCAATCCAGCACTCTGCTCAGTTTCTTCATCTTCATCATCTTCATTTCTGGATTCTGAGGAGAAATGAAGGGCAAGGATATAAGTGCTAACCTTACTTTTGAGGGACTTTGGTAGAAGCAGAAGGGAGAGATAAGCTTGCCATGCTGTCTGAACCTCAGTGCGGTGGTCTTTCCACTATAACACACTCTCATCCACCCCCAGTAGGGTTGTCTTACATAACCCAAATGATGTTTGGAGGATTCTTAAGAACCAATCAGTTTGTTGGCAATTTACCTGTAGGAGAGACAGCCATTGCCTTGGCTGATGTACATTTTTTTTCATCTCTACTTTCTTCACTTTCTTCTTCAGATTCTGAGGTGGAATGAACAAAAGGTTAAAATCAGTGCTCTACTCTAAAGGTCATTTCTAAAGGTGAAGACTGACTGAGAACACAGGTTTCCTAGATCTTTACTGGGATACCTTCATATGTCAACAGAGGTCTAAGAATTTTTGATTGTGATCTGGGGTTGGGAGGCAGTTACCTGTCGAAGAGGAAGATGATGCAGAGTTTTCCTGAGACTCATCATCCTCACTTTCAGAAGGATATGCTGAAATAATATTAAAAACAGATTTGTTAACAGAACTAAGTTTCTAGAACATACCCACTTCAAGCTCTTCCCCTTGTACTGATGAGTTTAAATAAATGACCGTGCTTAGTTTGGGACTACTCTATGAAGCACAGAGATTTGGCCAATTCTCTAACCTCCAAGTTTGTTTTAGAGACCTGTAGGCCTTCTGCTAAATGAAAAGGGAAGCAGAGTTTCTATGAAACAAAAAAGAGCTTGTTATCTTTCTGCTTACATAATTCAAGGAATAATCAAATTGTTTAATCAAGGTTTTTCTCCAATTGCATTTTTCATTCTGAGTAAGGAAAGTACATCTGTGTATAAAAGTTAGATAGTCTTTCCACAACAAAAATAATTCTAAAGGGATGTTGTAAGATTGGGAATATGCTTATTTATATACTACACTCTAATGTAGGGGTCAGCAAACTATGGCCTGCAGGCCAAATTCAGCTAGACACTTGTTTTTGTAAATGAAATTTTATTGAAGTACATCAACACTCATTGTGTACTTACTGTCTATCGCTGCTTTCATGAAACAATAGCAGGCTTGAGTCATGACAGAGACCATATGGTCCACAAAGCTTGATATATTTACTCCTTTTCAAAGAAAAATTGTGCCAATCTGTGCTCTAGAGAGAAAGAACCACTTATGTTCCATTAACTCTCAAATTACCTATGCCCTCTTTTAATTTAATAAGGCTCCAGCACCGATTATTCATTTAACAAATATTTACTGAGCACCTATGAAGTCTCAGATGTGATTTCTAAATGTCTGGGATACATTCATGAACAAAGTAGACAAAGATCCCTGCCTCATGGAGCTTACATCTCAGCAAAGGGAGACATAACAACATAATGAAAAAGTAAATTTTATGAAGCGATTAAGGGTAATAATTGTTAAAGAAAAAAGAAAATATTAATATGTAGCAGTATAAAAGTAATTGGGGTAGATCAGGGCATATTTTGGTGGTAAATAAGACAGATAGTCATGAAGGTCTTAGAGATGGGGATTGTTTATTCTCCATTTGCAAACAGAAGAAATGGAGAAGAAAGAAAACTGCATAATGACAGTCGAGAAAGAGGGAGTTATTAGCTCTTTGGCCAGCCAGCACTACTCACTTAAACTCAGTTGCTTTGGCTTGAAGAGGCGTTCCATAAATATTTTGCCTGCCATTTGAGTTTTCCCGGTGATATCCTCAACCAGGTTTTCGGCGTTGTTCATGATGAGGTTCACACCATCTCCTATTTTTCGTAACTCATCTCTGTTTAGCACTCTGTTTTCCATCAAGTCATCAAAAATGCCATCAAGCACATTCCTGGCCATCAATTTCACCTTGTTGACTGGGTCTTCTTTGGGCGGTCCCTTAGCTGTGAGAATGACAGGATCTTAGATGTGGACAGAACCTTTGATGTCCCATTCTAGGTTTGTGGTTCTCAAATTTTAGTGTGTATTAGCATCACCTAGAAGGAATGATAAGCAGAACTTCCTGCACCTTATTCCCTGAAATTCTGATCTGCTAGGTCAGAATGGGGTGTATGAACTTTTGTGAACTCTGCCAATTTCTCAGGTGATGCCAAAACCACTGTTTCAAAGACCACATGTGCTTTGTGTAGCTCCTATCTTGTCCAACCCTCTTCTTTTTTACGAATGGGAGAAAAAAAGTTTAGAGAAATGAAATGATTTTACTAAAGAACTTAGTGATAGCTGACTTAGTTTAGTCCTTGCATCGCCTGGGATCCCTTCACTGTTTTCCTTTTTATCAATAACTAGTTTAAAAAGGCATATTCAACACCTACAGCAGTAAAACAGAAACACATTGCACTTGTAAAACATACATTTTTGTTTCTATTTGTCTGGGGTAGGAAGCCAGCTCAGTGACGCAGAGACTTAGAGCACAAATTGCAGCTGATTCATTTGTTACGGAAAATGAAAGGTCATACAGAGAGCAGAAATACAATGGAAATGCAAGCTACTCTGCTCAACTAACTGCACAGCTCCTCACTCTGACAACAGAACGTCCATCAAATGGGTGAGAATTTCTGAGTTAAATTTCAGTATGGGTTAAAGGAAAAGCCTAAAATCATAGGAAAAGTTTAAGAACATAGATTCATACTTGTTACATTTGTCTTTCTGCTGTATACTAAGACACTTTGTTTGCATGCTCATTGCGGTACTCCCATATCTCCCTCTGTTCCCAGAGTAAAATAGTTTTATCTCTTGAGAAGCCCCTCTACACCTCCTTTCTCCTGGACTGTAACTCCCTCAAAATACAGCGATAAACGGAAAAACCGGGAGCTACTCACCGGCCATGACTGCTCTCACTCCCTGGAGCAGAAGATCTGAAAGTGAAAGCTGTCTTCACAGCCCTTCTCTCCCTTCAGTGGACCAACTTGTTGACACTGCCTATGTGGGAAACTCCAGCAATTCAAATTCTCTTGTGCTTTGCCAAAATAGGGTCAGAGTCCCCACCCTAATATGCAACTAGGTTCTTTTGGAAAACAGGAAGCAAAAGGTGTCTTTTCTCTTTGATAACAGCAAAGTTATCAGAATCAAAGCATGCACATTCAAATGCAAGTCTTTGCATTGCCTTCCAGTCTATTTTTAAAACTGTTTACAAATCAACGTAACCCCTATTTGTCTCTGTTGTCACCACCAGCTTCTAATGGCAGAAAGGCTTCACTTGTTGCTCAGTCTCAGAAGTGTGAATGTGGAAGGTAAGGAGGGAGAGCCGCTGGCTAAGGGCTGCCAAATGGTGATCCTTCTATCACTGCTTTAAAAACCCAGATGAGTAATCTCTTTCCTGTTTCCTCTCCAGATATGCTTACTCAACTGGGGTATAGTTTATCCAAGAGACTGCAGCATGTATTTTTGCTTGATAAATACATAAGAGACTCTTCCACTTAAATTCTTTCTTAATACTAGATATGTGTTTGCAATTAATATTAAACAACAGAGAAGTTTATAAAATGGAAAAGCACCATCCAGCTTCTTTTCTTTTTCCTTTTTTAAAATATATTTCAGAACATTATGGGGGTGCACACATTTTGGTTACATAGTTTGCTATAATTTATATTCAGTTTGAGTCGAAGTTATAATTGTGCCCTTCAGCAAGATAGTGTGCATTGTACCCATTCAATGGGAATTTACCCACCCCTCCTCTTCCCTCCCACCTTTTTGATTTCCATTGAATTTTACTTACCTATGTGCATGTAAGTGTTGATTAATTAGTACCATTTCAGTACTGAGTATATGTGTTGTTTGTTTCTCCATTCTTGTGATACTTCATGTAGAAGAATGGTCTCCAGTTACACCCAGGATGTTACAAAAGATACTAGATCACCACCACGTGGGGCAAATGAATACTCCAAGCTTTAGGAGAAACCCTGTAGCTCCCAGGATTTACTTGGTCCCTACTCCGCCTGAGATAGGGAAGGCACAAGACAGATCGTGGCTGGAGTGCAAAAGCCTTTAGGAGTTTTGCTAAGCCCCAATGGGGCTCAGAGGTTGCTTATCCTGGCTTTAAGGGGAGATGCTAGTATGGAGTTCAGGGTGATCTCTCCAAGCCCAGGGAGCTGCTCCTAAGAGGTAGGGGAGGGGCTAATCACATGATTGCTAAGGCCCTAAACCAGGCTTTTCCCATCCCTGTCCACCAGCCCAGTTTCTCTGTGGGGTGGGGTGTTTGCCTTCCCTTTTTTCTACCTGGAACTCCACAGCACTCCCCCCTCTGATCAGTCCACATGTGTTCCCTTTCTGGCCAAGACCAGCTCTTGAGCTACTCCACAGTTCATGTTTCTGACCTGCTGGCATGTGTCTCTGCATGATGCTGGCAGGTAGGGGGATCTCCAGTTGTGCAGCCCTGTTCCACCGCTAGATCCCAAGGAGAGGTAGGTAGGGCTCTCTATCTGTAGAGGTCCCCACCAGAGGAGAAGCAGCAGCTCATGAGGCTCTTGGATCAAGCTGCACTCCCTATTGTAGTGAGTGGTGGGAGGGGTCCCTGTTCCCTTTTGTCCCACGTGTCTGAGGCATTCAGTTGCCATGGGAACCAGGGGCGAAGCTAATTCAGTCCCAGTGCCTTCTCCAATGTGGCCTTTCTCCAGCAGGGGTGGGGGATGGGGCGTGCTCTGAGACCCCTGCTCCTCTGTGTCCCTCCGCACCCTCTGTTGAATATGGCTACAAGGGCTCTGTCACCACCTGAGCCTGGAACCACGTCCTCTCCCTTACGTCTCCCCGCCCCACCCTCACGACTGGGGAACACCAGGTTCAGCCTCCCTGTCTTGAGCCGCCAGCGGGCGATCTTGCCAAACGTCTGTGGGCAGGAAAATTGCAGACTGCAGCTGTCCTGTGGGCTTGGCTGGGAACACGCTCCCATGGCTGATAAGCAGGCCTCTCAGCACAGAGCACTCTAGTGGCCACTATGGTGGGGGCAGGGGCTGTAGTGTCCCAGCACTGCTCTTGTGTCTGGGGGTTACCGGGTCCTGATGGCCAGGTGGAGCTGCCAGCAGGTGGCCTGTGCAGCTCTGCCACAGTGACCCTGCTCTCCGAGGCAGCTTCAGCTGGGAATATGTCCTGGTCACCAAGTGACAGGTCTCTTAGCACAGAGCACTTTTGTGATTGCTCTGCAGGGCATGGGGGCCCTGGCTAGAAGCTGACTTGAGGCAAAATTACTTTCTGGGATGCCAGGAATGGAGGAGGTGCACACGGGGTGGTGTCCCGATGCAAGAATGCCAGCTCTCTGTTCCCTCATGGCACACTCCGTGGGATGAGAGCCCTGGGTCCTGCAGCTGGCTAGAGGCACCCATCTGGGGGAGAGGAGCCCCCTTTACCCTTTCACTGGGCTCTGGGCCTTCCTGGATTTGGTCCCTTCCACCGATTTCTTTCTATCCTCCTCTCTCTCAGCTTTGCAGCTCCTCTTGGTGGGGCCCCTGGACTCCTCTGCTGTATCTCCCCCTGGTCCACATCCAGAGCAGTAGTTGTTCTCCAGTCTCCCCAGTCCAATCCTCTAGTCTTCTGCTGGGACAGTCTAACAAGCTGTGTCTCTGGTCGGCTGTCTTCCCAGAATGTTCATTAATTTGCTATTTTTAACTGATTTTTGGTTCTTCTGAAGGTGCTTGCTTGTGTGGATAGTTGTTGAAAATCATGATCCAGCTTCTTTCGTTTCACAGGACAAGTAACCACAATTATATGTCTAGCTTGCATTCTTTGTGAATTTCTTTGTGAATTTATGCCTAGCTTGAATTCTTTGTGAATTTCTTTCTTATACTTTGGTAAAACATTTAATACAATGCTGATTTTATCTGTAGCCCTAATCATTGGTCTGCTTGTATCCATGCCCTTTGCCTTCACTCTGAACTGGCCTGATGGCTTGGTTTTGGCCAACATGATACAGTAGAGGGACCTTCTGCAGTTCCCTGCCCAGGGTTTACAAAGCCTGTGTACTTCTTCCTCTTGGACATCTGAAATTCCACTCGAATAAACCTGGGCTAGATCACTAGCTGATAAGAAACATCATATGGAGAAGAGCACAGTTGTCTCAACCAAGGCCATCCCAGCCTGATACTTTCCAAACATATGAGAGATTCCAGCCTGGTCAGTAGGGATGTCTGCCCTATGTGGAGCTGATCTTAGACACAGGAATGATTCCAGCAGAGACAAGAAGAAACACCCAGCTGACTGGTTGCCTTGGGAACAATAGTCAATGCTATTGTATTGTCAAATTGTCAAATGATGTCAAATGTATTTTCAAATTAACACATTCACAATATAACTAATCCAATAGTACCGAAAGGCATATAGTAAAAACCATATTCTCCAATACAACTCTCCCCACCTTCAGTATCCCATACTAGATGTAATTTCCATAAATTATTTCTTATTTTGCTTCCTGGTGGTGATATTTGGAATTCCCAATAATGCCTATTTTATCTATTTCCAGATATATAGAATACAAACAATGCCACTGACTACCTCATATAAATGAAATGTAGCTGCTACATCTCTATCCAATTCTTCGTAATATTTAATGATGATGTGATTTTCAATTCTTTGGTTGATTAATTTTTAAACATTAAATAATATATTTAAGCTTCTTTTCTTTTTCCATCGATGTGGCTCAGCAGCTTATTTCTCCTCTATGTGAGTTGATTATTAATAGTTGCCGTCAAGCAATTTTCTCTGTCTTTCTCACATTTGACCATATTATCATATTTTTCTAAATTTTTATTTTGGCAAAATCAATATAACAAAAAATGTACCATTTAGTCCTTTCTAAGTGTACAATCCAGTGGTATTAAATATATTCATAATTTCCTGTAACTGAGATAGGGAACTGGCAGGCACTGCTTAATACAGAGTCAAAATCCCCTAACCACTCTGATCAAAGACAGGATGCAGTGACAGAAGAAGTTAAGACCAGTCAAAACCAAGATGGCAAGGAAATTGGCAGCTGCTTAACCTTGCAGCTCATTATACCCTAGTTATAATATAAAAGCATGCTGAAAGAAACCCCCATCGGCACCATGACAGTTCCAGGAGGGACATTATAAAGTAAAAAAAATGGAGGGGTCCCAGTTTTAGCAAATCACCACCCCTTTTCAAGAAATAACAAATATTCTTCTCCTGCTTAGCTTATGATCAAGACTTTGCTTAAAAGAAACAAAAAACAAACAAACAAAAAACCTAAAAGTGCTGTTCTCCTCAGCAGGGAGAATTAGCCTCTACTCTGTGGAGTAGATCTTCTTCTATATTTCCTAAATAAAACTCCCTTTCACCTTACACTGTCAGCTCCTTCTTGAATTTTTTCTTGTGTGAAGACAAGGACCCACTTGGAATTCACATGATCTCTAGAATTGGGAATTACTTTCCTGTAACATAACTATCACCCCTATCTACCTTCAGAATTCTTTTAATCTTATAAATCTGAAACTCTATACTCATTAAATAATAACTTCTGATTCGCTCCTCTCCCAGTCCCCTAAAAGCCACCATTCTACTTTCTCTCTCTAAGAATTTGACTTCACTAGGCACCTGGTAAGTGGAATCATACAATGTTTGTTTGTTTTCATGACTAGCTTATTTTACCTAGCATAATGTTTTCAAGGCTCATCCATATTATAGCATATGTCAGAATTTTCTTTCTTTTTAAGCCTAAATAGTATTCCATTATATATGTAAAGGAAAAGAAAAATCTCAGGACCACCACTCTTATTCCTTATGCAAAAAGGAAGGTCAAGCTTGAAGGTTGACTTATGCAACACCCCCTCCCAAATGAATAGCTGTTCCTAACATTATCCATCAGCCAGATCCCTAATGACAGGTGAAAGACCTCAGGCAACTACAAGGACTGCCCCCACTGATCATTCACAAGAAAATTCCTTGCTGGCCTCTTATAAGCAAGGACATATAAATTGTAACTTTAAGACTCCAGGCTACATCTACCTTCTAAAACTAAAGTCTTTTCCATTCCACCCTCATAATGAATTACAAGTTTACCTTCCCAGGTGCAGAACAGAGATAATATCAAACATCCTTCTACCTGCCCAGGGACATCTACGTAATTAATGCTCCCTTCAGTTCCTTTTTCTTTTCTAACATTATTCACCTTATCTAATGTAAAATGTAGATTTCCTGGGCATCTCAAGAATGTAACCATGTTGCCTCACTGCCCACTCCCCTACTCTTTTTTCTTTCCGTACACCCTCTTCCTCCTTAAATGCTGAAGTTCCCAAATTCCCGTTCAGAAACAGCCATGGATACTTCCATGGTTTGTATTTTTCCTGGGGCATGTCCTCAAACTTTGGCTTAATAAACCTCCTTTGATTGAGAACTTTGCCTCCATCTTTTATTTTGGGTTGTCATGAGTATGTATATATCATATTTTGCTTATCTATTCACCAGTTGATGGATACTTGGGTTTCCTCCACATTTTAGATAGTGTGAGTAATACAGCTATGAACGCGGATGTACAAATATACCTTTAGGCCCTGCTATCAATTATTTGGGGTCTATACCCAGAAGTGGAGTTTCTGGATCGTATGATAATTCCACTTTTAAGTTTCTGAAGAGCTGCCTTACCGTTTTCCACAGGGGCTGTATCATTTTACATTCCCACTAAGAGTGCACAGGATTCCAATTATTCTACGTCTTTGCCAACACTTGTTATTTTCTGTTTGTTTTTGTTTTCTATAGTAGCTGTTCTAATGTGTGTAAGGTGGTATCTCATTGTAGTTTTAGGCACAATATCCTTTCGCCCTATTGTTGAAAGTAAATCGCAGCCAATTCTCTTCACTCAGTGAAGTGCAGATATTATATGAGCCATAAAGCTAGACAATACCATTAGCTTCTTCTTCATTTTCATTCACCCGTCATTTTAATTGCAATTCTGTTCTCTGTTAGAGAACCTAAAAAGACACAGTTCAGTTTTTTTTTTCTTTCAAGAGATGAGACTTGCCCAGGCTAGTCTCAAACTCCTGGCCTCAAGAAATCCTCCTGCATCAGCCTCCCAAGTAGCTGGAGTAAGAAGCACAACCTGCACCCAGCTTCATTTGTTTTCACTTTTATTGAAATACAAAAGGTTAAATGCTTGCGCAGTACTGGTAAAGGTGCTTCTTGGCGTTGATAAAGGAAGGCTGGGCTGCCTGTGGTTTCCTGAAGGAGACAGAAAAAACAAGTCAAGATGGTTATCCATTACAGCTTTCATCCCATTCCTCGTGATTCTTCTTCTGTCCACTTCCGTGAGCTCTTGTCTCTTACCTTGACTTCCATCTGTGACCTATGTAGGCTATTCACCATAAAGCACTCAGGGTGATCTTTGCAAAGCTTAAGTTAGAGTTTATTTTTTCTCTGATCAAAAGGACTTCAAGAGTTTCTCATCTCACTCAGTATAAAAATTTTAAAAGATGTATGTACCACGTGATCACCAAGGTCCATGGGATCAGCTCTCTCTCTATTTCACTGAATTTGTCTCTGCCATTTCCCCCACTGCAGTTCTCATTCACTCACACTGTCTTTGCAGTTCTTTAAGTAAGTTTAGTGTATTTCTGCCCCAGGGCATTTGCACTTGCTTTATTCTGTGCTGGGACACTTTTACTGTATAAGAACCACATAGCTTACTCCCCCACTGTTCTTCGTTCTTCGTTTGCATTTCATCATTTCAAATAAGGCTTTCTTGAATAATCTATTTACAGCAGTACAACATCCATCACTTTGTATTTCTCTTAACCTTTAGCTTTCTTCTTAGTTCTTATCACTCTCTGACCTATGATATATTTACCTGTTTATGTATTCAGACAGAGTCTGTCTCTACTCACTCGAATATCAGCTTTCTGAGGGTAAGGAATCTTTTATTTTGTTCACTGGTATTATACCAAGCATCCAGAATAGAACCTGGTGCATGGTAAGTGTGGAAAAATATTAAATAGACAGTCCAAAGTTCAGATGTGGTCCTCTTAAATGAATTAGGCACTGGAAGCTGTTGAGTAAAATATTTATGTATTTTGCAACTGGGGTATCAGAAATCAAGAGTAAATGCCTATGTGGTAAATATTTGAATTATTGAGGCAAACTTTTCTAAAAATGTCATTTAAAGTATGTTTGTGAGAGAGAGATTAATAACATGTGTTTAATATAGTATGATATAAAGCTGTTGTTGGTGAAAAGTAATCATTGGGTCTAAACTTGATATACCCATTCTAAAATATTTTGATCAAAACCAAAAAAGCTTAAGTATTAACATGGGAGCTTGAAGGAGTTTCTCAGAAGTAACTGAAGGTCTGAAAGTAGACTCTGAGTGACCTGTGATTTGCACTGTGAGAACAATCTGAGAACAGTCTGAGAACCAGAGGGTGCATCCACACAAATGTTACAATCCAGGATATATTTTTTACTGTCTGGCAATGGCAGCTTAATGTCAGTAATGTGATATCTGCATTAGAGAAGTAAAGTCTTGCTTCCTCCATAGTTAGTTCCTCTGTTTTTTTCCAGGCTCACATGCAATGTTTGGTAACTCAGTGTGTGTGTGTGTGTGTGTGTGTGTGTGTGTGTAGGTCTGTGAGAGAGAAAGAGAGTATGGGAGATCAATGAATATAAGTAATAATGAGTACATTGCAATTTTAATAATTGCTATCCTGGGTCTCTCATTATTTACCATATCTTGCCTTGGTTTTCCTTACCTCTTTGACTGATTAATTGGTTGATTGTAGAGATGGGAAGAATGCAAATGCACAAAGGTAGAATAAAAAAAAAAATAGCAAAGAATCACCAAACTATGTCAACAAAGAGCACTAATTTGACCATCCAAGCAGTCAGCTGCCATTGGTCATTGGACCTCACCACCAGCAATACTCTCCCATATATTTTACCTATGCACAGCAACTCTCCATACTTACTATGTTCAATTTCCAGGAAAGAGGTAGAAGTCTCTTGTCATGGATAGTCGTTCGATGGTGGGCATCTGGGCTCGAACACTTGGTGTTTCAAATGATTGTTGTACCTAAAAAGAAAAAGAGGCTCTAGATCAAGGTTCCCCAACCTATGGTGAGTTAGATAATTATTTCATTATATATGTAATGAAATGTAATAATATGTAAATGTAAAATGTAATAATAATAGAAATAAAGTGTGCAATAAATTGTAATGTACTTGAATCATACCAAAACCTTCTCCCTTTCCTGGTCTGTGGAAAAATCGTCTTTCATTAAAATGGTCCCTGGTGCCAAAAAGGTTGGGGACCATTGCTCTAGATGACATATAACTCTTTTGAAATCTCAGAAAATATCTTGTCCCATGAACCAGGAAATGCCAAGAATGAGAAGAGCTCCTGGGGTTGATGGGACAATCCCGTGGATATTCTATGTCACTTACCGGAGTTAGAATTCCAACCATGCTTCTTTGAAAGGATACTTTATGCCAGAATGTATTTTTTAACTCAAAATAAATATCTCATGCTTAATCCAAGGCCTTTCAACCTCTATTTTCTCTATTTTTCATTTCTGACCTACAGATCTAACAATCAAGTATCCCTTGGATCTGTTGATGAGAAATACATAAGGAAAATCCCCCATTTTCAACCCTCATCAAGGCTGACTCCTCAATTTAAGGAGACCTAATTCCCAGGATCTTGTCTTTAAGGCCTGAACACTGAAACTTTCATATATTCACCACCAAGCTGATCTCTGAAGTCTTTTGCATAGACTGATCAATGAGATCCCACTTACCCTAAATCCGGTGTTTCTAGTCTTTGTCTAGAAACACCCTTGAAACTATAACATCCAATTCCTATTCATCTGAAGAACTTAACATTTTAGATCCTTATTCATAGGAAACCTGACTCATGCTACCAAGGAATCTTCTCTAATCTACCAAAGGTGTATTTCTCTTTCCCCAACATAGTGTAACTGTTCTCTATGATTTTGAATTTAAAAACAATTGCATAATTGTTTCCCATGTTCTTAATATCAGTCCTATTCCTCTAAAAAAAAGTGGGGAGCATGTATGTACTCATTCATGTATCTTTTTATTCAGTGGATATTAATTGAAGTCTGCTATGTGCCAGGCATGTTGAGGTGTTGAGCAAATCCCTGCCTTCATAAAGCTTGCAATTTAGTGAGTAATACAGGTAAAAAAATCAGACAAATAAATAAAATAAAAATAACTGGGTGCTGGTAAGAACTATGAAGAAAAATATACAAGGAGAAGGAGGAGGACTAAGGAGTGTAGCACATTGGGGAAGGAGTATGAAGTCTTCCCTTCTGGACCATTCCACTCAAAGAATGTATTATTTTAATTTTCTTTTACATGTCTTTATGGATCCTATCACAAATTGTGATCACACATTTGTTTATTGATCCACTTTTTTAGTGTTCATATTACAAAAGTGTGAGTCCTCAGTAGGCTTATGTACTCGTCCCCCATTTACCCCCTGGCACCAGGATAGAGCCCATTACATAGCAGACTACCCAATATGTATTTAATACATTAAGCAATGAAAAAAACTTTCTGTGTTTTGAATTTTAAGAATTTATAGCCTATAACATATAAGTTTATGGTTTATATCATTTTGTCCTACTTTGGTCTCCTCCTGGGATATATTGACATCTTTTTGTAAACCAGATTTCAACCCCTAGATGACATATACCCATGGTAGAGCTACCACTCTACTTTTGCTTGCCTGACAAAGTCCCTTGAAATGTGAATAATGATAAATTCTTCCTGAACAAATAAATGAATGACGAGTAGTGGAAAGAGAAGCTTACCTTCTGAAATACTTCCAGTAGGTGACAGTACCAAGAGTATTTCTGGAAGCATGTGATGAGCTGTGTGATGAAGAAGGAGCCCTTTGTTTTGTCTCTCCAGGACATGTTATCTACAACGATAGAAACTGTTATGCCTTGGATGTTGATTTTCACTATTTTCTGTTTACATTTTTGTTTTTTGGCCATTTGTAAAAAGAAAAGCATAGCTCAGGAATTATTCTTAATAGAAGAACTTATAACCTGAAATTAACTCATTTTCCACATAGAGAAAACAAAAAAGCTGGCAGAGGTTGAATTAAAGGGTCGGCCTGTCAGAGCTGCAAGAAATTACAGAGTGATTACATTTGGACACTTGGAGCTGAAATTCTACTATGTGTCTTATGTTCATTCACTCAGCTTTGACATAAATGGGATTATCCCACTTTACAGAAGAAAGAATAGAAGTTTTGAAGGGTAAAGGAAATTCCCCATGTTCACACAGTGAGTAAGCGACCAAAAATGGCCACCTGGGTCCAACGCAGTTTGCAAGTTACATCATGCTGTCTTTAACAACATAAAAAACAAAATAGATGAACAGAACCGAAGTTTCAGTTATAGAAGATAATAAGTAAGTCATAGAAATATACTGTACAGTATAGTGTCAATAGTTAGCAATACTGTATTATATATTTAAATGTACATGTATATATGTAATACATATATTACATATATATATGTATATATGTAATACATATATTATACATGTATATGTATAATATGTATGTATATATGTACATGTATATGCACACATGTATGTACAATATGTATGTATATGTGTGTGTAAATGTATATATATATGTATATATGTGATATGTATGTATAATGTGTATGTATATGTATATATGTGTGTAATATGTATACATGTATACATATTTATACATGTATAAATATTTATACATCCTAAGGGGGTAGATCTTATATGTGTGTTCTCATCATACACAAACATAAAAGCATGATGATAATTAATAGAGAGCTGCAGGAATCTTTTGGTGGGAGGGATATGTTGAAGGTATAAATTGTGGTGATGGTTTCACTGGTGGATTGTTATCTACAAATCTATTAAGTAGTATACACTAAATATGTACAGTTTTGCTATACTTCAATAAAGTGGTTTAAAAGAATAAGACTTCAAATTTTGCACATTTGAAACAGTCAAATGTGAAGGTCCTTAAGATGATTAACTAGAGGTAAAAAGCTAACCACTGTTCCCTGTACTGGACCTAATCAGTCCTACTCTATTATTGTCTATTTCTTTCAAAGCACATCCACATTCCTACTGGGGCATGAAATGGCATCACTCTATGTAGAGTCAGATGGAAAATATGAGGAAAAAGGCTTGGAGTTGGTAATTTGAGAAAGGCCAGCCAGTCCTGGGATCCACAAAATCAATACTTAAAATATTAAATGGAGTTAATAAAAAAATGAATCAATCATTGATGTATAAATGAAGTTTAGTGAATGGGGTTCCTTGTATTGGGTTGCTTTTTTATTTGGTGTACCATTGACTGTAAAATACAAAAGTTATAAAAAAAAATGGCAGACTAGAGGCCACCTGCCAGCTCATATCTCCCAAGAAAAAAAAGTATAATTTTTAACAGTGTGTGTGGGAAGAGTAGAATCTGTTCTTACAGCACAGATAAGATAATGTAAAATATATTGACAAAACTCAACCTTTTTCTCAGATCATTTTTGCCCAGAGCCTATGTTGATTTTTCTAGAACCATTCAAAGGTAGCTTCAAGCCTACAAATCGTTGAATGCCTCTAAAAGTTACATACGTGGGGTGGAGGAGCAGAAAGCAATGAAGTCCTTTTCCACATGGGTCTTGTGAACAGCATCTTCCTCCAGGTTCTCAGGGGACTGTGAGAAGCTGTCTGCCGAGGCTTTTGGAGAGTCATTGACCCACACTTCCCCACGGTTTGCTGTGGAGACATGAACTTGCTACACACCGCTGAGCCTCCCTCAGAGTGACTATCACAGTTGTCTACCTTGTTCATTTCGAATATTCATTCTGACTATTAATAGTTTCATACACACACTCAGACCACTTTACCTTCTGTCTAATGCCATTGAGTAATGTGCCAATTATAGTGACATCATCTTGTAGTTACCAGCTTTTAGCTGAATTATTTCTGCTTTTTATTTAAAGAGAGCTTCCAGTAGCCATGATATTTTGGATGTCAAGAAAAAAAAGAAAAAGAAAGAAAACTTTGATAGCAGTGCCCCCCCAGCCCCCTGAACTTCATACTCACTCCCCTTCAATATTTGTGAAGAAAAAAAGGGTGCTGCTATTATATTATGGCCCAACATTCAAAAGTAAATCTTCTCAAACAATATAATTTCAAAATGTCTGTAAAACATTTACAAGACAAGCTACCACTAAAATGCTTCCATTCGAAGTTGTGAATATTTCATTTACCTTCAATTTAGGGATTCTGATGATCTCCTTCACCACTTCCCCTGGACTAAATTGTATAGAAACTTCTCAGCTGATCAGGCAATCATAATGACACCAGCCCCCTAGACAGAGTTTCCTCATCATTCAGTGCAGTGGATTTGCACTGGGTGGGTTAAGATAGTTTCCCTTAGATATAAGCCATGCATCAAAGGTCTCTGCAAACTCCTTTGTATCTTTTGGATTTTCCATCTGAGAACTCACCACCTCTGCAGGCCTGGACAATGATGACCTTGGGTTTGTCCTTTAGAATAGGGCAGTTGCGGTTGTTGAGTATCCGGAAGACGGTGTCATAAGGCAGCACATCCGATGTTCCCTCACTGTGCTTCGTTCCACAGATTGCATCCAGGATGCCATGAGACATGAGCACCACGAAGGTGCTGTCTGAGGACTTGTGCTCTGGTCGGGCAGCAAATTCCCGCAGCACAGACTCCATATCCTGGAGAAGACCAATGTCTCACTTCAGTAGAGCAAGTGTCACAACTATCTGACCTCCTAGATTTACCACGAGCAGCACAAGAAACGCATGTGACATTCTGTCATGGGGCCTTCACACAGTCCTGACTCAGTGATGACAACTGTTGTCTTTTTCCTTCTTAATGGGACAGTGGGTTCCAACCTTCTCCTGCTGCTGATATACCAGAAACTGTCTTCTCAATATACTGTCTTTTGTTATATGTGACATATATTACCTTTTCCTGTCCATTTCCATCTTTTCTCTTATTACCTAACACAGATCATGTGTAATAAAAGCATCATCATGCCACTTTCCTTTTCAAACCCATCCCACTGTGCTTAGAATAAAGTCAAACCTCTGGCCTGACCCTGCTCCATCCTCAGGTTGGCCACACTGGTCTTTTTATGCCTCTCCTGTGCCACTACCTTTCCAATTTAGCCCTTTCACATGTAGCTCCCCCTACTTGGAAGGCCTTTCACTCACATCTTTCCAGAGCCACCTGCTTCTGGTAGTCACGACTCAACTTCCACGCCATCTCCTCACAGGGGCTTCTCTGGACCACCCCATCAAAGGTGCCCCCCAACCCCAATTCTCTCTTCCTTTTTCCTTTTCTGTTCACTTATTTTGACTTTGTGATCAAGCTTATGTAGACACATGCACACACACAATCTCTGAAATTGTTTGTTTTGCTTATATTTTCATTGTCCCTCTGCACTCTAACCTAGGTCAGTGTGAGCTGGAAGCTTCCCGTCTCACTGAAAGGCCCATCCCAGGTGGCAGGAAAAGCTCCTGACACTGAGTTCAGGACTCAGTATTTGTTTCATGAGTGCACTTCTGCTTGACAGTCACCACTCAGGTTGTCTGGGGAATCATGGGGCTGACTCACAGTCACCTCACTTTGGAATTCAACAAGAATGGTGAAAACACATGTCAATCACATTTTGTCCAGTTTCATGGAATTGTGATGGTTGGAATTCAAAAGAAACACAGATTTTACCTATACAATATCTTCATTTTGCACCTACAAATACAGCCTGAGGATGTTAAAGCATTTGAGGTTTTCTAAAGCTGCCTAGTTAGTGGAAGGGTGAGTGTTGAATACGTGTGAGTTTGGGGTGGGCAAGGGGCCCTTACCCTGGCTGTGAGTTCCTCTTTTACATCCACACTGTAGCCCAGGCCCTCAAGCAGCCCCTTCATCCCCACAATGTCATGGTCAGCCCCATTTCTCCGCTCAAGATGGTCAAACTCTGTGTTGCATATGATGAGAGCCAGGCGAGTGCGATCCTTTTTCTCCTTTATGGGGTAGATCTGCAGGAGATGGATATGCAGTGAGTTGGATTCTGCCCGAGTCTATTTTGAAACCCCATACACCCAGCAGTGTTGCTTTATTAAAGCCTCGTACAGCTACCCTCTCCCCCAACCTCTACCAGGAGACCCTGCCGTCCTCTCTCTCAGGAGCCCAGAGCAAGGACAGGGATATATTTGGAAAGGTAACTCAAGAATCTTTACAAACTATAAATAGAATAATTCCTACCCATCCTCTCCTTTCTTCTCCACCTAGTCAGGTCTTGCTTAGCATCTAAGCTTCAGATCAAATTTCATAAAAACCAGAGACATTTTTCATTGACTCCAGTAATAATGAATACACCAAAGATTATTTGGCTGTGGTAGAATTATTGTTTTCGTACTATTTTTAACATATCAACTCATAATGTTTTTCAAGCTTTAATTATATTTTTAAGATATGTTTCATATCCAGGTCTTTCAACTAGGGTAGAAACAGTTTCTACTCAGCCATGTTATCTTACACATATTTTGATTCTATGCTTATAGTTGAAATTCCCATAAATCCCAAATAGGTGTGTGAATACATAAATTGTTCTCCTCAGATATATGAAAAAAGTTTCCACAGTCTTCACCACCAATTATTTAGTGCTTTAAGAAACTGTGCATTTAAGCGATAGCAATTGTCTCTTGCCACATCTCTGTCTCATGCATAGAGCACGGTACCTTTCCAGCCCGTTCTTTACTCAATCTCAGGAAGTCTTCACGAGGGCAAAGCTTGAGGGTATCTGTAGATTCTGCTGACTCAGCTGGTCCAGCCTTGATTTCCGGAGGAGCTGCAGGATATATAACATTATACTTATTGTGGTTTCTGCCTTGGTGACCCAATTCATCACCTCAGAAGATTGAGAGAGTGGGAAGTCCTGGGAAGAAGACTTTTTGCACATAGGGCTTATAGTTGTATCTAACCTCTCCCTCTCGTATAAGTAGATACATCGTTACTGGGAGAAAACAGAGAAGTACCTGACAGAGAAAGCAGATCCAACCAGAAATGCTATAATAGATTCTGATAATTCTGGGGAAAACACCTTGATAACTTGGGGTCAAATCTATATTGAGGAAAAACAGTTTGACTTTTCCAATAATACCATTCTAGGGTACTCACTCATCTATATGGACCTTCTATATACTCTAAGCAAGAGTATACTGCGTAAATATTTATCAGAGTACTATCTATTAGAAATATAATGTGTGTTCCATTAGCAACATTAAATGTTCTAATATCCACATTAAAATATTAAAAATAAATAGGTGAAATGAGTTTTAATAACCCATTATATTTAACACACTATATCTAAAATATTACCATTTCAACATGTGTTACTAGCCAAGATTCAAGGATTTAATAGCCACATATGGATAGGATATTAGATGGTACAAGTACCATTTTGGAGTGATAATCCCCTCTTGATCCAAACAGCACATGCAGATACATTCATACACCGTAACATTTATCAGACTCTTGAATCTTATACAATCCAGTTATTATTTTTTCAGAATCTTAAACTGAATTCTTAACCTTTCTAGAGGAAATGGGCTTCAATCATACCTCACCATATAGAAAGTCAGCTATTTAAAGGAAAAATGCTGAATAGTAATGATAGTGTTTTATCCAAGATCAAAGGGACAATTTTTTTGTTGTTGTTGTTAGATACTTTGATTAACTCTGGATATCTTGCCTCCAAAGTACTGAACAACTAACAATAAATTTTTCATCCCATGTTTTATAATGCAAGAAAATAATACATCTGTTTTGGAGAAGTTTGTTTCTGAGTATTTCTCATCTGCCTCCTAGAGAAATGTAAATATTATCTAGCATTGCTTATCCTTATATGACTGAGATTATGCAAGAGACTGAGAAATTCCAGAGCCTTTTGTAGAACAGGAAAGGAAAAGGAATTTATAAACAGAAATTAGAAGAGAAGCTTAGCAAGATTTAAACTATTGTGGTTTCTTGCCATGATCGGAATGGATAGTCATGTTATTTCTGTTCAGTTACATGGGACAACTTAGACATTTTTTGGTTAATTTCATTTAAATGAGAAAGTAATATTATCTGATATAAAATTTTCAGATTTTTTTATTTTATAATTTTTTCTATTTCATCTCTTGTTTTCATTATGTTTTAATAATACTTTTGAAAAAATGTCCTTCTAAAAAGTATGATGAAAGCCCAAGGTCCTGGGATGCACCAAGTTATAAGAGTGTGTAAGGATACAAAACTTCTGAGCATTTTTTTTCATAGATTAAGGAGTGACACATGCTTTTCCCTCCTATTCCAGAAAATTCTGCCAACATGAAGACATCCAGGGTCCTAGGATATTTCCTGGTCAAAGGGTATGTCTTTTCATCAAAAGTTTTCTTTTTCTAGTTTATTTATAAGTTTGGATTACTTTCTAGTGTAACAGTCATCTCCTAATGACCATTATGTGTCTATGTATACATATACTGTTTTCAAGTAAAATGAGAAATTAGATAGAATCTCTGTCTTACATCCAACAGTAAAATTAGCATTACAGCAGATTATTGCATCACAAAATAGTATATGGTATGGTTCAGTCCACTGACAAAAGGGAGTTCCAATTAGCCTGTCAATGCAAGAGAAAAAAGTGAGAAAATTAAGAGTTTAGATAAAAATTTTAATTTCTGGTTCTAATCTGTTATGTAATTAAATGCTTGAAATCCCAATTAATTGATACAAAAGGGAAGGGACTAGTACATGGTAATTCGAAGCCATCTCCCATGGCAAGTAGGGATCCAAGTAGTTATCTTTCTGATTAAATAACAGTGATTCACACACATTATATGTGAGTGTGTGTGTGTGTTCATTGAAACTAAGAAATAAAGAAATAGCTTGGGTTCTTCCTATCCTCCATTCCATATGCTCAACATTATGCTGGAAAACTTCAGAATTACACCCACGACCAAAGACTTGGCTAGAACCTTTACCTATTCTAATAGTCACTTAAGTAATAACTTGCCCCAAACCACACAAATTAGGATTATAATCCTATTCTTACACCATATTCTATATAGTTAACCATGACTCAGCTTCAGTAGTAATAGTTAATATTCACTGAGCCCTCATCATGCCAAGTGCTTTACTGAAATTTCATGAAAATGCCATGTAAAAGTACATTAATGCTTTTTACATAGAAAAGGAAACGCGCTAACTAATACATTTAGTACTAGTACACTAGTACTAGTGTACACTAGTCACTAGTACACTAGTCAATTAGTTAAGTAGTTGATCCAAGTTGTGTAAAAAGAATAGAATGTATAGTAACAGGGAGGCAGGAATTGAAATTCAGGGGTTTAAAAACCAGAGCCTCCACTCTTAAATCATCAAACTACATTATGTAATACTTGGTGGAGATCTACTTAAGAGAATTCAAACAAGATAATTAAGGGTCTCAGAAAAGGTAAGTAAATTCCAGCAGGGGAGATCACAAAGGCATTTTGGAAGAGGTAGCAAAAATGCTAGTTTTGAAATACTGTGAAAATATTGGAACAAAGAGTTTGAAGATTTGCAAACAGCACCCAAGTTAGTATGTGAAATACACACTTTGCCTAAGTTTTGGACTTCTGTTTTATTTATTTATGTGCTCAGTGAACTTGTAGAGTGTTGACTGAATGAATAATATGGAGAAATATGGCAAGCAATAAAACTAAGGAGGTTTAAAATGCAACAAATGTCACATATGACAAACCAATAGCTAATGTCATGATCATAGTGAAAAGTTGAAAGCTGTTTCACTAAGATTAGGAACAAGAGAAAAGTGTTGAATTTCACCACTTCTATTGAATATACTAGATATTTTAGCCAGAGTAATTAGTCAAGAGAAAAAAAGGGCATTGAAATTAGAAGGAAAAAAGATAAATTGCACCTCTTTACAGATAACATGATCTTATATATTGAAAACCCTAATGACTACACCAAAAATTTGTTAGAACTAATAAGAAAAAAACCAATCCCATTTAAAATAGCTAAAAAAGTCCCAAAATACTTATGAATAAATTTAACCAAGGTGGAAAAAACCAATACACTCAAAACTATTAAATGCTGGTGGAAGAAACTGAAGAAGACACAAATAAATAGAAAGATACCTTGTTTTAAGGGATTAGAAAAATCAATATTGTTAAAATATCTATAATACCCAAAGTGATCTATAGATTCAATGCAATCCTTATCAAAATTCCAATGGCATTTTTACAGAAATAGAAAAAAATCCTAAAATTTATATGGAGTCACAACAAAACCTAAATAGCTAAAGTTATATTGAGTCAAGAGAACAGACCCGGAGGCATCACACTACCTGAATTCAAAATGTACTACAAAATGATAGTAATAAAAATAGTACAATCCTGGCATAAAAACAGACATATAGAACAATGAACAGGAAATAAAGCCCAGAAATAATTCCAGTTATTTACAGTAAATTGGTTTGCAACAGAGGATCTAAGAACACACAATGGAGAAAGAACAGTATCTTAAATAATCGATATTGGGAATATTTGATAGCCACATGCAGAGAAATGAAATTAGACTATTATCACTTACTATATATAAAATCAACTAAAATGGGCTACAGACAGATATTAGAAGTGAAAATGTCAAACTATTTGAAGAAAACATAGGAGGAAAGCTCCATGACATTGGAATATTTTTTTAGATACGACACTAAAAGCATGGGCAACAAAAGCAGAATTAAATAAATGGGATTGTATTAAACTAAAAAGCTTTTGTACAGCAAAGAAAAAAAATCAATGGAGTGAAGAGATAACCTATAGTATAACAGAAAATATTTGCCAATCATACATCTCATAAGGGGTTAATATCTAAAACATATAATGAATTTAAGCAACTCAATAGGAAGAAAACAAACTGATCACAAAATGAGCAAGGGCCAGAATAGACATTTTTCAAAAGAAGACATACAAATGGGCAACAGATATATTAAAAAGTGGTCAACATCTCTAATCATCAGGAAAATTAAAGCGTCAATAAGCTATCAATTCAGACCTATTAGAATGGCTATTATCAGAAAGACAGAAGACAAAAAGTGTTGGAGAGGATGTGGATAAAAGGAACCCTTCTACAGATGGGAATGTAAATTAGTACAGCCATAGTGAAATACTATATGGAGGCTCCTTAAAGAATTAGAAATAGAACTCAAAGATGATCCACCAATCCTACTAAGTGTTAATATCCAAAACAGATGAAATCAGTATGTCAAAGAGATATCTGCACTTCCATTTGCATTGCAGCATTATTTACAGTAGCCAAGATACATAATCAAGCTAAGTGTCTGTGGACAGATAAATGAATAACGAAAATGTGGGTTATATACATAAGGGAATACTATTCAGCTTCAAGAGAGAAGGAGATCTTGTCATTTGTGACAACATGGAAGAACAAAGAGGACATTATTTTAAGTGAAATAAGCTAGGCCATTCACCAAAAGAAAAATACCACATGATCTCACCTATATGTAGACTCTACAGAGTTAAACTCATAAAAGAAGAGTTTGGTTACCAAGATGGTTACCAAGGATCAGAAAGGGGATCAGATGGGGAGTTTGGGATACGTTAGTCAAAGGAAACAAAATTTTAATTGGATAGGAGGAATAAGGGATCTGTTGTACAACATGGTAAATATAGTGAATAATGATGTATTGTATTCTTGACAATTGCTTGAGACTGAATTTTAAGTGTGCTAACCACAAAAAATGATAAGCATATGAGGTAATGCTTATGATAATTAGCTAAATTTAGGCATTCTACAACATGTACATATTGTAAAATATCACATTATAATTAATACATACAATTTTATTTGTCAATTAAATAAATAAATTGTAACAACAACAAAAAAGCCAAAGAGGCTGGCCTGAGGTTTTTTTTCCTCCCCATAATATATACATTTTCAGGGCATCAATTACATGCCGTAAAAAGTAAATAAATGACTCTCAAATTTATAGATTCAGCCCAGATGTAGATCACAGTATTGAGACTTACACATCCAACAGGCAACCAGACATCTTTTCTCCATATCCCAAAAACTCATTAAACTCAACTTTTTAAGCTGAACTGCTCATTTTTTTGTTCCACTCCTTTGTTCCCTCCTCCACATACTAATAAATAAAATCTAACCTCCAAGTACAAGAAAGCAGCATACCCTGGTGACATTAAATGCCTTCTGCATTCTTTATGTCATATTTTCCATCTCAATTCAAAACTTACTGATTTTATTTCCTAAATATTTACAAAATCTGACTACTTCTCTCAATTCTGCTTGTTCATTACTTCTATTCAGGCCAACATCTTTATTTTCTTAATTATACTAAGAACCTCATAAATCTATTCTTGCCCTTCTAATCTCTTCTTAACAACAAAGCAGAGTGAGTGTTCCAATATGGAAATTTGATCAGGGAACCTCTCAGCTTAATCGGGCTTCTCATTCAGCCTCATCTTCAGATACTGTCTCCACCTTGCTCATTACATTTTAATCATTATGCTCTTCTTTCAGTTTCTATAAAGCCCCTACTTAGGGATCTCTGTGTACCAGTCCCCCAACCCTCATTGCCTCCTGTCTTCCCACTGCTCTGAGTTTATCCTCAAGTATCAGATTAGATGGCACTTTTGTCTGGGAATCCTCCCTGACACTTCCAGGCTAGATAGAGTCTCAGAAGTTTGTGCTGCTAGGGCACCGTGTTTCTCCCTAGGCCAGCATTTTATTCCATGTAATTGTGATTCTCAGCCTAATTATCAGCATCCACCATTAGATTCTATGCTCTATGAGGCCAAGGGCCATGAACTAGGCCTGCACTACTTCTAACATTCAGTAATTATTTACCAAATCATTAGTCAAATAATTATCTATCAATAATTATCTACCAAATCATCAGTCAAAAGATCATAAGAACAAATGGATAAAATTTAGGTGTGGCCCAACTCTTAAAGACTACTTCATAGCAAGCCAAGTAAGTTTGGTTTTATTTAACAGGCCATTAAGTTCACATGGAGAGTTTTCAAGCGGAGGGAAGGTGTGTTCATTCTCAAATCCATTCAGTAATATTTAATGAGTATCTGTTTGTGAAAGATACTCTGTTATTTTTAGGAGGGTACCATTTTGGTAAGACGTTTCTAAACAGAAAAGTTTTCAAGTGAGTGGAAAGACATATACAGAAATAATTGAAATACAAACTACCATAACAGCTTAAACAATGGGTATTATGCACAAGAAAAGCACAAGGAAGCATGCCTCAAGGGAGGGAAGGCTGGGAAATGAAACCTGAAGGATTGGTCTGAGCCTGCCCCTTGGAGAAGGCGGGGGGGGGGGGGGGGGGGGGGGGGGGGGGGGGGGGGGCTGCACTCTCGGTAGGGAACAATGTGGGCAGAGTCACAAAGCCTCCAGGGCATCTGATGTAACCAGGAAGCTGGGAGATTTGGGCTTTAGAAAGAATACTACTATAGGTAGAAGACTGTCCAGACTGAAGTGGGAGTGATCAGAGACAGAGCAGCTATTTGAAGATTTTTACACAGAATTGGAGTAAGGGCAGGACCTTGAGTTTGAGAGTCAGGCCAACCTGGGATCACTCCTCTCAGTAGACATTTGACCCAAGACAAATTATGTTTTCCTTCTCAAAGTATCTTCTTCGACATCTACCAATAATAGCACAAACTGAATTGGATAGTTTTAAATATTCCATCAAAGACAGTGCATGATCTAACTGTCATGTGGTAGGTGTTTAAAAAAACAGTCATTATTTAAAAAAACAGGGTTATTTTTTGTTGTTACAATTAATGCTGAATTGAAGTTGCAGTGATAATAAAAATGGAGGGAATAATTTGGAGGATAAAATTCCTCAAGACCATAGATTTGTTCCCAGAAAAATTAATGTAATACTCTAATAGGATACTATTCCTCAGTAAATAATAGGTAAGTACATTCAATTGTTTATAATTATTGAACCACTTTATTTTTTTTTTTGTCTAGAATCTTCAATTTCTCACATGTTATCTGATGATCCTCTGTCTCTAATCCAACAATCAGTAAAATGGGCCTGTCTAGCCAAAGAGGTAGCTATAAATATTCATTTAACTTCTGTCCCCAGCCAAATGCTTTACTAGTATCATGAAGTTGACAAGAAAAGAAAACAATCAATCCCTGCATTTTAGGAGCTTAAGTTAAATGTGTGAGGTGAGACATAAACCCTGGAAAAAACTCTACTACAGGAAGAATAAAAAGAATAAAAAAACACAAATAACAAGAAAGTATCAGTGAGGTAAATACAGTAAATATCTGCTTTTATATGAAGCAGAAATCATGCTTTGGATATATTAGTGGAAAAATGCATCAATACATGTTGAACAGTAGAAAATCTGTCTGGAAAATTCAAATAGTTTTTAAAAAGTAATATGGAGACATTTTATGTTCCTGAGTAAGAAATTTACAGTAATAAATACCTAATGTGAGAACTGAGAGTTAACTAACTGATAATCTTTCCTATGAATTCTAATCTGTAGACAAAGCTATACCAGGCCAGCTACATAAGAATTATCTGCAGATCTTTTAAAGATTAGAAGTGCCTGCAGTCTATTCAAGATTGAGCTGTGCCAGGTCAGGGAGGGACAGTAATCTGATTTTTTATACGACTATAGATTATTCATATATGTAATAAGGTTTACAAATCTGTGGTATAGTCTAACCTGTTATTTTTCAAGTGAGAATGAATCCAAAGAAATTATATGACAGGTTAAAATTCCAGCTGCCTAAATAGCTAAGGACTTGATCTCTTACATCTTTTCAGCTTCTGTGCATAAGACAAGAAGGAGTGTGCAGGATGGATTGGAGAGCGAAGGCCTGGAGAGAGGGAAGCCAGCTAAAAAAGTGTGACAGCAACCCAAGGACTATTGTGTTAGAGAGGTTAGTACCAGACCTAGAGAGAAAGAGGGAAAATTGGAATCACTTTAAACAGACGAAGAATGGCATCCAATATAAGGAAAATAACAACCCAAATAGTTTGTGCTTCCGATTTAAATTGTGTGGATCGACCATGATGATGTATTTCCTTCAATGTCTCACTGTCATCTTAATCTCTAATTAGAGATAGTTCTGCCAGAACTCTCTTCTCCACTTTCATAGCAGAAATAAGGATAATTGAAAAGATAATTCCTGACATGTATGTGTTTATGCACATGTGTATGAAAGATACAGGCAAATAAATTAATATACGTGATCCTTATCTCCCCTAAGTCTCAAATTCTAACAACATCCAGACCTCAAAGCTTCAAGCTTGAACATGGAACAAATATCTACTAACCATCTATACAATTGAAAGAAGCCACAATACTGACTAGTGACAGTACGTGTTTTTAGACTTTAAGAAACACACACACAAAAAATAGAAAAATACCAGGTGCATACAGATGATGAGGTCAATATTTGAATGGCTTGTGTCTCATAGACATCACCACCACAGCAGGTCTGGATGATCACCTTGGGTTTATCGGTCAAATTTGGACAGTTACAGGTATTCAACATTCGAAATATTTCATTGATTCTGGGTCTTGGTCAGAGTATCTCTTCCCACAGATACATTTTTGAATCCCATGAGACATGAACACCAGGAAAGTGCTATCAAGAGGTTTGGTGCTCTGGGCATGCAGCAAATGCTCTCAACTCTATAGTCATGTCTGAGATTAATCAGTGAAGTTCTCAAAGGACTCTGTTTAGATCCCGGGAGGAATGGGGTCACAGGACTCACAAGGTCTTTTTAAATCTGATTTTAGGAAGAAAAGGTTAATACTAATGCTTTCTTCATTTTAAAATTACAGATATTCGTGCAAAGTCAATAATATTCCATCACAAATTTCTAGAAAACATTTTCAAATTTATTACTCAGTGATGTTAATGATCTCCTCTCAGGTGAACCAGTAAAATTTCTATGGTCCAGAGGGACTCCTGACATATGTGCTAGATTATTTTATAAGTTTAATGCTATGCTATATGTGAAAGTTACAGGAAATTATTCTGTAAACTTTACTATATGACTTCTATCCCCCACTACTCTCTATTCTCTATACTGTGTTCTCTATTCTCTATACCAGGCATCCTCAAACTACGGCCACGGGCCACATGCGGGTGTTTTTGCCCATTTGTTTTTTTACTTCAAAATAAGATATGTGCAGTGTGCATAGGAATTTGTTCATAGTTTTTTTAAAAAACTATAGTCTGGCCCTCCAACGGCCTGAGGGACAGTAAACTGGCCCCCTGTTTAAAAAGTTTGAGGACCCCTGCTCTATACCATAATGGCATTTTCTATACTTCGTCACTGTAAACTATAAGAGGAATAAAATTAATAATAATAATGTCTGACCCTTTAGAAGCATGAGCTCATTCAGCTCTGCAATGCATTATGTCAGAATAGTTTAGCAAATTTCCTAAATGTCAAAGAGCAGAAAAGTACTGGAGCCTGGATATGAGCACAAATCCATCCTGACTATCAATCCTGGGCTCTTCATCACTAAGCCACTCTGCCAGATGGCCCACAAGGCTGCCACACGTCAATGTATGTAACAGGAGCTCTGACCACAATCTCTAGACAATCTTCCAGGTAAATTCAATCTGCCTGTCAGTACCTTGAACGCTACTCTGAAAAGGAAAGTGCTGGTAACCCTCAATTGAACAATGTATAAAATCACTCAAAACTATTGTTAATATTTCTACCAGAGTCTGGATGACTAGGAATTTCAAGTATATGACTTGAATTTATTTCTATTTGTAGTTTTATCAGGATCTCAATATAACAACATCTACTTGAGAAATTTATTCTGAACACTTTAACCCTTTGCACTCACTTGCTTTTTTGTCGATTCCTTTATTCTACTGGGGATTTAATTTTTTAAATACCCCAGATTTTACAAAGCATGGCAGTAGAATAAAAAACTGGAATTTCTTTTCATACAAATTTATTTATTTGGATTTTTTTATATTTCAAATTATTGATACATTCAAAGAGTAATTTTAATCTCTATAATTTTTGCTAGCGTGTGGAGTCACACTCGACATCCGAGTGCAAAGGGTTAAAACTTGATACAAACTAACAAATTAAAAGTTTGCCTTCATTTTATAGAACCTGTTGAAGACAAGATTCGTGCGGAAAAAATATTGTCCATTTCTTGCTGTTAATGTCATTGAATGTCCTACAAAACTAAGTCCAGGCAGCATGATGCGGTTTGTCACATCTAGCCCATCTAAACTGCTGGGCTACAATTACCACCAATAACTTCAAGAACATTTTCTGGAGGAGACCTCCTTATAACTGTAGTGTACATGCCAAGGACTTTTATCTAGAAAGTTCTCTCCCATTAGAGTACCTTTAAATATTATATCTAATTATGATATCTCATGACCCTGAAAACAATCCTGAATTAGGAAGTATCATTTGATAACTAGAGAGGCAAACCCCACGAGTTAGAATTATCACAGTGGGGTGTGTAAATGTCTCTAGGATTAAACGTCTAAGGGTTGAAAGAAATGGGGCAAGGAAGAAGAAATTTTGGTTATTGCACATTTAATCTTAACCATTGTTGTTACTGCTTGGTTGTCTTCACTTTAGAGAGTACAGGGGGGGTATAAAATGTAAAATATGTGGACATCTAATTACATGTTGTAAAATTACTTTCCAGAACTTCTGGGTTCATTGTCAGGAAGTATGAAAAAAACAAGAAATTTATTACACGTAGATGAACACAGAAAATATCTGCAATGTCAGCTCACACAGGCATAGGCTTCTCCTAACCATTAGGAAAAAAGGTTTCTTACTTTCAAAGAATACCTCTCTCTGAACTGGCTCTGGGAGGTACAGTTGAGATGAGTGGCTGGGAGTCCCCAGAGCTCCCGTCTTCCCCATGTGGAAGGTCTATGGGCCATAAGCTCAGGCCAGTTCAGAAGGAAGCCCCAGCCCCATATCAGGTCCTCAGGGAGATTGGAGCTGGAGCATTAGGACTCACAGATGACGAGCAGTCGGGTACCATGCTAGTGGGCAAGCTTCCTCAAATGAAAATGCAAGGAGGCAACTGGAGGAAAGAGCCCACTTGAAATCCTCACTTTACTAGAATCATTCAACTTATTCTCTGAGTGTTTCCCCATCCCTAAAATATATTTTATTCAGCAAAAAGTTACATGCAAGTTATTAAAAAGTATCTAACTATAGACCTTAAATCTTCATATGAGAAAACTACATATATGCCCAGAAACATCCTGGATTTAACAAAATGAAATAAATTAATAATAATGAAAATAATAATGATGTGCCTTGCCAGGAGGACTGGAACATGGAGTATGAAGATTTTCCAGTGGCTCTCATGAACTTTAACAAATGATCTACCACATAGTCAGAACAAGAAATGAGCTTCAATCAGAGAAAGGCCACTGAAGGAGAAGGAAGAGGGACAAGAAATGGGACATGCAGTAGACCCTGGTACAGAAATGGGGCCCTGAAGCTAAAGATAAGAAAGTTGTCTGCAAAGTAATGTGACTAATAAAGAAATCAAATTTTGGGCACAGAGACACGGGAAATGTGTGAACTCTAGTCTGAGCCATTGACCCTTACCTGGGGAGAGCTCCAGCTTCTCTGCAAGGTAGCTGTCATTGTTACAAATGTACATGATGAAAATGTTGCTTGCCTGGGGTCCTTTCCGAATGACAGCATCAATCAAAGCTCGGGCTTTGTCCCTAGCTGTAGCATTTTCATCTCTTACTTTCTCCATCTCTTCTTGGTTCAGCACCCTTTTCTCTAATAGTTCATCCAGCAAGCCATTTATGGTACCTGTGCCCAGTGAGTGGACAAACTGTGTCCTCTTCTCCTTCAGGACCTTGTCTGTTCGGATCACAAGGACATCTCAAGTCATGAAAACAGCCTCATTTTCCTCCCATGTCATCAACAGGGAACGGCCTCCTTGAGATTCCATCAGTCAACTGTACCTCTACACAGCTGGGAAATCCCTTTCCTTATTCTGTCACCATCTCACTATCCCCTAGTTACCCATGTATACTCATGGAGAGGCCTGAAGACAGAATTGCTATCCCCGAGTTAGTACTTCAAAAGCAGAGATCATCCTTTTGTGGCCTATGCTTATTCAACTCTGAATAATAAAATAATGAAACTGTGTTTGCCCCCTTCCTTTGCGGACAGCAGGTGCTGGTCCTCATCCTGTGCTGATTCTGCAAGCTCCGTCAGATTTACAAGGTTGGAGACTTCAGTTAAGATTGCAAAATGACAGCAGGATATGAGCGCAGCCCCAGTTCCTTTTTGCCCTGGCATTTCCACTCCTGCGAAAGTCCTCTGAGCCTCTTCCCTCTTCCCTCTCCCTTAATTCTGCTCACCTAAATCTCCAAAGAACCTAGTTATGGTTTCTAGAAGAACCAGCTCCTTCCAAAACTGTTTCTTCCCATGGAACTGTCTTTTTAATAGTAAAGCACTCACCGGCCATGGCTGCTTTCTCCTACCCTTCTGTGGAGGGTAAGTGTGTTCGTTTCCTTTTCAGCAGGGCGGGAGCACATATTGAGAAATACCCGCTGCACATGCATATGCATGCCTTTATATTTTTTTTTCCCAGAGGAGTAACCAGATTGCTAAACTGAAATGCAGACTGCATCGGGGAGTGTATTCTTGGAAAATTTTCTTCACTTGGAACAGATCAGGGCAGGAGGACATTGAGACTTTGAAAGTAAAACAGGAATAATAAAATAGGTATACAACTAAGCTCACACAATAAACAGTCTCCCATTATTTAGAAAGCGGAATCAGGGAAAGTAACTCCTTCTTTGTGTATTAGTTGAACCACTGTTCCCCCTGCTATGTCGTACAGTCCTGGGGAGAGTACCAGGAACTGTATGTCCCTGTGAAGCAGCTTCGCTTTTAGGAATGGAAACAATTTTTACTAACATCCAATATTTTCCTATCTGCTGCTCTTGCTTTCCAGATGTCTTTCTTTTGAGAGAAATCGCATCATCGAAAGTAAAAGCCGAGGTGCTGTACCCAAAATGTGGAACTTAGCATTTTAGCTTTTTCTTCTTGGGCAAGATACTAAACTTTTCTATGCATTGATTCCTCTGTCTATAAAATAATTTTATTAATAGTACATACCAGCATAATTCTGAGCATTAAGTGAAGTGAAAATGTGGAAATTGCATAGAACATTACCTGGAACATTGTAAACGCATAATAAATGATATTATTATTTTAAGGTAAATATTTCCTACTAGAAAAGTAATCAAGGTTAATCATTTGTAGATTATCTAATGCAGTTTATCTTTTGAGAAAATCCTCAGGCATCTTATAAAGTCATTCGTTTAACATATATATAAGGACAACTACTCCATACCAGACACTGTTCTAGGTGTCAGAGGTTCAGTTAAAAGAGACCATAGTACCTGCCCCCATAACCTCAGTTTCAAGATGGGAAGACAAACAAGTAGCCCAATATTTAACTGGGATATTCAGAGTGTTAGCATGCGATAAGTGCTGAGAAGAACAACAAATTAATTATGGAAGTGGGCAATGAAATATTGGAGGACTCATTAAAACTGTAGACAGAGGAGCTAGAGAAGCCCAAAGTGGTCACTGTTTTTGGAAGCATATATTCAATTGATTATTCCAGAAATAAACTCAATGTGGCCAATTTATTTTTTATATATATATTTAATAGATGATTACCTAATAATAAAATGCAGATAATCCTTCAAAGTTATCAATTTCTCTACCAAAAATTCTCTTGAGATTATTAACTTATATCTTAAGGGAATAACTTTAACTTTGCCTTGCAAAGTGCTTCTACAGTGTTCATATTCTTTAATTTCATGGCCTGTTACCAATGACCCTGTCAGTTAGACAAGTAAAATAAGCATTCATTATATGTTATGAATAAGAAGAAGAGGTAAAAAGTTGGTTCAAAGTCTTGGCAAGCACAAGTTGCAGAATTGGGTGAGACGTGAGCCCACTCCCTCCACGATACTCGTTCTAGGTGATATGCTACTCTTCAACCTGGCTCTGTGGTGGGAAATCCAGAGTATAAAAGCAGAAGATTGAACCATGCACCTGCTTTTATGGACTTGAAGATAATTTGAGGGATATAGAGCATAAGCATGAAAGATTTGTAATGACATTAAAAGAGAACCTAGATAAAATAGGGAAATATCACAGCAGGGTCAGTAACATATGACCTGGAGCTAGGAGGGAGGGCTGCTCCAAGCAGGCAGAACACACTCTGCAGCTACAGGGCAGAGGGTTTCTGGTAATGGGAGGAGAAATAAGGTAACCAATTTATTAAATCATTTATGTGTTCTAGGTATGATGTTATGTCCTTTGACCCACTTGACAATGTTTGGGAAATTATTTTACCAGTATTCCAATTTTAAAGATCAGCAAACTGAGGCTCTGAATGAATGTGTCTTTCTCAATAGTGGGATCTGTGAGTGCAATGTGTAATTTTTTTGTTTTGTTTTGTTTTTTAATTTATAAAGAGTAGAGATGTGAGACCAGTGTAATCCAATGAGAGAAAATAATATGGACACAATGAAGAGGCCAAGAGTCAAAAGAGGGAGGAAAAAATAAAAACGTAATTTTGTTTGGGTCAAAAGAAATTTGGTTGGCCTTAGTGGGAATTAGTCTTGAAAGACACACTGGGTCTGGAATATGATTTATGGCAGTCAGCCTCAGTATGGAATTTAAACAGGTGTGACAGTCATAGGGAGCCAATGTGGCTTCTTGAGTAACAGAATCATATTATCATGCCTCTAAGTAGCTATTTTGTATTGAGTGTTTAACAAGACCCAGGCTCTGGAAGAAGTACTTCATCTATGTTGTTTCTGCTTGTCAAACTTTTTGAATATCCAGGCTAACCCCAAATTATCAAATCAGAATCTCACCCTGAGCCTCCAAGAATAAGGCTCAGTATTATGAACAAGTAAAAATAATCTGAGGTGTGTTTGATGTACATTTTCTGTTGAATATCACAGCTGAATGAAAATAAGAACTTTCTGAGGACCCTGCGCCCATGCACCACGAAATCTGGAACTTAATGGGACATGTTCTTTAAGGTATTTCTTGTCGCATATGAACCAGGAGCTGGGTCCTGAGTGGCCAGGGTACTGGGGTCAGGAGAAGAGGGAGGAGTGCCTGGGAATTGGGGCTGACTTCCCAAAGCAGCTGCACTAGAGGAGGGAACTGAGGGGGAGGGGAGCAGCAAAGATCTTGCCTGGACTGGCAGGCAGCCAGCAGGGGTGAGTGGTCCCCTTTGTCAGATTTAGCTACCAACAGTACAGAAAGTACTGACCCCTGGGACCTTTGCAAGGTGGAAAGGCTGATCTTGGAATTGAATTTGGCCTAATCCATGAAGAGAGATGAATGTGGTCTTGAATCTGGTGTGTTGCCTGGCAGCAGAAGCAGAAGCGGAAGCAAAGCTTCCTCACATTCAGCCCACGGGTCTTCCACTCAAAAGATAAGCTGTACTGACAGATGAAGTCTACAGACACACAAAAAAGCAAACCACTATGAGAAACAAGAAGCAGAAACAGAAACAAGAAACAACGAATTTAGATCCACAAAAATATGCAGCTGTTGGATGATTCAGATATGGATTATAGAATGGCAGTGTATTAGGGGTTTAAATTAATAAAAGCAGAGCAATTATTTTATCATAAGGAATAATCAGAGTAATTTCATGAAAATGGAACATGCATAAAGAAAAAAATCTCTTGCAATTAATAGTAGACAAAATAAAAGGCAGACACACAAAGTTTGTGAAAGCATAAGTCACCTGGCAGATATATCCAAATATAGTTGACCTTAGAACTATGTAAAAGTCAGAGGTGATGACCTCACAAACAGTCAAAAATTTGCATATACCTTTTGAATCCCCCAAAACTATTTTTAATGCCCCATACTATTAATACTAATAGTGTATTGGTGAATTGAAACCTTATCAATATTTAAACCATTGATTAACACATATTTTGTACGTTATATGTGTTATTTACTGTATTCTTACAATAAAGCAAGCTGGAGAAAAGAAAATGTTATTAAGAAAATCATAAGGAAGAGAAAATTTATTTACTATTTATTCAGTGAAAGTGGATCATCATAAAGGTCTACATCTTCATGGTCTTCATGTTGAGTAGGCAGAGGAGAAGGAGGGGTTGGTCTTGCTGTCTTGGGGTTGGCAAAAGCAGAAAAGGTAGAGGAGGTAGAAGGGAAGGCAGGAGAGGCAGGCACACTCTGTATATCTTTTCAGAAATATATAGTAAATTCTGTCTGACTTTTTGCTCTTTCATTTCTCTAAAATTGTTTCCACATGATAGTAGTTACTCTTCTATTGTTTGCTTTACTTTCGGTTCCCATATCATAGAAAGGCCCATTTCATAAAAGAATGCAAAAGCAATTTTGAATAATCAGAACCCTTCTGCTAGATTGTCTAATGCCAATTTGTTTTCTGGCACTGCTTCTTCTACATCTTCTTCTTCATCATCTGGTACTGATTTAGAAGCACTCATCACGCCTGCAATCCTAGCACTTTGGGAGGCTGAGGCGGGTGGATTGCTCAAGGTCAGGAGTTCGAAACCAGCCTGAGCGAGACCCCGTCTCTACCAAAAATAGAAATAAATTAATTGACCAACTAAAAATATATATACAAAAAATTAGCCGGGCATGGTGGCGCATGCCTGTAGTCCCAGCTACTCGGGAGGCTGAAGCAGTAGGATCGCTGAGCCCCGGAGATTGAGGTTGCAGTGAGCCAGGCTGACGCCATGGCACTCACTCTAGCCTGGGCAACAAAGTGAGACTCTGTCTCAAAAAAAAAAAAAAAAAAAAAAAAGAAACGACAGTGAGGTAGCACCGTTTATGCTATCCTGCATTAAGCTTAAGCCCGTTATCCAAAGTGAGGCATCACAAGAGCTGGAAAATGGGCTCCACATCCACTCAGCATCAAGTTGGTATTGACTGACTGAAACTATGGTGCTCAAAGGGTGGTAGTGTACACCAGGGATTCGGGGTGGGGGGTGTGACCCACATCTTAGGGATGTGGTGAGCATTGTGGGGGGGGGGAAGGAATGCCTCTAACCCTTCTTAGGGAGAGGCAAAGATATACAACGTAACCAAAATGTCAAAAAAAAAAAAAAAACTTTTATCAGGTGGTAGGCAGGTGGGAGGGGGGAGGAGGGGAAGAGTGCATACTTACATAATGGGTGTGGTGTGCACCACCTAGGGGTTGGACATGCTTGAAGCTCTGGCACGGTGGCGGGGTGGTGGTGGCAGGGGCAATATATGTAACCCTCACAATATTTGTACCCCCATAATATGATGAAATGAAAGGAAAAAAAATGTCCATACTACCTAAAGTGATCTACAGAATTAATGCAATCCCTATCAAAGTACCTTCATTATTTTTTAAAGATGGAGAAAAAATAATTGTATGTTTTGTATGGAACCAGAGAAGGTCTTGTATAGCCAAAGCAATCTTAAGCAAAAAGAACGAATTGGGAGGTATCAGTCTACCAGACTTCAAGCTGTACTACAAGGCTATAATAACAAAAACAGCTTGGAATTGGCACAAGAACAGAGACATAGACTTTTAGAACAAGACTGAGAATCCAGAGATGAAACCATTCACATATGATAATCTAATCTTTGACAAAGCAGACAAAAATATACACTAGGGGTAAAGAATCCTTATTTAATAAATGGTGCTGGGAAAACTGGATAGCTACATGAAGAAGAATGAAACTGGATCCCCACCTCTCACTTCTAACAAAAATCAAATCAAGATGGATAACAGACTTAAACCTAAGGCATGAAACCTTAAGAATTCTAGAAGAAGATGTTGGGAAGAGCCTTTCAGACATCAGATTAGGCAAAGAATTTATGAAGAAGAACCCCCAAACAATCACGACAGCAACAAAAATAAATAACTGGGATCTGATCAAATTAAAAAACTTCTGCACAGCCAAGGAAACTATCCTTAGAGTGAATAGACAGCCTACAGAATGGGAGAAAATATTTGCCTTCTACAAATCTGATAAAGGGCTGATAACAAGAATCTATTTAGAACTCAAAAAAATCAACAAGAAAAAGTCAAACAACCCCATCAATAAATGGGCAAAGGACATGAACAGAAACATTTCAAAAGAAGACAGAATAATGGCTAGCAAACACATAAAAAAATATTCAACATCTCTAATCATTAGAGAAATGCAAATCAAAACCACAATGAGATATCACCTAACCCCAGTGAGATTGGCCTCTATCAAAAAATCTCAAAACCACAAATGCTGGCAAGGATAGCACTATTAGGCATCTACCCCAAAAAGGAAAAGACATTCTATAATAAATACATCTGCACCCAAATGTTTATGACAGCACAATTCACTATTGCAAGGATGTGGAAACAACCCAAGTGCTCATCAATTTATGAGTGGAGTATTAAAGTTTGGTATATGTATACAATGGAATATTACTCAATTATAAGAAATGACAGTGATCTAGCACCTCTTATATTTTCATGGATACAGCTTGAGCCCATTTTCCGAAATGAGGTATCACAAGTTCAGAAGAAGAGGCTCCACATGTACTTGCCATCAAATTGGCACTAACTCATCAACATGATGGTGCTCACATGGTAGTAATATCCTCCAGGAATTAGGGGGTTGGGAGGTAAACTCACAACTAATGGATGTGGGGAGCATTGTAGAGGGGAAGGGCATGCCTCTAACCTTTGCTTGGGTGAGGCAAAGACGTAAAATGTTACCAAAATGTTTGTGCCCTTATAATATCCTGAAATAAAAAATAAAATAAAAATCAAAGAAATAAATATCAAAGAAAATAAAAATCAAAGAAAAATCTATTCAGGCAGCTATCCATTCTCCTTAATGATTTTCTTTTGTTTGTTTATTTATTTATTTTATTTCAAAAAATTTAGGAGGTACAAGTGTTTTTGGTTACATGGAAGAATTGTACTATGCTCAAGTCAGGGCTTTTAGAATACCCATCACCAGAATAGTGTACATTATACTCAACAGGTAGATTTTTATCCCTCAGCCCTTCCTATCCTCCCCTCTTCTTAGTTTTCAGTGTCTATTAGACAATTTTATAACCATCTATTTCTTTTATAAGTGGGAGTTTACCTCTTTACTGAGCACTCTCCCTATGGAAGCACTGTGCTAACTTCCTACAGGTCTGTAATTCTTACTATTAACTCTCCTCACACACAAGAATCTGTAGCTAAGATTAAGTACACAGTAAATCACACATCTAATAACAAGTATGGGAAAGAGGTGGAGTTGGATACATATCCAGACTAGTGTAATTCCCAAATCCAATCTAAGCAGAGAACTAAATTCTTATACTTGTAATAGCTCCTGCTTCTCAGCACAGCCTTCTTACTTTCACCTTGAAAGCCTTGAATCTGTGCTCCTCAAATGGCTTACCAGACTTATGTCTCAGAACCCTCCACAATGGCCATTCACTAGCTTGAGGCAACCCAGACGCTGAATGATCCCTAAATATTCATCTTGTCTGCCTGGTCACACTACAGTATTTTTGCTTTGGGGATTTCACTGTGTCTTAGTTTTGTCTTAGGGAACTCTAGATAATCCTCTGTGATTTTTCTACTACTCATTGAAGAGAACATTAAGTGACAGGTACACTGCATGTCACAGGAACAGTTCATATAGTACTGTTTTCTGTGCATAGTGGAACGTGAGATGGCATAAGGGGGGAACACATAAAACAATGTGCAAAAATCACTGTAAACACGAAGGTCTTCAATTGAGCTGTTTAAATTTCTTTTCCTAGTTCTGCATATCACATGGCTTCCTGCTCCTTCCATTTTTCAATTTATTTAGTCTGGGTGCTAGTGACTTCAAATCATAAAAACTCTCTAGAAATTGCTTCCTTGGGATTGAAGGGTAGAAAGCAAAAAAAGAAAAAAAAAGAAAAAAATCTTCCTCCTGTGGGCTTTATTAATGATATTGGCCAGTACAGAAGTGTGCTTCTTCTCTGAGAAGTGTACCAGCTTCTGTAGTGGGTTTTTCACACATACCACATTCTTCATTCACAGACTGGATTGTTTATATTGCTACTAGTCACTGAAAAGAAACAAATGTTTGTGCAATTATCCTCATATTTTCTTATTTCTCTCATAGTCTCTTTTCTTCCCCATCAAATCCCCTACTCTTCCTCTTTCTGTCTCTCTGTCTCTGTCTCTCTCACACACACACACACACACACACACACACACACACATTAACTCAGAGTCTGCTGTCCCACCTTCCCACAAATAGCAAAGGCTATATTCTGTCTTTCCTGAAAAAAAAATGCTAATTGAGCACAATAGACTTTGAAAACCTATAAAAAGAAATCATTATGTGTGTATATACTCATCGTCTCCCCTCCTCTCGCATATGCCTGACACCCAATGATTGTTATTGCTGTATGTGCACTTAAAACAAAAAAAAAAGTCATTGTTCAGTAGTAACCACTGGATCCAGTGAAAAGCACTCCATGACAACAAAATACTTGCAAATCTGTTATGGCCCCTGCACTAGAGCAACACAACACTCACCTGATAGTATTCCTGGATGATGATGTCCTTCAGTATATCCTTAAAATCAGAAGTCTGTCCTGATAACCATGTGTCCCATATTTGGAAGGTGGTGTTGCAGCAAGTTTGCAGCACCTGCTAGATTCCTGATACTCAAAGTTAGTCTTTACTGCAGCTGTAGTAGAACTGCCTGTAGCATCTGGAAATGCAGAATCTTGGGCTTTCCCCAGACGTGCTAATTCTTAGTTGGGTTTTAACAAGATCACCACATGGTTTATTTGTATGTTTAAGATTGAGAACACTGCCCTAAATACTTCTTCCCACTAATATCCTGTGAGATATCACAAGATACAAACACAGGAAAAGTTACCAATAGCAATTCAAGGTTCTGGAAGACAGCAAATGTTTTAATATTGAAGTCACATCATGAAAAGATTCCAGAGATAACGAATTTGCATTCAACTGAAATACTGCTTACTCATTACAACAAGTTGAAACAGTGAGTGTTACATTGGCAAATCCTCTCCCTGAATCTTAAGGTTCCACTTACCTACTTCCTCATGGACCATTGTATTTCCCATTAAAGAACTTAAAAGACAAAGCATTCATTTGTTTTATATTTTCCTGGAATACAGCAAGAAATAATATAAACTTGGAGGACTAGCAAATTTGCTTCTAGTCCAGATAGGCTAGATTATTATTTACTTTAAATGAATAAGAAAGGAAAGTTTGATAAAAAACTACCTTAAGCCATTTTCTGAAATAACAATGGCCTTATTATGTACGCTATTAATTCTCAATCATAAAATGTGTCTTTATCTGTTAAAGAATGGTAAAGAGTTACAAAGAGATGTTTGTAGTGGCATGCAGCTACATTACCCCCAAATAACTAGGAATGGTCAACACATCTGACATAAGTGCTGATGAGCATTCTGGTAGAGTCTCTTGAAGGGAAAATGATGACAAATACTAGATGTCAACATTCTATGGCTTAATTACCATACTGAGTTTATTTTAGAACAATAAGTGTGCTAGTAATAAAAAGTCTCTTAAAATGTATATAAATTTCCTAGATATATTGATGACTATTCATTTGTATAAATGAATTGCTGACTGACATCAATGTACACGCTTGAAAACAGTTTGGACTATGGAGAGGTCCGACTGTTAGCATAAGAAATTGAAGATTTGTCTGAACAGTGAGTAGGTGCTTGAAGTAAGTTTTTGGGTACCTGTAGTCTGCATTGTGAAAACATATTTAAATAGGGGGACAATCAGACCAATGTCAACATTAGATATATCTAAGGATACCTCATAGTAATTTTAGATCAGGGTCACATAAAGATGCTTGTGCATACAGTTGATCAAAGACCTGGTTTCTCTGTACTTGACCATCTCTCTTGAATCAGGTTCTTATAATTCCTACTGATGGATAACATTGTGTACAAGTTTGTCACATGGGTATGTATAAATAGATGAATATTTGAAAATAATGCCCTTTTCATTACAGAAAATATGCTTGCTTGCTTTAATTTTTTTAACTGATGTTAGGAGAATACAGGGAAAAATAGCAGTTAAATGCCATAATCACCATACCACTGGTGGTCCATTAGGACCCAATTTATCACAAATTGCATTGCTCACTCTGGTCGTTTACGTAAGTTGCCAAAACAGCTATTGATGCCATGTTAGTTGCCTCTGAAATGATTAACATATCTGGTTATGAATAACATTATGATTTTGTGCATCTGGCCCTTGGGCCTTTATATATACCTAGTTATTCAAATTATTGTGCTTGAAAATACAATGGGTATTTGAGGACCTACTTCACTCATGGGTCAAGGTAAAGATAATTTGAATTGAGAAGGTTGGTGGAGTTATGAGGGAAAAAGAGCTTTACTAACACCAAATGTGATCTATCCCTGAGACATTCTGAGCATCAGCCAGGCCACACCATGTCTTTACTGCGACCTCCTAATCGCAGCTTGAACTTTACATTGAAATAAGCCCTGCAAACCCAAGCTCCTTCAATATTCATTACCTCATGTGATCTCTTTCTCTGATCACAGATCAGGACTCTGTATCATTTTTCATAGTTGACTCATTGGAGATTTTGATCATGCAGCTCCCCACTGTCAATCTTCAGCAATGGCTGATCCCCTGAAAAATTAAGTCCCTTGAAGCTTAAAACCCAAGCTCTAAAGATTTGGCCCATAAAGCCCTTTTATTTATCTGACCACTAAGATACCCATTGCCATAGATCTCATAACCTATCTCTAAGTTGATTTCAAGTCTCCTTGCCATAGTCCAACTTTGATATTCTGGTAATCATAATCACTAATTTTTTCTTTTTTTGTCCACAAACAGCATACATTTTCTGTGACAACTTTGGATTCAAGAAGAAGCAGAGAGGACTGCAGAGTGCATTTAGGAACTTCCAGGGTTGTCTCTCACACAAACAGCTTACTATGGGTTTCTCCTGAGTTTGATTCCCAGGAGCTGGAAGAAAGGATTTAATTACTTCTTTTCTGGCTTGAGGACATCTGGCGACCATAGTCTCCTTCAGCGTCTCCAACACCAGGTCCTGAAATTCAACTTACAGGACCAACAAGAGAAAGATTCAATTTGCACAATATTGGCTCACCTCCCTTTTGTTATTTCTGCCTGTCACATAGCAATAAATAAAGTTTTTTCTAAGACCCGAATTCCTAGCTTTTAGTTAGAAAAGGACCCCAACTCACCAGATATGGGGAACAGTCTCTGTCCCTTCCTTTATTGTTTAAAAAAGCCTCAGATTCAAAACTAAAATTTGCTCGGTCTTTCCTTTTTGCAGGAGGTATGGGCATCTAATTACCCGTTGTAAAATTGCTTTTCAGAACTTCTAGGTTCATTGTCAGGAAGTCCCCTGTGATCAATATATTGGCTTCCAGGTCCTGAACTCAAGTTTCTTCTCGGATGGAAGAAAAAATGGAAACGACAAAACATCATTGTGTAGGTGGGCAACTCATTGTGTAGGTGGGCAACTGGGTGTTTCCTCCTTTTCCTTTTCTCTCTCCACGGTCCCCACACCTTCTTCCATTTATCCTTCTCTTCTGCTTTTGATCTCTCAGTATGTCTACCTCTAGTCACCTAAAAACTCAAGTCTTAGAAGAGTTAATCTAACAAATCTACTTTCATTGCCAGACAATAACAACCCAAATAG
Organism: Microcebus murinus; assembly: GCF_040939455.1. Lineage (NCBI taxonomy): Eukaryota > Metazoa > Chordata > Mammalia > Primates > Cheirogaleidae > Microcebus > Microcebus murinus. The sequence continues at coordinate 85,278,753 of NC_134107.1, forward strand.
TTTGTACTTCCTATTTAAATTGTGTGGCTTGACCATGATGATAAATTTCCTTCATTGTCTCACTGTCATCTTAATCTCTAATTAGAAATGGCTCTGCCAGAACCCTCTTCTCCACTCCGATAGCATGCTTTCTTTAACTGCCCAAGCTTGCCTTAATGTTCTTAACATTAAATTTTTAGTGAAGGTGGCTCTTCACCTCTGCTTTTTGTTATCCTCTGACCAAAGACTCATCATGGAAGCAGAATTAGACTGTGGTAGAATGAACGCATGATTATACAAAACAGATCTGCCTGTGAGAATGATAAGGGAAAGAGGGGCAGAGGAGCTGTGCTGGGTTCAAGATTGAAGGTTTTTGAAAAGTCCAACATTTATTTTCACTTTTAATAAGTTTAGAATTAGAAAATGCTCATAATTGCAAATAAAACAGTGGCTATTACAGTCTTTCCTAAATCTTGTTGCTAAGTGAATGATTTCCTCCCAAACTCATTTTCCCTGTACCACATATTGACATCATTTTGCATACAAACGCACTCTAGCTTTTATTCACAGTATTAATAGCATTTACTGTCTGCTTAGTTTCATGGTTCTTGACTGTCTTGCCTTGTCCATGGGACTGTGAGCTACTAAGATTCTATGGTGAAATCAAAATTTACTTTGCATTCCCTAAATACCTTGACAAAGGGCAAAAACATATACGTTCTGGTCACGGCTTTGTCTTAGTAATTCTGAAATTTGGAAAAAGTAACTTATCACATTATGCAGTAACTGTCATTACTATTTGTCTTCTCTACATCTCTCCTGGTGAGCTCTAAATTCTTTTATGTCAGGCATCTGTATCTCTAAAGCTGAAAGCCTAGCAAATGGTTTTTCAAAGGAAAGATGGTGTTTTTAGGCAGTTCAGCTCTTACAGATCAGGTCTAAAGACTAAATCCATTACCTACTACAAGCTCCACTTCCTCTTTTCCCAGCATGGGGGGAAATAACAAAACAAAACAGGACAACTTTTTAATTTTTTTCTAAGTTTATTAAAATGTTTAAAGAATGTCTGTTTCCTACATGTTTGATCCCTAAAACAGGTACAGAATGGCGGCACTCCTGGATTCCTATGGGAAAAAGAAATAAAACAAACATTAAAAAAAAAAAAAAGTTCTATTAAAAGACACACAAGTTATAAGGTCACACCACCAATAGGAACATACGCACTTATAAAAGCAAAGAGCCCATGCTATGTCTAAATATCCCCCTGCTGAGGTGAAGGGGAGAAGCATCCAAAACTGAGCTTTCCTAATCTTATGGCCACCTCTAGGTCAGTATCAGCTGACCCTAGAGAGAGCAGTCTAACTGCAGAACTGCGAGAGAAGAACAACATACTCTGCACTGGCCAGAAGAAAGGCACCCTGCAGAACCCCCCGTGTATCCACTGCAGGTTGAGTGTCCCTTACCTGAATGCTTGGGACCAGAATGTTTTGCACTTCAGATTTTTTCAGATTTTAGAATATCTGCATTATACTTACTGGTTGAGCATTCCTAGTTTAAAAATCTAAATTTTGAAATGTTTCAATGAGTATTTCATTTGAGCATCACGTTGGTGCTCAAAAAGTTTTAGATTTTGATGGATTTCAGATTTTGAATTTTTGGATTATGGATGCTCAACCTGTATACCTGGAGACCTTGACCAGGATGGAGTTTCAGTACTCTTTTCTCAACCTCTCTTCTCCCAGCACCATGAACCTGCCCAAGACATTCATACAACTTACTTATTTTAATGTCCTGGGAAGAGGTAGAAAAGTCTTGTCAGAGTGGTCCTTTCAGTGGTGGGCATCTGTGCCCTACCATCTGGCTGGTCAAATGCAAATTGGACCTAAAACAGAAAGGAAAGCCTGTAGTTTTTTGGTTTTTTTTTTTTTTTTTTTTTTTTTTCTGTTTGGAGAATCTTCACTTAAGCCAGAAATACTGCAACAAATACAGCAACATAAATGTTAAACACAAAAGGTATTTGGATCTAAGGAAAGTATGCAATATGTGTATCTTAGCATTGAATGACCCTCCTCACCACTTTTTAAATCTGCTACTAGATCTGATAGCCATGATGAACACAGGCAAGTTAGAGTCCACTCATTTGTCTTTTCAGGGCAGGAGGGGAGTTAAGCACACAATTGTTTTATAGAGGTTGTGGGTCATAAGAGACTGAATCTGGCTTCCAGGTGTGTCATCTCTCAAAGAACTTAAAAACTCCTTTGGGAAGAAGTGTATAATTGGAAGATAAACAGGTCCAGATGTTTTCTGAGTTACCAACTGGAATAGACAAGCATCTAGGGAGGAAGAGTGGAAGAAGCATCTAGAGCCCTACCTTTCGAAAAATTTCCGCCAGGTGACAGTACCAGGCATGTTCTTGGAAATTCTCGATGAGCTTCATAATAAAAAGAGAGCCCCGTGTAGGATGTCGCCAGGAAACATTATCTGTGAATAAAGCACACTTCAAATTTGAAGATAGGCTCTTGCTTGGATGTGGAGAGGAAGCCACAGTATAAATATTTTCACTCTATCTGAGGCATGCTATTGAATGTACTCCATTTTCTATACACTGTATGCCATTTTTCAGTGAATGTGTTCAAAGTTCAATGAGTATGTTTTTACCAACATAGTCCTTGAGTTCAAGAAGCTGTAGATTTAGTAGAGAGTAAGAGCAAGGCAGAATGGATTAAGGGGAATGATTGAGCCTTGAGGAAAAAATATCTAATTTACAACTATGGGTGGTACTTACTATGATTAAAGTTAATTCACTCTGAAATACAAGGGCCTCAACTATACAGGGGAAGGTAAAGATTTCTGAGGATTGGATATAAGGCACCACAGGTTTCTGGATACTAAAGCATATATAATACCCTATATGCAGGGTAATTATATAAAAAAAACTTTTCAATTTATCTACTTCATGAATAATTTTAATGAAAATTAAATAATATTGACCATAAGATATTTATACAAAGAAAATGTTAACTAAATATAAAAATAGCACAAACAGAACAAAAGTTCAAATCTAGGAAGGGTTCATGAGGGAATGGTCACATCCTATTGGAGGACAAAATATTTTCATAAAGAAGAGAAATATTAAAGAAGAAATATATTACTTTTTTACATAGTTGACACACAGAAGTAACGAAGACATAAAAATCACACAAAATGTGTAAGAGAAAAGCAGTAGCAATTGCTGTGTAGTGAATCATGGACACATTTTTTAGCCACTTTATATATTTTATATATAAAATATATATTTATATTTTAAAATTATATTTATTAATAATAATTTATTGTTTTTTATATTATAAAATATATATTTATATTTTAAATTTATATTTATATTTTAAAATTTATATATTTTATATATATATTATATATAAAATATAAAATACAATACATTTTTTATATATATATATATACATAGAGAGAGAGAGAGAGAAAGAAAGAGAGAGAGCAATAATAAATTACCATTCTATGTAGAACCACAGCTGTCTTAAAAGACTGGCTCCAGTTAAATGAACTGGGTAAAAGAGATGGAGGAGACAGGTGTCTCTACAAATGCTTTGTGAAATTAAGGGAGATGGTGGTCATTTTTGTCAGGAGAGCACTATGATGCGGTTGGGAATGTGGAGCTAGGGTTGGTATTGGGGGTTGAAGATAACTAAATCGGAGTCTCTAAGAGTCACCTGGAAAGGAGGGATGAGGAAACTGATAGAAAAGAAGGAGACAGAAACCAGCAAGATCGATCTTGAGAAGCTGGGGACCTACAAAGGACTACACAGACATAGGAGAGTGTCCTGTGGAAGGCTGGGACCAAACGATTTTAAAGAACACATGTGTATAATATTAAAGTCTGCTAAATATGAAAAACCATAGGTTTTTTTTTTTGGGGGGGGGCGGTCACTGTTTTGATCATTGGAAAAGTCAGGACATGGACAACACAATGTAGAACCAGGCTCTCTCTCCTGAGCAGGGATTCCATTACCGAAAATCTGGAAGGTAAACTACTGAAGCAGACGTAGGGCCTCTGGGCCAGAGGTGACCAAGAGGATGTGAGTCCTCAGGAACTCACAAAACCTACTGAATGAAAGGACTCAAATGACTTTCGTTTAAACCTTGGTAAGGAAAATAACTGAGTTAAGTTACAAAATGCAAACATTTTTAATAACAGTATTCATTTCATGTGTGCTCTATTCAGTCAGGCTCAATATTTCCCTACATTATCTCATTCAATCTTTAGAACAATGATATTTATATTTATATGTATTTGTGAAGAATTCATAAAAAGCCCAGAGAGGCTAAATACCTGGAACTAGTTTACAAAGTACTAAAAGGTAGGGTGAGGATATAATAGCAAGATTCTTACACCAGGACTTATATTTAAAGAGATGTATTCTGCTTCATACACTCCACATGTCTAGTTAAAACCCACATTAATTTAGGGCTCCAGTATGCTTGGCCTGCTTTTCTGTTTCTGTACCTCCTGTCCTCACTATTCTCCTATAAATACTTGATGCGTTTGCAAATTGGCCTGATGAGTGATCCCAGCATTGCAGACCTTTTCTACGTAAAGTCAGATTCTAATTCATTTAGGTGTAAGATAGACTTCCTTTCATTTAATTATTGATTTAATTATTTGGAATATTACTTATTTTTTTTAATTTCAGAATATTATAGGAGTACAGAGATTTTGATTACACGATTTGCATTTGTGAAGTTTGAGTCAAAGTTATAAGTGTGCCCTTCACCAAGGTAGTGTGAACTGTACCCATTAAATGTAAATTCAGCTGTTCCCTCCTCCCTCCTCCCACCTACTTGGTTTCCATTGAGTTTTACTAATATATTTTGTAACAATGTGGACAGTTTTTCTTTTAATACTCTATTATTCCTCACAGTTCCAGGACAATATTTTGTACCATATAGAGGAGTTCACTAATTCTTAATTTAGTGAAAATATTTGTAAATTTGGTCTTTGTGGATAAAGGGAATTGAATGTATAACTGGGAGAAAGCCTTGAGTTGGTCTTCCAAAATTTTATGGAAAGTTCAACAGAGGTATCTGTGCTCTAAAGGGTGGGAGCAGGATCCTGTATTGATAACCCCCACAGAGATATTCTGTACAGAGACCCATTACCTGGTGTCGAAGAGCAGAAAGCAATAAAATCCTTCTCTATATGGGCTTTTCTAATGGCATCATCCTCAAAATCTTCTGAAGTCTGTAAGGTTAAGTTTCCAGAGGATCCTACTGAATCTTTTAACCACACCACCCCATAGTTCTCTGGAAAGACAAGATTTTGTTTCCAATTATAGCAATTTCTAAGAGATCTACTTTCTCCTCTAAACCTCTGTTCAATCATGTATATTAATTTATTTGTCTCTATCTTTCATTCACATGCACATACATACATATGTCTCAGGAATTATCTTTTCAATTATCCTTAGCTCTCCTAAATCTCAAATGAATTCTAACAACATCCAGACCTCAAAGCTTGAACATGGAACTACTAACCATCTATACAATTCAGGGAAGCCACAATCCTGACTAGTGACAGTACTTGTTTTTAGACTTTAAGAAACACACACACACAAAATATAAAAATATCAGATGCATACAGATGATGAGGTCACTATTTGAATGGCTTGAGTATCATAGACATCATCACTCACCACCACGGCAGGCCTGGATGATGATCACCTTGGGTTTATCGGTCAAATTTGGACAGTTACAGGTATTCAACATTCTAAATATTTCATTGATTCCTAATACATCTGGATCTTGTTCAGAATATCTCTTCCCACAGATGCCTTTCTGAATCCCATGAGACATGAACACCAGGAAAGTGCTGTCAGAGGTTCGGTGCTCTGGGCGGGCAGCAAATGCCCTCAACTCTGTAGTCATTTCCTGAAAGAGACCATATCACTGATTTTGGACTATGTCATTGACTATCATGGTATCTTGGAATTCCAATAAAAAACACATAAGGAAAATTTTAAATAATTCCATAAAAATTAACGGAGTGGGAAGAAAAATTTAAGCCTTAAACTGAAAGAGGTGAAAAAAAGTATTATACGATGCCATCCAGTGATTTCTAGTACAACAGAGAAGGTGACATTACTGAGTTAACAGAACACTTCCCAGTTAGATGTTACCCCAGGCTGTTGCTAGAAGACTCTTATGTAAAAGGGAAATATGTAGCCTCAAGTACTCTTCAATGGGAAAATTAGATTTTTAAACTATCAAGAGAGTACATTTCCCAGTACAACCACCAAGCTTTCTAACATTACTTATGGTTATGAAGGGCATGGCCATTGTCTCTACAGTATGGTAGTCCTTACCGAAGCAGTGAGATTTTCTTTGACATCCACACTGTACCCCAGATCTTCTAGCAGCTTCTTCATATCTCTGATATCAACATGAGCTCCAGACCTTCTGGGAAGATTGTCAAACTCTGTGTTACAGATAATGAGAGCAAGACGTGTGCGGTTCCTCCACTTTTCCATTATTGGATAAATCTGTAGAAAAATGCAGATTGGATGAACAGCCTTGTCCTCTCCAATTAAATATTCATCTTGTGAGTTTATAACTGCTTTCCCTTGCTAGCCCTGTCAAGAAACCAAATCCCATAACTATGCATTAAAAACAGGGATGGGGATTGAGTGTTACAATAGGAGTAGGAATGGAGTTTGCAAATGCCCAAATGGCAGGTGAGCTACTGATTTAATTATTCTTGACAGGTAGGACATTGGAAGATGCATAAGCCTTGAAGCAAGAATAAGACTGACTCCTCCAATTTCTGATTGCTTAACTTTGGGCAAAATATTTCACCCTCCCATGCCTCAGTTTCTTGATCTATGAAATGGATCTAAAAATGGTCACTTTTAGTATTAAAGGCATCATTATTTGCAAAATGCTTAGAACAATGTCTGACTCATACTAGGCATTCAGTAACTGTCATTGTTGCTATCCTTATGAGAATTATTACCTACTCAAGGAATGAGACCCAACCTGAAGCTCTCTATACAAACTTGGGATTCTAGGACATAGGAATCTTTTATGTAAAGGAAGGACAGGGTGATTCTCCAGAACCTCTCAATGAACTTGGCTCTAAGGAAAAGCCACTGCACTGATGGAGACCATTCAGAATGGTCTCCAGTGCATCTTTCACTCCCCCCCCCATCTTTGTGTTCTGAGCACGGCACCTCTGCTGACTGTGCTTCCCGGATCCTTAGGGCTTTTTCAAGGGGACAAAGCTTGAGGCTCCTTCCTGGGCCTGAGGATGCGAGCATAGCTGGGTTGTCCTGCGCTGGCTGAGGAGCTGCAAGAGATGAGGAACATCATGGAAAATGGTGTCCGTGTGTGTCCCGCTGTATGTTCCTCACAGCATCATCTGTGTATGAAGCCACAGATGAGGAAACGCATTCTTGGGAGGATGATCCCGATGAAATCATTAACATCGTTCAGTGAGTGAATGGCTCCTAATGGAACACAGTCTAAGCCAGGGGACATTTCCAGTGGAGTAACACAAGCATCTACCTTCATACCTGAGAATCAGCACTTTTACAAATATTTTAGATAAAAACATAGAAAATAAGCTTTTCAAAGCCATGAATAATAAAACACTCAGAAAACAATCAGCATTTTAGATAATTGTTTAAAGGTAATGTTATTTAAAGAGATTCATAGTCTAAGGTAAAGTTTTATGGGAGCAGGTCTTAAGTTACTATTTTTAAATGTTTTTAAAAAGATATATAATTTATCTATTTATTTGCTTAATAGACATGATGATAAGCATTAAATACAATTTTTGAAAAATGAGCCTTTGTTCTGTCCTTCAAGGTCTTTTTCTAGTATGTGTACATATGGAGAAGAAGAGGAAGAATATTGAATATTTGAGCTAGAATGAATGTGAAGTAGAGTGATAAATGCTAGAATCAAGGTGAACTCCAGATGGATTCATATCACTAAACATTGATTGTAAAAATATATAAGAAAGAGTTTTCACAACAGTTTATGTGAGAAAATCCCTGAGGCTTTTATTTGATCACAAGTTCAACACCATCTGACAACGGGATGTATTTGCCGAAGAAATTAATGTAACATTTGTCTGTGTAAAAATAGAAATAAGTTTTCTAGATGTTGGCTATACCACCCTAAACACACCCAATCTCTTAAAAGTTAAGCAGGGCTGGGCCTGGTTAGTATTTGGATGGGAGAATCTCTGAGAAAATGAACTATTAAAGTGAGAAAATTATATTCAATTTTGAAAATTATTTGAGAAATTGTTGTATAATCAGTTAGGGAAACCAAGGCAGCATGAAATGTGTTGACTGTGGAGAAGATAAGAGCTAATTAGAATAGGTATTTTGGACAAAACTATAAAAATAATCATTAGGTGGAAGAAATGTGTTTCTTCTAGGGAACAACAGAAAAAAATAAATAGAAGTATTTGAATTGTATTTGAGCTAATTTTACTTAGGGATAGGGTATTTGGCATATTGAGTTTGCCATCCCATGAAATATCTAAAAAAACATTCAGGGTATAATCACACTTTAATAGATTCAGTAATTTCTAAACTTTATGAAGTATTTGTTTTATTGGCCTCTAAACTTATCTTAAATATAAGGTCCTTTAGTTTTAGGAGAAAAAAAGTCACTTTTGGATAAAATTATAATAGAATTGTGGGTGAAATACTGTTACAGGAAAAAGATTAATTATCTAATAAGCAACAGACTTAACTCATACAAAAATAAAATTGGCTAACCAAAATTTTAGTATATGTTGGTCATGTCAGGGCACAATAAAACCGAGACCATTATTTTTCAGGGTAGAGCATTGAAACATTTTTAAGAGCTTCCTTGTCATCTCAGTCACAGATATTTCCTGTGCTACCTCTAATATAGTATGGAATAAAAATTTTTGTGCTTAAATTTTTATGGCAGAGACATGGTAGACACTCTCAATGTTTACAAGGAGAGCCAAAAAGACCCTCTTCTCTTGTTCCTTAGCACTCATCTAATCTACGCTGCCAACCACCCTAGCAGTTAAATATTACCATATGGCTGGGTTCTAGCTAAAGGAATGCAAACACAAGTAAGAGATGACACAACTTGACTGAGCCCAGAAAAGGCTGCTATGAATGATTCCACATATTCTTTCCAATGCCGCTAACTGGAAGGTTATGACAACAGTTATTTTAGCATCATATGTTGCAGCTATCAGAGTCGTAGAAGGGAAGAGGTCTTGGTTTTTGGGTTAGCATTTGGAGAAGGACTGTCTACCAGTGGCCAGTTTAGAATTTTTGTAAATGTTGAATAAGTTTCTATCATATCTGAGCCATCATGAATGTTTGACTTTGTTAAAGCATCCTGTGGTATCTTAAGTAATACAGGTGTGTGTTGTTCAGTTCTATCTCTACATTTTTGGATTGGTTTATTTTGATGGTAGAGATTCTTAAACATATAATCATTCATGATTCATGTACTCATGCAAGCTCAATAACAGTGAGAGCATTGTTTGTCTTATTCAGTATTCCCTACGCAGTCCATAGAACAGGCTGTGGAACATAGTTGGCATATGATTAATATTTTCCTAATGGTTTAGTAAATATAATAATAGTAATTCTGATGCAATTATTTAATGAAATGTTCTCTTAACAAATACTGATTGCATGCAAACTATGAGCCCACCACTGTGAGATTGGAGAGTACCTATGAGTAAGGTAGATGTGTTTATCTTTGTCATAAAGCTTAAAGAAAGGAAATAATGAATTTATTTCTTCAAATTATAAGAAAAATATTGTAAGAATTATGGCTGGAGAATTACAGGGCCCTTTAAGAAGAGGATCTCTGAAATATAGTAGTAGAAGTAGAAATGAAGGGACAGAGCTGGACTCGAGAGAAGAATCCATACAACTTGGCCACTGTTCGAATGTTGGAGGTGAGGGAGAAGGAAGAGCCCAGGATGAATTTCAGGTTTGGGGTTTGAACAACAGATTAATGAAGACAGGAGAAACTGGAAGAGAATCAGGGTAGGGAAAAATGACAAGTTCAGCTCTGGGAATGTTTAGATAGAAGTGTCTGTTGGAGATGTCAGTGAATATGTTCAGTAGGCACTTCAATAGTCAAGTTTGGCACTTAAGTGGATAAATGAGATTTGACACACAGATTCAGAATTTGTTAGTATAAACATGGGTAGTGAAGCTTTGGCAACAGCTCCTGATAATGGAAAATAGATTAAGAAGAGGAAAAAGTCTATGTTCAATTCTTGAGAATTATCCATGGTGTTCTCACCTGAAGTTCACCCTGTGACATTAACATCAAGGAAGATGGGGTTCAAAGAACTCTCTTTCTTTAAAAACACCCTTACCTGAGAAGGAAGGAAACACTGCTTGGGCATCCTGCAAAGGCAAGTCATTTTCAGGTTGTGGACCTGAAGAAAAATGAAGAATATTAAAATAGTTTCTTACCAGCTATGAAGAATTTTACCCCAATGTATTGAACACTCCCACTGAAAATTGTTTTCACAGGCCTGACGGATTAATCATAATAAATCCTATTCAAGCTGTGACTTACCTGGAACCACACTCATCACTGGGAAGCAGGTAGCCTCTACCTATGAATGACTAGACAGTTATGTAACAGCTAAGGCAAAATTAAAGAGTGTCTGTGAGTGACTTCCTGGATCTCTGATTTCTATGATGAAATCAGAATTGAGAAATTAGGTATAGAATCAATAATTCTACTGACACATGTATGCCAAGGGGGGTCCTGAGGTAACCTCACTATGTAACAGGTGTATACAAAGGAGAGTTGCCTAACCCCGAGCTGACTCTGGCTTTGGAGAAAACTATAAAGAAAAGGCATCTGTGTTTGGACACTTAAGCTTGCTAAGATATTTATCACAGCAGAAAACGGTGAGGTGAACATTGGCCACATCAGAGGGAAACAAACCCTAGTTCCAAGCCTGAGATGAAGTGGTGAAGTTCTCAAAGGACTCTATTTAGATCCTGGGAGGTATAGAGTTCAGAGAAATGAGGGGACTTGCAAGGGCTTTTTATATCTGCTTTTAGGAAGAGAAGTTAATAGTAATGCCTTCTCCATTTTAAAATTACAGATATTTGTGCAAAGTCCCTAAAAAATATTATTATCCCCTTACAAATTTCTAAAAAAATTTTCGAATTTATTACTCAGTGATGTTAATGATTTTCCCCTCTTGTGAGCTAGTGAAATTTCTGTGGTCCAGAGTGACTCCTAACACATGTGTTAGACTATTTTATAAGTTTAATGGTATGCTATATATGAAAGTTACAGGAAATTATTCTGTAAATATTACTATATGACTTCTATCCCACACCACTCTCTATTCTCTATACTATAATGGTATTTTCTCTACTTTGTCACCATGAACCATAGGAGGAATAAAATTAATAATAATAATGTCTGATCCTTTAAAGGCATGAACTCATTCAGCTCTGCAATGCATTATGTCAAAATGGTTTAGCGAATTTCCTAAATGTCCAAGAGCAGAAAAGTACTGGAGCCTGGATATGAGCACAAATCTGTCCTGACTATCAATCCTGGGCTCTTCATCACTAAGCCACTCTGCCAGATGGCCCACAAGGCTGCCACACGTCAATGTATGTAACAGGAGCTCTGGCCACAATCTCTAGACAATCTTCCAGGTAAATTCAATCTGCCTGTCAATACCTTGAACCCTACTCTGAAAAGGAAAGTGCTGGTGGCCCTCAGTTAAACTATGTATAAAATCATTCAAAACTGTTAGTATTTCTACCAGACTCTTGGAAGACTGTCAATTTCAAGAATAAGAATTTAAGTTAATTCTATTTACAGTGTCGTAAGGATCTCAATATAAAAACATCTATTTGAAAAATTTATTCTAAACACTTTAAAAATTGACACAAACTAGCAAATGAATACTTTGCCTTTATTTTATAGAACCAATTGAAGATAAGATTTATGCAGAGAAAATACTGTCCATTTATTGCTGTTAATGTCATAGGATGTCCTACTAAACTAAGTCCAGGCAGCATGATGGGGTTTGTCATATCTAGCCCATCTAGCCTGCTGGGCTACAATTACTACCAATACAATCAAGAATATTAACTGAAAGAGACACTGTTACAGTTGTAGTGTACATGTCAAGGACTTTTATCTAGAAAGTTCTCTCCCATTAGAGTACCTTCAAATATTATATCTAATTATGATAGCCCATGGCCATGAAAACAACATTGAATGAGGAAATACTATTTGATAACTAGAGAGGCAAACCCCAGGAGTTAGAATTATCACAGTGGGTTGTGTAAGTGTCTCTAGGATTCAAGGTCTAAGGGTTGAATGGTGCAAGGAAGAAGAAATTATGGCTATTCTACATTTAATCTTAACCCTTATTGTTATTGATTGGTTGTCTTTACTTTAGAGAGTATGGGGGGCATGGGGAGGGAGATAAAATGTAAAATGTGTATTGAAAAAAAATAAGAAATTTATTACACACAGATGAACACAGAAAATATCTGCAATGTCAGCTCAGACAGGCATAGGCTTCTCCTAACCATTAGGAAAAAAAGGTTTCTTACTTTCAAAGAATACCTCTCTCTGAATTGGCTCTGGGAGGTACAGCAGAGATGAATGGCTGGGAGTCCCCAGAGCTCCCGTCTTCCCCATGTGGAAGGTCTATGGGTGATAGGCTCAGGCCAGCTCAGAAGGAAGCCCCAGCCCCATATCAGGTCCTCAGGGAGATTGGAGCTAGAGCTTAGGACTCACAGATGTTGTGCAAGTGGGTACCATACCACTGGGCAAGCTTCCTCAAAAGAAAATGCAAGGAGGCAATTGGAAGAAAGAGTCCACTTGAAATCCTCACTTTTCTAGAATCATTCAACTTATTCTCTGAGTGTTTCCCCATCGCCAAAATATAATTTATTCTTCCTAGACAGCAAAAATTTATATGCAAGTTATTAAAAAGTCTTTAATTACATACCTTAAATCTTCATGTGAGAAAACTACATACACACCTAGAAACACCCCAAATTTAACAAAACTAAAGAAATTAATAGTATTGGAAATAATAATGATGTGCCTTGCCAGGAGAACTGGAACATGGATGGAGTATGAAGATTTTCCAGTGGCTCTCATGAACTTTAACAAATGATCTACCACATAGAACAAGAAATGAGCTTCAATCACAGGAAGGCCACTGAGGGAGAAGGAAGAGGAACAAGAAGAGTCATGGGACATGCAGTAGGCCCTGGGACAGAAATGGGGCCCATTAAGCTGAAGATAAGAAAATTGTCTTCAAAGTAATGTGACTAATAAAGAAATAAAATGTTGGGCACAGAGACACAGGGAATGCGTGAACTCTAGTCTGAGCCATTGACCCTTACCTGGGGAGAGCTCCAGCGTCTGGGCAAGGTGGAAGTCATCGGTACAAACGTACATGATGAAAATGTTGCTTGCCTGGGGCCCTTTCCGAATGACAGCATCAATCAAAGCTCGGGCTTTGTCCATAGCTGTAGCATTTTCATCTCTTACTTTCTCCATCTCTTCTTGGTTCAGCACCCTTTTCTCTAATAGTTCATCCAGCAAGCCATTTATGGTACCTGTGCCCACTGAGCGGATAAACTGCCTCCTCTTCTCCTTCAGGACCTTGTCTGTTCCGAGAACAAGGACATCTCAAGTCATGAAAACAGCCTCATTTTCCTCCCATGTCATCAACAGGGAATGGCCTCCTTGAGATCCCATCAATTAAACATCCCTCTCCAGCCAGCTGGGAAATCCCTTCTCTTATTCTATCACCGTCCCACTTTTCCCCCTAGTTACCCATGTATGCTCATGGAGTGGCCTGAAGACAGAATTGCTATCCCCAAGTTAGTACTTGAAAAGCAGAGATCATCCTTTTGTGCCTTGTGCTTATTCAACTCTGAATAATAAAATAATGAAACTGTGTTTGCCCCCTTCCTTTGCGGACAGCAGGAGCTGGTCTTCATCCTGTGCTGATTCTGCAAGCTCCGTCAGATTTACAAGGTTGGAGACTTCAGTTAAGATTGCAAAATGACAGCAGGATATGAGCGCAGCCCCAGTTAATTTTTGCCCTGGCATTTCCACCCCTGCGAAAGTCCTCTGAGCCTCTTTCCTCCGCCCTCTCGTTCCTCTCCCTCAATTTTGCTCACCTAAACCTCCACAGAACCTAGTTATGGTTTCTAGAAGAACCAGCTCCTTCCAAAACTGTTTCTTCCCACTGACCTGTCCTTTTAAGAGTAAAGCACTCACCGGCCATGGCTGTTTTCTCCTACCCTTCTCTGGAGTGAAATTGAAAGTGTTCTTGCTTCCTTTTCAGCAGGGCGGGAGCACATATTGAGAAATACCCGCTGCACATGCATATGCATGCCTTTATACATATATATTTTTTTTTTCCCAGAGGAGTAACCAGATTGCTAAACTGAAATGCAGACTGCATCAGGGAGTATATCCTTGGAAAATTTTCTTCACTTGGAACAGGTCATGGCAGGAGGACATTAGGACTTTGAAAGTAAGACAGGAATGATAAAATAGATATACAACTAAGTCCACACAATAAACAGTCTTCCATTTTTCAGGACGTGGAATCAGGGAAAGTAACTCCTTCTTTGTGTATTAATTGAGCCCCTGTTCCCCCTGCTATGTCCTACAACCCTGGGGAGAGTCCCAGGAACTGTATGTCCCTGTGAAGCAGCTTTGCTTTTAGGAATGGAAACAATTTTTACTAACATCCAATATTTTCCTATCTGCTGCTCTTGCTTTTCAGATGTCTTGCTTTTGAGGGAAATCGCATCATTGAAAGAAAAAGCGGAGGTGCTGCACCCAAAATGTGGAACTTAGCATTTTAGCTTTTTCTTCCTGGGCAAGATAGTAAACTTTTCTATGCATTGATTCCTCTGTCTATAAAATAATTTTATTAATAGTACATACCTACATAGTTCTGAGCATGAAGTGAGTGAAAATGTGGAAATTGTATAGAACATTGCCTGGAACATTGTAAACAATAATAAATGATATAATTATTTTAATGTAAATATTTCCTACTAGAAAAGTAATCAAGGTAAATGATTTATAGATTACCTAGTTAAGTTTATCTTTTGAGAAAATCCTCAGGCATCATATGAAGTCAGTCATTTAGCATATATATAAGGAAGACTAATCCATACCAGACACTGTTCTAGGCATTGGAGGTTCAGTCAAAAGAGACATGGTACCTTCCCCTGTAACCTCATTTTCAGGATGGGAAAAAAACAAGTAACCCCATATTAACTGGAATATTCAGAGTGTTAGCATGTGATAAGTGCTAAGAAGAACAACATTATGAACATGGGTAATGAAATATTGGAGGATTCATTAAAACTGTAGACAGAGAAGCCAGGGAAGGCCCAAAGAGGTCACTGCTTTTTGTAAGCCTGTATTCAATTGATTATTCCAGAAATAAATTCAATGCGAACAATTTATTTTATGTGTATATTTAATAGATGATTACCTAATAATAAAATGCAGATATTCCTTCACAGTTATCAATTTCTTTACCAAAAATACTCTGAGATTATTAAGTCATTACCTTAAGGTAATAAGGACCTAGAGTTATTCAAACTTCAGATTTTGTTTGTGTGTGTATGTGTGTTTCCAGTTGCATGCACACTCATGAATGTATGTGAATACACAGGGCATACCTAAATTAAATATTGATGGCTGGATTACAATTGCTTTAAAAGTCTATGCAATTCAAAACAAACTCGCCTTTTGACATGTGGGCCACCAGTTTTTCTGCCTGTGGTCTAGCCTAAGAATTAAATGTATTTTAGTTAGAATACAATTCACCGTGTACTAGGCAACGACATGGATTTTAATTTAAGTGGCTTCTCAAGGTGTTTTCATCTTTACTTTGCCACTTACCCAATTCCTTTGCATCTTACCACAGGGGATACTTGTGGCAAGGAAAGAAGCAGTAATTTCATATGCATTGCTTCTCTTCCATTCATTCATTTATTTTCTCAAATACATTAAGAAATTTACATGAGGGTTTCTCCACCAGCCGAGACCATGCACTACTGAGTTTAAGCACAACAAAAGGGCATCCAAGACACAGAAAGGAATGCCAGGCCATATGTCTGGGGGTTAATAACCATAAACACTGATTTTTATGTCCTAGGTAGGTAAGCAGAGAACTACTAGATGGAAGGAGCCCACTATTTCTTCAGAAATGAAGATGCAAAAAGTGGAAACAACCTAAATATCCAATACAGGTGTGTGAGTAAAAAAAAAAAAAATGTGTTATATACGTACATTGAAATACTACTCAGTCAAAAAAGGAAAAAAAAATTAGTATATGCAATAACATAGATGAAAACATTATGCTTTTATTAGGAGTGAAAGAAGCCATATAAAAAAGAATACGTACCCAATAATTCTAATCAAGTTTGCAGAATAAGAACAACTAATGTATTGCAATAAAAATCAGACAATGAATTGCCCAAGGAGGCAGTGGCGGGAAATTGAGTACAAAGAGCGTCAATGAACTTTGTGGGGTGATAGAAATGCTCTACATCTTGATTGGGATGGCATTACACCAGAACATACATGTATCATTGATAATTACATTATATTCTTAAAAGGGGTACATTTTATTTGATAAAAATGACACTACTATAACATTAAATTTTATTTTACTTTATTTTAAACATTAAAATTTAAAAACTCAAAAGATCAATAGTTGTAATAACAAACTGAATTGGAGAATATTTTCTTCTCTCGATTTCAGGTCACATTCAAGCCTCCACAAAGTAGTCAAACTCTGGCAAGAGGAACAGGTTCTTATCATCACTGACATGGAATTACCCACCACCTGAATTGCATGGGGATTTGTAGACAGCATGGGGATATTTTATAAGAATTAGTATGTCAATTAAGATATGCACTGGAAAATACCATTACGTAGATAAATCATCTAAAAGGAATGAATATAGCAGCTCAAATACAAGTATTTTAAATGAAGCATAATAATTTAAAAGTCCTCATGTCATAATTGCCTGTGTTAATTATGTGAAATAATATCATTTTAAGTAACAGAGTAGATATTATAAAAATTTCTGACAGAAGGAAGATGACTCCCGTGCTTGAGTTTTTCTTGTGCCACTTCCAACCTTTAGGATGTCAATTACCTTTCCAGTTTATTCAGCTCATATTCATCTTTATATTTTTGGACTATTGGGACACTTTGATTAATATAACTTAGTAAGAGCACTGGTCAAGTGTAACATGCAATTTTATTATCCTTTGTCAAAACTTTCCTCCCTTTTGTACAGCTTATCAACATGGAATTTGAGCTCAAATAATCCTGAGATTGACTTTCATTTATTAGCTATATAGACCTTGGACTAGTTATTTAACATCTTAAAGCCTCCAATTTCTCATGTGTATGAGGGAATTCATAATCATACTTTCTAGGATGCAATGACAGGTGTGTAGACCATGCCACGGTGTCTCCCATGCCCAGTAGTCATGAGCCCTGTAGCAATGTCATCTCGAAAAATACTGCTTTGCAAAATGCTTCTAAATTGTTCTTATTCTTTATTTCATGGCCTGCTACCAATGACTTTGTAAGTTAGACAAGTCAAATAAGCATTAATTATATGTTATGAATAATAAGAAGAGGTAAAAAGTTGGTCTTGGCAAGCACAAGTTGCAGAAGTGGGTGAGACATGTGCCCACTCACTCCCTGAAACTTGTTCTAGGTGATATGCTACTCTTCAACGTGGCTCTACACTGGGAAATCTGGAGTATATAAGCAGAGGATTGAACTATGCACCTGCTTTTATGGACTTGAAGATAATTTGAGGGAAACAGAATATAAGCATGAAAGATTTGTAGTGACATTAAAAGACAACCTAGATAAAATAGTGCTGTGAAATATCACAGGAGAGTCAGTTACATATGACCTGCAGCAAGCAGGGAGGGGTGCTCCAGGCAGTCAAGACACATTCCTGCAGCTAAAGGACAGAGGGTTTCTGGTAGTGGGAGGAGAGAGAAGGTAACCAATTTATTGAGTTATTTCTGCACTATAGGTATGATGACAGGTCCTCTGACCCACTCGACAATGTTGGGAAATTATGTCTAGTATTCCAATTTTAAAAATCAGCAAATTGAGGCTCTGAATGAATGTGTCTTTCTCAATAGTGGGGTCTGTGAGTGCAACGTGTAATTCTTTTGTTTGTTTTGTTTTCTAATTTATAGAGAATAGAGATGTGAGACCAGTGCCATCCAACGAGAGAAAATAATATGGACACAATGAAGAGGCCAAGAGTCATAAGAGGGAGAGAAAAAAATAAAAACAATTTTGTTTAGGTCTAAAGAGCATTATGGAGGGGAAGGGTATACCTCTAAACCTTCCTAGGGAGAGGCAAAGATATAAAATGTAACTAAAATGTCAAAAAAATTAGAAAAAAACATTTATTGGGTGTCCGGCAGGTGGGAGGTGGGAGGAGGGGATGGGTGTGTACTTATATAATGAGTGCGATGCCCACCACCTGGAGGATGGACCCACTTGAAGCTCTGACTCCAGAGGAGAGGGGTGGCAAGGGCAATATATGTAACCTTAACAACATTTGTACCCCCATAATATGATGAAACAAAAAAAAAGAAATTTGGTTGGAATTAATGGGTCCTGAGTGGCCAGGGTGTTCAGGTCAGGAGAAGAGGGAGGAGTGCCTGGGAATTGGGGCTGACTTCCAAAAGCAGCTGCACTAAAGGAGGGGACCTGAGGGGGAGGGGAGCAGCAAAGATCTTGCCTGGACTGGCAGGCAGCCAGCAGGGGTGAGTGGTCCCCTTTGTCAGATTTAGCTACCAACAGTACAGAAAGTACTGACCCCTGGGACCTTTGCAAGGTGGAAAGGCTGATCTTGGAATTGAATTTGATCTAATCCATGAAGAGAGATGAACGTGGTCTTGAATAAGGTGTATTGCCTGGCAGCAGAAGCAGAAGCAGAAGCAAAGCTTCCTCACATTCAGCCCATGGGTCTTCCACTCAAAAGATAAGCTGTACTGACAGATGAAGTCTATAGACACACTAGAAAGCAAATCACTACAAGAAACAAGAAGCAGAAACAGAAGCAAAAAACCACAAATTTAGATCCGCAAAAAATATGCACCTGTTGGACCAATCAGTATGAATTATAGAACGGCAGTGTATTAGGAGTTTAAATTTTAAAAAGCAAAGATCAATTATTTTATAATAAGCAATAATCAGAGTAATTTCATGAAAATGGAACATGCATAAAGAAAAAAATCATTTTGATTATTAATAGACAGATTAAAAGGGAGACACACAAAGTTTGTGAAAGCATAAGACACCTGGAAGATATATCCAAATACAGTTAATCTTAGAACTACATAACATTTAGATATCATGACCTCACACACAGTCAAAAATCAGCATACAACTTTTGAATCCCCCAAAAGTATTTTGAATCTCCCATAACTATTAATACTAATAGCGTACTGGGGAATTGAAGCCTTACCAATAACATTAACCATTGATTAGCACATATTTTGTATGTTATATGTGTTATCTACTGTATTCTTACAATAAGGCAAGCTGGAGAAAAGAAAATGTTATTAAGAAAATCGTAAGGAAGAGAAAATGTATTTACTATTCATTCAGTGAAAGTGGATCATCATAAATGTCTACATCTTCATGGTCTTCATGAGTAGACAGAGGAGGAGGAGAGGTTGGTCTTGCTGTCTCAGGGTTGGCAAAAGTAGAAAAGGTAGAGGAGGTAGAAGGGAAGGCAGGAGAGGCAGGCACACTCTGTATATCTTTTCAGAAATATATAGCAAATTCTGTCTGACTTTTTGTTCTTTCATTTCTCTAAAATTGTTTCCACATGATAGTAGTTACTCTTCTATTGTTTGCTTTACTTTCGGTTCCCATATCATAGAAAGGCCCATTTCATAAAAGAATGCAAAAGCAATTTTGAATAATCAGAACCCTTCTGCTAGATAGTCCAATGCCAATTTGTTTTCTGGCACTGCTTCTTCTACATCTTCTTCTTCATCCTCTTGTACTGGTTCAGAATCACTCATCTCCATTGAGACCTCCTCTATTAATTTCTATGTTGTGATGTCTATTATCTTTTTAATTTCTTCGAAATGTGCACAAGATAGTAGAGTTAGCCTATCCCTCCATACCTTACTTAAGTCCTGGTGCTAACTTCTTTTCCTTACTAATAAATGCCATTTATGGAATTTTTTTTTTCCAGAATGGGACATTTTTGTCTACATTAAAAATCTACTCAGGCAGATATCCTTTCTCCTCAATGATTTTCTTTTTTCTTTTCTTTATTTGTTTATTCTTTTATTTATTTACTTTTATTTAAAAAAATTTAGGAGGTACAAACGATTTTTGTTACGTGAATGAATTGTACCATGCTAAAGTCAGGGCTTTCAATGTGCCATCACCAGAATAGTGTACATTATACTTGATAGGTAGAATTTTGTCCTTCAGCCTCTCCTAACCTCCCCTATTTTTAGTTTTAAGTGTCTATTACACAATTTTATAATCATCTATTTCAAGTGGGAGATATATATGCTTATATAAGTATGTGAGATTGAAGCAGCAATAAACTTCCACTTACAAGTGAGAATATGTGGTATTTGTTTTTCTATTCCTGAGATACTTCACATAAGAGAATGGTCTTCAGTTCCATCCAAGTCACTGCAAAAGGCATTATTGCCTTCAGTTCCATTCATTTTTATGGCTGAGTAGGACTCCCTGGTGTGTGGATATATATATCATATTTTCTTTATCCATTCATCAGTTAAAGGGCACTTAGATGGGTTCCATATCTTTATAATTGTAAATTGTGTTGTGATAAACATTTGACTACAAGTATCTTTTTGATAAAATGACTTTTCTTTTGGGTAGATATTCAGTACTGTGATCGCTGATCAAATGGTAGGTCTATTTTTAATTATTTGAGGAATCTCCATACTCCTTTTCATAGTGTTTGTCCAAGTTTACATTTCCACCAACAATATAACAGCATAAGTGTTCCCTTTTCACAGCATCCATGCCAACATCTATTATTTTTTGACTTTTTAATAATGGTCATTCTGACAGGGTAAGGTGGAATCTCATTGTGGTCTTAATTTGCATTTCCCTGATGATTAGTGATGTTGAGCTTTTTTTCCATATGTTTTTGGTGCATTTGTCTATCTTCTGAGAAAAATCTGTTTATGTCTTTTGCCTACTTTTTGATGTGGTCATTTACTTTTTTCTTGCTGATTTGTTTGAGTTCTTCTTAGATTCTGGATATTAGGCCTTTGTCAGATGTATAGTTTGTCAATATTTTCTTCCATTCTATAGATTATCTATTTACTCTGTTGATTACTTTCTTTGTTGTGCAGAAACTTCTTAGTTTAATCTTGTCTGCTGTCTCTTATTAGGGGGAAGCTACTTCTCCTGTATCTTGACGTATTTTATGCCAAACCTCTTTCTAAAATTATCAAACCATCCTTTACCAGTATGAAATTCTGCAGCTTTAGACTCTTCGGTTTCCTTTTGCTTGAAGTTGTCATGTAATGTCTTATTACAGTCTATAGGTATGCCTTTCTTATAGCACTCCTGAAACCACATAAAAGTTGCATTTTCTACATGAGATAAACAGATATTTCAGAAAAAAGTGCAAGGTTTTCTTGTCTGCTGATGTAGCTGCTATGATAGTTTTGATCATTTCTTTTCTTCTTCTTCTTCTTCTTCTTCTTTCTTCTTCTTCTTCTTCTTCTTCTTCTTCTTCTTCTTCTTCTTCTTCTTCTTCTTCTTCTTCTTCTTTTCTCCTCCTTCTCTTTCTCCTCCTCCTCCTCCTCCTTCTTCTTCTTCTTTTTAAAATAGTCTTTATGTTGAATTCATTTATCTTGAAATAGTAAGCAGTCACAGCTGCATACCTCAGTCTGTTATATATCAAACAATTCAACTTTTTCTCATAATGTCATAATTTTTCTCTACTTCTTAGGAGCACTTCCAGCATCACTAGTAGCACTTGGTATGGGGCCCCTGGTGTCATTTAAGGATTACAGTATTGTACTAAACAATGAAAAATACAGAAGACTTGAGAGAGATCTCTTTTTGATGCAATATACAATTAATGGGAGAGAAGAATTGTGTATGTAGAGATGTCATATTGCATTCTAAGTGTATACTCAAAACACTCCAACTCACTGCAATAGCAACAAGAAGTGGCTATGAAATTATTACAATAATATAGCATGTACCATAATTATGATTTAATATTGCATCTTTATGTTTGTTTACATTTATTCCAGACTGAGAGTGGCACTGTCTATAGTTTGTAAATATGCATGTAAATGTTGATGCATTTTTGCATTTTATAATATATTTGTATATATTTTATGGTAGTAAATGATAAAATATTCCAGTATCTACATATATTTCATGCATTCATGACATACATTTTTCTTAATTTTTTGATATATCTGGGCTGCATGGTTTGTCTGCAAGTTTTTTCAAGTCATTGCTAATCTGCAAAAAGTTTTCAATATATTTATTTTAAAAAATAATGTATAAATGGATCCAAGCAGCTCAAATCCATGTTGCTAAAGGGTAAACTGTAATTTATCTAGAATGCAGCAAACCAATAAGAGAAGCTGGATAATTTGAAAGAACAATTCAGAGATACGAAGGATGAAATCAGAAATTCTAACATATACTTGATCAAAATTCCAGAAAGAAAAAATTGAGAGAAAAGAAAAGGGACAAAATTTAAATAAAAATTTTCATAACTGAGGATAAGTATGATTCCACTAAATAAGGAAGCACAATATATCTTTTTTTTCAGAGTATTACAGGGGTACACACATTTTGGTTACATAATTTGCTTTTGTACAGTTTGAATCAAAGTTACAAGTTGCCCTTAACCCAGATACTGTGCACTGTACCTGTTAGGTTTACCCATCCCCCTTCTCCCCACTCCCACCTACTTGATTTCCATTAAGTTTTACTTCCATATATGCATGTAAGCATTGATCAATTAGTTCCAGTTTAGTATTGAGTACATGTGGTATTTTCCATTCTTGTGATACTTCACTTAGACAGACGAGTGATCTCCAGTTCTATCCAGGTTGTTACAAAAGATACTAGATCACCATTTATTTCTTTTTTGCCTAAGTAGTACTCCATGGTATACATAAACTTCATTTTGTTAATCCACTCATATACCGTGTTTCCCCCCAAATAAGACAGGGTCTTATATTTATTTTTTTTCAAGAAGACACCCTAGGGCTTATTTTCAAGGGATATGTTATTTTCCCCTCAAAGGCTCCGCTTACAGCATGCACAGGATGGCCGGAACCTGACAGGGGGAGCTGACCTTGTTGGTGGGGCTGCCCGCATTTTCTGGTCACCTCTGGGATCGTAGCTGTCACAATGGGGCAGATGAGAAGGGCTGCTTGTCTTCTTTATGGCTCCATAATGAAATGCATGGGTTGTGCAGATACGCTGCATAGCCACGCCCATCACTAGGTCTTTTTTTCGGGGTAGGGCTTATATTGAGCAAATGCTTAGAAATCCTGCTAGTGTTTGTTTATTTTATGAGTAGGTCTTATTTTTGGGGAAACACGGCATTAATGGGCACTTAGATTGTTTTCACATCTTTACAATTGTGAATCATGCTGCTATAAACATTAAAGTGTGTCTTTTTATATATCCTTTTTTCCTTTGGGTAAATATCTAGTAGTGGGATTACTGGATTAAATGGTAGGTCTCCTTTTAGTTCTTTAAGGTATCTTCATAATACTTTCCATAGAAGTTGTAATAGTTTGCAGTCCTACCAACAGTGTATAAGTGTTCTCTTCACTCTGCACACATGTAAGCATCTGTTGTCTGAGACTTTTTGATAAGAGCCATTTGCACTGTGGTTAGGTGATATCTCATTGTAGTTTTGATTTGCATTTCCCTGATTAGAGATGTTGAGCATTTTTTTCATGTTTTGCTAGTCTCTTGTAATTTTAAAAGTTTCTGTTCATGATAAATTCTTTGAAATGCACACCTCCCTAGGTTCGATCAGGAAGAAATAGAACTCCTGAACAGACGGTATAAGCACAATATGAACAATATAAGCACCTGAGATTGAAGCAGCAATAAAAAAATCTTCCAACATAGAAAAGGCCTGGTCCAGGCTGTTTCACACCCAAATTTTACCAAACCTACAAAGAACTGGTGCCAACGGTGCAGAAATTATTCCACAACATCTAGAAGGAAGGAATCATTCTCAACTCATTCTACAAAGTCAATATCAGCTTGATACCAAAGCCAGGAAAGGACAAAACAAAAAGAAAACTACAGACCAATATCCCTTATAAATATAAATACAAAAATTCTCAATAAAATCTTAGCAAACTGAATTCAGCTGCATGTCAAAAAAATAATAATAATCCACCATGACAAATGGGCTTCATTCCAGA